>NC_136069.1:1303852995-1305281120 GCF_964261635.1 Lissotriton helveticus | reverse complement strand
GAGTGCATTGCATGGTTAAGGATTCGGTATTTACCACCAAATAAAAGTTGGTGTTAAATATCGAAAACCTTTGAAAAAGCAAATTTGTGCTTTTTCAAAAGTGCCATGTGGTAGACTTACATGCCCTGAGGGCATGTATGTGTGCCACATGTGAACCCATGCACTATTCAGGGGTGCAACAGGGTGTCAATACGACACCCTGCCACCCTTGAATGTGTTCCCCATTACCGAATCGGTATTTACTGATTCAGTAATTCCCATTCATTCCTATGGGCCTCCAGGCCCATAGGAATGAATGGAAATTGCCCATTCAGTATTTATTGAATCGGTAAATACCGAATATTACCGATTCGGTAAACTTTACCGAATACTTACCTACATACCATTTACCGATTCTGAAATACCGAATCGGTAAAATTCGGTATTTTAGAATCGGTAAATGGAACGTACATCTGGCCCTAAGTGACAATCTATAGACAAGTTCAACAATACATTCTGTGGACCACAAGGACTGATGTATTGGTTCCTGCTGCTGCACAATCACATTCTCAAGTTCAGAAAGTTAGTCCACAGACCGTTAATGTGATCATGGACAAAGTGCCCACAAACAAGATGTGATTCCATTTTGAATTGCTTACGGAAACCAATACATTGGGGTCTATCATTACACTACACACCAGGACAAAGATAGAATGCTAACAATGTCTGTTCCATTTGGTAAGCAACCACTCGTAGAAGAGTGTAATACTTGGGGAACAGTTTTTGCTAGTATGTATGCTACTACATATAGCAGTACCTCACTGGCAATGTTATCGGAGGTATTACAATAAATGCAGAACAAGCATGGAGCCGCTCCATCTGTTGATTTAGGTAAGAAATTGATGGATGATTTTGAAACTGTCTCTTTTTTAGTTCTCAGTAACAATATAGTGGAAGTGGTGTATCTTGCAGTGTGTGAGCTCTTATCTACTGAGATTCCTAAAAATATTTCACTACTATATACCTCCGTAGTTCGAGATACTTTAGGTTCTTGATCTGCAAAACTGCAACTCAAAACCAAAAAAAGAGTCTGAGGTTTCCAGTAAAGAAAAAGCACTGGAAACTAAAAAAATAAGCAGAAAGCTAAACAGAAATCCAGCACTGGATCTCCTCCAGAGAAGGAATCCAGTAGGAGTTAATACAATTTGAGGGACCATAAAAAAACTAGAGCTAGATCGGTATCAGTATTGTGATAGCCGTTCTTCCCATTCTTTGCAGACCTCTGAGGGGAGTTGAAGGCCAGAAAGGAGTGGATGAACTGATTGTAGCAGTAAGGACAAGGACCTAAGACAAAAAAGTGAAAGAGAGGCAGCATGTAATGTTGACCTTAGACTGAAGAAAGAAGAGAAATGTTAGAATAAGAAGCTTGTTTTAGGAAAAAAAGAAGCTTCACAGACAAAGATAAAGCATCGCTAAAAAAAAACTGTGTATACTTCTGTGGAAGAGAACTTGGGCACTTCAGGACAGTGCAGCATAAATACTTATAGTTCACCAGACTCTCAAAGGACATTTGGTGGTGACTCCAACTGAAGAATACATGCAGATTGAAACACTGGATGGACAAGTAAGCTCTCCTGATAGGTTTTATGATGTAGAACTACAAATTGAAGTGCATATATTGAACAAGAACAAAGTTGAATTCTGGTCACATTTGTCAGTCACCTACGAAAATCATTCTCATAGGGTGTGATTGTCCTCCATCATTTATAGGGGATGCGGCTAATAGGGAGCTGGTAATATGGCGGGCATTTTCCTCGTGAGTACCTCAGGAAAAAGTATGCATGTGCATGTGGCCTGCAACAGGTTCAGACATTGTATAGAAACAAACCTGAGAGGACAAAGATTCTCTACCACATGCGATCTCCTTATGGTCTGAGACACAAGTGCAGGCTCAATAGCCCAAGCCAGACGTAAAGCAGAATGTAAATGCCATCCTAGATCAATTATAATATCACAGTGTAGTAGTGTCTGGTTATTCATCTGTGAACACTGCACTTTTACAGTTTTTGAAGTCAGACAATTCATCTAGAATATTTTGGGATTCTCTAAGTTTAAATGCAAACAAAAGAGCTTTGCAAAACTCTCACAATACTGGGCTGATGACCAATTTAGCAAGACAAAAATACAAAACAACATTAGATATCTCAAAAGGGTTCATTAGTTCCAATATTGTACCTGGCTCACAGTATCTAACCTCTTTCTCATTCAACAGATGTCATTATGCATATATGAAATTGCCTCAGGGGTATGAGAATAATCCTGTCTTTTTTTTTTTGCTGCAAGAAAAATGGAGACCTTACAAGAAGATTCAGAGGTGTAATCATACATTGCTGACTTCTAGATCACATATGATGATTTGGCAGAACACCTACATAGGGTGGACAGAACAGTGACCGTTGTAGCCTGGCATGGGTATAAAATAAACTTTAAGAACTCTAAGATGTGTATCCTAATGTGATCTTCTTTGGATATGAACTATCCATTGAGGGTAAATGACTGCCTTAGGACGTCCCGCAGTAATGTGCTACTTTACAACCTCCAAGTACAATGAGATGGTTGCAATCCCTTATGGTTTTTTAGGGCTCGGACTCCTCCCCCTGGGGGAGGAGTTTCGAGATCCTAATGTTATAAGAAAAAAAAGAAGAAGAAGAAGAAGGGCCTTGGTGAGAGGAATTCCACACATTCCTTTGCGTTTTCTGGCATCTGGTCAGTGATTCGTCTTCCCTGTGCTGTGTATGTAGTAGCCTTGAAGTGATAGGCTGTAAGTAATGTACGCGTGCCCGATGTGGCATTTTGTGTGCGAGAACGAGCATGGCAGAGTGATTAATCTTAATTACGAGCTGTCAGAGTGCCCGTGTAATGCAAGCCAGATGATGCTAACGCGTTCACAGCGGTGAGCGCGTTCAATGTTAAATGACGAGAGGCAGCAGGCGAGGCTCACAGAAGATGACTCATACATGCTCGTCCACACTGTAGTTCTTGTTTTACAATACGATCGCTTTCGCGATCGGTTGAAGTGCCACTTGTTTTTTAATAGAACGAACCTTTCCGAAGAAGGGACAGACCGCAATAGTGCATTACGAGGGTGAGTGATGATTACGAAGAGAATTTGGATTTGTGGGAGTCACTTGGAATAATGCAACATCGTGTTTGTCACTAAAAAAAAACACTTGCACGTCTTAGCACTGCACTCTTAAGCATTCATTGGTACGTTTAGTATATCAAGTGACACCGGTTAAAATGTCCAGTGGAGGTACCCTTTGTAGACTCGCATCTGTTTGTCATAGCGCGATTATCCCAAGAATGGAGCGATGCGGGGAAGTTAGCGAGTGAAGGTGGTTACCTCCTTCTTACAGTGTAATTCATACTGCGCAGCACTTCGGATATAGCCTCAGCCAAGACCCAACAAATCAGGCATATAAATATTGATGGGTCCTCAGTGATCCGGGGGGTGGCTCAGGACCGATGTATGCCCCATATAGGTAGGAGGCTGGGCGCAGAGATAGGCAGTCAAACGTTTTCCTCTCCAGCTTGATCTAGCATCCGCAGCAATCTTACCCAGCTACAGATAGATGTCAGCGCGGCCGGTGGTGGCCTAACATCCAGACTCTCTCCCAACAGCGCCGCCGAGCCAGACGCTACATGCCCCTTGTGGTGTCAGTCGTGTGGAGAGGGCAATTATGTGTAGAGGGCTGTTATGTGCTGTGTGCTGTTGAGTGCTGTGTGCTGTTGAGTGCTGTGTGCTGTTGAGTGCAGAGTGCTGTGTGCTGTTGAGTGCAGAGTGCTGTTGAGTGCTGTTGAGTGCAGAGTGCTGTGTGCTGTTGAGTGCTGTGTGCTGTTGAGGGCAGAGTGCTGTTGAGGGCAGAGTGCTGTTGAGGGCATAGGACAGTTGAGTGCTGTTGAGTGCTGAGTGCAGTTGAGTGCAGAGTGATGTGTGCTGTTGATAGTGTGTGCTGTGTGCTGGTGAGTGCTGTGTGATGTTGAGGGCAGACTGCTGTTGGGGGCAGAGTGCTGTTGGGGGCAGAGTGATGTTGGGGGCAGAGTGCTGTTGGGGGCAGAGTGCTGTTGGGGGCAGAGTGCTGTTGGGGGCAGAGTGCTGTTGGGGGCAGAGTGTTGTTGGGGGCAGAGTGCAGTTGGGGGCAGAGTGCTGTTGAGTGCAGAGTGCTGTTGAGTGCTGTGTGCTGTTGAGTGCTGTGTGCTGTTGAGTGCTGTGTGCTGTTGAGTGCTGTGTGCTGTTGAGTGTTGTTATGTGCTGGGTGCTGATGATTGCTGTGTGCTGTTGAGGGCAGAGTGCTGTGTGCTGTTGAGTGCTGTGTGCTGTTGAGTGCTGTGTGCTGTTGAGTGCTGTGTGCTGTTGAGTGCTGTGTGCTGTTGAGTGCTGTGTGCTGTTGAGTGCTGTTATGTGCTGGGTGCTGATGAGTGCTGTGTGGTGTTGAGGGCAGAGTGCTGTTGAGGGCAGAGTGCTGTTGAGGGCAGAGTGCTGTTGAGGGCAGAGTGCTGTTGAGGGCAGAGTGCTGTTGAGGGCAGAGTGCTGTTGAGGGCAGATTGCTGTTGGGGGCAGATTGCTGTTGGGGGCAGAGTGCTGTTGGGGGCAGAGTGCTGTTGGGGGCAGAGTGCTGTTGGGGGCAGAGTGCTGTTGGGGGCAGAGTGCTGTTAGGGGCAGAGTGCTGTTGAGTGCAGAGTGCTGTTGAGGGCAAAGTGCTGTTGAGGCCAGAGTGCTGTTGAGGCCAGAGTGCTGTTGAGGCCAGAGTGCTGTTGAGTGCTGTGTGCTGTTGAGTGCTGTGTGCTGTTGAGTGCTGTGTGCTGTTGAGTGCTGTGTGCTGTTGAGTGCTGTTATGTGCTGGGTGCTGATGAGTGCTGTGTGCTGTTGAGGGCAGAGTGCTGTTGAGGGCAGACTGCTGTTGGGGGCAGAGTGCTGTTGGGGGCAGAGTGATGTTGGGGGCAGAGTGCTGTTGGGGGCAGAGTGCTGTTGGGGGCAGAGTGCTGTTGGGGGCAGAGTGTTGTTGGGGGCAGAGTGCAGTTGGGGGCAGAGTGCTGTTGAGTGCAGAGTGCAGAGTGCTGTTGAATGCAGAGTGCTGTTGAGTGCAGTGTGCTGTTGAGTGCTGTTGAGTGCAGAGTGCTGTTGAGTGCAGAGTGCTGTTGAGTGCAGAGTGCTGTTGAGTGCAGAGTGCTGTTGAGTGCAGAGTGCTGTTGAGTGCAGAATGCTGTTGAGTGCAGAGTGCTGTTGAGTGCAGAGTGCAGAATGCTGCTGAGTGCAGAGTGCAGAATCCTGTTGAGTGCAGAGTGCAGAATGCTGTTGAGTGCAGAGTGCTGTTAAGTGCTGTTGAGGGCAGAGTGCTGTTAAGTGCTGTTGAGGGCAGAGTGCTGTTGAGGGCAGAGGGCTGTTGAGGGCAGAGTGCTGTTGCGGACAGAGTGCTGTTGAGGGCAGAGTGCTGTTGAGTGCAGTGCTGTGTGTTGTTGAGTGCTGTGTGCTGTTGAGGGCAGAGTGATGTGTGCTGTTGAGGGCAGAGTGCTGTGTGCTTTTGAGGGCAGAGTGCTGTGTGCTGTTGAGGGCAGAGTGCTGTGTACTGTTGAGGGCAGAGTGCTGTTGAGTGCTGTTGATTGCAGAGTGCTGTTGAGGGCAGAGTGCTGTTGAGGGCAGAGTGCTGTTGAGTGCTGTGTGCTGCTGAGTGTGTGACTATGTGACAGTGTGTGACTATGCAGGGTGACATTGGGAGTGTGCGGGTGAGCAGTGTGTGAATGTTACGGGGCAGTGTGTGAGTGTGCAGAAAACACCACACACACATACACCACACACACATAACGCACACACAAACCACACACCTCAGTCTCTCAACACCACACACTTGTCACCACTCAACACAACACACTCACCACCACACTCACTCCCCAGGCTCACCCCCACAGACTCACCAGCACACACTCACCAGCACACAGAAAACAACACACACAACAACACACCCCCAGCCGTCAATGAATGCTTTCACCATGCACAAACACCAACAGCCATCATCCATCTGTGCACGCTTTTACCAAGCACACACCCACCAGCCGTCAGTGCACCCTTCCACCAGGCACACACACCTCCAGCCGGCAGTGCACTTTTCCACCAAGCAATCGCAGTATGGTACACTTTACTTTTAAACATATTCATATAAAGCACAGCATGCCACCATTGGTAAAATTACAATTCAACCAACATACTTCCACTACACACCACATGCACACACTCCATAACACATGGCAAAAAGACATTGGCATTTACAATGCCATTAGCTCAAACTCAAATAAATCCGAGCCCGATTGCATTTCTAATGCTTGTTTTACTTTGGAGGAGCTAACTGCCCAAATCATCTTGAGCAGTGTAAGCACATTAATGAATTAATTGCTACATTATCTGAGAAAAATTGGACGAATACACATGCTGCTATTTTACGTGGCCTGCAAGCAGACATGTTAGAGATGAAATACTTACAGATGTGGTACAACAACACAAACCTAGTGATTAGGGTTCCTCCTAGCCCTTCAGGCTACATATATGTAGTCCACAATGAGGGACAGACAACTCCCATAACATACAGATCAAGCTTATATTCTACTGCAGCCGAACAATTTACTTCCTCAGAGAAACGTCTTGAGGTGGTACAGACAGCCATTTTGAAGTAACATCTTCTGGTATAGGTAAAGCAAATAGGCGTGGTTTCCCCTATACTTATGTTTGAGGTGGTCTCCACAGCATATGTTTCATTCAAACAGTGGTCCTCATTCGATGTCAAGGCACTTTTGGATGCTACTTTTGCTCTGGAAATAGGACTGATATACGTGCATCCATTTTGTCTGAAATGGAACAGTGTGGTAGAGCGAACCACCCGAGCAAACCTTGACTGCTGGAGCATTGTACTGAGGATTGTCGTGGTTCTATAATCTGCACAGGGTTCAGAAATCACTTACAGCCTGATTCATCAAGGTACCGTTTTGCGAGTCTCTAATAGAGATTCATAAGGAATCGCTATTAGAGACTCGCAAAACGGTATTCATGTAGGAATTGCTAAATTAATAGCGATTCCTACACATTCCTTATTTGCTAGTAGCAAATTGCTACTCGCAAATAAGGAATAACTCCCCATTCATTCCTATGGGCCAAAAGGCCCATAGGAATGAATGGGGAGTATTCCTTATTTGCGAGTAGCAATTTGCTACTCGCAAATAAGATAGCGATTTAAAGGGTGCCAGGGGTGTCTAAGGGACACCCTGTAGCACCCCTTAAATTCAAATTGGAACAGGTGTTGCGCACACACATGTCCAAAGGACATGTGTGTGTACAACATGCAACCTAGAAAAATGCTTTTAAAAGCATTTTTCTAAGTTTTTGCTATTTACCGAGAGGTCTGACCTCTCGGTAAATAGCGGCCCGAAATTGCGAATTAGCAATTTAAAATTGGTTGATGAATTGCATTTAAGGAATCTCTAATAGAGATTCCTTAAATGCAATTCTTCGCACAATAGCGAATTCTGTAATAGCGAATATTGCATTTGGGATGATGAATCCCAAATGCAATAATTGCGCTCGCAAAGGGCCAGATTCTCAGAATCTGGCCCTTTGCGAGCCGATTTTCGTTTCATGAATCAGGCTGTTAATTCCTTGCCTGGAAAAGTTTTAGAGGACCAAACCTCATATCACATGGTTTTCATTAAATGTATGTTATGTTAACAGGTATTTATTGAGCGCACGTACACCCTTGGGTTTCATGGTGCTGAGGACAGAAGGCTGATGTGGCCAGAACACTTAGCCAGCCGCTTGCACGAATAGCCATGTTTTCAAGGATTTTCTGAAGCTGATAAGGTCTTTGCAGCTTCGGGGTGCCAGAGGCAGAGAGTTCCAGAGTTTTGAGGCCAGATGGGAGAAGCTGCAGCCACCCAGACGTTTACGTCTGAAAGACGAGGTGGTAAGCAGAGGGTGGTGGGCTGAGCGGAGACTGCGCCGCGGGATGTATTTGGTGAGCCTGCTGCTGATAAATTTGGGGAAATTGCCGTGCACAGCTTTGAAGGCCAGACAACCAGTCTTGAAGGACACTCTATGGGCTATCGGGAGCCAATGGAGTTGTGCAAGGCAAGGACTGGCTGAAGACCGCTTAGGAAGTTTGAATATCAGTCTGGCTGCTTGATTTTGGACCATTTGAAGCCTTTTTAGCAGACCAGCAGGAAGGCCAAGATAGATGGAGTTGGAGAAGTCGAGCCGTGAAAGTATTAATGCTATTACCACCTGAATCAGAGCAGAGTGGGTAAGTAGGTGAGCGATCTTCCTTATTTTCCGTAGCTGATAGACGCTGGAACAGATCACGGCGCCCACCTGCCCGCGAAGCGATAGGTCGGCATCAATGGTGATCCCCAAGCTTTTCACGGAGGAGGAGGGGACCGGGGGGGGGTGCCCGAGTTCGGGTTGCCAAAAATGCGGGCCCAAGCTAGACTTACTATTACCAGGCAGGACCAGCTCTGTCTTGCCTGGGTTGAGTTTCAAATGGTTTATATCCATCCAGCACTGAATGTGGAGTAAGGTGGCCTGGAACTTGCTTGCGGCATTGGGGGAGCTGAGGGAGAAGATGATCTGGAGGTCATTGGCGTAGTTGAATAATGTGATGTTTCTATTTTTGAGTGAGTGAATAAGAGGTGTGAGGTAGAGATTGAAAAGCAGCGGGGACAGAGAGGAGCCCTGTGGGACTCCGCATGTAGAAGGGAGTTTGGGAGCAGTAAATTCTCCAAGCCTGACTGCCTGGGTGCAGTCTGCAAGGAAAGATTTGACTAATTCTAAGGCAGCTCCTCGCAGGCCAACATGCTCGACACTGTTTAAAAGGATGGCATGGTCAACCGTGTCGAACGCGGCCGACAAATCCAGGAGCACCAACGCTTGATGTTCAGCCTTGTCTGCGTTGGTTCTCAGAGTGTCCATTACCGCTAGGATCACAGTCTCCGTAGAGTGTGATGGGCGAAAACCAGCTTGGTTTGGTTCTAGGTAATCCGAATGTTCAATGAAGTTGGACACACAGCTGGCCACATGGGCTTCCAAGACTTTAGCGAGGAAGGGTAAGAGGGAGATGGGACGGTAGTTGATAGGGTTACTAGGATCCGCCCCAGGCATTTTTAGAAAGGGGACGACCATGGCGTGCTTAAAAGCATTAGGGACCATGCCTTGGGGCAGAGACTCATTAAGAAAAGGAAGCACGCTCTGGGGCAGGGTGGTAAATATGTCTTTGGAGACATACGGGGACAGCAGTCGTCGGGGGAGCCTGATTTAACACGGGTCATAAGTGCTGCTAAGGTTTTAGTAGAGATGGGTTGAGGAGTATCTAGGGTACTTTGGTTACATGCAATGTCTTCCGGAGGTTCCCAGTTAGAGGTTTTTGGGAGAGTGGCTTTAATAGCAGAGATTTTATCGAGGAAGAAGTGATTTAAAGAGTTACAGAGCTCTTGAGTGGGAGTCTGTGTCAGCGTGGTTCTGGTGTCGTTGCACAAGTCGTTAACAATTTTAAAGATCACTTTAGAATTATTGGGAGCATTGAGTAATTTAGAGGAAAAATAGGCTGCTTTAGTGGAAGAGATAGCAGTTTTGTACTCTCTACGGGAGATGACAAAGAGTTCCCTGTCTTTGGTGGAATAGCTGGATCTCCATTTCCTCTCAGAGTGGCGCAGTTCAAGTTTTTGTTGCTTAAGGTCCTGGGAGAACCATCTATGTGCCTCCGAGCGGCGGGCGCGAGCAAATTTCACTGTGGGGGCGTGAGTGTTACTTGCAGATATAAGCCAATCAGCAATTTTTCCCTCCATGGAGTTGACATCGCAACAAAAGGAGGAGGCTGAATTCTCCAGAGTTTTAATAAAGTCAGGTTTATTTAAGGAGTTCCACTTCCTAGTTTCCCCACCCGCTAGTGTCGTGGGTTTTTTGCGAATAGTGGAGGGGATGGTGAATTGTATCAGGTAATGATCTGACCAGATGCATGGCATGATGTGTGGGGAAGGAAATGAGATGTTATGGGTCCATATGTGGTCCAAAATGGGTCCCCTTCATGGGTGGGGGTGAGAACTTGTTGGAATAAATTGAGATTAGATAAGAGTTCAGACAGCTCGGCCGACTCAGGTCCTCCGGATGCGTCGTTGAACCAATAGTTCATGTCCCCTACCAAGAGCACCTTGTCGTGGTTAATCACCAGCGTAGCCATTTGTTCACTTAGGCTCATAGGAAAAGTGGGCGCTGACTTAGTAGGGCGATAGATGAGGACCAGCACAAGGGAGCCTGACTTCATATTAAGTTGTATAACCAAATTCTCAGTTTCAGGGAGTGCAAGGGGGGCCAAGGTCGTGAATGTGAGGGTTTTGTTAATGATGGCGTCCACTCCTCCGCCTACCTTCCCAGGTGCCCGATTTGTCTTCAATATGTAGTAGTCAGCCGGGAGAGCGGCTAAGATGTCGGGCAAAGAGTCATGGATAAGCCATGTCTCAGTGAGGAGGAGGACATCTGGTTTGTCCGACATAAGTAACAAGAAAATATCTAACTGATGTTTTACCAGGGATTGCGTGTTAAGGTAGTTAAAGCGAAGGATGGTGTGGGTGAGGTCGGCGCTAGTAATGACTGCCGAAGGTGATAAGCGAGTGGCAGTGGGACTGTCTGACTTCGATCTCCCTGGAAGGGTGGCAGCGTCTAAAGCTAATTCATCTAACTTGGTGTCATGATTGGATTTGTTAAAGAATATAAAACAAAATTTGAGGGACTCTCCCCAATAAAAAATAATCTGCCACTGAAGATAAAACTTCTGACGGATGCTAGAGCTAGTTTAGGAACACATCCTTGACACGCAAGTCGTTGGACCATCTTACACACCACCAGCTCACACTGCAATCTTGTCATCTTTTCCTGGTACAAAGACAATCAGAAAGTTGTCTACTGATCATACTGAAAAAAACTATGTGGCTGATTATGTTCAGCAGACACTCACCAACATCAAAGTGCCTCCAATAAATCATTTCCTAATTCTGGAAATGCCTCAAGAAGAATACAGCTGTGTTGAAATCATTGACACTATTCAAGGCACTGGTGAGCCTGCTGTGTCTCCAGCTTTACAATCATCATCAACTGCTGACCCAAATGTGGTACAAGCTTTGAGCTTGATTCACAACGGAAAACTGAGACGAAAGTCTAACTTTACGACTTTTGGTATTCACAAAGGGCATTTACGAGTAGTAAAGTTGGACTTTTGTCTCAGTTGAACTTAAGTTTTGGTTTTGAGTCTTATTAAGACTGAAACTTAAGTTAAACTGAAACAAAAGTCTAACTTTACTACTCGTAAATGCCGTTGTGAATACCGAAAGTTGTAAAATTAAGACTTTCGTCTCAGTTTACCTTTGTGAATCGGGTCCTTTGTCTTCAACAAATTAACCTGCTGTAGCTTCAGCAATGTTTGGCAAATCTGCAACTGAGACTGCAATCTGACTACTTAAAGAATCTACATCAATTGAAATGATACTAATGAAAAAAAACAATCCCCTATCTGGAAGGGAGCCTGATCCAGACCCTGAAATGGGAGCTGGTTTTCCTCTGTCCCTGAAAGAAACATAAGAAAAAAACACTTATATGATGAACCGACGCTGCAGATTAACCTATCTGTTGCTGGGGCAGTGGCCAGTTTATTCACCCACCATGGTCGTCCATTTGGATTTTTGCTGAAATATCATCATTAGTTTTTGTGGCTTATATAATTAATTATAAAATTGCAGCTGGTGCAGTGGCACTATCTTCCTGAAAGTTCAACACCTTCTCCTGTGGTTCTGGAACTGCGGAATCTTCTCACACAGCTAAGAGGATTTACCATACTTTCAACATCACGGTGGACCTTTTGCTTGATTGTGTTTTATGGGAAAAGGTGCCTTATCAATGTTTGGACCCTTTAGAAATGATTGAAGTTCCTTATGTTTTAAGCATCTTATTGGATGACATCATCACTCCAGGTCCTTTTACAAGGCAATGGGATATATATATGTTGTTAATCAACTGATGATTGATCTGAGTTTGTATGCTTCATTGGACTATGAAGATATGTATTTGGAAAATCATCAGGAGCAGTTCTGTTTCTAGCCTTCTGATGGCATCATCACTCCAGGTCCTTTGCAAGTTCATAGGACAATAAACAACTGATGAATAATTTGAGTTTGTATGCTTCATTGGACAATGAATATACAATTCTTTATGCATACAATCATCAGTAGCTGTTCTGTATCCACCATTATTGACACCATTACGGTCCTCAATCTAGCTGCCTGAGGGAGTTATACAATTTTACACAGAGGGAGCATTGCATGACCCCTTACTGATTAATAGTCCTAAAGGTTTTCAGAAAAGATTTTCCTATTTTAACAGTGATGACAGGTTGGCCCAATCCACAGTTTTTTGTTATTTTCAAGAACCTGCAAAGTTTTTTAAAATGTTGATTACTCATCATGGATTTATCTATTCACCACAGTTTGACTTGTTTTTCAAACAAGGAATACATATTTGAAAGACATATTAATGTAAAAAGCATTGGGTAACTTAATTTGGGCAAATGCATCACACTGATACCTTGATCTGAGCATGTATGATTTCTACAGAAATTACAATTTAAAATAGGACTGAGTAGCAAACAACTTACATAAGATTTGTGTTTCTTAAAAATGTTAAGTCAGAATCACTTGAGAGAATTAATTTGACACATTTCTCTGATAGGATTTGAGAAGAAACAATTACTGATAACGTTTTGAATTAAATGGTTCAGAATAGAAGTAACACTACATTGTTGGACTCAAATGGCATAGTCTTAAGGCTAACAAATACTGATACATTCATGTACAGGTTTCTGTCTAAAACAACAGGTCCATCAGCAAATGCACCAGACCCTAACTATAAGACATATTACTCTATGACTGTAACTACCTAGAGTGTAGGGAAGTTGTGCCTAAGATAGTTGAGTGCTGCAAAGAAATAAGAGTGAGAAAAGTAAAGTGAAGGATGACGAGATTTTGAGTGATTTTCTTTTGGGACCACATCATGCAAAAGCTAAAAGATTTGTAGCTAACATGCTTTATGCTGTGTTATAAGAAGCTGCAGAGTGAATGGAATTAGGGAATCTAATAGGAATATAATACAAACCACTTTTAAAGTTATCAATAATAGCTTTCAAACTCTGTCTAAATGTATCTATACAATTCTATGATCAACCCCTCTGCTTTAAATCATTTGCAGGAAAATGTTAATTCTTTACAACTTGGGCAAGCTGTAATGAGTGCACTTGTCCAGTTCTGTTGGGCTCTACAAATGCTCAAGGTGCACTTGGTGCCTTGGTCATTGATAAACAATTCTGCAATCTTTCTTTCTTATAATATTTCAGCAAGGCAAATAATTATGTAATTAAAAGGCTACCTATCAGGGGTGAGTACAGTAGGGGCACTCTTTAGCAGGGAGACCCTGATGGACCACAATAATTTCATACAGGAAACGGGGGCACCAAACACATTGTATATGGTTCACGCTGTGCTACTGCAATATGTTAAGAAACAGTGGTCTCCACACCGGGAAGAGCCCAAGACGCACAAATTATTTAAATCACTCTATTATATGGGGCAGGGTAGCCACCTTTTCAAATGGCTGTATTTGAGCATCCTGGCACACGTTAAACCTCCCCTGGAGCCCTTCGGGCTCAATGGGTGGCTGATGCGGGCAGGGAACTCACGGATAGGGAACGGACGGATTTCCTGGGGCACCCACGGAAGGTGTCCCGTAATGCCAAGTTGAAGTTCATACAATGTATGGTCCTGCATAGAGCTTACGTAACACCATGGCTCTTATAGAAGATGTACCCAGACACGACACATCACTGTCTCGTTGCAAATGTTTGGAAGTGGACCTCATTCATATGCTATGGGCTTGCCCATGCCTTGAAGAGTTCTGGGGTGGGGTTAACTGAATAATAGAAGAGACCACACACCTTTCAACAGAGGGCTCGATGCGGGAGTGCTTGTTGGGCCTCCAGATAACTTAGGAAGTCGCAGAATGTCCAGCTTAGCTTCCTGGGTTTAGCATTTATAGTTGCCAAGAGATCCATCACCATGTGCTGGAAATCAGCTAAACCTCCTGCAATACATCCGGGCACAGAGGGGTCACAAGATGGGGGGAAGCTAAAAGCATTACTCTGAACAGGGAGGAGGACAGAGTGCTTAGGAAGAACCCAATTTCATTGGACTGGAACACACTGCTAGAAACCTTCAAAGACACTAACCTGGAAGACATTTTTGACACCCCGAACACACAATAGGCATTGACAATGAGGAAGTGTACATAGTTTCTGTATAATAGGTGAGCAGAGGGTTGAAGTACAAGTTTGTGCAAAGCACTGGATGAACAACACGTTTACAGGATGTAATAGTCGTCTATGATGGGGAAACGACGTCCAGGGCCTGGGAGGGAGTGGGATATGTAGGATGGGGTTACGTGTTTAAAGTTAATGATCACTGTACATACTTGTTGTTGATACTGCATACAGATATATTCGGATTAGATACCTGTGTTATTTTTTTTTTTACTGGATCAGGAAAAAGGTCATGAATGCAATGTGCACAATGCCATGTTGAAAATGCAAGTGTACAACTGAACGAAGTTGATGGTATGTAAAGGTATTAAATTAAAAATCAATAAAGTAAGTTTAAAAAAAAAGGCTTTCTATAATCTTCTCTAGATCAAGTAGTTAGCGCCTTTTTTCTGTCACTGAAGATCCACATCTGATGTGGCTCCTGCATGGAGTGATTTCCTTACCTGTCACTGCTTTTCATTTCTATGTTTGCCAGAAACATACATCTTTTGGATGGTATGAATGCATGCAATACACATTTTTACAAATCATTTGGTGTTTTTCTTTTGAATATCATTCCTGGACTAATGGCAATCCTGCTTTCATGACTACATCTTCATGCACTAATCCTTTGGTACACTCCCTGCTTTGTGATTCTATAACTCTTCATGCCTCTTGCAGGCATTTTAAGCCAGCTTTACTTGTAAACTCTTCGAGACGTGTGCTTCTTTCATTCACTCTTAAAAAATGGAAGGTATGTAATTCATACAAATCAATCCTGTTGTGGGTTAGCTCTGGGAATTTGTGTTTTTGTTAACTGTTCAAAACATGTAACCAATCAGAGAGCATCAGGAATTCAGCAATGTAATGCTGACACGTGCTAACATGTGTTGGACCTGTAATCTCACTATTTCTGTATACACTCAGTGTCGCTTCAGGAAGTGCTCCAACAGCTAAAGCTGCTCCTTCTCAGGTACATACAATGTGGCTTCACAAAGTGCTCCAACAGCTACTGCTTCACCTTTGAGTATGCCTCTGATGCCTTACTCACCTGTGATTTCAACATCTTCAATCTTTAATTACATCCTGGTATTGTCATCATCATCATCATCTGCAGTTAGCGAGTGTCAGTATCACTGCACTTAGCTCCAACATCTCTGATTTTCCTGATAAAAGTGATACTTGTTAGACACCATCTTGTCCACCTATTGATTTTCTCTACAAGACTGAATATTTGAAAGTTTCCATCTGTTTTAACAATGAAATGAACTCAGAATAACAAATGAAAGACAATTATAAGCTGCTGCTGTTAGTGTGCTTAGCTTTCTGAAGCCAGTGTTTCCTTTTAATCCCCTTTGGATTTATTTTTGGTTTTTGCACCATGCTGTAAAGTCATATTAGGCACAAGGTATTTTGCCAGGCTTTTTCATTGATCATTAGACATAGATTCTGATAGAGCTCTAGGCCCTTCAAAAATGTTTTCTTCTTCGGTTGATAAATCTTTGTTGCAGCTTGTGAGGTAGGAGGGAGTTAAACATCAGTCTCAATTTAATTAACAGTGTAATGCATTAGGTTACACAATAAGACTTGGTCAGATAAGTAATTTAAAGGTGGTTCATTACAAACTCAGAAACAAACTGATATAAATGAGTCTCAGAAGCATATTGTATAAATACAAAATCACCAAAATGAGTCCCAATCTCTTGAAGAAATTCAGGGGCATATTATCAAGGACGGGCGATACATTATCGCCGCTTTTATCGGCAGGAAACTGCCAATAAAACGGCGATAATGGGCTTGATAATATGCTCTAAAGAATTCCTATTGAAGCCCATGTTAGATGTGAAGACATCTAACATGGGCTTCGATAGGAATTCTATAGAGCATATTATCAAGCCCATTATCGCCGTTTTATCTGCAGTTTCCTGCCGATAAAAGCAGCGATAATGTATCGCCCGTCCTTGATAATATGCCCCTAAGTCTAAATAGCATGAAGCATACCAAGAACTCGGTAGCAATGATACTGAATATAAGAAACAAAGGAAATGTCAGAGCCTGGTGCAACCCCAATTTTGGCAATGCTGCGCTCCGACATTTTCAAAACAAAGGGATGGCTCGTATTAACAAAAATACAGTGCACCCCTGCGTTTCTCCTCGAGGTGCCACTGAAAAATCTGCCATGCGCTAGAGCAGGCACCCTTGCGCCATGTTGCTAGGGTGCCAGCGCTGCCGGGGGATTGTTTATGTGTAGGAAGGGACACCTTCCTCCACAAAAAACAATCCTTAAAGGAGTTTTGCTGTTTCTATGAAGAGCAAAATACCAGGAGAAATTAATAATTTCTGCTCATATCTCCATCCTAAGATCAGACTTTACCTGCCCTTAGTTTTTGGTGCTGCCCCATCCTTATAAATATGGGGCAGAGTCAAACGCAAATTGGGTGTTGGGGTGGAACGCTCACTGCAGCAATCATTGCACACCCCTTAGCAACAGCAGACTCTTGCGGTAAGGGGCGGATTTATTATGTGGTGTTAAGCCACTTTAAGTGCCTTAATGCCACCTTGTAAATATTGGATAGCGTGCAGCGCCACCGGAGCATCAGAAAAAAAGTGACGCTCCAGTTGGGTTAGGGGCTTGTAAATATGCCTCAAAATATGCAAATTAAATTGTAAATTTCGATCGTCCTGCCTAATCATGAGTAAACTCACAAAAACCAAATAACCCTACGCAACTCTGTGGTTGGGGAAGCCATAGTTAGTCAAAGAAAGGCGGCAGCATACCGGAGACTTCAGTACAAGAACTCCTATTAGAAAGAGCATCTAGCATAAAGCCACACTCAGTGAAATATCAGAGAGGTCTGCATCTCAAGACAGAGCAAAGGCATCTGCCCCTCGCTAACAAAGCAATACTAGTTGACACACAATGTTGAAAGAAATCTTCGTCCTTGGCTGCCGTACTTTTCCACCTTTTACACAAAATTCCTTTTCTCCTCTCCCCCATCTCCTTCGAAACATCGGTCGACCTTGAGCACCTCCTTTCTGCTACAAATCTCATCTCCGTCCTCAATGGCATATTTTCTCTTGCTAAAAGAACCATCTTGTACCGTGCTATCACTACAGCAAACAATATTCTTTTCACTAGCTAACGAAGCCAATCCACACCTGCAAAGAAATTGAAAAATACATGCAAACAGACACTTTCACGCTGAAGGTTAATCATTGAAACCCAAAGGCTTTAGGCCTTGGCTATGCTAACTGAATGAAACAGACAAGCACACAAAAAAGTTGAATATATGTGCACATGTGATCACAACATGTATACAACAATATGATTCTACTTATGTGGATATGTCGTGGTTACAAGAATATCATTTGTGTTTATAACCATATAGGAAAGTCAGTGGTGGCCGGCATGGTTTGCAGGTGGCAAAGGGGGTGCGGGCGCAGGGGGGGAGGAGGTGGAACGATGGGCAATTAAAATAAATAAATATATATATAATAAAAAACACTTTACTTGCCATGCCGGTTCCAAGTAAAACTACATATACGCACGAGTCACTAAACATTACTAATCACACACTACATGATTAATTTTCTCTAATTCTGATGGATGCACTGCATTAAATGCATTTCAGCACACCACCTTACAGTCTAAACCTAGAAGAAAGGATCTTAGGGAGATCATGGTAGTAGAATGAGGTTTGGGATGAGTCAGAGATTGAAGGTAGTGGAAATATAGAGAGAGGTATAGAATGAGACATAGAGTAGTGCATTGGAGGGAGCTAAACATTTGTTTTCCTTTTTTTCTTTCTTTCTTTCTTTCTTTCTTTCTTTCTTTCTTTCTTTCTTTCTTTCTTTCTTTCTTTCTTTCTTTCTTTCGTAGGAGTAAATAAAATATATAGGCACATCATTACATAGAAATGGTATATATGTATGAAGGTAAATAATAAAGATACATCAAATTGAATTGCATAAAGTTCTATATGTGCAAGTACTGATAGTTAGAAATTCAAAATTGTCAAGTGTTGCTGTATGTAAAAGCTAATGTATTTGTTAATTTCATATATATATAGATAAAACATACCAGAACACCTTACAAATCAGATATCATAAGCTCCTTAAAGAGTGGTTTGACAACAAACTCCTTAGCTGGGACGAGAGACAGTTCCTATTGAATGAAACCCCTACCACACCCACCTTTTACCTTTTACCAAAGGTGCATAAAGATCCTGACAACCCTCCCGGCCGTCCCATTGAGTCCTCCAAAAACAGCCTATTAGAGAAAACATCTGTATTTGTAGACCATTTCCTTTTCCCATATGTAAAAGACCTGAACTCCTACCTTAGGGACACTAAGGATTTTCTACAGAAAATCCCAAATCTACATTGGGAGAGGGGATACTGGATGGTCTGCCTAGATGTCGAAAGTCTCTATACGAGCATAAGACATACAGATGGCCTTAGAGCATGCCAACACTTCCTAAAAGCGAGGAACATTGAATTTCTGGAACATACACGCATGATCTTACAGATGATCGAAATATGCATGACAGAAAATGTATTCATGTTTGATGGGAAGTGGTACAAACAACTACAGGGCACTTCAATGGGTACCTGCTTCGCCCCCAGCTATGCCAACCTTGTGGTAGGCTGGTGGGAGAAGCAGGTCCTATGGAGTGAAGAGATGGAACCCTGGTTCAATAATATTGGACTGTGGCTAAGGTTTATTGACAATGTTTTCTTTGTGTGGGAGGGCAATTAATGTGATTTTTTGTGTGGGAAGGCAATTAATGTGATCTCCTTGAATTTGTTGAACGTTTTAATTGTAATACCATGAATTTGTAATTCACTATGCAGCACAGTGAGCAAAGTAATGATTTCCTTGACATCAGATTGACCACTAGTGTAGGCAAAATTACAACAGACTTATACAGGAATAAGACCGCAGGGAACTCCATCCTTCACTCAGCCAGTTGCCATCCCCCCAATTTTAGATGGAGCATCCCGTACAGCGAGTTCCTTAGAGCTAAGCACAATTGCCGTACTGAAGCCTCTTATGAGAAAACCAAACAGGACATGGTTAAGAGGTTCAGGAACAGGGGGTACCCAACCAAAATTCTACGGAGGGGAATCACCAAAGCTGACACTGTCAGTCGCAATGACGCCTTATTCCAACCACCTAAGGTTCACGACAAACCAGAAGAAGCAGGAACACCAGTAAAGTTCATAACCACATACAGCACACAGGCAGGTGAATTGAGGAATATACACTTAAGAAAAGATGGCATATCCTGAAAGAAGATCCATTACTTGAGGTAAAGCTAGATCAATCACCATCTATCACTTTCAGGAAAAGTTCGTCCCTTAAGGACATTCTAGTCAACAGCCACCTACAAAGAAACTAAAAGACCTGGCTTGAACAAAGGGGATGCGTCTACAAGTGGAGTAATTGCAAAGCCTGTAGCCACAGTGAGAATGTGAGGGAGGTAACATTACAGAGATCTAATAGAAAATGGAAACTAACCAGGCCCATCACATGTGAGACAGATTTCGTGGTCTATGTCATCACTTGTCTGTGTGGGAAATGGTATATGGGTTCGACAACATTCCCAGTCATAAAAAGAATCTTGAAGCCTTGGAGAACGGTGACAAACCGCGACTTCAGCTACAGTGCATCCAGACATTTCAATGAGGCACATGAGGGCGATTGGAGTAAAGGCAAATACTTCGGCCTAGCAACGATCACCAAACCCCCCAGAGGAGGGAACCGAGTATTAGCGTTACGCAGACTTGAGTCCAGGCTGATCCTTTTGGCAAGGAGCATGTTCCCCACAGGTATGAACAATGATGAGGAATTATACATTCATCTATAATAGAGTGACGCTTCCCGTCAACCAACCCAAACAGTTCCCATTCAGTAAGACTATACAGTCTCTATTTTAAATTTCACTAATTATCTTTTTATTTGTATCATGCTTTTCATGCTCTGTTGATAGCCACTGTTGCGTTGCAGTACCTTATGCAAAATGGCATATACTATAAGATTGTCAATGCAAGTGTCAGATCCTGAGGTTATAGTGTCAAAGGAAATGGAAAGTACTATACCATTATGCGAGTATGGGGTAGCTGATATTATGATACTAACAGTCTCTTTCTTTTATATGTTTTAACAGATTGATCAAACAACATTGAAGGAGGATAGCCACCAAGATATTGCTAAGAGCACAAGAGATCGAAGCATGTTCCTAGGAACTGTCATCTCTACATAACTTTTGGTCACGTTAGAGGTACTGGCGTACACAGCAACTCACGGATATTGTGGCATAACTCTACATGTTTTATTATTTTGACAGGGCTTAAAGATTTAGTTACCATTTAGTTAGGGGATGAGTCTAAGCACTGGATGCAGGACAGGTCAGTCATCACTATCCCACAGAGCCTCCCTCACAACCAGCTACAACACGCACCCTTCCCCATTTCTCTCACTGTGTAAACTACAAGTATTACGCTATACTTGCAAGATCTTTCTACAAACTTATTGTTGTGAACACTTTGATAAGTGATAGGGTACTTCACCCTAGATAAGTAACTTCCTCCTCGCTTAACTTAGGGGTACTACACGCATGATTCAGTAATCAGGAGTAAAATACTAATCACGAGACAGATTTCTAATTATGAATTATATATTATGATTTGTATACCATGGTATACTTTTGAAATGCTAATCAGAAGCATCTGTGATGTTAACAGTAATCATTTATCTAGCACGTGAACTCACCAAAGTATTTTTTCTATGTTGTTTCACTGCATGCTGCGCCGTGCACATCACTGTATCTTTAAATATACGTGGAAGTGGCGAAAGGTCATGTGACCAAGATCTTGCCAGAGATCGAAACGCGTCTGTTGCTGCCAAAAATAAACCCATAATACTTTCACCTTTAAACCGAGTGGGTCACTTTTTCCTGCTAGGATTGCAGGGATCCTCGGTAATATCTGGTAAAGATCTTTATTTTCCTTTCATGTAAAATCAGCAATGACGCGTTTCGGGCTCACAAGCCGTTGTTCACATGCGGATCACTTCAAACATATATATATATATATATATATATATTCCAAATGAATTTCGCTTCTAAATTGAAGGTACCACACTTGGTTGTGTATTAATCCTTTTATTTGCATGGAAAGTAGAGCCAACAACCTCTCTAGTTCCAGCTTGAAACTTGCCAAAAAAGTCCCAAACGCGTTTCGGGCATCCTTCCGCCCTTTGTCAATGGTCTTGGCTTGTAGAGAGATAAAGCAGCAATGTTTTGCATCGCACTCGCGATGGTTCATTCATAGTACCGCCCCTCGATGGCATAGATAGCATTGCATTATGGTTGTGGTGGTTTTACCCAAATTGTTGCCGCAGTGTGCTCTTCATTTAAAAATGGAATACCTCAGTGGGTTAGCTGGTAACATGCATGGCCGTGGCTCTGCTGATTTAAATCCATGAAAATCGAACACGTCGACCCTGTTTGCACCATGTTGATCAAGGCGCAAGTCCCCTTGAATCCTGAGGTCCCTCGGCGGCCAACTAGCCCACCAGGTACCTCCAGTAAGCGCCACAGAGCTGCATTGCAGAGAGGTGTAAAAAGGGGCATGGCCTCAGAACACCTCTCTGCAACGCAGCCCCCTGGCACATACTGGAGGACCCTGGTGGGCTAGTTGGCCCCCAGGGACCCCCAGTATTCATGGGGAATTTGTTCCCCCTCTGCAAACGCGCCATGGGGCTTATTTGCAGAGTGGTGCAAGTGGCCAGTTGTGGCCCCGGGGACCCCATCCCCCAGGGGTGTTTCTTTTTTTTAAATGTTTTTTTTTTGGGTGCGGGCCGCCTGGCCCCCCTCCCAGGCCACTACTAGCCCCAGGAACCCCATCCCTGGGGCTAGCCCTCTTTGTTGGGGGCCGTGGGGGGTCTCCAATCTCCCCACGGTCCCAGCCGGCTCCCTGCATCCTGCGGGAGCCGGCACTGCTTTTCCACAGAGGGACCAGCTAACATGCTGCTCCCCCTGTGGAAAAGCAATCTGCTTTCCTATTTGTACAAGGCTCCAGGAGGGGGCCGTCCCCGGGGTGGGGGGCCTCAGAGCTCCCCACACCTAATTTGTAGTAGCCACAGGGGGTGGCGGTCCCCAGGGCTGGGGGACCTGAGAGCCCCCCCACCCAATTTTATAAAGCCCCGGGGGTGGCGGTCCCCGGGACTGGGGGGGCCTGAGAGCCCCCCACCCAATTTTAATAAGCCCCGAGGTGGCGGTCCCCGGGGCCATAGATATATAAATGACTTTAACTGTCATTGTCAAAGGAACTACTGAAAAGATTTATACCAAATAAGCAAAAGGCACGAGTATGAACCAAGAACTACCTCTCTGCCAAATGTGGTATAATTCTGTTCAGCAGTTCGGGCTGTAGCTGCGGCTAAAGGTCCTATGGGAAATTGTATGGGGAAAAGGCGTTTTGGGACCCCCTTTTTTCTCCGCCCCCGCTTTGATGAATCATCGTGAAACTTTTAGGATAGGAGCGGAGCTGGCCAAAAGTTTGGAAAAGTTTGCGCAGATTTTTTTTTTTTTTAAATATTTTTATTGATCATTGCAAGATACACATACATAAGAAATATAAGAAGAAAGACATAAGAAATTCATAAAGCGTTAAGATCTTATACAATAGTCAATGATACAGAGGAACATATGCAAAAAAAAAATGAATAAATAAATAAATGAATAAGTAATGATTTTGGCCAGCATTAACCAAACAATAATGTTATAAAAAAAGTCTCCAAATTTTCTCTTTTTTCCTTAAAGATTGAGGTCCCCTTAGTTTTGCTAGTGAAAATTCCATCAGCTGTGTCTCCTTACTTAAAGCCCACCATTCCGATATGTGCGGGGGATGAAGAGAGATCCATGCCCTAGCTATGACCAGTCGTGCACAGGCAATTAAGATAGTGATGAGGTCTTTGGATATGTTACTTGTATCCTGCAAATCGAGTAAGACCAACTGTGCAGTGAGTTTCGGGCTAATTATTTGTTTAAAGGAGAGTATATCTTCTATTTTCCCCCAGAATTCAGTCAAAGACGGGCATGAAAAAAACATATGAACTAAATCGGCAGCGTGTAATTCACATTTAGGACACTTCGTACGGCTACTGACATCATTGGTGCCTGCCCAGCTAGATATTCTCTGCGGCGTGTAGTAGAGTTGACAAATAGTTCTATAGTGCTGTAGTCTTAAGCTAGAGGACTGGACAACCTGATTGATTTGGCGTAAAGAACCCGAAATTTGGTTTGGTGTTATATTTATACCCATCCTATTGGTCCATTTGATGGCGAGTTTGCTACAGTCGTCCATTTTTAGATTTATTAGACATGCGTACCCCTCACTAATAATTGATTTAGTTTTGTTAGAATACAGACAATTTAAAATTTCTGATTGGCTAGCATCTTTAATTTTCATTTTTCTGACTAAAAAGTCTTTCATTTGTATGTATTTAAAGTACATGGCATCATCCAATTTATATATAGTTTTTAATAACGTGAAATCTAAAAAGCCCTCATGTCCGAAAAGGTCTCCTAATGTACGAACCCCACATCTAGCCCAGAAGATACCTGCCCAATCAGAGAAGATTCCGGGAAGGCCTGGGTTGTCCCATAAAGGTAAATTTGAATGAAAGAAAGAAAATTTCCCATAATTCATAATAGTGTTCCAAATGGCGATAATTTCTCTAGCGATCTTAAATTTAACCCGTTTGAAAAAATTGGGATCATGGACCCTTAATAGAAAAAGGCTACTATCAGAGCCTAACATGAACTCATAATAAAAAGGTTGAGGTAGTTTAGTGGTTAGCAAGCTTCGAATACGAGAGAAAAAAGTAGCAAAAAAATATAGTTTAAAGTCAGGGAACTTCAGTCCACCTTTCTCAGTGGAAAGTTTCAATGATTGAATAGATCTGCGGGCTTTCTTATCGCCCCATATGTAGCTACTGCATAACCCATCGAGTCTTTTGAAAAAAGCACTGCTAAGTCGAAGGGGGATACATCTAAATAAGTAAAGAAATTTGGGGACAATTTTCATTTTAATAAGATTGATCCGGCCGACAAGACTCAATGGAATCTTGTGCCACTTTTTAAAAGACAGTGCTACTTCTTTCAAGAGTGGGCTATAGTTGAGAGCGATTAAGTCTCCAAGATGAGCTGACATTTTTATGCCAAGATATGTAGCATTAATACAGATGCCAGGGACTGGAATCAATGTTTTATAGTTGGCTATAATTTGCGTCTTGTTTAAATTTAATTCATACCCCGAAACCTTCCCAAATTCTTCTGATTCTCTAATGATCAAGGGTAGTGATTTAACTACATCGGTTGTGAAGATGGCTATATCATCCGCGTATGCGGTTATTTTTAAAGCATGTCTACCAAATTGAAAAGGACTAATATTCATTTGAGTAATAAGTGCATTTAAAAATGGTTCTAAAGAAAGAGCAAACAGCAGGGGTGAAAGAGGACACCCCTGCCGGGTTCCTCTTGCTATCTGAAATTTGGTAGAGTCCATGCCTGCATAACTTATCTTAGCTGTAGGTTGGTCATACAGGGATCTGATCCAGCCAATGTAGTTACTTTGAAAAACGAATGCCCTAAGAACGGCCCAGAGATAATCCCACCCCACTCGGTCGAACGCTTTTTCCGCGTCGAGCATGATCATACCGAGTGGGGAGAGCTCTGTAGAAGCTACATCAAAGGCTGTGATTGCCATGTTGACGTGGGCCGTTGTATCTCTCCCTGTGACAAACCCATGCTGTTGGATGTTAACCAGCTCTGGCATGTGGGGGGCTAGCCGAGTGGCCAATATTTTGGCGAAGGCCTTAGCATCGGTGTTTATCAAAGAAATGGGCCTGTAGGACCCGCAATCATTGGCTGGTTTCTGTTTTTTTATGAAAAATACTATTTTAGCCTTATTCCATGAGGCTGGCGCTTTCCCTGTTTCCCTAATAGAATTGATAACTAAACTAAACAGGGGAGCTAATTCCTGTGAGCATATTTTATATAGTTCGATTGGGATTAAGTCTTCCCCGGCGGCTTTACCGGACGGAAGGGAAGCTATTGCTGTTCTTATCTCCATAATAGAGATATCCTCCTCCAATTGATTGAACCTTAAACCGTTATTTTGATTGGCTAGATGTCTATTAATGTAAGATAAGATAAGATCGCTAGAAGGGGAGTTCTCAGGTGTGTATAGCCTAGTGTAATAATTAACAAACTGATTTAGTATATCATCCGATTGAGTGTAACAGACCCCATTGTCATCTTTTATAGCTTTGATCATGGTCTTCGCTTTCTTGTCAGCAACTTTATATGCTAATAATTTTCCTATTTTATCCCCACTTTCATACTGTGAGACATGATACTTATGCAGTTTCTGACTATGTCTTTCAATCAAGATCTTTTTAGTAGCAATCTTCAAATTAATCAAATCCATCTTTATCTGATCTACGTTAGGCATTTCTTGCTGCAGAGCTTGTATTAGGTGATTTTCCAAAGCTATAAGATGAGAAGTCAGTGTTTTAGTCTTTTTCCGCCTTTCCGAGTTTATCCGTAAGACGTATTGTTGTACGAAGCCCCTAATGCTAGCTTTACAAGCATCCCAAACGTGTATTACAGCCACAGAGTTTAAATTAATCAGTACAAATTCAGTAATGTGTTGCTTAAGCTGGGCAGTAAAGATTGTATCTGAAAAGAGGTATCTCGGGAAAGTGAATTGTCTGAGCTCTTGTTTTTTAGTCAGTATATTAATTTCAATCAGTATAGGGTTGTGATCAGACGTCACTCTGGGACATAGCTCTATTGTGCAATTATTCGTGATTCTCTCTGTAGCCCAAGCCATATCAATTCGGGAACACAATTTATGAGGTGCTGAATAATATGTAAAGCCGGCTACATTAGGGTGTATAGTACGCCAAACATCTTTCAGATTATGTATGTGACTTAGTTCTAATATCGCTGCTCTAACTTTACACATTCGTGTTAGTGCATGACGCCGGGTTGTATCTAAATGATAGTTCATCACACAATTAAAATCGCCCATAATGAGTAGTTCGCCTTCCCAATCTAATAATTCCATAGTTAATCTATCAAACATAGTTGGATCATCAGTATTAGGGCCGTAAACCACACAGAATACATATTTAAATTGCTCCAGTTCGGCTTGAATGATAGCCCATCTTCCCTTTGAGTCAGCCATTGTCCGTGTAATTTCTAAATTCAAATGTTTACACTTCATTATAGCAACCCCCCGTATAGAAGCGCCCAAAGTTGAACAAGTAATAAGATCATACCCCAAGTGACCAAGCAGTTTTTTATCTTTTACACCAATATGAGTTTCTGTAAGCAACGCAAGGTGGGGTTTATACAAACAAAGCTCTTCCTGAACCAATCTACGTTTATTTTTACTGTTAAGGCCGGCTACATTCCAACTTAAGCATCTAAAGAAAAACATTTTCTAGAAAAAAAACGATAACACAGTGATATATATTCCTCTGTTTTTAAATCATTATATAAAATAATGATTGTATTTTGTCTTTGCTTCCAAATTGAGTCTCGAGCAATGATTATTTTTTCCCTCTTTTTTAACACCACCCAAACCAATTCCCCACCCACCCTCCCTAGTACAATTGGGGAGAACACCCCACTAACCTTACTGCCGCTAAAAGGGCAGCTCTTAAGAGCAGCATCGGAGAGGCTACAACCAGAGCCCCTGCCACGAGAAGAAAAAGAAAGAAAGAAGAGAATAGAGGAGAGAGTAAAAAAGGAGGGAGAAAAGAGAAAAAAGAGGGGGAAAAAAGGGAGGGGAGGGGGAGGAACAGAAAAAGAAGAGAAAAAAAATAATAATAATAATAATGTTTATCAGAATACCGCTATTAGGAACCAGTAATATAGTAAAGACCTAACTTGTATCATAGTTCAGCTGATATTCGATGCATCTAGCAGGGCCCACTTCCGTGCCCTCTACTATATCCAATATACCTAGACATTGTTCCTCCCCCTCCTCCCCCTCCCTCTCTCCCTCCCTTTATGTATATTACTTAGTCATAGACCCAATCATAGGCTAAACTTAGAGAGTGCAGTCTCTGCTTCTTTTAAATCAGTAAAAAAGTAAGATCGGCCGGCCTTAATAACTTTAAGACGAGCAGGTTCTTGTAAGTAGACCTCACAACCGATAGATTTAAAAGAATCAATCATCTGGCGGAGCTTCCACCTTCTATCCATCGTATTTTTGCTTAGATCAGATCTAACAAAAAAGGTTATGTTTTCAACTGTGACCGGGGTATTTGGTCTCGCTTTTAGTGAGACCGCCTGTCTCAGTAGATAGTTCCCAAAATATATCAGAAGAGGACGTGGAAACTTGCTGGTCTTATCTCTTTGAAAGATAGGAAGCCTGTGAACTCTCTGTAGCTGCGAGTCCCAATCCCAGTCCGAAAGGTCTATAAAGGCTTTTTGAAACAGTTTGACAACATAGGCCCGAGGGTCTGAGCCTTCAGACCCCTCCGGAATACCAAAAAGTCGTAGATTTTGCCGTCTTTGATGGTTTTCCATGTCCTAAAGCTTCATTTCCAGGTTTGAGATTTATGCTGCATGTTGGTTAGTAAGAGATTCAGTACGCATAGCGCCCTCCTCTACTTCGACAACTCTCTGTTTCAAATCCTCCATCTCTTGTGTGACACCCCCTAATTTACTGGAGACCTCCGTCAAAGAATTCTGAAGCATGTTGTTGTCTTCTCTGAGCTGAAGAAAATGTTGAAGTGCTTCATGTTTATGATCAGTGAGTGTCTTTAAAATAAGGTTGAAAGAGGATGGAGCGTCTCCTATTTGTTTCGGGGGTATTCCTGATACTCCCGATACAGATACAGAGGAATCACAAGGGGCTGAGGACTCAGGCTCTAAGAAGGACCCAGTGAGAGGGGGGTGAGAAGTCGCTTCGGCAAGTTTTGGGGCATCTACCACTGATTTAACGACCGATTCAGCAGTTGGCTCTCTCCGTATTGGTGCCAATTCTACTGGAACAAGAGTCGGGGAGTGCAAAGCACTCATAGCGGTTTGGGCTCCTTCTTTTTGGTTGACATCTTCAATATTGGCACCAGATAGACGTAGAGCCATAGACTTGACTCCTCCCCTAGCCTGCATCCATTTGCGTAGGGGGCTTTCGTCTCTAATCAATTTAGCACGTAGATTGTCAGAGGAGATAGCGATATTGCCTTTCTTAAATCTATTTTTTGCTTTAGCTTTGCCCTTCTTGCAACCCAGAGTTTTGCCGGTGGCAGAAACGTCATTACTTATGTCTTCTTAGTTGTCAGGGTCGTCACGTTCCTCTTCATTCTCGGCAATAGGGCTGCCCTCTACAGATTCAGTAGATTCTATAATTACTGTAGCTTCTGCCCCTTCCATATTTAAAGTGCCAAATTCCAGTGTGTTAATCATTTCAGAATGCAGCTCATGATCGTGCCCGAGCTCCAGACGCCCAGAGCGGACAGACGCCGCCTACACCAGCCGCCCAGGGAACGGAGCATCATCCAGCCGCCGGACCACAACACAGCAAAAGATTCAAGCTCCAGGCGCCCAGCACGTACAAGCGCTGCCCTGCACCAGCTGCGCAGAGCCAGCCGCCGCCTCTGATTGAGTCACGCACAAGATAAGTTTTCTTCTCTCCTCTCAAAGACTTTCACCCTATCATTTGTTTTAGCGGTTTCACGCTATCTCTCCATAATGCTTCAGCCGCTATTGCAATAGCTCTCTCCTTCCATAATCCAGAAAGATTACAGCGGCAGGGAAACGGGAGCCTCGTACAACGCTACTGCTCCGAGGCGGCGTCAACCCGCCATCTTGATTCTCCGGCGCCAAAGTTATTCTAAATAGAATGTTGCTGATTTCCTATCGGTAATAGGTCCTAACTATAACTACCTACTGGTGACCGCCAGTAGGTATTATACTTAAATATATATATATGGCTCTGAACCTGTGCTTGGCCAGAGAGTTTAGCAGATCTAAAAGTGGGCCAGCCGCATTTGCAAAGGGTTACAAAAAACAACATTTTAGCCCATCTACCTCCTGGGGGAAGTATTAGAAATTTGGAAGTCATAACAAGGGCAAATGCTGCCTCTTCTAGTGTATGGATGTTGAGAATAGGCAACCTTTGATACCTATCTAATTTAAGCCATGAGTCTAGCTTGTTTGAAATTTACAGACCCCTGTGCAAACCATGGATTATTCAGGAGTTGAATTATGAGTTGTGTAGTATTTACTGCACTCGGTATTTACCTGGTGCATTAAATACCTGATCTTTCATTACATTTCGACAAATCAAACCTGCATTAAGCACCACAATTTGCAAGTTGGTCTCCAAAAACTCAGAATAGGTGCTGCTTGCTGCATTTGATAAATTTGTAATCCCATGTTTTTAGATTTTTTTGGTTGCATTAAATGGTACCCACTCCTCCACCACACACGGAATCAGGGCCTTTGATTAGTGCCTGCCACCAGGTTAGGTTGACAGCACCCTCCTTGGACGAAGAGTAGATGATTGACCCAGTGACTGATTCTGCTTGATGACGAAGATGATCAGGTCATGCTAAAAGCTCACATGCAATCAGGCTACTGATGTGCTGAAGGTCCACCTGTCTACAGTGGCGGCTGCCACTGATTAGTATGTGTGAGGTGGGGGTGGGATAGAAAAATAAATTAAAAAGTTACTTACCTTGCTGTTGGCTGCTGCCTCTCCTCGCCTCCGTCCTCTTCTATTCCTGCTTGAAGCAGGAAGCACACACAGGCTCCCCGTAGCCAATCACCACGCTGCTGTCACCATGACAACAGTGTCATGATTGATCTGAGCGCCGTGGTTCGGCACTCAGACAAGGAGTAGGAGACTGTGCATGTTCTCCATCCAGGCTGTACAATACAGCCATTGGAGGACCTGCAAAGTGCTCATGACTATTTGGCTGGCACCGCCTCCCCTGCTGGCTGTGATGACAGCCAAGCCCTGCCTTGCCCCGTAAACCTGCCTGACAACGGAAAAATAAAGGATAATAACATAGTGCTATTATCATTTTATTTTTATTTTTTCCACGGCTCAAAGAGCAGTGAGGTGTCACTACACCGCCTAAGCGGAGGAGCCACTGCTGCCTGCCAGGCATGTGAGAACCTCTGGGAAAGTGACCCTCAAGATTGGAGAATCGCATCAGCCAGATGGGATGACCCCAAGCCAGTGGTAAAAGTGGGCGGGGACGGAAGGGCATGGCGTGCCCCTACTTCTAAAAATTATTTCAGTCCGTTCCCCTACTTCTTACTTTCAAAAAAGCATCCCGGGACAGAAAGAATAGTCCAACTTAAAAACGATAACTTTTTTCATTCAGCTTCCAGGGGCGATTGAGGCTGATTATCCCCTTTCGAATGACAATGCGCCACCCTCTCTGCCTTTAGCATATCAAGTGCTAGTGAGATCGGATTTGGTGATTACAGAGGAGCTTTCCCCAGACAGAGTACTGTGGGGAACTTGACACCTTGTGTAATTTGTCAATGTTGTACACAGAGTGAACTCGGCAGGGGCTGTGACTGGGCAGAAGAGACAACAGGAAAGGAGAGGTACTAGGGCAGGAGAGGTGACCAGGCAGGAGAAGTAACGGGCAGGAGAAGTAACGGGCAGGATGAATGACAGGGCAGGAGAAGCGACAGGCAGGAGAAGTGATGGGCAGGATAAGTAATGGATAGGAGACGTGACGGGGCAGGAGAGTTGATGTGTCAGGAGCAGTGATGGGACTGGAGAGGTGACAGTAAAGGAGAGGTGACGGGGCAGGAGAAGTGATGGGGCAGGAGAAGTGAAGGGGCAGGAGCGGTGATTAGGCATGGGCAGGAGCAGTGAACGGATAGGGGCAGTGAACGGATAAGAGCAGTGAATGGGGCAGGAGAAGTGATGGGACAGGAGAAGTGATGGTGCTGGAGCGGTGATCAAGCAGGAGTGCTGACCGAACAGGAGCAGTGAACGGCCTGGAGCAGTGAACAGGCAGGGGCGGTGACGGGGCAGGAAAAGTGACGGGGAAGGAAATGTGATGAGGCAGGAAAAGTGACGGGCCAGGAGCAGTGACGGGGCAGGAAAGGCAACAGGAAAGGAGAGGTGACTGGGCAGGAGAGGTAACTGGGCAGGAGAGGTGACCGAGCAGTAGAGGTGATGGGGCAAGAGAAATGACGGGCAGGAGAAGTGATGGGGCAGGAGAAGTGATGGGGCAGGAGAGGTGACGGGGCAGGAGAGGTGATGGAGCATGAACTAGAACGGTAACCGGGCGGGAGCGGTGGAAGGACAGGAGCGGTGAAAGGACAGGAGCGGTGAACGGGGCAGGAGCAGTGAACAGGACAGGAGCAGTGAACAGGGCAGGAGCAGTGAATGGGGCAGGAGCAGTGAACGGGGCAGGAGCAGTGAACGGGCAGGAGCAGTGAACGGGCAGGAGCAGTGACGGGGCAGGAGAAGTGATGGGACAGGAGAGGCGACAGGGCAGGAGTGGTGACGTGGAAGGAGAGGCAACAGGGCAGGAGAGGTGACCGGGCAGGAGAAGTGACGGGCAGGTGACATGACAGGCAGGTGATGTGATGAGCAGGAGAGGTGATGGGCAGGAGAGGTGACGGGGCAGGAGAGGTGACGGGGCAGGAGAAGCGATGAAGCAGTAGAAGTAATGGGGCAGGAGCGGTGATTAGGCATGAGCAGGAGTGGCAGGAGCAGTGAACTGGCCAGGAGAAGTGCCGGGCCAGGAGAAGGGAGGGGGCAGGAGAATTGACGAAGCAGGAGTGTTGATCGAGCATGAGCAGGAATACTGACTGGACAGGAGCAGTGAAAGGGCAGGAGCAGGCATTTCCCAGGGCGATTGGAAGGGTAGGGGGCCAGTTTAGTTTGGGGGGACCGGTTTTGTACAAGTGCAGGTGTTTTAAAAACACTGCAAAGTTCTTTGTATATTCAGCAGGTTTCGGTCAACAATACCAAGATAACTTTGGTGATCAACGTACCTGCTGGAGAGAGATGAGAGCATGTTTTGTCTAGTGGATGTTTTACTCATCTAAGGTAGAGCAGAGGGGTAATATGCCTGCTGCAAAGAACATGTACCATGCATATCAAAGAGCAATATGTTATGTGCATAGTTCAGTGGGTACTGCTTTGTGTTCACTTCCCCAATGAAAGGACACTTGAATACATATGGCCTGGCAGTTCGGGCTGGACTGTTCACATTGGGCGCATGATCAAGACTGATTTGCATATGACTGGTCCAAACTGGAATGGCATGGTGAGCAAAAAAAAGCTATGGATTTAAGCCTAGATCTTTGTACTGGGGTAAATGTATGACATTGTTCTGCATTCTGTCCATCAATTGTTCTTTTTGCATTTGTCACCCCGAGTGGGACGGGTATGCTCAGACATGAGTCCCGTGCTCTCCATGCCACTGGATTCAAGCTATTCTGGCTGATGAGGGCTGAAAGCCCGAAACTGGTCCTAGCATACTTGTTTCTAGTCCAGGGAGGACCTGGCCTGGCAGTTCGGGCTGGACTGTTCCCATTGGGTGCAGGATAAAGACTGATTTGCATATGGCTGGCTCCAAACTGGAATGGCCTGGTGAGCAAAGAAACAATGGATTTAGGCCCAGATCTCTGTACTGGGGTGAATGTATGATTATTGTTCTGCATTCTGCCCACCAGGTGTTCTTTTTGCTATATTATGATTGAGCAGCTAGCTGTCTGACATGAATATGAAGGAGCCTTTGTGGGTTTCCATGAGTCTAGATTCTCCTGAAGAGTCCCTTTCTCTTCTGAGCCCTGCTTAACACATGTGTACATAAGGAGCCCTGTATTCATGACCTCAATGTTTGAGACAAAAAATAATTATGGATTTCTGAACAATGAGAGTAAAAGCATTAAGGTAACATGTTGTTCCTGCTTATATGTCACACGCTTTACATTAACCTGTATTCTCTATGAGTGCTTGTTTTTTCCTGAATTAAACCTCAAATAAAAATGTTTATTTATTGTTTTAATTAAATAACGTTATAAGCTGTAACTGGTCAGTGAAATGCTAAACGTACTAAAAATTGGTATGTTTTGCTATTGCTAGCCACACCCTTACTCCGCCCATTGATTCAATCTTCGGTTATTCCCGCCCCCTGATTCTCCACCCGCAGTTCCCCTACTTTTTTTCCCACTTCGACCACTGCCCTAAGCACACCCTGAACCACCGGCAGGTTATCCTTTGGAGTGACTTGATCCTTTTTGTAAATCTGGACAACAGAATGGCCCCAGGCACTGTATTCTCCTGCTCACAGTCTGTAGTGAGTGGTAAATACAGCTTACATACTTGTATTGTATACAAGCCCATTTACCTTCTTCTCCCACTGCATACATACTATGGGGTCGATTCACAAAAGTGTTTATGAGTACCGGAAGTAGTACTACATAAGTACTCTTTATGTATTTTTACATAACTTTGTAAACTGGTCCAAAAATGTCCAACTGCCTCTTAATGAAAATGCAACGAGGGCGCAATCCTATACATTTGTACTATTTGGATATGAATATTCCCATTTTGTTCCCATTTTAGATATTTGAGGCCAACTCGCAAAGCATGAGGAGTATGTAAGAGAATTCTACAGGAGTATTGCTTTGCCTACTCCAAAAGGCCTCTGTGATTTGGTCCCAGGAAGTTAAGAATCTGAACAAACTACACAACTGATGATGTATCCAAACCGCACCAAGGTTCGTTTTGTGTTAGAGGTGTGTACAGATGCCTCATGTTCACTTTCCTGCAATTCAGTTTGGCTGGGCTTTGAGAAGTGAGGTATAGCAAGCCCAGAGTGACACGGTAACAGCCAACAGACTGCAGACTTCAGCACCTTAGCACATTCCCAGATGTGGAGCAGAACTCGGGCCTGCTCTGGAGTCTGTGAAGCGATGAGCCAATCGCAAACGAGACAACTTGATAGCAACTTGATGGCAGTGGGTGACAACGGGGGTGTCTTGTGTAACAGTCTGCGAAATGGAGGAGCGGTGTCATGAAGAGATCAGGCGCCCTGGATATGGTGCAGTGATGCTTACACTTGCATTGGAAGTGAGAGGTGTTTTTATTAGACTATTAATGCTTGCGCGCGGACCGGTACACGTGCTTCCAGGCAGCGTCGGATTGGTAACGGGGGCATTCGGGCAATGCCCGAGGGGCCGTTGTCCGAGTTCCAGCTGAGGGCTGCTTTTGAGCAGCCTGGGGGTCGATTTGGGCGGTGTCTCTGTGTTCGACTATACCGCCAGTATGGTGTCTGAGTCGCCTTTCTGGAGGGAGATGGGCGCTCATTATCTCCCGTGTAGCAGCAACTGGTAGAAGTGTCACCCCTTTTCTGTCGCTGAGCCTCCCATTAATGTAGGCATACTGAGCGGGGCAGGGGGCCTGAGCAGAAGTGGCCTCACTTGTTTTCAGGTGTGTTTCACTTGTGTAAACTGACGCGTGCATTTTTTTTGTTACCCCACCCCCTTTTTTATGTAAAATTACGCTGAAAGCAGTGATTTGAGGGAAGGCATTATGCAAATGTGGGCCGATTTTTTTATGCGTGCCCGGGCCGAATTTTAATCCCAATCCAACCCTGTGAAGTTCCAGGGCCTCACTGGCCAATTGCTCAGGCCCCCGGGTTTACCGCGGGGTGAGTAGGGCTCAGGTCTCAGTGTTAGGCTTCCGGCCCTTTAATGAATATGCATGAGCTTTCTACTGCGTATTCAAAGCCCCCGACTTTGGGCGGAGGTGGGGACTAGTCACATAGGGCAGGGTTACATTCTTCCATCACCTTAAGGCAGTGCTGGAAATCAAGGGGATCAGGCCGGATTCCGGTTCTGGCATCTATTTCTGGCCGGATCAGGGATCAGGCCGACCCAGGGAATGCTGAGTTTGTCCTGGTGTCATTTCCCAACACCAGGGCACGTTTTAGCAGCGCCAGGATGTTGTCTGCTTTCTATTCGGAGCAGCAACGTGCAGCTGGGAGGGGCATTTCTTATTTACACTTGCAGCTGGGCCCCTTACAAAAGCCTGATTTAAAGGGCTATAAGCCGTCCTTTTGTTTGAATATAACACTGGATGGCAGCTATCTGGATCCTAATACCTAGATCCCAAAACAATTAAAGGAAATAAAGGCGCACAGAATGTTATCATAAGTATTTAAGAGGAAGTATGATTTGGAGGCAGTTTTTTAACTTTGTTCAGCTCCCTGTGTAAGAGATGCGAGATTGTAAAATGTATCTGTCTGTATGAGTGAATACGCAAATATTGATGTAAGTGACACCTACTATTTTTTTATGTAATTCTTTTATAGAACTGCTCATCCCAGAGTAGGGTGTTTGAGCACTTTACATCACACACAGAGGCCCAATAAATCAAACACATGTGTAAATCAGTGTACATGAAATGTTACATAAGACAATGAGGGTTATAGCACATAAGGTGTAGGAATCACATATCATCTATACTTGTAGACATTATGGCCCTCATTATAATGTCAGTCGGACCACAACCGATGGCCTGTCGGTTGCATTCTGACCATCATCATCTAGTGCTGTGGTCCGACCCCCACAATATGATGCCCGGCGGTCTGTGTGTGGAGTGTCCGACTGACGATTCCGACAGGCTCAAGGAGCCCATCCGACCATCGGTCGGAAGGTAATTCCCTGCCATAGGGCTGTGCCTGCTCAGGCACTGCCGTAGGGATTACAATGTCCCTTTCAATCGCTCTATGGCAGTCGAATACCATAGAAAGGCTGTCGGAAAAGGACTTTGGGGCCCACTAGCAGGGCCCCTGTGCCCCTGTGGCCTCTGCTATGATGCCTCAGGGGCACCTGTGGTGCCCTCCCAAACATCCATGCTTCATGTGGGAGGCTCCACATGGTGCCTGCCACATTGTGCATGGATGTTTAAAAACTGTATTTTTCCTATTGCAGTTTGTGCTGCACAAGCCGCAATAGGAAACATATACTTTCGACCACCATGAAGGCAATTGCATCGTAATTTGGGAAGCGAGACCGCTGACTCCTTGTCGGTCGGTCCCGTTTCCGACACGATGCCAGTCGGACGCTCGTCCAACCAGCATCATAATAAAGGCCTATATGTTAAGAGGGACTGGTCAGGAGAAACTCAAAATCAGGAAATAAAATGTAACGCAGTGATTGTATCTATCTGTACTAATAAGACCTTATTACTTCCCAAAGGAACCCTTCTTTGAAATCTTAGAATAACAACACATTGAGCAAAAACAATAATAATCTAAAACCATGACTTACCATTTGCAAACAGCTCCTGATGTTGGCAAATAGACCCTTTTGCTGTATTAGAAGGCTTGCAACCACTGAAATGGAAGTAACAAAATGATCTCTTTGTCAAGAGAAGTAGCCTTTTTACCTATCTAAATAAAAAGTGAATCTTGTTACACGATGTTACATTATGTGATTTGAGCAGGAATATTAACCCTCTGTGCTGTCCTATCTTATGGGTCAAAACTGTGACTGGACACAACACACAGAAGTCTCGTAGAACTGTGTAAATTAGCTTTCCACTATTATATTCCACTCAAAATTGCTAGGCACACAGTGATCTCTGCAGCAGATACCTGGCTGTGTAAGATATTTTAAAATGCAGCCTCTTTGTGACCAATTAAGTAACCTAGAACAGATTTACTGTCACATATGTCCTTGTTGCCAATTTTTTTCCTGCAGCTTAAAAAAAAGAAATGTTCAAGTTGACTGTCAGACTGTGTTGTTCAAACTGAGCCCTTTATGACTCCACCCTCTTTCCTCCACGCCTTGACCTCTAATGTGTACGTTCCCGGGTATTTTTTTTCAAATCCAGCTTTGCCTTATAGGAACCTACCTGTTAATTTCAGGCAACCGCAAAATTGTATTTTCATCCATTTTAAAGGTGTCATCACACTGGTGTGCAACCCAATCATGTGTGTGGTATGTACGAATTACGAGCAATCAAAATATTCACAGGTACTGTGGTTGCGTGATTAAATGTAATTAGTACCTACCACGCCCACATCACACCCCGTCACACACTGTGAAGGAGCACATGTTTACTTCCTTGTCTCCGGATGAGCAGGCGCAAATGACGTGTGAAATTGTCAATTTGCACAATACACAACTGCTGATGCGCAACTCCTGTGCTGACATCTGCTGTGGACTTAAAAAGGGAAAGAATCGAGCATTCGATGAAATATTCTTCGCGTTGCATCATGTGTAGGCCACATGGGTTTCCGGAACAGATGTTTGTTTCCAAAAAGCTCATGGGCGACTCCCAGTTGTACACGCCAGATAAAAGGATGTTGCAAGATGAATAATCCGCTAAGAGGCAGAAAAGAAAACCCCCCCTTCCAAGCCATTTACTCTGATTTCCTGGCTAGATCAAGGCTTCTGAACAGAATGCAAAGTGCATTCGCCTTAGATGTGAGATATGCACATTTATCAGTATGCTATACTATATAGAATGATCGACGTTTTTGCAAGGCCCAAATTCAATTTCCTCTTAGGTTTTAGTTCAATGAACTTCGTACAACCTACTCTCAAATATTTTTAACACTGAATGAATAGAGAGCGTTGTTGTGAATCAGTGGGTCTGTGGTACACAGGCTGCATGATGTTGAACTGGCATTTATGTAGCGCTCTTTCACCCTTACAATGCCCAAAGCGCTTACGAAGGGGATAGGGATCAGTTCCATTTGACATGAATGGTTGAAAACAGTTTGTGTAAGGTGTTGGCTTTGAGAGACATGTGTTTGAGACCTGCATGAGGTTTGCTCCAGGTGTGCGACAGCGCTCAATGCTGAAATACTATTGCCGAATGGTGTCCAAATAAATATCCAACCATAACAGAAAGGTTAAGCAAATGGTGTCAGAAATCTGATTTTATTGCATGGAACACAATCCCTACCAACTGTACTGTCTTTGCGAATTAGAAATGATGGAACCCTTTTGGCTCCAGATGGACTCCGCGGAACTGTGATGTAAATGTTTGAGCGGTATGTACTGAACACTGATCTAGAATGTTGAGTTTGCAGCTACACACATACGAATAAAGACTTGTATTACTAAGCTCTGTGTGTGATGTAGTCCTTTGTGGGTGCCCACGCTGGGGAGGACACTACAACTGGCGACCAGTTCAGAGTTTAGTACTCCGAAGATCGACAGTGCTCTCCCTGAGAGATTGCGACGGTTCAAGCTAAATGATTGTGCTTGCCACGTGTGCTACAGTCATAGCGAGGAACCAACGCATAATGCATGTGTAGTTAAAGTACAACTCCATCCGCTGTAAAGAAGTTATGAACTATGAAAGCATTGCAAAGAAATCTTGGTATCGATGATTGACAACCTGCTGATTAGATCATACATAAATGTACCGCACTGATATGCACTATACAGTCATATGTAATCTGGAGAATGAATGCTAAATGCAGATATAACCAAGTTTTAAAAGAGCAGCAAATAGTGACAGCAAATTGCGAAATAATGTTACCAGTAGAAAGTGGTGTTGGCTAAGTGTGCGCAAAGAGATACCAAAGAATAAAACAGTTATTTACTCACTATAACCTGAGTAGTGTGAGCCGGTATGACCTCAGCACAAGACACTGCAACCCAGATCAGGCACAGAGGTTGTGTTTGACAAGTGTGCATCCATTAATGAATGAATCAAACAAGATTTATAAAGCATGCCAAATCACACCTGAGGGTCTGAAGTCGTTGGAGTTGCTTGCTGATTCACGGTGATCTGTTCATTCAAACAGCCAGGTCTTAAGTCCTTTTCTGAATTCCAGGAGCGACGAGGTGGTCCTAAGGTGCAGGGAAAGATCGTTTCATGCTTTGGCCACCAGGTGAGAGAAAGATTGTCCTCTGCTGTTGGCTCGGTGGATCTGGGGGGTATCTGCGAAGGAGAGGGAGGCAAATCACAGGTGTCTGGTCGGTTGATGGTAGGTAATTTGTTTGCTGACATTTGCTGGTACTTCTTTGTGTAGGACCTTGTATGCATGGGTCAATATCTTGAACTGGCATCTCTTCTTTATCGGAAGCTAGTGTAGCTTCTTGAGGTGCGGAGTGATGTGGCTGCATCTGGGGAGGTCAAATATGACTTGTGCCTCTGAGTTTTGCATTGTCTGTAGTCTTTTCAGGAGACATGCGGGGATTCCTACATGCAGAATGTTTCCATAGTCCAACCTGCTGGTGATGAGGGCCTGAGTGGCAGTCCTTCTGGTGTTGATTGGGAGCCACCTGAAAATCTTTCAGAGCATGTGTAGGATGTAGAAGCAGGCGGATGAGACTCCGCTTACCTGTTTCTTCATAGATAACTTGCTGTGCAAGCTGATGCTGAGGTTGCGGGCGTGGTCTGTTGGGCCTGGAGACGGACTGAGTTCAGCAGGCCACCAGGCATCGTTCCATGGCGAGGTGATGTTCCCAAAGATGAGGACTTCCATTCTGTCTGAGTTGAGCTTGAGGCAGTTGTATTTTATCCAGTCTGCAACATTCATCATAAATCTGTGGAATTTGGAGCTGGTGGTGGAGGGGTGTCTTCTGACAGCAAGAGGATGAGCTGGGTGTCATCGGCCTAGGAGATCATGTTGAGTCCATGCGATCTGACAGTGTTGGCTGAGGGGAGGGGGTCATGTAAATGTTAAAGCAGGTGGGGCTGAGGGACGATCCTTGTGGGAGGCTGCACATGATCTTCTTGGGATCTGAGGTGAACGGTGGAAGATGGATTCTGTGGGTCCTTCTGATGAGGTATGAGGTGATACATGTGAGAGAGTCTCCCTGGATTTCAATGTGGTGGAGTCTGTTGATCAAGATGTGGTGGGAGACAGTGTCGAACAAAGATGACAAGTCTAGGCGGGAGGAGGGTTGCTGTTTGCCACGGCCCAAGAGGACCCTGATGTTGTCGATGCCTGTGATCAGGGCTGTTTCGTAGCTGTGGTTGGCTCGGAATCCAGGTATTGAGGGATCCAAGAGATTGTTGAGTTCCAGGTATTCAGTGAGCCTCTGGTTAAATGCCTTTTTGGGGTTCTGCTGGGTCAGTGGATGGTTTCTGTAGGAGGGGCCTCACTCCAGCGTGTTTCCAGTCCTCAGGGAAGGAGGCTATGATATTGGAGGTGGTCAGAACATTTTGTTTTAGCTCATCGCCAATCGTCTTGCTCCAGAGGTTGAAGATATGGTTGGGACAGGGGTCATTGGGTGCTCATGAGGGCACACAGTTCATGATTGAGATTGTGGCTTGAGTTGTGAGAGGGTCCCAAAGGGTGAACAGGGATTCGGGGTTTGTGTTCGTGGATGTGAGCAGACTGATGCTGTTAGCAGGGGGTTAGGGTTTGAAGTTTTCATAGATGACTGAGATCTTGTTGTGAAAACTAACCGCCAGGGTGTGTCACAGTTCTTGGGAGGAGGGAATGTTGTTTCCCATGGCTGCAGGGTTGGAGAACTCCTCCATTATGGTGAAGAGCTCCTTGCTGTGGTCTGTTCTGGCTTCCATGTGGTCTGTATGAGTGTTCTTCTTTGTTTCTTTCAGGAGGTGGTGGATTTTGGTTGAATGCTGTCTTGAAGGTGGTCTTGTCTCCGGTCTTTTTCCTGGTACGCCACTTCCTTTCTAGTTGGCAGCAGTTGCACTTGGTGGCTCTCAGCTCCACGTTGAACCACCTGGCTCTTCTGTCTGAACCTTTGGTTTGGACTTGGAATGGGCGATTGTATCTGTGCATTCCATGATCCACTGGGAGAAGTTCTTAGCACCCTGTTCTGGGTTGGATGTTTTGTCTGGGAGGTTGGAGTTGAGAGCTTTGTATCACTGGCATTCTGATATCTGTTTCCAGTTTCTGCGCATGGAGCTGGGGAGTGTGGTGTCAGTGTTGGTAGATCTTGAGATGGTGAAGTAGACACTGTAGTGGTCAGTCGAGGTGAGCTGCGAGACGTAGTTGTAGTTGACTCTGTCGCTGGACACAAAAATGGGGTCGGGCATGTGTCCTGCGATCAGGGTGGGTTAGTGACAAGTTGTTTGAGGCCGATGTTGCTTATGCTTTGCAGGAGGTCAGTTGTGTTTATGTCACCTGGGTCATCGAGGTGAAAGTTAAGATCCCATAGGATGATATAGTGCTCAGTGTCGATGGTGATTGGAGCAATGCGGTCAGGAATGGTGTTCCAGAAGCTGGGGTGTGGTCTCATGACTCTGAATGTGAGGATACCTCTGATGCAGCATTTTCCATCTGTGTGAAGTTGGAAGTTGAGGTGCTCCATTTTTGGGGTAGAGTCGTCGGAAGAGGTTGTTCAGTGGATGTTGTCCTTGTAGATGATGGCAAGTCCACCTGCTTGTTTGTTGATTTGGTGTGTTATCTTGTAGTCTTCGGGTGTGGAGATGGCGATGTCTGGCACAGGGACGGGGTTCAGCTAGGTCTCTGTGAGAAAGATGACGTTAAGGGTGAGGGATGAGATCGTGTCCATCACCACAGTTTCCGGATTTCTTCGAAATAATGAAATATTTCAACTGGCAGAGAAAGAAGTTACAATTCCAGCTATCATTAAAGATTATCTTGAGGCAGTCACATTGCAAAGCCTCACTGGTGAGTCACATAAACCAAGCCCCAGAGATCCACACGCAGTGCCAGTAAGTTCTACATTGGTCTACAACACTGCAGCTTTCCTGAAACCACCACCACCATTCAATACCGCCAGAAAGCAAAATATTGGTGATAGATGAACTGCTTGGATTTAGACATTTGATGATTTCATCAATGCACTTGAAGAGACTGTTAACTAAAAGGTTATCAAGTATGTCAAAAATCTTGCTGGTGATGGTGTAAAAGAAGTCATAAAAGGAATGCTGCTGAACTGATGAAGAGGTCACATATTTTCAGATTAAAGAAGTGCTCTACCTCAAGTTCAATCAAATGCCAAATGCTGAATAAGAACGATACAACTTCAGTCAGTAATGCCAAAATGTGGTGAAACCGTTGATGAGTTTGTAGAGAGACTCAACACACTCATCAGACATTGTAAGTTCAATTAATTTAAAAGCTATGTGTCTGAGACTTATTAATGGATGACTGTCCAGATTAATTCAGACGACAAATGTTGAGAGAAACTCTTACTTTAGAGCTAGTGTTATTGGCTGCCGGAGCTGAAATGTGTGCTGTTAGACAAGCCACTAACATAGAGGCCAGGGGTGCCCAGAACGACTCCATCATGAGTGTGAAAAGAAAGCCAAAACAAAATACTGAAGGACACAAAGTGATGTCTAAATGTACAAAGAAGTTGTGTTTTAGATGTGGATTTTCGTATCCACACAAATATAAATGTCCCACTCTTGGACAAATATGTAGAGGCTGTGGGAAGGAGAACCATTTTGGGATGGTGTGCAAAGTGAAGGAAAAAGTAAGGGCGTCAACGCGCAAAGACCAAATGGCCACCAGCACATTCCAGAAACAATGTTCTACGCACATCCACAGGGCCAACTGGCAACATCAGTTGAGAGAAATCGACACTGAACGAGTTAGTCATCATCTAAATCATCGTCAAATGGTTCATGTGCATCAGTATCAAGTGAAAGTGATGAACATGGTTGCACCTTGTACATGGTTATTTCAGGAAAGCATGTGCATGTTGCTTTGGCAGCGCGCAAAGGAAAATGGCAGACAAAGAAACATTGACATGCCAAAGCACCAAAGTCATTCAACATTGTCTGAAGATTACACTGAAAGTAAATGGTTGTTCGATACCTTTCATTATCAACAGTGGGGCATGGACAAACATTATGCCTGAGGAAAAATACAATGAATTATCTCCAATACCACACCTTATGCCATTGAAAACCAAAATGTATATATGGGGTGCATCAACGCCCTTAAAAAGTCATAGTTCGTTGGTAGCGACAATGAAACACAAGAAAACAAAGGTACAAGCACAGATCCATGTGCTTCAAGGCAAGGCGTCCAGTGCCTGCCTTCTCAGTTACAGCACAGCTGCTGATATGGGACTGATTTCTGTGAATTATAATTAAATGCTCATCACAAAATAGTAAGTCAATTCCCTTAGTTAATTCATGGCTTGGAAAAAGCTTAAGACTTTGAATGTAAAATTATATACAAATGAGGACATCCGTCCTGTTGCTCAGCGACATTGACAAATTGCTTTTCGTTTGCAAGAAGCTGTTGAAAGAGAACTTGAGGTGTTACTAAAGCATGGCATTATTGAGCCTTCAACTGGTCCAATGGCATGGCTTTCTCCCACATAGGTAGTGCCTAAAAAAGGGGAAAAAAGGGGAAACAACCATTACAACGCAGTCATTACAACGCACTACCTTTACAATGTAGTCATTACAACTCAACATCCTTTACATTGCATGCCATTACAACGCAGCCATTACAACGCATGTTACCACAACGCATGCCATTACAATGCATGCCACTACAACACATGCCATTACAACGCAGTATAAGGTAAGTAATGGGAAACAATAATTTTTACCCCAACACAATCCAACACTTACCCTACTGTTGCACTGACTAGAGTGGGACTAGTGATTTTTACCCCTACACTATCCAACACTTACCCTATTGTTGCACTCACTGGAATGGGAATAGTATTTTTACCCCTGCACTATCCAACATTTCTCTACTATTGCATCCACTGGAGTCGGAATAGTAATTTTTACCCCTATACTATTCAACACTTAGACTACTGTTGCCCTAAAAGTATTATGCATTGTAATGGTATGTGTTGTAATGGAATGTGTTGTAAGTGTAGTTTCTAAAAATGTGTTATGATGGCATGCGTTGTAATGGATGTTGCAATGTAAAACCCGTATTGTAAAGGCATGCGTTGTAAAAGTATGCGTTGTAACGTGTCCTATTCCTAAAAAGGACCGTTGAGAAACTGTATGCATATGTGTTGACATGCGTCAGGCTCCTAAGGCAATTGAACCAGAATGACATCCAGGCCTGCACATTGCCGACAGAATTAAATGGTGTAAAGGTCTTCTTTCACCTTTACTTAAATAAAGGTTATCATGAGTTAGAACTTGAAGAAGACTGCAGTACATTACAACCTTTTCTACACATGTTGGTCTGTTTCGATACAAAAGACTAAGTTTTGTTGTGTCATCCGCTGCAGAAATTATTCAAGACTCCATTTGACATACCATTCAGCTTGTCATAAATACGTTATTACAGCGAATACATATTGGTTTTTGGAGCTATGCAAAAAGAACATGATAAAGCTTTTACACAAGTATGTAGTTTACTTGCCTAGGCAAGGTTGACTTTGAATGCAGACAAGTGTAAGTTCCATAAAGCAGAGCTAAAATTCTTAGGCCATGTATTTTCTGATGAGGGTATGACACCACATTCTGCTAGAGTACAAGCAATGTCAAATGCAGATCCTCCACAAGATATTTTCTATGGTATGTTTGTTTCTTGGCACGGTCAGTCACTGTTCCAGATACATAAAATAATTTGCCATTGCAAGTGCTCTGTTGAGAGACTTGATACAAACAATGTTTTGTTTCTTTGGTCACATGAATGTGAGTAAAGTTTTAAGAAAAGTAAGCAAGCCACTGAGAATGCTACAGAAATGGCATATTTCAATTTTAAACTTCACACAGAGTTTATTGTTAACTTTAGCCTAGTCGGGTTAAGCACTATCCTTGCCCAGCACAGTGAACATCCGAATGCTGAAAAGTTATATTGTGGCATATGGACGTAGAAGTTTGTTTCAAACAGAATGTGTTTACTAGCAACCTGAAAAAGAAAGCTTAGTTATGGTGTGAGTTTGTGAACGTTTTCATGTATTCCTGTATGGAAAACCTTTTACGATGGTAACTGATCATCAAGCTTTACTGGCTGCATTTGGAATTCCAGAGCCCAAAATGCCTCCTAACATTGAAAGATGAACACTATGGTTACAGAAGTAGAATTATACCATTGTGTATCGTCCAGGAAAGGATCAGAACCCTGCTGACTACTTTTCCATAGTGCCTATACAAGGTCACAGTACTCCATCCAAGATGGCTCAGGCCTATATCACCTTCATTCTAAACTCAAACCCACCACCTGCCATTTTGTTAGCTCAGATTACCACTACCATGAGCCATGATAGTGAAATGTTAAAGTTGAAGGATATAATTACAGATCAGTTATGGAACCCACACACTCGACCGCTCGCCAGTGATGGTGAATATAAAAAATACAAAAATGTCAAGGATGAACTGTCCATAACGCAGGAAGGAGTTATATTACGAGGGTCGAGAATCTTGATTCAGGAGAGTCTGAGATAGAAAATAATTGAGGTAACCCATTAAGGACATTGTGGAATTGTTGCCACAAAACGAGCTTCCGAGACCGAGTCTGGTTTCCTTCCCTTGATGACAGGGTTTAAAAGAAGAGGCCTGCCACTTATGCAACTGCCATTGTGTATAAACTATTCACCACACCTTGAACATGTCAGAACTCTTGAAGCATGCATGGGAGAGAATAGCCATTGACTTTTTCAGTCCACTTGACAATCGACATCATATTTTGGTGATTACTCACAATTTCTGCTATTTGAAGATCTTTTATCTACAAATCAAGAATGAGTCATTGAAAGAATAAATGGCATCTTTGCGACATGGAGTGTTCCAGCCATAGTGAAGTCTGGCAATGACCTGCCTTTCAATAGTCGAGAGCTCAGAAATTTCTTGGAGCATTTGAGGATTAAGCATCAAAAGAGCACACCTGTTTGGCCACAAGCCAATGGATTTGATGAGCGTTTTATGAGTTTGCTAAAGAAAGCAGTACAGCAGGCCACTCTTGAGAAACTCATTTTGAGAACTGTATTAAATTCTACCTTGAGAGCTTATCATTCAACATCCCACTTGACCACAGATGTATTTCCTGCAACTTTGATATTCAGGAGGGCAATAAACACCAAGTTACCACAATGGACCAATCAGAGAAAGAAAAATGGGACGCAACTCATAAAAATGACATGCTTAACAAATAAAAGATGAAAGCTTATGCTGAAAAAGATGGCACGCGAAAAACATCATCCTTAATAGAGGAGATCTAGTTCTCGTACAACAACTGCAGAAAAGAAAACCTGATGTTACTTTTGATGCAGAACCTTTTGGAGTGGTGTCTACTAAGGGACACATGGTGATTGCCCAGCACCCTGGGAAGTCTGTTACCCGAGACACTTCTCATTTCAGGTACTTGACCAGTCATTTATAAGATCTAATAGTTGAAAGAGAGACTGGGTCTAAGTAAATCAGCAACCGCTGTTGCTTCCACACCATTGATACAGATCCTGGATATCGATTATGACACCACTCAGTTTCCCGAAACGAGATCAGGTTGAACAATTAAAGCGCCAAAAATATTGATTCAAGAGATTTTAATGTATATGCCTATTTATATAAACGTTTCGCTTAAAATATGTATTTTTTTTTAACAGAGGGGGAGATGTAGTGTCTTGCAAATCAGAAATGATGGAACCCTTTTGGCTCCAGATGGAGTCCGTAGAACTGTGACGTATGTGTTAGAGCGGAATGCAATGAAGGCTCATTTAGAATGTTGAGTTCACAGCTACATGCACATGAATGAAGTAGTGTAATGTGTAGCATAGTCCTTTACGGGTACCCAGGCTGGCAAGGATGCTACATCAACTACATCACTACCTAAATACATTTTAAACTAATGGTCTAAAATGATAATTTGGGAGGTGAGTGGATGCATCCATAAGAGTAATGCAGGCCCCTGCTGCTCTTATGGAGCAGTGGGGCCCCCAGTCCTTCAGGGGGCTCCCAACCCATTTAGGGCCCAATTCAGTCTATGAATATTGGTGAAATGTGGGATACTCAGGGGACCTTCAGCACATTTTGTATGGGGCTCATCATTTTGCGTTTCAACACTGCAGACAATAGAAAACATAAACACCTAAGTCCGTATTTATGAAGCCTTTGAGTTGGTTTTGCGTCATCCAAGGCAACGCAAGGACAATGCAAATGCTTCAGCAATATTTACAAAGCCACGCAACGCCTGATTTGCATGGCCTTGCATGGCTTTGTAAAGAAATGTAACAGAAGGTACCTGCTTGCGCTGCGTTATGTTACGTTTCTACTTGGGAGATTTTCAATTGGTGGAGAGAGGGCGTTACCATGCTTCCACCCATGGATTTTGGTACATTCCCAGGTTTACAAAGACTTGTAAACCTGGAAATACATCGGAATGCTCTGCCTTCCCCAATGAGGTATAAAAAGGAAAAATATCTTTATTTCTCCACGTTATTTCCTCATTACAACTGTGCTGCATTCTGCAGCACACATAGAAAGAGCAAAATGTCTCTAAGGATTGCATCTCTTCCTACACAATAATGCAGGCACCCTTGCACTATGGCAATATGGTGCAAGTGTGCCTGCATTGGCGCTAGGATGCAGTGCAAGGAGAGAGCAGAAATGCTCTATATCTTTGTAAATATGTAGTATTTGTGCTCTCTGCCTCTCACGCACAGCAACTTTGCTTGCTGTTCTGCGTAGGGTGAACGTTTAGTAAATATGCCCCTACATCTGCAATTACAAACATGTGGTTAATTTTTTGTATATGTGTGTTTTATCTTGTTCTCCTTAAATATATAACAGTATATTATTTACTCAAACGAAAATTGATATAGTTTGAATTACATACATTGAACCAGCGGCTAAGTAGTTTTGGCTCATGTGAAGGACGTTTTGCATCCATATTTTTAAAGATAGGCTTCTGAAAAACTGAATTTTTTACTCTGAAATTCTGGCTTTAGAGGAGGGACAAACACAATAAGAGGAAGTAAAGCCCATACAAGCTAACTAATAAGAAACAAGCAAATGACAATTACAATGAAGCCAACCAATGGTAAGCAATAGGCAGGCTCTAAGCGAACTGCAGGCTAACAATACGTCTCGTAACAGGCAGCAGGCGAGACCTAAAAAACAGTATGCTCTTGGTAAATCTCTCTAAGATTTATCTGAGCCAATCATACATTTCCCCATCCTTAAAGTTACACATGATGTTGTGAGAAAGGGGGGAATGGTATTTTATAGTTTCTGGATAATTATATTGATACATTTGAATTAAAAGCTAGTCTTAAAGACACTCCCAGGGACAAACCCAAAGTGGCACTCCTGAGACAGACCTACAGATCTGTCCTAAAACAGAGAAAAGTTGCCCTGCATATCAGAAGTGTGGGCCGACCTGAGGGAGGATGGGGAGAATAGGGACCTGACGGAGTTCTGGAGGATAATTAACAGGCCATGCTTCTTGGACTGCAGTGCGCCGGTGATTGGAACTAACATATTACCGGAACAATGGGTTACACATTTTGAGAGTCTTTATAATCACACTCATGAAACTGTCCCAGAAGGGGGTTGGGAGGGTACACGGAGTGCTGAAGTAGAATTTTCCCTCGCAGAACTGACTAAGGCAATACGAGGTCTCTCCCATAATAAAGCCCCAGGACCGGATGCACCCCCCCCCCCCCCGGATTTGTTTTTGAGCATTGTGGCCCTCTGGGCCCCAATTTTGACAAGGGTCCTAAATGCGGCTGTTAAAACTGGGCTGCCCCGATCTTGGTCGACGGCCACAATCGTCCCCATATTCGAGAAGGGAAGTAGAGACAACCATAAATGCTACAGACCGATATAGTTGATTGATGTCTCTGCCAAAATCCTGGGTCGGGTGGTACTAGACCGACTTCTGCAATAGACATAAGAGCACCAGACTATAGTAGACACCCAGTACGGTTTTAGGGCAGGGAAATCAATGAGCGATCAGTGTCTTAACCTTTATTTACTGGTCGCTAAATATACAAAGGCCAGTGGTGAAACTATTTATCTGGGGGTCATGGATTTGGCCGCGGCTTTTGATAATGTAAATAGGAAAAAGCTATGGGCTATGATGAGCGATTTGGGAATTGACCTTGGATTGATTAATATCCTTAGAGAACTACACTGGAATACCAGCGCAAGGGTCCGCTATAGTATGGAGGGGGGGAGAACCGAACCTTTTCCATGCACTAGCGGGGTGAGGCAAGGTGCATCCTTGCTCCGTTCTTGTTCTCTCTTTATATTAACATCCTGGAGAGTGCTCTTATTGCCCTGAACACAGATTGCCCAAAAGCCGGAACGCGCCATATCCCGGTACTTTTGTACGCGGATGACGCGGTCCTGATTGCCCGTACCCTGCGGAGCTTACAGTGCTTGATCGATGAATTTGTAAAATTCATGGACACTTTAGACCTGTCAGTGAATTTGAGCAAGTCCTTTGTGATGCTGGCAGGGAAAAAGCCCTGCAGGAATTTTGTATTCAAAATAAAGACTCACACTATAGAGACGGGGAAGACTTTTTCTTACCTGGGTCTTTTATTTGATGGTGCACTTAAATTCAACACTTTAATTGAGAAGCGCTGTGCAAAACTGATCTCCTCAAATGGTGTTATACTAAGTTTTGCGCGAAGGTTGGGCCGTTGGTGCCCAGAACAGGTGATGAATTTATATGGCTCCATAAACAGTGCAAAAGCCCTGTATGGAGCAGATGTTTGGGGCTTCGGGATGCAAAGCCAAAAGACAAATTTCTGCGGGGCATTCTTAAGATCCCGCAGAGCATTCCAGCTGCAGTCGTACATAGCGAACTGGGAAGCCCGTACATTATAGACCGGGTAAAATTGAGCCCCATTGTGGCAGGGCTTAGAATATGGGAAAATCCTGAGGCAGAACTAAGCAGAATAATTGTAACAGACTGTTTGCGAAGGGATAAGGGGTCGGTAATCCCATGGCTAAAGTATGTCAAAGTTATGCTAGAGGATGTAGGCCGGAAGGACCTTTTTACTAACCCTTCTTTAATTACTAGCTCGTGTAAATCACTTATCAAAAAATTGCTGCTAGAAAAGTTTGCATTTTGCAGAACTGGTATTAATTTGGCCAAGAGATCAGTCACTTGCTCATTGCCTTGTGAGTAATAGTGAGGGCATGGAGCCCTACCTATTTTTAATGTACAACTCACAGGACAGGTTTTTAATGTGCCGTTTTAGGCTCAATTTTTTACTGAATATTCTGTCTTATTCATCTGGTTTTACTTTAACAATTGAGCAGAAGGGTGCCTGCGGCTGCGACAATAGGTCTCCGCAGGACAACCTTCATTTTGTACTTTTGTGTCCTTTTTATCAGATGCCTCGACGCAAATTTTTATTGGCTATTTTGAAAGAGGCTAAGTTTCGACATGCCAAAATGGCTTTACTCTTTTTGCAAAGAGCAAACGATAGTCGAACATTATGCTCCATTATGAACTTTTTAAAAGTGGCTGTCAGTTTAAGAATGACAAGAGGGTAATGCTAATGAATATCAAGGAAACAATGTATACAGTGTTTTATAACTATGTATCTTAATTTGTAGACAAAAGTTCAGAAATGTTATTTAATCAATTTTTTAACTGTATATATGTATTTTTATGATGGTTTTTAATCATCGAAATAAAAATTTACTGAACTGAACTGTTACATTTGATTAAATAGCTTATAGGTTCATTGTTTATTCTTCAGTGCAATGGATCATATCCTGTTCTATTGTATTAACCAGTAATCTTTGAAAAATGAGTCGCTGCACGTATATCCACAAAAGGGAGCATCTGGAGCTGGAACCTCACTAATTTAGCATTTGCACTATTTTTTTTAGATGTGCCTGAAGGCACCGATGTGGCTTGAATGCTGGATATATATCTAGTGTAAATTGATCCCTGTTAATTTTGCTGAATTGCTCCAAATGGTCTCCAAGCTAAAAGAGTTTACTCTTTTCTTTTAAGATAGTCCTATTTCAGTTTTCAGAAATTTCCAGGCGAACAAATATTTGTCTAGGTTTGTAGACCAGATGGATCCATAGCAGCAATTTAAGTGAGCCCTTGCTAGCTCCTTTGAGGTGGTGGCACTAGAAAACAAATTGAATATCAACAACGTGAGCCATGTTAATCAAGCCAAACTCCACCCTGAGTAGGGCTGAAGAACAAGAGGTTAGTGGAAGAAAATTATATTTAAGGGATTTGCCCATCACCTTTTCTAACTCTGTGCTAGTTTGTCCCCGAAGGCAAGAGCTCCATATGTAACCATGGTGATGAAGGTTGCTGTCGTGCTGGAACAGATCATGGGACTTGATGCATTTACATACAACCTCCTCAGAGTGTGTTGTAAACAGGAGGATTTTAATTTCTAGTGTTTAAATCTGGTTTGGGGCCAAGCTCTTTTATCCTGCCACACCTCCTAGTACTGGTAGAATCCACACGGTCTGTCTTTCTGTCACCCGTCTTCCAGCTAAATATACATTTTGCCTTAGTGTACACTAAAATTTTTGGGGCAGATTTACAAGAAAGTGACGCATCTGTGGAGATGCGTCACTTTTCCTGCACCACCCTCAGAAACCCTTGCGCCACCGTGGATGTGCCGTGTTTACAATACGGCGTACCATGGTGCAAGGATTGACAGAGGCATCAGAAATTCTGACGCATCTGTTGGCACAAAATTCCCACATTGCAGGAGTCGTGTCGCAAGCACGACTCAACTCCAGCAATGCATGTTGAGGCCCATGCTCATTGTGCTGCGTCACTCCTTACACCTGTTTCAAGCAGGCGTAATGTTTTGACACAGTAGCGTCATAGAAGTGGCGCAATTAAATCTTCTAGATTTCGCTGCGTCACTTTTACGAGGCTTTCCTGCGTTGGAACGCCCACCCTGCATACAATATACCTGACGCAGGTATAATGTGACGCAGGGCTTTACAACGTGACGCATCTCCGTAGATGCAGCACACTGTAAATGGGCCGAATTGTATACTTATAATTAGGGCCTAAAAGGACATTTATTACAAGCTTTTGTTGTGCATGGAAACTTGAAAGTTATAATGTTCATGTGTAGATTTTCTGTCAGTCACAAATTGAAATATTGCATTGTTTCAAACATATTTTTATTGAATTACAAGTTAGTACTAATGCTGAGAACAGTAAAGGGTAACTCCTTCGTTCTGAGGCACACTGTTGTATAAGCCTCACTCTCAAAGGGCTCACTCTGGGAGTCCATAATATGAAGACATGTTGTTATTATCCTCTTGGGTGATATTACTGCGATATTGTAAAATTCAGTCCCGCGCTCACATATATCAAATAACAATGCATTTTCACCAGCTAAGTTAATGGGTGTCCTGGCGTGTTTGTGAGGGTCAGCAGGCTGTCACGTGGCACACGTCATGCATCTGCTTTGAGGCTTGCTTGGCTATTGAGCGTGTGAGGCTATTGAGCGTGTGAACCTGAATGGGTTTTTCGGTTCTTTTTATATATTTTCTCCAAGATTTATTGGGGAATAAAGAACAAAAGTACAACCCTACATGACATGAACAAGCAGTCTCCTGGAATTGGCTCTCACCCAGCCATGCATAACAGAGAAACTGTCAAGTCGAAAGGGGACCCCCAATACCGCCATTCTAGCAGAAAAAAAGAACATTATGCAAACAAACATGCCTACGGGGTGGGGTGGGTGGGTGAGGGTGGCAGGTGGCCCGGGATATGAACAATATAGAGTGGACTACGGAGCAACGGAACCCACCCGCTAGACGGTATCGAGACACATCATGCTGGGACAAGGACCAGTCCTTCATTTTAAACACCAATGAGGAGCCAAAGAAAGTCAGCCAGGGACCTTGGGAATCACTTATTTTACACAACAGTAGTCCCTATGAGAGAGTCGGGATGAACAAACAATCAATGAATACAGAACCAATCAGTCTGTATTGGTTAGGCATGTCCAGCCGGACAGAGGTTCAATGTTTAATTTATCAACAATTCTTTGAGATATGCACAAACAAAGATACTGAGAGTGGGACACAAGCCTGCATCCTACTACAGAGACATAGAATCATACAAACATGCAGTTTGGGGCAAACATGCAGTTTGGGGAACATTTAAGGGAGGCTCAGGCAACGCTCATGGTTTGTTTTCAAGAAAAACTTCAACAATGTAGGCAAACAAATCGCAAGGAACGCCTCTACATGGTAAAGTTTATGTATGAGATGTTTTAGGGTGTCGACGGCGTTTTGATCCAAGTGAGAAATGCGTGGATCATCTTCAGGACATTAAATAAGCATGCCTTATTTAATTGCCTTAGAATACAGCGGTTGCAGAGATAGTTACAGTTGGTTGGTCAAAATCTTTGATATCCTCAGTGGGAGTGGTGTGGAGGCCCACAAGTGACGCAGCGATAGATAAGGTCACAGTCGGTAGGTCAAAAGCATAGATATCCTCAGTGGGAGTGGCGTAGTGGCCAGTTGTGTATTCTATGCGCTATAGCCTACGTGTATGGAGTATCGATGGAGTTTCAGGGAAGGAACAATACACCAATTAGAAAAGGGTCTCAGGGAATGTTTAAAGACCTAGCATGGATATACTCCCCATATAGAACAGATACTACACATACATATCCACAGGTCTAAACAAACACAACAATAAACAAGAGAGAATATAAAGAAGCAAAAGTTTCCCTACTCTCAAAGGAAAGCTTATTAATGTCCTAAAGCAATTGGAAGTCCTAATCACAAGGACGGATACACATCACTCACCAGTGGTGCCATGCTTCATTATCATTTGGGTCTCCCCTTTTTAAAAAAAAAAGGCGAGGAAACCCACAATTGTTAGAAATTAAGAACCGTTGATTATGTTCTTAACACAGTGCGGGTTATTAATTGACCTATGGATGTGAGCAACTATTGACCATGATGGGAAAAATGCAGTGCGAAAAAGTATATTTACAAAACATGAATTAAAATTGGGCAAAAAGAGAAAAGGCTTTAATTAATATCTCTCAATGCTCAAATCTAAAAACAGCTTTCAACAAATGACTGTCATGATGGTTAACTGGGTCAACATGTTTCAGCAATGTGAGGCAAACACTTATCCTCTGCCTTCTTCAGGACCTCAATCGCATTGCTACTGCATAGTGAAAAAATAATATTAATACAACAAAGTGGATTAAACAGGTTGGAATCAATACAACCATGTCACCTGGAATCCTAGGTGTGAACCAAATCCTCTGCAATGGCGTGATGAAAACGGCCACTGTAATGCATGAGGATTAAACCTCCCCAGACCGTCCGGATGACCGATTGAGATACCGACGGACAGAGCGGTGCCTCCTTTCCCTGAGCCGCAGCCAGGTGACACTAGGAGGAGACCCAAATGATGATGAAGCATGGCACAACTGGTGACTGATGGGTATTAGTCCTTGTGATTAGGACTTCCAATTGCTTTAGGACATTAATAAGCTTTCCTTTGAGAGTAAGGAGACTTTTGCTTCTTTATATTCTCTCTTGTTTATTGTTGTGTTTGTTTAGACCCGTGGATAGGTTTCAGGGAAGGAGCCACAGGTGTGTGCTCGGAGGGCGTGATAGCCTACGGCCGAAGTTGGCGGCATCCTCATTTCTATGTCCCCCTAGTTAACACTCTCAGTCTTAGCGCTTGGAAGCCTCAGGGCAACTATGTGCGCTCTATAAAAATCATTTTCATTTCATTTCATCCTGTATGGGGGGTCAGCTTCCGTGGACAAGGACCAGGGCCAGACTGGCCATAGCAGGCACGGGGCATTTCCCCAGTGGGCCGCCGGGGTTAGAGGCCGGTTTTGTGCCACTGGGGGCCGATTTTGTTACAGGTCCGTTTTTGGAGCATAGCTGCAATATTGGGCGCTGTAACGAAATCGGCTAAAAGCAGCCCTGGCAAACAGCTTGTTCGCACCCCAAACCCCCAGGGGGGCGGCCGAGAACTTTGACAGGGCCGGTTTTGGTTCCCAGTCCGTCCCTGACAATGACCCTCAGTGGGTCTTGGAGGACACTGTAGGTCTGCAACGGGATCTTGGAAAGTAGGCATTTTGCATTTTTTTGTTATAATTGGATCCTAAAAATCTTGCCATATCCTATCGAACTTGTATCTTTAAAAAGCACAAAGCTGTTTCCTTAGTCCTCCATTATTTCAGTTCTCCGGCCGAACACGCCATGAGTACATCTCAGCAGTGACGTAAGAGCTCACGTTGGTGCTGCCCGTGCCGCAGACTCCGGATCCATGCCCTTAGCTGGACTGGTGCTTTCACGGTGTCTGTCGTACCTGCTCCATGTGCTGCACCCGGTGCAGCAGAGTGCTTGTCACAGTGTTGCTGTGCTGTAGGCGTGGCACATGAGTCTCTGAATCGAACATGGACGCCAGATCAGCAAAGCTGAGGAAACAGCCAAGGAATGCGGGGGATGGAAGGAAAGCCTAGGGGAAAGAAGTTTTTGGATTTATAGGTTTGAGAAGGTAATAAGCAGACAAAGTGGCTTTGATTCAAGTCATATCCATACTAATATAATAAAGAGAGAGCCCAAACCTTTGAGGCGGGTAATCTCAGGAACAACAGCACCAATCTCACAACACCCAATACAGCGTTGGAAAGGGCAGTTGCAGCAGAAGGACATAGGCTATTCAGACGCCCACCATATACATTTAAAAGGTAAAAGAACCGTGCCAGCAAAGTAGTCCCTAGTGGGCGTGTTTGCATTGTGCTGTGGGTGTGTGCCGGGGGCGTGCCAAACGCTGGGGGCGTGTGGTACGTTCCGCCCTTCATGCCATGCCTCATATCGTGTGCTAATCCCACCCTGCTCCCTTTAAATACCCCTGCACCCCATAATCATAACCCACCCTTACTCCTTAAAATACCTAAACACCCTTAAACACTAACCCATCTTAACCCTATAAATATACCCTGTACCCCAAAACCCAAACCTATCCCTAAACCCTAAAAATACACCTGTACCCCAAAACCCAAACTTAGCCCTGGACCCTATAAATACCCCTGTACCTCAAAACCCAAGCCTACCCCTGAACCCTAAAAATACCCCTGTACCCCAAAACCCAAACCTAGCCCTGAAACCTAAAAATACCACTGTACCCCAAAACCCAAACCTACCCCTGAACCCTAAAATACCCCTGTACCCCAAAACCCAAACCTAGCCCTGAACCCTTAAAATACCCCTGTACCCCATAATCATAACCCACCCTTACTCCTTACAATACCCCAACACCCTTAAACACTAACCCATCTTAACCCTATAAATATACCCTGTACCCCAAAACCCAAACCTATCCCTAAACCCTAAAAATACCCCTGTACCCCAAAACCCAAACCTAGCCCTGAACCCTAAAAATACCCATGTACCCCAAAACCCAAGCCTACCCCTGAACCCTAAAATACCCCTGTACCCCAAAACCCAAACCTAGCCCTGAACCCTTAAAATATCCCTGTACTCCAAAACCCAAACCTAGCCCTGAACCCTAGAAATACCCCTGTACCCCAAAACCCAAACCTAGCCCTGAACCCTAAAAATACCCCTGTACCCCAAAACCCAAACCTATCCCATAACCCTTAAAATACCCCTGTACCCCAAAACCCAAACCTACCCCAGAACCCTAAAAATACCCCTATTCCCCAAAACCCAAACCTAGCCCTGAACCCTAAAAATACCCCTGTACCCCAAAACCCATACCTATCCCTAAACCCTAAAACTACCCCTGTACCCCAAAACCCAAAACTATATCTGAACCCTTAAAATACCCAAACACCCCAAAACATATACCTCAGTACTCCAAAACATATACCCCTATACCCATACTTACCTTATCCAAACATTAAAAAAAACATGCTTTTACCATTCATGCATTTACAACGAATTTCGTTGTAAATGTATGCGTGGTAAAAGCATATAAAATGTAATGCCATGAGTTATAATGGCATTGCGGAGTCATGGTACTTTCGTAATGAAAGTATGCGGAGTGATGGTATGCGGAAAGAAAGTTGCGGAATAATGGGTGTTTACCCTCCCCCGGTAAGTACATTGGTGGCACGGCGGCCCACATCTCAAGCAAAATACTCATATTTTTTCACCAACCATTTGAAAAATGCACAGGTCTCTCTCATTGATGGCCAGTACCGACATACACTTTTAGACACACCTCCCGCCACAAGTTCTAGAATCGCGAACTTTAGAGCTGGGGAGCCACGTTTGAATCTCGGCATCAGCTCAACATCCTGTGATTCCAGGCAAATCGCTTTGTCTCCCCGTGCCTACCACAAATGAATGTGTTCTTCTGTAATGTAAATTGTGCTCATGCCATGTTGTCGAGTTCGCGCTATATAATATTGCAAGGAAAAATAAAGTAGGGAAACTCGAGTTCACACACTACTGAACGCGCACTCTTAAGTGCATCAGCAGTGCACTGTGAATCGGAGCGTTTCACAGGCCTGTCACAGATAAGAAATGCTATCTAAACGAAATCCTACAAAACAATATACTATTGGCCGGCAGCAATTCATACCTGGACAACTTCGGGACGGGCTGCTAGTCACAAAATAAAATGATGGCCGAGTGTTAAAACATTTCTGACACTCACCCCCAGTCAGAGATGTAAGTTTAATTCATCATTATTTTGCTTGCCACACCACCCTAGTTTGGACCCAGCTATATGCAAATCAATCTTTTTTTTCTAAATATATTTTTATTAGCATATTAGATTTATACATGTATTCATACGTTCAGTTACATAATGTGTCACGTAAACTACATTTTACTTGAGGTATATTCGTATATCCGTTTTGCCCCTTTATTATACATGATGCATAATATACATTTTAATTCTTGGGAATTCACATCAGTAGTCAACCTTATTATTAAGGTTCCGATTTATATTCCTCTATTCTGCGGATATTATGTACTCTGATCCATGTCCCCATAGTGCGTACTCAGAGGCCCTACATTCTATCCGTGTTCTCGATATGTACCTGTAATAGCTATGCTAAATTAACAACCTATTCCTAGAACAGGGATATAAATTAACTATGTGAAGTCTCGTAGTGCTATTCTTGATTAGTCACAGCATGAAGGGCGTGGGGAAGAAGGCCCTCCCCCCCCCCATGGTCTGCTCCTCTCTTCTGTGTGTAGGCTATTATTACCCGCAGTTTCTCTCTTGCTGGCAGTGTTTGAGTCGGTATCTAATACTGCGTTCCCCCAGTAGTATCCTCATCCTCCGTTCCGTCCGATGTCCTAGTATATCAAGCCCTCATTATCTCAGTCCATAAGTCTGCAATAGGGTGTTGTCTAATACCTCTCGCATTCAATCCAGTGGTACAGCGAGCAAAGGACCCATGTCTGGGCATTCCCTTGGCCACTAAGGGCACACATGGCAACATCACAAAATAAAAAGGTGGACGGAGTGTTGAAACTTTTTAAACCGTCACCCCCAGTCAGATCTGGGTTTAATCCTTCGTTATTTTGCCAGCTTGCAAAATGTGATCTCCAATATTTTCCAGTTATGTATAGACTTTGGAGTGCTCCATGAAGGGTACCCTCCCCCCACTCCAGAGGTGCTGCAGGGGCCTGATTGAGTACGGGGTCACCTGCTCAATTACAATACTCACCTGGGCCCATGAACATACACACTATGATCAGGTAACCCTGCTTTATCAGGATATTGTTTACTTTTAGGATTTATACCTATACACTTTGACATACCAATCCTTGTCACTTGTATAAAGCCCTAAGGGATCAAAAGGGAGTAAGCATAATAGGTAGAAAATAGCATTAACATTCATAAAATAACCACAGACTCGGGAAAAGTTTAAATGCTTTATCTATGCAAATTCTTAAATGTCATAGTCCATACAGAAGAGATTAAGGCCTTTTCGATTAGGAAGATGATGAATTAAAGCAATGATATGCAGAGATATTACGAAACTTCTTTTAAGCATTGAAACATAGGAAGGGTAAAAGAGGGAAACAGTACATTGACATACCGACACAGATTTATATTTACCCAGAATGGTGTGAAGACCAACCCTGGCCACGGGTTGGGACAAAGAAATAGGTCTCCCAATAGTTCAGGTGCCAAAAGAACAGAACAGGTGCAATTCAGCACAGGTGAGGACCAGGACAGGATGGATGCGGGTCAGGACAGGTAGCCTCAGCTAAGTGCAACGCCAGCGTCACACCCCTCTCTGCGGCTAACAGTTGGACCCCGATTGGGTTATCGATTCTTCTCCCCAACAATTTATCGATTCTTCTGACAGAGTGCTCCGCCAGCACCTTTGCTCCCGATTCTTCTGACAGAGTGCTCCGCCAGCACCTCTTCTCTCGATCTCCTGTAGCGTGCGTTGGGTCAGTGACAGGTCAGCTATTCGGACAAGTCGGACAAATCTAACTTGCTAAGCCTACCTTAGTTATACCATTTTCCAGGGCAGTGTACCACCGCCCAGTGTTGCAAATTCGTGTATCCCCTTGTTTTGGCTGGTCAAAAGACGAGGAGAGGTCATCACACCATACCAGTATGAGATCATTTCATTCAAATATTTAAATTAACGTTCCCACCCATAACTTTATTTTCCCATGCACTTTTATTCCACCCAGCAATTCATGTTTCAATAATAAATACAATGTATTAACATTGTTCAATTTAGCTTCCTTTCGAGAGGTCAGGAGGTAAGGTTCTCATGAACATCGCTGGTAAGTCAGGACTTGGCGGAGGTTCAATGACAATGCTTCAGGCATTTTGGGTTCTTCTGCGCAGACCCAGTATTTCAATATGGAGTACAGCAATTGACACTTCAGGCCCAAATACGAGCTAGCAGCAAAGTCAAAGAGAAACAGTTTTAGAACAAAGAATAAATGAATGCACTGTATACCACTTATCTCTACTCTATTCCCATTAATTTTAACTATAGCGTTAATAATTAAGCAGAATGAACATGGTTTAGTGAAAGCAGCAGCAGATGCATTAATATGTAACACATGAAGCAGCCATCTTTAATACTAGTGCGCAGCTGCAAAGAATTCCCACCAAAGCAGAAAGACGTCACACCACGTGAGTGTGGCAGACGAATGCGCAGTACAGTTCCCGCGTTTGCAGCGGCCATATGAAGACACTCAGGTTACTGTTAGTAAAAGCACATAGTAAAGCTTCCCCTAGATACTAAATATGTTGTGTGGTGCAATTATTAGTACGACGAAACATGTTGATTAATAGGTTACATATTATTTCGAGAGGGTGGAGTCCGAGCACGTCTCTTTACGTATGAAACCTTGCTCCATCAGGCCTGTGCTATGGCTCTGGTCAAGGCTAAGTCTCCTTCACGTTCCTCGAGGGGGAAAATCTGAATCCAACATCTCCTAGAGATGAAGCAAATATCAAACTTGTTTCTTTCAGAAAAATGCACCTGTTTTACTAGTCTTACCAGTGATGTTGCCCTTGCTGGTTCTTAGTGCCACAAAACCTTTGTATTAACTTTGTGCTTCACATGAATTAAGGGCCAGATTTTTAGTTTTGTGGAAAGTACTCCATCATGACTACGATGTAGTATGTTGTCTGCCAACCTCTCGGTCCACCTGCCTCATTTGTAGACAGAGTGACAGACACACTGTAAGTTTAAGTTGACAAAGCTCCAGTTGGCTTTGTTGATGGAAAGCTTACTCTGATGGCCTGACAAGGCAGGTGCCATTGAAGTAAAGCTATCACACTGTCTGATCTATTTAGAGAATATGGTGTAAAATATGTCCGTCACTCCAGAGGGTCAGAAAAAAAATTAATCACCACCATATCCTGGGAGAAAACTCCTAGGATAATAGGGTCATTTGTTTTTCAATAACAAACTCACACTTTGAGAGTTTGTTTCTGAAAAATAAAAAAGTTAAAGGTTTGGTGAACGGCCATGAAAATGGACAGCAGCTTTCCAATATATTTTTTGTACCTTGAAGGGAACTGCTGAGATGGTGGTTCCTTTCAAGGTGCAGAGATGACTACTGGTCCACCCGTCATGTCAAAATTTGACAGATGGAGTTCCGTTGAGATGATGGACTTAACGTCCTCTGCCATCCTGGCATGCGCTACTCTGTCCGTCAAACAATAAATCAGGCCCTAGATCATCAATCAAATTATAATAGTAACACCTTACTCAGCAATGGTAAAGAGTACGCAACAAAGCACTAGGTAAAAAGCAAGGTATTCTTATCATAGGAATAAGGAACCCCTCTCCCTGACCCTCAAACTCTCTAATGAACAAACTCTTCGCCCTCTGTCCTAACCTCTTCCCTCACTCTCACCCTCTTGAGTCTACCTCTACCCAATGGGTTTCTCTCATCTCTCCAAGCCACACTTTGTCTCCATGAACCTCACCATGCACTGTCAAATATTCTCTTCATTGGTATCACTCTCACCCCATTGGCTATACACTGTACTTAGAATTTCACTCTTCCCGCACTTTGCATGCCCCTAGGCCTCCCTATGCTGCCTTGATATCACTCCCCATTGGGCCTCACTCTTCCCACCTCGGCCCCATTATCCTGTGGCTTTACTTGCCCTTAAACTCACTCCTAACCTGGACCTCTCTCTCTCACCCGGGCTTCCCTCTTGGTATCGTCCTTTGATGGAGTAGGGATCATCTTGGGATGAGGTCTCACTCATCCCATAGGTAACCTCCCTTGGCTTTCACTCTCCTCCCAGGGATTCTCCTAAATCTTCCCATAGCCCTCACTATCCCATGGACCATGGCCTCACTGGAGATTGCATTGCAACCTTAGCCTTACTCTCCCTTCAGTTCCCTCAGAGACTCCCAGTCCCATAGACTCCCTCGCCCCCTTTGCATCCTTTCCTACCTGGACGGCACTCTCTCACGTTTACTCTTCCCTAGGCCTTGACCTTCTATTTCTTCACGGGCCTCACACCCTGTTTTGGGCCTTACTCTCTGATTCACTTGAATCTCAATCTCGCTTGGATCTTTGGCCCCACTCTAGCTCCGAGTTCTCACTCTCTCATGTACTTCTCTCTTTCCCTGGCCTCTCTTTTCCCCTCCCTAAGCCTCACTTCCCCCAGTCATTTGATGTCATTGACAGCTGAGTCCTTCAGGCAGAGCTTGTGTCATTGGCATGCTCTTGGATTGTAATGGTGCTATCTATGAGTATACAGGGGTTACACGACATTATAAAGGGTCATGGGATCCATGGGAAGCTCACAAGGGGACAGGCAGCTTCTTTTATACTGCGACCTCCATCTGGACGAGTTATTGATAGTTTGATGGATAATAGATGAATCATCTATATACTTTATTTGAGAACCCCGTGTAAATTTCCAGGACGTTTGTTTATGAGCTGTGCTGTCTGAAAATAAAGCACAAACTGAGAGAAATATTAGGTTACCTTAATTCGCTTTACACACTGCAGGTGCATAAAACAAACGCTCTTACCTGCACTATGCCGGCAAAGCTCTTCATAATATGGCCCTAGCTCGGTCTTTGTGTTTACTTTAATTTATTTTTTTCGTCCATCCCTCCATTATGCCCTATTTCTTTCTTTCTTTCTTTCTTTCTTTCTTTCTTTCTTTCTTTCTTTCTTTCTTTCCTTTATTATTTTTCCTCTTTCTTCATTTCTTTCCTTTGCTGTTTTGTCCAATTTGTATTTATTTTTTGCTTCCTTTGTTTTTCATATCGACTTGCTTCCTCACTTTTCCCTCTTCTTTCTATATGAGCCTCACCCTCCAGCTTCCTATTTCCACATTGTGCTTCCTTTCTTCCTCATTATTTCAACTGTCTTCTTTCTATCTTCTTCTTCCCTCTGTTTGCTTCCGTCTTGAACTTACTTTCTCTTACGTCCATTTTGTCTGGCTCTTTTTAGGGTTGGGATTTGACATGTCAATTCTCAAACAGACATATTGTTAACTATATACAAAGAGTGAGTTTTAGGTCTGCCACTTTCAAGCACTGGCTGTCTTCGACCAACTATTCCAGCTGTTAGACATTTTAATCACATCTTGGCTCAGTCAAGTGTAGTGCTCATCTCTTACCTAATATTGACTTCTTTGGTGTATCTTATGTCTCCACTCCAGTGCTTGCATTGCAGTGCCCAAGGGACAACTTTATTACTATACCCCCCTCTCTCCACTCCACGCCTGCACTGTGTGCCTTGGCACATCACACCCAAATACATTGGTTTTGCCATTGCTTGTTCTCTTTTCTTACTTTTTTTCTTTTCCAATGCTGAAATTACTTTCTTTCCTACTTTGTTCTATCTCTGGTTTTCTTCTTTTCTTCTGCTTTTCTTCTTTATCCTTCTTTCCTTTTAACTTGTCCATTGTCCTGTCAATGGGTCTGATTCACACAGTAATGTTCATACCTAAGATCAATTTAGGTTCTCAAATGCTTTGATTTCTATTGCGTGTTCACTTTTGTAATTCAGAAAAGATGAATCTGCACACAAAAATCAATATACTCCCACCTAATACTACCACGGCATGGGGTAATATTACATTAGAACAATCTGCGCTCATGGGCAGAAAATGGGCATTTCATCATATTGTTGCACAAATTGTCCATGACCACCACCCAAGAGGGTATAGGAATTCTCAGACGTTCCCCAGAAGTACTGCAGAAAAAGCTACAACAGTTTTCCTGTAGTACTCTAAGAAATAAGAATCCCAGAAATGTAAAAACCTACGCTAAAACATAGGTTTAAACCTCTAAGTACAGATTCATAATTTCTTTGAGGAGCTGCCCTACTGTCTTTGTCCCTTATTTTATCTTTGTCCTCCTTTCTTGCTTCTCTTCTCTTTTCTTTTCTGTTTCTCTTTCTGTGTGGCACTTATGTCTTTCAAAATGTTTCTTACTTTCCATTTCTAACATTAATTTGATATTTTTTGTATTCCTCTTTTGTCTATTCGCCTGTTGGTTCTTTCTCCCCCTCGTTGTGTTTCATTAATTTTTTCTATAGCTCAATCTTCGTTTACTTTTCTTTCATTTTTTGCACACTTTTTTTACACCCTACTTTACTTTTTCTCACTTTTTATTATTTCTTCAGTGCTCTCTTTTTTAGGTCTCGCCTGAGCCCGCGCATGCGCTGCCCTGGAGAGACTTTTAGTAAGTGGGCTTCAAAAAGCTGACCACACGCTTTTTGTGTGGCCTAAAGTGTGCGGTTACGCGCACCGTTACACGCACAGGTGCCATCTGGCTTTCCTCTATCATCATGGCTCATTAATTGCATCGCTCTTTCACAGCCGTGCTTGCTTACCGCATGCCCCTGCTTGTTTAGGCCGACCCTTAGGCAGCCTAAATGACTTAACGCGGGCTGATTTTAAATGCTCCTATACCTTCGGCTGAATATTTCCCATCAAAAATTGCCAATTTTAAGAACAATGCTAATTTAAAAAGAGCTGTTCGAAAAGCATTTCCCCCCCAAATATTAAGATTTTACAAACACTTCCTCCCTAAGACCGGACCCTGTGTAAGAGCATTCCAAATCTAACAATAAGCAAGAGCATGCCCTTCTTTAAAAATGATCCGCGTTGAAAATTACTTCTCTTAAAAATGCCTGCCTTTGAAATTCCAACTATGTTGCAAATGTTCTCCCATCATGCACGCACTGCCGAGCCACATATAGTTCCGCCAGCCATTATACCGCACACGCCATTCCTTTCACCTGAACAGTGTGCGCGATCCAAGTGGAAGTGGACATTCCGGACAGCCCTTATAGCTCCAGGCGGAAATGGGCTCCACAAACCGCAGTGACTACCATGATAATCTATTACATTGTTCATTTTAGCATTACTTATTGCCTGTGTATTGCCAGTTTTATTCTTGTTATATTTTGCGTATAAACTGCACATCCTCAATAGCAATTGGGAATCTCCCACACCTAAAAACGTCCCCGTTCTGAGAACTTCCTTGAGATAAACACCCCTCGCATGCAGTCTGCCTCCTAAGTAGCATGCTGTTAGCAGACCTGTTTATAACTAGAACGATTGATTAAAAGTGCTTACCAGTGACAGCTGAAGCGGCGGTGCACGCCAGCCTCACTCGGGTGACAGTAGTTCAAACACGCCTCGTGAACACCTCTCCCGCTCTCTCTTTCTCTCTCTCTCTCCCTCTCTCTCGCTCTCACTCCCCCTCTCTCTCTTTCTCACTCTTTCCTTTTCTCTCTCTCTCCCACCCTCTTTCTCTCCCTTCCTCTCTCTCTTTATCTCTCCTTACTCTCTTTCTGTCTCTCCTGCTCTCTCTTCTGTCTCTCACTCTCTCTCTCCCCCTCTCGCGCTCTCTCTATTTCCCTCGCTCTCTCTTTCTCAATCATTCTCTCTCTCTTTCTTTCCCTCCCTCTCTCTCTTTATCTGTCCTCCCTCTCTTTCTGTCTCTCTCCTCTCTCTCTCTCTTTCTCTCTCTCTCTGTTCCGCTCTCTCTCTTTCCCTCCCTCTCTTTCTCTCCCTCTCTCTCTTCACCCTTTTTTTCTCTCTCTCCCTCTCTCTCTCACTCTCTCTCTCCCTCTCTCCCTCCCTGTATCTCTCTCCCTCTCTCTCTCTCTCTCTCTCTCTCCTCCCTCTCTCACTCTCGCTCTCCACCCTCTCCTTTCTCTCGCTCTCTCTCTCTGTTTATCGTCCTCCCCCTCTTTCTTGCCACCCTCCCCCGCCTCTGGATGTCTTTATGTCTCATGTAATCTTTCCATCGCTTTTCTCGATTCTGTTCAATGCTGCTTTAAATATTTGTTTTTTAGCTATATCCACTTGAATTATGCGGCAAAGGACAAAATTATATGGCGGGGTTGACATGCTACATCAGAAGGAGGGAGGACAGCAATCTGGTCACCCAAAATTGCGACTACAAAGACCTTTAAGAATCGCGTTCCCATACAAAGATGGCCACTATCTTTTGATAGCGCATTTATCCAGACAACATGCTACGTATAATGTTGTTGTTTGTCTTTTGATTTCCGTGGCACTGTCAATAATCGTTGCTCTACAAATGTAGCTTTGCTTGTAAACCTGCGGTAAATGTAACAATCAGCACGTTTAACGTTGACAAGGCAGTATCCTCACTGTGCGATGGGCGATGAAAAGATAAGAAGGGTCTTTGTTTCACTTTTCATTTGAAGCATGACTTCTTCTTCCCGCAGGCAGACCAATCAGATGGGCAGCCTGTCTCCACCAATAAGAGCGAGGATTGCAGCTGACACAATGTGCCCCCCATTGCATATCAGGATGCACTGACAGAAACAGCAACATACAAGTTCAGTGGCACACTATGCCAAGCACAAATTTTTCACTTAGCTGTTTTTAAGCCACGCCCTTAATTACATTGGCCACACCCCTTTGAGAGACCCCCGCCCCCAGTTTTTTCATCCCACTTAATAGGTCTCGCTTTTGGGACCTTATTAGTATTTAGTTATGCAGCACAATATCCCAACATCAACTGTTGCATGGCTAAACACATGCAAGGTCCCAAAGGCGAGACCTATTGGCTATGCCAATACTTGTTTCTTCTTAGTGTGTAACTTTCATTTTTTTTTTCTTGTCGCTCTCATTCTCATAACAGTTTCTTTCATCTCACATTCTCATTTATTCTTCTTTCTCACTCTTTATTTACTCTTTTTTCATTCACCTCTTTGTCTCACCCTCTCCTCTTTCCTTCTTTCCTCCAACCTGATCTCACGCTTCCTTCTTACTTTGTAACTGCTCATACTTCCTTCCTTCTTTAAGTCCCTTTTTCCTTCCTTCAATCTCACCTTTTCTTCCTTCCTTCTGCCATTTCTTCATCTATCTTCATTTGTTATTCCTATCTCCCATCCCATTTCCTCCCGTCCTGCTACCCTTTCTTCCTTCCTATTGTCCATCATTTTTACATTTCATTCTTCTCCCATTTCATCTTACTTCATTCCTCCTTTTTGTCTGCCCTTCTTCCCCTCTCTGTACCTTCCTTCTGTCGTTCATTTCTACGTCCTTTCCTTGCTCTGTCCTTCGTCTCTTTCTTTAATTTTTTTCCTTTCTTCTCTTCTCTGTCTCTCTTTTATTCATGTCTTCTATCCATTTCTTCCTTTTTTCCTCTCTGATTTTCTACTACCTTTCCTTTTCTGTCTTTCTTCTGTTGCATGGCTCACTCTCTTTCCCTCCTTCTAGACTCCCTCACTTTTTTCCTTCTTTCCCTCAACCTTTCTTTTGCCCCTTTATTTTTCCTGCTTCTTCACCCACCTTACTCTCTTCCACCCCATTCTTCATTCCTCCATTCCTCACTTTCGTCTTTCTTTTCTCACAACGTTCTCCAGTTGCCTCTTCTTTTTTCGTCCCTATGTTCATCCTTTCTCTTCTATTCGCTGACACCTCTGCCATTGATCCCTCAGCTGCCATGCCTTTGTATTGGTGTTATATATTAACTTCCCATTCCAGACATACAATCTTTGTTCGGTGTTGATGCTGATAAGACAAGCCCCAAGACTTAGTGTGACTTAGAACATCTACATTTCTCTGCCTGATCCTGAGGGGCAAGTGGCAACCCCCACTGCACATGCTGGAGGTTGCGCTTGGCACGCCACTGGTGCAAACACCCTGAACTCAGTAGCACTATATATGCCACATAAGGTTCTGCACGCAGATAGTCAACTATCAGTAACTTACAAAACTGCATTATCAGGGCAGCCAATGGAATTATGCAGCAGGGGAAGACAGCATTAGGTGCAATGATTGACTAAATGATTGCGCCAGAAAAGGAAAGTTATGTGGCGTAATGTGGCACATTTTGTCAAAGTGCATCTTCATTGTTTTGTCTTATTTTTTACACGTTAACACTGTCTGGGCAAATGCTTCACTTCATTAGTATCGGTTTAAGACCCCGATACATCTCTAAGCAATGAAAAGTTGACCAGTCATCGTTGCCAAGGACCTTCCACTACACGGCAACACATCGCTATGTTGTGACCCGTTTGGTTTAAACACCATTTTTTGTTAAAACCTGCAGATTGTGCAGCAGGTGGTAAATTGTGTGGCAAATATGGCAAACCCATAACTGTGCAGGGAAACGGCGCAGCTGCAGAATTTCATAATTATAGTGAGTGGCTCAGACTATAAGGTTCATTTCCAGTACAAGTGTAAAACGATTGGGCAATACCATGCTCACCATTATTAACAACCCAGGGGTGCGGTAATACCCACGATTGTTACTAAGGATTTATTTTTCCTGTCCGGGGTAAAGTTTAGCATGAGGAACCTGAGTTCTGTACATCAATTATTGCATGTGTAGCTTCTTTCCATTTTCCTCCGCTGACATTTTACAATTTTTTTCCAGGCTAAACTCGAAGGGAGAAAGATCTCAGATTGTCTTCTTTTCCCGTAAAATATCCAACTGCCAAATAACACAACATAGCAGTTTGTGGACAATGCCAGTAGATAGAAGTGCAGTTCAAATGCCAAAACACAACACCATGACACAGCATAACATAAAAAAATGCCACACTAGCGCGTTACAAAAGCTACCATACAATAAAATAAAGAAACCTCATATAATATAAACAACATGACATATTTTCGCTTGGGCAGGGTATTGATTTTCAGCACGAAGGTGAAATTTGCCTTGTGCTGTCTGTCTAATCTTCCAAACAGAGGTACAACGCCGCACACGGACTCGTGCGAGTGTTCCAATAACAGGTAGCAGCTGGTAGCGCAGAGTTTGTCACGCACACGTTCATTAGTGAAGGCCTTCACGTCTGTCACATCTGTGCGCCGGGGGCTGTGTTAAGGCGCGACGCATCTGCCAGCCGCTCTCAATAAAACAACAATGTGCTCTTCGAAGTGCCGCACAGCGAGAAGCCGCTGGGGACCACGCGGGGTGTGGGGGCGTGGCCTGCCGTCTGCGCGCGCACGCGGACGGACAATTCCACAGAGGCACAATCGTTTATGGCGAGTGGCGTGATGATAATGCGTTTGCATTAAGCCTCTATTTCTAATATGGCGAAATAAGCGTAGCAATTACTGGCAGGGTCGGGCTGGACTATAGGCAGCGTCCCAAGGGCTGGTTTGCCATGTCAATGAGTTGGCCTTTTTTTTTTTTGCAGTTTTATATAGCGCAAACTTGACCCGAAGGTATCCGAGCGCTTTACATGAGCACCAGTTGCATTACAGATAGACAATTTTTTTTTTAGGCACGGGGATTGTGGGGTTTTATGGTCGGCTGAGCAGGTCTTCACTGTTAATTTCCCTGATTTTAAAACAAACATTGCAGGCACCAAGCTCAAGCCCATGCAGTCTCCCTTACCTTGCAAAGCACTTATACGACATGTCTATACACGTTCGAAATTGCCTTAATTTGCAAGTTTTTATATATCTAATTGAGTAATGGGAACCACTGTTCTATTGGTATCCAAGCCTATTTTCAGCTCCTATCCGACCCTGATTACTGCATCCCATAATTACTAATACCCAAGGTGTGAAAATTGCATCCTCTTCCAAGGTTTGCATGGCATAACGATGAGGCACAGCATGTGTAACCACAACACCAACTATCTGTCGCATGTTTTTCATTTCCCATCACAATATAATCTCCAAGTTTTGTTCTGAAAAATTAATTAATTAATTTATTTATTTTGAGGGTCTTATATAGCGCGAACAGGATCCTTGCGGATATCAGAGCGCTTTACACTCAGTTAAGCTAGGTATACAAACAAGTAAATGTAGGCACATCAAGAATACAAGTTACATAGTACCAAAGTGAAGCATAAGGGTACAACATGAGAACGTTGAATTAGGCAGTGTTCAGTGTGCGTACCTGTTGGACCCGGCCTCGTGGCGTGGTTCGCGCCTGTCCCTCCACACCCTGCGAGCATAGGCCTGCACCCCGAACCCCTGCGCAGCATCCCCGTGAGTGTAGCCTGCACCCCGAAGCCTGGTCGTCTCACCCCCGATAAGCCCGGACCCCCGTAACCCACGACCAGGCCCGCCTGTCCCCGTCCCGCTCCCGGCTCCGAGCGCCTAACCTTGCATGCCCCACAAGGCCCGGCAGCCATTTTCTCTTCCCGAGATCCCTGTCTCCCTGAGCCTAGCGTGACCCCGGCCCCCAGCGAAACCCAGACTCCAAAGGCGCGCCAGTCCCGGCTGGGGGGTAAAGCGCTCCCCGAGTGAGATAAGCCAGGGAGTTTCGATGGCACCTCCGGCCTCCCCTGAGAGACCGGTATCTGTCACACCTTTGGCCCTCCCCTGTGGGCCAGTTTCGATCGCACCTTTGGCCTCCCTGAGTGCTGGCTCCAGACCTGCTGGGCGTCTGGGAATTCCCGGACCCATTTCTCAAAGGATCAAAGAGCCCACCGCCGGACTTCGTCAACGACCAGCCCCCACGGCTTGAGACCTCCGTCTGCGAGGGTCCGGACATCAAAGGGGCCCTGGACTATATCTGGGCCCGCCCGACAACTAGCGGGCAGTTGTATCTTGGACCTGAAGCCTGCTGATCTGATCGCGGCTGACCCGAAGAAGAACTCATCTTGAACCTCTGAGCCCTGCTGACGCTGTCGCGGCTCCCTCTTCGCAACAAGGAACTGAACCACCTGAGCCCTGCTGACGCTGTCGCGGCTCGAGCTGAACTCGTAACCATCGGAGCCCTGCTGACGCTGTCGCGGCTCGTCCTCTCTAAAGACCTCGGAGCCCTGCTGACGCTGTCGCGGCTCGAGCTTGAACTCGTAACCATCGGAGCCCTGCTGACGCTGTCGCGGCTCGAGCTCTAAGACCACCGGAGCCCTGCTGACGCTGTCGCGGCTCAAGCTTGAACCTACAACCATCCGAGCCCTACTGACGCTTTCGCGGCTCCTCACAAACTTCTCCAGATCGAGCCCTGCTGACCTCGTCGCGGCTCGAGGAGTACTCTGATCCGGCTGGACCATCGAGCCTACCATCACGACCGAGCCGCCTCGACGGAGGTGAAGCAACCAGTACGACCATCATCGTCCGTACCCCCCGGCTCGAGGATTGAGAGCTGCGCGTAGGGTACGCCCGTACTGCCCCAGAGACTAAAAGACTGTCCCGCTTCCCCATTCCTGAACTCTCAACGATTGCGTGATCCTTCGATCACTGTGTACATAAGAGTGCTTCCTTCTTTTATTCTTTATATAAAGAACTTGTTACTAAGAACCCAACGGTGTGGTGTCTGTTCGTAGTGTGGTGTGAGCTCAGGGTGTACGATCCTAGACTCAAGGTCCTCCCCGGTGAGGACCTCACGTTAAGACTCGGCAAGATCTGTGGGAGAGGTGGGTCTTGGGGTGACCGGGTGAGCATAACCTGGCCCTCTGAGATTGCCCCTTCTAACAGTACCTAAAAGAGTCAGGAGGCCCTTTGTCCAAGAGGGAGTCAAGGAAAGGGGGTACTTAGACAGAGAGATACCTTGGACTATGGGAAGGTGAGTTTTGCCATGAGGAACTCTTTCACTTGCCTTTTGAATGAAACCGTAGAGGCGTTAAGTCTGGTTTCTGGGGGCACTGAGTTCCAAATCCTGGGCGCCATCCCAGAGAAGCTTCGTTCATATGTTTTCTTCCTGTTGACTCTTTGGGGTTTCAGTAGCAGGTTTTCAGCGTTTCTTGAGGCTCTTGAACCACCCGAGATCGTCAACTTCTGTGCGAGGTAGCTGGGTGCTTTGTGGTGCAGGGCCTTATGAGTCATGCATGCAATCTTAAGGTGAATTCTGTCTTCAAACGGAAGCCAGTTCAAGGCTTTTAAGTCTGGGGAAATATGAGAGCTTTTCTTTGAGCCAGTGATGAGTCTTGCTGCTGTGTTTATAGTGGCTCTTAGGGGTGCTGTTCATGCTTTAGGGAGGCCACATAGGGAAACACTTCCGTACTCCACCCTCGGGATAACAAGCGCTTGAACTGCCAGCTTAAAATCATTTGCTGGCAAAAATGGTTTCTGCTTCCTCAACGTGTTGATCTGGAAGTTTGCTCCTTTTATTGCGTTACTGATGTGTTTTTGCATGGTAAGGTTGCTGTCAAGGGTTATTCCTAGGGATTTAGCTGAGTCTACAATGTTAGGTTTGACGTTGAATGCAGTAATACATTTGATCAGGTCTTGCATCATGGGGACTTTGGCGGGTGGTGCAATAAGGAGGAATTCAGTTTTTTGAGCGTTCAATTTGAGATGGTTTTCTGCCAACCAAATCTGAGTGTTCCTGAGCGTTGTGTTGAGCATAGTAATGTCTTCTTAAGAGTGGATCTTGAGATAGAGTTGTGTGTCGTCCGCATACATGTGAAATTGGACGTTAGCTGCATGAAGCAATTCTGTGAGGGGTTCCAGGAAGAGATTGAACAATGTCGGAGATAGGGAGGAACCTTGAGGAACTCCTAAATCGACTGGAACTGGATTAGAGAGAGTGTTGTTGACCTTGAATTTTTGCATTCTGTTATGGAGGAAGGAGGTGAACCAGTTTAGTACAAATCCAGATAGCCCCATTCTTTGTTTAAGGATTTCTATCAGGTTTTCATGTTTAACCGTATCAAAGGCTGAGGATAGGTCAAGCAGGATGAGAAGGCAAGCTCCGTTCTGATCTAGGATCTGAAGCGCATCATCAATGATGTGTGTCATGGCAGTTTCGGTGCTCTGACCTGCCCTGAAGCCTGATTGGTGTTTGTTAAGCAGGTCGTAGTGGTCGATATGCTTAATGAGTTGGAGATGAACGCATTTTTCCAGTAGTTTGGCCAGGGTAGGGATATTGGTGATGGGTCGATAGTTGTTAAGGTCAGACGGGTCAGCTGAGGGTTTCTTTAGTATAGGAGAGACCTGTCCAATTTTGAGGGAGTCTGGGATACAGCCTTGTTGTAGAGAACTGTTAATAATTTTGGTCCAAAGGCTCAAAAACCAAGGGGTCAAGTCTTTGACAGAGTTTGCAGGGAGAGGGTCTGAGGAGTGATTGGACGGCTTAAGAGTGGAAAGGATCTTGTCTAATGCTTCTTCCGAATAGGTATCAAAGGATGTCCATGCTGCGTTGTTTTTCAAGTGATGTTTTGAGGTAATTTGGAGAGATGCTGAAGGGGGTGTAAGTGCGATGTTCAACTGCGGTCTGGTGTAAAGTACAAGGTCATTTAAAAGCTCCTTCTTAATGTTATCAGTTTTCTGTCTGAAGAAGTCAGAGAATTCTTCACAGTTGGGTTGCAAGCTAACTGAGTTTTGAGGTTGTTGGGGAGCAGCCATAGTTTGGGTTTTGATGAGTTCAAAGAGTTTTTTGGGCCGATTTCGTGCCTGGTCAAGTTGGTGGCTAAAGAATTCCGCTTTAGTGCGCTTGATCTTTCTATAGTACGTGTTTCTTTTTCTCCTAAGAGACTTGAGGTGCAACGAAGATGGGAATTTTCTCCAAATGCGTTCATGAGATCTGAGAGATCGTCTGTCCTCGTTAAGAAGACCGTTGTACCAGTGCTTAGAATCTTTAGTGTAGACTCTCTTTAATTGTAAGGGGGCTTCCTCATCAATTAAAGAGGTCATAGAGTTGAAGTAGTGATTGGTGAGATCATGCACGACAAGGGAGTCTACGGGGGCAGAAGACGGTTAGAGTAGGCAGCGGGTAGAGTGATTGGGTTAAGTTGTTTAAGGTCTCTTTTCCAAATCTTTGTTTTTTTGGATTGAACTGAGTTCAATTGCAGAGTTACATTGATAGAGAAGTTGATAATAAAATGGTCTGACCAGTCACAGGGTTGGATAGAAACCAACTGAATGGCGTCAGTCTTAGAGATTATTAATCCAGGATTGACCCTTTTTTTGTGTGTGGGACTGCTACAGATTTGGGACAGGGTAACGTCATCGAGGAACTGTTTAAGACTATTAACCACAACGTCATTGTGGTCATCCCAATGGAGATTGAAGTCGCCCAGGAATATTTGGGTATTCTCCCTCCCTGTGTTCGAGGAGATGATGTCCATGAGGTGTTCGGTGAAGGTGAGGTTGTCTCTAGGTGGATGGTAGATGATGTGTAACGAGCAGAAAGATTTGCCATTACTGCTAAGGTTGAGGCATAAATATTCACAGGAACTGAAGACAGGGGATATGGCCCTGTTTACTGTAATATTGCTCCGATGAATGCAGGCGATACCACCACCTATCTTTTCGATTCTGTCTAATCTCATGATGTCATAGTTGGGGGGCACTAGGGTGTCGAGGAGTGGGGTGGAGGATTCTGTTAGTCACGTTTCAGTTAATATAATCAAGTCAAGCTCTTGTGAGTTGATGAGGTCAGCTATGTCTGCAGCGTGTCTAGAGGCAGATCTACAATTAAGGAGTATGCATTTGAGACGGTGAGTGGTGAGGGGGGAGGTGGGATCATGAGTGATAGGGACTCTTCTGAGGTTATTATCGATGATGCTTCTCTTGTTTTGAGTGGAGGGCCTGTTAGGGTTGGGAGGGATAGTAGGAATGTGCATCTGCGTAGGAATTAAGGTGTTCGAGAGATTGGATTCGTACGAGTGAAGAAGAAAGAGGAGATCGCTCTCGGAGAGCGGATTGATACAGCGCGCTGGGCGTGTTACTGTGTTACGGAGGGGTACTGTTTTGCAGCTGAATAGGGTGGGTTTCGATTGTAGAGAAGGGAATTTCCGGCGTTCACTAGCAGTCAAACTACTAGGAGGAGTTATGTGCCGGGATTGTTTTAGAAACAAATCCTTAAACGATTGGAGTTCGAATTTGATTTGATGTAGTGCAATCATAATCTCATCCAGTCTAGGGTCTGGTGCGGTGATAAATGAGGTTGGTGGCTGTGGAGTGCATGTGGAAGGCTGGTGCTGAGAAAATCCCATTGTATAGCAATGGTGCTGAGAAAATCCCATTGTATAGCAATACGTGAGTGGAGAAACTGCAACATGCGGTTGTTTTTGCATTACTTAGAATCCAGATTTGTGCACGAACTTCTACATGCACACAGGGGCTGATTATGAGTGCCCTTTTAGAATCCCGATATGTGCATTAACTGCTGTTACGGTGTTACCGCACATATTAGGACACAGAGTCATGCGGTCCAGCGTGCCTGGGTAATTTACGAGTGCATTAACATTGCATTCCTGTAATTTACCTTTGTCAATTCCAGCAGATCACTCATGCCGAAATGTTCAGGGAGACAATCTGTTTGCTATTCCTCATTTGGAGGGGGAACACCATAGGCGGTTGTTATCGCACCTGGTTAATTGTGTACCTTGTAACTCACAGTTGCTTGCTTTCTATTTGCTGGCTTTTTTAGGTCTCGCCTGAGCCAATGTGCTTGTGCATTGCTCCGGCGAGACTTATGTAGGGGCTCCAGGAAATGCTGCCAGAGGGCTTTGGAATGCGGATTATGGCCAGTGCATGTGCGCGGGCGCATGCTCACCATTTGCTCCCTCGCCCCCGCATCAGCCTTGAAAGAAATGCCATTTGTCTGTGCTTCGGCATCTGACTTCAAAGGTGGCCGCTCCCCCGCCCCCCACATGCACACCACACACCACCATTTGTCTGAGCCTTGGCATCAGACATCAAAAGAATGCGCTCCCGCCCCGTCCCTGCCACAGCAATGCCGAGAGCTTGTTTTTTTTGCATCCAGTTCGCGGGGAAGCCGTGTTTTGTTTGGCGTTCTCTGTACATTTCTCGTTTTTTTTCTGGACGAAAGTGAAAGCCTACCGTGTTTGTTTACAGAAGCCTTGCTCCTCAAATGCTGTTGCTGTGTTGCCATCTCTCTAGGGACACTCAGCTTCAAAACACTCGACTTGCTAGCTGCAATGCTACATTCGCTATGCTTTGCCTCTAGACATGTTGATCCCTCGCAGACTGTGCTGACTCTGCCTCTCCTGATTCTGAAACTGACCAACGCAGTCACCACACAGTCTCTTCTCTCTGTCTTATGATGTCTGCACTGCCACCATTTACTTCAGACCCTCACACCTCCTCACCCTCACACACCCTCCCACCCTCTCACCCTCACACACCCTCACTCACCCTCACACCCTCACCCACCCTCACTCACCCTCACCCCCTCACTCTCACAACCCTCTCACCATCACTCACCCTCACCCCCTCACATCCCCACACCCTCACCCTCACTCCCCCTCACCCTCACACCCCCTCACCCTCATCCCCTCACACACCTCCTCACCCTCACACCCCCTCACTCCTACACCCCCTCACCCTCACACCCCCTCATCCTCACCCTCACACACCCTAATCCTAACCCTCAAACACCCTCACCCCTACTCACCCTCTCACCCTCACACACCCTCTCACCCTCACACACGCTCTCACCCTCACACCATCACCCACCCTCACACACACTCACTCACCCTCACCCACCCTCACCCACCCTCACCCTCACACCCTCACCCCTCACCCTCACAACCCTCTCACCCTCACTCACCCTCACCCCCTCACACACCCGCACACCCTCACCCTCACACCCCCTCACCCTTACACCCCTTCACCCTCACCCCTTCACCCTCACACACCCTCACTCTCACACCCCCTCACCCTCACACCCGCTCATCCTCACCCTCACACACCCTCACCCTCACACCCTCGCCCTCACTCACCCTCTCACCCTCACACACCCTCTCACCCTCACACACCCTCTCACCCTCACATCCCGTCACCCTCACATCCCATCACCCTCCCTCACACCCCCACCCTCACACCCCCTCACCCTCACACCCCTCACCCTCACACACCCTCAACCTCACACACCCTCACACACCCCTTCACCCTCACACACCCCCACCCTCACCCACCCTCACTCACCCTCTGCCCACCCTCACCCACCTCTCACCCTTGCCCTCACACACCCTCTCACCCACCTTCACCCACCTTCAACCTCACACACCCTCTCACCCTCACACACCCTCACTCCTCACCCCATCACACACCCCCACCCCTCCACCCCCCCACACACCCCCCCTCACCCCACCCCTCACACACCCCTCACTCTCACACCCTATACCTTCATAAACCCTCACCCAAACACCCCATCCCCACCCTCACACACCCCACACACCCACCACCCCTCACCCTCACACACCCTCACTCACTCTCACACACCCTCTCACCCTCACCCACCCTCACCCCTCACACCCTTCCCCACCCTCACACACCCTCACTCACCCTCACACCCTCACCCTCAAACCCTCACAACCCTCTCACCCTCACTCACCCTCCCCCCTCACACCCCCACACCACCTCACCCACACACCCCTCACCCTCACCCCCTCACTCTCACCCTCACACATCCTCACCCTCACACCCCCTCACTCTCACACCCCCTCACCATCACCCCCCTCACCCTCACCCTTACACACCCTCACTCTCACACACCCTCACCCTCACTCACCCTCACACACCCTCTCACCTTCACACACCCTCTCCCCCTCACACACCCTCTCACCCTCACACCCCCTCACCCTCACATCCCCTCACCCTCACATCCCCTCACCCTCCCTCACACCATAACCCTCACACCCCCTCACCCTCACACCCACTCACCCTCACACCCCCTCACCCTCACACACCCCCTCACCCTCAAAACCCCCCTCACTCACCCTCTCACCCACCCTCACCCACCCTCACCCTCACTCACCCTCTCACACACCCTCACCCACCCTCACCCTCACTCACCCTCTCACACTCTCTTACTCTCATACATTGTCACACCGCCTCACCCTCACCCCCTCAAACCCCCACACACCCCGTCACACACCCTTTCACCCTCACACACCCTCTCACCCACCCTCACCCACCCTCACCCTCACTCACCCTCTCACACCCTCTTACTCTCATACATTGTCACACCGCCTCACCCTCACCCCCTCAAACCCCCACACACCCCGTCACACACCCTTTCACCCTCACACACCCTCTCACCCACCCTCACCCACCCTCACCCTCACTCACCCTCTCACACCCTCTTACTCTCATACATTGTCACACCGCCTCACCCTCACCCCCTCACACACCCCCTCACTCTCACACCCCCCTCACTCTCACACCCCCTCACCATCACACCCCCTGACACCCCCTCATCCTCACACACCCTCACTCACCCTCTCACCCTCACACCCCCTCTCACCCTCACACACCCTCTCACCCTCACACCTCCTCACCCTCACAACCCCTCACCCTCACCCTCACCCTCACACCCCCACACCCTCACCCTTACACACCCTCACACACCCTCTCACCCTCACGTACCCTCTCATCCTCACACCCCCTCACCCCCACACCCCCTCACCCCCACACCCCCTCACCGTCACACCCTCACAATCACACCCCCCACCCTCAAACCCTCACCCTCACACACCCCGTAACCCTCACCCCCCTCACCCTCACCCTCGTCATCCTCACACCCCCTCACCCTCACACCCTCTCCTCCTCACACCCTCACCCTCACACCCCCTCACCCTCACCCTCACCCTCACAACCCCACAACCTCACCCTCACACCCCTTCACTCCCCCTCACCCTCACACCCCCTCACCCTCACCCCCCCAGACCCTTGCACCCCTCACCCTCACACACACCCTCGCCCTCACCCTCACACACCCTCACACACCCTCACCCTCACTCCCCTCCCCTCAGACCCCTCACCCTCACACCCCCTCACCCTCACATCCACATACCCTCACATCCCTCACCCTCACAACCCCTCACATTCACACCCCCTCACACCCCCTCACCCTCCCACCCCCTCACCCTCACAAACCCTCACCCTCACTCACCCTCTCACCCACCCTCACCCACCCTCTCACCCTCACACACCCTTTCACCCTCACACACCCTCTCACCCACCCTCACCCTCACTCACCCTCTCACACCCTCTCACCCTCATACATTGTCACACCGCCTCACCATCACCCCCTCAAACCCCCACACACCCCCCACACCCCTCACCCTCACACCCTCACCCTCACACACCCCCTCACTCTCACACCCCCTCACCCTCACACCCCCTCACCATCACACACCCTCACACACCCTCACTCACCCTCTCCCCCTCACACACCCTCTCACCCTCACACACCCTCTCACCCTCACACCTCCTCACCCTCACAACCCCTCACCCTCACACCCCCACACCCTCACCCTTACACACCCTCACATACCCTCTCACCCTCACACACCCTCTCACCCTCACGTACCCGCTCATCCTCACACCCCCTCACCCCCACACCCCCTCACCCCCACACCCCCTCACCGTCACGCCCTCACAATCACACCCCCCACTCTCACACCCTCACCCTCACACACCCCGTCACACACCCTCTCACCCTCACACACCCTCACCCCGTAACCCTCACCCCCCTCACCCTCACCCTCGTCATACTCACACACCCTCACCCTCACACCCTCTCATCCTCACACCCTCACACTCACACCCCCTCACCCTCACAACCCCACAACCTCACCCTCACACCCCTTCACTCTCCCTCCCCCTCACACCCCTTCACCCTCACCCCCCAGACCCTTGCACCCCTCACCCTCACACACCCCCTCGCCCTCACCCTCACACCCTCACACCCCCTCACCCTCACCCTCACTCCCCTCCCCTCAGACCCCTCACCCTCACACCCCCTCACCCTCACACCCACACACCCTCACACCCCTCACCCTCACACCCCCTCACAATCACACCCCTCACACCCCCTCACCCTCCCACCCCTTCACCCTCACAAACCCTCATCCTAACACCCCCTCACCCTCACCCTCACACCCCCTCACCCTCACACACCCTCACCCTAACACACCCTCACACACCCTCACTCACCCTCACACACCCTCACTCACCCTCACTCACCCTCACACCCATCACCCTCTCACCCTCACACACCCTCACTCACCCTCACATTTCCTTACCCTCACACACCCCCTCACCCTCACACCCCCTCACACCCCCTCACCCCCGTCACCCTCACACCCCCTCACCCCCTCTCATCCTCACACCCTCACCCTCACACCCCCTCACCCTCACCCTCACAACCCCACAACCTCACCCTCACTCCCCCTCACCCTCACACCCCTTCACCCTCACCCCCCCAGACCCTTGCACCCCTCACCCTCAAACACCCCCTCGCCCTCACCCTCACACACCCTCACCCTCACACCCCATCACCCTCACTCCCCCTGCCCTCAGACCCCTCACCCTCACACCCCCTCATACTCACACCCACACACCCTCACACCCTCACCCTCACACCCCCTCACCATCACACCCCTCACACCCCCTCATCCTCCCACCCCCTCACCCTCAAAAACCCTCACCCTAACACCCCCTCACCCTCACACCCCCTCACCCTCACACCCCTTCACCCTAACACACCCTCACACACCCTCACTCACCCTCACGCACCCTCACTCTCCCTCACTCACCCTCACCCCTTCACCCTCTCACCCTCACACACCCTCACTCACCCTCACACCCCCTCACCCTCACACACCCTTACCCCATCACCCTCACACCCCCTCACTCACACACCCTCAACCTCACACCCTCTCACCCTCACTCAACCTCACCCCTTCACCCTCTCACCCTCACACACCCTCACTCACCCTCACACCCCCTCACCCCCACAACCCCTCACCCCCTCACCCTCACACTTCCTCACACCCCCTCACCCTCACACCCCCTCACTCACACACCCTCAACCTCACACCCTCTCACCCTCACACCCCCTCACCCTCACACACCCTCTCCCTCACACACCCTCACCCTCTCACCCCCTCACCCTCACTCACCTTCACTCACACACACACACTCACACACACTCACACACCCTCACCAGCATAGCATAACAAAACACAGCATAGCATAACAAAAAAGGCATAGGATAGCAAAACATAGCATAGCATAACAAAACAAAGCATAGTATAGCAAAACAAAACATAGCATACCAAAGCAAAACATAGCATAGCAAAACACAACAAAGTATAGCATAGCATAACAAAACACAACAAAACATAGCATGGCATAACAAAACATAGCATAACAAAACAAAGCATATCATAACATAACAAAGAATAGCAAAACTAAACATAACATAGTATAACAAAACAGCATAGCATAACAAAACACAACAAAACAGCAGAACAAAACATAGCATAACATAACAAAACATAGCATGACATAACATAAAACAAAGCATAGCATAACAAAACATAGCAAAACACAACAAAACATAGCATAGCATAACAAAACACAACAAAACATAGCATACATAACAAAACATAGCATTGCAAAGCATAGCAAAACATAGCATAGCATAACAAAACAAAGCATTGCAAAGCATAGCAAAACATAGCATAGCATAACAAAACACAACAAAAACGTAGCATAGCATAACAAAACACAACATAGCATAGCATAACAAAACAAAGCTTAGCATAGCATAACAAAACATAGCATAACAAAGCATAGCATAGCATAACAAAACATAGCATAACAAAACATAGCATAGCAAAACAAAGCATAGCATAATAAAACACAACAAAACATAGCATAGCATAATAAAGCCTAGCATAGCAAAACACAACAAAACATAGCATAGCATAACAAAATATAGCATAGCATACAGCATCACCCCGCACCACCACAGCATCACTCAGGAGCACCACAACATCACTATGCGCTACCACAGCATCACTGAACGCCACCGCATCACTCGTTCGCCATCACAACATCACTCACCGCCACCACCGCATCAATCTGTGCAACCATTCAACAACACCTGGTTCAAAATAAATATGTTCTCTTAATGTTTCAAGCTTTATTACAAATGTAACAAAAAGATGTTAATATTTCACTTCTGTTCTTGGATTTTCGTCACAATAAAATACACTGAACATAATCTTCACAAAAGTTATTTACAAAACTTTAAGCTATTGCCATTATAAATTACAATAACTTTTATTTAAGTATTAATTATTGAAAAATAATTAAAAGCCATTGTTATTTGTAATATCAATACATGTAAGTCACGTAAATACAACACATATTGCACTACAAATGCTATAGATGTCACATCTGCGAAAGTTATATCTATTGGCATTGTAAATGACAAAGCTATTAATTTCGCTATTGTCAAAAACAAAACATAAATAAAAAAGTTGTCATTTACAATACCAATAGCTCAAACTTTCCTAATGAGAGACCTATTGCATTGCAAATGCTTGTTCTTTTAGGCTGTCCCTTCCATTGAGCATACCTATTCTCTGTAGTCTTCAACCAGTGCTCGCTTTCTGTAAACAGGCTTTTCAGTGGCATAAAAGAGTGTTCTCGCAGCCCCCGCAGTGCGGGGCCCACCAAGCTCCAGGGGACCCCCCTCAGGACTGTGTCCTCTGGCCAGGGAGCTTCCGATTGAGTCCAGAGAGGGCCCCTCCACGTACTTTGCAAAGGGGCCTCCTCAACTTTCGTTACGCCAGTGATGCTTTTATATCTTGTTCTTAACATGTCACATTTGCAGTGCATTCAAAGACAGAGGTTAAAAGTCAGGTTTTATTTTCTTAGAGATCTTTCACTGACTTCAAAGTGAGAGGGTTTATGTGAAAACCTTGGTGTGAAAGCAAAGGCTTTTTTCTAGCACACAACAATATCTAAATGTCTGCAAATGAATATATCTGAATTAGAAAAGTACCAATGAAGCACATTGTTTTGCAATTCTGAAGTGTGGTGGAAACAAATATTAAAATACTATCAAAACACATCAATACACTAGATGATGACATTTCCACACATAGGGGGTCATTAGGATTGCGGTTTTCCGCATCCTCGGGGCCGGCGGAAGGCACCGCCGGCCCAGAGGATGCGGAAAAACCTCAGCGGACTGACCAAAGACCCACCGCCACATTAGGATGGCTGGTGGGTCCTGGTTTCCGTCCGCAGCTTTTCCGCCGCGGCTGGCTTACAACCGCGGCGGAAAAGCTCTAATATGGTGATGGTGTCTGTCAGACACCGTCCACCATATTAGGATGGCCTGTAAAGTATGCTTTTCCGCGGCGGGTTTTCCGCCGTGGAAAAACATACGGAACTTCACTGCGGGGGCCCGTAGCGGGCCCCCTAGGTGAAGGGGGGGTGGGGGGTGCACATGGGGGGTACCTATGGTACCCCCCTGCATTTGCATGCAGAAAGCGGCAGGCACCGCGCGGTGCCTGCCTCTTACTGCATGCAAATGCAATGCGTGCATTTTTAACATTGCGGCGGGTGCAGCTTGAAGCTCCACCCGCCGCAATGTTAAAAATAGAGGATGTGACCGCAACCCTTGCGGTCACATCCTAATTGCACAGGAGGGAACTCCGCATGCCATGCGGAGGTTCCCTCCTGCTCTGGGGTCGCGGACGGACGCAAGTCCGTCCGCGATCCTAATCGACCCCATAGTTTGGGTGCAGTAAAACTATGCCTGAGCAAATGTAATGTTAGTTTCAATTGAAAAGGTGTTGTCTGTTATGGCAGTGCACAACCACACCATGCATTCTCCACGCTACACCACTTTGCTCTAAACCACTTTGCTCTACAACACTCTACTCCACTCTATGCCACTCCACTCTGCTCAGCACCAATCTATTCTACAAGACTCCACGACACGCCACTCCACTCCACTGCACTCCACTCTACGCCCCTCCACTCTAAGACACTCTAAGAGATGCCACTCTACGGCACACCACTCCACTCCACTAAACTCTACAACAAGCCACTCCACTCTACACCACTCCACCCTACCCCACCCCACTCTATGCTACTCCCAGACACACCCTCCACTCTTTGCTGCTCCATGATACACCACTTACCTCACTCCACTCCAATCTACCCCAATCTACCAGATTCCAGTCTACCCTAATCAACCTCAACTCACTCCACTCAAATCTACCTCAGTCCACTCAATTCCAGTCTACCCCGCTCCACCCCAACCTACTAAACTCCACTCTACCCCAAAGTACCTCATGCCACACAATCTACCCCACTCCACTCCAATCTACCAACTTCACTCCAATCTACCACAGCTTACCCCCACTCCACTCCAATCTATCCCACGCTACTCCACCCCAATCTACCACAATCCTCCCTTTCTCCAATCTACTTCACTCCACCCCAGTGTGGCCCACTCCACTCCAATTTACCTCACTCCACTATACCAACTACACTCCAAACTACCCCAGCCTTCCCCACTCCACTCCAATCTACCCCACGCTACTCCACTCCAATCTACCCCAATCCACCCACTCCATTCTACTCCAATCTTCCCCACTCCACCCCAGTGTGCCCCACTCCACTCCAACCTACCAACACACTTCACTCCAATCTACCCAACCTCACCCAAATCTACCCCACTCTAATCTACCTGACTCCTGTCTTTCCCACTCCATTCTACCCCACGCCAATCTACCTCACTGCACTCCACTTTACCCCACTCCACTTCAATCCACCCAAGGCTTTATGTATTGTCCATAAAGTGTATTATGGGGGAGGGGCCAAGGATATGCAGAGACTATTTAGGCCTTATATCCCAGCAAGGACATTCAGGTCTAGCAATGCCTGCCTCATGCAAGTAGACAAAATTAGGAGAGTGAGATGGGGTGGAAGAACATTTTCCCACCGTGCAGCTAAGCTGTGGAATAAACTGCCAACTGCCGTGCGACTGCAGTCTAACATCTATCTTTTAGGAAGAATCTAAAAACCTGGCTGTTCACACCAATATAGCCTGGTAACCATGTGACATTTCTACCACTTATACTAGCTCCAAGACGCTGTTGCATTTGTGCGCTTTATACATGTATATCCTATCCTATTCCACTTCAATCTATCCCACAAAACTCCAATCTAACCCACTCCACTCCAATCTACCCTACTGCATCCCACTCCGCTCCAACCCACCCCACTCAAATATACCCCATTCAGCCGCACTCCAGTCTACGAGACTCCACTCCACTATAACCCACCCCTATACAATCTACTGCACTCGAACCCAATCTACCCCACTCCAATCTACCCCACTCAACCAAAATCTACTCCACTAAAATCTACTACAATCTACCGCACTCTACTCTACCCCAATCTACTCCACGCCACACAACTCTACCCCACGCTACCTCACTCCAATCTACCCCAAACTATCATACTTTCTCCCATACCACCTCTGCCCACCCACCCACCACACTCCACTCACTTTTAGCCATGCCGAACTGCAGCCACACTGGTCTACAACATCGCTAAAACACATTGCCAAAGCCAATATCTCTTGCATACGCGCGACCTATTGGGTTTGCCAATGCTTGTGTTTAAAAGACAACCATCTTGAGATTTTTAATTCATAAAGTTGGGATGCCTCAGCTAAAGTGGATGGGAGTGAGTCTTCAGTGCTGTGAAGTTGAGGGAGGGACAGACAGCTAAACAAGGAACAGACCTTCTTGCCACCTGGGGCTGCAGCCTGAAAGAAATGTAAAAGTGCGCAATTGGTTAATCTGCAACTGTAAAGACTGCATGGAAGTCGGTATTGGCTTTAATGGATGGAGTTCTCCTGAAGCTTTGTGTAGACAGAGATGCATTCTTTTTGAGTGGTATTGCAAGGGCGTTACCAACTGAACTATGGAGTGCATGCTTTTAATAGACAATTATAACAAATGTTTACACTGGGTTCAGTATATTCCTAAAATCTAAATTGGGAAGCGCTTATTTTCAGTCTTTTACCAAAATATTTTATTTGCATTTTGTGACAGCCTATCTTATACTGTTTGTAATGCAAGCTTAAAATAATGAGTTGCATACTCACAGTGTTTTGTGTCACAGGCTGGGACCTCATAACACTAAAAAGACACAAGTTACTATTCCCGACTGCACCAACCAGAAATTGAATTAAATTCTGTGGCTCTCTGTTACATACACAAACATGAGCACTAATCACAGTAACCAATAGAGTTTACATAACATAAAATAGTGCATTTATTACTGCTTAATTTAACTTGAATTCGTTTTTCTAAATTTAAGGTGTACGTTATTTTATATGCAGTTACCTGATAGTGAAAGATCGACAAAATAGTTAAAGAATATTTTGTTATTTTTAGCCACGCCTTTTACCCAGTTTCCACACTCACTGACACCCCCCCCCCCCCCATTGCGCTCAGTATCACAGTTTCCATACTTTTTTTAATGCACTTGGACTGCTGAGCGTGATAAACATCAACACCAGGCTGGGACATTCATAATTAGGGCCATAAACTGGAATTTACATCATTACTTGGAATGAGGATTTTAGACCGCATTCTCTCGGGGTTTCTTTTGAACTCCTCCCAAAATATTAAACATGTTTTCTGTTTATCACCCTTTCGACAATAACCCAAAATTCTAGAAATTCTGCCAGAAATATTTACTCCACATTTATAATATCCCCAGAATTTGGAGGATTTTTTGTTCCGTCCAAATTCTTAATGAGACCCATTATCCAATCCTTATTTACATGCCTGGTGTTGGGTCACCAGCGAGGCTGCGACACAAACAAAATTATAGATATTCTCTGCAAAATGCAGCCAGGGGCCTCAAATATAGCTTAACTATCCAACCATAATGATTCAACCACACCCCTAAAAAACCTCCAGTTGTAATGAATTGTGGGTTAACTCACACATAGTTTAGTGGAAATTCAAAGAAGTTTTTTGAGAATATATTGGATCAGTGACATTGTTGAATAGTTGAAAACATGAAAAAATCTTTTTGCAGTTTGTGAGGATAGATTTTTTATTTGAGGAAAACATTGGGAGATATGGTCAAATAGTTTATTTTACAGCACATTGTTCCAGTAATTGTTTTCAAAATATAATAGGACTTATAGGTTATTTTACAGGGAAGATTGGTGGCTCTCCAGACTAGTAAGCACATGTAGCCAGTTTCCACAATGAGAAGCAGAAGTTGCCCGTGTCTGCAATATCACTGGTTATAGATGATGCCAGTTTCCACAATAGACAGACAAACAAATTGATTTCCAAAATGACTAGTATGTAGATATTGGTTGTTTACACATTGTCTCTTTGAGCAAATACCGGACAGCCCCACAATAAAACTCTAACCCAGAGGTCTTCAAACTTTTTTTTCTGAGCCCCTCCCCCACTTCCTTAAAGCTAAATGTTTTCAAGTCGATCCCCCTCCAAAACTTTATGGCGAGGATTGGAGGGAGAGGGGCTGATCATAAGGGGCTAGGTCTGTGAGATAATTTCAGGGGTACTTTTTCTGTCGCTCATAATCCCCATTAAATTTGAGACTTATAAAAGAGTAAATGCATCAAACAAAAACAAAAATAGATCAGCAAATACTGCTCCCCATAATTGGGGAGGAGCATTTTGTGAGTCCCTCACACTCCAGAGTGCCGTTGCAACAGCACCTGCTGCACTACGATAACTGCGGCACCGAGTAGCAGGCGGTCTCCATTGCCTTTTTCATCCCTTCCCCACCATGCCTGCACATTACCCCAATCTGGAAACAGGTTCTCCATCCCTTTCAGAAAAAACATAGGGGCATATTACCAAGGGTGGCGATAGGCAATTATCGCTGGTTTAGCGGCCGTTGTCGTCCGCTAAGCGGCGATAATTCTATCGCTCTATTAGCAAGGTCGCTAACTGATGTTAGCGACAGCTTTTAGGCGATAGCGAGCGGTTTGGGGCCCGCTTTGCATGTCAGCGATATTTATCGCTAATGACATGCAAAGTGGGTGTACCCAACCTGTTAGCGACTGAAAGCAGTCGCTAACGTCGCTATCACCTGTTAGCAAGGCAGGCGTAGCGATGGAAATATTCCCGCTATCGCCAAAAAACAACGCCTGCTCAGACCAGTTCTTAGCCATGTTATCCAATGGGAGGTGGATAAAATGGCTAAGAGCATTTCGTCGCTAATGCGTGAATATCGCTGTATTCTCAGCGATATTCGCGCATTTCGCCAGATTTTTATCGCTTTTGAGATAAACCTTGCTAATAGGAAGTTATCTCAGCGATAAAAAACGGTGATGCGCGGCGATAAAAATATTGCCGCTAACCCTACTTAGCGATAAATATCGCTATTTGTTGGTAATATGCCCCATAGCTCCCATATGTTGCGCCCCTCTGCAGCAAGTGTGCCCTTGGCTCTAATGCTAGCAAATAATATGAGCCCCAGTGCCACTTTTGTAGACAGTCACAATTGTGATGCAGTGGACTCCTCAATCTCTTGAGCCCCAGTGCCACCGTACTTGCTTTATTAAAGACTGCCACTTCTTTGCAAGTGGACTGTCATCTTTGCCTTTTGTTAAAAACATGGGCCCCTGTCTTGTCCTACTTCTATTTCTTTGAGGCCCAAGCTATAGTTTCTTCTCTGCACCAATATCCCCCCACCCCACCTTGGGACATTGCTCCGAGGCCCAAAGCAATAGGCCCTGTAAGGGTGCACTGGACCCTAATTCAAGCAAGGAACAATAGTAAAAAAAAAGCCATAATTTGGGTTTACCTGTCTTTTCATATCCCTGGGCTCTGGTGCTACTGCATCTTCATCACCAATTATACCTAAAGGCTGGGTTGTCTGCCCATACTATTAGACCATCACACCTAGGCCAAACACCCAAAGAAAGTAGTCTGCCCCCTTGTGTAAAACAACATTGGACAAAACCCCATGTCTCTCTCGCCCATATTTTGCTTGACAAAACAACCATACTGTCTGTTAATGGTTAATGCAGGCCTTGAGGTGTCTATTGCTGAAAGAGTAGGGGGGGGGGCAGTCCTCCTGTGCTGTGGAGCCTAGGTAGGGACAGAGAGTTAAAGAAGAAACAGGCCTTCTACCTGAAAGTAATGTAATTGTGTGCATTCGGGTAATCACCAAATGTAAAGGCTGTTTGGAAACCAGTATTGGCTTTAATTGATGTAGTCACCTTGAATATTCATGGTATCAAAGATTTATTCTTTCTGAGAGGTAATGCAAGCGTATTATCAGAGGAGTTCTGAAATGCGTCCTGGACATTTATAAAAATATTGGTACTAGGTACAGCCTGATTATATAGACAGTTCGATTACATATTCTTAAAATATATACTTTGAAAGCACTTATTTTATTTTAAACACTGAAGCTTACATTTAGTAAGAAATCGTGCAACAAAGCGCATCACGTAAAGTTGAACGGGAGAAACCAGAACAGCAGCACATCTACTAAGATGTGGCTCTGTGCTGCTCTCCTCCCTCTGCTGGTGAACTTTATGCTGCCATGTGCCAACCCACATACCATTGTGCCTCAGTGCAAGGGAATCTGTGCTGTGATTAGCATCGTTTATGAAGAGGAAAAGGTTCCATCCTGTAAAAGAACTCTGCTTTGATGCATGTTCCTCTTTGTATGTTTGCTGTACAATTCAGTACACATGAAAGATGAAAAGACGAGGAGAAATGAAAACATTTGTACCTAGAACGCCTGATTAAAGGAGGCTCTGTATTTTGAAATTTGTTGTAGACAGGGATCCGAATCAAAATCATGGTAGTTGCATGGGAACACCAATGCACTATCCATGGTAAGCCTCCTTAATACAAAGTAACACAAGGCCGCACTTTGTTTTACTTTGGAAAACTATTCAACACAACTTTTAATTTAAGTTGGGTTTTAAATCACTGCAAAACACTTTGAATCAGGTTTGTGTCTCAAAAGTAATGCAAACACATCGCAAAGCATTATTAAATCTGGGTTCAAGAATGGCACTGCACAGCAGTGCGTTATGTTGGGTTACAATCCAATGCAAATTGCGATTTACATTGGATTGTAAACACCAACTCAACACTTTGCTTCGGCTTACATTAAAAAGGTAACACAAACCTGTCACAAAGTCTTAGTGAATCTGGGCCGAAATCATTTTGCTGCAGCCTGTCTTTTTTCCTTGCGTAATGCAGTTTTAAGAAGTAACATATTCACAGTGCTTTTTGTCAAACACGGGGACCTTATAGTCCTATAAATGCAAAAGTCACTATTCCTTACTGTACCAACCAGGGTTCAATTATGTGACTCTTTTGTCACACACATACTCAGACATCTTCAGTGATAACATTAACCAACTGAGGTTAACTAATGTAAGAGTGCTTTTTCCACTGATTAAGTTGCATTAATCTTTCATCTATAGTGTGTAATTTTATATGCAGAACAGGAAGTGAAAAAAACAAGAAAACAGCTAAAGAATATTGTGTTCATTGTATGCAGGTTATTGACCCTGCCACCAGACTAACTGACTACCACCCCATGCAACTGCTTTTCTTTAATGGCTGCATGTAAATTAAGACAGCCTGCAAAGGTGCCAAATAAATACGTTCACGCGTTCAGGGTATCCTAATTGACAAGTATTCACTGAGACATTTACACCACCTGGGAATGTAGCCAGGGTCCGCTGGTGGTGGTGGTGGTTGTGGTGGTGGTGCTGGAGGGGGGGATCGCGCCCCATACAGTTTGAAAACATCCTTCCTTGAGAGTCTGAACAGATATGTCTTGCTTCAACACTGCCCAAAAAAGCATTGATTAACATTTTCACCCGGAACCCTCAGCAGATAATGAGAGTTCAAATAATGCACAAACTAACAGATCATACCTCGTCCCACAATGTTCACTAGGCAGATATTGCCAGTTTGCACAGTGTCCCATTGTGCAAGAATGACCAGTTCCACGGTCTCCCAAGTAAGCAGGCACTAACTCTTTTCTCAGAAACTAAGGGCCATATTATCAAGGTGAAGTATCGCCGCTTTTTCGGCGAATTGTGCCGAGAAAGCGGCGATACTTCTAGCGCCCTATCAACAAGGGCATGCTAACGCCTGCCTCAAGCCTCATACCGCCCCACTTTGCATGTCAGCGATAAACATCGCTAATGACATGCATAGTGGGTGTTCCCACGCCTAACTACATGTAAAATGTAGTTGGAGGTGGGAACGCATTATTTTCAAGGCAGCCCGTGACAGGCGTTGGGAGACAAAAACCTGCGATAAACTCGTTTATTGCACGTCTCCCAATGCCTGCTATTTTTGGGTCTTAGCCATACTTTGCATGGAGGGGTGGATTGCAATGCTGAATCTACCCCCCATATTCACAAGGTGAACATTAGCGCGTGAAAACATCACTTGTTTTCACGCGCTAATGTTCACTATCACCATCTATCGCCGGTTTGGACATCGCCTGTTAGCTGAGCATTGATAATACGCCGCTAACAGGCAGATGCAAATCGGCAATAGATGGCGATAGGATAGTGAGCGATAAACGTATTTATCGCACTTCTTAGATAATATGCCCATCAGTTTGCAGGCATCCATATGCAGGAATGAAAAGGTATGCCTCTAGACAGAAACAAATGCACACACCCATGCACTTGCACACACAGTGCAGAACACGTGTATGCACACACATGCTCAGAAAAGAAGCCATGCAAACTTATACATCAGGACATATAAATCACAGGTGCAGCAACAGTAGCCTACATACATGGAAACTCATGGACTGACGTACAACCAGCCCTTGCCATGCTCCTGCTTTTGTCATTCCAGAGTACAGCAGTGGGTAATTTGTAAAAAACATAAGTGCCAGGGCTCTCGTCAGTAGGCAGCTTGCACCAGTTCATTTCTCCTGCTGGCGCCGCCTTGAACAGAACCAAGTACTAACCATGAAAGTGGAGAGAGGATGTGGGGTAATGGCCAGAACTGCTGACTTTAGAGCTGGGGAAGCAGGTTTGAGTCGCGGCGTCAGCTCAACATCCTGGAAAAATCACTGACAGCCTGATTCATCATTCTCCCGTTTTGCGAGCCCCTAATAGCGATTCATAACGAATCGCTATTAACACCTTAAGTGCTGCCGTCGGCCAACGGTCGTCACGGGCACTACCTCCCCAGTGCTGCGTGCGACCGTTGGACGTCCAGTTCAGCACTGGATAATGGACAGCGCAGCACTGGGGAGGTATATTTACGAGCTCCTAAGGTGTTAAGGACTTGCAAAACGGGATTCATGTAGAAATTGCATAAAGAAATGCGATTCCTACACATTCCTTTTTTGAGATTAGCAAATTGCTAATCGCAAATTAGATAGCGATTTAAAGGGTGCCAGGGGTGTCCAACGGACACCCTGTAGCACCCCTTAAATGCAAATTGAAACAGGTATTGCGCACACACACGTCCAAAGGACATGTGTGTGTGCAACATGCAACTTAGAAAAATGCTTTTAAAAGCATTTTTCTAAGTTTTCGCTATTTACCACGAGGTTTGACCTCGCGGTAAATAGCGGGCCGAAATTGCGAATTCGCAATTTTTAAATGGATGATGAATTGCATTTAAGGAATCTCAAATAGAGATTCCTTAAATGTAATTCCTCGCAAAATAGCGAAATCGCTATTACCGATTTTTGCATTTGGGATGATGAATCCCAAATGCAAAAATAGCGCTCGCAAAGGGCCAGATTCTCAGAATCTGGCCCTTTGCGAGCCGATTTCGGCTTGATGAATCAGGCTGTTAATCTCCCAGTGCCTGCCATAAATGAATGTGTTCTTAACAGGTGCTCATGAAAAGCGCCAGTGTTGATGATTAGGGCTGGTGCTGAGCACTGGAAACCACCAGCTGAAATTAAGCACTGGAGTATAGTAGCTTTACCAGAACAGCTGTGTAATTAACCTAGGATGCAGTCTTGAGTTCTGAAAGCCCAGTGCGTGACAAACTCAACTAGAGGAGTACTGCGGTCAGTCCTTAAACACCAAATGGACAGTTCCTCCCTAAGCCCAGAAGTTCAAGGTTTTTTTTAAAAGCAGAAGGCCTCCCAGAAAACAGGGCACCTATGGAAATGAGTAGCCCCCAACTCCCTTCTTCTTTGTGGGTACAGCCTGGGTAAGGTGGTGTAAGCACCCCTTACTGAGATATAGTATACCTATATCTACCTATATATACAGACACATAATTCGCTCCTATGGCAGACCTTGACAATCCTGAAGGCAGAGTGCTCGGTTTTGTGTGAGAGGGTGCCCAAGCATGAGCTGAGCCCCTCTGCAGGTTTCAGAATCCATTCCTTACAGCTGTTCTGTGATACAGCCATGCCATATACTCTTAAGTCAGTCAGTCAGTCAGTCAGTCATAAGCTTTTATTCGATATGCAAGATATCTTATAAGCACATATACAAAACGTCATTACAAAATACAAAAAGACATAGCTTTAAGAAGTCAGTATAAGAACTCATTTAAAAAGGATAAAAGGACATAAAGCGCCCATAAATAACTTAGCTAAAAAAAGAATTAAATCGCTACTGACAATCTCTTACATCGAATAAGCCAAAACTGTTTTAAAAATTTAGCAATTCCGCACACAATGGGGGGGGAAGTGTCTGTAATTAAAATGCGCAAGGCGACTAGGTGGCTACGAGTACCCAAGATTTGGAAGAGGGGTTTCAACCAATACCTCCGGGGCCTGGCATAATCCGGACATTCAAATAGAACATGCACAATAGACTCAACCCTGTTCGGGCAACAAGCACAATTCGGGGAGGCACGGGCCACTGATGTCCAATTTGATACCACAGCTCCTAGCGGGAGGGATCCAACTCTAAATTTAAAATACAGGGCTCGGTCAAATGGGAGTGTGATCAGGTCCAAATAGGGTTCAAAGGCCACAATGTCTTTAGTTTGTAAAAATGAGACCGTGGACTTGCAGTGCTTCGAGTTTGTGATTAAGCGCTCCGCCGTCCATTTCCAAAAGAGCGTTTTAACAACTTCTTTAGGAGGGGCTGTGCGTGAAGTCCAACAATCCCCAAGACCAATCTTCTCCAGGAGCTTCTTGGTTTCACTCAGCCATCTGATCTTGGCCCAGCCCCCCAAACTCATTATTTCCCCCAAACCATCGGCGTAAGATTTTAAGTCCTCACCCCTCCAAATTCGCGTCCACAGTAGGAGAGGGCGAAGCTGAGCCTGATCTTGGATACTCTTACAGCCCGTGTCCAACAGCACTGGTACAGATGGTGTGCTCAGTGGAATGGAAATAATAGATTTTAGAAGTTTGGTCTCCGCTATCGCTAGGGCATCCAATCGGCAGTGGCCCCACAGCTCAGCCCCATACAAGGCTGATGTCACTACTTTAGCCTTGTAGATGTCAATTACTGGGGAAAGCGATCTCCTAGGTGAGGCCAAAAACTCCCTCACAAGTGCTCCTCCTACTCTTCTGTGATTTAGGACCATTTTCTCAATGTGATTTGCCCAGGACATCCTATCCGTAATCCGAATACCGAGGTAATCGAATTCGGCTACTTTCTCTAAGGCCACCGAATTGAGTGTAGGTGGACGGCCAAGTTTCCTGGGAGGATTTAGGACTAGGTATTTTGTTTTGTCCACGTTTATAATTAACCCTTTAGCAGCGCAAAACTCCTGGAAACGCGTTAGCAATTTCTGCAGGCCTTGGGGGGTCTTGGAGATCAGAAGCGTGTCGTCCGCAAAAAGCAATGTGGGGATACGGACTCCTCCGAGACAGGGGGCGTCGGCTGGTTCTTTTTGCAGATGTTTTACCACCCCATTCACATAAAGTGAAAATAGGGTGGGCGCCAAGACGCATCCCTGTCTAACACCCCTTGACACTGGGATCCTCTCAGTGAGTTCTCCGTCTTTGCCCCAGCGGACCTGCGCAAAGGTATGGTCATGGAGGCTAATGAGAAGGGACAAGATGTAAGGAGGTATTCCCAACTCATTGAGTACCCTCCAGAGCTCTTCCCGGGGGACTAGGTCAAAGGCAGTCTTCAAGTCTATAAAGGCCAAATAAAGACTGCCTTTGCCCAGATCCACAACCTTCCACCCCAGGAGTGCCAACCTAAACACCTGCTCAATAGTCCCCATACCAGCCCGAAAACCTGCCTGAAAGTCCGATAGGATTTTGTTTTCCTCCACCCAATGTAAGATCCTTCCAAGGACAGCTTTACCAGCTATCTTTTGGGTGGAGTCTATCAGGCTTATGGGGCGGTAGTTTCCCGGGGTTTCCCTACACCCTTTTTTGTAAATCGGGACCACCACCGCCCCTTTCCAGGATTCAGGCACTGCCCCTCCCATCATGATGTCATTTAAGAGGGCGGCAATGATCCTACCCCATTTTACTGGGTAAGCCTTCATAAGATCCCCTGGTAGACCATCTGGACCCGGTGCTTTGCGCGGGGCCACCCATCCTATGACCCCCTCAATCTCTAAGGGAGTGAAGAAATCATATGCATGGGGGTCAACCGCTAATCTAAATTCCCTCCCAACTTTTAGTTCCCCATCTGGGGGGAGGTAAAGGGACCCGAAGTGGTTTACCCAATGTTGCGGGGGGATATTGCAGGGTCTCACAGATGCATCTGGTTTATTCCGTGTGCCTATGAGATTCCAAAAGGCCCTAGAATCCCTACCCTTACTAGCCTGAAGTAGGTCCTCCCAAAATTTGTCTTCCCACTCCTGCCTAGCAATCTTAAGGGATTTATTATAGGCCTTCCTTGTTTCCTGTATCTCACTTCGGGATTTGCGTTTAACTGCCTCAACTAGTTTGGCCTTATGAAAACTACATGTTTTAGTATACCAACCCTCAGCAGGTTTTCTAAATGTTTTTTTGCCCAAGTTGATAGGATGGGATGAAAACACACTAGATAAGGCTTCAACCAGGGAGGGGAAAAGTCCACTCGCTCTACCCACCCCCTCTAAAGAGGTTCTAAGATCTGTTACCGCTTGATTTAAGAGGGTTAAGATTTCCCCTACCTTTCCCTCAGAGAGAATCAATTTTGCCCATTTTATTCGTCTACCACAATGGGAGACTTCGGACACATCCGGGGGTACGGCGACCGGGTAAATGTTATCCTTCATTAGGGGGCGCCACCACTGATCCATACTCAGGGAGAGTGAGTTGTGATCACTCTCCGTCGTATGTGCCACCTGCATGTCCTTTACAAAAGACCATAGACACACATCTATTAGGATGTAATCCAACCTAGAGGTGTGTCCTGGCCTATTATACGTGTGAGCACCCCCCCTATCTGAGGTTGTCCTCCCATTTGCTGCCCTTAGATTAAATTCCAGGCTCAGGGAGTATATCTGGAGCGCCACTTCAGTCCACCTTCTGATCGGTGGGATGTCCAAAACCGGAATCCCCAACCTAACATCATCCTCATCCTGTTCGGTGGCAACGTCCGAGCCCAAGGGCTCGAACGTACAGTTCATGTCACCCGCCACCATTATACGCGTCTTATGAGGGGTGTTTTTTAACAAGGACTCGAGGAGAGATATTACAGAAGACTTCCTCCCACCCTTGGTTCCCCGGGCATAAATATTATAAATATTTAAAACAGTTCTTCCCCTTGGATCTATTAGGGTAATGTTTTGAATGTCCGGGCAACCTGTGGGGAACTCCACTACTCTACAATCTAAAGAGGCTGCAACCCATATGAGAAGGCCGCCCGAGGGTCGCCCTCTCCCTGATGCCGAAGCCTGAGCAGGGGAAGAATAGGAGGAAAAACCCACCCTATGAACCGGGACCAAGCTCCATGTCTCTTGGAAGAGACACAGGGTGTGATCGTCAACACATGCAATGAATTCCGGTATATCCAGTTTTCTTGCGATCCCTGCGACGTTCCAACTGCAAACCTTAAAGGCTAGGTCCGTCGCAGCTGAAGCGTCGCTAGGCGCAAGAGTATCCCTAGCGGTGGTCCTACTCATGTATGTCTGAGGTATGCCGGGTTCTTGGGGAATTGTCAGCGGGTCTGCCATCCCCCCTGCGCAACTTGCATGGGTGGGTGACACTCCCGGTAGGTCCACTCTACTCTCAGCTTCCAGTCAGTTAGGCTCTAGTCGCCGCAAATGATTCTCCCTTGGGCCTCCTGTATCCCCAGCCCAATTCTGTGCAGAAACAGGGGAAGTTAAGCTTCCTCCAGTTAGGACAATACTTTGACTAGGGTAAAAATAAGAGAGATCCACTACTTTAACCCCTGGAGCTCCCATGCATGTATTAGGGGTACAAATCGAGGGCACTACTCTTGGATCTTGGAAGTTTATAATTATACAATCCCCCTCCTGGGTCTTTTTCCCCTGGCCTACCCACCCCACTCTGCGAACACCTAAAATAATACCGTCCACACCTGGCGGGATTGGCCTATTTGCCTTTAGCCAGTGGATACACTTGTTCTTGAGTGATTGATGGTTTTCCAACTGGCCCTCTTTTAGAGGGGGCACATTAACCAGGACAACAACAAAAGGTTGACAGTCAGGTGGGAGGTTTACTGGGGGGATCCTCCGTACTAGTTTTCTAGGGGCCAGTAACGTAGTGGATGGGGCCATAGATTGAAGTGCAGATCTAGGGGTTTCCCCTACCACCGCCCCATTAAGTTTCTTTCGTGCACCCATTTTTAGGGGACCTTCCATTTGGCCACTGCCTGTCTGTGGCTGTTTTAATGGAGGAGGGATTGGTTTATTTTTAACAGGCTCCTGAAGTTTGGGCAAACCCTTGTCTTTTTGGCCCGCTTTGGGACGGGGGGGAGATTTAGGAGCTGGGATTAGTGGATTGCTAGAACCAACTTTATGTATACCTAATGGGGTTTTGGGATCTCTCTGGGATGGCAACTCATTCCCCTTTATGTCCATGTCCTTGTTTTCACTCATTCTAGCTAGTTGTTTAATTGTAGTTTTGAGTGAATGGAACCCATCAAGAGTTGATTGTTCTAGTTTATCTATCCGGTTCCCTAGACCCTTAACCTGTGCTACTAGAGGTTTCAAGAGGCTGTATATCTTCTCAAGGATATGATCGGCTACTGCTGGGTCGGTGGGATTAGAAGCTTTAGCCGTACTATCGCCAGTGTGTAGCCCCTTGGGAGAGGTCAAAGGATCCCTTTCTTTGTCAGCTTCAATTTCTACGGTCCTATCCCTTAAGTTTCTCATCCCAGATCCAGGTGACTTTCTTGCTCTTTGATAGAGAGCAGCCTGTCTTACTAGCCTACCCTTTTTGCGCTTTCGTGGTTTTTTACTTGGGGGCCTGAGTCCCTGGCTAATGTCAGGAGATTGGGAGTTGGTAAGTACCCTGTCTGGCTCCCCTACTGGGGTATCTAATAAGGAGGTGAGCGATTTTGATGAGAAAGTATCATCGGTGGCTTCGTGCGGACAGCTTAGGGGTAAAGGTGAAGGAGAAGGCAGCCTGCTAAGACCACCGTCTTCCTCGGTAACCATAGGTATGTGTTCAACCAGGAGGTTTTCCAGCCTCTCTATATGTTGTTCTATACCAGCCAGCAAGGGGGGGTCTGTGGAGATGCTAGGCCCACTAGATGGAGATACAGGTTGTGACCGGGCATTTACCAGTGTAGGCGACTGGGCAGCAACCCCCAAGGATAAGCGTCTTGAGGGGAGGTATACCTCTGATAGACGCCGCTCTGACATAGCTATCTCCTTGTCAATCACCGCCGCCACCCTGGTAATAAAGCGGTCCATAGTTCCTATAACAGGGCTAGCAACATTTAACCCCCTTTCACCTTCACTCCTGATGGGCTTTCCTGAGCGGGTAGGCATACTGCGGGGCACAGGAAGTGGGCTCCACTAGGCAGGTGTGCTTGCAGGTAGTGGAGAGAAAAGGGACGTGGCCCAGCCCAGCCTCTGTCAGCCCCTGACGGCCACAGACGGCCCGCCCTTTGCCCGGGCTTCGCCCGGCGTCCCGCCTGCGTCCCGCAGAGCGTGCTTTCCCCCGGTATTATAGGCAGGGCGGCGGTGGGCGGGGCACGCAGGGGGGCGCAGACCAGATGTCACGAGGTCAGCAGGGACTCCTGGGATAGTGAGTCCCTGCCGCGCTACCCCTGCAGCCTCCACAGGTGTTTACCCGGCTCACAGCTCCTCCGGTAATCAGGCTTGGAAGGTCAGCGTTGGTGGGTCCTCCCACGAAGCGGCTCCCGCGCAGCGGGAGCGGCGAGCAGTGCAGGCACAAACAGGGCAGGTGAGAGAACAAACTCCCGCGGCGTGTCCAATATCCTAATACAGGGTCACAGGGTCACAGTGTCTTGAAGCTCCCAGTTCCCTTTTACCGGTTGCCGGCGGGGGCGGGGCACGCAGGGGGGCGCAGACCAGATGTCACGAGGTCAGCAGGGACTCCTGGGATAGTGAGTCCCTGCCGCGCTACCCCTGCAGCCTCCACAGGTGTTTACCCGGCTCACAGCTCCTCCGGTAATCAGGCTTGGAAGGTCAGCGTTGGTGGGTCCTCCCACGAAGCGGCTCCCGCGCAGCGGGAGCGGCGAGCAGTGCAGGCACAAACAGGGCAGGTGAGAGAACAAACTCCCGCGGCGTGTCCAATATCCTAATACAGGGTCACAGGGTCACAGTGTCTTGAAGCTCCCAGTTCCCTTTTACCGGTTGCCGGCGGGGGCGGGGCACGCAGGGGGGCGCAGACCAGATGTCACGAGGTCAGCAGGGACTCCTGGGATAGTGAGTCCCTGCCGCGCTACCCCTGCAGCCTCCACAGGTGTTTACCCGGCTCACAGCTCCTCCGGTAATCAGGCTTGGAAGGTCAGCGTTGGTGGGTCCTCCCACGAAGCGGCTCCCGCGCAGCGGGAGCGGCGAGCAGTGCAGGCACAAACAGGGCAGGTGAGAGAACAAACTCCCGCGGCGTGTCCAATATCCTAATACAGGGTCACAGGGTACTCTTAAGTGCATTATAACCCCGCGGTCAATTGCTAACTTTGGAATGGCTGCATCAAAACATGACGTGTTTGGTGTCAAATACTTTGGAATCCTACCCCCACCCAGTACTGGCGGCCGGGGTAGAATTCCACCCTTCTCGAGGGAGAAGACATTTACAGATTACCAGATAATAGTTTTAAAGAGCCCCAGCATCACAAAATGGACGCTGCTGCCACAGACACAAGTCTGACCTCCTGCTGCTGGACAAAACTCCGACAGGGGAGGCGTGGACAATAGGTTTCCTGTCACAGGGAGGTGTAACCACCTCCCCAGGCAGACTTTAGTGTATTGGGGCAGGGTGGGTGCATTCAGTGAATGCTTTTCAGACAGTGCCGGGGGCACACAAGGTGTCCATATGCATTTCCCAGTTCAAACGGGTTGCTGGGGGCACTCAGCCCCAGCTCTGACGCAAAACTGGACAAAGGGGAAGGGGTGTAACCACCCCCTCCCCAGGTCCTCCCATAGGTGGAACCTTAGAGTTAGTCCAGCCCCTAAAATTAGTATAAGTATAGGAACCCAGTCCCTAGGACTTTAGATCACCCTGGAGAAACTCTGCAACATATATCCTGGAACTTCAACATTCTATTGCGACTAGAAGAAGGAAGGATCTCCCTTGGCAGGGTATGCCCAGACATGGGTCCCTTGCTCACTCTACCACTGGATTCAAGATAGCCTGGCTGATGAGGATTATGAATCCGAAACCGGTCCCAGGATGCTTGTTTCCAGTCCAGGGAAGACATGGCTTGGTAGTTTGGGCTGGACTGTTCCCATGAGGCACAGGGTCAGACTGATATGCATATGGCCATGTCTGAAATGGGGTGGTGAAGTGAGCTAAAGAATGGTGATGGATTAAACCCAGATCAGTTGACTGGGTGTGAGTGTTTGATTTGCTCAAACGCTCCGTCCATCATCCCCTTTGGTATCCCTTTGATCGCCCTAAGTTGGCAGGGTATGCCCAGACGTGGGTCCATTGCTCACTCTACCACTGGATTCAAGATAGCCTGGCTGATGAGGATTATGAATCCGAAACCGTTCCCAGGATGCTTGTTTCCGGTCCAGGGAAGACATGGCTTGGTAGTTCGGGCTGGACTGTTCCCATGAGGCACAGAGTCAGACTGATTTGCATATGGCCATGTCTGAACTGGGGTGGTGGAGTGAGCTAAAGAATGGTGATGGATTAAACCCAGATCAGTTGACTGGGGGTGAGTGTTTGATTTTCTCAAACGCTCCGGCCATCATTCCCTTTGGTATCGCTATACGAAACTCCGGCAGGGGAGGCCTGGACAATAGGTTTCCTGTCACAGGGAGGTGTAACCACCTCCCCAGAAAGACTTTAGTGTACTGGGGCAGGGTGGGTGCATTCAGTGAATGCTTTTCAGACAGTGCCTGGGGTACACAAGGTGTCCCTAAGCATTTCCCATTTCAAACGGGTTGCTGGGGCTCTCAGCCCCAGCTCTGGCGCAAACCTGGACAAAGGGGAAGGGGTGTAACCACCCCCTTCCCAGGTCCTCCCATAGGTGGGACCTTATTTATTCATTTATTTGTAACATTTATAAAGCGCACTGTTGCCAGCCGTTGTCCTGGCGCTGATTGACCGCTCCCATGACTGGGCCGAGCTTATTGCCTGAAAAGCCATGTCTTTAGGGCTTTCCGAAAAGATATCAGATCCGGAGCCTGTCTGAGGTCCAATGGTAGGGCATTCCAGGCCTTCGCTGCTCCCAGTGAGAAACTTCTACCCCCCCATCGAGCTTTCTTAATTCTTGGAATCGCAATCAGCCCCTGACTAGCTGACCTGAGGGATTTGCCCGGTACGTACCGTTGAAAGTACTGGGTTATACACAGAGGGCCCAGCCTTTTGAGTGCCTTAAATACTGTGCATAGTGCTTTTAAAGCAATCCGTTTGCGCACCGGGAGCCAGTGCAGTTTCACCAGCTCTTGGGAAACGGAGGTGAATTTGGGCGCACCCGTGATCAAGCGGGCCCCTGCATTTTTGCAGAACTTGTAATTTATTGAGCAGCCCCTGTTGAGCATTGAGCAGTAAGCCGTTACAATAGTGCAGGCAGGACAGGACCAGTGCAGTCACCACTGTCTTCCTGTACTCGTCCGGTATAAAGGGCAGAATCTTGCGTATGGCCTTCAATATGAAATGGGGGGCTGAGGACAGTGCATTGACTTGAGGCCTAAAGGACAAATTATAGTCCATCAGCATCACAGGGTTCTTGACCTTAGCAACTGGAGAGGGAGGGACACCTAGCTCCTCCGGCCACCATCTAGGGGACCAGAAATTTTCTCTGGCCCCAAAGAGGAGCACTTCGGTCTTGGACGAATTCAGTTTTAAACAGTTCCCTGCCATCGAGTTGCTGACTGCAAGCATGCAATCTTTAAACCTGCAAGCCGTATCATCCTCTCCCCCCGGCAGCAGCGACACCGCAATGTGCGTGTCGTCTGCATATGATGTTAAGTCGAAGCCATAAGATCGGATGACTGGCGCCAAGGATGAGACATAAACATTGAACAGGGTAGGACTCAGGGATGAGCCTTGGGGAACCCCAAATGGGAGCACAAACGGGTTTGACTCTAAGTTATCCAGGGCCACCACCTGACTCCTGTTGGAGCGGAAAGCTTTCAAGATCTTAAGTGCTTTACCCTGAATCCCGCAGGTCCTCAAACGGTCCACCAGTATCGTATGGAGGACCGTATCAAAGGCAGCGGACAGGTCCAGCAAGATCAAGGCGGCTTTGCCTCCCGCGTCCATCACTTTCCTGATGTCTTCCGCTGATTTAATTAGGGCGGATTCCGTACTGTGCCCGGCCTTAAATACATGCTGGGATGGATCCAGAGCATGCACGGCCCCCAGGAAAATGCTCAACTGAGAATTCATAACCTTAGAGTTAGTCCAGCCCCTAAACTTAGTATAAGCATTGGAACCCAGTCCCTAAGACTTTATTTCACCCTGGAAGAAACTCTGCAACATATATCCTGGAACTTCGACATTCTATTTCGACTAGAAGACGGAAGGATCTCCCTTGGGGTCAAGGAGTGACTCCCCTCTTCAAACAGGCACCAAAGAAGCATCTTGCCAGTCTGCATTTTCGAGGCTCCCGTGGTATCCCAAAGAATCTGCGACACAAGACATGGACTTCCAGACATCTCTGAGGCTGACACAAGATCACAGCAAAGCTGAGACCCGCAGCCATCACGAGAGATGTGGGACCGTAACTCCCGGACACGTGCATATTTGCAAGTGCACCTACTTCCAGAGCTTTCCCGAAGTTGTGCGTTGGGCTACTTGTAGTCCAAGCCCTGAGCACCATCCACACCGAAGATTGTGGGCCTACACTCACGAGTGTTCAGTGGGCCCGCTTCTAGCATTTCTGCACGAGGCCCTTTTGCGATCCCTGCTCCGCCAACTGGTGGGTCCCCACGAAGGCAACTCTCTTTTTTCTTGGGCTTTCCTGATTGCTTGAGACGTGCACTGACTTCCCTCCAAAGGGTGAGTCCCTCAGACCTTTCTGGACTGCTCCGAAGCCAATCTCTGCATTCTGCGTGGGTTGCTGTTGCCAAGGCTTGTTGGGTCCAATCTGAATACCGATGCTGCAGCACTCGACATCCAACATGGGAAAGCTCGAATCCAGATCCTGGTTGTCGCCGACGCCTCCTGGTCCTCGGGCCTGAAGAGTCAAGCTTCACCTCCTGCACCTGAAATCACCCGACATCAGCTGCCATCTTCTTGTTGCCTCCCTGGTCACTGGCAAGTGACCCAGACTCTGTCCCCTCTGCTTTCAGGTTCTTCAGATCTTTGATCCACCCTTGGATCCATTCGGACACTTTTCATCTGGTCGGCTGCAGCACTTCTTTGCAGCTCTCCATAGGAAACGATGACGAAACCCAACACGAAAAGACACCTATGCACCGACTTCCCTGTGTGAGGTAACACGAGTACTTCAGTGATCCCGTGGGTCTTGACTCTTGAACTGTCCAGTACTGAAGGGGTATGTTCCTAGTCCACTCCCAAGTGTCCTTAATCTTTAAATATCTACTCGCAACTTTCTCCATAGAAGTCAATGGTGATTCGCGGATGTGTTTAGACACTGCACGCGTCCCCCGTGGGTCTCCTGCGTCCCTACCGTGGGTGGTTCCTGGTTGCCCCAGTGGTTCTACAGGCCCTAGGCCTTGTTTCTATGTTCACAGTGGTACTTATACCACTTTCTTAGTATATGGTTTGTGAGGTCCCTAAGGCAAAACGTATATTGTGCTAATTTACTGTGTGCTACTTAAGTTTAACTTGTGTACTTTTACCTCTAGGCTCAAAAGTAGGCTCATGAAGAGACTATAGGGATGTGTTTAGAATAAATACATATATTTTGTATATATAGCTGGGGTGGTTTTCCTTTCATTTGGTCATTCACGAGATTATAGACTGGTAAAACAAGCTGCTTTACATTCCTTCAAGACTTAGCCTGAAGGCTGATCTCCACAGCTACCACTAGGATAGCTTTCTATAAAGATTGTCTTAAACCTACCATCAATAAGGGTTGTTTGGACTGGAGCAAGGTGCCCACTAGAATAGTGGACAGCATATACCAGGCCAGCTTCTCACATCCCTCTGCAATGTAAAGGGGAGATGTAGTTTCACAGTGCGTTCCATGTATGTTGACGCATTTGCAAAGTTTACATACAGACTGCATGACAATGTACATTGTGACTGTTTGTGGGGAGATGCCTATTTGATGCGGGACAGTGTACATTTGTACTACATCAGGGATGTGAGGTTGTACTCGTACCTTGTCATATCACAGTTTCCTGCTATGCCAGATGTGATTGGCCATTTTGTACACACATGCGGCACCAGTTGTGTCCTGTGTTCTGTTGTGAAAGTGTTGCAGTTTTTAGCACATTGTTGTCTATTTTGAGGTGCTCTTATTCTTATGTATGTGTGCTGCATTGTGGGTGAGTTGCCCCTGCAGCTCTGATTTTGCTGCCCCTTATCCCTTTCAGGCGGTGTGCCTTTGCCTTCTGTGCTTATACAGTGCTGAGATGTAGCGGACTTGGGTGAATTGGTCTCTTGTTCGAGTCGTGACTCTTGGGCATGGTTTGTCCGCAGATGTGTTGTGGCTGTCAGAGGTTGTGTGTGCACGTGGATGTGTCAGAGTGTGACCTGCTCCTTAACGCATATGGTCCACACTCAGCCACCTCAGTGTTGTGGCGTACACAATGTCATGATGATTGGCTTGCAACCATGCTAATCGTCATGTAGTGTCACTTGCATTGTCAGTGTAGCTCACAAATATGCATCTTTGCTGGGTTTCGCCCTTGTGCATGTGTTAGTGTTGAGATTGGTGATGTGTGGGGTGGGACCCCATTGGGGACATGGGGTACGGGAGCCTACTTGGTGTTTGCATGTGTGCTGCAGTGTGCCATGGGGAGCAGAGACATAATCAGGAGTCATTGTGGGTGTGCAGTGAGCTCTACTAAATTGTGCATTTGTGCCATTATGCCCATCTCCACCCATCCCCCTAGTCCCTGGTCAGTACTCACCCTGTTGATGTTGTGTCAGGTAATGTTGGGCCGTGTCCGGATCCCCAAATCCAGGCACCGTATCCTGACTGATGACTGTGGCCACCATTTTCTCCATGTCCTCCAGCTCCTGGCGTGTCGCTGGTGCCTCACCTCCAATCAGCGTTGCTGCTTTCATTTTGGCATCAAGTTTGTTTTTGCTTTTGCCCTTCACATCATTCCAGCGCCTCTTGACCTCTTCCATTGTCCTCCTCAACGCTGCAACTGCATTCACATGGTCCAAGATGGTCTGCCATATGTGCATCTTTGTTGCCAATGACACTTTGGAGGTGCCGAACAGTTGTTGGTAGTGTCCTGTCACCTCCGTAACATTGATCCTGTTTTCTAGCGGACTGAACCTCATCTTCCTCTTCCTCTTCTCCTTGGCCTTCCCTGACCCCGAGGTTCCTTGCTGGTCATCTGTGGGGCTTGTGGTGTTCGCGTTGTCCTCTGCACTCAGTCCGGGTGCATCCAAGGTGCTATGCAGTTTATTTTGTTTTGCATATTCTTTTGTTCTGCTTTTATAGTGCATTTTCCCTCATGACGCGTGGGAATTGCAGGCCTGTCGCTGGCTATCACTGATTTTTGTATCGCATTGGCCACATCGCAACTCTTTTCGTGTTCGTGTTTCGTGTTTTTTTTTGCGTTGTGTTAGTTTTAACGCAGTCATTTGACGCATTATCGTGAGACTATCTCATGGTGCCGCCGGGTTGAGAATACAACGTTAACATGGAGTTATTTTCCCGCGATAGACTGCGATGAGAAAGGTTGCGTTAGGCTAAATTTGCGATAATTATCACACATTCTTGAGAATGCACCCCTCAGTGTCTTGATCAGAAGATATTTCGCGCACTTGTCTATTTATCACTTTTTTCCAAGCATTCAGTGGGATTTCCGATGACTGTGGACTGGCTTCCTCTATCTTCAACAAGCAATTCATATATTCATGTATGCACACACACACAGGTACACAAAGGCAAGTGCAAATAGCACAGACACATAATCACAACCACAGTAGTAATGCGCTTTACAAAACCCATTTTCATTTCATTTCATGTGACAGTCAGGAATGCTGACACACACAGACCCACATATTTGCACACTGACACAGAAGCACTTGCATTCATACAGAGGTGAACAGGCACATACAGAAAACCAGGCACAATTATGGATGCATCCACAGACATGGACAAAAAAGTATTGATTCACTCATTCATGGAAAGGCACACCGAGACAAGTAGGCATCACAAACACCATGTGAGCTGATGATAATGCTCACAATTCAGGTGACTATCTTGACATATTTGAGTATGTGAAAGCTTAATTTCAAAACAATACAACAATAGCAATGCCTCCTGAAGGACTGCTTTTGTTTGAGGCTCTCATGGCGGCAGTGGCTGTCTAGCATTGTATGCTAAGGAGAGTATTGTGATAATACTCGCCTCTGCATCATTAAAAAAGAATGTATCATTTACAAGAACTAAAGCTAGGAAAATTGCATCTCACACTCATTTGCAACCGTGACATTCATAGCATCCGCTTTCCATAATCGTTAGCATGTTTTAATTTTCATATTTTAAAACCAGATCTGCATTCATTTATTTGTCCTTTGAGCATGTTTTCGAAGGCATATAAAATGCTTGTACCTTATGTTCATTGTTAATTAAATTCTGCAAAAGAAATGGGATGCACAGTTTTTTTTCGTCTCTGACTTGAATATAAGGTTTATGGCAGATTCTTTAAGATTAGTACCACAAGGATTTAAGAATAACAAACCGAAGATTTGTTTGTGGAAAAATATTTGCTGTGGAACACTTTTAACATTATCTAAGGTCTAGTGTTTACACATAGATTTGGTGTATGTTTATTAAAAAGAAAAAGAGAACAAAGACTGATGGGGTCATGTAAGTGATATGCCCGGAATCACATGATGTTTTAGCCTCCTGCCAGGCTCGAACCTGATTCCCCAGCTTCAAAGTTGACCGCTTTAGCTGTGAAGCCACATGTGTAGGGGAGGAAATACACTTCTCCACCTTTATAATTCTTAATTTAGCAAAGTTTTAAGTGCTAAGACTAATGACTTAAAGGTGTGGAAAGAAGAAAAAAAATCTAAAATATTTAAGCCTGCCAAACCTACCTGCTACATAAAATGCACCTGTAGCATTTTATGTATCAAACCCTTGTGTGCACCACGTTTTTTGTTTGTTTATAAATCTAAAGTTGTGCACTGAATTTTTTGTATTTTCTTTAAATGTGTGTAGAAGGAGAACCTCTGTGTTCATTTATGGGGAAAAGGATTTGCTGTTTGCCATGTTGACCGAGACCAATTGAAACATGGAAATATTATGTTTTATTTCTAGCTTATCATTGTACAGAACTACTGCCAATGCTTACATTGATATTTTAGGATACACTTGTATCGTTGCTTACCTCATTAGAGTTTGCTTGGCAGTCATTCACGACTGAACGCTTATAAATGTTTAATTGCTGATCTTCTCACATTATATTTGCAAGGATATCCCCTGACTTGCAACATATTGGAAATAATTAAAGTTTCATTAATGAAAATTTACATTTATTATTTTATGGCCGATGTTAGTGATTTTATTTTTATTGTGGACCACCTATAGTAAATTATTTCATTCTGTACTTCAAAGAGATTGGGCTATTGCATGAAAATGAAATGTTGTCACCTCATGCATTGTTTCCTTGTGTGCGTCTCCTCGAATACTTCACTTCTGTCAAGAGTTTGGAAACATGACAGTCAGACAAAGTATTGTGCAGTCTAGTTAAACACATGTTTAAAGACTTTACACAAAGAGAGAATGGCCCAAAAAGAATACAATTTCATTTGTCTTCATTAAAGTGTTTCTACTAAAAATGTGTGAACTATTGATGACGTTGTATTCGTAATGTGTGCGTTATCATAGCAGCATTACATATTAATAGCATTTTGTGTGTGCTTATAAGTCAGTCTATACCTGTGTGCGTTGGCTTGTAAGTCAGTCTATGATGCCCATTATATTCCCCATGTTAGACTAATATTCTGATTTCTTACCTTTGCCTCAAATTGTAAAAGGCTCTGATATCCTTCGGGATCAAGTTTGCGCTATATAAAACTTTATAAATAAATAAAATAAATGTTAACATCCGACCTGTATCATAGGAATTGCAGTGGGATCATTTCATCCTAAAATAAACAAGTTGCTTTGCTACTTAAATCCTACAAATGCATGCTGCTGTAAAGACAGGAATTTTCAAAAGCAAAGACCTGAATCACATTTTTGTGCACCAAAGTGTTTTTTTAGGTGGGGTCACACAGGGTTGCCACCTTTCTCAGTAAAAAATACCCTTTATTTGTTTAAGTTTGGTTTAGTCGCAACAATCATTAAACAACACTTTTTAAGTGAGTTCTTCATATGTTTTCTGTTTTAGGTTTAGATTTGAAAAGGAAAAAAATACCCTTTTAATTGTTTTTTTCTATATTTCTGTTTTACTGTAAGGAACATAAAAATACAGGCTAGCGTGGTAAAAAGCGGCCAGGTGGTAACCGTGAAAATTTACCTTCTGGTATAATTACACACTTTGACACTCAGGTTAAAGATGTTCCTATATTTAAGTCACAGACTCAATCTAACATCTCAGAAAATCTTGTCAGTACAGTAGATTTTGCACAGTTGTATGTGTATGGTCTGGGTATGCACAAGGGTAGTCCCAGTGCAGGGGTCGATGGAAAAGTGTTGTAACTAACAAAGATATGACATTGTAGGCTTTCACAAACTTTCTGAGCTTCGATCCTCTTGGTGTTCCAATACAGAAATTAAAATGAAAAACTTTAATGTAAAAAAACCAACCCAATAACCTCACATTCTAACATGAGGGCTTGCTTACAAGCTGATGGTTAAATTCCAATCCTGTGCACTGCAACCATGAGTTTGCAGAGGGATATGAATTCTGAGTTGTGAGATAATTATTGCACCCGCTGTTTTCCCCTGGCAGATTTTAGGAGATCAAAACATCAGAAATGCATTGACCGAAAATGCCTGGAAAAGGACAAAGCGTTAGGAATTTGGTGTTTTAACAGTGGAGTCAATATTTTATGCCTAATGTCAAAGTGAACCAATAAAAACGAAATATGAGGTATTAACTGTACCTGGTAATTACCCCACTCTGGGGAAATGTAATTTACCAGATTTAGTATATACCTCTCCAGATCCGGTCAATTTGAAATGAGAGCCTATTTGAAGGATTTCCCGCTGGTGGAAAATCTGTTGGTTTATGGCTGTGTGTGTGCAGGTAAATCTTTTATTTTTATTGAGTTTGATGCCACCTGTGAATTTCTATTTTTACTAACTGTGTTTTGAAATAGGTGATACAGGCATCGATAATATACCTGTATAAAATGTGATGTGTTTAATGTGTACTATTGGAAAAGTAGGTGTTTGTTGAAACCCACTGTAGGAAATATGCCTTTTCTGAGTGGTCACCTTGGATTTCTCGCCTTTTTAGGTTTCGCTGGAGGGCGGAGCTCTTAGCTCCGCCTCCAGAGAAATCTGTAGTCTTCAGTAAGGGACTCTTGGAATACGCCCTCTGTTTCATTGGCTAGCTCCATAAATGGAGGCTAGCCATTGGAACAGAGATCTGTCCGTCAAGGCCGGACCAGATTCGGGGGCGTTCCCGCGATTTTTTCCCTGGGCGTTCCCTCTGTGTAGTAATGCAGCGGTGGGCGGAGTTTCGTTTTTTATTTTTTACGAAGTACAGGTCATTGCTTTGTTTTTCTAGCCTTCCTGCCACCCCCTTCCACCTGTCCTTGTGCCTGTTCCCACCCCCTCCCGCTGTCCTTGTCACACTGGAAGTCCGTGGGCGTGCCTTGCCGTTCCCGCCCCCCCCCTCGCCCACCCGGCATCTGGACCGTTTGTGGTTACACCCGGCATTTGCCCGTAAAAATCAGCCCCCGCCTGCCTACCTAAGGAGAAGGGCCGCTGCGCTGCCCGCAGCGACCCGGAAGTGGTTGGCCGGCCGGAAGTGCCCGCCCCCGCAGCCCGGGGGGAAGAAAGAAGCATGGCGGCCGGTTTGCAGGGCTCCCGTGATGCGAGGGAGCCCTGCTGCATCTAGGAGAGCCCAGGAGGAGAGGAACCCCGCCCGCGGCCCCAAAGCGACCGCCGGAGGAGTGCTGCAGGGAGCAAGGCTCCCGTGTGAGGAGGAGAGCCCCGCCCGCCAGAAGACAGTCGGTGAGTGGGACGAGGGAAGGGAGGGGTCGGGGGTTTAGAGTAAGTTTAATTTCATGTTCAGGCATTTCATTCTTATACTTCGACTTATTGAATTTAGTATCCAAGCCACTTTGGGCCTACGTTGCCCTTGCTCTGCTATATTTTTGAGATTTTTGAAATTTAATAAAAAAGATTTAAACAATAAAGCTGGCTTTAATTGGAGCAAATATTCCGAGAAAGAGTAGCAATTTGACAAAAATACATGCATCCCCTTCTTTGTAAGGCAAAGCACTGCAGTTGGAAACGAGAAGTGGATATGGGGGGGGGGGAGTATTTCACTAGAGGCGATAGAAGAAATTAAAGTTGTTAAATATTAAATTAGCTTGGACAAGTGGAGATCGCACTGGTGAATTCCTAATTGGTGCTGTGTAAGTTCCAGCTTCATTGAGGCACAGGTGATATTTTTGGTGTCCAACACATGATTTTACTGAACGCTCAGTGCAGGGTATCACTGCAGCAGACCACGAAGGCAGGAGGGACAGTGGAGTCTCGCTCCCTGCATACCCTGACTAGTTAGACCTTACATTTGCAAGAATTACCACAAATCAACGTACCAGAGACCCCCACCCATCCCCCACCCCATCCCCTCCTATTCTAATTCCCCCTACACATGCATTGCGGTATTCCATGCAGCCATTGAAAGGCAAATGGATGGTCTTGTTTGCCTAGAAACCTCCCGCAATGTTTGCTTCGATAAATAATACATTTTTCTGGAACTTTCGGATCATCAGACACTTTAAACATACACACACGAAACCTAGGTGATGTCTGGACGAGTTACAGCTTGTGAATATCTCCCATAAGAGGACAAACATGATTATTAGATGTTTGCTTAAAGGCTGACAGGGAAGCCTAGCTTGAAAGAAGTGATAGGCTGCATTCATCTTTAATTTTAATGCGATGGTGTTTAAAGCCCTGCCGGAAAGTTTAGCAGGCACCACGTATACATGACGACATTCGTCCAGGCGGCATAAACGTGCTAAAGAGAAATACATCTTTGAACTAAAAGCATGTCAGTATATAATTTAACCGTGTAAATGGCATTTAACACCTTAAGCGCGCTAAGAAATGCACGCCGGTAAAAGCAGTACCTGAGTATATTGCTGCCATGCATCCTTCTAAATCTACATGCTCATCCCACTCCAAACGTGGGGTGTAAAACACTATATATGGTGCAATTTGCACGAGTGGTTATGTAGGATCTTGCAGCCGTGTGGCCGTGGGCACAAGGTAACAGTATGAGACGAGCAAGTCTCTGCTCTGCCGTGGCTCACTTTAAATGCCCCTTGATTGTGCGGAGGCAGAAACTTTAACCATGTGGCCTCACACATGCTCATCTCCCAAGCTACATTTTTAAGCAGGAAGCTGAATTGTGCTAACGTGGAACAGGCGGAAATGCACCACAATACTCTGGCGTTTTGTTCAGCGAGAATTTTCACAAAAATATAACAGTTCGGTAATCCTGTGTTTTGGACTGGTGGTGCTGCGGGGGACCCGTGGTGAGCCAACCCCGCATGAAAGAACATATTTGCTGGTGAGTCCTGGGCCCCTAACACAGGTGGAGCAGTCTCTGTGGATTGCTTGGTGTAAAACGACTAGCAAAGTGGGCCTAAATGGACAAACATTGAGACTGGTGCAGTTAAGACGTTGCCCTGAGCCCTGGAGCTGAAGGTGGCAACCACTGGGGAGGAACTGGATTGGGCCCTGCTAATTAGCATGCTGAGAGGGGGACATCCAGGCACGGATTTGAATGTTCACCACAAACACTTTTAGTGTGTGTGTCCTTCCTCCTGTTGGAACGCTGCTTGGTCTGAGCGCCCACTGTTTTGAGCCCTTCAGGACTACCTCCCCTGGGCTGACAAGGCTTGAAACAGATCCAGACATGCTGTCTAGCAGTTTAAGAGGGGCCCGTGCCACAGACCAACCATGGTGGTTGCCAGAAATAAAAGTAAAGGCACACTTAAAGATTTACTCCAGCAGCATTTCAATAAAAAGAAATCAGATGCTTCCCATTGCCAAACCAGACCACCTAATACAGTCTTCAATGGGACCACTATCTGTTTTACAGACTTCACTATAGGGGGGTCATTCCACATTTACACACCTGACCTCTCCAGAAGCCCACCACACAGAAGTGCTTTGAGAGACTACCTGCAGCTCACTTATAGATCTACATGACACAATTGATCATAACCACCTAAAGTAATATGAGTAAATATCCCTGCAAAGTATTAATGGCTTCTGTATGAACTCGCACTACTAAATATGGACATGGGCCTTCTATATCCCCACTGACTAGGCTCGCCCCAGGTCGAAGACCTTCTCCTCCCACTTCTTTTCTTCATCCACAAGGAAGACAGCAGGTGTGGTAATTCTTATTTGAGGAGGGTGTTGTTCAAAGTTAAAGACCACTGGAAGAAAAAGGAGGGGAAATAGGTGGGATTGTGGGGTATCAATAGAAATCAATCCCTCTCACTTGTGTCACTTTACTCACTGAACCAGGGCCAGGAGCAATTCTTTTTCTGAGGACTAGACCTTACATTGGAATGGGCTAAAGGCCCCCTCATGGTGAGAGGACACCTGAACCTGTTCATGAACTAGGAATTAGATCAAATGCAATACAATTATGGAGGGATGGCTGTCCTAACGGATCTAGGGACAACCCATCTTGATGGTCTTGGCTTGGCAGAGATATAGGCTTCCCTTGGGCAGCGACTAATCCCATTTTTCGTCCACCTGTGTGTGGCTAGCTCTGGGTGTGTGTGTGTGGCTCTGGGTGTGTGTGTGGGTGGTAGTAATTGCTGTCTGCTGAGCTCGTCCGTAGGGTACAATAGTTCTCACATTTGCGAGAGATTAAGCTATTGGCAATGTAAATGACAATGCCATTTATTTATCTGTTTTCAAAACCAACACATAAATACAAATTTTGTCATTTGCAATGCCAATAGCTCTAACTTCTCCTAAGGCGAAACCGTTGCATTGTAAATGCTTGTTCTATATTTTTGCTGGCATTAGAACTCTGTGGACTTTACTGCTGCTATCTAGTAGAAACGTGCATGCGCTTCCCATTTTAAGAGGGTCGCACTGGCATGCTATGCTCCTAATTAGTATATTGAGCTTGCCTGTAAGTCCCTAATATATGGTACAAAGTGTACTCCTAGACCTGGAAGTTAAATGGCCCCAGCAACTGCAGCACCATCCACTATAGTGGCAAAACAAACATGGCTTCAGGCTTACCAATATAGCCTGACTGTAATAGTTCAAAACATGCACTGTGGCCTGTCAAAGAAAACCACTTTTGACAGGTATTCCTTTAAAATATCAAAGTCACCCCTAGGTCCAAGCTCCCCACTTACCTGGTACTAGATCTCCAACCACTCTAACGCCATTCAGACCTTCGAGGCCTTGACTCGCGCTCCCCGCTGCTGCTCCTCTCCATGCCTTTGAGCCTTATTTTCTTTTCTCTTTCTCTCACACTTTTGTGCCTCTCTCTCACTCTTTGCCTTTACTTTGTGCCTCTTTATCTCACTCCTTGCCTTTCCGTTGTTCCTCTTTCTCTCACTCTTTGCATTGTGCTCCTTCTCTCACACTCTTCCTTTGCTTTGTGCCTCTTACTCTCGCTCGTTTCCATTGTTTGTGCACTGTTCCCTTACTCGTTACTATTGCTTGTGCCTTTTCCTCCCACTCTTTGCCTTTACTTTGTGCCTCTTTACTTTGTGCCTCTTTCTGTTTTGCCTTCGTCTTTCACCCAGTCCGTAACCCTCTCCAATGTTTTTCCTCCTTCCGTCTGCCTGCTCCTTACCTGCTCTCCCACTTCTTCCTCTTGTGTCTTTTTGGTGCCTCCTCTTAGCCTCGACCACCACTCTCCTGCGCTCCTCCGCCTCCCAGGACCTACTTAATGAAACCACTACCCAACTCTATTGAGCAGGTACCTAGGCTCCAGCTCCCCACTTACCTGGGACTGGTACTCCAACCAGTCTAAGGCCCTTTCGAACCCTCGAGGTCCTGCCTCGCTCTCCCCACTGCCACCACTCTCTATGCCTCTGTGTCTTCTTTTCTTTTCTCTTTCTCTCACACATCTGTGCCGCTTTCTCTCACTCTTTGCCTTAACTTTGTGCCTCTTTCTCGCATTCTTTGCTTTTGCTATGTGCCCACCTCCACAAACCCGGCGGAGGACTTGCAATCATTTACAAATACACCCTGAAGTGCACAAGCACCATTGACTCAGACACCCCTTTCATGGAACACATGCACTTCAAGCGAACAACAGCACCACCCCGAAGGGCACCCTAGCTTACAGTTCACCCAGTTCACGAGGCAGCTTCAGTAATCTCATCTCAGATTTCATTGCCCCTTCACTGTCAACTACAAGAACTTCCTACTTCTCAGGCAACTTGAACTTCCACTTTAAGACCCCTCCGACCACTGTTCCTCTGACCTCCGCATGGGTCTCCACAACATAGGACTTTGCCAGCTCATCACTGACCCTACGTACAACACAGGACACACATTAGACACAACTGCATCTGTGGAAACAGCATCAGCTACAGCTCTACCTAACCACTCACATGGGCCGATCACTATATTATCCATTTCAGTATATCTATGCCACAAGCCAAAGCTCCCATCAACAGCAACCAATCCAGTTGGAAATGTAGCAGAATACAGAAATAAAACGAAACCAACCCGACACCACCAACAACCTAACCATGAACATCACCAACTGCAACCAATGGATCTCCAACTGCGCTGAAGATCTTGCACCCATCAAAACTCATATACATCATAGAACCAAAAAACAGGCCTCTTGGTACACAGAATAACTCTGGGATTCCAAAAGATACTGCAAACATCTGAAAGGTAGTGGAGAATGAACCATGACACTGACTCCAGATCACCCTTCAAGGCCACCTTCAGGCACTACCACCACCTCCTGAGAGTTGCCAAGAGAAGATCCCTCACGGCTCATATCAAAGCCAGTTCCAGCAGCAGCAAAGAGATATTTACCATTATCAAGGAATTCACCATCCCAGATGCCTCAGTCCACGCCATCAACCCCTCCCAGGAACTTTGCGACGACCTTTCTAAACACTTCAACAGCAAAATTTAGAATATCTACAATAATTCCGAAAAGCAGCATAACCCTGAGGACATCATCCAAAAAATGGCACATCTACCACTCAGACAGACACCCAATCAACTGTTGAACACTCACCGAGGAAGACACCACCTTAATCATAAAGATCATCCACTCCGGGGCCCCCACAGACCCATGTCCACATCATATCTACAACCTAGTAGGACCCGTGATCAGCAAGTTCCTCACTTGCATAATCAACATCTCCATTGATTACACAACTTTCCCTGAGGAGTGGAAACATTTAGCCTTCCTGAAAAAACCATTGACTGAACAAAACAAATAGAACAACTTCTGACCCATCTCCCTACCACACTACCCACCAAAGGTGATAGAGAAACCAATTAACCAGAAACTCACTAACCACCTGGAATTCCAAAATTTTCATGACCGCACCCAATTTGTCTTTCTTAAGAATCACAGTACAGAGACATCATTCATCGTCGCCACAGATGAGATCTGTACCTTTCTAGACCAAGGAGAAACCACTGCCCTCATAATGCTTAACCTCTATGTTCCATTCAACACTGTGTCACACTCCAGCCTTATCAAAAGATTACATGCTACATGCCTCCAAGGTCCATCCCTCAAATGGATATGCTCTTTCCTGACAAGGGGAACACAGCGAGTCAGACTCCCCCTACTCATCGGATCCCAATCTGATCTGCAAAGTCCCTCAAAGATCATTTCTCAGCCCCAGCTAGTTCAACATTTACATGCCACAACTCGCTGACGTCATTAGATCTCACAGCATCTCTTTCATCTCCTTCTCCGATGACACCCAGCTCATCGGAGAAGGAGATGAAATGTCATGAGATGTCAGACAAGTCCCCCGTGATCAGCTCCAACTTCACCAAATGCACGATCCATGTAGCAGAATGGATAAGAACCAACTGCCTGAAACTCAACACGGACAAGACAGAAGTGCTGAACTTCAGGAACAAGAACTTCTCCTGGGACTCCACCTGCTGGCCATCAGAGCTCAGTCCAACGTCATCAACCTCTAACCATGCTAGTAATCTGTGTATCATATTAGATGACAAACTCAACTTGGCGGCACAGGTGAATGCAGTTAGCTCCTCCTGCTTCCACCTGCTATGCATCCTAAAAAAAAACCTCAGATGGATTCCAAAGAGCAACAGATGTAGCAACACTCAAGCCCTAGTCATTAGTAGACTTGACTACACCAATGCCCTCTATGCCAGAATGCCCAACCACCTTCTCCACCTTCTTCAGACCACCCAGAATACCGCTGATAGACCCATCCTGTGTCATCCACAGTGCCCCCACATCACATCCCACCTCAGAGATTTCCACTGGCTGCTGATACACAAGCACTGCCAATTCAAACTCCTCACATACACATATAAGGTATTGCACAACACACACACACACACACACACACATCTACAAAAGCAGAAAAGGAGGCCTAGAAGCAACCTCTCTCTACTCATAGGGCCCCCCCTCGCTCCTGGAATTCCACAAGAAGCTGAAGATCTGGCTCTTCAAATAACCCAGCAGATGACCTTCACACCTGCTCCATCGCCTGGATACACCTCGGGTGATAGTCACACTTTACTTAGCCTGATAACATAACATAACCCCTATGTAGGCCGGGTGAATAGTATTTAAACATGGTGCATGTAGAAATTTAAAGGTAGCATGCCCTTACAGTGACTTGCCCCCAAAAGCTACTTTCACTGTAGGAAGGTTGGCTGGCTTATAGAGACACTGTGACACTGTAAAGCAACATTAAATATTAACACTGTATCTCAGGAAAGGAACTGTCTTGCAAAATAAATAAACCACTGTTTTAACAGTTATTAAAAATCCAATTCAATAGTGAAGTATGATTTTCAATACATTTGAAAGAAAATTAAGTTTTAGAAAGGTACCCTTTACCTGCCTGAACTGTGAGAAAAGCGATAAAAAAGGGGATGATGGACGGAGTGTTTGAGCAAATCAAACACTCACCCCCCGTCAACTGATCTGGGTTTAATCCATCACCATTCTTTAGCCCACTCAGCCACCCCAGTTCAGACATGGCCATATGCAAATCTGCCTGACTCTGTGCCTCATGGGAACAGTCCAGCCCCAACTGATGAGGATTATGAATCCGAAACCGGTCCCAGGATGCTTGTTTCCGGTCCAGGGAAGACATGGCTTGGCGGTTCGGGCTGGACTGTTCCCATGAGGCACAGGGTCAGACTGATTTGCATATGGCCATGTCTGAACTGGGGTTATCAGTTGTGCAGAATATGAGGCCTTCTCAGGTAATAGTAGTGGTGGCTGGTGACATTTGAAAGTGGTGAGGCGTAAACTTTCTGTGGGAGAGCACCGTGGCGAGCGAGCGCAGCAAGCGAGTCCGAAAAATTAAAAGAGGTTTCAGGGGGGTTTTCCACTGTGAACATTTTGAAAAAAGAGTGGGTAAATGGTGCATTTTCAAGCAAATTAGAGAAGCAAGAAGGTTAGTAAAGCAATTGTGAAAGTGCAGTAATTACATGTTTTTTGATGCTCTGAGGACACATATACATGGATTAAAAGCATCAAATGTACATATTATAAAGCAGACACACATGCATGCACACTCTCTCAAACACACACACTCATACACACTGGGAGCCAAGTTGAGAGTGACACATATACACAAAAGCAGACTCCGAAGCAAGCATATATAAACAGATAGGCGTGCACACATTCCCACACAGGCAAACATACACACTGTGGCACGTAAACTGACATGCGGCCAAAAGGACACAAAAATGCACCAAGCGCTCAATAGGAGCAGAAGCAACACACTGTCATATAGCAACATGTACAATCCCAGAGGGCATGAATAATTTTGAATTTAGTAACTGAGTGACGCTTATGAGTTATACAACTTTGAGAAGCCACTGTTCTCCCTTCTGTGGAGTGCTTACACTAAACCATTGCACGTTAAATAATTTAGCGCATAAATACATTTTATGCAGACAGCAATTGTCTTTTCTATTTTTCACTACAGCAGGCGTTTCTTTAATGTTTTAGTCAAGAAACCAAAGGAAAGCCAGACCTAGCTTTGCTAGTGCTTGTTCTGTCTGGGAAGGCTAACAAGCTGCATTGCACAGCACAAGCCAAGAAGAATGTGAGGATTTTCGATTCACCTGGTAAAACAACATTCTGCCATTGGAGCATTCCTGCCACCTGTTGGGAATTTCAATGGGTGCTTCACACATACAAATGTCGACATATTTGACGCAATAATAGTCTGTACTGGCCTAGAATGACATTCGGCCGATTTCCCAACCAGGGTGGCCTTTGATGGCCCTACATGATTGGAAAGGGCCGTCCATCTCTCATGCAATAAATAAACAATAAAATCAATGGCTCTGCTACTAGCCTACATACCATGTACAGGCCAAGCACTCAAGAGATGGACTCTTCCACACAACCCTATCGGCCTGCACTATACCTGCTAATCTTGATTTTAGAATGTTTGCAAAGAGTGTTTCTAGAGAACTCCCCAGAAAGCTGCATCCCTCACTGTTCTTGGGTATCATAGCCGCAAAATGGAACCGGGAGTTAAACGCTCGCTTTTCATGCCAGTGACCTAAAAGTGTTCTCCTCAGAGACACCCTGGTCGTTAAATAGATCGTCTCACATCATGCTCCTCTTTATATCAGACCCTTACTGACGGCCCCTGTCACTAGGAACCCAGCACTATAGTTGTGTAGCTCTGTGGCCTTTAACGAAGATTCCTTTCAAACGGGCGAGGGTCTCCGCGCAATGCCTCTTTGAGCCTTCCAAACAAAAAATTACTTTTTAAGAGGTATCAATATTAATGACTTTATCCAGGACAAATAAACGCGCTGCTTACATTTCCATTAAAAAGACGCACGCTTTTCATAGAGCCCTACAGTTTAGGCATACAGTCTTTTTGTTGACATGTCAAGAAAGTCAATGATACATACAGAGGAAATATAAGAAAGAAAAAATATTGGAACTGAAATGCAAATTTGCACAAAATACATGAGAGCTGTAGAGGAATGTCAGTGCACAAGTTGTTTGTAAAACGAAGGCTTGGAAGCTGTAAACAGAGCATGTACTATGGAAAAAGTACGTTTTTAGAGGTAGATAAAATAAAACTCTTTTTACTTCAAGATGCACAATGAAGAAAACATGAGCCAGTGTTTTAGTAGAAAGAATGATAAAGTCACTCGATGTAGAATAGTCGGCTTATGTAGAGAAAAAAACAACTTTAATGTTTCTCCAGTTTTCTTTCACCCCCCCAAGATCCGTGATAAACCACCGAAACTCCCTGCTAAAACAGATAACGCCTTTAATTTCACTTGAAGGGCCAGGAATATAATTTCGAGGCAAATAGTCCGACAATCAGAATATCTTTTAGACAAAAAGGCGTCTTTGCCACACCTGCCCGTGACAGGGGGACCAGATTTTTCTAGTAGTTGCGGGAATGCCCCACAGGTAAGCAGAGCGTGCAATACAGACAAATAATATTTTAGTCAAATCAGGCAGCTGGTGCTCGTGGCAGTCGAGGCTCGCGGGCGGTGGGGTGTAGGGTGGGGTGTCGCGGGGGGAAGGTGTCACGCATGGGTGCGGGGTGGGGGGAGTTTTAAAATAAAATATAAATCCATTCCTACCTGACCAGGTCCATGCCGCCTCGCCGGGTCCGTTGGCGCCTACACTCAAGAACAGCCGCATCACTGCTGGCAAGTGGGTGGCAACCCCTCTCAGCCAATTCTGGAGCTGCCAGCAGTGCCAGGATTGACTGAGGGCACGGTTACACTCCGCCCGCCTGCCCATTAGGAGACCGAGGTTTGAGCCTTTGCTCAACCTTCACTCTCCTAATGGGCATGTGCCAGCCTGTGCAGCCACTAGTGCGCATGCCTGGGCACAGAGGAAACATTCTCCGACCTTCCCCACTCATGCGCACTTGTGCATTGTGCTGTTGCATGCCCCTGGTAACGGTCTGACTGACAATGCATGTCAGTCAACATGACGCCGGACCGCCCACACCCCTTCAGACTCTGAAGGGGGTGGCCGGTCCGACGTCATGCTGACTGACATGATTGTCAGTTCTCCCTCGCGTCTCTGAACTTAAGTAAACTGAGAGTTTACTTAAGTTCAGAGACGCAGAGGGAGTAGCTGCGGGTGGGGGGGCAACGCCCCAACGCCCCACTGGACGCACCGCGCCTGGGTAATAGGTTAATAATTGTCTCCTTACTGGGAACCAAGTACCACATTGTAGCGGTTGACTCTCTCAGGGTAGCAATGTAGAACAGTCCAAGGCCTACTCAGGGGAGTTGGTGTGGGATAGTAATCACCATTTGCTGGCACACAATAATAAGACTCAATAAATGATTATCCAGTCAGTGCTTTTTCTTTGAAAAAGGAAAGGTACATTTATTACACACAATACTAAATACAATGCATTACACACTAATTTACAAAATATACACAAGGCCGATGGAAATTTTTTTGACATTCTGAAACCATTTGACCCTGACTGGGTCATGCCCCCAAAATAACAGTACCCGCCCCACCTATACCTGAAAGAATAACATAATGTAGGGGGGGTGGCATCACTTCACATAAAGCAGGCCTACTGGCTTTGTCAAGGGCTCTGAAGCGGTGTCTACAAACCTGCCACACACATCAAGGTGCACAACACGTGCCCCCAAGGTTCAACAATTAAGTCAACTTATTCATCAATGATGCTATGCAATTGTATTGCAATTTATTTCAATTTTTTATCTTTTGACATTCGCAACCAATATTTCTGAATGATGCAACTCAATAACATACAATGATCATGATACATTTATCTCATTACATTGTTTTACAAACAAATGATCTTCATGGAATATTCAATGCGGTGTTCCCAATGCATTTCGGGAAAGTCTCTTCATCAGGGGAATTCTAAAAATTACACATAATACGTATCTTTGAGCATGACCAGAAAACAAGAAGGGCTCACCACATTCATATGAGGCAAGCCATTTGGCTTTGTCAAAGGGTCATCACATTGAAAAAACCTAACACCGACATGTTAAAAACCCCATTATAGCATTGAAATCAATAATTGTTTAAATGCAATCATTATTATCAATAAAAGACCGCAATTTTTACCAAAGTACTCAAACGTCTCCCCGAGTCATGTTTCCTGAAATCTGAGAGACATAGGGTTACGTTTTGACAGTTCATCAAAAGGGGGACGCTGCACTCTTGCAGCCCTCAAGCACTTCCTTAAACATGTTAATGGTGCCCCTGCCAACTTTGGGCCAACCCAGAAGGCAAAAATAGTGTTACAACAGAGGCCGCACACGGCATTATGGGGCATTCCCTCCATGGAGTGTGAATATCTTATTAGCAGCTTGGGCAAGGTTTTTTTTCAAGTGCGACCTTGTGCTTCTTGTTGTTTTTTCTTTCTGTTTTTGAATGTGCCCTGTCCAGGCCCAGACACCCTGTTGTATTTTATGTTGTATCAGAGCCCGAAGCGCCCCGTCGCTCGTGCACGGGCATAGTAAAATGGGCATATCTTTGAAGGCTCGCAACTCAGTCCAGTTTGCCCAGTTTTCTCACTTGTGAGCTCATTTTACTCTTGGTGGTGACCTCCAGCCACCAGCAGCAGTTACAACAGGCCTCCTGGCCTCATATAAGGCATTACTTTGTAGGAGCTGCCTTCACTGGCTTCCTGCCCCAGGTTGTTCTTGTGTCTGGCTCCTGATGCCCCCTTCTTCTTCATGGGCACAAAAATCCAGGACTTTCCCAAACTGGTCCTCAGGGGATATAAGAGGGCCAGCATCATTGGCGCTGGAGAGACCCACTAGTCCTGGGGTCAGTTGCAGTCACCAGGAGGCTTGTCCTTCCAGCGGTCCACGGTGTTGTGACCATTGGAGTCCAGGTCCAGGTTCTTGCTCTCTTTCATGTTCGGGGAATGCCACTTTATGCTCAGTACCAGCCTGTAATTGGGGGAAACCACTTTGCCTAACTCAGAAATGTGTTCCCATCAGCTCTACCATCTTCCCTGGATGTGGCACCATCCTGGTTAGTGTCACAAAAGACTGGTGTCAGGTCTCTTTGTGTGTGCTGGGCAAAACCCATTTGAAGTATAAATAGGGTAGGGCACAACTCCTCCCCAGCCATTCGGTCAGGAAAACCCATTCCTTCTATACCCAGCCAACTTTTTGTTCACTGTCTTGTTCCAATACACATTTCCCAGTGGGAGAGTCCTAACCAAACCAGGCAGCTGGAAAGTCCTAGAAAATGCTCACGAACATGAGGCAGAAAAATATAACATTTCTAAGTGCCATTTCCAAACTAATCATAAAAAATCGACCTTACCATTAAAGAGGATTATAAATCACAATTAAAATGATTGGAGAAAATATTTTTCTAGCTGAGACAAATCCAAATTTAGCATGTAGTAAATGTAAAAATGTAGCCCAATGATTCCCTATGGCAGCATCCAGCCTAGGCACAGTCAAAAATTGTTGTTGGTGATATTTCTCTATAAGTACATATCCAACATTAATTTCTACATGTCCTACCTTTTAATATCTAAACTTGCCTTTATGGGCAGTATGGTCTAGATATGGGTGACATTAATATTTAAAAGGCCGGTTTCAGCCTGTCAAAAGGGGTATTTTGACAGGTCAAATGTACAGTTTAAAACTGCCACAGGCAGCTTTCCTGTGTGCAGCTACCAGCCTGCGCACTACTGTAGTCTTTCATGTGCTGTCTGCACCTGTGTGTGCCCATGTGTTCACGTGTAACCGGCCCAGTTCTGCTTACCCTAGCTGTACTTTGCAGCAGCCTTATGTTAAAAGGTGGACCCTAGTGATAAACATGCACAGTCAAATTACCATACAATTATTGGGACTGAGATTTGGGTAGTGAGACTCATCCACCACCATAAAGGTTCAAATACTGGGCGATCCAAAGCAAAACATTCCTGGTGCACTAAATAGGCAGGCACCCATGTCAGAACACTTTCTGGTCCTAAGACAATCGCTGAAGGGCTGGTCCTGCTCCCTCTTGTACCCAGGACGATGAAGTATATATATATATATATATATATATATATATATATATATATATATATATATATATATATATATATATATATATATATATATATATATATATATATATATAATATATATATATATATATAATTGCAAAGTGTGCGAAATAGCGAAACCCACGAAAGAAATAACCATGGCAAATCATAAGATCTGGAAAATAAGAGAATTGATAACCTGCAAAAGCCAATACACTATCTATATGATTGAATGCCCTTGTCAACTTCGTTATATAGGAAGTACAATTTGTGAACTGAAAAAGCGAATCCTGGAGCATGTGAGGGCCACTGTGAACAAGGACAGATGAAACGCAGTGGCCAAACACATGGAAACACATCACAATGGGAATTGGAAATTGTTAAAATTCCTAGGATTGGAAACCATGTCACTCTCAGACAGAGGTGGACATCGTGAAAAACTGTTACACCAAAAGGAATCAAGGCATATTTTGAACTTCCGAACAATGACCCCCTTCAGACTTAATCAGTCGGAAGAACTTTACGTACACATATAAAAGACTAAAGAATTTGAACTTCTCGAAAAACCTCCCAATTATTATATATAGTTTTATTTTCCCAACCCCCATGTAAAAGGTTCATTGAGGAATGAACACTAAAATAAATCTGGGATGTAAGACCAAGCCAACCCACTGGGGGGTGCCAAGTAATACAAGTAGAATCAATTTTCATACACAAATCTCGAATGTATAGAAAATATAAGTTTCGAAGTCGTCAATGTCAGCCCACTTGAGGGCCTTAAATGGGAGATAGGGAGAACAACGGGTAAAAATAACCTTGTCTTATCCCCTCCCCTCACCACTTCCCTTCGTTTTGTATATCAAGGAGATTACATAAACACAAAAAAGTAGCGAGAAAATGTGGGAATAAATACACTTGCACATATTCTGACAATAAACGGGAAGTAAAACTGTAAATTTGAAGACAAACAGACACAAGTAATGATTGAATTAAGTATGAAATATGTTTGAACTACATATCCCAGAATCCCTTTGTGAAAAAAACATTTGGATGTGGTCATGTGACTAAGGTGGGTGGGAACTCCCAATTTTAAATCACACCCAGCAAACAGTGTTTGGTACAACCGTGATCAAGGTAGTGGGGAGCTACCGAAACGCGTTGGTTTATGCTGTGAATATGCTGTTAATGGATTCAAGAATAAATTAAGTTTGTCTCACAAAAATTCGAGTGGCTGGAGTAGCGGCTTTTTTTGGTCTTCTACGGAGACGTTGTTGGAATATTAAGCAGTGAGGTTCTACTGCAAAAAGCGTCGCACCTGCAAGCAGCGCCGGACGGAAGAAACTCTGAACCAACCCTTGTTGAATGTTTGAAATCACTTCCATGGTGCTCGCCGTAAAGAAATACAAAATCCCGAAGGAAGCAGAAACCGAGAGGAGTCTTTTGGGACGGAATACCCACGCTACCCGGAGACTACGTCCGAGGTAAGAAGGGATCCCCCTTTTTCTCCTTTCTCCGATAAAAGAGTGTCGGATTCACATAGTTTCTCTCGGGGAAGACGGTAAAACAATTAAAGGCTAATCAGAAGCCGAACGGTTATGCAGTGGCAAACAACCGAAGAGAAAGTGAACCGCAAATTCTAAAGGGCAAGGTGAACCATGGATTGGTCTTTGCATCTCATATGAGACAGAAAAATAAATACATGCAAACATTTTTGGAAAGTTTGTAAAAAGCCAACATCCACTCTGCAGACATAAACACAGGAATAATAAAACATATCCAATACAGCGCAAACACAGCAAGATAGATATGAGAAAAGAGAAGCCAAAAGGAAAGAACATGTGACAAATATGTTCGAAAGGGGAAACTTGGAGAAGGTTCAAAACAAACAAAACGAGACACCGAAAAATGACACAAAAAGCAAAATAGGACAGTGGGAAAAACTGAATAAAAAAGAAATCAATAAATCATGGGAACTAATTGCCTTGCGGAAATATCTGGAAGTGGTAAGAGTCCCGAGAGGACTCAGAATCATGTTAATGCCAAGTCAACAGGATGCCACTAATGAGTTGCTACATGAATGGGGTGCATTTATTTTGAACTCATCATTAGGTTTGATAAAGATACTAGTCAAACATATTGAAATTGCCTTGGAAAAAACAAAGGAGCAACTTAAAGAGGTGGAAAAAGAACTAGATGCCTTAAAATTAAACCAGGAAATGACAAAATTCAAAGAGGATTTGGAGAAACAAATTGACCAACATGAGGAAACTGTCAGACTAAGAAAACATACCAAATTTGTAAGGGACGCAAATGATTATTCAGAGGGAAGAATTTTTACATTTGCCCGAAAATACGACCCTTTTAAAAAACAAACAGACTCAAGAACAATCTCATCCTCCAGTCTATCTTCACTAACATCCAATGAGCCGATTGAAGAAGATCAAACATTAGATGAAACTCAGAGGCTTTTTTTAGGGGACATGCGCCTCGTTCTCCAACAACGACAGTGGGAACAGGATCAGGGGGTGCAAAGACAGACACGCGGAAGAGGAAGAGGAAGAGGAAGAGCGCGATCATGGCAACCCAAACAAAGAAATCAACAAAAAAAAACAGAAGAGGCTGGAGGAGGAGGTGCAACAAACCAACAGATCGGGATAGAAACAAGGGGTATGAAACAGAAGAGGGGCAAATAAATGAAGAACTTCAAGCGGTCAATTTATCGAAGCGAATCATATCGCCAGCAGAAACAACGCTATTGAAAAGAGGCATAAACTTTTGCCCAACGAGAAAAATGGATATGGCACAGACAAGGATAGACTTTTACCTATATATCCGGAAAATCAAACTGGCAAAACATTTTTTAGAAAGAAAAAACAAACCCCAAATCAACAGAACTCCTCAGAATCCGTCCTCCAAGTTAAGTGTAAAGGATGCCGATGGTTATTTGGCACTCTTGAATCTGGATGTGGAGGAAGAACATGAAATTAATCTGGAAACAGCAATACCACAACTGGGGACTGGAATTAGCAAAATGAAGGCAAAGTCTAAATTCTACCCTCAGCTTACCCCAGGAAACAAAGTTGACATCTTTCAGCAGGTAGTGATACATGAATTGTATAATATCTCAAAAACACACCACAAAGACAACTTATCCCCACTTGAACGAGAGGCATTATCCGCTCTGATCAACGATCAAGGGGTGGAAATAAAAATGGCAGATAAAGGGGGTAACGTGGTCATATGGGACAAGGAACTATACACCGCAGAAGCCATGTGTCAATTAACAAACCCCCGATATTATGAACAACTATCAAAAAATCCCCTTGATGCAATTAAAAGAGATTTTGATCAAAGACTGATGGCCTGGGAAAAGAAAAACCTAATTGACTTTGAGGAAAAGAAATACTTAACTGTAGACTTTCCACGCACAGCCACAATGTACTTCTTACCGAAGATACACAAAGACCCCACTAAACCACCAGGGAGGCCGATAGTATCAGCTAATGGCTCACTAATGGAACCAATGGCAAACTTTATTGATCACTTCTTGAGACCCTATGTGGAGGATTTAAAATCATACCTCAAAGATACAACAGACTTTCTATGCATGCTGTCTAATCTGAAATGGCAAGACAATTATATCCTAATTTCCATGGACGTCATCGCCCTATATACAAATATAGACAATGACTTGGGCATACAGGCCTGCAGACATTTCTTGAAACAGCGAAATATACACTACAAAGAACACAATGAAATGCTGTTCGAAATGATTACTTTAATGCTAACAAACAACATTTTTCTTTTTGGAGAACAACTTTATCGCCAGCGCAACGGGGCTGCGATGGGGTTCTCCTTCAGCCCAAGCTATGCCTGCATAGCTATGGGCTGGTGGGAGGAGGAGGTGGCCTGGAATGCACAAAATTGGAAATTCACCCGACACATTATAAAATGGAAAAGATTCATTGATGATTTATTTTTAGTGTGGGATGGGAGTGAAAAAGACTTTGATCAATACTTCGAAATCCTAAATGAAAGCACCCCTGGATTGAAATTCACGTATGTAAAAAGCAAAGAACGAATATCATTCCTGGATACAGAAGTGTACATAAAAAACAATCAGGTAGAAACAACATTGCATAGAAAGGTCACGGCAACAAATGCCACCCTTGAAGCTACAAGCTTCCACCAACCGACCCTGATCTCAAGTATACCCTACGGAGAGTTTCTTCGAATAAAACGAATCTGCAGTGAGAACACAGAATGGGAGAAACACAGTGCAGGAACGATAAAAAGATTCCAGAGAGGAAAGTATGGAAAAAATCTCATTAAAAAATGTTGGGAAAGAGCAAATGAAAAATCAAGATCGGATTGCCTAAAACCGCAAACAAAGGAGAAAACATCGGAGGAACCAATCAGACTAATATTGGATTATAGTAAAGAATCAAAACAAATAGTTGAAATCCTGAAAAAGAATTGGCGAATTCTGAAACTTGATCCAACCATCGGCCAGAAAATGGGCAATCATCCGGTGGTGACATATAGAAGGACAAAAAATCTAAAAGATGAATTGATACACAGTCATTTTGTCAACAAAAAGAAGAAACCTATATGGTTAAAGAATATTGGATTCACCAAATGCTATAATTGCAAAGTGTGCGAAATAGCGAAACCCACGAAAGAAATAACCATGGATGGCAAATCATAAGATCTGGAAAATAAGAGAATTGATAACCTGCAAAAGCCAATACACTATCTATATGATTGAATGCCCTTGTCAACTTCGTTATATAGGAAGTACTATTTGTGAACTGAAAAAGCGAATCCTGGAGCATGTGAGGGCCACTGTGAACAAGGACAGAGGAAACGCAGTGGGCAAACACATGGAAACACATCACAATGGGAATTGGAAATTGTTAAAATTCCTAGGATTGGAAACCATGTCACTCTCAGACAGAGGTGGACATCGTGAAAAACTGTTACGCCAAAAGGAATCAAGGCATATTTTGAACTTCCGAACAATGGCCCCCTTCGGACTTAATCAGTCGGAAGAACTTTACGTACACATATAAAAGACTAAAGAATTTGAACTTCTCGAAAAACCTCCGAATTATTATATATAGTTTTATTTTCCCAACCCCCATGTAAAATGTTCATTGAGGAATGAACACTAAAATAAATCTGGGATGTAAGACCAAGCCAACCCACTGGGGGGTGCCAAGTAATACAAGTAGAATCAATTTTCATACACAAATCTAGAATGTATAGAAAATATAAGTTTCGAAGTTGTCAATGTCAGCCCACTTGAGGGCCTTAAATGGGAGATAGGGAGAACAACGGGTAAAAATAACCTTGTCTTATCCCCTCCCCTCACCACTTCCCTTCGTTTTGTATATCGAGGAGATTACATAAACACAAAAAAGTAGCGAGAAAATGTGGGAATAAATACACTTGCACATATTCTGACAATAAACGGGAAGTAAAACTGTAAATTTGAAGACAGACAGACACAAGTAATGATTGAATTAAGTATGAAATATGTTTGAACTACATATCCCAGAATCCCTTTGTGAAAAAAACATTTGGATGTGGTCATGTGACTAAGGTGGGTGGGAACTCCCAATTTTTAATCACACCCAGCAAACAGTGTTTGGTACAACCGTGATCAAGGTAGTGGGGAGCTACCGAAACGCGTTGGTTTATGCTGTGAATATGCTGTTAATGGATTCAAGAATAAATTAAGTTTGTCTCACAAAAATTCAAGTGGCTGGAGTAGCGGCTTTTTTTGGACTTCTACAGAGACGTTGTTGGAATATATATATATATATTGTTGCAGCAAATGTCCCAATATGAGAGGAGCAGGCAGAAGCTGGTGCTGGCGGCGAGGTTCGGGACACCCTCGCAAAACAATGAATACAGCAAAGTTTCTTCAAAAGAAGACGCCGCACACTACCTCAAATGTGTGACTTATTCGTTTATTTCTTGTAGGTTCCCCTCCTACGCGTTTCAGACAGGTAAACTGTCCTTGATCACGGTTACAAACACGTGTCCATCATTTGTGTCTACCATTTATACTGACAAACTCCACTTGGCTGTTAGGATGCATTGTGGGTTCAGTAGTTCATTTTTGCATTTATTTACTTTGCACTGCGCTTTTTCCAGCCGGATCGCAGCATTGTAGTGGCATTAGTGAACGTTTATTTATTGATATTATTGATCAGCGCTATGACTGCAAATACCATAGCATAATTTATACTCTATGTGTATTTCTTGTGCAGTTTGCGCAACCATGTGGGAGGGATCATGGACTGAGTGTCCATGTTTGACATTCGATGGCTGAGTGCCCAAGCCCTGATTTACTCATGGCGATTTGAGGCTAAGTGCCTCCGTCCAATAATGTCATTCAATGCTTTGATCAACAGCCGGCTTGGCGCAGAGTTAAAAAACTGTTAATTTCATTTTAGTCACTTAAATTGCACTATCAATCAAGTTATCATAAAGCTTTTGGAATCAGAGATTAATTGTCTACAAAAACAGTGTTCAGTTCATCAAAGATTATAAGTGTACACTCAGTTCTTCGTCGATGTTAAGACCCCATGGCTGTCTGGTCTTGAACCTGATAATCAATTTGGATTCCAGGCGTCTCAATCTTGTTACTCGATCACCTCCTCTTTCATTTTCTCCCACCATGGCAATTCCTGCATATTTCATATTTTTCCATGTTTTGCCAGGATGTGTCTTTAGATGTTTTGCCGTTGCGTAGCTCATATCACTGTTCTGAATGGCTCTAGTATGTTCGAGTATTCTTTTTTTGAGTGGGCAGATAGTTGAACCAATGTATTTTTTTCCGCAAAAGCAGACAATTTGATATACCACGAATGATGACTCACAAGTTATCTTGTCCTTTATTTCAAATGTTCTTCCTTTTGGATCTTTTAAGGTTTTGATGTTCTGGCCGATGGTGCAAGCTTTGCATGTTGTGCATTTGCTGAATCCCAGTTGTCGTTTTTCTAGCCAACTCAAAGTTTTAATTTCCTTTTTGAAGTGGCTGTTGACTAGTGTATCTTGTAATGAGGGCGCTTTACGATAAGTGATTAGGGGTCTATCACCTATTAGCACTCCTATCTCATTATCCTTTTTCAGCACATTCCAAAATTTTAACAAAATTTGGCGGATTTTGTAACTCTCTCTTGAGTATGTTAGAATCAGTCGTGGTTTTTCTTCATCATTGTTCTTTATAGATTTGCCTTTAGGTATCAGAGTGTCAGCTCTCGTTTTTGCTCTTGCTTTTTGCTCGCCCTTGATTATGTCCGCCTGTTTGTATCCTCGCCGGGTGAACCGATCTCTGGTTTCTGTGAATTTGTTCTCCATTTCAGTCTCTTCCGAGCAATTCCGTTTCATTCGTAGGAATTCCCCGTAGGGGATACTTTGTTTGAGTGAAGTGGGATGGAAACTTGTTCCATAGAGCACACTGTTCGTAGATGTTTTTTTTCTGAATACTGTAGTTTCCAGTTTGTTATTGTTAATGTAGATCTTTGTGTCGAGAAATTCGATTTCTTTCTTTTGGATGTTCGATGTGAACTGTAATCCTACCTCGTTCACATTCAGAATCTCAATATATTCCATCAGTTTTTGTTTGGTCCCTTTCCACAGGAGGAATAAATCATCTATGAATCTGAGCCAAAGAACCACATCCGTGGTGTATGGCTCATTCTCCTCTCTCCAAGCTATGTTTTTTTCCCACCAACCCATGGTGAGGTTGGCATAGCTCGGAGAGAAGGAGACTCCCATGGCACAGCCACAGACTTGTTTGTAAATTTTCTTGTCACAAGGAGGAATACCCGGAGAGGCCGCAAATCAAAGATATCCTCTTCGCAACAGGACATTCAAAAAATAAAAAAGGTCAATAAATTGGATCATAAGTTAATAATCAACCTATCTGACTACAAACTGACAACCATAGAAGAGACCCTTCTGAGTAAAGGCTTGACCTTTTGCCCTGACAAACACCATGATGAAGTTGAAACTAGAATTGACATCTATAAATATGTCCGAAAGCTGAAATTAAAGAAACTCTTTTTGCGGAAAAAACAAGGAGAAGAATTGCCCACAACAAGTACTAGTGCACAAACCAAACCGCCAGAAACCTTTGTAGTCGCGGATGCGACGAGCTTACAAACAGCGTTTGAACTAGTCCATGAAGTGGAGCAAACAGACCTGACCAACACCCAACTTCTCTCTCAAATGGACCACATGATAGGGACACATCCAAAGACCAATCTAAAAAACAAATCAAAATTTTGTCCTGTTCTTCACCCTGGCAATCGTATTGATGTATTTCATGATCTGGTAGTGGCAGAACTGGAGACAATGAAAAACACAACTAACAACAAAGAAAATGTAAACAAGAACGAACGCATTGCTCTACAAAATCTCCAGTCAAATCCAATGATTGAAATAAAGCCCGCAGACAAGGGTGGAAACATCGTAGTTTTGAATAAAACTGATTATTTAGAAGAAGCGCATCGCCAACTAAATAATGGGACCAATTACCAACTATTGGAGCGTAATCCAACTATGGATATGACAAGGACCCTACATAAACAAATTGAGGCATGGCAAGGAAATGGCTTAATAAGCAAAGAAGAAAAGAACTTCTTAACAGTTAACCATCCTATTTTACCAACATTATATTTCCTTCCTAAGGTACATAAGACTCTGATCAAACCACCTGGATGCCCTATAATATCGAGCTGTGGCTCCTTATGTGAAAATGTATCTTCCTATGTGGACCATTTTTTAGCTCCTACAGTTCCAACTCTGAGCTCATTCATTAAAGACACTGGCGACTTCCTACGAATCATCATGGGAGTGGATTGGCAACCAGAGTATTGGCTAGCAACTATAGATGTTGTGTCACTGTACACATCGATCCAACATGATATAGGTATGAACGCAATAAAATACTTCCTTAATCAGAGACCGATATCCGAGCTAAGACACACAAACATGCTAATTGACATGATGTCGTTTTGCTTGGAGAATAATGTCTTCACCTTTGACAAGAAAATTTACAAACAAGTCTGTGGCTGTGCCATGGGAGTCTCCTTCTCTCCGAGCTATGCCAACCTCACCATGGGTTGGTGGGAATAAAACATAGCTTGGAGAGAGGAGAATGAGCCATACACCACGGATGTGGTTGTTTGGCTCAGATTCATAGATGATTTATTCCTCCTGTGGAAAGGGACCAAACAAAAACTGATGGAATATATTGAGATTCTGAATGTGAACGAGGTAGGATTACAGTTCACATCGAACATCCAAAAGAAAGAAATCGAATTTCTCGACACAAAGATCAACATTAACAATAACAAACTGGAAACTACAGTATTCAGAAAAAAAACATCTACGAACAGTGTGCTCTATGGAACAAGTTTCCATCCCACTTCACTCAAACAAAGTATCCCCTACGGGGAATTCCTACGAATGAAACGGAATTGCTCGGAAGAGACTGAAATGTAGAACAAATTCACAGAAACCAGAGATCGGTTCACCCGGCGAGGATACAAACAGGCGGACATAATCAAGGGCGAGCAAAAAGCAAGAGCAAAAACGAGAGCTGACACTCTGATACCTAAAGGCAAATCTATAAAGAACAATGATGAAGAAAAACCACGACTGATTCTAACATACTCAAGAGAGAGTTACAAAATCCGCCAAATTTTGTTAAAATTTTGGAATGTGCTGAAAAAGGATAATGAGATAGGAGTGCTAATAGGTGATAGACCCCTAATCACTTATCGTAAAGCGCCCTCATTACAAGATACACTAGTCAACAGCCACTTCAAAAAGGAAATTAAAACTTTGAGTTGGCTAGAAAAACGACAACTGGGATTCAGCAAATGCACAACATGCAAAGCTTGCACCATCGGCCAGAACATCAAAACCTTAAAAGATCCAAAAGGAAGAACATTTGAAATAAAGGACAAGATAACTTGTGAGTCATCATTCGTGGTATATCAAATTGTCTGCTTTTGCGGAAAAAAATACATTGGTTCAACTATCTGCCCACTCAAAAAAAGAATACTCGAACATACTAGAGCCATTCAGAACAGTGATATGAGCTACGCAACGGCAAAACATCTAAAGACACATCCTGGCAAAACATGGAAAAATATGAAATATGCAGGAATTGCCATGGTGGGAGAAAATGAAAGAGAGGTGATCGAGTAACAAGATTGAGACGCCTGGAATCCAAATTGATTATCAGGTTCAAGACCAGACAGCCATGGGGTCTTAACATGGACGAAGAACTGAGTGTACACTTATAATCTTTGATGAACTGAACACTGTTTTTGTAGACAATTAATCTCTGATTCCAAAAGCTTTATGATAACTTGATTGATAGTGCAATTTAAGTGACTAAAATGAAATTAACAGTTTTTTAACTCTGCGCCAAGCCGGCTGCTGATCAAAGCATTGAATGACATTGTCGGACGGAGGCACTTCGCCTCAAATCGCCATGAGTAAATCAGGGCTTGGGCACTCAGCCATCGAATGTCAAACATGGACACTCAGTCCATGATCCCTCCCACATGGTCGCGCAAACTGCACAAGAAATACACATAGAGTATAAATTATGCTATGGTATTTGCAGTCATAGCGCTGATTAATAATATCAATAAATAAACGTTCACTAATGCCACTACAATGCCGCGATCCGGCTGGAAAAAGCGCAGTGCAAAGTAAATAAATGCAAAAATGAACTACTGAACCCACAATGCATCCTAACAGCCAAGTGGAGTTTGTCAGTATAAATGGTAGACACAAATGATGGACACGTGTTTGTAACCGTGATCAAGGACAGTTTACCTGTCTGAAACGCGTAGGTGGGGAACCTACAAGAAATAAACGAATAAGTCACACATTTGAGGTAGTGTGCGGCGTCTTCTTTTGAAGAAACTTTGCTGTATTCATATATATATATATATATATATATATATATATATATACATATCATATTTGTAAAGCCCAAGCTACTCACCCATACGGGTCTCAAGGCACTGGGTGCTGTCATGGAAATTAAGGGAGCTATTGCCCAGAGTCACCTGGTGCTGAGCTGAGCTGCCGCCAGGGATCAAACCATGAACCCGGTGCTCCGAAGTCAGCTTCCCTGGCTGCTGTACCACACCTCTCCACTCCAAGGTTCAGTAAGCTGACCTCTGGCATGGCTACAGGGAGACAGCAAGTTGCAAGGGGGGTTTTCCTGGAAGTACTTAGCCAACCAGTGGCAAGAGCTCCAAGACTGCACTCTGCTGTCTTCCTCCACTGACATCTTGTGAGTCCACAAGTGACTCCCCCCACGGTTCTGTGATGCCTTAGAAGTGTACTCCTCTGGTGGACTTCAAAGACTAAGTCAGAACCTAAAAGTTTTGACCAGCCAGGATGAACCTGATTGATCTATCCGACCCATGCTCGATTAACCTCAAATTGCGTTTGAGTTCCAGTCTACCGTGGTCGTTGATTATCATTGGAACTTTTGTCTTCTTTAAACTTATAAAGTTCATATCTCCGGTTCTATTTGTTGGATTTGTGTAACTTTGATGTTATTTTGTTTAATAAACTCTTTTTTTCTAATTTTGGTTGGGATATTTATTGTTTTGCATTTTGACTTAATTTCTGTTTTGGTACTGTATTAATACTTTACACATTGCCTTAAGATAAGCCTGTCTACTCTGTGCCATAGCTACCAGAGGGTTGAGAACAAGTTAATTTAGCAACTTTGAGGATTCACCCTGACAGGGGTCAAGATTCTACCTTGACGTGGGTAGTTACCCACTCCATATGATTAAGTTCTTACACTGTATGAGAGGAAGCTTTTGGGTTTCTCCCTTGCCCTGACTGGGTCAGAGAATCACTATGTGTGTTTACCAAAATAACATTTATTTTATTTATTTATACAGTGCATCATTCATCCATATGGATATCACAGCGCTAAGGACATTACATAATAAGTGAGGGTAGAGTTCTGACAGAGGGTCTCTAGGTTACTAAACAGGTCTTGGGAAAAAGATGCGTTTACATTTTTTTCCTGAATACTAGGTAGTCATCGATAAGCCTAAATTCCCGAGGTAATTAATTCCAGTAAGTCGCCACTAGATGTGAAAAGGAGCGACCTCCAGCCCGGCTCTTCTTGATGCGCTTAGTTTTTGCCCGTGCCTGGTGGCATGACCTCAAGTTCTGTGTGGGAGCATAAAGACGACTCTATCATGAAGAATTCTAGGGCCCAACTGGTGTAGGACCTTGAATGCATGACCTAATAGCTTAAATTTGGCCCTTGGTCGCACAGGGAGCCAGGCGAGCGTGCTCATGAATTCTGACGCTGAACTGTACTTGCTTTTTGTTGCATACCAGTTTGGCAGCCACCTTCTGGACCATCTGCAGTCGAGTGAAGAGATAGTCCGCCATACCCACGAAAAGGGTGTTCCCATAGTCCAATCTGCTAATAAGCAGGGCTTGGACTATGGTTTTCCTACACTCTAGAGGGATCCATTGAAAGAGTCTTTTGAGCAATTTTAATGTTGCAAAGCTTTTCCCACAAAGTACACAGACTTGGTCCTGCATAGTTAGTGCGTTATCTTTTTTTTTTTTTTTTTTAAACCTTTATTTGAGCAAGCAGAAATGTACAAGGATGGGCCTACAACCACACGGGCCAGCCGCTAAAAAGGAGTAGACACATATCACATAAGCCCGCAGAGGTAACCGTCAATCAACAATGCAATACTCCACATTATATACAGGACCAAAACAGGTTTTATATATATGAAAGAACAAACATACAGAAAGGCGAGAGTGTATCACTGAAGGTCAGCCCAAGGGACGCAAGGGGGGGACAGCAGCGGAGGTGCAGTAGTTATATCCTAAGCACTAAGGAGTATGGAGTGGGGGGGGGGGGAGGGGGGCAGAGATCAGGAAGAAGAAGGGGGGAAGAGCCGGAGACACCAGCTCAGTCCCTATATGAAGATTCCGGGAACGCTAGCCTAAGGAGATAGGGTAATCTCGATAGTGTCCACAAGGGGAGGAGTACAAATGTCGCCACGGTATTCGTTCCATTGACCCCACACCTTCACCCATGCCCTGGGTCTACCCCTGGCCACATAGACAGTTTTCTCACGGAACATGGACCAATCCATATTATCCTCCCATTGCGAGAGGGCAGGGGGCCTGGAGGCCCCCCAGAGTTGCGCAATATCTCGCTTCGCAATCATATAGCCCAGGGTGGCCCATCTAGTCTGTGCCACCGAACAGTCCGTGGGCTCCCAAACATTCAAAAGACAGCGACGAGGTTCCGGTCGCAAGGATATCCCTGTCACCACAGTCATCAGATCAAGCACGGCCACCCAATAAGCAGCCACCATCGGGCACTCCCAAAGAATATGCAGGAAAGTAGCACGCAAACCACATCCACGCTTACACAGTCCATCGGAGGAAAAGCCCATCACCATCAGTCGCGGTCCCGTCACGTACACCCGATGAAGGATCTTCAATTGGACCAGACGGAGTCGAGCCGGTATAGCCACCTCCTTCGGAGAGGAGAGGGCCGATTGCCAATCCTCATCATCAAGTTCCAACCCATCTCCCATCCACTGTTCCCGAAGTCGGGCCAATAAGTCAGTCCGATTGTTAATCAACTTTTTATAGATCAGGGAGATAGTGCTATCAGGAAGATGTTCGTCAAGGATACGGTCTTCAAGTGGGGAAGAGTCAGGCGGAATCTCACCAGGAGCAAACACCGAAACCAAAGCGTGCCTGATCTGTAAATAACGAAAGAATTCCCGACTACTCAGGCCGTAGTCAGCCTGGAGGGCCTGAAACGGGCGCACAGAACCCTTAGAATATACATCCCCCACTTTAGAGATCCCAATCAAGTCCCAACGGTCAAAACCCTTGGAAGACCAAAGACCGCCCAGACGTTCTGAAGCATAAAGCGGCGTCGCCAACGTCAAGCGATCCTCCCAGCCCAGGCTCACATTCGCAGCACGCCACACTGTCAAAGCAGTCAAAGTAGGTCCCACAAGATGGCGCCCAGCGGAGCGAGAATAGAGCACTCTATTAAAGTCACCTCCCGGAAGCTGAAGTTTATCCATCTCAAACGCCGGATTACGACCCGGAGAGAACATAGCGTGATTAATAGCGGACAGATGGGAAGCCCAATAGTATCTCTTAATATCGGGGAGCGCCATGCCCCCATCGTACCACGGGATGGAAAGTTTCGCGAGAGCAATGCGCGGTCGCCCATCCCAAATAAGTTGCCTCTGAAGGCTCTCAATCTCCCGAAAATAGGTCTTGGGGATAGGATCATAATAATTCTGGAGAGCGTAGAGAAACCGCGGTAGTGACATCATCTTAAACAGGGCCGCCCGACCCAGTGGAGACAGGGGAAGTTTGCGCCAGCGGGCAACGTCCAAACGGAGCCTAAGCAACGGGGGAAGGAGATTACGATCAAAACGAAGGGACGGATCCAAGGTAACGAAAACCCCCAAGTATTTGAAACCATCCCGGACCACCTGAAGAGGAAGTCTACTCGGCAACGGAGGCAAGATACCAGATAAAACGTATACACAGGATTTAGACCAGTTGATGACGAGGCCTGAGTTAGCGCCAAAGGACGCAAGAACGTCAAATAAAACAGATAAAGACTTGCGAGGAGAAGTAAGATACAAGAGGATGTCGTCCGCATAAAGCGAGACGCGGTCTTCGAAGTCCGGGGCCCAACGAATACCTTTAAGGGACGGTTCCCAACGGAGCCAGGCCGCCAACGGTTCAAGAGCGAGCGCGAACAACAGAGGGGACAAGGGGCAACCCTGACGGGTACCCCTGCCCAAGGAGAAGGGGGCCGACACTCTACCGTTCACTACAACTTGCGCCAGAGGTTCCGCGTACAACAGCCTAACCCAGCTAATAAACTCGCACCCGAATCCAAATTTCTCAAGTGTCGCCCATAAATAGGGCCACTCCACAGTATCAAAGGCCATGGAGGCATCCAGGGACGCCAAAATGGCCGGTTCAGTCAAAAGCCCCGCCCTCGCCAGCGCGCCGTGGAGGCGACGTAAATTCAGAGCAGTGTTGCGTTGCGGGATAAAGCCAGATTGATCCGGATGGACCAACTCCCCAAGAACCGAAAGGAGACGGGTCGCCAAAAGTTTAGCCAACACCTTAGGTTCAACATTTAATAGGGATATGGGCCTATACGAGGAACAGAGGTCACGCGGTTTACCCTCTTTGGGAATGACGACGATTGTCGCCAGACGCTGATCATAAGGAAGTATGTTCCGCTCACGAGATTCTAGAAACATGGCGCGGAGATACGGCGCCACCTTATCGGGGCGTAATTTGTACAACTCAATAGGCAAACCGTTCGGGCCCAGTGCTTTGCCCGAACGGAGCGATCGAACTGCATTGGCTATCTCATCATTCGTAAAAGGGGAGTCCAAAGCAATACGGTCCAAGTCGGTGACACAGGGCAAAGAGATATCACGCAGAAGAAGGCGGGAGTCGGCAACATCCCTCACAGACACGGGAGCATATACCACACGGAAATATTCCGCAAAACGATCAACAATGGCGGTCGGATCAATCACATTCTCACCACTCGCAGACTGAATCACGGGCACCACACGATTAACTCTTTCTTTCTTGTCCAACCACGCTAGGAGTTTGCCCGCCTTGTCACCCACATCGTACAATCTGCCCTGCTGCTCACGAAACATCACCTTTGCAGCGTCAGTGACCAGAGATTTATATGCAAACTGTTTTAGACCCAGGGCATGGAGTTTCTCAGGCGTGACACCAGATTCCAACTCGTCCTCCAAAGCAGAGATCTCCCCCTCAAGGTCCACCACCTCCTTCCTCCCTGCCCTCTTAGCTTCAACAATCAAGGAAAGGGCCTGTCCACGAATCACAGTTTTAAAAGCTTCCCACAGGGACACAGCCGAAGAGACCGACCCCTCATTTTCCTGGAAATATGCATCCATGGACTTGAGCAAGAGGGTACGAGTCTCAGGGGAGGAAAGATACCAAGGGTTAATGGGAGCCACTCGGCCCGCCGCCTCTACCCCAACCTCGAAACGAAGCCAGAGCGGCGAGTGATCAGAAATACCCCTCGGCAAATGTAAAATCTCGCGAACCGCCGATGATTGGGCTGCGGGCATCAGGAAATAATCCAGCCGGGACAGACTGCCATGGGCCCCAGAATGGAAGGTGTATTGGAGCTGAGTAGGATGCAACAGTCGCCAGCAGTCCACAAGGCCAAAGGTATCTAAAAACCCACCCAACCACTGCTGAGCCTGCGGGGTATCTCTAGGGGGATGGCGATCGTGAAGGCCGGAAAGCACCGAATTAAAATCACCGGCAAGAAAGAGAGTGCTATCAGGGAGATCTAACAAAACACGGCCCAAGTCAGTAAAAGTAGAGGCCTGCAAACCCGGGGGAACATAAACATTGAAGAGAGATAGGGTGCGGCCTTCATATCTACCCACCAGGACAGTATATCTCCCACGGTCATCATGAATCACCTCATCGATAGCCAGGGGGAGGGAGGTTCGAACAAGAATACCCACACCCCTAGATCCGGAGGTAAACCCCGAGTGCGCCACAAGGCGGTAGCCCCATCTATTCATTGCATAACAAACATTACCAATCAAATGGGTTTCTTGCATGAAAACAATGTCCGGTGACAAACGTCGTATACATTTTAAGACCACACTGCGCTTAATACGATCTCCCAGGCCATTAACGTTCCAGGAAAGAAATTTCAACCCTCTACCCCCCATCCCAACCGCCCGAGCCAAGACCCCTCATCCATGAGCTAGACATCAGAAACAGCAGCAAACACAGGAGCAACTCGCCTTGAAAACAACACACAGAAAAGAAAAAACTTCCCAACCCCCCTCCCCCAAACTGAAGAGAAACACCCCCCACCCTGCACCCCTGCAAAAAGCTAAAGAGCCACCCCAACCTGCAGTGTGCCTGTCGCCCAAGAACCCCTATTCTACACAAAGACCCCGGAGGAGGAAAGGTCTCCGTTCCATCCACCCCCCGACCTCAGCAAGAACAAAAATAACAAACGAAAGACAGAATGATCACAATGTAGAGGGACGCCGGCCAACACTCCTGAGAATGTATTCAAAATAAGACATAAGAGCCGAACAGTTAGATCTCCACACCACCTTCGGCACCACCAGGGTGAGCGGCGGAGTCTGTCTCAGGAGGACGGTCAGGCAATGAGTCCAGCCAGTCATTAACAGCATCTGGCCGATCAAAGAAAAGGGTACGTTCATTGTATTCAACCCGGAGTCTAGTGGGAAAGAGCATGGCGTAACGTAGGCCCCGATCCCGGAGACGTTTCTTGGCACCACGAAACTCCATACGTTGTCTCTGAACCTGTTGGGAAAAGTCCGGGTAAAAGTTCACCGTAGCATTCTCAAAGGCCACCGGGCCCTTCACCCGCGAGGCCTGCAGGATAGCGTCCCGGTCTCTATAATGAAAAAGCTTCGCACCAATGGGTCTCGGCGGGGCTCCCGGCTTGACTTTGCCCCCTGGAACACGATGTGCACGTTCCACCGTGAAAAATTTTGTGAGACCAGAAGGGGCCAAATGGTTCAAGACCAGATCCTCAACCAGGAGATCCACTGAGTGGGGTTCAGGGTTTTCCGGTACACCAACCAGGCGAACATTGCAGCGACGCGCCCTATTTTCAAAGTCCTCCAGGCGACGGGTCATGAAGTCGTTCCCCCGACGGAGATTTCCAATCTCTGTTTGGAGCTCCGAGACGTCATTCGTAAGGCTAGAGGATTTAACATCCAGTGATTGTACCCTCTCATTCGTCTTGCCGAGATCAGTACGAATCAGATTCACCTCAATAGCCACGGTGTCAAGTTTGTGGGCCAAGGCCTCGTACTGTAGGCCGATGGATTCCCTCACACCCGAGATGGCGCCCATGATATCCTGTAGGGAGGGCTCCGCCGACTCTTCCAAAATTCGTTCGGACGCTATACTAGAACCAGGCAGGGCAGCTCCGGGGGACCCCTTAGAATGGGTATAACGGTCCATGACATTTGATTGAACTGGAGCTCCGCGCAGAGGTGTTTTCGTCTTGCGCGTCTCTCTGTCCCCTCTGCCCGCCATTTTGAAGATGCGTCACAGGACAAGCCACCAGGTTCGACGGGCCCGACACCCAAAGTACAGGATCAAAAGTACATAAAAAGGGGGCACAACTCGGGTAGAGGTCGCCAAGCCAGCAAATAGGTCACATGAAAGCCCAACAGCCGATCTGCCTCCAAGTCTCAGTCGCAACACGACATCCACATCCGTGGCCCAAGTCGGAACGGAATCGAAACCGAAACTTAGGAAGGGGGGACCCACAAGGCCAGAACTCCTGCCGTTGTTGTTCAATTGCAGGACGGCTACAGTACCGCACCCCGTCCCGGGCGCACCTCAAGGGCGGAGCCCAAAAGTTCAGAGCACCATATCTCAGGAATACGAGATCCAAATCGATTTCTGAAAAGTGCCAGGGTAATCAGCCAAACGTCCCCTACACGAATTCTTGCAAGAAATCAGGATTCAGCCAGGATAAAATGTCGGGAGCGGCGAGGGTCCGGAGAGCGCTGTGCTCAAGCGGCCATCTCGGATGCCCGCCAAGCTCCTAGTTAGTGCGTTATCAACGAGAATGCCTACGTTTTTTGCAGCCTGTTTAGGTTCAGGTGCATTGCCCAGTGAAGAGGGCCACCAGAATGCATTCCAGACTGACTGTGCTCCTCCAAAGAGTAAAATCTCCGATTTGTCTGCATTCAGTTTCAGACAGTGATCGGACATCCAAGCCGCCATTTCCGAGAGGCAGTTGTTTAATCTAATCCTTGTATCTTCGAGCCCATTGAGAGCAATCAGCAGTTGTGTATTGTCTGCATAAGAGCAGATACCAACTCCCCATTTTTGCTGATTTTCACCAACGGTGATACATAGACATTAAACATAACGGCAGTGGGCCTTGTATTCAGACAGCAAGTCCCCTACATGGCTCTAGAGAATATCCTCTCTGCCCCATGCTGTCTGCCCTTCTTTGGTTTCCCTCAGGGAGCATAACAATCATTCAAGTTGCCTGTGGGGCCACCATGTGACATGGATTGTGAGGCCCCAGAGGAATAGTGTGAATTTGTGCTTTCACAGAGTGACTGCTGTCCTCTTTGATGGTCCTTTGTCAGGTATGTGATGGTGGCAGCGCAACAGACCTTTTGACCTGTTTCCTTCCCTTACATATGATTGGGATATGTGTGGAAGGGTCTGCCCACCTTAATTGTGTGACGTTGATTTAACCTAAGGCATGTGAATGTGCTTGGCAGAAGACAGTGGGTCATCCATTTTGGATTCCATTTGTACGAGTCGACCTGAAAGGGTAGATGGCTTTTTGCAAGACTTCCTAGGTCACCGGCGACCTCATAGCTTGGCCTTTGTACATTTGTTCCCTTCAGCTGCCATTAGGCTGTGGAGGGATGCAATATCCTTTTGTAGAGCTCTCAAGGTCTCGTTCCTTTGAAGCGTTCCACAATGCCTTTGCCAGAGGACTCCTTGCCCTTTCCACCTTCCTGCTTAATCCTCATCCACAAGAGATATGGATCGCAGTCTGGGCCTGATAAATATGTGTGTCTGAACCGGTTAGAAACAGCACAGCAGAAGCTCCTGCTGAAAGTGGGCGTGGCATAATTGGTCATGCAGCAGCTCTGTAGTACCTGATTGGACAATCTTCCCCCCACATTTGAAACTCAGCAAGAGAGCTGATTGGCCAGCTGTTAAGATAAATATTGCTTAGTTGGGCCAGTACTTGATTCCAGAAATTCTCACTAACCAAGGAAGGAGTTATACACTGGTTAGGACTGTGATTCAGGGTTAGAGTCTGCCAATGGCTGATCTCCTGCTGGATAGGGGACTGAATCCTGCATAGGAAACCTTGTTGGAGCCTTTCTTCACTGCCTTGCAAGAAGCCTCCCCTTCTGACACATTGTGCCCTCTTCAATAATCTCAATCATGGAAAAGTGTGGCTCACTGGTTAGAGGCGGCAGACCCGTAAGCAGAGAACGGCCCGGGACCAGGGTTCGATTCCCGACGCAGCAGGGTCGTGGACCAGGGTCAGCGGACTCGATAATTCTCGCCTCGGTGCCTACTCTAGTCAGAAACCACACTCGGCAACTCTGGGCATCAGCTTGCCTCATCTTCACAACGGTCCCCCCAGACCGCCGGGGATGCTTGGTCGCACCTTAGAGATACCCATCAGGGACCATCTCTCAGGGTGAGCCAGGACGGGTTCCCCAGCGGTCGAAGCGTGGAGATCCTCCTGGAGTCGATTCCTAGCGCTATATAAACCCACAATTAAATTAAATTAAATCATAACAATTTTCTCTGCTCTGTTTTTTAAAGAGAGATAGAAAAAACTTAAATCAAACTAAGCATTGGTAGTAAGTATGTGATAAGAATACGTGGCTATACCTCAACAATAATTTTGTTTTACCCAGGGGTTAGAGAACACCAAATCTTAATGGCAACTCACTAAACTTTGGAGTCCGGAACTGTGATGTTGGTACTCCTCTTCATCAAATTGTTGACTGAAAGTCAAAACTTGTCCTTGGTGTACTCTTGTCCCCTTAATTGCCATTGTGTGATAGAGGTGGGCGAGCCAGAAGTCAAGCTCGAGCCAGATGCTGGCTTTGGAAAAGCTTGAGGTTCTTTTGGATCCTCAAGACCAAAATTATCCTATCCTTCTGTCTGCCACCCACGCTCTAACCTCATGCGAAAATAATTAAAGACAAATCATTACGTTTTGAAGTAAAACAATAGAGGGAAGGAGAACCCCTTCTAGTGGCTGAATTGCACAAAATGAAGCTAGAAAACCTAGGATCAATCCCAGCTTTCCCTTCCACAAATTGTGTGATCCTAGGTAATTGTTTTGTTTCACTTTGGTTCATTTTTCTTCATCATAACATATAACAGCATCTTGAAATACGAATTTAGCATGTGCGCTCTACAAAACCAATTGTGTTTGAGTTATTAAACCATAATGTTCCATATATAATAATAATGTAGGCTACATAAAGGATATAAAAAGAATACATAAAGGATGCACATGACAACTGACTTGCTTCTTGGTTCAATAATGGCATATTCAAGAACTATTGCTTTTAATAATACCTTTCAATGGAGTGATATAATCTGAAGCAGTAAGCTGAAACACTTCTGTATGTTAATGAAATCGACTTCTTTGAATTTTGGACAGTCTTTGTCATATTTTTCAATCAATCAGTCAGGATTTGTAAAGCACAGCTTATCACCCGTGAGGGTATCCAGGCTCTAGATACTTGCTGGGCTCAGTCGAAGAACCAGGTCTTGAGTAACCTTTCTGAATTTCGGGAAAGAGGATGAGGTTCAGAGGTGGGGGGGAAGGTCGTCCCAGGACTTGGTGTTGAGGTAGGAGAACAAGTGTCCTCCCAGTGTAGCTTCGGTAAATCCGGGAAGTGCATGTGAGGGCGCGGGAGGTGCAGTGCAGGTGTCTGGGGGGTTGGTGAAGGTTCACACTGTGGTTGATGTATGGTGGCCCTTGGTTGTGGAGGGCCTTGTAGGCGTGTATCAGTATCTTGAATTGGCATCTTTTCTAGATGGGGAGCCAGTGGAAGTTCCTGAGTTGTGGGGTGATATGGATCCATCTGGGGAGGTCGGGGTGAGTCTGGCAGCAGCGTTCTGCATCATCTGGAGTCTCTGCAGGAGTTGGGTGATGATTGTTACATGTCTTCAAAAATAAAGGTGTTTCTGAAGTTAAATGGTGCAGGACATTTTCTTTGCTTCTGTTCATTTTGAGCCAGTTAACTTGTAAATACATTTCTGCCCCAGTATGTGAATCATTAATCATGGACCAGTATCCACTGTGCCCCAGCATGTAAAGATGTAAAGTACAAAAAAAGGCATGTGGCCACAAACCAGTGCATGTAAATCACCACCTCCAGACCTAAACTCACAGTGCTCCAGGCTGTGTAGCACATGCTGCATGAATGTAAGCAATATCTACAGTGTCCCAGTAAAGTACCACCCAACCCACACCTTCAGGCCTGTAGCTGTAATGGTCCAGTGTGTAAGGCACTATGCACAGGCAAGTATACATACACGCCTCGACCCTACAATCCAGTGGCGGCTAGTAGGGAATGCTCCTCCCCGCATTGCTCCTCCGCTCTTCCCGACTACAGTCCGGAAGAAGCTGCAGATGCGTCCTAGGCACACAGGCTCCCCTGAGCCAATCACAACGCAACGCTGCAATGCAGCATTGTGATTGGTCGGAGCGCCGTGGATCGGCGCTCAGATCAGGACAGGGATCCTGTGCATATTCCCTCCCAGTCTGTCTACTACAGCCTTGTGGGGAATATGCAAAGTGTACATGACTGCCGGCCAAGCAGTCATGTGCACTTAGTGTGCATAGTCCACTCCTTCTCCTGAGTCACCAGCCCTGCCCCACCCTAACCCCCGCCCACAGAAAACGGAAATAAAACAATAATAACCTTGTTACCGTTTTATTTTACCCCTTTTCACTGCTCTAAAAGCATGGGTTTGTACCAAGCTCCTGTGATTGGATGTCCCCAGCTTCTCTTGCCCAGCACAGCTGAGCGGTGCCTGCATTCACACTGTAAGTGGGCAAGCGAAGCTAGGCTTGTGCCTGGCTCGACCGGCATGTCTGGCTCTGGCCCTGATCATGTCCACGCATCTTGCCAAAATGTGGGGGTAAAGGACAGATCAGAAATAATGGGGGGGCGGAGATTAGAAAAGGGAAGGATATAGAAAAGAGCTGTGCCCAACTTCCAGCAGCAATGCTTTGACAGTCATCTAGCCAGAAGTGGAACCTAAACTTGAAAAGATCTGCTATAATAACTGAGCACTCAAGGTGGATTATCCATTGTAATTCCACATTACACATGGTGGTTAATATGTGGCTGCTGAACTGCTAAGTGTGCGACAAGGGTCAACCTATGATGCTATTAGTGGTGAAAGATGTGTGATGTCACTTAGATTCCTTTCAGCTTTTTAGTGAATAAATGGCAGAATACCCAATACCAGAATGACAACATACTCATGAACATTAGTAATAACAGATTTTTAAATGGGAAAACCCTCTGTAAAAAATATTTGGAAATAGAGCAACACGAAAAACTTTGAAACATCTTAATCCTGTGGAATGTGTTTACAGATACAAGGGCGGGAGTGTTCTCATCCAAATGTCGTGCGAGGGCAAAGGGGGCTGAACTAAGACTTCAGAGGCAATATGCAATAATTCCATGACAAAGTATGTTCAGAAAGGATGATGAATGCACGAGGCTGGCTTTTAACAGGAGCGACGGGGCTACGTCAGATCAATTGAAGGCATCTTTTGAATAATCCTACTGTCTGAAATGACGTGGTTACAGATAAACTAGAGTCTGCTGTGATGTGTTGTGGCAGCCATGATGTTGAGCACAATAGACGGGGCCTGCAAGCCTAATCTCAACCTCATTCGGTATTCAGTGGAAGAGCCCTGGCTTTTCTCAGTAGGCAGCAATCACTCTAAGACAGAAAATACATACATTGCCATTATCCATTGTAAGCATCGCCCCGCCTGCTCAACTAGCGCTCACACTCCCGCCCCTTTAAATCACTGGTAATGAGATGATGTTTCTAACCCTGTTAGCTGTAGCTTCTTTCCTCTCAGAAGCCCATCTCTCCCTCATCAGCTAAATATAATGATTAGAGAGAGGCTCATCAAAGATCTGCCTGTAGACACTCTGACACAAACAACAAGGTGAGGGATGAAATGCTTTCATTAATATCAGTCGCTGGTGATTGCAGATCATACCACTCTACACAGAGGCTTGCGTTATGCAAATGAGCACTGACCCTGCCCCCATGGGAACAGCCTATCCTGAACTGCCAGGCGTTGGTCCCTCCAGAGGCTGATCCCAGTTCATCTCTGGCCTTTTATGGCCTCGTCAGGTATGGCATAGTGAGGTTGGGAACTATGACTGTGGACACCCATCAGACCTGGGGTGTCAACTGCATCATGCAACAAGGTGATTAATAGAATGCTAGAATTAATATAAACCACTTGCATTTGCTGGGACCACATTCCAGTCCATCATTTTTTACTCATCATGCCATGCTAGACAGAGTCACACCTTATACAAATCAGTACTGACCCTCCTCCTCATGGGACCAGTCTATCCTGAATGTCCAGGCTTCACCCCACCAGAAGGGAACGCTACCAGTTCCAGATCGGTTTTGGTCTATTGCAATGTAGCTTAAGTCCTATGGCACAGAAAGTACGGGACCCACGTCTGGGCATACCCATCGCATTTAAAGTGTCAGCTGTCAAACAAGGTGATGGATGTAATGCATGAATTAATCTCAGCCACTCGGGATGGGCGGTTCCCATGACAAGCCGGGTCAGTACTGATTGCATAAGGCAAGCCTCTGTTAAGAGTGGAATGATGGTTGAAAAATGATGGACTATAATGCAGTCTCAAGCAATTTTCGTATGAGTATTACAGCCCTATATGGCCGATACCTATAGTTGTTTTATGCCCTGAACAAAAAGTATCGACCTTTCATTATAATGATCTTTTGAATAATTTTGCTTTGCATCTACACTTGTAGAGCCCTGTTGGCTCCCAGTTGTGTCCTCTTTCTCTTTAAATCCATTTACATTATATGGTCTATAATACCTGTCAATCCAGGCACTGAAGGAGACATATTGTCTCTCATGTTACCCAGTGCAAAACAAAGGGACCCCAGATTGTCTCAAAAACCTAAAGTTGGTTCTTGTGTTTTTATATTGTGCACTCATAGGATGCCATGTTAATTAAGTCTTTGTATTTATCTTCACATGTGTTGGGAGTTGATTTGCAAAGACATAATATGCACATCTTTGTCATTGCTAGTGCTTTGTCTATCCATCACTTCCAGCAGTTAATGTAGGCTGTAGAGACTCATCGTGTAGTGACACCAGTGAGGGTGAGGGACAAGATTCAGGCAACTTTTCTTCTCCAACTTAGATCAAACTCCCTGTCAGAACATAGCAAAGCCTGGACAAGACCATACAATATGAACAATGTTCCCAATCGATGCACCACTTATCCAGTAATGGGAGCCCGGACACAGTGCAGTAGCCAACACTAACAATGCAGGAGTCTGAAAAAGCTGAAATTGAGATGGGCTTCCTACAGGTCTTTCTCATTACATTTTCAGGTTTTCGACTATAGGTTGTTTGGCAGGCCTCTTTTGCCAACTATTTAGCACAGTGTAGATCTCAAATCAGGACACTCCCTTAAAAATGCTCCGCTTCTTCACATATATGTAGATTGTAATTGGTGCAATGCCCAGCCTGCCTAGGAGACAGCGACTCGTTTGCAAGCACCTTCATTTGCTGCCTCTAGGGCATACCGAATCCCTCTTTGAAACCATTGAAGGGTTATAGCACACCATTTGCAAACCGACAGGGGTTTGATTAGACACAGCTGCCAAGAGACCTGGTGACTTTTTCAGTATTTGTACAACCAATAATACATTTGTTCAGCTACTTCTGGGCAGATATACAAAGTGTGAATCTGCGGTTACAGCTGTTGACACCCAAACTAGACACCAAACTACAGTAAAAATAGAAAATGATAAACATGGAAAGGATGCCTGCTGGCTTGTTTATAGGGCACCTTCACATATTACCTTTACACATGCTGGAGCACATGTTTTAATTACATCCACATTTGCCCATTTCTTTTATATGTACGTATATATGCAGTTAAATACAGTTTTCATTTTAATTCCGTTCTTCCTAACTTTTCTGTTCTGTCTGCGTCTTATCATTACTAAGGGGAAAAGACAGTGACACAATACAGATATGAGCTACAAAGAAACATAAATTGGCCCTTTTCAATATACTCATCAGGGTTTGTATTTGCATTTTATATCACTTACTGCCCCTGATGAGGCATTGGAGTGTTTACAGCGAATAGCACGCTACTCCGGACCCAAGGTTAGAGATTTGTCCACCGGTGTTGTTGGTTGTTGGATTTAGTCATGTGTTCTCATGCTCTTTGTGGTAGATTAAAATCAATACCAGTTTGCTGTGATCATTAGTGTGGGATGTGTGGTTTCAGGCAAACAGTTGGTGAGATAAGTAGGATGAGGAATGATAGATATTGTTAGGTTGCAATTAATGGGCAGTAAGTTTTCTACCATTTTCCAGATCCTTTGAGGAAAATGCCGTCATATATATGTTTTTTCTTGACCCCAAAAGGTGCCTCGCTTGAATAATTACATTGCTGGTTACTTGTCTCCTCCCTCTAAATGCAAGTAACACAACCTTTTGGATTTACTCAAACACATTGTCTGTAAACACATTCAGTAGCTGATGTTGGTTTCCAATCTTAGTGTAGGGTTCCTGGATGTCCAGTGGCCCTCTGAAAACTCAAGTACCCACTTGTAATAAACTGTCTTCTCCAATCACTATCAAAGTCCCCTCTGGGCATAAAGCGATGCTCTCTTGCCCTTCCTTTCTGTCTTTCCCAGCCTTTGCTGCTATATTTTCCTGTATATACAATGTGTTATTCACCCTGACTATACTCTTTGGGATTTTGGGTGCTAGGAGGATGTGTTCATTCATCCATTCCATTCCTTCCGTAGTACCTGAACAGAACCATGTGCCCTTTTTAGGGCTCGGCCTCCGCCCACGTAAGTGGGAGGAGTTTCGAGATCCTAATGTTAAAGAAGAGAAAAAAAAAGTATCTCCTAGGGCTTTGGCGAGACAAATTCCACACATTCCTTAGTGTGTTATGTCATCTGGCCAGTGATTCGTCTTCGTTGTGGTGTCGTTTTAATAGCCTTGAAGTGATAGGGTAAATGTAGTTTTCGTCCGCCATGTTGGGCATTTTTCGTTCGTGTGCGCGCAAAGAAGTACATTAATTATAATTAGGAGCTGTCAGGGTGCCTCCGTAAGTGAATCCAGATGGCCGGGCGCGTTCACCATTCAGCAGCGCTCAGCGCGCAGCTGCTCCATGCCAGGCCGGGAAAGGGCTTCATTAGTTCAAGAACAAGAGTCTGACGTTCTGTCATGGGCTGTTCTTTTAATCTCAGTTTCATTTTTTTTTCTGGAATGGTCCGTGGCCGGTGTGAATGGAATTGTTCTCTCGAGTTTATAATGTGTTTCTTTGCAGCAGCTTTTGTTTTCGGAGCTGAGGTAATGAATAGCAAGCTGGCAGGCAGCGCCTTTTAGAACTGTTTGCTTTCTGGGCAGAGTCCTGCAGTGGTGTTGAACTTCAGCATAGTCTGACAGGCTGCTGTATTGTTTGTATTTTCCCATACCGCCTGCGTCAACTTTTTTCCACACACGAATTTCCAACAGTTTTGTTCTCTCTGAATAATGTGCCTTGTTACTTCCTTCAGACAGCAAGCAGAGTTTTAAAGGAATGATTCAAGGAGCCCGTCAGTTGTTGACACAACGAAAGGTGAGGTAACTGTTTGCTTGCAGTTACGGACCTTCGTTTGGGGTTTTTATTGGTATTGTTTTTCCTAATGGGATTGGTGTTTGCGAGAAAATTGACTGCCCACAGCTGCGCTTGTAAGACGCGCCTGGCAAAGCGTGTCACGAGGGCTGCGTGGGGCTGATACAGATGCTCGCGCCCTATCAAAATTGGGGACTGTATATTGACCGTCGTGCTGAAAGGCGGAGCAGCAGAAGTAGATTTCCGTTCTTGACTTAAATTCTATTCTTCCGAGCTCTGGGAGAAACCCCGAATGGAATCTAGGTATCCTGCTAGTTGCAGCGTTTGCGCGATGGCAAAAGAGGAAGTGTGCTAAGTTTTATTGTTTTTATTTTTTATAAAGTAAAGAACATTGGTAGGAAAGTTTGTAGAACTCCCCAAGTCTAGCAACTCGGAACACATACTTTGATTATGTCGTTTTTAGAACAGTCTGCCAAAGAATTCATTTCACAACTTGTAAATGCAGTTTGAGAGTTGAGACTGCAGTTTGAGAATGCAGTTTGAGAGTTGAGAGTGCAGATTGAGAGTGCAGAGTGCAGTTTGAGAGTGCAGAATCAGAGTGCAGTTTGAGAGTGCAGTTTGAGAGTGCAGTTTGAGAGTGCAGTTTGAGTGCAGTTTGAGAGTGCAGAGTGCAGATTGAGAGTGCAGTTTGAGAGTGCAGATTGAGAGTGCAGTTTGAGTGCAGTTTGAGAGTGCAGAGTGCAGATTGAGAGTGCAGTTTGAGAGTGCAGATTGAGAGTGCAGGTTGCAGATTGAGAGTTGAGAGTGCACGTTGAGAGTGCACATTGAGAGTTGAGAGTGCAGTTTGAGAGTTGAGAGTGCAGTTTGAGAGTTGAGAGTGCAGTTTGAGAGTTGAGAGTGCAGTTTGAGAGTTGAGAGTGCAGTTTCAGAGTTGAGAGTGCAGTTACAGAGTGCAGCATGAGAGTTGTGAGTGCAGTTTGAGAGTTGAGAGTGCAGTTTGAGAGTGCAGTTTGAGAGTGCAGTTTGAGAGTGCAGTTTGAGAGTGCAGTTTGAGAGTGGTGTTTGAGAGTGCAGAGTGCAGTTTGAGAGTGCAGAGTGCAGTTTGAGAGTTGAGAGTGCAGTTTGAGAGTGCAGTTTGAGAGTGCAGTTTGAGAGTGGTGTTTGAGAGTGCAGAGTGCAGTTTGAGAGTGCAGAGTGGAGATTGAGAGTTGAGAGTGCAGTTTGAGAGTGCAGTTTGAGAGTGCAGTTTGAGAGTGCAGATTGAGAGTGCAGTTTGAGAGTGCAGTTTGAGAGTGCAGTTTGAGAGTGCAGTGTGGGAGTGCAGTGTGGGAGTGCAGTGTGAGAGTGCAGTGTGAGAGTGCAGTTTGAGAGTTGAGAGTGCAGTTTGAGAGTTGAGAGTGCAGATTGAGAGTGCAGATTGAGAGTGCAGATTGAGAGTGCAGTTTGAGAGTGCAGATTGAGAGTGCAGTTTGAGAGTGCAGTTTGAGAGTGCAGTTTTAGAGTGCAGTTTTAGAGTGCAGTATGAGAGTGCAGATTGAGAGTGCAGATTGAGAGTGCAGTTTGAGAGTGCAGAATCAGAGTGCAGAATCAGAGTGCAGAGTGCAGATTGCAGTTTGAGAGTGCAGTTTGAGAGTGCAGTTTGAGAGTGCAGAGTGCAGATTGAGAGTGCAGATTGAGAGTGCAGATTGAGAGTGCATTTTTAGAGTGCAGTTTGAGAGTGCAGAGTGGCAGTGAGTGCAGACTGAGTGCAGAGTGACAGCGAGTGCAGACTGAGTGCAGAGTGACAGTGAGTGCAGACAGAGTGCAGAGTGACAGTGAGTGCAGAGTGACAGTGAGTGCAGAGTGAGTGCAGAGTGAGTGCAGAGTGAGTGCAGAGTGAGTGCAGAGTGAGTGCAGAGTGGCAGTGAGTGCAGAGTGGCAGTGAGTGCAGAGTGGCAGTGAGTGCAGAGTGGCAGTGAGTGCAGAGTGGCAGTGAGTGCAGAGTGACAGTGAGTGCAGAGTGACAGTGAGTGCAGAGTGACAGTGAGTACAGAGTGACAGTGAGTGCAGACTGACAGTGAGTGCAGAGTGACAGTGAGTGCAGAGTGACTGTAGAGTGAGTGCAGAGTGAGTGCAGACTGACAGTGAGTGCAGAGTGACTGTAGAGTGAGTGCAGAGTGAGTGCAGAGTGAGTGCAGAGTGACAGTGAGTGCAGAGTGACAGTGAGTGCAGAGTGGCAGTGAGTGCAGAGTGGCAGTGAGTGCAGAGTGGCAGTGAGTGCAGAGTGGCAGTGAGTGCAGAGTGACAGTGAGTGCAGAGTGGCAGTGAGTGCAGAGTGACAGTGAGTGCAGAGTGACAGTGAGTGCAGAGTGACAGTGAGTGCAGAGTGACAGTGAGTGCAGACTGACAGTGAGTGCAGACTGACAGTGAGTGCAGACTGACAGTGAGTGCAGAGTGACTGTAGAGTGAGTGCAGACTGACAGTGAGTGCAGAGTGTGTGCAGAGTGTGTGCAGAGTGTGTGCAGAGTGACAGTGAGTCCAGAGTGACAGTGAGTGCAGAGTGACAGTGAGTGCAGAGTGACAGTGAGTGCAGAGTGACAGTGAGTGCAGAGTGACAGTGAGTGCAGAGTGACAGTGAGTGCAGAGTGACAGTGAGTGCAGAGTGACAGTGAGTGCAGAGTGAGTGCAGAGTGACAGTGAGTGCAGAGTGACAGTGAGTGCAGAGTGAGTGCAGAGTGACAGTGAGTGCAGAGTGACAGTGAGTGCAGAGTGGCAGTGAGTGCAGAGTGACAGTGAGTGCAGAGTGACAGTGAGTGCAGAGTGACTGTAGAGTGCAGAGTGACAGTGAGTGCAGAGTGGCAGTGAGTGCAGAGTGACAGTGAGTGCAGAGTGACAGTGAGTGCAGAGTGACTGCAGAGACAGTGTGTCAGGGTGCACATTGTGTGAGTGTGCAGAATGAGTGTGCAGGGTAAACAGTGTGTGACTATGCAGGGTGACATTGGGAGTGTGCGGGTGAGCAGTGTGTGAATGTGTAGGGGCAGTGTGTGAGTGTGCAGAAAACACCACACACACATACACCACACACACATAACGCACACACAAACCACACACCTCAGTTTCTCAACACCACACACTTGTCACCACTCAACACAACACACTCACCACCACACTCACTCCCCAGGCTCACCCCCACAGACTCACCACCACACACTCACCAGCACACAGAAAACAACACACACAACAACACACCCCCAGCCGTCAATGAATGCTTTCACCATGCACAAACACCAACAACCATCATCCATCTGTGCACGCTTTTACCAAGCACACACCCACCAGCCGTCAGTGCACCCTTCCACCAGGCACACACACCTCCAGCCGGCAGTGCACTTTTCCACCAAGCAATCGCAGTATGGTACACTTTACTTTTAAAGATATTCATATAAAGCACAGCATGCCACCATTGGTAAAATTACAATTGAACCAAGATACTTCCACTACACACCACATGCACACACTCCATAACACATGGCAAAAAGACATTGGCATTTACAATGCCATTAGCTCAAACTCAAATAAATCCGAGCCCGATTGCATTTCTAATGCTTGTTGTTGATGCTACAGACTGCTGAGGCTGTCCTTCCAGAGGCATGTCAAAATGGTTTTCCTGCAGTAATCTACTTTCAGAAAGTTGAACGATTGGGCTAATGCTGGTACCTTGGTGTGCGGTATCTGTTTAGGTCTGTTCATCTAATATATTGTATATGTCGTGCAGCAAGATGGCGAGTCCAATATATGTGACTTTCATTTGTTTTGGCAGAAGTTGGTAAACCTCCTTATTCATTATTCCTTTGTATGCGCTTAATGTATGGAATTTTTGTACTATGAGCCAGTGTATATGGATGCGACTTGTCCTATTAGCCTTAGATCTGGTAGCATAGTTGTGGTCTGAAGTGAAATGGTACTCATTTAAAGGATCTTTGACAGGTATCTTGTGCATTATTGGTGAATTTTTCATGATGTCGCTTGCCAGTGCTAATGTTTTCACTGTGTATGCTCAATCAATCCATCATTTCTTTTTATAAAGTGCAGCAAATCACCCATTAGGGACTCAAGGTGCTGACGTTCTAACTGCTTTGTGGTACTCTGTTCATTGGAAATGCCAGGTCTTGAATCCTTTTCTTGAATGCCCAGAGCTATGAGGCGGTACTATGGTGCAGGGAAAGATCTTGCGGAGCAAGCATAGGGTGTGGAAGCAGGAGGATGAGACTGTGTCTTCAGACATAGCTTGATGTCCAAAAAGGATGCCGAGGTTACAGGCGTGGTCTGTCAGGGCAGGGGATTGGCCGTGTTCAGCAGACCACCAAGTATCATTCCATGGCGAGGTGTTGTTCTCAAAGATGAGGACTTCCACCTTGTCAGAGTTGAGCTTAAGACAGTTGTACTTCAACCAGTCGGCAAAGCTCATCATACAACTGTTGAAGTTGGCTCTGGTGGTGAAGGGGTCTTCTGACAGCAAGAAGATCAACTGGGTATTGTCGGCATAGGAGATGATGTTGAGCCCGTGCAACCTGATGGTATTGGCCAGGATGGTCATGTACATGTTGAAGAGGGTGGTGCTGAAGGATGATCCTTGGGGGATGCCGCAGATGATCTTCTTGGGATCCAAGGTGAACGATGGGAGACGGATTCTCACAGTTCTTCCAGTGAGGTATGAGGTGATCCATTTGAGGGTGTCTCCCTGGATTTCGACCTAGACAACTACATGATTATGTCACAGATGTTAAATATCAAAAGTGAAATTTTAATTCCATTGTTTTCTTTGTTTTTTGTTTATTTAATTTTTTCTTTCTCTCTCTTCTCATTTTGCCTTTTCTTCTCTTCTTCTTCTTTACCTTAAAAAAAGAGTAGGGGATAGGTTGTTGTGTTTTTATCTCTGGTGTAAGTACTAGTTCTTTGTAACCACTTGCAGTCATTGTATTTTTATTATATGTTTATCATTACACTATGTACTTCTCGTTAAGGTATGTGTGCACTGATATTCTATTTAAAAGGGGGAAGGTGTGGTGATTTCAATGTACTAGGCCTCTGTTGAGGTGTGGAATGCAATGACATCTGGAACTGGATGAGGTATGAGTGTTCTATACCTCTAACTGACAGTTGCTTTCTCTGCCACCTACTTACAGGAAGCATTCCTGTTTCTCCATAATAAATATTATTAGAGTCATACTCTCAACGATTGTGATGAGCCTCTTTACAGTAATATACACTGCAAAGGGGTGGCCCTCTTACATTCAAGGCCATATGGAGGAAATGGTGAACTTATCATGACCTAAAGGCCTAGAACTGGACATGTTCCTACCTGAACGCTGGTACGTAGTGGGTGGAAAGGGGCAAGACACATGAGAAATGGATCGCACTATGTATGCAGAGTGCATTAAAGGAAGATCAACTGTATCTTATACTGCTGTTTTCAATAAAATAAAAATTGTTCCTATAAAAAAAACTTCAGGTCTATATTTAGACTTTACGTGTAAACTTAGGCTCCAGGTCTAAGTTTACCTTTGTAAATTGGGCCCACAGTGTGAGCTGGCTTGGAATAACTCATAACAGCAAATGAAAGAAGGTGAAAACAATGGGCAAAAGGAAAACTGTGAGAGCTTAATATGCCCAATACGTGTAATTTCAATGTAATACTGCAAATGTACCCAATTTACCTAAGGGCGTTGTCTGTGCATAGCAAGATGTAATGGAGTGTGTCACTTGTGAACAAATCTCATGCATGACAATCTCTCTGACCTTTGCACTGTGGCATAACAACTTGCAGGTTTTTTTATGCAAACAACTCCAGATGATATTGTAGGCACACTGCTTCATGAAATTATAGCTTATAGCGTTGTGCAATTTTCCACCTTAAGCACTGCATTGTTTTAGTAAATCTGGAATCTAGTATCAAACTATTATACACTAAATCTAGACCAGATCACACTCTAATGGAGAGGATTCTTTTGATGTCTGATCAACCCTTTTTGTGAGATCTGGTCAATGTATGATTAACTTGAGAATTCTTTTGATGTATGTAGATCTTTGTGGGGACAGAGTGACTCCTCTGCCATACTGGAATTTGCTCTAGAAGAACACATACGTTGCCTGGTGCCATGTCGCCCGGCCTTACAACTAAGTGTTTTCATGAAATTTGTACAATGAAATTTATGTGCCCAGTAAAGGATCTCCTAAACACGTAGACCACAAAATCTGGGGTGCAGCCTTCCCACCAATATTTTAAATGCCAAGTTTTTCCCAATGCTGCACTCGGCGCCTGGTCCTTCCTACCTGGACGAGTGAACTTGCACCCTACAACCAAGTAAGTGATGACCTTGACTGCCATTCCATTTCTCTGCATCAACAGGAGATGTTTAGTGTAGTCTAAAATGCTCACATACTCACTGCATTAATGAATATCCTGGAGGAAGAAAATGCAAAGCTGGTGCTGGAACACTGGGGGAAATGGCTTGGCACAAATTATAGATTGTGTAAAGCTCCTCTGGTATATAGCATGCAGCAGAGGAATTCACAAGACTATTGTAGCCTTCTTTAAACCAGTCAATTAATATCATACATTTTCCAGAAAAAAAGTGATAAGATAGAAACAGGGAACTCAATCAAATAGTCACTGAATATGGAAGACGTTTTCAGGGCACTTATGGACATACAAGCACAAAGTCCTCTCATTAGAAGAAACTAAAAGTGACAGTACTCTTTTTAGACACTCTCCTAACCTGCCTGAAGCTGCAAACTCATCCAAGCATGTGCGGCAGACTGTGAGATATATTTCAGACAATATTCTGACAACGAGATTCTGGTACCTCATGTGAGGAGTTTTCCAGGCTTGGGCTTTTCAGTGTGGATTTTCCTTCCATGATTGCTTTCAACATTGCAATGGTTTAAAGCCTTTGAGACTCTTTTATATCTCCCTAGCTAATACTGCAGTAAAGTGTATTGCTACTCCTACATGTTGGGATGAGAAAAGGTAAGCTGGCCAACGAATAAAGAAATTAAATTAAGTGAAAAGGTGTCCTCCACTCTGTCTGAAATGACTTTGGCAGATACAGAGCTAGCACTTATTTATCCAGACTAATAAATAGATTTAGGTCAAACATATTCTGTGAGGGCAGATGGATGGAGGAGCAGGTCTCTTTTCTGAATTCATTCAGAGAGCAATATATTTTGATTCTCTGAAGACTAAGGTCTTCTTTTAGAGACTGGCGGGCAGCCCACCGTCCGCCAAGTCTACAAAGGCGTTAACCTCCATTCTCTCGTGGACTACCGCCTGCCATATTTATGGAATCCCACCTGTCTAGTAGAGATCACTATGCATTCAGAGGAGCTGCTGCCACAACGGCTCCGCTGAGGGCACCGAGGGGCATATTTATAATCCCCCATCACCACCACAACGTCATTTTAAGTGACGCTATGATGGCGATAGGGGCCTCTTATGTACAACGCAGCGTTAGCCACTTAACGTGGCTTAACGCAGCCTTGTAAATTAGGCACCCTTTCACGCTGGATTTAGCGTGAATGGGAAAGGCAATGGGTGTTGCTATGGGCGTTCCACTGCAACACCCATTGATTTTGACGCTGCCTCGTATTTACAAGGACAGAGTAAATAGGAGGCAACTCCAAAATTTAGACAATGGAAACCCTGGTCTTACCCTGGCGCAACAAGGAGAAAGGCTTTATTTGTCCTTGTTTTTGCTGTTTCCATGTGTGCTGCCTTGTGCAGCACACATAGAAACAGCAAATTGCCCATGATTGTTTATGTGCAGGAAGGTCCCCCTTCCTGCAAATAAACAATCATCTTTACAAAAATGCTGTTTTGCAACATTTATGTGTGCTGCATTAAGCAACACACATAGAAGTTACAAAACAGCATTTTAAGATTGTTTATGTGCAGGAAGGGGGACCTTCCTGCACATAAGCAATTTTCCCATCAACACAGGCACCCTTGCACTATGGTGCATGGATGCCTGCCTTGGCGCTAGGCAGCTAAAGTTAGCACCAGTTCAGGGGGAAACGCAGGGCTTCACCATATTTCAGTAAATATGGTGCAGCCCTGCGTTTCTAAAGTCACGAAGCGTGTTGTTAGCCTTCTTAAAATGAAGATATTACATCTGCGCTGGGAGGCATACAATGTTGATGCATTCCAGTTTTATAAGTCCTTGTAAATCTGGGAATGTGTCAAACCTATGAAAGTTGCATGGGAACACCCACTGCAACGCCCATGGAACGCAGAGTAAGGTGGCACAGCGATTTGCTCTGTGTTGCCTTACTCAAGATTTATAAGGCCACTTAAAGCCACAAAATCTGACTCAGAGCCTTGCATGTACCACTTTCCGTGGTTCAACAATGACGCAAGGCTCTGATAAATATGCCCCTGAATGTCTTCCGGTGGTAAAATTACTACAGTTCTCTGTATCAGCCCCTCACTCAGAGGCATATCATCAAGGACCGCCGATAATTATCGCTAAGCGCACTTAGCGCTAAGATAATTATTGTCGGGTAACGTAGAATTTTATCGCTGCGATAGCGTGCTATTAGCAATGCTTATCTCAAAAGCGATAAAATTCCAAGCGCTAACTGCCAAATGTGAGATTATCGCTGGAAATCCAGTGATAACCTCACAAAGTTTGGCGATAGCTTGATAATAGGGCAAGGCATACTTAGCCATTCTATCCACCTTACATAGGACATCATGGCTAAGTCAGTCTTGAAGCAGGCGTAAGGAAAGTAGCCATAACAGAGGTTATTGCTACTTTGCTTGTCGCTCTGCAGATTAGCGTGCCCATTGATAATTGGAGAAATGTCGCTTTGCGACATTTCTCCAGTTATGTCAGGGTAGGAACGCCCACTTTGCATCTCATTAGAGATGCAAAGCTGGGTGTTCAGAACACATGCACTAATGCAAGGTTTCACGCGATAGCGTGACCTTGCTGATTAGGCGATAAAATTATCGCCGCTTTTCGTCCGAAAAGGGACGCAAAAGCAGCGATAATTTTTTATCGCCTCGTTGATTATATGCCATTCAGTCTTTAATTCTTCTACCGGAAAACAAATGTATACCACTGATTGGGAGAACATTTTTTTGCAGCCTCTCAAAATGTTACTACTTTTGTAGGATGAGCAAAGAACGTTTCCTTTATTTTTTTATTTTGGGATTCAATGTAACTTTGATTAATGTCCTCTGTAGTCACCTAGAATCAAACAACAAAAATAATGGCAAATAGGAAACTCATTTTGAAGGTACGCCCATTTTGTCCTCTCTCTAGTTGAGTCCCACCTTCCTGCTCCCCTATATTACTTTGGGAATTCAGAAGGGCCAAGAAGAAACTGTCAAATAAAACACAGCATGATGAGGCCTAACGTCTAACATGCTTTCAATGCAAAAACAGCTAATATGTAGGCAAAACAGTAAGTGACCATTGTCTTTTCAACGAGCCAGGGTACCCGTTCAAAAGCCAATTGGGGCATATAATGCAAAAACCTATACATTTCTGTCTCGTTTTTTACACTTTTCTCTCAATAAAAGTCAACGTAAACGTGAATATGTTCTAGAAACATTTAAATCAACAAAACTACCTAATGAGAAGGAGGCATGATCCTCTCACAAGACGTGTGAGGAGACCTTTAAATAAGCTACTGGTACATAAACATACTGCTGAGCACTGAAAATCATGCTTTCGGTTGCCAACATCGGAAGCAAGGCTATGCTTTTGTACGAGATATAGAAAATGTGCAAATGTACAGCACTAAATAAAATGGCACTCGGGCCCAGGAGAAACATGAACCATAGCATGCATATTAAGGCAAATTAACACTTCAGATTAAAGAAGGACATTGAAAGGTGGCTGTGTAATATTTCAGTGCACTGCAAGGTATGTATGTGTAAGGAAGGATTCATTTTAAGGCAATATGTATATTTATTTTTACTCTCTCAATAGGCACCTAGAAATCATGAAGATGTAAGTTACTGATAGGGGCAGGTTAGGGCATGAAAGGCCTGGTCTGGAGTTGATCAAATGAGAATGAATGCAATTACTTATAAAGAAGTAAACATGTAAAGTGCTGTGTAATTCGAACAGGCAGGGAGTTATCTTGCTACTATGAAATTAATTTCTCCTAGCAAGCATTAGGATAGATAATATACAATCCAATTACATGTTTTTATTGAGAATTCTATATTAAAGGCCATACACCGTGGCTATGAATGGCTGCTACTCAGTCACTATACCTTAGCTGAACCCTGATTATATGGTGGCAGTTTGTAGTGCTGGGATACGGGAGGCCCAGAAACCCAGATTCCAGCCTGTAGCGCTGTATTAAAATACAGCAAGTATACGTTTTTTTCCACTGACTGGAGAATAACTGCCCAGACTCCGAGAAACGGAGTTCTCTTATGGGCAGTTATCCCCAGCTTCTAGGAAGAAATTGCAGACATGTTCTGCCTGCTCTGAGTCTGACAAGTTAGAAAGTGTTTGCGGGAGGGACATGGGCGGTGGGGCCGGGGGATCTGATGTTCCGTGAATTCTGAACCCGTTCCATAAAGGTCATGGTTTCGTTCTGAATTTGATATTAGCGAACCGTAACTAGTTAGTACGACAAGTATGAGTGTTTTCGTCATGTTAGACCGATGGATTCACTACATATTTAGGGATTTCGTTCTGAACCCTTGGGTTCCATTTTGTGTATGGCAGCCATTTTGTGGTTGCCCTCACATTGGCCGATGACTGTGGCTGAACTAGTCTTTTTAAGTACATGTTCACCTTAGTTCCAGTTCGTGCTGACTCCAGTTTGACCTGAGTGAACTGACCCTGTTGCCCGAAGCTGACCTTGTTAAACCAGTTCCTGCCCTTTAGCTGATCAAGATTAAGGATCTGAGCACAGGACATCGTAAAACTTTATTGCACACAAATATGCCTTATCCTACTCAAACCTGTTTCTGCTCCTTCCTTTATGGTCTATTTACAATGGGGATGTGCCCTTTTTTATTATGGGTTCGTTCGATCTGTCTTAAGAAGAATGTTGGGTTTGACCAATGATTGATCATGGGCCGGGTAACTGAAAAGTGGGTTTTACCGTCATGCGATACTTTGGGTGTGGATACATGTGATTGGACAGTTTGTAAATGTTAGGTATTTGTCTGGAATGTGATTTTTGGCATAAAAAGGGATGACTTGCTTTGTAAAATTGAGCAGTCTCCTGAGAACTCATACCGTGATGACTTCTAGGACTTCTGTTACTGGCTGCAGCCAATAAATGTGATCTTTGACGCCACCAAGAAGAGTCCTGTGTCTCTGTATTCTAAGACAGGTGATACCCGAAGACTTTGGGCGTGCCCCTGGCGCCGCCGGGTCTTAAATAACCCAGTTCTTCAGTTGGCGCCCAACGTTGGGCGACTTCAGCGGTACCGGTCCAAGCCTGAAGATCGTGAGGAGCTTCGTGAGGAAATTCTGGAGGACGGCCACCACTTCATCGACCCGGCATGTAGAATGTGGACTGAAGGTCTTTTCTGCGAGGCCTCCCTCTTTCCTGACGGCTACGAAGGACTGCTGCCCTGACTGTCGCCCTGTCTTTGACCCATTTGTGATGCTTTGTACGGCGAGACGATAGACGGGTCTTCTGGTGGCGTGACTGATACCTCAGTTAAGTATAAGTGGGTCGCTCCCAGTCCTTAGTTTTTGGTCCTTTGGTTCTTAGTTTGTTTGGTCCTTAGTTTTGATTTGAAAATTGCAATTTCCAAAGCCGAGGGTCTTGTATATTTACGAGTGTATCGATAGAGATAATCCCTTGAAGTTTGATGCTCGATTAGTGAGCGAAGATGCCTAATCGTAGCAAATTTGGTACTTGGTTTGGTTGTGGTTGTAACAGGGATTCCCGATTGGAGGATTCATGTCCGATACCTCCAGTTGGAACTCTGACTTATGAGCTCTACTCTAAACACGGCGTGGGGCCCATTATGTTTAATGAAGTATGGGTCCGATACACTAGGAAAGACGGTGTTTTAAAATGGCCACATCATGGTAGCTATGACACAGAGATTCTAGATAATTTGGAAGTTAAATTATTTAGGAAGAAAGCCCGGCCTGCAATGTTTGACTCCTTTCGCCTTTGGCGTAAAGAAGCCAGACAACGAGAAATTAAACAAGCTAAAAGAGAGAAAAGAGAAAAGGATGTATCAATAATACAAGCTGCTAGACAATTTAAAGAAAACGAAGAAGATAAAGCAATTGAGGTGTCAGATAGGCAACATATTATGGCTATTGATAAATGTTATCCAGCTTTGCCATCTCTTCTTGAGAATGCAACGAAGGACCCTGAGAAGGATCCTTTGATGTCGCATTTGTTGAGATTACCACCCCCTTATGCACAGAGTGCTACTGCACCTCCGCAACCTCCAGTTGCACAACCTCCTGTTGCTGTTCCGCCACCGGCTCCTCCTTAGCTGGTTCTTCCTCTTACGGTGCAGCCTCCTCTGGGGCCGCCGACTTTGCTATCGGTTTTGTCTGGAACTACTTTGCCTTATTCTCCTGTACCTTCAACTTCTCTTGCTACTAACCCTACACTTCTATCACCTCAAAATACTTTGTCTCCTGTCCTTATGACAGCTTCTCCTTCTGCTCGACAACGAATGACTGATACTGTTACTGGTCTTTTGTCTCCTTTCTTTGGGTCATTGAGTATGACCCCTGTTTCTGCACGTAAACAAATGCGTAGTCAGCTACCTGGTCCCGAAGAACGGGCAGTGTTAGATCTCTTGGCTCGCAGATGGGTTTCGATTGTTTCGAGGTATAACTTAGAGTCAGTTATGGATGTTTTCCAGCAGTGGGAAGCGCCCAAGCAAAGGTATGTTTTTGAAGTTATGTGTACTTTCCTTCGTGAGGAATGGGAAGATAATGATTTGGGTTCAGTTCCTGTAGAATTGCTAAATGTCCAGTCTGAGTTTGCGAAAGGGACGATAGTGGGTCCCGGAATTGAGAATGCAGTTGCGATGGTACTTGCGTTAAGGAGCCATTTCCCTTCTCAGTGACTGTTTGAGCCTGATTCCGCAGTTAGGAGGAAAGTGAGACAGTATCCGATGAGAGAAGTTCCTCCAGTGTGGCGTGATGCGGTAGCTGCTGGTCCGAATAATGTTCCCCCGGCTATACCAGAACGTTTTCAAAGAGTATGGGTACATGTGCCATGGAAGAGAGTAGAAGTTTTGGCCCTTAAACAGTCTTTACCTGATCCCCATAAAAATCCAGCTGGCTATTACAAAGAATTGTCCCAGACAGTTGACGCATGCATCATGAATTTAGCCGACATAGATATGCTGTTGGGTAATGTAGTACCTCAACCTCTGTGGACAAAAATTCGTCATGAGGATCATGCAGTTGAATTAGGTGACACATGGCTCAATATTGCTGCTGCAGACGCTAGACAGGTTGGTGGTGCTAAACCTGAGGCTTTAGTGGCAGATCTACCTGACAGAATTATAGATCTTATGAAAACGATGATGCCAGCGTTACGAGTAAATTGGGACAAGTTAGCAGCATGTAAGCAAAAGAAGGACGAAAGTGTATCTGATTTCTTCACTAGGTTTGAAGAGACATTTATAGATCATAGTGGTGGATATGAGTACGGAAGGTGGGCAAAGATTGTTCGTAGATAAGTTCGTCTTTAACTTACTGCCTGAACTATGTAATAAGTTGAACGATTCTGAAAGTTCTTGGGCTGTTTCTTCGTCGGCCCAGATATTGGCAACTGCCCAGTACTATGAGAATAGGGATAAGGACGAGAAAGATAGAGTAGAGAAAAAGACTAAAGACTTAAAGACGAAGGTTCTTTTACAGCAGGCGTATCCGCCTCGCTCGAATCAGTAAGAGTCACAGCAACGCCCACAGTTTCAGCAACGTCCACAGTTTCAGAGACCGCAACAGAACGCTGGGTATTTTCCTCCAAGACCACCCTTGGGTTTGAATCAGTGTGCGTATTGTAAGGAGGAAGGTCATTATAAAAATGAGTGCCCTGTTTTACGACAATGCGCGAGTGGTATGCCGGCCCCGAGAGGCCGTGGTGCTTTTCAGCAAGTGTCAAGGGGTAGAGGACGTGGTGCATTTCCTCAGAACGAACGTTCCTTTCCCTCGCAGAATTCTATGAATTGCTTTGATCAACAGAAAATGACATCTGGTCGGTCGACTCAGTACTATGCCGATGACTATTATGTCGAGAGTGAGAATGCTGACTATAATGATTGCTAGGACAGCCATGGACGAAGAGAGGGAGTAGTGTCGGTTCCAGTAGATTAGAGTGGGCCTTATGTTGCAGTAGCCACATCGGGTGTGGTAGAGCCTTTTCTTTTGGACACTGGTGCAGCGAAGAGTTCTATCATGCACTCTAAACTCCCATGCGCACCTTTGTCTGGCTTAACTAATGTTTCAGTAGGATTCTCTGGCGCCCCAGTTCATAACCCAGTTTCTAGTCCCTTGTCTCTTTCTATAGGGCCTTGTGAATTGGAAGCACCTCTCATTTTAACGACAGGTTGTGGTGAGAATTTGTTGGGTTTGGATTTGTTGAAAAGGTTGCATGCAACATTACGTTGTTCTCCTTCGGGAGTACAGCTTACATTGGGTAAGAAAGTGATCTCTCCGATGTATTTGTCTAAAGATCGGCTTCCACCGGAATTGCATTCTCTCCCTGATACTCTTTGGGCTACTGGTCCTAATGATGTGGGTCTTTTGGAGATTCCACCTTACGTTGTAACGCTTAAAGCGATTGTCAAATTGCCACGTATCCCCCAGTATAGGATTTCTAGCGATGGTGAAAGAGCGCTTTTAGCAATCGTTTATGATTTGATTGAGAAAGATGTGATTGAAAAAACGAGAGGTAATGTGTGTAACAGTCCGGTTTTGCCTGTCCTAAAGCGCACTGACTCTTCTCAGCCACCTGTTTACAGGTTTGTGATCGATCTTAGAGAGGTTAACAAGATCGTCGTGCCACCGTTTCCAGTTGTTCCGGATATTACTGCTTTGTTGACTTTGATTCCTGCTTCAGCTGCCTGGTTTTCGGTTATAGATCTGAAGAATGCTTTCTTCAGCATTCCAATTGCCGAGGAAAGTAGAGATATTTTTGGCTTCTCTTTAGGAGGCTGAAGCTTCCGGTTTAAGAGAGCTCCCCAGGGCTATTGCGAAAGTCCTTCTATTTATAGCCAGGCTTTGAAAACTCAACTTGATACTCTTGTGTTGCCTGCTGGTGCTGCTCTTATTCAGTATGTGGATGATCTGTTAGTGGCCGCTGATGATGAGAAAACTTGTAAAGGAGCTACTCTTTCTTTGTTGCGACATTTGTCGGACTTGCATCATAAAGTGTCACCTTCTAAGTTGCAGAATTGTTGCCAAGAAGTGACCTACTTAGGTCATCTCTTGTCAAAGGACGGAAAAAAGGTTGACCCCAGAACGAATTCAAGCGATTGCGCAAATGACTGTACCAAGCACACAGAGAGAAGTGCGCGCTTTCTTGGGTATCACGTCGTATTTCTATGCTGGCCAAACCTCTGTTGGCATTGACTTGTAAAGATACACCGAATCCTCTTCCGTGGTCTGACGATTGTCAGAAAAGTTTTTCTGAGTTGCGTGATGCATTGTGTTCTGCTCCTCTGTTGGGTACTCCAGACTATAACAAGCCTTTCACGTTGTATGTGCACGAGAGAGAGGGATGTGCGTTGTCAGTGTTGACACAATCTTTTGGGGACAAGCAGCGTCCATGCGCGTATTTTTCATCAACGTTAGATCCGGTAGCTAGAGCGTTGCCGAGTTGCTTGAGAGCTACAGCGGAAGCGGCTGTTTCTATCCGACAGTCTGCTGGACTGGTGATGGATAATACGTTGATTGTGATGGTTTCGCATGCAGTGGATACCTTATTAAACAGGACTAAGACACAGCACCTTACTAGTGCACGTCTTTCAGGCTACGAGTTGACACTGTTGGCTAGCCACGTTCACATCAGAAGATGCAACGTGTTGAATCCAGCTACGTTATTGCCGATCTCTACAGAGACGGATGCTCAAGAACAGCATGATTGTTTTCTTCGTACAGAGGAAGAAACAAAAGCTAGAGTGGATCTAAAAGACACTCCTTTTGAGAATGTGGATGGTACGCTGTGGGTTGATGGTTCGTGTTTTAAGCTTCCGAATGGTGAGACGACTGCAGCGTATGCTATCACAACTTTAAATACAGTTGTTGAGACAGCACGTATAGCGCAGAATTCTGCGCAAGCAGCAGAGTTGATTGCACTGACTAGAGCGTATGTTTTGTCTGAAGGAAAGAGAGTGAATGTGTATACCGATAGTCAGTATGCGTTTGGTGTTGCCCAAAGTTTCGGACGTTTGTGGAAAGAACGGGGATTTCTCACATCCCATGGGACTAAGATTCAGCATGGACAGTTGGTGAATGAACTTCTCGAGTCACTTACTTTGCCGAAGCAAGTTGCGATTGTGAAGTGTAGTGCTCATCGGAAGTTTACGGATGATGTTGGCCGTGGTAATGCGTTTGCGGATGAAGTTGCGAAAGACACAGCAAGAAATTTGATGAGTCGAATGTATGTGGCAGGCCCTGCGAGATGGATTGGTGATGTTGGAATGTGCGAAGATACGATTGAGAGTGTGAAATCGATACAGGATGAAGCTACTGTAAGTGAGAAGAATGTTTGGAGAGAAACTACGGGTAGATTGGATTCGACTGGTTGTTGGGTTGAATTGTCAGAACACCAAAGATGGATGTTGCCAGATGCGTATGTGCTTGCAGTGGTTACTATGGCACATGGTTTGTCTCACATCAGTGTGAAAGGGATTTGTAAGTTGTTGGCTCCAGTATGGCAGAATGCTGGAATCCCCAAATGTGCGGAGAATGTGGTCAAGAATTGCATGGTGTGTTTAATGTATAATCCTGGCAAGGGAACCCCAACTCCAGCTGGTCACTTTGCTCCTCCGACGTATCCGTTTGAGGTTTTGCAATTGTATTTTATCCACATGGAAAGGTGTAACAACCTGAAATATGTCCTTGTAGTTGTTTGTGCCTTTTCTAGATGGGTAGAAGCATACCCCCTAAAAGATAATACTGCCTCGTCCACTGCTAAAGTCCTGGTCAAAGAATATTTCCCTAGGTTTGGGTTGCCAAGGATGGTATGGAGTGATAATGGAAGTAAATTCTTGGGGAAGGTGATGAAGAGAGTGTGTGAGGGTTTGGGAATCCGACAGAAGTTCCATGCTGCAAATCACCCCCATTCAGCTGGACTAGTGGAATGTTACAATGGCACTTTGAAGCTAAAGTTAGCCAAAATTCAAGCGAGCACTGGTCTTCAATGGCCTGATGCTTTACCGTTGGCACTTTTGTCAACTAGAACTACAGTACATTCCCAAATAGGCCTTAGTCCCTATGAGATAGTTTTTGGCCATCCGGCGAATGTGTGGGGAGTGCTGAGGCCAGTGAAGTTTAGTGACATCGAATATCCTGTGTTGGTGGACTATTTGTATGATTTGACAGCTAAATTGCGTGTCTTGCATCAACAGGTTCATGATAACTTGCCCCCAGCATCTGTGGATCCAGGTCACACCATCAATCCCGGTGACTGGGTCCTAGTGAGGAATTTTCAGCGGACCAAAAACGAGCAGCCCCGCTGGACCGGCCCCCACCAAGTGCTTCTGTCCACAAGAACTTCGGTGAAAGTCTTCGGGAAGAAAAATTGGATTCACGGCGTACATTGTAAGAGGGTGCCTTTACCTCTGCCGTACGACCAGTGGATCCGTGATGGTATTGGTGATTCAGAGACAGAACGAGTACAGAAGTTCATGCCATTTAGCGATGCACATCTAGTAGGGACAAATTCTGAATGAGAGGACGACGACATTCTACAAGCAGCTGTACCTCCACAATTGAGATTGGACACCACTGAGCCTGAACTTTTATTTACAGATCACACAGTGCCTGGTAAAGGCCGTTATAATTTACGACCGAGAAACAATTGACAAGTAAAGTTTAATTTTTTTCCTCCTTTTGCTTTTGGAGAACTGCACTCTCTCATCCAAGAAACTGTTTTGGCCTATTTTTCTTTTTCGAGCTGCCATCCGGGTTCAGCTGTAGGGTCACGGTGCAAAGACTAGAGAGTGCAAGCCGAAGACCAAGGTCAACGGTTCTGGTTGGTCTAATGGAGTTCCCTGGGCTGACAGAAGCATTCTTTAGCAGAAGAAACCAACCGCCGTGAACGGCATCGGTTAGGGGATGGAGTTTTTTGAGATTGAGAGAGCCGTTGAGAAAATTAATGCTGAAATGAAATTGTGTAAATTAATGTACAGCAAATTTTTTCTGATAACATGTGTCCTGATGTTTTTTAAGCATGACGTTAGCATTGGCGGGTGGGATTGTTTTCGCTACCCAATTGACTTCTGCACCCACCTCCCAGCCTATGTCTTTTTCTACTGCTACTTCTGTGCATTCTTTTCATGTCCTACCTGAACACGAGCAGATTAGAAGGTCAGAATTTGTACATAACACATTCATACAGCTACTACACCAGCATCAGTTGGTAGTGAACATTACTAATTACTGGGTGTGTGGTCTTATGCCACATACTATAGGTAGAGTTGTTCCTTATCTGATTTTACTGTTTAGTCAGAATGGGTCGATATGGGCTTTTCAGACTATGTTCATTTACGCCCTGGAAGTTTATCCTCTACATTCCATGAGAGATAACTTAAGTAATCAAGCTTTGGTGAAGGGAGTTATGAATATGAGCAGAGATATCGACACGTATAGGACTATTCCTAAGGAAGAGTTAGCGGCTTATGTTGGATGGAACACGACTGGTTACAGTGTTAGTCTGAGTGAAAGGCAGAAACGAAAGAGGTCACCTCCGATTTGGGTCGTACCCCATCGAGGTCAATTTTGTCTGCAAGGTATTGGCAAAAATCCGAAAGTTCAGCCGTTTTTGGCAGCTAAGGGCACATATTTTGTTTGTAACAACAGAGCATATACATGGTTGCCCCCTGATTTTTCGGGAACGTGTTATGTTGGATACTTGTTGCCTCCTACATATACTGTTGCTTCAGATTACCACAAGACGAGAGTTGTTAGAGGTGTCTTCGATCAGGAAGATACTGCTGGACAAGAAGTGGGAGACTTCTTTAAGGGTTTCTTGCCGTTTAGGGGACCTATGGCTAACAGTAGAGGTTAACGACAGTTGACTAGAGTGGTTGAATCCACCATAAACGAAACTGCTGGTGCCCTTAGTAATCTGACAGCTGAGCTTCAAGCGGATCGCCTTATGACGTTACAAAATCGTATGGTTTTAGACGTCATACTCGCAGATCGAGGTGGAGTATGTAAAGTGATCCAATCGAGTTGCTGCATTTTTATCCCAGATAATGCTTCGACAGTTTACGAGGCCATTTCCAGGTTACATAAGATCTCCGAGTCTATACATGTGGACAAAGGAGATTGGTCGTTGATTGGATTGTTTTGGGAACTGTTATCGACCTGGGGATGGAAGATTCTGATGATCATTGGGATGGCTTTAGCGATTCTTTTCCTGTTCTGTCTTTGTGTGCAGTGCGCTCCTGCTATATGTGGCCTCTGTGCTACCACGTGTGCAAGGAGACCTGCCCCAAGAGAGGTGCTGAGTAATAGGATTATGCTCCAGCAACATCTTGATGATCTGATGAATATAGACCTGGACTCAGATTGAAGTGAGTGTAGGTTATTGCCTATGTAAGGGCAAAAAGAGGGTCTGAGGTTCCGTGAATTCTGAACCCGTTCCATAAAGGTCATGGTTTCGTTATGAATTTGATATTAGCGAACCGTAACTAGTTAGTACGACAAGTATGAGTGTTTTTGTCATGTTAGACCGATGGATTCACTACGTATTTAGGGATTTCATTCTGAACCCTTGGGTTCCATTTTGTGTATGGCAGCCATTTTGTGGTTGCCCTCACATAGGCCGATGACTGTGGCTGAACTAGTCTTTTTAAGTACATGTTCACCTTAGTTCCAGTTCGTGCTGACTCCTGTTTGACCTGAGTGAACTGACCCTGTTGCCTGAAGCTGACCTTGTTAAACCAGTTCCTGCCCTTTAGCTGATCAAGATTAAGGATCAGAGCACAGGACATCGTAAAACTTTATTGCACACAAATATGCCTTATCGTACTCGCACCTGTTTCTGCTCCTTCCTTTATGGTCTATTTACGATGGGGATGTGCCCTTTTTTATTATGGGTTCGTTCGATCTGTCTTAAGAAGAATGTTGGTTTTGACCAATGATTGATCATGTGCCGGGTAACGAAAAGTGGGTTTTACCGTCATGCGATACTTTGGGTGTGGATACATGTGATTGGACAGTTTGTAAATGTTAAGTATTTGTCTGGAATGTGATTTTTGGCATAAAAAGGGATGACTTGCTTTGTAAAATTGAGCAGTCTCCTGAGAACTCATACCGTGATGACTTCTAGGACTTCTGTTACTGGCTGCAGCCAATAAATTTGATCTTTGACGCCACCAAGAAGAGTGTCGTGTCTCTGTATTCTAAGACAGGTGATACCCGAAGACTTTGGGCGTGCCCCTGTCGCCGCCGGGTCTTAAATAACCCGGTTCTTCAGATCGGGCAGGTTTCAACCTTTCTGGGTGAGCAAGGGCTTCGCCCTTCTTACCGCTGCAGTGGTCTGGCAGGGCAGGACTGTGCTGCTGCCCACAACAGTCCTGAAGCAACATAGAGAGGTTTGGGGTGCCCAAGAATGGATTGATTAGGTCTGGAGTTTGCAGACCCGACATTTTTTAACTCAGACACAGAATTGCAGGTGACAGAATTCCAAAGGCTACTTACTACTCGTATTCAAGGCCTTATTGTTTGTCGTTATTGCATGAAAAAGACTCATGTGATACTGACATGGAGAATAAATGGCACATTACTAAGAAGGCAGGTATTATAACTAAACTGAAGATGCTATCAACTTGTACTTGAAAGAAAAGGAAGAAGGTCATATGGTGTGGGATTTGATAAGGAGAGCTTGACAAATGAATGTCTGGTTCCACCCCACTCTCAGATCAATAATGGGGTTTTGCAGAAACTAAGAATCTGTTTCATAATTATATTGTTCTGTGCAGTGCACACCTATTTCACTATACATGAGGGACAAGTAAACCAAATACGAGTGGCCCTTCTTGCCTTCATAGGATGGAACAAGCACGCCTGCCTAAAACACCCAGCTCACAATCCTTGTTCCATAAATCTTCAAAGAAATTCTTTTAATTTCATTTCATTTTATGTGTCCCTTAAGGAACTTCTTATAGAAGTATAAACAAATGCTTCTCATTTCAATCTGTGGATATTTCGGTAAAATAATGCATTTTGGAACCGGAGGGCCTTCGTAGGCAGAGAAGGCAGGCAGCTAAGCTTTGGAGTTCTAGCTTCTAGGACATTTCATTTTTAGGTCGAGCCTAGAGCAGCGCATGCGCTGCTTGCTCGATCTTTAGTAAAGGGCAAAAAAAAGTGCTACCTACCAGAGTTTAGCTGGCCTGAAACATGAGTGCATGTGTGCGTGGTCATTAAACGCTTTCCCCTCTGCCTCCGTCCGATCATTTTAACTTTCACTTTCGTGGCTTGGCTGGCTTATTTTATTTAAACTAACTGCAGACCTACGCAAATTCACCCTTTAAAATTAACAGCACAAGCGCACAGTCAACAATGGCCCCTGCAGCGTCTCCCGCCGCACTTTAGGTTTCAGCTAGGCACCCTCTTTCACTTTAACACGGGCTCACAGTCAACAATTCTCCCCCACTACCCCCAAGGCGCCACGCTGTAATCATCTTAATTGCTATATAAAACTTTATAAATAAAAATAAAAATATCATTAAAGTGAGTTCCCGGTCTCGCATGGATTGATTCCTATGTAAACATCGCAGGCGTTGTTTTCTTCTCTTTTCATTTGAGATATTTGACCGTTATAAACGAGTCTCTTTAAATGTCTTAGTGAAAATAATCACGTTAACAAAAGCGTCAACTGATTAGGAGTCGCGCGGATTTGGGCAGACCAAACAGGCTGTGCCAGGCATTTCCTGCTGTTTTCTTCCATCTATACTGGCATTTCCGGCTGAGATTTTATTGCATAGAACTATTTAATCCCTCAATTTAGCAGTCCGTAGAGTGCCAGAGAGCGCAAAGGTACACTTGGGACCCACAAGGGGTGAGAGTGCTAGCGTGTAGAGGCAGGCTGTGGGGAACTGGTGGAATACACTTCAAGACTACTTCAAGCTCTTGAGTTTAATGGTCTTTTGATATGCCCTGATGGATCTCTTAGTATGCTGAAAAATGGCGCAGAAATGCCAATTTTTTTTCTGCACTGCTATTTCTGGTATCCTCCAGGTGCAAAACAGCATGTGCATCCAGCGAGGTAAGAATGTGGTGATGGACCTTGAGGCTTCCTTTTCTCACAGATATTCAGTGACCTCGGCCTCAATTAGGGGACCCCCTCTAGGGTTGGGGTAGCCTACTGTAGGCCCTCTCCCCACCCCCCGTCCGATGGGGGCCTGTGTTTCGCCGCTGAGTGCCAATAGCAGTTATTATGCCTAATTGCTATCTGCTTTTCAGGACTATTTTGTTTGCAAAAATTGTTTTAGGCGAGAAGGTGATGATTTCAGACTACTTTTTCGGAGGAAAGAGGAAAACCTTGGTACTGGGGCAAGTGAAAGCATTAGCTTTTAAGTCATTGAGATTGATGGCTCTTACCCAATCTCCCTGTTGAACCCTTGAGCAGAAATGGCAGAGAACTGTGAAATCCTGAGCTTTCTATGTCTTTCTTTGCTGATCTAGGCCTCACGAAGTTTGACTTAATAAGTAATTGCCGATATACTCTCTCTCCTCAGCCTGGCCCATTATTGAACAGCCCTAAGTTCACCTAGGTCAGTGTGAGGAAGCTTCCTACTTAACCACACACACAGCCACACCCACAATCACACAACCTCACACCCACACACACACAACCACATAACCACACAACCACACACACACACAACCACACACAAACAACCACACACACCACACACACACACCACACACACAACCACACACAACCACACACCACACACACACATAACCACACACACACATAACCACACACATGACCACACACACCACACCCACACTCAACCACACCCACAAACACAAACACAACACACACAACCACAACTACACACAACCACACACACACACAACCAAACACACACACACACAACCCCAACCACACACAACCACACAATCACACAACCACACACAACCACAACCACACGCAACCACACACACACAACCACACACACATACACACACACAACCACTCACACACAACCTCACACACACAACCACACACACACACACACCCAACCACACACAGACACACAACCACAAGCACACACACAACCACACACACACACACAACCACACACACGCACAAACACAACACACACAACCACACACACAACCACACACACAATCACACACACACACACAACCACACACACACAACCACACACAACCACACACAACCACACACACAACCACACACACAACCACACATACAACCACACACACACAACCACACATACACACAACCACACACACACACAACCACAACCACACACACAACCACAACCACACACATAACCACACACACAAACCACAACCACACACACAACCACACACACACACACAACCACACCGTCAGTGCACACGTTCACCAGACACAGACACCATCAGTCATCAGTGCACACTTTCACTGGGCACAAACACCACCAGCCGTCAGTGCACGCTTCCACCAGGCACACACCACCAGACGTCAGTGCATGCTTTCACCAGGCACACACACACCACCAGCTGTCAGTGCACACTTTCAGCAGGCACACGCACCACTAGCCATCAGTCCACGCTTTCACCAGGCACACACACACCACCAGCCATTAGTGCATGCTTTTACCAGGCACACACCACCAGCCGTCAGTGCACGCTTCCACCAGGCACACACACCACCAGCTGGCAGTGCATACTATCACCAGGCAGACACTCCACCAGCCATCAGTGCAAAATTTCTACAGGCACACACACCACCAGCCATCAGTGCGCACATCAATTGTTAACGCATACGTAATTAACTATTGTAGCAATCACAGTATGGCGCACTTTACTTTTACACATATTCATCTAAAACGCAGCATGCCACCCTTGCTACAAAAATAGATACACTTTCTTTGGCCTACAATTTATAGACTTTTGTTGCAATTGGTGTTGCAATATTTAGCAATACCAAAAGCTCAAACGTAATTAATGTGAGACCTATTGCATTGCAAATGCTTGGTGGTATTTACCATAGGACCTAAAAAAGAGAAATTGTTGTTGTTTTTTTACTTAAGAGCTTGTACAATGACATTGAGCATGTGACCAGATGTTCCTAGGTGTTGAATGCACTCGTTACCAAAGGTAGCTTTGGGTATTACTTTACAGGCATTACTGCTGCATAAAACTACGTTATTTTGCTACTTTGGAGTCATATAAACTGACCAAATTGTGTTCTTCACATGTATTAAAATTACTGAGGGCACATACTGATGAAGCAGTTCCAGCTCCGAAATGTATAGAAGGACCGCTCAAGGAAACTTGTAAAATGCTCTATAGTAGAGAATTAATGACTGCACCAGCTAAGTCGGTGTAAACTATTACTAAACATATTCTCTGAAAAACTTTGCTCTGAACTTTTTTTTATAAATAAAATATGCCCTATGGGTGAAATTGGTAAACTACTCAGGTACTTTGTTCGCCAACTTCTTATAGTTTAGAAGGTGAAATGTAAAATTTGGTGAGCCACTAAACTCAGGTCAAAATTGATGGATACATTCGAAAGTTTTATATCAACTGAGAAGACGAGCCACCAATTGATTATGTCATTTGCTTACACAAGGTTTCTGGCCTTGAGGGTTTACAACACTAGTTTGATAAAAACGTTATAAAAATGATTAGGGCCACAATTGGCCAAATTGAAAGGAGAAGTAATTCAACGATGGCATTTACGTCAAACCCATAACTGCAAAAACAGAAAAGGACACACTACATTGCACCTCCTATTTGCTTATATGACTTCTTAAGCAAGATGGCAAACTATTTAAAAACATTTTTTACAAGAGAAGCAATTGGCAAAAATATTAAAGCTAAACTGACCCGGGTAAGACAGCCACTGCCACACATTCAATAAAATTCTAAAATAATAAATGTGAATATTGCATCCTCTCAGTGACTTCATTGGACTGTAAATCTGGGTTACCGGCTGAGTATTTCATTTTGGATCGATAATGGCTTCAAGTTGTTTTGTTAACAACACACAGTAATGAGGTGGAAGAGCACATGGTTTATAAGTGTCACTCGAATAATTCTGTGACATGAAAGAAACACAAACCACATTTCCCATTATGAACTGTTGATTGATCCAATATGGAAGTTTAGCAAATTTTATAACCCAATTCTGCTGTACATCATAAATATATGACAACAAATACACCCCATTGCTTAGAAAACTTTAATTCATGGATACTCTGATGGACATGTTTCTGGTATTTGATGCCAAATTTCTTAAACACGGGATATTAAGTATTTTTAACTTAAAAACACCCACTTTGGAGAGAAGATGAAAACAATCAATATTTTACACAGGTTGGGTACTTAGAGATCCAGCACACATTTTTTCTCCAATAGTTCTTTTTATGCGATCTGAAATACCTGCTAGGTTAACCTGCTGTGATACCAGGTTTAAAGGTCTTTAAATTCAAAAGCGATTTTGGCTTGTCGTTCTAGTTTTAACATCAGTTGTTCTGATGCAAGCTGACTTGGCATAAAGCTGTTCCACAGTTAAACAGTTTCAATCACATACCAATTTTAGGTCGAGCCTCCAAGACAGCGCACATGTCTATTTGTAAAAGAGATATTGTGAGCTTACCAAGGACAAACAGAGACTTGGATCCTATCTATTTCTTGGCTTTCCTGCCACCTTCATTTAGCAGCTTTTAACTTGTGTCCCAGCTTGTCAATCTTGTGTTTGTCCCTGCCATGGATCAAATATTATTTACCATCTCTTTTGACTGGCAGGCTACTATGCTTCCACTTCTTGCTTTTCAAACCATTTTGTTTTCGCCTTTCAGAGAGTGCATGTGCTTTCCCGCTGTTTCCAGATGTATCCCTCGCTTACTTCTCTCATCTGCACCCATGTTTGCTCTCTGTCACCTGTGTGCTTCTCCCCTATTACTTTCTCACCCATGTCCTCCTCTCCTGCGTACTCCATGTTGCTCTCTCACCTTTAGCTTCTCCTCCCCACCTCTCTCTCCACGTTGCTTCTGTCCCCCTGCCCTCCGTATTGCTACCCCTACACTCATTCTCTATCACCTTGTGCTTCGCCTCCCCCAGTGCCCCAGTGTTACTTTCCCCACCCATGCCCTCTGTGTTGCTCCTCCACCCATTCTTCAATAAACAAGGTTGTGTGCAGGTCTTGCTTGCGACCGTGTATGTGCTGCATGCACTCTTGCTTGCGGGAGATATTGCATAAAAGAAGGGGGTTGCAGCCCTTCCATTGCATAACATTTGTTGTCTTCATTGCCACTCTTATTTGCTGACTTCTAATCAGCCTTCACTGGCCCCTTCTTTCGGCTGGAGCATGGACCAAGTAATGGTTGCGTCAGCTTGCTTGCTGTCCTTCTGCTAATCACACTGTCACTGGAGTACTGCTTTTGCTTTTTCTTCTTCCCTGTCGTCCTCATTGAACCTCTTGTCATTTGTAACTATGCTTAGCTCTTTTCTCCTTTGAAACGAATGTTTATTGTGACAACAAATGTTTTTTTCTTCCAAATGTATTTTTTACTTGGACATGGTGCAATTGCTTTCTTTATGTGTTAGGATTTTTTGCCAAATACCCTATTTATTTCTTTTTCATGCATGGGGAGAATAACTGATTTGCTCAGAAACACAGAAGTGTTGTCCAGAGACCTAACAAGCATTGGCAAAGCAATAGGTCTCATCTTTGAGACTGTTGGCTCTGCCATTGCCTTTTTTTAATACTGTACAGTATGGGCATGGTCAACTTTGGCAATGATTTGTAGTCATGCTGTATCGCAGTGTGGCTGCTGTTTAGCATGGCTAAGAGAAATAATAAAAAAGCTTATGATGCATCTGGATTCGCTAACCCGCTTAAAAAAAGCACATTAGCCATGGCTGCATCATAACACTTTTAGAAATTCGTTTTAGCCACACTGCAAAGCTTCAACACTGCTGTACAGCATGACTACAAACATTGTAGACACAGCACCCCCATATGTTCTAGTCTCGGCCATTCAAACCATCCTTCCCACACTGCTTGGAGTACTCAATACCTCGATTGCTACCAGCACAGTACCAACAGCGTGGAAGCAGGCTATGGTGAGGGCCCTGGTCAAAAAACCTAACCTTGACACCAAGAACTTCAACAATTTCCGCCCGATCTCCCTGCTGCCTTGGGCAGCCAAAATTCTGGAGAAACACATAAACAGTATAGTAACAACTTTTCTCGAACAATACCAACTGCTTGATCCATCCCAGACTGGCTTTCGCCCAAAGCATGGGACCGAGACGGCACTGCTGGCAGTCACGGAGGAGTCCAGGAGAATCGTAGATCGGGGAGGATCGGTGGCAATCATCCTCCTCGATCTAAGCGCCGCATTCGATACCGTTAACCACGGTATCCTCTTGCAGCGTCTCCTGGACATCGGAATATCTGACAGAGCTCTGGAGTGGCTCAAATCCTACCTGAGCGATAGATCCTTCCAGGTGTACGAGGGCAATGTCACCTCCTCCAGCAAACCTCTGGGGTGCGGAGTCCCGCAGGGATCATCCCTAAGCCCGACGTTATTTAACGTCTACATGAGGCCGCTGGCTGGGATCGTCCGCCCGTTTGGTATTAAGATCGTTACCTACGCGGACGATACCCAGCTGGTGGTCTCCTTGGCACAGGCAGGCGGTCCCTCGGCGAATGTAGATCTCGCAGGTTGCCTGGAGACGGTCAAAAGCTGGATGACCAAGTCTTGTCTCAAACTTAATGGAGACAAGACAGAGCTCATGCTCTTGGGTCACACTTTACCATCCACTATAGACACTCTTTGGCCCCCCAGCTTAGGTCCGGCTCCAGCTCCCAAAGACGCTATTAAGAGCCTTGGTGTCTGGCTCGACAGGTCCCTGTCCTTTGACCAACAGGCAACGAAACTTTCTGCCACTTGCTTCGGCATCTTGAGAGTCATCAGGAAGATCCTGCCTCTACTCCCCTTTGAAGCAAGAAAAACCGTAGTCCTGGGCCTGATCCAATCGCGGCTGGACTATGGAAACGCATTGTATCTCGGAGCTCCTGACTTCACTTTACGCAAACTACAATTAATTCAGAACTGCGCAGCCAGAACACTTTTACAAATTCCCCGCAGATCCTCAGTAAAATCAGGACTAAGGATACTGCACTGGCTCCCCGTAAAGGAAAGAGTAGATTTCAAATCACTCTGCATCGCACACCAGACTTTCTGGTCTCGAGGCCCGGCTATCAATTTCCCCCTCATCACACCCTACCTACCCACTAGACAGCTGCGTTCTACCTCTGCTAATCTAGCCACTGTGCCACAAATAAAGAAATCAAGGTCCGGAGGCCGTTCCTTCTCATACAATGTCGCAAAAAAGTGGAACGCCTTGCCTCAGCATCTCAGATCAAACCCTGACATTCTCTCCTTCCGTAAACAGCTGAAAACACTACTGTTTACTGCATAATCAATGAAGCTGAATCTGCCTTCCCTCCAACTTAAACCTCAGCAATATTCTTAGCGCTTGGACGCCTCAGGGCAGCTACCCGCGCTTTAGAAATCCGAATTCATTCATTCATTGTCAAAGCCAATCGCTCTCATTGGCGATACATATTGGCTTTGTCAATGCTTGTTTTCTTTGAATTTGACTATCCAACTGATAACAGCTAATAAAAAGAAAAACAGCAACAACCTCATTTTGTTGGCATGTGCAATCGTGGTGCACACACCTACAAAATGCAAGTTACAGCATAGACTTCTTTTTATTTAGCCATGCTGCACAGCTTTGTGGATGCTGCACAGCATGGCTAAAAACCATTGAGAAAGCCAATATGTCTCAAAGGTGAGATCTATTGGCTTTGCCAGTGCTTGTTACCGTACACATGAGGAACATCTGAGCCACTTCAGGCAGCAGCAAAAACGAATCTTTCAACGAAAGGATAGAAACGTTAAAAAAAAAATCGTAAACGATGCATCCCGTTTGGGGCGATTGCAAGTACCAGAAGGCGCCAGGAACATGACCCACCGCCATTTTATGGCTCCAGAACTTACCCATCTTGGTGCAAAAAGCCCCGCTGTCTACAAGCTTTGGGGAGGGGCCATGCCTGAGAAATCAGGTGTGTGAGGCAGGAGTGGAAGATGTTGTTTGACCTACTTAAATATATGCCTAACTCATTTGGCGTCTTCCTCCCTATGTTCCTCCACATATTCTTTAACGCTGTTCCATACCTGATTTCAGCTACGCCTGTGTTTAGTCTGTACAGATTTGCACCTGAGCTACAGCAAGCTCATTTTTAAGGGACTCTTCACCATCAATGCATACAAAAAACAAAACCATGGAGCATCGGCCCGTGAGTATATTTGTACTTGATGTACAGCTCATAAGTTTAGTGCTACAAAGCGCATGGTAAGCACTTCTTCCCAAAGCGTTCTTCAGCTTGCGTTATTACAGTAGGGACATAATTGTGGAGGCGTAAACCAATATTCTACAGTTGAGTGACAGGAGCCCTGATGTCTCAGCGGAGTGATATGCTGAGTGCGAGCTTCTTTGGATATGATTAGATAAAAGGTTGTATTTTGCCTCCACTGTTCTTTTCTGAATAAGTTTTGTGCTCTAACCATTTGCTGTGCAAGGGGGAGGAGAGAGCCTCAAGGCTGTGTTGACACATACTGAGTCAGTAAATCATGTATATGAGAACAATTAACTCTGTCCTGGGGAGTGTCCGCGCGCTGCTTTTGTTCCAAATGCTGCTGAATTCGCTGTTATAATGTTTACATTTCATTTCTTGCACTCATTCCAAATAAGCAGGTGCTCTGATTAGTTCCTGTTCCTGGTGGGTAAGTAGGCGGTGTTCTGTTCCCCAGGCAACAAAATATTTTGAAGGTGCGATTGTGCGCATGCTCAGAGCCTGCTGATAATGCTGGCTTGATCCATCAACGATGGCACAGCGAGATTCTAGGCGCTGTTTTCTCCTAAATAGGGACACATGTGTAGATACAATGTTACATATTGTTTCAATTGTTTTTTCATGGCTAGTTAAGGCCTGATGTACAAAGACCCTTTCACAAACCAGTATTTGCAATTGGAGCATCTATTTCTTAGTGACTGGGTTTGCAATTTGTGATGCAACCTTTGCACTAATAGTTTGCATTGAAATTGTATATTCACAGGGGGTCGCACAACGACCTGCCTAACCAATATCACTTAGATAGATCACAATTATTGCTAAATAGGCTTGGCGACAATTTTTTTATCGCTGCCTATCGCTGGATATGTTAGCGGAGAAAACATGCTATTAGCAAAGTTTTTCTCCATTGTGCTAAAATATCCAGCGATAGCGGCGAAATGCACGAATATCGCTGAGAATACAGCGATATTCACGCATTAGCGACAAAATGCTCTTAGCCATGTTATCCACCTCCCATTGGATAACATGGCTAAGAACTGGTCTGAGCAGGCGTTGGTTTTTGGCAATAGCTGGAATATTTCCATCGCTACACATGCCTTGCTAATAGGCGATAACGAAGTTAGCGACTGCTTTCAGTCGCTAACAGGTTGGGTACGCCCACTTTGCATGTCATTAGCGATAAATATCGCTGACATGCAAAGCGCCTACAAGCTGTCGCTAACAGTTAGCGACAGCTTGCTAATAGGGCGATAGAATTATCACCGCTTAGCGGCCTAAAACGGACGCTAAACCGGCAATAATTGCCTATCGCCACCCTTGGTAATGTGCCCCCATGTTCGTAATTTTACATGGGATTGCTTTCCCTTTAGGAATCACTATACCCTTGCTTTTGAGTTTCGGTATATGGTCAATGGTTTCCAAGAGCCACGCATTCACGGCTGGACTGAGAACGCAAACCAACTCTGGCAATTAAGTCGGACTGGCCTAGGGTGCTGGTGGGAGACAAAAAAGTAACAAAAAAGTCCCCCACTGCTCCACATTCGGCCCCCGCGCTTCCTGCCCACCGGGAAAACTCCTGGTGCCGCTATGGCCAGTCCGGCTCTGATTCCATTGTGACTCCCAAATAAGAGGAATGCCTCTTTCATGCCCGGCCTATTTGAAATTCATAATTAGTCACCAAACCCATTTTTCGAGTGAGAAATATTTTCTGATCCATAAAGGAGGTTTTGTACATAACAAAAGACTCTTTTACAATCACAAAGCCTATTTTGTAGCAGTTCGCAGGCTTTGCAATAGCATATATTTTTGAACTTGAGGCCTTATGTGTTCTGGAGAGTACCTATGCATGGGGAATTTGGCTGGGTGGACGGGGAGAAACTAAGGGGCAGATTTATCATTGTAGTCCATTGCCCTTCTGTCACGCATGGTGTCGCAAGGGCAACGCAATACTTAAGTCAGATTTACCAAGCAATGCAAGGTCTCTTGCATGGCCTTTCATTGTTTGGTAAATCTGGAGGGACATCAAGGCAGTGCAAGTTGCGTCAATGCGTTACTCTGCCCTGCGAATGCATTTCATGGATGGAGCTTGGGTGTTCCAACGCATCTACCCATAGATTTAGGCGCATTCCCATATTTACAAAAACTGGTGAACCTGGGAGTGTGTCAAAATGCTGCGCCTTCCTAGGGGTAGACACAACAAGGAGAATTATCTTTAGGAAGAGCAAAAAGCCTCTAGCAATTGTTTTTATGCAAGAAGATGTGCCATCCTGCACAAAACAGTCCTGCCTGCATTGCTGCTAGGCGCCAGACAGCAGATTGTGCGCCTGCACAGGCAGAGAGCAGGAATGCACCATATACTTGTAAATATTGCACATTCCTGCCCTCTCCCTTTAACGCAGCGCATCAACTTTTCTTGATAAATCTGGCCCTATGTCCTATATTGTTCTATAGACTACTGTATCTGGGATCTGAGTGTTCTGCAGTAGGGGCACGTGGTTATTTGTACTACAAAGATTAGGTTACACCAAAGAATGTTGGAGCAGGTTTGGATTCAATGCAGTGTGGACATTTTCTAGGTGTGCAGTATTTATGAATTTAGATTTAGTGCGGATGTCACGGGTCTGGGGTGGCGGAGTGGGAGGGGGAGGAGGTATGGGGGTGTGAAAAAGAAAAATACACTTACCGCCTCGCCGCTCTCTCCCACGTCGTCTCTCCTCCGCATCAGTCAAATAAGAAGCAGCCAGGCTCCCCTGAGCCAATAATAATGCTTGCCTTAGCGGAGGATCCACCACTGTATGATTACCAATGGAGTGCTAAACCATGTTATTTGCTCTGCATTTGATTTTTCTTCTAATTACTGACTAAAATGCAGTGCACTTCCAATGTTGAAATACCACTGCTAGTTAATAGATTGTTTCTGGTTTTAAGTGTTTCATGCTGTTAATCTGTTTTAATCAGGTAGGAAAAAAGGATTTGTCAGAGGATATATTTATTAATCTTCTTCCATGATACCTCTCATTGAACCTTATTTTTACCACGTACCACATCCACACATTTAAATAATACTTTTCAAATGCAACCGTGTATATGAGATGTTCTTTACCAATCACCAATCAATGAATACATAAAATCTAAATAACATTTTTTTATAGTACAATCAAGAATTTGACCTACACCATTAAATTCCACATTAAAATATATAATTATAGACCATTCTTCAAATCATGCTTTTTGTTAGGCATGCCACCAGTGTGAGATTTATTGAAACATGTGATTGATTATTGTAACACAAGATTTATTAATTCACAGTGTGCAGTCCAACATGATTTCAAAGGGCATGCGGCTAATTGGTAAAGAGGTTGTAGCTGTGCTCCTTATGAGAATTCTGGTTGTCTTGGGCTGAAAACAAGAAGGAGGGAAGGAAATGTTGGAGTTGTATATGGCTCTGGTTACTGGAATATATTCTCAGCATTATTGTTTATTCTGAGGTTGGTTCAAATGACTATGGGCCTAATTCACAAAGAAAGTCGGAAATGTATTGGTGGAGATCTCAATGTATTTTTCCAACTTTCTGGAATTCACAAACATTCAAAGAAGTTTGCTTGGAAAGCTGTGAAGTGCAGGGCCTTCTCATGCTGGATAATGATGGTCTGTGCTGCTGCCAAATCCTGCGGATGCACTTTATCATGGTCCTTTCCACCTCTTCAAGGCACTGCACCTTTAATTGTTCATTGCCTTTTATTAGACCTCCCTTGATTTAAATATTTGAGGCCTCAGATATGTTAGCGACCTCAACCCTTTACCCTACATGAACCCCAAATCCTATATGATCTATCTGAAAAGCCAACATCCTCAACTTATTATATATGGGATAAAGCACTCCCTGTAGTATAGTATAAGGCCATTGCAAGACACAGAGGAGATCCATACCCACATAGAGGAACGAGGTCGAAGGCTGAGTTCCTTTTTAAGGTTATGGAACTCCTAGGTGACTTGCAATATCCTTATCATGTGTGGCAGGGGGTACTTTATTCCTTATACTTTATGGTCACCCCATCAGCTTCCCCACAAACCACTTAAATCCTTGGGGCATAGCTCTTTCACCTGAAAGAGGAGAGCCTGATTGCCACCGTGAATAATAAAAATAGAATCTCTAGCACAAAATTTAACACACCAATAAAGCTTTTAGATAGTCGTTGCAAAAAGGTATTAGAAGCAGTTCAATATAAGTCAATTAAAAAAAAAAAGGTACAGTAGAAAAATGCAGAAAGATTTTAAAATGTCTATCATTATTGTAGGAGTGAGAAAAATAAACACATTGCCATAAATATCTGCATTCTGCTAGTCAGCATACAGCTCGAAAAAACAAAGTGAAAGAAAAGCAACAATTTGTTTTCTTTAATTATGGCCCATAACCTGACCTGCCTTTCCCTTTGGCTGCTGGCTCTGCCAGTAGGTATTGTAGCATCAGAACTCAACAGTAGTATATTATTATCTGTATACTTTAATCTGTGACTTGGTGCATCACAAGTCACTGATTGAAAAGAAATTCGAGACAGGTTTTTAAACAGGAATTGCAGAATCACATGTAAAATACATGTGATGGATTCTACAGTCCCTGTATAAAAACCTGCTTCAAATGTCTTTATAATTGGTGACTTGTGATGCACCTAGTTCCGATTATAAAGAAATTACACCAGCTACAGTTTTACTTGGGATTATTGCTGACCATTGGTTGGCATTCCTGTAATTTACATTTGCTAGCTTCTTATTTCCACCTTTCTGCTTCTCATCTTGTGCTTATCTGTCCCCTGGAGCATAGACTTTTTACCATGGCTCTGATTGGCTTGGTTTCCAACCTTCCACTGCTGACTTTTAACAAACTATGGGGCATATTACCAACCAATAGAGATAATTTTCGTCTCTAACTTGTTTAGAGACAAAAATTATCGCCGCACATCGGCGATTTTTATTAGCAAGGTTTATCGCAAATGCGATAAAAAACGGCCGCAATGCATGAATATCGCTGAAAAGTCAGCGATATTCATGCATTATCGAGCAAATGCTCTTAGCCATGTTATCCACCTCCCATTGGTTAACATGGCTAAGAACTGCTCAGGGCAGGTGTTAGCTTTTGGAGATATTCGCGCTTAGCGCGAATATCTCCAAAAGTTGGTAATAGGAGATAGCGATGTTAGCGACTGTTTCCAGTCGCTAACATCTTGGCACGTCCACTTTGCATGTCATTAGTGATAAATATCACTGACATGCAAAGCGGGGCCCAAGATGGTCGCTATCTCCTATTAGCTGTCGCTAACTGGTGTTAGCGACAGCTTGGTAATAGGGAGATAATTTTATCTCCGCTTTCTTGGCTTTTAAAGCCAAAAAAGCGGAGATAAACCTCCTTGATAATATGCCCCTATATTTTTATTTTAGTTTAGGCACTCCATGTTAGTGTATCATGTGCTTCTCTCCACCCCATGCTCCGTTTTGCTCTTCTCGCCCATGTGCTTCTTTCCCTCCCCCACTACGCATTGCTCTCTGTTTGACAGTGTTTGCTTCTCCCAGTCCTATGTATTGCTCTCCCCACTTTCTAAATTGCTTAACCCTGCCGCTACCCCACCTGCTCCTCCATTGAAAGAATAAAAAAATGCTTTCATGCTACTTTTTTTTTTACAGATCAATTTCGGGTCAGTAAATTAAAAGATTGAAAAAAAGGCGCCCTCGTAATTGTGTAGGTGTGGCCGTGCGCTCACCTAGAAAATGCTGTATCTCATGCTTCATCACACTTTTTTTACTTTTTTTTGGCCATGCTGCACAACATCGATGACGCTGTACAACATCACCTGAAACCATTCCATTGGCATAGAAAATAGGCCAGAAAGACAACACGTGTTGGCTCAGCTAATTCTTGTTTTTTCAAGGGGTGGGTGGTAAACTTCGCTCCACCGGCAGAGTCTTGCCACGCCGAGTTCCGCTTGAATTCTGAAAAAAACGCCGCCTCCCGCCACCACGTAGCTGAGGTTACCCGTGTAGTGGCGCAGTCTAGTTTACGCACGTCACGTACAGACGTGACGTGCGGCCGTGAGGAGGGTGCGCGCGCAGCGCACATTGAGAAGCGCGAAAAGCCGGCAGAGAGCTGTCTAAGCCCGGCGCTCTTTAGGGAAATTAAGTTAAATAAACAAGTTTACCACATAACGTTGCAGCGTCCTCATTGGGGCAAAGAAGGGCATTACCATCATTACAATGGCGACGAGGGTGGGATACTAGACCCCCTGCCCCCCACAGAGGACCAGACCACCAAGGACACCATCTGCCACTGGTAGCCAGAGGGCAAGCAGTAAGAAACTGGACCACAGCAAAGGAAGGAAAAAAACCTGGTGCCAGGCAGAGCCAGAGGTCAGGAGGAGATCAGCTGCAACACTCAGGTACCACCCTAAAGAGCGTGGCAGAGCTCAGCACAGCCCAGGGGAGGTGACTACCAGCCCAAGGGGTAGCCCACACCCCAGAGACGTTAGGACAGCGCGCCTGAGCACGCGACGACCCACCAGACAAGGAGGACCGCGCTGGATCACCCAGGCAAGGTTGAGGGGGCGGACGAAGGCAGTCCCCAACCGCAAACAAGCAAGGAAGAGCGGGACAACACGCCAGGAAGTCCCAGAGGCCAAGCGAACGCACATCCTGCGATCAAGAGCGAGGAAATGAGTGCGCAGGCGGGGTACGCGATGGCGCCAGTGCAGTTTCTACCAAGACCAGGAGAACCGCTTATGAAGTGGGAAGACTGGAGGGAGTACATCGACAATTTCATAGGAGTATTGGAGGATGAGAATGAAGAACAATTCAATCCCAAGAGGAAGAAACGCATATTATTGCTAAATCTGGGCCCAGAAGGCCTGAGAATTTACAAAAGCCTTGTCCCGAAAGAAAGAGGAAGCACCGACGTGGATGTGTATGCCCATGCCATCGAAGACCTGAATGAACACTACAGGCCGGCGGTATGTGTCTCAGTGGACAGGTTCAATTTCCAGCAAAGGAAACAACGGCCGGGAGAGACGGTGGAGGAGTACGTTGCGGCCTTGAAGAGACTAGCGTCCACGTGCAAATATGATAACTGGGAGGAAGAGTTCATCAAAGACCAGGTGGTGATGCATACCACGAGCACGGCGGTGCAGGACAAGTTGTGGGCCAGCGGAGACACCACCCTAAAAGAAGTGATGGTAATCGTCAAAAGGGCAGAGCTGGCGCGCAGATGCGCGGACGCAACGAGGAAAGAGACAACCACTAACGCAATGGTGAACAGAATAGACGAGGAGGAGCCCCGCAGGGACTACAAGAGCAAGGGTTCGGCGGCAAAGGGACACAACAAATGGCAAGGTAACCCAGGCCCTCCAGGGAAACAGGCAGGAAGTACCAAGAAATCGTGCTATCGGTGCGGGAGCTGGTCGCACGAGGCACACAACAGGAAGTGCCCCGCGTTCCGCGCCAAATGTTTGTACTGCGGCATAGTGGGCCACTACGAGAAGGTGTGTCGGAGGAAGTCCTCGAAGAGCATGGTAAAGTACGTCGGACAGGAAAGCGAAGAACAAGAAGAGGGTGCAGAAGAAGACGTGGTCACAGTCATTTACATTGAAGATCAAGTACAAAGCGTAGAGGGCCAGGTGTTGAACATCGAAGGCAAGAGAACAATGAAACCGGTGCTGGAGATGCTGATTGGCGGGATACCGATTAAGGTCGTGGCTGACACCGGCTCGCCCTACACCATCATCCAAAGGGCGGTGTGGGAGGAGAGCTTTGCACCACATCTTGGCCCAGAATTGGAGCAGTTAGACATCCGCCCGGTAACGTACAACGGGGACCGCATTCCCATGGCAGGATTCAGACCACTACAGTTTGAGTTCAGAGACCGGTCAGCGTTCTGCAAATTGTACATCTCTGAGAGAGGACCCTCGGTCTTAGGATGGCTCGACCAAGGCGACCTGGGCATCAAGCTGGACCCAGGAGGAAAAGAACAGATACTACTCACGGAACCGGGAGTCTGGCCGGACCTAGAAAAATGGAAGGAGGACTACCCCAAGGTTTTCGGAGGCACAGTCGGAAGGATGGAGAAATTCGCGCACAAGATAGTCTTGAAGGACGGTGCTGTGCCCGTCGCCCACAAAGTGAGAAATGTTCCCTTGGCGGTAAGGGACGCTGTGCAAAAGAACTACAGGACCTCGAGAGGAAAGGGATCATCGAACCCATCACGTGCGCGGAGTGGCTCGCACCCCTGGTGGTCGTGAAGAAACCGAGCGGGAAGATCAGGCTGTGTGTCGACCTGTGGTATATAAATAAATAATACCGGATCTATTTTTGACTGGACATAGTAATAACAGATAGCTCAATAAATAAGAGTCAAGATTCGAGGTAGTAGGAGTTTGCAGGTTTAATACAGCATAAGGACAGGAACAGGACAACCTGCACAGGAATAGGATGGCAGCGCTGCCGGGGGCAGGATCGGAATCGGGACGACGGCGTAACATTTAATAACAGTGCACAAGTATATATACTAAAACAAATGCATTACAATACATACAATAGGCGGAGCAGTGGGTGTGGTCAATAGCAGTCGCGAAAGATAAGGGTGAAAGTAGGTGTAACAGGAGGCGTGAACATAGACATGTGATGTAAACGTAACAGAATATGTCATAAATGGGGCGGAGACATGGAGGGGGCTATCTGAGGAGCCGGGACCTCTAACCTAGTGGTGCGCGCAAACTGACAATGACGTGTTACTAGGAGAAGCTGGGGGCTATGACTTCTGCGCTAGGAGCAGAGACTGAAGTCTGGAGAGTCAGGGCGACATGTACCTAAACACTATCTAGTATCTGATGTTTAGAGAACATGTTGATATAAACTAAAAGTTATCGGGGTAAAGGCTAACAGACTCTAAGACTAGTGCATGCATTATTCTACATGTAGTGTGTGTTGAGGAATATTAAATGACCATTAATACAGTATTTCTCTTACATGGAGACGTAAAGGCTAGACGATGACTGAAACTATTGATGCGATTCAGTAGCTTAGGAATGCAGAGAAGGAGGGCTGGACTGATAACTGGAATCATAACATTCTCTTGGCAGACTAGCAGGCAGAGCCAGGCCAAGCCGGGCACTGTGAGGCAGGAAGTAAGTGAAGGGTCAGGAATACAGGTGGGGGCTGTATCGCTCCTCAGCGAGGGCTCAGGAGACAGGAGCTGAATCTGGTGTCCGGGCCCTTTTGAGGCCTAGAAACGGGGACTTTACAATGAAATAACGTGCACACTGAGAAACGTGGCAACGTAACTTTACATAGGCCTAATACTCGTAGCTTTCACGAGAACTGAAAACTGGCATACTAGAGATGGACACAACTGTAAGTGCGTCTTTAATTGAACATGGGGAATACATATGCATATTAATCATGCACACATAACATAAGATGGGGACACGTAGGGACACAGAACATGGCAAAATTTACTTTTCCACATTCCCTCCTTGTCACTACTTTTCCATCAGGAAACATCAATATTCATGATACCATCTATTATTTCATACAGTATCATTTGCTCGTCTCGAATTTTCTTGGAACTGGATTTAGAACGGGACTCGGGACTAGGAATACAAGAGGTAGCACAAATGCCGCAAATCGCAGGGCCACATTGTATACAGAGGCAGCAACTGAATATGATCGCTACTGCAATACCTAGAAAGGACAATACTTTCCATCCCCAGGCGGAAATTATATTCCAGAACCAACCGGACCATGTCCAGGTGCCTGGATTTTGGTGTAACAGATGGGCAATTTTATGGAGTCTGGTTATAGCTGAATAAACAGACGGCGCGTTATTAGGAATGAAAATGCAGCAACTAGATCCGATGACTCTACATGCCCCGCCCCTATCGGCCAGTATGACGTCAAGAACGAGACGATTCTGGAGCACGACAATTCTCATAAAAGATTGCTCTTCGGTTAAGTTACCTAGAGCGGAGGTAGTCTCAATCACTACTGCTTCAAGTGTTCTGGTTAATCTACGTATCAGTTTACTATTCACGACAGTACCTAAGTAGGGAAAGACACCTTTATTGATGTCTATGTATTGTTCTAGAGCAGTTTCAGTATAATCGACAATCGGGAGGTCTCTCTTGTGTCTAGTATGTACTAGGTGGGAGTTCCTATGATAGTCAGGTGGGGCTAGAAAAACTGGTGGCAGTAGGAAGGCAATGTAACAGGTTCCCTCCCAATCGAGGGGCAGACGAACATATGCGGTCTGACCACAAACAAAATAAGAATGACGTGAAGCTTTGAAAATAGATTTCCCACTGTCACTATACTTGACAATAGTAATACAATCACTATGTCCTACATGTACGGAACCATTCTTTCTGACACATAATTCACCTTTGACTGGTAGTACTGACATAGCAGGTAAGTCTGGAGTAGTATCAGACTGAACATTCAGGACCATGAAATTCGAAGAATAATTACCCAAATTATAAACTTCATTTTCTAGATCTAACCCTGTTCTGTGGGGAAGACCTTGCTTGTCTGGAAAACATGTACTGTTCAGAAAGAACATATCATTTGAGGATGACGTTAACGTGGACCATGCTCCACATGAACCGTTATGTGAAAATGGATAAGGAAAGAGTGGCAGAACTCCCTTCGGTGTCTGGAAAGGGGGGAGTCGACCACACACCCAACAATTAGTGGCATTGCTGGTCTGGTGTGAATAATGTAACATGCGGATAAAGGAATTATTTCGCATAGCAAGACGATAAGATAGTTCATGAGGAGGCAGATCACTAAACGTATGCTCTACTGTAGTATTAGAAGACTTATTTACATGAGAAACTGGAAAATATAAATACAATGCATAACTTATGCAGGTAATCATAAGGCTGAGATATAGCAGAAAACATAAAATAATAATGCAACTTTTAGAGTTCTCACTAACTCTCTCTCTATGGGGGTCTATTTTATACATGTCAGAAACCGGTCTAACCGTTTCACCTAGGGGAGGACTTAGACAATCAAACTGGCTGACTTATTTTACTAGACCTTAATTTTAACTTATACTCCTGCTGCGGAGTTTTCTCTAACAGGGAGGGTTTCGTATCAATGTCATTTGCGGGACAGTCCTTGAGAATAGTACTTTGGCAGTCTTTAAAATCCTCGGAAATGTTCTTGGAAACAGTCTTTAGTCCATAAAACTTCTTTACATGCGACAAATGCACCCAGCCCTTCCTGCCTTCCAGCTTGACGGCAGTACGGGTGGCCAGGAGAACTTGCTTGGGCTCCTTCCAGCGGGGCTCCAGCGGACTTGAACGATCAAAGTTCCTTACGAGAACCAGACTTCCGGGAACGATTTCATGCGGTGCCACCTCGGTATTGTCTGGAAATGCGGCGGCAACCTGTGAACGACAAGAGTGGAGGGCAGACATCAAGGAAGCTAGGTAATCTGTCAGCATATTACTTGAGACATCTGTAATACTTCGAGGTCTAGGTGTACCCCACATATTAGGGGGGCGGCCAAAAACGACCTCGTACGGGGACAGACCTGATCTGGAATGTGCGACCATGCGCATATAAAACAGAGCGACTGGCAGAGCAACTAGCCAATCTACACCTTTTTCTTGACAGATCTTAGCAATGCGGATTTTCAGGGTTTGGTTATGTCTTTCTACTAGACCGGCTGCTTCAGGATGGCGTACACAATGGAACTTCCACTGGTACCCTAACAAAAGGGAAACGTGTTTCATCAGTTCAGATGAGAATGGCTGGCCGTTATCAGAATATACGACCCTAGGGAGTCCATAACGGGGGAAGAACTCACGAACCAACTGCTTGGCAGTGGTCGCGGCTGTGTAATCTGGGACTGGATATGCTTCTGTCCACCTGGACAAAGCGCATACAACTACAAGGACATACTTGAAACCTCGACATCGCTCCATCTGAATATAATCCATCTGGAGGACTTCAAAAGGGTGGTCAGGGGGTTGGAATCCACCTTGTTCCACCGGGACACTTTTACCTGGATTAAACTGGCAACATATCATACAGGTACGGACTTTCTGCTTGGCTGCAGCTCGTAAATGCTTGTTAAACCAAATGTTCTGGATACTGTCTAACATAGCTTTTTCTCCTAAGTGTGCTGGACTATGTGCGGTATTGATAATGACTTGAACCATTAAGTCGGGGAGAAACCATGTGGCTTTTCCCTTCGTTACCCATCCCTGATCTGTCTGGACCCCTCCTTGTTCGGACCATTTCTTGATTTCATCGGGAGTAGCATGTAACTGGATATCTATGATATCTTGAGTAGGGTCCTTAACTGTCATACAGGTAGTCGGATCTGGAGTATGTGTTTGTGTCGGATTAACTGACATGTCTGGAGTCTGTGCTGTAAGCTTGGCTGTGCGATCTGCTAGATCATTACCTTGAGAAATAATGTCTGTAACTTTCGTGTGTGCTTTGCATTTCATGATGGCAATGGATGTCGGTAAATGTATGGCATCTAACAGAGCTTGAATAAGGAGACCATGCTGAATCTTGGTTCCATGAGAAGTCATGAAACCTCTCTCCTGCCAGAGCACTCCGAAGTCGTGTACAACTCCGAATGCGTAGCGTGAATCTGTGTAAACATTAACTTTCAGGTTCTTGGCGTGTATGCAGGCTTGGGTCAGAGCAACTAGCTCTGCTGCTTGAGCAGACAGGGTGTCAATACGGTGTGTTTCTATAACTTCAGTGTCAGTAGTCACTGCATACGCGGCTACTAGTTCTCCTGTACTTGTTCTCATACATGAACCATCCACATAAAGTGTCAGGTCGGGATCTGGTAATGGAATATCTGTTAGATCTTGTCTTGGCTTAGTCATAGTGTTAACTACTTCCACACAGTCGTGTGTGGCAGGATTCGAATTAACTGACGGTAACAGTGTAGCGGGATTTAGAACGTTGCAGCGTCTGATTTCTATGTGTGGCTGGAACAGTGTCAGTTCATAACCTGTTAAACGTGCAATTGTCAAGTGCTGAGTCTGTGTTCGGTTTAAAAGAACTTCCACGGAGTGTGGAACTTGTACTGTCAAGGAATGTCCTAATACTATGGAATCACTTTGTCTCATAGCTAGTGCTGTGGCTGCAACTGACTTAAGGCACGCAGGCAGAGCCTGGGCTATTGGATCTAATGTGCTCGAAAAATAAGCACAGGGCTTGTATTGTCCTGCTTTATCTTGTGTGAGAACAGATAATGCTGTACCTTCACGTTCTGTGACAAAAAGTGTAAAAGGCTTACTGTAGTTCGGTGTAGCTAGAACAGGAGCTTGACATAACGCTTTCTTTAACTCATTGAAACTAAGTGTATGTTCAGATGTCCAAGGGAGGACAGTCGATACGGCTGCCTCCTGTGTCGTTAACTGTATCAGTGGTTTGGCTAGAAATGCATACTGAGGAATCCATTGTCTGCAATAAGAAGTAAGGCCGATAAAAGCACGTACCTCCTTCTGGGTCTTGGGCTGAGGAAGACTCGCTATTAACTGGATACGGTCTGGTGTCAACTGCCTACCCCACTTGGACAGTAAGTGGCCTAAGTAGATCACTTGCTGGACACAGAATTGAAGCTTTGAAGGGGACACCTTGTGCCCCATCTCGGCAAGGAAATACAGAACTGTAAGTGATGCTCGCTCGCAAGCACGTTCAGAACGGGCTGTGATCAGTAGATCATCGACATACTGGAGCAGGGCAGTGTCTGTTGGCATGTGAATGTTGTCTAGTTGTCTCTTAAGTGCTTGACTGTAAATACTAGGACTTTCTGTGAAACCTTGAGGAGCTCGTGTGAATTTATAGCTCCTTCCATTTAAACAAAAACCGAAAAGGTACTGGCTGTCTGGATGAATTGGAACACTGAAAAACGCGTTCTTGAGGTCTATGACTGTGAAAAATGAGGCTTCGGAATCAATGGCTGTCAATAGGGAAGAGATATCTGGAACAACTGGATACTGGGGAATAATACATTTATTGAGTTCTCGAAGGTCAATCACTAATCGATATACTGGGGGTGCATTTGGATCAGTACGTTTCATGACTGGAATGATCGGAGAATTACATACATTGGAGTCAGTTTCTACAACTACTCCTTGAGCCATGAGCTCGTCAATAATTTTGGATAAGGCTGCTACAGCCTCAGGTGGCAATCTATACTGTCTGATTCGTGGCAGGACTATACCTTGCTTGAGAGTCACACGATGAGGTGTGATTTGCATAAAACCAACATCAGTTGGACCTTGCGCCCATAGATGCTGCGGAACATTAGACAATCTTGGATCAAAATCTCGTAATACATAGTGACCCTTGAAGTCACGTAAAAACAAACGTATTCCCTCGGGGGAACAACATATAACTGCACCTAATTCTTTCAGTGTCCTAATGCCTAACAGATTTTCTGGACATGACTTCGTAAGTAATAGATCAGTAGTGCGGGACAATGGACCTACTTCTAGAGTAACTGGCTTTGAAATCTCGTTTACAATAGGCTTTCCTGAAAATCCAAGGGAAACATTTCTAGAGCCTGAGAGCGGAGCCCCTGGAACTTCGGCGTGACTTATGGTAGTCCTACTTGCCCCTGTATCAATCAGAAACTTTCTGTCTTTCCCTAGTACTTGACTATGAATATAGGGACCTTCTTGATCTACAGGAATCTCGATGAGAGGCAAGCCTACCTCCCTCTCTAGGCTGTTTCATGAGTACTGTTGATACTCTGGATACTCAGACTGGGCATACTGATACATCTGCTGTGTAACATGCTGTGTTGCAGCAATAGGCTGCGGTGCTGGAACTGTCTGTTGTGCATTCTGTGGCTGAGAAGTCTGTGAAACTTGTTCTTGTCTAGGCGGACGTGGTCTTTCTTTAGTCTTACCAGTGGCTATATTATGTTTCAGAACTGCACACTCGTTTATAAAATGACCTGGCTGTTTACAATAATTGCATGTCCCTTTAACGGGAGCTGCAGGATGACTGGCTTGATTCGGACCCCTCTTCTGACTGTCTTGAGGAATAGACTGTGCAACTAGTACTTTCATTTTCGTGTCTTTCATACGTCTTCTCTCGTGTTCTTGCTCTTCTCTGATTCTATTCTGATGATACTGGAGAATCTGTAACATCTGGGACGGGGTACTAGCTTGCCATGTACTTTCGACTTTCAAAACTCGATTCTTAACTTGTGGACTTGAATTCTCGACTAATTTAGTAACAAAAAGATGAGGGTATGACTCGCTACTCGTCTTCAATCCACTGTTTATTATGAAACATTTTTCAAATCTAGAATAAAAATCACTAGTGTCTTCATCTTGTTTCTGTTTACAGGCTGAGATTGCATCCCAGTCTTCCTTTTTAGTGGCTAACAATCTGGGCAAAACTTGTATTAACAGTTCTGGTAATTCTTTACATTTCTCTCCAAGACCGGTACCTGGTACTCGTATCTTATCTTCAGCTTCTAGAACTGCCCAATCGATCTTTTTCTCTCCCACCTCCCATTCTTTTTCCTTGAGTTTCTCATATATGCCCGCGGGCAACAGGACTTTTAACATTTTAATAATATCTGGGTACGTATATTCTCCCATACGGAGCATGTCCTTTAATTCTCGGTGGAACCCTGCTGGATCTTTGTCATGACAAGGAATTAATTTCTTCATCTCTAAGAGTTCCATTTTTGTAATCGGGGTGTAAACAAATACTCGTTGCATTTCACCATCTGCTGTCCTGACTGGGTGTACTTCTCGTAACGGATTCTGTCTATCTATGTAAAACGGTTTACTTTCTGGAGGTGAGACATGAACAAAATGCGGGTTCAAAAACATACTATATTTGTAGCGCTGTTCTAGAATGACACTAACTAGATCGGTACCTAAACCTTTCCATCTATACTGGAGTAACTCGTTCAGGACATCATGTAACGGACCTGGATCAGAATGTTGACCCTCATACAATGTGATGAGGTGCTGAATCATATACATACCCACCAGTCGTTGCTCGGCTGGGGGCAATTTCAGAAACATTTGTGCCACTATTTCGTCTGGAAAAGTGGTAGAATCAGTAATCCATCGGACTGCTGATCGGACTAGTTCTTGTTCATGCATAGTACTTAACTCACTATAACCGATTCGTGATTTCAAAATGTGATCGGAAGCTTGAAATACTTGTTCCAGAGAACCTTGTTCTGGTGCTGGATGATGAAAGATTTTCTTGTGTTCTAGGTGTAAATGTCGGTCTGCAAATCTAGATTTTCCTACATACGCTATTCTGGCGGGATTCTCGTCCTCTACCTCTTCAGTAAAAGAGTCATTTTCTTTCTCGCTTACTTGTGCTTCTTTGCGTTGTTCGTGTAACCTTATTATTTCTTTACGTATCTTCTTGTACATACTCTCTATACTACTGATAGTTCTGTGCTTACCCTCGGCTATATTATCACTCCACCTTGTTAGTGTTCTCATTTCGGCCGGATCTTTGGTCGGATAATCTTGTTCCCTTATTAAACAATTAATCAGAAACTTTAATATCATGAGCTGGATCTCAGCTTTCCTTTGAGACATGGCTTCGCCAATACTTTCTGGATCATTCCCTGTACGGATGAAACGATATATTCTGTCTAGATCTTCTTTCATATCTGGTAGGGTGTCCAAATACCCGGTCACCCGTCTTACACGTATGGAATATATAACCGTACTATCATCGCCTGTGACTGGATCATAGCGGCATTCAGTAAGAGCTCGTCGGATGTCTGCAACGGACTTATATTTGGGCGTACGCTGTAACGCACGTTCATGTAACTCGACTAACGTTACACGTTGGTGTGGTGGCGGGGTACCAGGAGGACCTCCTCCTGCGGCCCCTAAACTAGAATCGTCGACTGATACTCTTCGTGCTGGCAGAGTGGCTGATGTGGCGGGAAGTTGTACTATGGGCTGGACCGGGGGTACCGTAGCAGGTACTGCAAAAGGTGCCCCGGTGTCTGGAGGAGCAGGAATTACATGATTTACAGGAACTGGCGGAACAGGATTTGCATATTCTGGGACTGTGTCATCCAAATAGGACGAAATAAAAATGTCAGCTGCGGTCGGTTTGTGACGTAGCTTGGTCGGAACTAAGGGTGGCGGAAAATTACTGGATGCCTCTGGGGTTGCTTTTGGCAAGCCCTCGGCAAGAAGAGGATACATACCCTTAATAAGGGCATTTCTCTGCCTGTCTGACTGTTCGGTTTTAACTCGTTCACCTATTTCGATTAGTTCCCTTTCTTGGACTCTTTCTAAGGATTCTCTACTTAATTCTGACTTTCTGATTTCCTTTTCGGTTCTTTTATGAGATTCTTTGCGCCATAACTCGATGGCATCTTTCTGTGACTGTCTGGCTTTCTTTTTCCATAATGCTTCTTCTACTCGCATGATGCACTCGGCATCCCACGTACCTGATACGGGCCATCTATACTTTTCTTCTAACTCTTTGGTGTACTCTACCCATAAATCTAGATACAATATGGCACTTATGCCATGCTTCTGATACATAAAGTGACCTGGACTGTCCCTAGGCGGGACAGGAACTGCTTCTTCTAACAGACCTTTTCTAGTTCTTAACTGACGTAGTTTGGAAAACAAAGGCATGACTGAACTGTAATCTAGACACAATACAATACACAATGAACACGATAATTACACCACTTTCATACCACGACATTAAAATACATGAATGACATTTTAAAATAACAGTTCGAACAGAATACTACCTGGAATACTGAAAACAGAATACAGAATTTCTCGAGGGCAGAACTGACTAGAACAGAGACTAGATGCACTGCTAAAACAGTACGAAACTTACCGGTCTCATAAAGAGACACGTCAGGACCCGCATCCACCGGAGTGGACACTTCGTGTTGGGTCTGTGTACCACCAAACCCACGGACCAGAGTCAATTAGATTGACCCTGTCTAGATACTACCCCAGCAACGGTACTCACCGGGCAGCAAGAACGGAAGGCCTCGGACTGGACTGGACTGCTTCGACGCCGGACGGACACACTTCGGACTTCTGTTACGGGTGGGCCTCCGGATACCTCGGACCTTGGACTCTCGGCTTGGGCTCTGGTCGGGACTCGCCGCGTTCCTCCACCGCCTCGTCTGGATGCTGGACCGCAACCTCCGTCTCCTCCGTGGGCCTGAGGGATACTTGAAGCAGAAATATCTGCACGTGCACGGTATGGTTCCGTCACGGCTGCAGAGGGTCAGGGGGCATACGTGGCTTCACCGGCGCGTGGGGAAAGGGCAAGTCCCTATTCGGGCGCCATTATGTGGTATATAAATAAATAATACCGGATCTATTTTTGACTGGACATAGTAATAACAGATAGCTCAATAAATAAGAGTCAAGATTCGAGGTAGTAGGAGTTTGCAGGTTTAATACAGCATAAGGACAGGAACAGGACAACCTGCACAGGAATAGGATGGCAGCGCTGCCGGGGGCAGGATCGGAATCGGGACGACGGCGTAACATTTAATAACAGTGCACAAGTATATATACTAAAACAAATGCATTACAATACATACAATAGGCGGAGCAGTGGGTGTGGTCAATAGCAGTCGCGAAAGATAAGGGTGAAAGTAGGTGTAACAGGAGGCGTGAACATAGACATGTGATGTAAACGTAACAGAATATGTCATAAATGGGGCGGAGACATGGAGGGGGCTATCTGAGGAGCCGGGACCTCTAACCTAGTGGTGCGCGCAAACTGACAATGACGTGTTACTAGGAGAAGCTGGGGGCTATGACTTCTGCGCTAGGAGCAGAGACTGAAGTCTGGAGAGTCAGGGCGACATGTACCTAAACACTATCTAGTATCTGATGTTTAGAGAACATGTTGATATAAACTAAAAGTTATCGGGGTAAAGGCTAACAGACTCTAAGACTAGTGCATGCATTATTCTACATGTAGTGTGTGTTGAGGAATATTAAATGACCATTAATACAGTATTTCTCTTACATGGAGACGTAAAGGCTAGACGATGACTGAAACTATTGATGCGATTCAGTAGCTTAGGAATGCAGAGAAGGAGGGCTGGACTGATAACTGGAATCATAACATTCTCTTGGCAGACTAGCAGGCAGAGCCAGGCCAAGCCGGGCACTGTGAGGCAGGAAGTAAGTGAAGGGTCAGGAATACAGGTGGGGGCTGTATCGCTCCTCAGCGAGGGCTCAGGAGACAGGAGCTGAATCTGGTGTCCGGGCCCTTTTGAGGCCTAGAAACGGGGACTTTACAATGAAATAACGTGCACACTGAGAAACGTGGCAACGTAACTTTACATAGGCCTAATACTCGTAGCTTTCACGAGAACTGAAAACTGGCATACTAGAGATGGACACAACTGTAAGTGCGTCTTTAATTGAACATGGGGAATACATATGCATATTAATCATGCACACATAACATAAGATGGGGACACGTAGGGACACAGAACATGGCAAAATTTACTTTTCCACAGACCTACGCGAGTTGAACAAGAGGATAGTGGTGGAGAGATTTCCCTTGCCCCGGATCGAGGAAATGCTGGCCAGAACCAGGGGGGTCAAATGGTATTCCACCACAGACTTGACCTCTGCCTACCACCAGATAGCCCTGCATCCGGAAAGCCGAAAACTCACGTCTCTCATCAATCCATTCGGGTGCTACCAGTTCCGCCGGATGCCGTTCGGGCTAGCCTCGGCGGCTGCGGTGTTCCAAAAGTTGATGCACCAGCTGTTTAAAGACACCGATGGGGTCCAGTATTTCCAGGACGACATCCTGGTAATGGGACGAGACAGACCGGATCACGACAACAAACTGGGCAGAGTACTAAAGATCCTCGAGAGCAAGGGCCTCACAGCAGAATGGACCAAGTGCCGGATTGGAATGGAGTCGGTGACGTACCTGGGCCACGAGATAGGGGTGCGAGGGGTTACCCCGAAGACAGACAATGTGAGAGCCATCTGCGATGCGCCACCGCCATCCACCAAGGAAGAAGTACGATCATTCCTTGGAATGGCAGAGTATTATAGTAAGTTCGTGCAGCACTTTGCCTCCAAAACCCATCACATGAGGCAGCTGACACGAGACAACACGGAATTCTGCTGGTCGGAGGAAGCGCAAGGTGAATTTGAAGTCATCAAGAGAGAGGTGGCTGGAGCAATTCCGCTCCAAGGATACGACCCCCAAGGAGCCACGGTACTAACCACGGATGCCAGCGACAAGGGGCTGGGTGCCGTCCTTATGCAAGATCGAGGCCAAGGGAGAATGGAAACGATCAGTTTTGCGTTCCACACGCTCAGTGAGACCGAGAAGAAGTATAGTGTAATTGAGAAGGAGATGCTGGCGGTTGTGTGGGCCATGTCCAGGTTCAGACAGTTCTTGTGGGGCACACGGTTCTTGCAAAGGACAGATCACAAACCCTTGCTGAAAGTACTAACGTCCAGTGGACATGCAAGTGCCACACCGCGGATCTCAAAGATGACCCTCAAACTGCTGGAATTTAGGTACGACGTAGAGCACATCCCTGGCAGCAGGAACAGAGTAGCAGACTACCTGAGTAGAGCGGCAGCCATGGATCAGAGTGGATGGAGTAGACCATGCTGGAGCGGAAGAAATGGTGGCACTCATGAAAGATCAAGAGAAAACCATCGGACACCAGGAATGGAGGCAGGCTTACAGAAAGGATCCGGTCCTGGAGGAAGTAAAATCATACATCACAGGAGGGTGGCCCGATAAAAGACTTACCCGTGGAGGCCTCAACCCCTACTTCGAAGTCAGAGAAGAGCTGTCGATGGACGACCAAGGAGTATTTGTATACAGAGGGGAGAAAGTCATCCCCCCAGCAGACATCATCCCCAAACTGTTGGACATGCTCCATGAGGGACACTTGGGAATCGGAAAACTTAAACTAAGGGCCAAGCAGAACTACTGGTGGCCAGGTATGGATGTAAGAGCTGAGAGGCATGTAAGAGACTGTCCACAGTGCCAAGGGGCAGACAAAACGCTCAAACCACTCCGCCCTGCCCTGGGCAAATTTGACCCCCCAAGGAATCCGTGGGAGGAGTTGTCAGTGGATATACTGGGACCCATCTTGGATGTGCATGGAGTCCAGAAGTACGTGTGTGTCCTGGTGGATCGGTACTCGAAATGGCCTGAGCTGAAAACAGACGAGGTGATGGATACAGAGACCATCATAAAATTCCTGGCGGACACCTTCGTGAGAGAAGGCATTCCGAAGTCCATCTTAAGTGACAATGGTCCCCAATTCAGGTCAGAGAAATGGAACAACTTCATGCAAAGGAATGGAATCCTAGCGAAGCACACGTCCATATACCACCCCGCTGGGAACGGACTGGTGGAGCGCTTTAACAGAGTAGTGATGGGCTCCGTGCAGGCAGCCATCTCCAACAACAAGGACTGGGAAAGGGAGATTGAGCGCATGGTGTGGGCGTACAGGATCACCCCCACAGGTACAGGATACAGCCCTTTCCAAATACTGAGAGGCCGCGAACCATTCACCCAGGACAACCGTGTGTGGAAAGACAAAGTCATAACAAGCGAATGGTCCCCTGCGGTTGTACGAGCCAATCTGGAAAAAGCCCAAGCCACTTACTCTAGACACTACAATGCCCGGAGAAATGTGAAAGGGACAGAGCTGGAAAAAGGGGAGTGGGTACGAGTGAGATTGGCCACGCTAAGGAGGAAAGGAGAGAGTAAATACAGCAAGCCCCTGCAAGTCAAGGAAGTGAGGGGTAGGGCGGCTCTACTGAGTGACGGTAACGTGTGGTCACAGGATCGCATGGCCAGATGCAACGGAGGGCAAAGATGGAACTGTGATGGAGGAGACCCTGAAGGGGCAGAAGCAGGGTCTCAGGAACAAGAACAATCAGATGGAGAGTTGGAGGTGAGCAGAGGAGAACAGTGGAGAGAGACAATGGACTATGGTGATCAGGGATCAGTTGGTGAGGCGGAAATGAGCAGGCGAGATGGAGGCGCGACCGCGCTTGAAGGTGGAGGAATGAGCGAAGAGTCGCAAGAAGGAGCGGTCCCGCCTATCCCCCCGAGACTCACACGGAGTGGTAGGATGGTGAATAAGCCTGCAAGATTCCGAGACTTTGACATGAGCGACGGACAGTGAGTTAAATGTTTGGTTGGGAAAAAAGGGGAGATATGTAGTGGCGCAGTCTAGTTTACGCACGTCACGTACAGACGTGACAGGCTGCCGTGAGGAGGGTGCTCGCAGCGCACATTGAGAAGCGTGAAAAGCTGGCAGAGAGCTGTCTAAGCCCGGCGCTCTTTAGGGAAATTAAGTTAAATAAACAAGTTTACCACATAACGTTGCAGCGTCCTCATTGGGGCAAAGAAGGGCATTACCATCATTACAATGGCGACGAGGGTGGGATAGTCAAATAAACAGCAAACGCAGACAATCGTTAGGTCTGTCCCAATCACCTATTCTTCATCCCATGAGCCCACCTACCTCCTCACAAACCAATGAGTCCCTGTTAATAGACCTGAACAATGATCTTCAGGTACCAGCTTCCCCAGAAACTGTTAATATCGATGTGAGCACATTGAATGCGAGGGATACTGATCATCACATGGTTAACGAATCTGATGCACAGGTTATCATTGAGGTTGAAGGAACTAATGACAATGATAAAGAAGATGTGGAGGATGACTCATCGGCCAAACCGTCCTCCAGGGCAGTTAGAGCCTGTCGCAGATTACAAAACAAACGTGGGGGGGGCACGCTCTGGGAAAAACAAGGCTACATCACCACCACTAAAGGAAAAAAATATATGCAAGCACAATGAGGAAAATAATCTAAGGGACACTTTGGACGAGGACTTAATGTCTAAAATAGCGGAGCTGTTAGAAATAAAAATACAGACAATTATCAAGCCACTTATTAGTAAGATTGATAAACTCTCCGCAGAGATAAAGAAGCTTGGGAGTGCGCAAAATGGCCTAGCAGATGCAATAGGCAATGCCCTTAGTAATGTCAACAAAGACAGTGATCTCCCAGAGAAAGATAACGTACCCAAGGTAACGCCAGACGCTATTCCTCCAGTAGTAATTCCTGTAGAATGCCCACAAACCTTTGGCAAAAATACTACCAATTTGCCATTAGAAGCCCCGACTGACCAACCAATTGACTCCATGCAAACTATAGTGCACTCTTGTTTTGATGAAAATCAAACACAATTTGTAGTGGAAGCAGCACCATTAGTGCTTGTGTTAGCCAATACACCAACCCTATTACCAGACCAAATTGAGTCAGCCTCATCATTAAAAAGTAAGGCATTACACTGGCTCTCAAATAATATGCGGCTAGCGCAGGGGGGTGAACAGCGGTTGGCCGATGAAATTAAAACAGCAAGGAGGGTTGGATGGATAGGTAATAAGCAGAAAAAATGGAAGGGCGACTGTGTGATACTAAACCTCTCATCTGCAGCTGCTCTTCCAGGTATTTTACCAAATATCCTTCCACCACAAAAGAGAAGTAGCTCTATAATCCCCCTCACACTAGAATTTTTCTATAATGAAATAGAAAAGGCCAACATTCAAAAACCCCGGAAGCCAGTTTGGTCAACAAGAGCGCATGGTTGGGGAGGGGGACCATCAGTTTCTGACATGATTTATGCTCCCCAAAATAGGGTGGGTCAATGGCCACCAAACCAACACAACATCTTTCAAAACACTACCTTAGGGCAAAATTGGAATCAGATGGCCAGACAAGGGCCTGGTATAATAACCAATAATTGTGGCCCTACAGGAAATGCTAAATATAATGGAGGATGGCTAGGTATGCAGCAGAATACACGGTATCCTAACACCCCAGTACCTATGGGCAATGCTAACTTTAATGGAGGATGGCCGAGCTCTTATCAGAACCCACCCTTTCCCATTACTCCTGCACCTGGATGGAATGCCCCCTCTAACGACTGGGGTTTTGGGGCTCCATCTTACAACTGGGGAGTTAGCACTTCAAATAGGTTTGAAGCCCTAGCTGGCTTAGCTGACTGCGACTGACTTGAGAGAGGGGACCCGATAACGCCATGTAGAAGAAACTACATACATCGTAGGTTGTTGCTTAAAGCTGGAACAAACCAGACTGTACCAAATGAAATCTTGTATCAGCCATTACATCCAGCTGAAACAGTAGCGCAACAATCGCACTTAGAGATATCTAGGGTAAGCACACCATGTCAGGCAGTAGAAGTACTGGGGGATTTAGGAAGCATGAAAATTATCTGCTGGAATATAGCGGGTTTGAAAAAAAACCTCTCAGACCCGTCTTGGCATGATTACCTGACGAGTGGGGATTTAATTATGTTCCAGGAGACATGGGGGCTCGAAAACTACTTTAAGGTGGATTATAGATCTTTTTTCATACCCGCAGTAAACGCAAATGGGGGGAGACCCTCTGGGGGATTAACAATCTGGGTGAAAATCACAAGAGGCCTGTCCTTTGAGCAAATTGATTTGAACAATCCCGACATTTTATTACTCAAGCTAAAAAACACTAAGGGTTGTAGTACTTACGTGATCAATATTTACAATAGACCACATCGATCATGTAAAGAATCAACAGTTGTAAATCATCTGAATAGTTTTTTGGCGGGATTTGATCAAAATGCACAAATAATTATAGGTGGTGATTTTAACAGAGGCTTTGAACCTATAATAGGTTTAGAAGACATCTATAAGGATGAGGACATCGCCAACAATATCCCCCTAGTAGATACAAACTATAAAGCACCCTGCTCTGTGAGCGCCTTACAATTACTGAACTTGACATTAGAAATAGGCCTACGCGCATGTAATGGGCGGTTGTCATCAGACTGTCCTAGTAGACCAACGTTTACTAGAGGGGCATATTCCAGCCACTTAGATTATTTATTAGTCTCCCTGAACTTGTGGCCTATGATCATCGACCTTACTGTGGATGATCGCATGGAAAGCGACCATTATCCTCTGATTTTATCTGTTCAAACCCAGATCTTTAAAACCCTTGATAAAAGCTCAAACAGCACTATATCCTTGCCACAAGATCCTCTAGTGGCAAATAATCGTAGATCCCTGAAATGGCCAGTAGTACTAGGCAACTCCAAGATCATTACTCAAATCTATAATGTATTTGTGAGTCATATGTCTTCACTCCTAGGTAATAACACTGATATCCAAAATCTTAGTTTGATAAAATCCCATGAGCAATTAACTAACCAACTTGGCGGGATCCTGACTAGGGCAATAAAAAGATCACATAATGCCCAAAAAAGTAACCAAACAGGGATTACCTGGTATAACCAGGATTGCAGAAAAGCCAAGTCAGATTTAATTATAGCGGTTAAGGGGGGCTCGATGGATATTGTGAGAACCAGGAGAGTACAGTATTAAAGAATTTTATCAAAGGCCAAGAGAGAGTGGGACGAAAGGGTGTGGTCCGATTTATTGGATGCTTGCAAGCGTAAAGATCAGACCACTTTTTGGAGCCTCATTGCTAGAGGCACCAGGGGGATGATAGAATGTAAGGATAAATTTCTAGAGGAAAAGACATGGGTCGAGCATTTCACTATGTTATACTCATGTACAAGTTCAGGTCAGAGTGGAGGCTGGGATAGTCTGCAGGCTCCATTGGTAGCGTATGATGCACCTCTTGTTTTTTCTTTAACAGAAACTATCTCTGCAATTAAGGCAGTGAAGCCAGGGAAAGCACCAGGCCCTGACAGAATACCGGGTGACCTCTGGAAACACGAAAACTATATTTGGGCTCCCTACATCAATTTATTATCCAACGAAATTGCTCAAGGAGCTCCTATTCCGAAACCTGGAAGGGGGCAGAGATTGTGACTCTGTTCAAGAAGGGTGATAGGTCAAATCCTTCACATTATCGACCTATCAGCCTTATTGACGTGCTACAAAAAATTTTTGCACGGCAGGTCCTTGGTCGGCTCACTTCTTGGATTGAAGAACACTCTATCTACACAAAATATCAGGCTGGTTTTAGATGTAAGATAAGTACAGTAGACCAGGTTTTTAGATTTTTATGTTTAGTCTGGAAATACACCATTATAAGGAGTTCCCACATATACGTGGCCTTTGTTGACTTAAAGGCAGCTTTTGACATGATACCCAGGGCAGCCCTATGGAAGACATTAAATGAAATGGGCGTCCCTGGTAATATCCTTCAAATTCTAATTAGACTCCATGAGAACAATTATGCACGTGTTAGATGGGGTCCGAATGGAGAAGTCACTGAAAAAATAAAAATAGCAAAAGGGGTAAGGCAAGGGTGCGTAATGGCACCTACCTTATTTTCTTTATACGTCAATGACATCCCTGATACTCTTTTGGGCTGCGAGCATGACTCTCCCAAATTGAGTGGGCAAGCCGTTCCGGCACTATTATTTGCAGACGACACAATTTTAATTTCTCAGACACCTAGGGGGCTCCAAACTCTTTTAAATACATTTAGTTTGTATTGTCATGACAAGAAACTAGAAATCAATTCTTCAAAAACAAAAGTTATGACAATCAACCCCCATAAAGGCTTCAATAAGGTTTTTAAAATAAACAATGAACCTATTGAAGAAGTTTCTAATTTTAAATACCTGGGTATTATTTTAGACAGTGATTTGACATGGAAAACACAATTGGAGAATTCAAAACTAAGGTTAACCCAAAATCAGGTTCCAATCTTAAAGAAGCATAAGAATAGCCATTTCAAAGCGGTCTCACCAGCCATTGAATTATTTAAATATAAAGTGCAATCTTCTTCTCTTTATGGCGCGGATCTCTGGGCAAATGCTTCAAAGGATACTTTTCGAGTGAGGGAAAATTCCTTCATTCGGCAATTGTTGGGGATACCACGGTCAACACCATTGACACCTGTATTATGGGATCTCAACTTCAGGCGTACTGACGACTATGCTTCGCTTCGCCCACTACTCTATTGGGTCCGTTTATGGTCCACTGAAGAGCTGGTCGATTATAGAGAAGCATTGCAAGAGATACTGTCCATAAAGAACATTACGCATTTGCCATGGCTGGAATATGTTAAAAAATGGCTTGAAAAATTAGGTCTATGTGATTTTTGGCTTGACCCTGATTCCCTTACAAATAGCTCAAAAAACATCTTGAAGCAAAGGTACTGGGACTATATTAGAGACTCAGTGTTTGCAAATCCTAGAACAGGGACTCTGACCTCGAAGTTCCTTGAAATTAAAATGAATATGCAATTAGAGCCCCTCATGGATGAAATTCACCCACCATTGGCCAAAAGCCTATATCTAAAGTTCCGGTATAGCATTTTGCTTTTAAAAGATAGAACATCTAGCTGGAAACGTAACAAGGGGTTGACCGGGGTCGATGTCTCTAATATATGTGAGTTTTGTCAAATGGGGATGAAAGAAGACGAGTCCCATGTCTTGTTCACATGCCCAGCATACCTTAAAGCAAGGAAAAAATGGCTTAAGCCAATTTGTAACAGGTTAGGCCTTAGGCAAATTAAGGTTGGACTCAGGATATTTAAAGGAGATACTGCACAACCGATTGTGTTTAGCCTAAGTCGTTTTCTCCTGTGTGTTGCCCTGATCAGGAGAAAGAAAGATCAGAAACTTTGAATGTAATGAGCTATTTTTACCATGTTATTAATTGTTCACTAGTTATATTGCAGCCTGTCTGATCGCTATGGTGTATACTACTTTTTTAAACAAATAGAAATTAAATTATTATTTTATCATTGTTATATTTATCTAGTGTTCTCAATAGAAGGGGGACCGACCAGGATCTAGGTAATCTCAGTCTAGATGATTCATGCGTATTTTGCACAAATAAGATGTGATGATATTTTGCCCACTGCTGTATTGTTATGTATTACAATGATGTGTATGATTCGTTTTTTGTTTGGTTTTATGTATTGTATCTTACAAGGTTTTTTAAACCGAATAAAGATTTAAATGGAATGGAAATAAACAAGTTTACCACATAACGTTGCAGCGTCCTCATTGGGGCAAAGAAGGGCATTACCATCATTACAACCCGCAGCCTTAGTTTGTCTGTTATTTTATTTTACAGCAGCATAGGAAATAGAGGTGCCGGGTGGCAGGGGGCATGCACAGAGCTGCGGCTGGGCCTCGCAGCCGCAGACCCTACATGCAGGTTTCACTTTCTATTCTGAACTGCCTCTGTCTTGCTTGACTGGTGCGCGTGCTCCGAGTCCCAGAGCTGCAGGCCAAGGTAATCCAGAGGCTGGCTGCAGGAGGCAGCGGGAGAGCGTCGTCGACCTCGAGGAGCTGCAGCCAGGGAGAAGGTCTCTGAGATGTTCGAATGTCCTAAATCTGGTGGCTCCCTACATCCCTCCTTTCTTTTGGTACCGACCCATCAGGTCCTTCCGATTCATGGAGAGGTATACACAAAGTCTTTCAGTCTTTGACTTGGCGCAGGGTTCGGCTGGAGACCATACTTCTGGTTCCGGGAGCTGGAATTGACCACTGCACTGGATGGAATATTCATGGATGAATCAGGTGCTCCATCAGAACTGGCTGACCCCGCCACAGGGGCAGTACCGTCGCTCATCCGTCTGGATCCATCCGGTGAAGGACTCACCAATCCTGGCGAGGCAGGTGGGGATAGACTTGGGATTGTCTCTGGATAATTAAACACTTCGTGGCCAGGCTCATTCTCACCCGTCTTCATGAGGCTGGACACATTTCTTGTGACGGAGTGCTGTCCCCTCTGAGCAGTGACCATGGTCCCTTGAATGCCCACGACGATCCACTCCTCCGGTTCGTAGGGCGTCTGGAACTTCCAACCAGGGTGTCGATCTTTGATCACTAACCGGTCTCCCACCCGTAGCCGGGGCTCTTGTGCCCGACGGGCTTCGCAGGCCTTGCGGTTTGTCATCTTCTTCCTTGCCTGAACCACTACGTTGTCTCGCTCCGAGGGCACCCACGTCGGGTCTGACGGGATACTGTCTCGTGGCGGCTGCTTGAACAGCAGGTTAGATAGCGCACACTTGGTGGTGCTTGAGGCGTCTGTCGATATGCACCAAGGAATTGGTCCAGAGCTGTCTCTGCGTCTTCCCCTTGGTCCACAGCGATGCGCAGGGCTCGGTTGAGTGTCCGCATCAGATGTTCCACCTCCCCGTTTTTTGAGGCCACAGCAGGGTGATCTTCTGGTGATGAATCGCCTTGCACTCAAGGTACTCCTGGAATTCTCGGCCCTGGAACAGAGGTCCATTGTCCGACTTGACTTCCTCGGGCAGTCCCATCATTGAAAAGGTCTTGTCTAGAACTCTCTTCACATGAGTGAACGCAGTTGACGCCACCACCTCCACAACGGGGAACCTTGAAAATGAGTCTACCATGACCAGCATGTGACGTCCATAGGGGAAACTCCAGAAATCCAGGCTTACTTTTGCCCAGGGGGTCTCACTAGGTTCTTCAGTAATCACTGGCGCCAGATCTCCCCCTGTGATAGTGCAGGCATGGCACTGTCTCACCATCTCTTCCACCATGGAGTCCATTGCAGGGAACCAGACCTTGTAGCGCAGCCTGGCCTTCGTTTTGGACATCCCCTGGGGGCCGACATGCCTGAGTGTAAGAATCCGCTTCTCTAGCCTTTCTGGAACCACAATCAGGGGTCCTTGTAGAACAACTCCTTGCTCCCCCACACTGAGTTTGTGGTGCACTTGCCAGAGTTGCTGTCATGCGTGGCTGACCTCCGTCCGGAGAGGGCGGGTCCCATCCAAGAAGTGTTCCCATCCGTTGTTCTCCAGTGCAGCCTGCACCCGTGACAGTATCGCATCTTCTTTGGTGGCACAGCCGAGCTCCTCGAGTGTCATGGCTGTGGGACACGCCCCTTGCGACACCATCTTCACGAATGCTTCGGCATTGCAGCGTCCCCTTTCTTCCCTCCGTGATGTGGAACCTGGTGTCCGTGGCGTACTTTCCGCTGGCGACTTTGGCCTTGGTGACTCCTCGGAGAGGAAGTGGATTGGTCCCTCCATAGGTGTAAATCCGTGCCCTAGACCGTGCAAGCGGGGGTCGTGGTGACAGGCGGTCGTATTGATCTGAGTCCATCACATTGACAGAGGTACCGGTGTCGATGAGGGCCTGAACCGCCGTGCCTTCCACTGAGACGGAGCACATTGGAGGGGGTCTTCGGCGACGGTCTGTCCCGCTGACGTACGACGCTACAAACACCTCATCGTCTTCAAACATAGGACCTTGTTCCTGCTACTGAGCCTCCGTTATCGACGGCAAATCGTCGAGAGAGATCTGGCGAACACGTTGTGACATGCCCCTTTGCAGAGTCTGTCTGAACTGACCGCCCGGCACACTTTGGCGTAGTGATTGATCCTGCGCAGAGGGAGCATGTCTTCCCCTTTGCCCCACATACAACTGTCGCTGAGTGGTCTTCTCCACAGTATCCACACTGTCCTCCTGGTGGTGGTCTAGGAGCATGACGAGCTGTGTTGGGGCGTCTTTTGATTGCCTCGACCCTCTCTTCTTTGATTGGTGGGTGTCTGGTTGCATGTGAGGCGGCAACTGGCTTGTGCAAGGTGCCTCCATTTCTTCCGCCCAGACGTCCGACAGCTCATGGGAGCGGGCCAGGACAAGGATCTCGTCTAGCGAGATCCCCGGTTGACGAAGGATCAGTTTCCGCAGGAGTTTGGAGCGGCACCCAGGATGATTTGGTCCCGTATTTCTTCCCTGTGATCCGTGAAGGTGCACGTGCTGGCCAGCTGGCGCAGCCATAAGTAGAACATATCGACGGACTCTGAGTCCATCTGCGACGCCCTATGGAACTTGAACTTCTCGAAGTCGGGGTTGAGTTGGGGGTCAAAGTGCCTGTTGAGCGCGGCGACTGCTGTCTCGAAGTCATCGTCGTTGCCTGTGTTGGGGAGCGTTTCGAAGAGGTCATAGATTTCTGAGCCTCCGTAGTAGATGAGAAGCAACCGCTTCACAGTGCCATTGCTCTTCCTACTGCTGCTACGGCCCCCCAAAGTATGCTTCCGACAGCCGTTACATCTCGCTGAGACCTAGGCAAAGCAGCTGTCCGAATCGTGCATCGTACTCGCTCGGTCGGAAATCGGCTCCATTGTGCGGCACAATTCGGCTACAAATAAGTTGCACAGAGTAGTTCGGGTCCGGAAATTATTTAATTGGCGTTTACGCGATCTTTACATCGTACTTGGTCGTTCAGACCTCTGTACGATTCGGTCGGAAATAAGGGCTACGAATCGGCCAGCTAAGCCAAATCCGATTCGGAGGCCTTCCAAACGACATCGGAATCGGACTCTCTCTCTTGGCTTTTATCTCCAGCAGCATCTGCTGTAAAATTTTAATAAATTACTTTTTATTAACCTTGTGCCATATGTTAATGCTACTGTTCTTACCTGCTCTTCTATCCTTCCCTGCTGATCAGAGGGACCTGCCCAGCTGGATTTACTCACTGACACCGGAAGTGAGTGTCATGCAAACCGCCTGGTTAGCGTTCCAGACGCCGCTTCCTTCTTTCCATTTCCTGTCCTGCCTACATAAGCCAGGTAAGGGCGTGGACGCATGCAGCGGCATGCCGAATCCGTGGCAAAGGCAAGCCCGTCTGCGCCCGTCTGCTCCTGGCTGCCGCCGGCTGCCGGGACCACTGCCCATTTTCCCCTCTGCCTCCCTCTCCACACTTAGCCACTACCAGTAGCCTGTTTCAGCCATATCAATGGCAGTCCAATGCTACTCGAGCAAAGAGCTTAAAGCACTCAAAAAACAACTCTCTGCCAGCCCTTCAGAAAGTTTTGTGGCAACCTATCATTATCATCTCCTTTCAAAGCTGACCTGGAAAATGCTCAAATTGAACCCCTCCCTCATTCCATCCCATGATCTACAAACATAGTAGATGGCAACATGGTTGAGCAATCTAAACAATTAACAGGGCTTTATTGCAATGCAGGCTCAATCGCAAAACATGCTGTTTAGATATGGAGTTTTCTTGACTCAAAGAAGCCAGGTATATGTTTTATCACCGAAAGTTGGCTTCATGAGTCCGCCTTTCCTGATGTGGCAACTGCTTTTCCGTCTGAATATCAATTGAACAGACTCTACAGGAATAATAAGAGAGGAGGCGGCGGCTTTGCAATTGCCTTTAGGGTTGGTTTGAAGATTAATATTCTGGAAAATTTCTCTTCAGAGCACGATGAACTCTGTATTTTTAAAATTGAAAACCAATCGAAAGGAACCTGGAGAGGTGCCCAAGTTTAGAAAACCTCCAGGAACTAAAACTAATTTTACCAATCACCTGATTGAGATTATTGCTCCACATGTATTAGCAGCCGACAACTCTCTCCTCATCGGCGATTGTAATTTTCATGGCAAACTTCTTTCCGACACAGACACAAACCAACTGATTTCTAGTCTAAATACACTGGGTTTATTGCAAGTGGTGACCGGGCCCACCCACTCGGCTGGCCATACTCTCGACTTCCTGTTCACTAATCCATCTAATATGAAAGTGGAGCCCCCATCCCTGTGCTCTGGTCGGACCACCGTTTACTAAAAGTTTAATTACAACAAGTCCCTACCTACAACAACAACCCCACCAGTGAACAGAAATGGAGCAGGCCTTGGAGGAAAGTTAGTATAGCTACTTTTTCACCCCACTTCAGCCCCCGCTCCTCTCAATCACAATAATATAGACCACGCAGTAGACGCCTTTGAGAAGGCATTCACACAGGCCCTCGACATCGCTGCATCCCTGGCAAGGGTCAAACACAAGCTCAAAGTGTCACCATAGTTTACAGAAGCCCTAAAATCTGATAAACTGGACAGTAGAAAAGCTGAACGCATATGGAGCCATTCCAAATGCACAGAGAACACACAGTCGTACAAACTCATCTACAGACCTTACCTAGCTAACATCAAATCAGCCCAAAAAATACATAAGTAACATAATCAACAAGGCTGCTAACTCAACAAGCATTTGCAATGCAATGGTCTCTGCATTGTTGAAGTTAGAGCTATTGGCATTGCTCATGACATTATTTTTATTTATGTTTTTAAAACATAAATAAATGGCATTGTCATTTACAATGCCAATAGCTTAATCGCCCGCAAATGCGAGACCTATTGCATTTGCCCCCACACAGAGCCACACACACAAAGCCACCCACACACACAGAGAGCCACCCACACAGTTTTTCACATAGTCACCCACACACACACAGAGCCACCCACACACACACAGAGCCACCCACACACACACAGAGCCACCCACCCACACACAGAGGCACTCACACACACAGAGCCACCCACACACACATAGAGCCACCTACAAAAAAGCTACCCACAGAGCCACACACAGACTGAGCCACCCACACAGAGACAGAGAGCCACACACACACACAGACAGAGAGCCACACACACACACATAGAGCCACACACACACACACAGAGCCACACACAGAGAGCCACACACACACACACACAGAGCCACACACACACACACACACAGCTACCCCCACACACACACTGCTACCCACACACACACACAGCTACGCACAAAGACACAAAGCCACCCACACAGAGCCACCCACACAGAGCCACCCACACAGAGCCACACACACACAGGGCCACACACACACAGGGCCACACACACAGACAACAACGAGGGGGCAGGAGAGCAAGCGGACTGGGGAGTCCCTGTGTCAGACGTCGCTTTCCGCTGGACCGTTTGGCCTCACCCTCATCGCCCCAGAAGCCCCGGTCTTGCGCAGCAAACTGAGCTCAGAACACAGGCAAGGAGCAGAGCAAGTCAGGGCTTACCTGTCATTACTTTCTTCGCCATCTTGGACACACTTGTCAGCGCCCGCAAAGCATTGTGGGAAGAGCCTTTAAGTTGAGCTAGAGAAGCGGCAGAAGCAACAGAGGGAGCTCAACGGAGCCGGGCTGCCTTTCAATAGTGTGCAGAGACATGAAATTTCACACACCGCCTTGTTTACTAAACACTGCCCCTGCGTTACATGTCATAGTGCACAGGAAAGGAAAATGACCAGAAAATCCCCGTAAAAACTACTACTACCAGTATCGTGAACAAACTACAGATACGTTTATCCCGTTAAACACTAATAACTACGACGACCTGAAAATACTGCTTCAATCAATACCCAGTGCTTTAAATCGTCCGATACTGGTAGGTACCGAGTACCAGCTGCACTTCTTTCATTTGAAAGGTAAAGTACCTGCATTTGTTAACACTCGTGCAATACATTTAATGGGGCAGTACCGGCACTTCTAAGTAGTAAACAGGTTCTCTGGAGTAGTGAGTGTCTAGACTTCTTTATATCCATTTTAGGCACTGTCAATACCTTTAAAGAAAACACGAATGCAGCTTGCCTGATCGAAAACTAACACAGCGACCTGGTCTCAAAAATAAATTCCAGCTTGCCCTACAAGTTACAGTGGTTTTAGGACACAACCAACGAGGGGGCAGGAGAGCAAGCACAAACAACGAGGGGGCAGGAGAGCAAGCACAACACAACGAGGGGATAGGAGAGCAAGCACAACACAACGAGGGGGCAGACGCACAACGAGGGGGCCGGAGAGCAAGCACAACAACGAGGGTGCAGACGCACAACGAGGGGGCCGGAGAGCAAGCACAGCAACGAGGGGGCCGGAGAGCAAGCACAACAACGAGGGGACCGGAGAGCAATCACTACAACGAGGGGGCAGATGCACAACGAGGGGGCCGGAGAGCAAGCACAACAACGAGGGGGCCGGAGAGCACACATAACAACGAGGGGGCCGGAGAGCAAGCACAACAACGAGGGGGCCAGAGTGCAAGCACAAGAACGAGGCAAGAAGAGGCAAGAAAAGCGAGCACTCACCAGAGGACTCGGCAGCTTCTCGACTTCTTCTGGCGGCGGTGGGGCAGAAATGGCATCAGAAAAGCGCCGACATTTTCGCATTCGGGGGTGTGGTTTTTGCTGTTGAGTGACGGATGACGTCACGGAGTTAAAACCTGCAAAAACACGCCCCCGAATCCGAAAAAGACGGGGCTTGAACGGAGTGACGCCCCTCTCCTCCAATGGTTGCCTCCGTTTGGGAAGCTAGCCAATGGAGAAGAGGGGCGGGTTCACTCAAGGCGATGTTAGTATTGCTCTTTCTAAGGTCATATCAGGTTCTCCGTCTTACCCAGTTTCACCTCACATTTTGTGTAGCATTGCCCCAGCACTCCTCACTGACCTTTTTAATGTATCCCTAAATCAAGCAACTGTCCCTATAAAACGGAAAGCAGTCAGGGTCAAACCTATCATGAAAAAGCCTTCCGCGGACCCCAAAGAACCAAGCAACTTTTGCCCCATCTCTCTTCTTCCTTACTTTGGAAAGGTATTCGAGTCCTTGGTTAAAAAGCAATTCACAACCTTTCTAGTCTAGAATGCCAAAAATTGTTGGACCCTTCTCAATCAGGGTTCAGGGCGGCCCACTTGCCCAGGACAACAGACAGTCAGCCATGGTTGTCCTACTAGACCTGTCAGCTGCTTTTGACACCATCCCTCACAGGACATTAGACCATTGATTGTGCAAGATGGGTGCCAGGGGAACAACCCAAGACTGGCTTAGGAGCTATCTAACAGACAGAACCTCGACGGTACAACTATACAACTAGGTACTCTGGTCTCCCATAGCCGGTCGGTTGATAAGGGAGTTTCCCAGGGATCCATTCTAGGTCCCATGCTTTTTAACATCTATGTGGCACCCCTGGCCAGGGTGATCAGATCCCATGGGTTTGATACAGTGTCGTATGCTGATGACACACAACTATTGATCACTCTTGGTCCCAATCCAACTGACACTAGATTCAGATTTAAAAACTGCACAACCCACATTAATATCTCGATGCAAACCAACCACCTTCAACTCAATGCCAGTAAGACAGAGATCATTCTCTTCAGGAAGGCCCATGAATTCTGGTCCAGTGATAAGTGGCCTCAGAATCTTGGCCTCTGTCCTTCTACTAAACCCATGGTACGTAACCTTGGAGTGAAGATAGATAACAAGTTGTCCATGAAAGATCATGTTAACCATGTAACAAGTACCTCATATGGATTAATGCAATCTTACGCAAGATCTTCCAATGGATCCCAGTGGAATCAAGAAAAACGCTTGTCCAGGGTCCAATCATTAGTTGGCTCAACTACGGAAATGCCCTGATGGCCTCCATCAATGAAGAGCTTCTCAGCAAACTCCAAGTCTTACAGAACACTGCCTCCAGACTGGTAATAAATCTTCCTTCACAGTCCCCATCTGCACCCTGTTCGAAAGCTCCTCATTGGCTTCACATCAGGAAATGAATTCATTTTAAGATTATTGTATTTGTATTTGGTATTTCTTAAGCGCATATATCACCCGTAGGTCTCATAGCGCTGACTAATACTCAGAACAGAAAGCCAACAAGACAACCAAGCGAGAGGGACTGTGCTAGAATAGCCAGGTTTTGAGGGATCTACAAAATTTCTTGTGGTCAGTTTCCAGGAGGAGGGGTAGAGGCAGTTTGTTCCATGTTTCGGGCGCTATCCTGGAAAAGGATCTGCCACTATTTCTGAAAGTGCGGGCCTTGGGCACTGTTAGGAGGTGTTTGCTAGTGGACCTAAGGGTTCATACCGGTCGGTGTATTGTTAATTTTTTGGCTAGGCATTGTGGTCCTTTGTTATTGAAAGTCTTATGTACCAGACAGAGTTTGAAATGTATCTTTTTTTTGACTGGGAGCCAGTGATGGGTCCTTAGCCTGGGCACTGAGGAAGATCGCGGGGTAGGTTTAAGACCAGTCTGGCTGCCATGTTCTGCATGACCTGGAGTTTTGCCAGAAGCTCTACATTAGTTGAGGCAAGAAGTGAGTTTCCATAGTCCAGGCGACTAATAATTAGTCCCTGTACTAGGGGCATGCTGGAGGAGAGTGGGATCCACTAAAATATTTTCCTGAGACTGCGCATGAGACCGTTGCTGGTATGGACCTGGTTGTGAATTGGTTGTTGATGTGGTCTGACATGGAGAGTTTGGAATCTAATATTACACCAAGATTGCGCACAGCTGTCTTGGGTGGAGGGCAGGGACCCAGGGAGGGGGGCCACTAGTCGTTGGTACATAGTTTAGATGTGTCCCCAAAGAGCAAAATCTCTGTTTTGCTGGCATTGAGAAGCAGATGGTTGTTAGTCATCCAGTCATTTATGGCTGTCATGCAGTGTTTGAACCGTTTTTTTGGTCTCTGAGACGTCCGGTCCCAAGGTGATTAACAGCTGCGTGTCATCAGCATAAGACACTGTTTGGAAACCAAAAGCTTTGATAAGCTTGGCTAGTGGTGACACGTACAAGTTAAAAAGCGTTGGACTCAAATTGGAATCTTGTGGGACACCTTTGTCGATTGGCTGGCTTTTTGAGGAAAAATCTCCTATCTGGACCTTGGAGGAGCGGTCCGTCAGATAGCTCTTGAGCCAGTTGAGTGCGGCGCCCTCAACACCAGATACGCATAGGCGGTGCAGAAGGATGCCATGCGAGATGGTGCCGAAGGCCGCCGACAGGTCAAGTAGGACCAGTATGGCCGATTGTCTATTATCCAAAGTCTGATGTTATCGACAATCTCAAGTAGGGCCGTTTCGGTGCTGTGAAATGCCCGGAATCCAGACTGGGACGTATCCAGCAGTTTATTGTTTTCCAGGTGGTAAGTAAGTTGGTTATTAACCAAAGACGCCAGAATTTTGCCGAATAGGGGTAGAAGGGATACTGGTCGGTAGTTGGCTAGCTGCTTGGGGTCCGCTGTTGGTTTTTTCAGGATAGGTCTGATGATGGCCTCTTTCCATAGAGTGGGTACCGTGAATTGCGACAGAGAGTGGTTGAATAATGCGGTCAGGTTGTAAAGGAGGACAGGGCTGATTTTGGATAGGACTTGGGTAGAGGTGGGGTTGGTCGGTGATCCTGATTTAGTTTGGTTAATTGTGGACTGTACATCCTCTTCTGAGACTGCGCGGAACTCTGTGAGGGGGACTATGTGTTGGAGTGGAGAGTCCGCGTGGCTCGCTATCGGTATTGTGTCGATCGGTTGAGGGAAGAGCTTATGGATGTCATTGGTCTTTTTGACAAAGAAGGTGGAGAGGGAGTTCATCCACTCCTGGGACGCGATGTGCGGTTGTTGACAGGAGGGGGGGTTGGTGAACTCCTTCACCATTTTGTATAGTTCTTTCTGCAAATTAGCTGCTTGGGTGATTCTGTTTCCTAAATATTCTTTTTGGGCTGAGGCTATATGGTTCATATAGAGCCGGTGAGTTATTTTGTAATGCTATTTGTCATTCCTATCTTTAGTATGCCTCCATTATCGTTCTGCCTTCCTGACAGCGAGTTTGTCAATTTTAAGTTTAGGGGAGAACCAGGGAGAGAGTTTATTGGGGCATTTGGTTTGTTTCTTGGGGGTGATGAGATCTAGAGTGGTGCAAATAGAGTGATCAAGACCTCTAGCTGCTTTATTAGGATTGGCTAGTTCAGACGGGGAGATGGAGGTAGAAATTTGCAGCAAAGGACTCTATAGTAATCTTGTTCCAGGGTCTGCTTAATTTGGTTTTATTCATGGAGAGAGGTACGGTTGGTGTACCCTGCAAGCGGAAACTTATCACATAATGATCTGACCACAGGACAGGGAATGGTTGGTTAGTTTCTAATAGGGGGGAATTGGTAAAAAGTAGGTCTAGGGTACGTCCAGCCAAATGTGTGGGGCCCCCTACCAGTTGTTTGAGTCCTAAGGTATTTAGACTAGAGATAAGATCACTTGAGTGAGGGTCGGATAGAAGCTCTGCATGATAGTTAAAGTCCCCTAATAGGGGGAAGTTGTCTGCGGCCAGGACACGAGGGGCTATAGCCTCTGTTAGGTTGCTGGAGAAATGGGCTCTGTTGCCGGGGGGACGACAGATAAGAGCACCTCTCCAGGATTTGTAGCTGATGCTTTCTATTGTGAAGATACAAATCTCACCCCATTCAGCTTGTGAGGTCTCTAAGGTATGCATTTTAATGTTAGCCCTAAAAGCGATGGCAATCCCTCCCCCTCTTTTGTCCTTTCAGATCATCTGTCTTATACACAAGACCATATATGGGAATGGGCCAAGTTACCTTGCCAAAAAACTCAACTGGTACTTACCCAACCAAACCCTCAGGTCAGGGACCAAACATCTTCTCGCTCCTCTCAGGACTTGTACCGCCAGGAATGGCGGTAGATCCTTTTCACATGTGGCCCCTTTTTTTTGGAACAAGTTTCCACTGCAGTTGCAAATGGTCATTGATCATAATCAGGTTTGGAAGAGGTTAAAAACCTGGCTCTTCTGACCCCTTTTCTTCTCCTGTCGATGTCTTTCCCTCCCTTCTCTGGTTTTTGCTAGTGCTTTGAGACCCTTGGGTGATATGTGCTCTTAATAAAATACTATGACTATGATCGTTGCTGTAATGCGAAGCGCCACTCATGGCTGGAGATTTGCATCGGTGACTGCTACTGGCTGTTATTGGGCAGGGCAAAATGCAGATCTTGCGTTGCTTGTGTGTCACAGACGGTCGCTGCCAGCATCAACGGCAAGTCTCACTGGAGCTTCACAGTGGCAGTCATCATGTGCAGCAGAGTTTCAGCACAAACTGTCTCGTTCAGGATCGCGAGGAGCCCAAACTTCAGGACATTTACCTTCTTCTTTAAGAGTGGCTCTCACTGATGTCAACCAAGTGTCCACACCTGGGGACACCTCTTACAGGTTCAGCACTTACTCCAGCAGAGACCAGCAGCAGGGCTCAGGCATTCCCAGTTGGTGCTGGGAATTTGCAGGGAGGCATCAGGAAACTTGTTTTACCCCTGTAGCTCACATAGGTCAGACAACTGACCCTTAGAGTCACTCTGGATAACCTGGGATCAAGGCAAGCAGGGCCAGTCTTCTTTCTTCAGATAGCAAGGCAGTCCTTCAAGCAGCAGGGCAGTACTTCTGGCAGCAGGGCAATCCTTAGTCTGAATCTTCCATAGGTCCAGTAGTGTTCTGATGAGTGGTTCTGAAGCTCCTACATTTATACCTGGTTGCCAGCCTTTTCTTGGGGGAATTGCCTGACCTATCCCACAAACTGATTCTGGTAAGATGGCTCCCTCCTCCTGGTCGTGGCGCCAAAATGTCTAGGATGACAAAAGGCAGTGCAGGCCTGGTGAGAGGTTTCTTGGTGTGTGCTGTGGGCAAGGACCTTTGAAATGCACAGTTTACAGCTCCTCTTCAGCCATCCTACCATGAAGACCCTTTTCACAGGTACATCCAGGTCTTATTGTTCACTGTCTGGGCTGAATACACATTATTGATGGGGGAAGCATTAAGAAGCTCAGATAGTATCTTGGCTAAAAGAGGCAGTACTATGGCCTGGAAATTGGCTGCAGCATCCCCGCTGAGGCATTGGCAGGCAGACAAGCTTCAATTGGCACCAATCAAATTAATGGTACGCAGACAACTGCGCGCAAGGGGGGATGGGCCAGATCCACTGGGATGTTAGGACACTTAGCTGGAAAAGCTTGAAGGGAAAACAGATGAACACCTCCATTGAGAACATTGTCTCCAACTCTGGGAGACATTACTTAGGCAGGATTCCACCTCCACTCTGTCACCACCAGACACCTCACGTAGTTTGAAGGGTTAGGCACAAGAGCCCACTTAAGAGCAATCATCGGGGGATCACTGGCGGTGGAAAATCCGCCCATTGTGAAGCATTCTCTGAGTACTGAAATAGTCGCATGAAATCGAGAAATATTAGATTGTATAATGATCGCACAGACATATGCACGTTGGGGTAGGGGGTGGGATTTTGTTTATCTGTTTTTCTTATTGATATAGTTCATAATAAAATGTGAAAATACTTGTGGCATTTGTTGAAATGTTCGTATAAAACGTGGTATTGGTACTGTTGGGAAGTGCTATGTATTCACCAGATCAGGTACTTCCACCCGTCTGAGAGTTGGGTTTTGACTGAGGGCGAGGTGGGGTGGTGACCCCAAAGCACAAGTATCTGATAGTTGTTTGGACACACTCAATTGAAATGTATCTGACTTCCTTCCCCTGAAACAAAGCGAAGTTAACGTATGCCAAATGTGTTTATGTTGTTATTTATGCGAACAAAATGCAAAATGCAATAAAAATATTTACCAAAAAAACTCAGGCAGCTGGAAACTCCTAGAAAGGCCTCCGAAACTTTGTGCAGGAAAAGGCCAACTTTCTATAAGTGCCATTTTCAAAATTATAATGTAAAATCCAACTTTACCATTAAAGAGGATTTTAAATTACAATGCATTGAGTGTAAACATAATTCTCTATCTGCTCCCATCTTGAAGTTAGCACCCACTAATTCAAATATGGTAGCCCGGTTTTAGCCTATGGAAGAGGTAGGCCTTCCAACAGTGAAAAAAGTCTTTAGGAGTTTTTCACAGTCAGGTATGTGAAACTTAAAAACACATATGCTCCTTTTTAAGTACCATGCACCGTGCCTGATGAGCCTTCAGGGCCTACCTTAGAGGTGGCTTATACATATTCAAAAGTAAAGTTCCGAATGTCAGTTAGAAACTGCACTATAGTCTGAAGTGGCAGGACTGAGACATGCTTTAAAAGGCCACTTTATTGGGTGGCACAATGAGTGCTGTTCCACACTAGTACCAGTTAATTTACAGGCCCTAGGTACATATACTCCCATATACTAGGTGCTTACAAGTATAATAAATGTAGAAATCAGGTGTAGGCCAATTTTACCATATTTTAGGGAAAGAGCACTCACTTTACTGGTTAGTTGGAAAAAAGTGCATAGAGTCCTAAAATCCAAGAAAGACTAGTTCAGCAATAGAAGGCAACAATCTTGACCATGTAAAAAGGGCCAGGTCCAATAGTGGCTAAGCCTACAGGCATATTCTTCTGAACAATTCTTGCCCCTGACTATTTGTTTGCACATTAGCTGCTGTGAAATCAAACTGGGAAATACCACAAGAGAACTGAGTGTCGGAAGCAAAACGGGTGGTTAATCTGTGGCTCAGGATAAGGGACTGAAGTGCTGATCTATTATTTTTTTTTCTTTTTAAACTATCCAGAAGTGTCTTGTTACACAAGCTCGTGGGTGGAGACTGGTCTGAGGGCAAGGCCAATTTAGTGGGTGGCACAATGAGTGCTGTTCCACACTAGTACTAGTTAATTTACAGGCCCTCGGTACATGTACTACCATATACTAGGTGCTTACAAGTAAATTAAATGTTGCCATCAGGTGTAGGCCAATTTTACCATATTTTAGGGAAAGAGCACTCAGTTTATTACTGGTTAGTAGGTAAAAAGTGCACAGAGTCCTAAAAGCCAAGAAAGACTACTTCAGCAATGGAAGGCAGAGAAAGGCAAAAATCGCGACCCTGTAGAAGGAGCCAGGTCCAATAGTGGCTAAGCCTACAGGCATATTCTTCTGAACAATTTACGGTTATGGGCAACGGCGGATGCTGTGACCGCACTCCCCTGCTCTGTTCCCTTCGTGTTTGTTTTAACAGTCAAAAAAATAAAATAAAAAAAAAATAAAAAAAGCTTTATTCAATATTAACAAAGATATCATAAAAGCGTACATTTGTTAAAAGAAGAAATAGATACATAACACAAAACAAATATAAGTCAGAAAAAGCCAGTACATTGTCCTTTTAGAAGGGAACAGGGGAGATATCACAAAAAATCATCTACATATATATTCAATCAAAGTTAAAAACATTCCATCCTTAAAATCTGGTACATTTTAAAAAACATTTTTTAAAAAGACAATATAAACGATTTATATATTTACATCGAATTCCTAAATTTTACTAAAAGTTTCAGAAATTTAGTTAAAATGTAGATCACTTCCAAGGTTTCCATCCTCTGTAGTCTAAAAAATGCATCTCTGCATGATCGGAGACCCCACTCCCTAAGAATTGGTTTAAGAAGGATCTTTCTAGGAACCTGATAAAACTTACAAAATAAAGTGCAGTGCAGGTTAGATTGAGGGGCAAGATCATCACAGGGACAAGGCAACATTTCTCTCGACCAATCATTACAATTTGGAAATGTAATTAAACGAAAAAAAGAACCCAATCTGAACCTTGAGAGAAGCATTCTAGCATAGGGATTAATGTCACTAACAAGGTACAGTTGCAGACCCTGTTCCGTTGTAATTTGTTTATAGGCTAGGACTGATTTTTTCCGTTTTTCAGTGATCCATCTTTTGTTCGCTAGATGGTCCATAGCCATTTTACGTAACACTTTCCTTGATATTGTTTCCATGCTAGTTGGATATTTAAAAAACTCAGGGTGGCCAATATCGTTCAACATTTTTTCCACCGCACACAGCCATCTAATACGCTTGGCACCATCAAGTCGTAAACAATCAGATATGGTATTTCGATTAAAGGCTGTCTCTGGGGTTAGCCATAGCTTGTGCCATAATAGAATGGGCTCAGTCAATATAATGTCGGAGATATAGGGGAGGCCTAGTTCATTGTGTATAAAGCAGTTAGGTGTTGATTTAGGGACCCCCAGGAGGTATCTGAGGAAGCGATTCTCAATATGTTGGATAGAAATTAGAGAATCAATCCCCCAGATGCCAGAACCATAGGTGGCCGTTGCAACACATTTTGCCTTATAAATAACAATCAACTCCTTAACAGGTCTTCCCCCAATTCTAATGGCAAAATTCTGCAATGCTCCAATCGCTTTGGAAAATTCTAAACTTCTGGCTTTAATTGCAGATTTCCAGGAGCATTTCCTGTGAAAAAAGATCCCAAGATAGGGAAATTGATCTATTGTCTCTATCTTTCTGCCTTCTATAAAAATAGGGCAGGGTTTTTTCTTTATACCTTGTCGACAGGACATGGAAAAGGTTTTTGAGATATTTACCTTAAGTCCCTTTTCCCTCATAAAAAGTGTGAATTTTGAGACAGCCCTTTGAAGGCCCAAGCTGGTCTGGGACATAATCGCGGCATCGTCCGCATATAAAAGAATGGGGATGGGGCGGCCCTGGACTAAGGGGTAATCGTATTGAAAGCTCTTAAGATGGTCGCCAATCGCATTTATGTAGAGGGAGAAGAGTATGGGGGCTAAAATGCACCCCTGTCTCACCCCCCTCTTGATAGAAAATCTTGGCGAGCACTTTCCTCGTTGACCAAAACGCACCCTTGCTCCTGCATCCCTATATATTTCCTTGATAAAATTAAGGATTGAAGGGTCCAGACCAAGATCTTTTAGAGTGGCCCATAACTGATTGTGGTCAACACAATCAAAGGCTGAGCTCAGGTCAATAAAAGTTATAAAAAGGTTCCCCTTTTTGGCTTCGATGTATTTGGAAATTAAAAAATATAAATTTAGACTCTGCTCAACCGTCCCCATACCTTGTCGAAATCCATATTGAAAGATCAACAGGATGTTGGCTTCCTCAATCCATTGTTGGACACGTTTTAAAATAATACCCCCAGCTACTTTCATTAAGGTATCGATAAGAGAAATTGGGCGTAGCAAGATGGATCATGCCTGTCCCCCTTTTTAAATATGGGGACTACTATCGCTTCTGACCACGTTGGTATTAAACCATGGGTATTAGCACAATTCATCACTATAGTTAATAGAGGGGCCCAGAAATCAATTTCGGCTTTAAAAACATCGATTGGTATTGCATCCGGGCCCGGTGCCTTGCCCGATGGGCTTTCTCTTATTGCCAGAATCACCTCCTCACAGGTGAAAACAATATCCAACAAGGGATTTCTCGAAGAAGATCAGTTTTATGGGGAGGTGTAATGTAAGGCGTAGGAGATAAATAAGAGGGGTCAGAGTTACCATATAGATTCTGAAAATGGGCAACCCAAGTATCCCCATTTATTGCTATATCCAGCAACTCTGGCTGTTTTCCTCGTGCAAAAGGTGCGTTTACAGCCTTCCAAAAAGCAGCTGGGTCTTTATTTTTAGAAGAAAAAATTAAGGCCTCCCAAGCCTGTTGTTTCAAAAAATGTTCCCTACTCTTAATCGCACCGCGATATCGGCATCTAGCCTGTCTAATCTCCTCTGGTGATCTGGGGGTGGCATGCAAAGCTTTTTTTTAGGGGTTTTAATGCAGAAGTACAATTCTTATCGAACCAACCTCTGGGTTTATTGGGTCCTGGTTTAAACCGGCAAGTTAATAATATTTTTAGTGACTCTGGTATCTTAGAAAAAGAATCCAAATTTTTTAAAGGATCTTCTAAAGGAGATAGGCAAATGTTAATCTCTAACTTTCTTTTAGATACTAAAGTGTCAAACAAAACCTCAGGTACCACCTTATCCCATTTAAGAGTGTAGCCGTTGGTACATCCAACGGAAATAGGTTGTTGATAGATAAGACTTTTTTCCCTGATTTCCTGTTTCCCTTTTTGCTTATTCATATTAAATACTATTGCATAATGATCACCATAAATGTCGTCCAAAGTTTTCCATGATGAGAGTAGATAAGCATGTGATTTAGAAAACAAGGTGAAATCAATCACGCTGTTTGAAGCTCTTCCATGGAAAGTTGGATAGAAAGGCACGGGCGGTGAGCATAAGTCATTTACATAATCCAAATAAAAATAAAAAAGAAAATTATTTAAAATATCCCCTGTTTTAGAATGAATAAAGTGGTTCAAGGTATCATCCAAAGAAAAGTCAAAGCCACAAATTCCCTTTGGGGCATACTGGCAGATATTACAATTGAAGTCACCCAGGCAGGCGAGCATACACTCCCTGTCAGTAGCTTCTTCTTTTAGTGTGACAATTGTATGACTTAGTTCATTTAAAATTTGTTTCAAAGCTTCTGGCGCCAGATTATTGTAAACATTTACTAAAATGAGATTAAGAGAACTACCCCACCCAAGTAGGAATGTGTTTCAACACAGTTAATCCACTGGCAATGTTAATATAGGTGCATAGACCACCCTTATTTCTTCCCTGATTGCTCTCCACAGCTGGTACGTGGAAAGTCTGATACCCTAGGAGGTGATCTGGGCTTAGTGTCCAAGTTTCCTGGAAACATAAGATGGTATAACTATTCACTATGTCCAGCCATGGTTGGGAACCAATCTTTGATACAAGACCGGCCACATTCCAGTTGAGTACCAGATTTGGGGAATAGGGAGGTGAAGGTGTAGAATATTTAGGCACAACCCCTTTCCCCCCCCCCCCCATATTTGGCAGCACTTATTACAGGAGATGAAACCGTGTCATGACTGTCATGGGTCCCAGCATTTCCCCCCAAATTAACTTCCAGATGGATTTCCGGCGGGCTTGAAGGATTTCCGATGTTAAGGTTAGCAGAGGTAGACAACATAGCCGTACTATTGTATGACGTAATAACCCCCACAATACATCCATTATTTTCCTCTTGGGGAGATAAACAATTCACCATGTCTTGCAGCTTAGTTGGACTAAATGTCGCTTTGCCAGTTCCTACACACACATTCAAATCTAATTTAGCTACACAGTGCTTCCCCCTCGTATCTTGTAATGGCTCCGGCGGTCTACTCATTGGAATAGGAGTAACAGTAAGGAATTCATCTGATGTATTACGATTAATCTTGTACTCTCGGGTGATTCCCACATAAAAAGTAGATGGAATGAGTCATTCATTTACATCAAAGCCAGAGAGGGGTTCGAATAAGTTGTGTAGTGGAATGTTCCAGTACTCATTTGGATTTATGGGGTGGGAATTGTTGCCAAAAGGAATGGAGTACCTGTTTGGGTGTTGGGGTAGAAAAAAAGGGGGAAAATTGTTAGTATACTGTCTGGGGGCGGTAAAGTGAGGGATACGATGGGGAAAATGTGGAGTATCAAAACTACGCAGGATTGGAGGGTTATTAGGGGGCATCATCAGAGCTTCAGGGTAGAAATAGCACAGGTTACGGGATGATACACCACCCTCGCTTCTCCCTGGAAACCAATCACTGATGTACGTGACCACCCTATGATCCTTAAAATTTACTATCACCACATCGCCCTCAATGTCTTTAGGGCGGGGACCGACCCAGTTACACCGTCTAACCGATACTATGTCTCCATTTAGATGTAATGGGAGAGGTCTGTTGTTACGCAGCCAGTAGATAACTTTATTTTTAAGGCTTGTGTTAGGTTCTATGTTTCCTACTGGCACGACCAGGACTCCTGTTAAAATAATGACATAGTTGGATGATTCTGGGGGTAAGTCTACAATATTTCTGAAGTTAGATTTTACTCTATTCGTTTTAGTTGCCTTCATTGAAGAATCGTTTCTGGTAGGAAGGACTTTCGGAAGACCTAATTTAGCTTTCTCTTTGTGTGTATCTTGTGTGGCCACCGATTTAATAGAATTAGTGTGAACAGGCGTATTTTTAGATACGAACGACTCCTTTTGTGGCCTAGATGGTTTCTGTATTGGATCTTTATTTGTTGAACAGATTTCCCTTGAATTGGTTGGTTTAGGGTTTTCAGTTAAGTTGGAAACTGCCAGAATACAGTCCATTTTTCCCCCCCAGCCTTTTGACTCTCTCTATAAGTGGAAGTAGGAGAGATTTTAGAAGGCATTCAATAGCCTCCATTATCCCTTTAGTCGGCAAGATTTCTGGTAACGAAGTTATTATTGTTGGAGGCCCTGTTAATACATCCTTTCCTAACTCCTTAGATTTATTTGTTAACTCCACAGGAGTTGAAAGAATGCATGAAATGTATTCCCCTTTTCTCGCCCCTCCCTTTCTCCTTCTTTTTTTAGGTGGAGAACGGGGTACTCCCATATGCTTCTTGGATTGTAATTTATCTTTAGTTACACTAACCGCTATTGGCGGTTGTGTCTCCACAGATACTACAACCTCTACTGGAGAGTTAGAAGCAGGAGAAGATGCGTTACTGTTAGACTGAGAGACTGCGTCTAAAAGTATAGGGGAGTTTAGATCTATTAGAGAATTTGAAGTAGCTATTAATAGCCCATTAATAGTGAGATCATTAATTTTTTCTGTAGCATGTAACGGTGGTGACCTGTCTTGAAAAATGAGTGGAATAATTTCAGTGCTAAACAACTCTGCGTCTACATCTACTAGCATGCTATTATATAATTGTGTAATGGGTACAACCTTCTGTGGGGAGATTATTGGCTTATTTTTTAAAAGTTCAATGGAGAAACAGCGCTCTGCACGTTTCTCAGCCAGTGTAATCTCCTTGTCTATTTCTCTAGTGGCCCTAGCAAAATATTTATCTAATGGCCCAAGTATAGAAACCCCTACATTAGGTGGTAAAGAGTTCGGGACACCTGTAGCCATCCTGAGTCCTCAGATTAATAACAGCATAAACAATATTCTAACATGGACCTATCACATAAAGGTGTAAAGTGAGCCCCGAGGGGATGAAGTTAGCCAAACAGAAAATAAGGGACAAAAAGAACACAGCTTACTGTCCTGTACTCCCAGGAGGAGGGTAGAGTCCAAAGCAGAAAAGTTAGAGGGGGGCCCAACCCAGCCTCCTGCAGCCCCTGACGGCCACAGACGGCCCGCCCTTTGCCCGGGCTTAGCCCGGCGCTACCCGCGCGCTCGCGCGACGCGGGGATACGCGCTGCTCTTTATGCGCCTCCTGGAGCGGTTTGCTAATGCGCGGCTTCCGGCCGCAAAGGGTGCTGGGAACTGAAGTCCCCCGAGGTGCCCGGTCCCGCTCTCCACACATCGGCCGCACTCGGGATGACAGAGTGTGCGGCGGCGGGAGGCAGGCTAGCACAAAGGGTCCGGCGTCCAAGCTACAGGTCCACTGCCACACGTAAGTTCCAAGTGCTACCGTGTAGTTTCCCCGCTCCACCGGGAGACGCGCTGCTCTTTATGCGCCTCCTGGCGCGGTTTGCTAATGCGCGGCTTCCGGCCGCAAAGGGTGCTGGGAACTGAAGTCCCCCGAGGTGCCTGGTCCCGCTCTCCACACAGCGGCCGCACTCGGGATGACAGAGTGTGCGGCGGTGGGAGGCAGGCTAGCACAAAGGGTCCGGCGTCCAAGCTACAGGTCCACTGCCACACGTAAGTTCCAGGTGCTACCGTGTAGTTTCCCCGCTCCACCGGGAGACGCGCTGCTCTTTATGCACCTCCTAGCACGGTTTGCTAATGCGCGGCTTCCGGCTGCAAAGGGTGCTGGGAACTGAAGTCCCCCGAGGTGCCCGGTCCCGCTCTCCACACAGCGGCCGCACTCGGGATGACAGAGTGTGCGGCGGCGGGAGGCAGGCTAGCACAAAGGGTCCGGCGTCCAAGCTACAGGTCCATTGCCACACGTAAGTTCCAAGTGCTACCGTGTAGTTTCCCCGCTCCACCGGGAGACGCGCTGCTCTTTATGCGCCTCCTGGCGCGGTTTGCTAATGCGCGGCTTCCGGCCGCAAAGGGTGCTGGGAACTGAAGTCCCCCGAGGTGCCGGGCCCGCTCTCCACACAGCGGCCGCACTCGGGATGACAGAGTGTGCGGCGGCGGGAGGCAGGCTAGCACAAAGGGTCCGGCGTCCAAGCTACAGGTCCACTGCCACACGTAAGTTCCAAGTGCTACCGTGTAGTTTCCCCGCTCCACCGGGAGACGCGCTGCTCTTTATGCACCTCCTAGCGCGGTTTGCTAATGCGCGGCTTCCGGCCGCAAAGGGTGCTGGGAACTGAAGTCCCCCGAGGTGCCCGGTCCCGCTCTCCACACAGCGACCGCACTCGGGATGACAGGGTGTGCGGCGGCGGGAGGCAGGCTAGCACAAAGGGTCCGGCGTCCAAGCTACAGGTCCACTGCCACACGTAAGTTCCAAGTGCTACCGTGTAGTTTAACAGTCAATCTAGTTGAGTGTGCACAAGCTACTCCAGCACCTGCCGTCGTTGGGTGCCGACTGCGATGTAGATAATGGATGAACCCAAACTTTTGGAGTGGTGCACCGCTCGATATTTAAAAGGTTGTTGGTCAAATAAGTCACTAAATCATATGGTCTTGTTAGAGTTGTCTTAATCAATCCTTTATTTTCATAAGTGTCCACATACAAAATACCAGCCAACGCGTTTCGTTCATAAGAATGAACTTCTTCGGGGCATAAATGTCGGTCCTGGGAGAGACAATGTATGTGTGCCATTTAGGCTGCGTGGGCCTCCTTGATAAGGGCCCGTATGCGGTGAGTCTGAAAGCAAAGTTGGTAGTGAGCCGTCCGCTTCGGAAGTGGGAATATTCTTCTGAACAATACTTACCCTGACTATTTGTTTGCACATGAGAGTTGCTGTGAAATCAAACTTGGAAATACTACAAGAGAACTGAGTGTCAGAAGCAAAACGAGTGGTTAGACTGTGGAACAGGATAAGAGACTGAAGTGATGATCTATTATTCCTGTTTCTTTTCTTTTTTAGACTATCCAGAGTGTCTTGTAACACAAGATTGTACATGGAGACTGGTCTTTGCCCCTAGGCTCAACCACCTGGTTATACAATGGGTCGGTGGCAGGGGTTGACTGTAACAGGATTTGGTCATGGCAGCCTGTTCCCGGTATCTTAATCTTAGTATGCTCTATTACATGGTGCCCAATAGTAGATTGAAGGTACTGACGCTTCAAGATCAGTATGCATCTCTGGAAATGTGTTATGGAGTTGTTTCTGCTCTTCTAAGTTCCTAGGTACGTATTACATGCACCACAACATTTTAAACCATGTTATGTTTGTCTTTAAGGCAAGCTGAAAATAATTTAGACGTGGAGTCATAGTTGGGTGCTTGCTAAGGTTCCTTGCTTGTGTACTGCACATAATGAAGCACTTATTAATGTATCCCTTAGAAACAGCACAGTCAATCAGTGACCCTTGAAAATTGCTGTCATGAAGCCCCTGTTTAAGAAACTGTTGTTGTTACAGATAGGCCCACTAGTTCGTTCCATTGCAGATGGAACAGCGGTTGGTACATTTTGACCCCTATTTCATCCTTATTCTCTTTCAAGCATGCTTCCATCCACAAAATGGACGGATTCTCCCTAATTGTTATTGTACTTAGCATCCTTAGAATCCTAGACACTGGTTCTGCATGACCTCTTGGTAACCTGCAATAATGTGAATCTGCCGCCCTACTCCACTTCTTATGTGGATAATGCAGCTCTTCTCACAATTCCATGGTTCACAACTTTTCTGTTAATCAGATCCTGGATGCAGACTATGTTATTGCTGCTCAATTGGGCTAGAAAATAGATAATTATGCTTATGCCAAAGTCGAGGATTAATAGCCCATGTGTAATAAGGTACTTCTTCCATATCTTTAATATTTTTGACCACAACATAAAAAAAATGTTTTTCAGGTGGGAAAAGTAAAAGAGGGACAGTGTTGCTCCTAAACCCCCTTACCCGTTCTCATAGGGCAACAGTTAATTCATAGCTTTATTATGCCAGAGCCTTAAAATTGGGCATGACTTTAGAACACAACCATAAACTCTAATTGACTCAGTTAGCTGATGCTCCTCTTTTCCTGGGTCCTTGCAAAATTATAATTTAACAGAATCCAGAAACAATTTTCGCTAGCTCAAGGTTGACGAACAAATTCACATTAAAGGATGCCTAACACATAGGCACCTTATAAATGCAGGGCTAGACTTCCCCAGGGAACGTTTATCTGGTTCTTGGATAGAGTGTTACTCCTGCACATGAATTCAAAATTCTCTTTTCTTGGGATTGGGACCCTTGTCCCCAATTTGTAAAGCTAATTTCCAGAGTTAATGCATAGGAATTAAGTCTTCATGAATTCCGTCACATATCTAAGACTTATCTTACCTTGCGTGTCAGTTGAATCTGATGGTAACTGGTAGTTAATAGGTCCTCCTTTTGAGAGGCCCCTGAATTAATTTCCAATGGGGCTGCTAACCCAGTATCTAGTGCCATTGGAAATTATGAAGTCGGGGAAGTTACCTTGGACCTGCTATGTTTCACCCAGAGATCTTGGCTGCCAAAATCAGCTTTGGGGGAGAATTGGAAATTACTCAGCGAACTGGACCTGGAATTACTGATACCTCAATTATTACTCAGGGAATTCTGGGGTTCAACCCTGAATCCCTATTAATTCCACACTCCAAGAGTAAGCAGAAGCCCCAGTGACTCTCATAATGAGGCTGCAGTTGTGATGTCAAATACTCAAGTCACAGCACTATTAGAGAAACAGATACCTTTGATCTTAAGGCAAAAATGAAACAGATAGTGTGATCAAAATATGCCGTAGCACAAACAAATAGTTTGGTTGATTCTGTATTGACCTTTCATGGTATGGAGATTCAAGGCCGACCTTGAAGCAAGTATCCATCATCTAGGCCTTTTTTCTTTGTTTCAAGGCTTTTGATGATAGTTTTGCTGGAGACATGGCAGCAATCAATATAAGATGTCTATGAACAATGTCAGCAAAATGAATTACCTTTCCTTATCCCCACTCATCGCCAACTTATCAATCAATCAGAAGGTCTTGTATAGCGCGACTTGTCACCATGGAGGGTCTCCAGTCACTGGTGGGCTGTGTGAGCTTCAGTCGAACAGCAAGGTCTTGAGCTGCTTCCTTAAGTCCTTCATAGAAAGGGTGGTGCGAAGGTGGAGGGGGAGGGTGTTCCAGAACCTGGCGACGAGGTAGGAGAAGGAGCGTCCTCCACATCGGCTGAGGTGAATGCAGGGGATTAGGGTCAAAGCGAGGGTGGAAGATCGGAGATTCCTAGTCTGTCAGTGGAATGTTAGGCGGTCGTTGATGTAGAGGGGTCTGGACTTGTGGAGGACATAGGAGGCGTGAGTGAGGAGCTTGAATAGGCATCTTTCCTGGGTGGGCAGTCAGTGGAAACTCTGAGATGGGGGTGATGCTGGTCCTTCTGTGGAGGTCAAGGATGAGTTGTGTCACCCGGTTCTGGACGGTCTGGAGGTGGTTCAGGAGTTTTTTGGTGGTTCCGGCATAGAGTGATTTACGGTAGTCGAATTGGCTGGCGATGAGGGCCTGGGGGACTGACTTTCTGGAAGAGAGGATGATCCATCGGAAGATCTTGCGGAGCATGCAGAGAGTGAGGAAGCAGGATGAGGATATGGTGTTAATCTGTTGCTTCATGGTCAGATGGGAGTCCAGGATGATTTCGAGGTTGCGTGCTATACTGGTGGGGGTGGATGAGGGGCCGAGTGCTGCGGCTCACTATGTGTTGTCCCATAGGGAGGGCTTCTTCCCAAACATGATGACCTCTGTCTTATCCAAATTTAGCTTGAGGCAGTTGGTCATCCTTCAGGTGGGATGTTTGTCCTGGTGAGTTTGGAAGTTGATTCTTGTGGAGCGTCTTCTGTGAGGGATAGGACGAGATCGGTGTCATCGGCATAAGAGATGATGTTGAGTCCGTCGGTGCGGGCGATGTCTGCCAGAGGTGTCATGTAGGTGTTGAAGAGGGTGGGGCTGAGGGAGGATTCTTGGGGTATGCCACATAGGATGTCTATGGGTGCGGAAGAGAAGGGTGGTAAGTTGATCCTCTGGGTTTGGCCGGAGAGGAAGGAAGAGATCAGTTGAGTGCATTGCCCTCAGTGCCAATGTGGTGGAGTCTGGTGATCAGAGTGTGGTGGGAGACAGTGTTGATGTCTGCTGAAAGGTCGAGGAGGATAAGGGTGGCTGTTCCGCCTTGGTTGAGAAGGTGTCTGATGTTGTCAGTAGCTGCAATCAGGGTGGTCTCGCTGCTGTGGTTCAGCGAGGTAGTCCATGAGCTGGCAAATGATTGCCTTTTCCAAGACTTTGGCAGGGAAGGGGAGGAGCGAGATGAGGTGGTATGTTTGAGTTTGTTGGGGTTGGCAAACGGTTTCTTTAGGAGAGGCTTGACCTCTGCATGCTTCCAGACATTTAGTATGGTGGCTGTGGTGATGGAAGTGTTGATGAGTTTGGTGAGGGGGCTTGCAATGACTTCTCTTCCTAGTTTGTAGATGTGGTGCGGGCAGGGATCGATGGGAGATCTGAAGTGCATTGAGTTTACAATAGAGATGGTGTCACCTGTGAAGAGCTGATTCCAGTCGGTCGTCCTGGGGTAGTGGGAGGGGCAGGTGGAGGTGCTGAAGATGTTGAGGCTGAGGTCGAAGTTGTAGATGATGTTGCCAATTTTGTGGTGAAAGTAGTCTGCCAGGTCGTCGCAGAGGGCTCGGGAGGGGCGGATCTTGTTCTCGGTGGCAGAGGGGCAGGAGAATTCTCTGATGATGCTGAACAGTTCCTTGGTACGGTTGTCGCTTGCCTCAATGTGGGTGTTGAGGGCTACTTTCTTGGTCTCTATGAGATGGTGGTGGTAGTTGTGGAGGGCGGATCTGTGGGAGTAGAGGTTGGTGGAGGTCTTGTTGGAAAGCCAATGCCTCTCCAATTTCTTGCAGTGTCGCTTGTGGGTCAGTAGCTCCTGAGTGAACCAGCTGGCCTGTTTCGGGAGTTTGTGGTTGATAGTGATCTTCAAGGGGGCTATGGTGTCGGTGGCTGAGGAGATCTAGCTGGAGAAGTTCTGGACGTTGTGTTCGAGGGAGTCAGAGGGGGCATGTCTTGTTACTTTTAGGGTGGTGGTCCAAAGGAGTTCTGTGGCCCTGCCCCAATTGTGGCGAGGTTGAGTCAGGAGTCTCATTCGGAGGATCTCATGGACTGTCAAAAGTGAAGTGGACGATGTTGTGGTCCGTCCAGGTCAATTCAGGGTTGTGGGAGAATTTAGCTCTGTCGTAGGAGGAGAAGATTAAGTCCATGGAGTGACCGGCTCTGTGAGTGGGAGTGTTGACCAGTTGAGAAAGGCTGATGATGCTCATATTCGGGAGGAGTGTGGTGGAATTGGAGTCAGTGGGGCCTTCTAGATGGCAGTTCAAGTCACCCAGGAAGATGTAGGGGTCAGAGTCGATGGCAGGAGGGCTATGAAGTCTGGGGTGGAGTTACAAACGCTGGGACGGGGGCTGGTCGGTCTGTAGGTGAGGGTTCCTCTGATGGTGGTGTTGGCATCAGGTTTGATCTGGAAGTTGAGGTGTTCCATAATGTGTGTCGTGTCATCATCGGAGGCAGTGCAGTTGAGGGAGTCCTGGTGGATGATGGCAATGTATCTGCCGTCTGTCAGGGCGGTCGCAGTGGATCATCTTGTATCTGAGGGAGTTGTGGTGGCGATGTCCGGTATGGAGGAGGGGGTGAGCCAGGTTTCTGTTATGAACATGATATCGGGGCGAGGAGAAGCGGCAGTGGTGGCAGGATAAGAGTCTGCTAGTGGAGTGTGGTGAGGCGATGTGGCAATTGGTGTCGCGTTGGGTTTGTGCCAGAGGTTGCGGATTGTGTCAGAGGAGTATCGGAGGGGGGCTGAAGGTCCCTTCATTCTCACACATATGGAAAACTTTGTGGTGATGATTTCTCTGAAAACAAGTGCAGGTTTTGCCTATTGATGAGCACATTTGAATTATTATCTGGAATGGTCAATGTGAAATATTAATTATGAACATATCTAATATACTCTAGCTACTTAAAAAGGATTACACACAGCTCTTATGTTTCCCAGGTCCATAGTACGTTGCATATCCAGTCAAATTTTTTTGCGGTGTGATAAATTTGATCTTGATGTATAATAGTGTATGCAGGACTGATAGTACTAATATTCAAAGTGGAAAACCTGAATTGGATAAGTTACTCATGAATGGACTTGAGAAATTTGAAAGCTAAATGAAGAAGTGTGCGTGAGGTCTTAATGCAGGTTATAAACGCCCAGGCATAAATGGCAACTACATAGTGAGTTAAGCTCTGCATGTCAAATCATAGTAAATAAGTTAGAAATGTATTTTAGAGTTTAAAAACATTAACAATAAAACATTTAAATTAAAACTGCAAATTCATCAAAGTATTTTGAAGGTACATAAATATATCTGCTACGTACACATTTGAGCATAAAACATATATACTACAAACAATCCTGTACACATAATATGATTTGATGATAATTTCAAACCTTTTTCTATACCATCTACAAACTTCACATTTCTAGCAACCAAATGAGCATTGTCACCTTGCATAATATATGCTAAGGCATCATTAACATTCTGAATGGCCAGTGCTCTGAATATTGGGCACAACCAGGGTGTAGTGTCAGGCGGTGTTTGGGGTGTTACACCCCCCTAGTAAATGTATTCTCTAGTAAATAGGTGGGTACAGGCGCTTTTAGTTGGGTATGGTGAAGTCGGTGTAAGATTTTGCCTAGTATTTTTGCATGCACACACACACAAAAATATACACACTCTCCTCTGTTTTGAAATTGTTAAAACTGATGGTTCTGTTACAACATACTGTGTTTTAAGTAGGGGTGGGCGGAATTTGCATAGTTGCACTATGCAAAGCTCCGCAAAATGGTACAAATACTCCACGAGCATGCAGAGTTCCTCGAACACGGGGAATTGCTTGTTCCGCCCGTTTGCGATGTTTTTTTCCTGTTCGCGAACGCTGTTGCGTGCTTGGGGGGAAATATCACACGAACACGCATTTTGAAAGCGCAAACAAGCAAAAAATTCCGCGAAGTTGCGGATCGCGGAATTGATGGCAATTCCGCGTTCTCCGCAGAATACGTAATTACCCAAATTTTGCAAATACCGCGAGCGGAACAGAATTTACCACCCAGGCCTAGCTTTAAGTAACCCTAACAATCCACACTCCTCTCCCTTTCCACTGCCCCTTAAGCCCCTTCATGCCCTGCTTCCCATACCATGATAATCTGCCGTGATTGTTGGTAAATTTGAAGCTGCCAACTCCCCCCCCAACCACTCCAAGTTGCACCTCTGGGCACAACCAGTATCAGAAGGCCTGAAAGATACAAAACACAGGGAGCAAAGACTCGTAACCACAAAATCTACAGATATTTTGCTATTATTTAATAATGGCCTCCAAATTCCAGAACTGGGGTTCATTTTAAGTGGTTCCTCAAATATTTGTGTCAGACCTTTTCATGTTGGCAATCACTTAGCAGCGTTGTTATTCATTGGATGTATCTAATATATAATTAGTTCTATTCAATTTTTAAACAGCCTGCCGGTCATCCAAAAATACAGAACATTTCTTTTTTCTGTCAATTGAGATTTGAAGACTTCACATTCCAATTCCAGTGATCAGGTAGATGGTATACCAAATGTATGCAATAAACATAAAATGTGAATATGCCATATGTTGGAGCCTGATCAATCATTCAGGATTTATAAAGTGCTGCTAATAATCCAATAGGATATCCAGGCGCTTGCTGGCCCCGGGGGCTTATTCAAACAGCCAGGTCTTGAGGGCCATTTGGAATTGCGGAAGAGAGGTGATGGTCCAGAGGTGCTTCGGGGGGGCTGTCCCAGGTCTTTGCTGCAATGTGGGAAAAGGAGCATCCTCTACTTCTGCTTTGGTAGATACAGGGAGTATGTGCAAGTTTAAGGGAAGCAAAGCTTAGTCTTTTTGATGATTGGTGGAAGTTCAGGCGGTGGTTAATGTAGGCGGGTCTTTGGTTGTGTCGAGCCATGTGTATGTGGGTCAGGAGCTTAAATTGGCATCTCTACTGTACATTGTGCCAGTGGAGTTTCCTGAGGTAGGGTGTGATGTGGGTTTGTCGCACAACGCAGGGGATGAGTCTGGCTACGGTGTTCTGTATGGTATTTCATTCCCGATCAGGCCCTTTGAGAGTGTAATTGACATACATATGTAAAGTAGTCTTCATCCAACAAGAACAGCCATCTCATCAGTCCATATTCTAGTGGAAATTGAGCTTGAAGGCTGTAATTGTGCAACTTCAAAACCAGCCGCAGCATGTCCATGGGGCTGAGTGGCCACGTCCCGTCACATTTTGCACTTCACGAACAGTGTCTGTCAGGCTGAGCAAAGGTCAGCCTGACAGACACTGTTCATTTTCAGGTCAGGCAGCCAGCAGCTAGACATGGACTAAAGGCAGAGGCTCCTGGCTGCCTGAGCTGAACTTTGCTGGGCTAAGAACGTCAAAGCTCCATGACATGCTGAACTCAGGTCAGCAAAGGTCCTTGAGGCCCTCCCCCTCAATGACAAGGTGTGGCATCACTCATTGCCTAGCACCTGGGCGCTTTAGTTTAATCCCTGAAGCGCCCAGGGTCGAATGTCAATCAGTGACACTTCGTCACAGAGTGGGGTGGGTCAGCAATCTCACTGACCCCATAAAATTCTGTTACGACATAGGAACCTTAGATCAGCCAATGAGGGAAGGCAGCAGTCCCAAGCCTCCTGGGTCCTCTGAGGCAGAGCTGCAGGCAAGTGGGATTTTTTATTAACGTAAGGTACGTGCATGCATTTATGTTTGAATTGCTGTGAATGGATGTGTGCGCGCATCTGTGAATGCATGGTTGTGAGTGTGTATGTGTGCATGTTTGTCCCATCCACCCCCTCCCTCCTACAATTACGGGCCGCCACTGTTCAAAACACCATGAGTACAATTGCGCAAAGAAGACTCTAGGCAAGTGTTCAAAGCACCTTTAAAGACTGAAGCTCCATAATTCAGAGAGGGAGTGTATTTTGTTCCAGTTACATTAACTACTGGCTCCATGTATGGAACTGATAACTGCACCAAAAGGTAGTTGCATACCATCTTCTATTTTTACCACAACCCAACTGTCAGAATGAAGTATTTGGGCAATTCTTACACGAGATGAGGGAATACCATGCTTGGTCAATATCGACCACAGTACTTCCCTATTTACTGAAGTGCTTGGGAGTAATCCAGAAGACATAGCAACAGTACTCCATTACTGCCTTTTTCGAGAGAGTGGCCCTTCGCCAACACTGCCCACATATCATACACGGTGTCCTACCCTGAGCAACTCCATGTCTATCCCATCAAGAGTATATCTATGACACTCGCCTGTATCTGCGACACATTTAACAACAACCGTGCATAGACCTTCCCCTCTATATCCAACAGCTTATTGGGACAGTTCTAGCTCCCTTTACATAGTGTGGGTGAAGTAGGGAACTCATCCAGGAGTGGGGAATGTCAGAAGAACTAAAATGGAAGAAAATAGCGGCAACAGTAAAGATTCACGAAATACAGGATCGTGCTTTAAGGTGCTTATCACTAGGCTGTTGGGATCCAGACCCTCATGGTCTACTGTAGCATACCATAGCTGCAGTTTTACCATTATTGAAGAAAAACAACTGAAAAGTCCTTCCACAGGTTCCTAAGTTGATGTTTATGGCCCTACTTATAGCGAGCTTACATGGGATAACCACTGTTCTTCAGTTACACTGTTCATATTCACATCACAGATTGTTTCAGACAACCCAATCCATTTATTATTTGCTAACCGTTGTTCTCATCTTTCATTTTTACTGTCTCATGAATAGTTACTCTTGAGTTGTTGCTAAACTGCCTTTCAGCTTCCCATAACTTTACGCTACACTTTTGTTTTTTTTTTGGTATTTGCTGAATTTTGGCAGGGTATGCCTTTTCTCTAGATAATCTTTTAGCTGTCTATTTTTTGTTGTTTTGAAGATAGTCAGTATATTGTCAACCATCCCTTCACAAAATTCAGCAAGATCTTGCTGGACACAATAATAATCATTTGGGTCGATCATTAGGTTATGATTGAAACCTCATGTTAGTATCAGCTGATAACATAAGATTTTTTCCTCCATCATTTACATCCTAACTAGCAGTAAGGTAACTTGTTTATTTCTCGTTTCTGTAGTGCAACATATGTGTTGAATATTTAAACCAAAAACGTATTAACAATATTCCAAAATCGCAGTATCTGAATATTTAGAATGCCACTTTCAAATTGTGTTATTGTTAATTTCATTTTCATGTTTATTAGGGACAGAAGACCCAGCACCCCCCCCCACCCCCGCCCCTTTGGATGACCTCGAGACTCACATTGGCTATCCTTAAAATTGAACATTCGGTATCCATTTAAATGTACAGAATATGTTAGCCATGTCTCTTGGAGGCACATGACTTTATAATTGTGTATAAAATCCTGGAGACCATGTTGTGTAGTAATCTTTTGCTTGAAACCTGCAATATTTCAGTATAACACGCCTACCACATATTTATTGGAACTGGTGCACTTCTGATTATTCAATGAAGGTGGATTTGTGGAACTTACAGTCCCTCCCCCCAAGTTGATTGATGTGCTTTTCTGAGGACTGTCACTGACCCACGCTGATGTTTACCACATACGTTTGTTGTTATTAGCACTGAAGTGCCAGTGGATGCTTCAGAAGAATGGGGACTCTTTTGAGAGTTTCACAAAAGCAAACTTGCCTCTTTGAAGCAGCGCAGCCCGATAGCAAAACATGGGTGTGGCTCAGGATTTGGCTTGCAAGTTTTTACTCCCTGGTATTTTAATGTCTTCTGCCCTTGATACTCAAATTAACCACTTTATTTATGCAAGCCACCAATTTATTTGGGTTATATCCACCAATCTAGACCTATCAGATTAAACCAATTGAACAGATAACAAATCCTTAGATGAAAGATAAACTGGTGATTGTATCTTGCCCAGCAACCTTATGCTTAAAATCCCCTTATTCAATATATCATTTTGATCGGGTGATTTGTGAACAAGTGTAAAATTATTACTAGATCAGATCTATTTTTATGAAATACATTTGAGCCCTCAATCTTACTCTCCTCTAAGTATATCATCCATAAGGACTGTTGCTTTTGTGATATCTGACCTCACTAGCTCCAGACTGGCCAGTTCCTTACCACTACCCCATAAACTAATAGGATTCACGGGTGGAGACACAGTTAGATTACCAACTTTCACCACATTTGCTACATTTATATGGTTTATATGTTAATTGTCTGCCTCCCTTGTTTCCTGCTGGGCTCAGACGAATTTGCTGATAGATTTTCTCTGCGTTTGATAACATTTCTGTTTAGCACCTGTATTAAAAATATGTCTTAATTCCCTTAGACTCTAGAAAAATAGGAACTAAGGGGTTGAAACTTACTTCCACTGAATTATTCCCCGAAACATTCCCCTGAGTGTACCCTCCCACAATGACACCCTTTGATGAATGTTCAGAAAACTCTACCATCTGGGTACAGTAGGAGCGAGTCTCAGTGTTCCTCAAATGAGAGGACGGACTTAGAATTCGGATAGGCTGCCCTGATTCAAGCACCCCGTCAGACTGGCTTAGAAAGGTAAAGCTAGGCTCATTGCACTTCATGGATATCAAAACACAGTCACATTTGACTAATTCTGGATCTTCCTTTTGGTCTACTAATTTACTGTAACCTATTGTCAACAATAATTCAAATGAGATTCTTTACTGCGTTTGCCAATTTGTTTGGCTTCTTTTTCCTTTTCCTAGATATTGTTGGGGTTTACAGGTTTCATTCCCTACAATGTTTTCCACATATTCTCTGTCAAGGAAAAGTTTACCCTTCTGGATTTCACTGGCGGCAATGCCTTTTACACATTTTGTTAAGGGTAGCTCACTTCAGGAAATAGGATCAACAGAGGGGGGGTTCTTTTTTTTAAAATTCATGTCACCCACCCCATTGCCCTTCTTTCAATGCTCAATTATAAATTTCAATATTTGAGGCAACATTATTAACGTATTTAACACTCTATAGAACAGGACACAGCCTTTATTAAGGTAGTACCATGGCTGATTATTCGGAAACTATTCAAACATGATAATTTCAGTCCATCGCCACAGGCAGGTGCATCATAGACCCTTCCTATATTATAGGGGATAACACAATTAAGCCAGCTCGTTGTTGCTGTTTAGTTCTCAGGGAAAATGTGTATAGTGGCTCAGCAGCTACAAAAGGAGAGAGGATACCAGACGTACTCTTCCATCCACCCATGCCAGTATGATATTTAATAGCAGAGAACCAATATTGCAATCTTGGCTCCTTATGCACCATGGCCACTACAACTTGTAAGGTGCCTTGTACCCCAGAAAGTCTACCTAAATACACGTTAAGAGCCAGACCATACTTCACAGAGCCCATCCTGCTCACAACTCCCGTTGTGCAGCCGCTGGTAGATACTCAACAAGTGGCAAGACATCAACCAAGGTTTTCAAAGTGACATCATCAGGGGTCAACACCTTGACATAGTTTAGCATGTCAAGCTTTAATGCCTGTTATACCTTTTTGAGGACACCACTTGACCGTTTGTTTTTGATTGAGCTTTGCACATTCTTAAATTATTAAATTACCAGGCAAGCTATTTGAGATCTTCAATTTGTCAATTCAACTGCTTATTTAAACAGCCTGCCAATCTTTCAGCAGGGCATGTGGATAACAGAAACACATTTATTTCTTTTTGGTATCTAACCACTCACAGGAACAATAATAAGGCCACTCTGTCTACGACGCATGTAACAATGGATTCTGGATAGTTGAATAGACAAGAGGCTAGGGAGTTTGTAACAAGCTAAAGGGAGAGCAGGAAGGTTAAAAGCTTGCCCTGACAACCAACAGTCAAAACTCCTCTTTGCGTTTCCTCTAACACTAGCCTAGTCTCACTCACAGCTTCAACAATTAGGGAGGTGACAAGCACAAACACATATAAATCACACAGCAAATCCTTTCTTCTGTGATGAATTTTCTACATCTGTATGAATAGCAATAAGTCAGCAGGGAGAAACAGTAGAGGCAACAAGTTCTGGGGCATGTCAAGAAAAACAAAAAAATATATAGAGGTATTGTAAATATGACCACTCCCAAAGTTTTGGACCAATGCTGCTAGTATTTTGACACTAAGTGTGCACTGAGACCTGCCAAACAGGCTTCAGTGGCAGTGCTGTGACCCTTAAAGCGTATGTCCCATTTGCTCACCTACAAGTGGCACATGTTAACTTACTTATACGTCCCTAGTGTATGGTACCAAGGGTGCTCAGAGCCTGTAAGTTAAAGTGTCTCTTGCAGACTGCAACATTTATAGTGCCACCTCAAGTGTGACAAAGCAAATCAAGAATCCCAGCCTATCTTTGCTGGCTGGAAGAGCAGTTTGTGAACTGATAACTCGAATTTGCTACTTAAACTAAGGGAAAAGTCCAGATCTTCCTTTTTAAAATATATGTCATCCCAATGGCAGGCCTATTGAACCCTCAACCAGGGTGGGTGATGTATATTAAAAAGTGGGACAAGTATTTTTTATAGTTCCTAACGGTGAAACCTCCAAATTGTCGTTTTTGATGTGGAAGGGCTAGTAGTCACATCGGTGAGTGTAGGGTTACACGCTGACAACTCAGCTGTGCTAACTTCTGTATGGCACTACTAAAGTTGGTACTTCAAGGTATCAAAAGAATTATTACGTTAAACCCGACTTGATGCCTAGGTCGAATTTAATGTAACTGTTGCCCAAGTTTCCAGTGACCGTTTATGGTTTCTGGCCATGAAACAACCATCTGCCCTCCTGAGGGGAGGTGTGAATGACTCTCAGGAAGGAACACTAAGGGTCTGCCTTTGGAAAAGGTGTTATCTCACCTTGGCAGGAGGGCAAAACAGGGTGTGAGCACAAAAAGGGAGCTACAATGGGTAAGCCACCTTTGAAGGGCAAACGGTGGACACACATGAGATTGCTTACTCTTTTGTTCTGGTAGACAGGTTGGCATCATGGACAGAGAAGAGGAAATAGTTGCCAAAGCCTCATTGCCCCCTATAATTCACTCCCTGCCATAGTTGGTCCACCAGAAGGGGCCAGAGTAGCCATACTCAGCTTAACCAAATATTTTAAAGGTTTTCTAAGTAATCAGTAACCGCTGCAGTTACCAATGCATGTTTGAGATTTGAATCAAAAGCAGTGATTTATTATTTGCTTAATATTTTATATCTCGGGAACCCATCAGTGGGTTTGTTCATTTTGATGTCCAGAATTTCATAAAAATAAGAGCTATTTTATGGTCAAAGCTAAAGATTTCTTGGGACACATTCTGAAAGCTGACCTAGGAATGCATTCCACCCATTGCATACCATTAGCTTTGGGATTTGTAACTCACATTTGCTTGCTTTCTATTTACTGGATTTATTTGTTTTAGGCAGCCCAGCATGTCTTTGCCTCTCCTGTGGAGCACAACCTGATTAATGTATTCTTCCACAAGTGCTTGCTTTCTGAAATCCTCGTGGCAGCAGGATCCTTGCGACCTGTGGTTAATCTATTATAACAGGCTCACTATTGATAAGCCTTGGATGGAGGATTGAAAATCCGTTTTTTCTCCTGACTACATTCCAGTGGAATAACTTTAGCCATCTTTGACCTGTATGGAATGGGAATTGCCCTTGTATAAATCAAAATTGGAAACCTTGTATATATATACAAAACACGAATGAAAATGTTCCAGCCTGAATTTTAAATAAACTTTGACGCTCAATGAAATGTTTCTGTCCTGAAGATGACCGCAAATTTCTGACTGTGGTTGAAACGCCGTCGACGCACCTGTGGCTTATAAATTTTAGTGGACACATAAATGTTGTATATGTTGTACCCTTTTTCCCATAACATAATTACGGTTTGCCACATGTTTGGTTTCTTTTATATGTCTTTTATTTTTGTATAAACCAACAAGTATATTGTTTGAGCGCACTATTTATAATAAATTTGTGATATATTTTTTATCTTTTGTTGACAGTGTTGATTTATGTCTCCCTTCCTCTTTCTTTATTCCCTTTTTCCTATTTTTCTTTTTTCTTTTTTCTGTTGAAAAGTGAAATTTATTTGCACTTGATTAATCGCATAATTGTGATTTGCTATTTGTCTCCTGAACTATTGTTTGGAATACTTACTTGCTTTCTGTAAACAGGCTCTAAATTGTGTTCTTATCTTGTCACACTTACTTTGTATTCAAAGACAGAGATCAAATGGCAAGCTCTGAATTCCAAGGGAGCTTGGTGTTTACTTTTATATCCTTGACTTCAAAGTGAGAGGATTTAGCTGACAATCCAAGGGTGTGAAAGAAAATGCTTTTTATTGGCACAAAACAAAACTTAAATGTCTTTAAATGAACTTTGAAAATATTCCTGAATATATCAGAATTAGGAAAGCACAAATTAAGCACATTTTATGGTAATTCTGAAGTGTGGCGGAAAGAATATTTTGATATGATCAAATCAAATCAGTACACTAGGTGATGCCATTTCCACACATTATTGTTTGTGTACTGTAAAGTTTTATCAGTAAAACTGTATGTCTGTGCAAATGTAATCATCATATAAATTGAAAATGTGTTGTCTGCATGGCAGTGCACTACCACACCATGCATACTACACTCTATGCCTCTCCTCTCCACTCTACTCCACTCTGTGCACTCTATGCCCCCCCCCACTTTGAGACACTCTATGCCACTCCAGGATATTCAACTCAATGCCACCCTTCAATACTCGACACCACTCTACTACTTGCCACTCTACTCTACTCCATGCTACTCTATGCCACTCTACTCTACGCCACTCCACTCTGACGCTCCACAACACTCCACGACACTCCTTGACACTCCGCTCTATCACATTCCAGTCTATCAACTACTTCACTCTATGACACTCTACAATACTCCACTCAAATCCCCTCCACTGTACGACCCTTCAAACTATGACCCTCCACACTACAACCTTCCAGTCTACAGCACTCTACTCTATGATACTCCACTCTATTCCAGTCTATACGATGCCTCTCCACTCTACTATTCTCCACTCTATGACCCTCCTCACTCTACGCCACCCTACTTTACTCCTCACCACTCTGCAACATGCTACTCTGCGACACTCCACTCTACAAACTCCACTCTACAACACTCCATGCCCCTCCACTCTATGCCCCTCCACTCTAACTCCCTTCTTGACACTCTACTCCACTCTATGCCACTCCGCGACACTCTGATCCACTTTACTCAACCACTCTAGGCCACCTTACTCCACTCTATGCCACTCCACTCTAAGACTCACTACTCCACTCTACTACTCACTCTACACCACTCCACTCTGCACCACTCTATGCCACCCCACTCTACCCTACTGTATGCCACTCCAGTCTATGCCCTTCTGCACCACTCCACTCTACATCGTTCCACTCTACTCCATGACACTTCACTCAATGACTCTACTCCACGACAATTCACTCTGCTCCACAATACTCCACTCTACTCTACAACAGCCACGGCCCGTGGAGGGAGTTTCGGTGGGGTGGAGAGGTGGGGCGGGGGAGGGGCAGCGTGGGGGGTGCTAAACACCGGAGTATGGATAATTGAAGGTAAGTAAACAATTTAATAAATAAAACAAATTTCGTAGCGCGCCCTGCATCGCAAAATGTGATGCAGGGTGCGCTACGAAATACATTTTATTTATTAAATTGTTTACTTACCTTCAATTATCCATACTCCGGTTTTTAGCATCCCCCACCCTGCCCCTCCCCCGCCCCGCCTCTCTGCCCCACCGAAACTCCCTCCACGGGCCGTGGCTGCTCTACAATACTTCACTATACTCCACAACACTCCACTGAACCTGGATGTTACCTTCCACTGAACTACCTCTAATTGCTCCAGATGTTGCAATATAGTTAAACAGATATAATTGGGTTGATTGAATTGCAGGGGCAAGGGTTTTATAAAATGTGGCTGTAAAGCTGTCAGGGCCAATTGGTTCATTAATCTCTTCCAGGGAGATTGGTTTCAACAGGGTCATCTTCTTTTCCTCTAATAAGCGAGGTAGTTGCAGTTTATTTATGTAGCTGCAGCATTGTTCAGGTACTACCTGCTTTTAGTCAGAGAATAGGCCCTTGTTGAATTGTCCAAAGGTTTCTAGGATTTTCTGGGGATTAGTTTGGACTGCATTTTTATTGTCCTTGATAGTGGTTATCTTTTTTTGGTTTTGTTTGTGCTTGAGATATGAGGCAAGCATTTTACTAGCTTTATTGGTCTCACAGAGTTTAAGACCTTTAGATTTGTGAATCCAGACACCAGTTTTTTCACTTATTATGTTGTTCTATTCAGATATCTTGTTTGTGAAGAGAGGGAGGGTGTCCCTATCTCCATTTCTGATGTGTAGGGACTCCAGTTGTTTTACTTCCTCTTCAAGTTTTAATAAAGGGAAATTATTTGTTTGATTAATGTTCACTTTCATACCGATTAGTGTGCCTCTTAGTGCTGTTTTGAAAGCATCCCAGAATGTTTTATATGTATATCCGGGGTGGTGTTATCTAGGATATAGTCCAAAATCATTTCTTTAATTTTCTTTGTATTTTCCGGGTTAGATAGAACGTCTCTATTAAAGCGCCATATCTTAGTTTGGTTTTGGGGTTTGTGCCAGTAAGGAAATCATTAATACATCAGTGGTCTGATAGGAGTCAACTGGTCTATCAAATGTGTGCAGTTTTCAGAGATGAGAATATAGTCTATCTGGTATAAGAGTTATGTGGGGCCGAAAAAAAAAAGTGTAGTCTCTGGAGTCTGGGTGCTGTAGTCTGCAGGTATCTTTAACATTATATTTAGTAAAAAATTTCTGTAGTATTCTGTTGGCTTTAGTAGGATGGTATTTATACTTGGACTAATGATCAAGGATCGTATTGACTGGATGTTTAAAGTCACCAGCTACAATGATGCACCATCCCGGTGTCGGCGGCAGGGTAGGTCTAACGCAAGGACATTCACACACCGGTGAGTGATTCCTTACTCTCCCAATCCCCCCGCAGTCACGAATGCTATCGGAGGTGAGTGCATGCTGCCGCGATCACATCCTCGTTCCCTGACTCTCCTGCAGTGACACCTTGCATCTGTGTGTGGCATTGGGGGTTGCGGTTGTCCTCCTTTGTCCTGTGGTGTTCCCATTACATATCGGGTGCTCTGCTGATCCATTGGGACGAGCGCGGCGCTGGGGGGTTGCCTCTTGCCCTACTCTACACTACTGATGGGGTCCGTCAGAGGTTCCAGGTCACCGACGATCGACCGGGACTGCTGGCACACCACCCCTTCAGTGCTCCACTTTCCTATCGGGCGTCTGGCTGAGACTTTCGCATACTAGTGGTCCGTGAACCATTGGTCAGCCTGAACTCCCTTAATTTTTCCCCTAGGACCCAATTGGTGTCCTTTTATACCGCCGGCTCACTGTTGCAAGTATAACTTATTTGCAGTCCAGGTGAGTCACAGCATTGTCCTGACTAAGTTCGTTACCTATACGCCATTATCCTTGTTTTAAACTGTATAGTTCTTTGACATCCTCATCACATTAAGCACATGATATTGGTAACCTCACCTAGTTCACTGTCCCACACAGCATGATTCAGTGACTACATCAAGTGCCCATTGGTTGGCCCACCAGCATGTTTGGCCCTTAAAATAGCATAATACTTAGGTATGGATAGTAGGGACACAGTATGCCTGCACACATCATGTATTTCTAACATGTCAGAACTTTCTCCCCCCCATTTTCTCTTTGCTTTACCTGTATGTCAACAACCTGTGATTTGGGTATGTAGAATTTACTTGCCTCTGTAGTGTAGATAGCGTTCCACTTGATCCTGAGGAAGTGCCCTGATCTATATGACTCCCATGGCACGAAACATGTCGATCACTTGAGAGCAGGGCATACACAACTAGACACATTGTTACTAGTCCTCTGCCCCTCCCACTCTTTTATACTAGGCAGTTTACCTTCCCAATAAAGGTTTGTTAGGACTAACTAACCTATTTTAGACCCACAACATTTCACATCTACACATACTAGGACCCTCACTGCCCACTGCACCCACCGGCAGGAACAAAAGATCCCCGATAAAGAGCCCCGGTTTGGGTGCCCGTCAGGTATTGCATCGCCGACCTGACGAGGGGCAAGCTCACATGATGAAGCATGACACCTAGCTTGCTGGGTGTTTGAGAGCCCTAGTTCCGACAAGGTGAGCTCCCCTTACTTGCATACACTTAGTGGTCTCCATTGACGCACTATACCCCAGTTCCCCCCTTCTCCAGCCTTCAACACAGAGAAAATTCGTACCCTTTTTTGTATACTAGTCTTTGTGGGGTATGTACGATGGACCTCGGTAAACTCGCCCCTCGGTCCCTCCTTTTGTTCAATATCGCTATTAAGGTCACATATATTGACTACGTGGAAAAAGTTAGTCACCTCTGCTTAGAGTGGTGATAATACATCTGCCATCTGTCATTAGTGCATGATTTAAGTTTGATATTGGATATTCTGAAGATTATCGTGATGATCCCATTTCTTTGTGTATTGCTGGGGAGCAGTTTCACATTTGCTTTTAAAGAGGTAGTCCATTATTTTGCATCTCTTTACTGGATGGTTTAGTCCTTTAAGATACAAGGAGGCAATAATGAGGCTGTCTGCAAGTGTGAGGCTAGCTACTTACAGCAGGAGTAATAATGTAGGGTATGAGAACTAGGTATGTTGTCACAAGATGTTTGACCAGATGTGCATCTCCTTGCTTGATGGAGGTATCTAGTGAACTTCTGTTTGTGAAGACAGCATATGTATGAAAGTGGAGTACAATGTCTCCAAGAGTTAAGGAAAAAACTAGCCATCAATTTGTGTGGAGCCACGGTATTTAATGTGCATCCACGATTTCGGGACAGTGGTCGGAGAAAGAAAAGGTAGCGAAAATCTGGGTGAAAGAATCAAAAGGATAGATTAGATATAAAAGAAAAGAAAAAACCTCTTACACCATGCCTTGCCAGCTGTTCCCCTCTCCCTCCCCTCCACATAAACATTGACATAGAGAGAGCAACAGAGAAGAGCGCCTGTCCCTCAGCAACAGAGAAGATAGAGTAGTCAGAACTAAGATGCAACAAGTTTAATCTCTACGGCAGAAGCAGTATACGATAATAAGAACAATACTATATGAATTTAGTTGAAACAACTAAGGAGAATTGCAGATACAGCGGACATTTACAGTTTGTATGTGTTGTAAGAACGTACTCCTTTGGTCTGAATGAAGAACAGTTAAATGTAATTATATGAGACATCATTCCTCTGTCATAACAGGAAACAAAATGAAGCACAGCAACTTAATTATAAAATCTATGTAGTGCCTACAACTAAGGTTGGGAGCTCAATCAAGATGTTAAGTTATAACCCACATAAACTGTCTGGTGTTTAATTGACATATAGAAAACAAAGCGCCACCAGGATGTTCTTGAGGTAGTCGATTGTTAGAAGTAGCCCACAATTAATGTACTTATTGAAGACTTGTAACGGCAGGGTCCACTGTGTAGGTTCAGGGTTAAGAGGATTTCTTTAGATGTCCGTGGAGTAGGTCATATTTTACTTTTGTTGGAGGTAGAGCAGGAGAATTCCATCCCATGGTCTCTGATTTTGCCAAGGAAATTGGACAAGTCTTTGGGGGTCCTCAAAATATAGAGCTTATTCTTCACCATTACTTTGAATCTCACCAGACCTGTAAAGAAAAATTGCAAACTCAGGGCTCTTAGAAGGTCTTAGGGAGCAATGAATCCCTTTCTGATGTAAACAGTGGTTTTGGAGTAGTCTTGTAATATATGGATTTTGTGACCATTCCAGCTGATGTGGTTGTTCTAGCAACATTGTCTCAGTGTGTTGAAATCGTAGTGGTTTACAAACTATCAGCCTCATTGAATTTCTGTTTAGTGGCTTGAATGTTGGAACTCTGTGGGCTCTTTCCAGTTCTAGTTCCTTGGTGAACTTCAGTCCTGTAACTTGCGGAAGCCAGGTCTCAAGGAATGCTATGTAGGAGCCTGACGATTCCTCAGTACCTTCAGGAATTCTAAAGATTCTTAGGTTACTTGTTCTGTTTCGGTCTTCCAGTTTAGCTATATTTTTTTCATGGCTATCGACAATATTTGTAGTGCTTGTATGCTTGTAGATCCTTGGATGCTCTTGAGGTCGTGTCTTCCACATTGCTGAATCTATGTTCTGCCTCTGGTATTTTGTTGTTAATAGCATTGATATCAGCCCTTAACAGCAGTCATCTTGAATTTGCATTGAATCCCTGTTTTGTTTTGTAGAGTTTGCCAGCTCATGGACATTTGCCAGTTTTTTCAGTATCATGTCCATCGTGCTGTTGATGTCATGTTTATTTTTAATAATGGTGGCTCAGCTTTTGAGCGCTTGAAGTGGGATTTATATTCTTTATCTGCTATCTTGGAGGGCCCAGGTTGACCTTATGTCTAACTTTGTGCCTTATGTTGGTATTGGCTGTGTATTCAGCTGGGCTATTAGATCTTACCTGAGGTGTTGTCTTTTTTTGGCTGGAGAGCAATGTTGCCCTATGCAGTTCCTATCTGTTGAAGAATTAGACTGCGCAGGAGATCTTAAGGTCGAGATGGTGGAATGTTGTTTATGACAGGATGTGCGAATGACTTATGTTTCTCTCTATCCCCTCCAGGAGGAGCCAGTCAGCCAATCAGCTCTGGATGAAGTAAGCTGGTTAGATTAAACTTCTCTAGACATAAAGTCCTTGTAATGTCTTATTGTGTGCAGGCTATTGGTATAGTTTCGGGACACTTCTATTATTAGGCTGCGTAGTTCACATATACCCCCTACCACTAGGGCTGGCCATGTGGTAGATTACTTCATACTAGTAGTTTTATTGGTGATGTAGGTGTACAAAAGGCTCAATAGGAAGCCGTTTCTGGCATTAACATGAATCAGTTCATACAATGGGCATAAGCAGGTAACATTCATTTGGAAGACTTTAGAAGATGTAGGACTTTTGAAGCTTAGAGGCCCCAGGATCGAGGATTTTCATAAAAGCAAGTCCAATGTCTGTTTTGCCGCCATGTTAGGGTCAGGCAGAACTCTTTTCTCAAGTTACCGGATTCATATTGCGGTACTGTCATAGTCAAAATGATACCTGCCACTGGGCTTGTAGATTGCAGGCACTCACATGGATATTTAAACTTGTGCAGAGCTTTGCTCCGAGTTCAGCTTCATCCAGCGGGCTGCAGGCTGCCATTTTGAGGTCTTACGTGTGTCGGCGGAGAGGGACTTTTTTTGAGAAAATCTCCTTGTAGGCAAGTTTGGCGGCTGTTAAACTTCAGAGCCTATGCCTTCATGCCTTCCAACATTGGGAACCGCTGTTTATCCCAGAGAAGTACAATTTGGAATGCCGGTATTCGTGGTGTTAAACTCAGCCCTGTGAAGAGAGACAGAGCTAGACAGCCATGTGCTCCTCCATCCAAGCCCTACCCCCACCACAGGAGGATTTCAAGAGCTAATTATCAGTAAAATCAGAACCTAAAAGAAGACCTAATACTGTGCAGCCAATCCAGCGATATCCTTCAATTAACCCAGGACACATGCCCAATAGGATTAGATTTGTAGACAGCTTTACCACACAAGCATGATAGTCCCATCTATTTAAAATGTGCAGCTATAATCATTTGAGGAGAGTGAATGGATTGAACTGACCTCTATTGGTGGTGATAGAGTATATATACAGTTACCATTTACAGTATGCATATTACTATATCCTGAATGGGCCTACCCAAATTTCTCCTCTGATTACGTAAGGTTCTGCTGTCAAACTTTAAGACTCATTTCTGACAAATTGAAGTACAAGCCTGTTGGACCTAGAGATGCCAAGTCACATAGGGTAGCCTGGCCTAGGGTAAGACAGTCAATTTCTAGAGGCAAAAGTGTTAAGTTTGCGTTCCACCCTGAAGTACCTCAGCATCCTTCCATACCAAAAATGACACTACACCAACATTTGTAGGACAATACGTTCTGGTTTATAAAAATAACTCTGTTCTCTCTTAGCTATCTCTTCTAACAGTTTAGTTGTTATATAAGTATTCATAACCAATTCATTGCATCAACATCACAGATCCCTTTTGCTGAGCAACGTACTTATTTTCCCAATTTGAACGTTCTAAGCATCCACTTTACAGTTTAAACTAAACAGCAGCAAATGGGGTGTCTCCCTAGGGAGTATTCAGGGAGATTGTTAAACTTAAATACTCTTTGACTTTTCAGCTAGAATGTGATAAAGGTTTGTCACCGTGGATAACTTTAATAACATGACTTTGACACCATGCAATAAGGAAGCTGTCCTTACAAAGGTACTAGGTTTCCCTGTGTTATTTCAGTTGGAAGGAAAAGTAGTTACACAACTTGCCTTGCTAAAGGACAACAGAGATTTACCACATCTAATTGGTAGACAAATTTCTCTCCCACCTCTGAAATGAAAGTGTTAAGCAACCTCATAGACAGTAATGGCCTGTAAATAACCTTCAAGGCCCTACTCCCCGCTTAATAAAAAGAACACTGGCTTCTTGAAGCTCAATCCTCCCTTTCCCGCCACCTCGGCTCTTCTTAGACAGGGAAGAGAGAAGGTGTCTAAGCTCTATGGGGAGGTCCCGGTTCTTGTGTTTTCCCCCAGTTCGCTCCTTACTTTGAACGCCGGGCGATTGTCACCAAAGTCCTGTGAAGCCAGATAAGCTAGTAGTACTACCAGGCTTCAGTTCGCTCCTTGCTGTGTCTCTCCCGCAAGCTGTCCCGCTCGTTCACGAGGTCGGCACTCGGGAACAGCTATGCGGCCTGAGAGGAAGTGGCGGCCGCTCCTCCCCCTTCTCCTCACCGTGCACCGCCTTTGCTGTCCTCCGGGGAAGCGGCACCACCGCCCAAATGCCAGTGACTAGTGAACTCTCCACTGAGCCGACTCGGTCGTGACGATCCTCCTGACGCCGCTCCGCCCCTTCCTGGGGACTAGCATTTTCCTCACGGGCCTGCACGATTCTGCGAAGGCCCCGCTCTCTCCGATGCGCCCCTCCTTCACAGGGACTACCGCTCTCCTCACTGAGCCTGCGCAGTTTCACCGCGACCCTCTCCTTTCAGCCACGCTACCGGAGGACACTGCCCTGTCTCTTCTACCCGGCACTCTCGTTCCTCACTTAACTCACTCGTGGGGATTTCTACTCTCGTTGTGGCAGTTTCTAGACCAGGTGAGAGGGGGTGAGTAGGGGAGTGCGTGAAGCGCATATGGCCATTCCAAACGGAGTTCAAGGAGAGGAGGGAGGATTCAATTTCCCAGCATCAGTTCTCTTCTTCCTGGGTAATGTCCCCAGGGTTTCTATCAGGCTTTCCCACTGGACCACAGGGCAGAACGATCACACAGTTCAGTTCCCAAGTTCCTTCCCAAGGCTCGGGGGGTCAATCTTCAAGGTCTTTGGGAGGACTGGTGTCCAGGGTCCACAGGAAACCGACGTGGCAGGGTTAGGTCAGTAGTTACAAGGGGGAAGGGGTGGTGAAGCAGTAAGGAAGCAACCCTACACTGGGAAGTCAACCCCCTAGGTATCCTACCCCCGCCTTATACTACAGCCTGTACTCCAGCTGACTCTCTCTGTAAGGCAAAATGGCTGCTCCGCAGCTGACCTTTTATAGGCTGGCCTCAGAAGGTCCAGAAGGAACCAGAAGGTTCTGGAAGGTCCCTATTCTAACCTATGGGTCCTGTCTTGAGGCGACCGTTTTGACAGTTACTGTCCGCCATTTTGAGAATTGGAGGGATTCTAGTCAGAAAAGGCACCTAGGCCTCAGGTAGAAGGACTATGAGGGTAAAAGAACACCTAACCCCCAGGTCAACATCTCAAAAATCCAGTGGACATGAAAAGATAAAAAGGTTTGAGGGGCAAAAAGGGGACAAAATAAATAATTAAATAGGAGGGACTACCCAAAGGCAGACAGGTCTAACACGCGTCCCCCCCAGCTGAAAGTGGGGAGAGCTACCCAACCCCTTGGGAGTCCTCATCACTAAGGCGGAAATACCTAGAGAGACCGTCTGCATTGGCGTGGTCCACTCCAGGCCGATGTTCCACCCGGAAGTCCATTCCCTGTAGGGAGATGGACCACCTCAACAACTTGGGATTTTCCCCCTTCATTTGCATCAGCCAACGGAGGGTTCGGTGGTCGGTCTGAACCAGGAAGTGCGAGCCAAACAGGTATGGCCGCAACTTCTTCAGAGCCCACACCACCGCAAAAGCTTCCCGCTCAATTGCACTCCACTTTTGTTCCCGGGGAAACAGTCTCCTGGACAAGAAGACTACAGGCTGATCCAGACCCTCTTCATTGAGTTGCGATAACACTGCCCCAATGCCATGCTCGGATGCGTCTGTCTGGACGATGAACTCCTTGGAGAAGTCTGGGGCCCTCAGGACCGGTGCTGCACACATTGCCTGTTTCAATTTCTCAAAGGCTTGCTGACAAGCCTCTGTCCAGACTACCCGTTGAGGTTGTTTCTTGGATGTGAGCTCTGTGAGGGGCGCTACAATAGTGCCATACCCCTTCACAAAGCGACGGTAGTAACCTGTGAGGCCCAGGAAAGCTCGGACCTCAGTCTGGGTCTTGGGGGGTTCCCAGGCCGTAATTGCCTCAATCTTTGCCTGGAGGGGCTGCACTGTTCCCCTACCCACCAAGTGGCCTAGGTACACAACCGACCCCTGCCCGATCTGACATTTACTGGCCTTGATTGTCAAGCCAGCCTGTTTCAGGGCCTGGAGAACAGCTTGCAAGTGACGCAAATGGTCCTCCCAACTGCTGCTGAAGACGGCAATGTCATCCAGGTAAGCAGCGGAGAAAGCCTCCATTCCAGAAAGGACTTGGTTCACCAGCCGCTGAAAAGTGGCAGGGGCGTTCTTGAGCCCAAAGGGCATCACACAGAACTGGTAGTGTCCCTCAGGTGTGGAGAAAGCTGACCTTTCCTTTGCTCCATCTGTAAGGGAAATCTGCCAGTACCCTGAAGTAAGGTCAAAGGTACTCAGGTATTGGGCAGCTCCCAGCCGGTCAATCAATTCATCCGCCCTAGGGATCGGATGAGCATCAGTCTTGGTCACTGAGTTCAGTCCCCGGTAATCCACACAGAACCTCAGTTCTGGAGTGGTGCCTGGTGGGGCAGCTTTTGGTACTAACACCACCGGGCTGGACCAGGGGCTACTGGAAGGTTCAATGACTCCTAGCTCCAGCATCTTGTTAACCTCACCGTGGATGCTGGCCTTCACCTTGTCTGACAGCCGGTAGGTCTTTGACTTCACTGGTGGGCTGTCTCCTGTGTCCACATCATGGGTACACAGGTGGGTCCTTCCCGGGACAAGGGAGAACAACGTAGAGTACTGCTCCAATATCTGGCGGCAGTCCTCCCGCTGCTCAGGAGTTAGGGATGGGGAGAGAATCACTCCCTCCACCGACCCATCCTTTTCCTGAGACGAAAAAAGGTCAGGGAGAGGTTCGCTTTCCGCTTCCTCTCCTCCATCAGTCACCATCATCAAGATGACCTCGGGCCTCTCATGGTGGGGTTTGAGGCGGTTAGCATGCAACACCCGAAGGGGCTGTCGAGGGGTCTTAAGGTCCACCAGGTAGGTGGCCTTACCCTTCTTCTCCAACACCTCAAAGGGGCCTGTCCAGCGGTCTTGGAGGGCACTTAGCTCTCCAGGTTCCATCACCCACACTTTCTGGCCAGGCTCCAACTCCACAGGGTGAGCGTTGTGGTCATACCACTCTTTCATCACTGCTTGGCTGGCTTCCAAGTTGTCAGAAGCTTGCTTCCACAACTTTGCCATTTGGCTCCGGAAGGCCAGCATATAACTCACCACATCCCGGGGAGGCTTTCTGGGAGACTTTTCCCATCCGTCCTTCACCAGGCTGAGAGGTCCACGTACAGGGTGCCCATACAAAAGCTCAAAGGGGCTGAAGCCCACTCCTTTCTGTGGTACTTCCCTGTAGGAAAATAGCAAACAGGGTAGGAGGACGTCCCATTTCCTCCGCAGGCTCTCAGGCAGACTTCTTATCATGCCTTTCAAGGTCTTGTTGAACCTTTCTACCAGGCCATTGGCCTGGGGGTGATAAGGAGTAGTAAACCGGTAGGTAACTCCACACTCCTTCCACATAGCCCCCATGTATGCTGACATGAAGTTGGTCCCCCTGTCGGACACAACCTCCTTGGGGAAACCCACTCGGGTAAAGATCCCCATCAGGGCCCTAGCCACTACAGGTGCAGTGACAGTCCTCAGAGGAATTGCCTCTGGGTACCGCGTGGTGTGATCCACCAGAACCAGGATAAACCTGTGACCAGCTGTAGTTGGTGGATCCAATGGCCCCACAATGTCGATGCCCACCCTTTCAAAGGGGGTGCTAACAACAGGTAGTGGTTCCAGGGGAGCTTTCAGCTTCACCCCTGTTTTCCCACTGGCTTGACAGGATACACATGTCCGACAGTATGTGTCAGAAGCCACTTTCATCTGAGGCCAGTAAAAGTGGGGGACAAGCCGGGCAAAGGTCTTGTCCTGACCTAAGTGTCCTGCCAAGGGAATCTCATGAGCCAATTCTAGAAGAAAGGCTCGGTATCGTTGAGGGACTACCAAGGCCCGTGATGAACCGGGCAAAGGTACCTTGGGTTCACTGTAGAGGAGTCCATCCTCCCAGTAAATGTGGTAGTGCCCTGCAACGTTCCCTGCTGCCTGGGCTTCGGCCTGTCGCCTCAGTCCCTCAAGGGTAGGGCACTCCTTCTGGCCCTTACAAAACTCCTCCCTGGTAGGCCCTCCCTCCACATGCCACTCGGCAGGGATAGGTAAGTCCTCCAGGGAGGCTACTTCCCCCTCCACGGACTCCTGGCCCACCACCGCAGGTGGCCGATCTGTCTCATGGGGCGTGGAAGCCGAAGCAGGCTTCTCCTGTCTTCGGGTCTTTCCCTTTTTGGCAGCGGGCTGGGCCATTGTTCCAGGCTCCAACCCAGGCGAACTCCCTCTCCGGGTAGTCGCAGACCTTGTGCTTGCACAGGCCCAGTCAGGTGTACCCAGCATCTCCGAATGAGTCCGGTATTCCACCTCCTTCCAGACATTGTGCTCCATGTAATTTCCCAGCAGACAATCGACTGGCACGGCAGGGCTTACGGCAACTCGAAGTGAACCTGCAACCCCTTCCCACTCAAATGGAACCTCGGCCACAGGGTAGTAGCCCAATCTGCCGTCAGCCATCGCGGCGGGGTGGAGTACATGGGGAATCACCTGCTCTGGAGACACCAGTTGACTCCTTACCATAGTCATACTGGCTCCTGTGTCTCTCAGAGCCTCCCCTCTTTGGCCATTGATGGTGACCCATTGCCCATACTATACAGTATTTGGGGGCACCTGGATCTTAGGAACCATCTCCCGATCTCCCAGGGACACTAAGGTGACACCCGCCCACTCACCCCCCTTATTTAAGGGCAACTCCTCCCCGAGCACTACACTAGCTACTCCTGGGGCTTTTCCTCCAGTGGGAGGGGGTGGTCTCTTTGGGCACCTGACATCTCCCTTATGATGTCCAACACCACCACACTCAAAGCAGTGGACAACCCTTGGCTGCTGGCTTGGGCCAGGATGAGGGTTTCTGGGCGGGTTAGCCTTAGGGGTGAATCCTGTTCCCTTACTCTGGAAACTATTTTGGGGACCTTTAGAGAACTCCCGCTTTTTATCTCCCCCCTCCTTCTTCTGGGGGGCGCCCTGTCCGGCCCTTTGGGAATCCCCTCCAGTCCCCTTTGAGGACACCCGGGTACTTGCCCAGATGTCTGCCTCCTCTGCAAGCTTTCTGGGGTTGGTCAGCTTGCTGTCCACCTGGTGTTGACGTAGCTCGGGAAAACATTTCTCGAGTAGATGCTCTTTGAGAAAAAGGTCGTATAACCCCTCATAGTCCCTCACCTCGCTGCCTTGTATCCAACCCTCTAGTGCCTTCCTTGCATAGTCCAGGAAATCCACCCAATTTTGTGTGCCTAATTTGTGACTTCCCCTGAACTTTTGCCTGTACTTCTCTGGGGTCAGTCCAAACTTTTTGATCAGCGCCACTTTCATGGTGGGGTAGTGGGTCTTCTCATCCTGCTCTAGGGCCAATAGTGTATCCCGTCCAGTAGGAGGCATATATTTATATAAACCACCCCCCCCAGTGTTTTTCCTGGATCCCATGGGCTCTTAAGGAGACCTCATAGGCAGCCAGCCACTTGGCGATGTCATCCCCAGAGCTGTAACCGGCAACTATATCTTTAGGTAGGTAGGGTCTGGATTCCCTGGTCAGTTCTTTGGTTTCGCTGCCACCATTTGGAGAATTAGAGGGTCCTATCGGTAGGGCCTTGAGTTCTAGCTCCCTCAGTTTAAACTCGTGAGCCATCCTCTGTTCCTCTTTCTCCTTTTCCATCTTGGCTAACTCCCACTTCAACTGTCTCTCCTCCCTCCTATCTGCTAGTTCGGCTTCAGTCAAGCTTCTCGCAGAGACACTGCTGCCCTCTCTTGAGAGTGTTCTGGGACCTGTCAACAAGTTTCCCCTCTCAGATTGATACAACTCATCTATCCCGATGACCGCGTCCCGCTCTCCCTCTTCCTCCTCCTTCCCCTCTGGGTGCGCTGCCACCCATGCCCTCAAACTGGTCTGGAGTTCCCCCTTCTTGGCACCACGCTTAAAAAAAACTCCCATCTTCTGACAAAAGTCTCTAAGCTGGGCTGTAGTATAGGTCTCCAGTTCCTCCAGAGCAAATTCCATTTTGCTTATGAGGTATGTAGGAACAACCACTCGGGAAGAATTGGTTCAAAAGGGGCAAATAGAAGCTACCTCCACCCACCACCAGGAGTAAATTTAGAAAAAGCAAAAGAAGTAATTGGGAAGTCCGCCAGGAGAAAACTCCAGGTGTAGGCCTGTGGAGTACACTTACTTACTGCAGAGTAGACGCAAACACAGTTCTCATCCCACCGCTAGACACCAATCATGTTGGACCTAGAAGGAGGAGCCTAGCCTGCAAACATGATGGCCGCCTAAACCCTCGGCTCCGCTGCCCCGCTTGTCTTCCCTCCGTACCGTTGCTCATCCTGTACTTTATCCGGTCTTCTCGATACGGTATCGGATTCGGGAAGTGATGCTGATTCCAGCGGTGTGCCCCCCGATGTGCTCCCTGCGACAGGACTGACTGAACGTCCCTGTTTCCTTTCCGGTGTTAATGGCGGCGACCGGGTCTTTGTTCTCGGTGCCGGCTGGCCCCGACCGCCACAACAGCGGCCACTGATGACAGAGCGGAGTCGACCAGCGGATAGCGGCTGCCGCTTGGAGTTTTCCGCAGCAGCGCGCCTTCATTCGTTTTCACCTCCACATTTGTTCGACCTCGCAGCAGCCAGTGCTACATTTGTATCCTTACCCCTGGCCGACTTTGGGTGCTTTTCAGTCTCCGGAGCTGTGAAGGTGGCCATTTTGAACCGATCGCTCGGCGACTATACCTGGTGGACTGACCAACTACTTAGGGAGCTTACGACTGCCAACAGCGCACAATGTCCGTGTGCCGAGTCGGTCTGGACTGTGCTTCCCATGTCCCCGTGACCTGGCTGTGCTTGTCGGGGCGCCCATGGGACGACGGACTGCTGGAAGGGGATGCCGGCGTACGGACTCGAGGACTGCCCCTAGTCGTCGAGCCCTGTGTGCAAGGAGCTTCATCATCCTCATCTCCGGAGGTGCCCCTTAAGATCGCCGAGATTCTGGGCGCCCTGGTTGCCTTACGAGCTGCTTGGTGTGGTCATGCCCGGGACCTGGGAGGCCGATTAGATGCCGTTTTGTCCACGCTATCCTTACCTGGCCGAGCTGGAGATCGCGTGCAGAGCGCTTCGCCACACCCTGGGCCCGATTACGGTGAGCTGTCTCTCCAGGGGTGCATGGAGACGCTGGGGGTGCGGGAGCTGGATACCGCTGCGACTCAACCTGCTACAGCGGTGGAGAGATGTGAGACTCCTGGACTGGCGCAGCTGCTGGGGAGTCGCCTTCGGGCGCCATGTCCTGCAACTTCTTCGGGATCTGCTGGCGATTCTTCCTATTGTGTCCTGGGAGCGCTGCTTCTACTTCAACTGTTTAACTTTGGAGGACTGCTATTGCGCAACGCCCTTCTTTGTACACCGATGGCCCGCATGGCTTTGTGTTGGACAGTTCTTTGTGGACGGTGCCCTGTCCTGCCGTGGTCCTTGCAGCTGTTTACCTCATTCTGGGGGGTTGTTTTATTGTTGCTTCTCGTTGGCACGCCGGATCGTCAGGGACAAGGTTGAAAATGATTTTCATTTTTGCTTACTGTTGTTTGCTTTGCTGGGACTGTGATGGGTAGGCGGGGGAGCTGGCTGTTGGTTATGCTTCAATTTGGGGCCGGGGGTAGGGCGGCCGAGAATATCCTGACGGGCTGTTTAGAACGCATACATTTGGCCCTCCTCCGGTTTTATATGTATACTTTTTCTTCTTTTCTCTTCTTTCTTTATTTCGGGTACTCTTTATTGGGCGACAGGCACGCTGCTAGGGGGGGGGGTAGGCCGTAGCCTCTGCATGTGTGCTGGGTGGGGGGTAGGGGGGGGGCTTTGTTTTGTCCGTTTTAGTTCCTATGGGCCTTATTTTTTCTTTCTTTATTCTCCGATTCCTTTCCTTTTTCTTTTTCCTTGGGTCACTGGTGTGGGTCGGGGAGGGGTGGGTAGCGATCGGCACACGACATGCTAGGCGATTATCAATCCTTTTCAGATATCACTGTGCCGCCATTTTGCTTCTGTTTTAAAGCTCGCTGGATTTCTTTGATGGACGTCGCCCACCTTTGTTTTGAATATATAGTGAGAACTTTGATCCTTTCTAACGTTTACTATTTACATATGCTTTATGAACATTATAAAATTAAACCTTAATTTCTCCTGCTTCTCGGTAGTGTAAATGTTTTCATGTAACCTAGGTTGCCTGTCTTTGGATTTAAGTTGCTACTGAGTTGCCATATTGCTCGCTACGGTGCTCCGAATGATGTCGAGGCCGGCCAGATGGTTGTAGGCCCGTAATTGTTTATGATTCTGTGCAATAAAGGTTTAAAAAAAAAAAAAAAAATCATGTTGGACCTAGAGATGCCAAGTCACATAGGGTAGCCTGGCCGAGGGTAAGACAGTCAATTTCTAGAGGCAAAAGTGTTAAGTTTGCGTTCCACCCTGAAGTACCTCAGCATCCTTCCATACCAAAAATGACACTACACCAACATTTGTAGGACAATACGTTCTGGTTTATAAAAATAACTCTGTTCTCTCTTAGCTATCTCTTCTAACAGTTTAGTTGTTGTATAAGTATTCATAACCAATTCATTGCATCAACATCACAGATCCCTTTTGCTGAGCAACGTACTTATTTTCCCAATTTGAACGTTCTAAGCATCCACTTTACAGTTTAAACTAAACAGCAGCAAATGAGGTGTCTCCCTAGGGAGTATTCAGGGAGATTGTTAAACTTAAATGCTCTTTGACTTTTCAGCTAGAATGTGATAAAGGTTTGTCACCGTGGATAACTTTAATAACATGACTTTGACACCATGCAATAAGGAAGCTGTCCTTACAAAGGTACTAGGTTTCCCTGTGTTATTTCAGTTGGAAGGAAAAGTAGTTACACAACTTGCCTTGCTAAAGGACAACAGAGATTTACCACATCTAATTGGTAGACAACTTTCTCTCCCACCTCTGAAATGAAAGTGTTAAGCAACCTCATAGACAGTAATGGCCTGTAAATAACCTTCAAGGCCCTACTCCCCGCTTAATAAAAAGAACACTGGCTTCTTGAAGATCAATCCTCCCTTTCCCGCCACCTCGGCTCTTCTTAGACAGGGAAGAGAGAAGGTGTCTAAGCTCTATGGGGAGGTCCCGGTTCTTGTGTTTTCCCCCAGTTCGCTCCTTACTTTGAACGCCGGGCGATTGTCACCAAAGTCCTGTGAAGCCAAATAAGCTAGTAGTACTACCAGGCTTCAGTTCGCTCCTTGCTGTGTCTCTCCCGCAAGCTGTCCCGCTCGTTCACGAGGTCGGCAACAGCTACGCGGCCTGAGAGGAAGTGGCGGCCGCTCCTCCCCCTTCTCCTCACCGTGCACCGCCTTTGCTGTCCTCCGGGGAAGCGGCACCACCGCCCAAATGCCAGTGACTAGTGAACTCTCCACTGAGCCGACTCGGTCGTGACGATCCTCCTGACGCCGCTCCGCCCCTTCCTGGGGACTAGCGTTTTCCTCACGGTCCTGCGCGATTCTGCGAAGGCCCCGCTCTCTCCGATGCGCCCCTCCTTCACAGGGACCACCGCTCTCCTCGCTGAGCCTGCGCAGTTTCACCGCGACCCCCTCCTTTCAGCCATGCTACCGGAGGACACTGCCCTGTCTCCTCTACCCGGCACTCTTGTTCCTCACTTAACTCACTCGTGGGGATTTCTACTCTCGTTGTGGCAGTTTCTAGACCAGGTGAGAGGGGGTGAGTAGGGGAGTGCGTGAAGCGCATATGGCCATTCCAAACGGAGTTCAAGGAGAGGAGGGAGGATTCAATTTCCCAGCATCAGTTCTCTTCTTCCTGGGTAATGTCCCCAGGGTTTCTATCAGGCTTTCCCACTGGACCACAGGGCAGAACGATCACACAGTTCAGTCCCCAAGTTCCTTCCCAAGGCTGGGGGGGGTCAATCTTCAAGGTCTTTGGGAGGACTGGTGTCCAGGATCCACAGGAAACCGACGTGGCAGGGTTAGGTCAGTAGTTACAAGGGGGAAGGGGTGGTGAAGCAGTAAGGAAGCAACCCTACACTGGGAAGTCAACCCCCTAGGTATCCTACCCCCACCTTATACTACAGCCTGTACTCCAGCTGACTCTCTCTGTAAGACAAAATGGCTGCTCCGCAGCTGACCTTTTATAGGCTGGCCTCAGAAGGTCCAGAAGGAACCAGAAGGTTCTGGAAGGTCCCTATTCTAACCTATGGGTCCTGTCTTGAGGCGACCGTTTTGACAGTTACTGTCCACCATTTTGAGAATTGGAGGGATTCTAGTCAGAAAAGGCACCTAGGACTCAGGTAGAAGGACTATGAGGGTAAAAGAACACCTAACCCCCAGGTCAACATCTCAAAAATCCAGTGGACATGAAAAGATAAAAAGGTTTGAGGGGCAAAAAGGGGACAAAATAAATAATTAAATAGGAGGGACTACCCAAAGGCAGACAGGTCTAACAAAGCCTCAATGGATTTTTCTACTCTTATTACACTTACAGGTCTGGTTAGTCTGACTGCTGCAGCACTAATAGCTGTATGGAAAGACCATTCACCATTTGCACCCAGCGACAGTGATGAATTTTGAAAGCAATGAGGCATAACTAGCAGGCACGAAATGCATGCATCATCCAAGTGATTTGAGCAAATTCATCTTCTTCCAAGGAGATTTGGGGGCTCCCACTTGTCAATGTTCTACAGCCTAATTCCCATAACAATGTCATAGGTTCTGAATGGACACTCGTAATGTATGCTTTTAGAGTGCCAAGCAAGCACCCCACCACCCACGTCACGACACCAGCCTCCCCAGAACTGTACAACTCATAAATGAGCACTTAGTATTCCTGATACAAGTGTCTGCTAAGGCGAACATTTTAAAGGGGGTGGCAACCACCCTCTTGAGCCAGTCTTTGGTGCAAATTTTTAATATGCAGCATGAGGAGCTTGCTCTCCTGTTGAGGACCTCTGTCCTAATGAAATGAAATACCAGCATTTGTAAAGCGCACAGCTACCTCTGCAAAGGTGTCCCGGCGCTGGGGGCCGTCGGAAAGATTAAGCGAGCTATTGCCCAGAGTCACATGGTGCTGGGCTAACCGGCCACCGGTGCCGGGGATCTAACCGCGAACCCCATGGTCCGGAGTTAGGCACCCTGGCCGCTGTGCCACCCTTCTTCCACTAATGCAGCATCTCACAAGCACTGGCAGAGCCACGCCTCTTTCATGAAATAGCCTTTATCTTCCATCTGCAAAATGGGACGTCAAGACCTGTGGTTCAATAGCAGGAATGATCACTTATCGCCTGTGGTTATTATAAGCAGTAATTTTCATCATGTTCCAGACCTGTTGCCAATGCTCATTATTATTAATCACACGCTCAGCTCTAAGCTGATGTGTATCTTGTCTTAATCAAGTTAGATATTGGTTTGCTTTCAGCTGCTTCCTGCAGTCCTGCTAGAAAACGTCTGGAGTCGATTCAGTTATTACAGAATATAGAGCTCAGGGTCGCGATTTTGGAGCGGGATGAGATGGTTTGGAGTGTTATTATGTCTGCCGTCTGTAGCCAGGGCTGAAGTAGGGGAGAAGCTCAACTACTATAACGTCCTATACAACATTGAGTTTTCCAAATCCCAGGACCAGAATAGTAAATGACATCCTGAGGAGACAACACATCACTCACAGGCTCTGCAAGCTGCACCAGCCGCAAGTGCAAGAAAGGCAGTGGCAGCTGCCAGCTTTGGAGAGTCGGGGAGCGGGCAAATGGGTGGTGGGTCAGTGCAAAACGTAATTAACTAAATTGATGCTGACATGCATGATATTATAGTTTTAAAGTTAAAATGTTTAACTTTTAAACGGGAAGGTAATGCATGTCAGTGATTTAAGGCATATATACACACATAAAATGCATATAAAAAAAGGAAATAAAAGCTATTTACCTTGCTGTACATCCTCTCCGGTGCCGTGTTCTTCTCTCTTCCGGCCAACTCCCCTAGCCAATACTGGCGCCGCTCTTATGCTGTTAACCAGCATGAGAGAAGTGCCAGGATTGGATGGAGCGGCCTCTCTCAACGCTCTTAAGAGCACTGCAGGCCTGGCTCTCTCTAACGGGTAAGAGAGGTTTAAAATGCGCATGTCTGACTGGCCGTCACAAGACGGCCGACCAAAAAGAAATGCACACTTTAAACTACTGCACAGGCAGCCCACCATTCCTCCCTGCTGCCACTCAGCAGGCCCGCCCTGTCCTGACACTTGATTTGAGATGCAGGTTTGCCGAGTAAAGGAAAAATAAAACGCTAATAATGTTTATTACCATTTTATTTTTCATCTGGGACCATTTTAATTAATGGGGAGACGCTCCTCCTCCTTAATGGAGCAGCCACACCTGAAGAAAGGATTCACAATAAGACCATATTCTTGTCTCATAAAACAATAAAGGACCAGACAACTTGTTACAAATTCCAACCCAAAAGGAACATTCGTTTCTAAATATAAGGTGCTTTTCTATTAATCAAAAATAGCAAGATAAGGGCAGGGGAGCAGACCTTTCCTAATAATATGTTAATTGTGTTGTATAGTTCCAACCACTATTCTTATGGCATTACAGCACATTCTCCACTTTTTTGTGCGGTTCTGATAACATCATCAATTAAACTGTACTAACCATTGTTTCATAGTGTCTGTTATTTTGTTGCCGTTTTGTTGTGCGTGGTTGGTAAAAAGTTGCTGTAAGCGTTTACATTCGAAATGGTTTGTATGGATTGGTGTGAAAATAAATTGACTTTAACTTAAGAAGATCTTGGAGATTTCCATTTAGCTCTTGATTGGGAGGATCCATCCTCGGCCAAAGTATTTTTTACACTAACGTCACAAGCCATGGTGGAGTCTTATGTTACATGGGTTTTTTTTTCGTATGAGTTTTGAAGGTGTACATTGCCGTTATGTATGGAAGTCCTATTGATTCGACATCACTGTGCCAACTTACTTTGGAGCAGGGCTGTGCTCTAGTGTATGCTGTTTGAGAATGGCCATGTTAGGTGACACTGGTATGGTGATCTGTGTTACTATTGTTGGCTATCAAGTTCTCTTGGTTGTCCAATGAAACCCCAAATATGGAGAAGGGGAGGTGCGTTGGTTGAAGTTGGTAAGGGGCGTTTTTAATGTATTCAGTACAGTTTGTGTGTGGTTAGGAAGGTAGAAGAAATCAGAACAAAATTATTCTCCAAAACCAGTCACCTTTCTACAAAAGTGTGGTAGAAAGGCAAACGGGGGGTAAGGAGGTTGCTTTCTGGTACTGGTCCATCATGGAGGAGGCAGACGGTGAATTTAATCTCCCGTCGGAGTTGTGGGGAAGTGACATGGGGGCACAGGGTGAGGACCTATGGTTTAGATCTTTTAGTCTCGTCTATAAAACTGTTAAGCCTGCATGGGTAAGACGCAACCACCTCTTTACTGTGCACCGAGCATATCTCTCCCCCCAAAGACTATCTAAATTTCAGAAAGGAAAGTGTTGCAACAAGTGCCTCCTCCCAGCAGCCTCTGATACCCATATGTTCTGGGACTGCCCCGGTATCACGGCGTACTGGGAAAAAGTTAAGGTTACCTTGGAGTCAATCCTTAAAATACCGATTTCCCTCAGCCTGGCATCAATTGTATTTGGCCTGGTAGACAACATTACGGGCCTGGTCAGGACCTTTCTCTTTTATGCAATCCTCCTGGCAAGACGGCAAATATGTAAACACTGGGTTGACTCCAACCCACCAACCCATGCAGAATGGCTGTCATCCCTCTATGAAACATCAAGGGTAGACTTAGCTAGATCTGGCAGCTCTCGAAGCCTTGCCTTCTGGAATCTGTTAGTTAAGTGGAGATGAAAAAACTATTCGGGCCTCCGGGTTTTTTTGGGTTTTTTTTCCCCGGGTCCGATGATTATGCCCTTACACTCCATGGTCTAGACGGGGGTCCGCCGGACCACGATAACGAATCCAGTGCCAGTAGGCTGAAATATGCCTTGACGGAGTAAGATCTTCCGGAAAGTACCTCCCGCCAATTTGGTACGTCTGTCCGGGAGCAGGAAGAGATCATCTTTTGGTCTCTTTCTTAAGGACATTAAGGTGGTTGGCTACTTCTTGGAATGAGGACGTGGCAAATGAGGACACCAAAATATTTTTTTTTTTTAAAGTGTGGTGTTGTATTCTAATGGTGAGTAGCAGTAGGAAAAAACACATAGAGGCAGTTCACAGTCACAGATATACAAATTCTACAGTAGCCACATGGTTAGGATTAAGCATTATTAAAAATGAAATAAGTGAATATCAGGGCATGTGTTGGTCTACTTTTGACCCTGATATATTCATGATAAGAAAATCGAACATGATGGACCTACTTATAAGTCCTATTTAGTTTAAGCCTACCATGCAGCGCAATCTGTCTGGCAGTGAAAGACCTATTATGGGCTTACCAATAACCTACAGGGGCACCAAAGCTGCCTCGCTCTTGCTATTTATTGGTTGGCTTTATTGTCACTCTCATTTGCTTGTTTTTTATTTGATAGATTTCCTTGTTCATCTAGTGTTTGTCCCTCCCTGAAGCATAGCCTCTTTACCATTCTCTTGACTGGCTGACATGTGTCCTTCCACTATCAACTTAAGGGAACTACTTTTTTTTGGATTAAGCACTCCATCCCAGTATATTTGTTTTTAGTTCTCTCCCTCTTGTGTATCTCTTCCTCCCAAAATATCTGCCCCATGCTGTGCTCTCTCTCTCTCCCTCTCTCCTTTTCCTCTCTCTCTCTCTCTCTTTCTCCAATGCTGCCCGCTCTCTCCTCAGAGTAATTTCTTTCACCTCATACTCCCCATTCCCTGTGTTGCTGTTTCCATTTGTTTGCTTCTCCACCCACCTCCTGTGTTGCTCTCTTCCTCGCTCCCCATTCCCTGTTCCTCTTACCAACCCACTCCCCCACCTGCTCCTCCATTGCCCACCAACCATTATATTTTTTAAATATATTTTTTAATTATGTATTTTTCAAGGACCAGGCAACAAATTGCTGCTGGCCCTTAAACAAAGTGCTTTTGCGATATTATAAATTCTGTTTATTTATTAACCAATCTAGGGGGCTCCAACGATCTTAGTCAATAATAAGTAAAAGAAAATGGCGCCTATGTCTTTCTCTAGGTGCGCTCATGCATGCTTACATTTTTTTACGTTATTTCTATTTTTCATTTAATTTGCCAAGATGGTTGATGGCCATCTCAGACCCATAAATAAAAAATGCAGGATTCGTATCTTGTGCATTGGGGAAACATTGAATGATTTGAAAGCAGTCTGCAGCTGTCGGACCATGGCCAAGTGTAATAAAAAATAAACATAATGAAAAAGCTGGAGGTGCGGGGTAGTGGGTTAAAGATGACAGTTCGGAAACCCAAATGTGACCTGGCAGCAGTGTGGAGCCAGGTGAAGGTGAGGGATGGGGAAGGACAGAAATATATGACCGCCAACAGTGGCCTCTTTACTGTGATTTTCTTTTGCCAATCCCAATCAACACCTGCAAAAGGCATTGCTTCTAACTAATGCTGTTAGAAAAAAACAATTGATGGACAGAATGTAGAAGAATGTCATACATTAACCCAAGTACAGAGATCTGGTCCTAAATACATTGTTTTTTTGCTCACCATGCCATTCCAGTTTTGACCCAGCCATATGCAACTCAGTCTTGACCCTGCTCCCTATGGGAACAGTCCCGCCCGAACTGCCAGGCCAGGTTCTCTCTAGACTGGAAACAAGAATCATAGGACTGGTTTCAGGGTTTCACCCCTCATCAGCCAGGCTAGAATGACTCCAGTGCAAAAAGATCAATTGACTGACAGAATGCAGAACAATGTCATACATTCACCCCAGTACTGAGATCTGGTCCTAAATCCATTGTTTTTTTGCTCACCATGCCATTCCAGTTTGGGCCCAGCCATATGCAATTCAGTCTTGACCCTGCGCCCAATGGGAACAGTTCAGCCCGAACTGCCAGGCCATGTCCTCCCTAGACTGGAAACAAGCATCCTAGGACCGGTTCCGGGCTTTCAGCCCTCAACAGCCAGGATAGCTTGACTCCAGTAGCATGGAGAGTACGGGACCCACGTCAGGGCATACCCGACCCATTTGGGGTGACATATGCAAAAAGAACAATTGATGGACAGAATGCAGAACAATGCCATACATTCACCCCTGTACTGAGATCTGGTCCTAAATCCATTCTTTTTTTGCTCACCATGCCATTCCAGTTTGGACCCAGCCATATGCAAATCAGTCTTGACCCTGCGCCCAATGGGAACAGTCCAGCCCGAACTGCCAGGCCAGGTTGTCTCTAGACTGGAAACAAGCATCCTAGGACCGGTTTCAGGGGTTCACCCCTCATCAGCCAGGCTAGATTGACTCCAGTGCAAAAAAAATCAATTGATTGACAGAATGCAAAACAATGTCATACATTCACCCCAGTACTGAGATCTGGGCCTAAATCCACAGTTTTTTTGCTCACCATGCCATTCCAGTTTGGACCCAGCCATATGCAAATCAGTCTTGACCCTGCGCCCAATGGGAACAGTTCAGCCCGAGCTGCCAGGCCATGTCCTCCCTGGACTGACAACAAGCATCCTAGGACTGGTATCGGGCTTTCAGCCCTCATCAGCCAGGATAGCTTGACTCCAGTGGAATGGAGAGCACGGGACCCACGTCTGGGCATACCCGTCCCACTCGGTGACAAATGCAAAAAGAACAACTGATGGACAGAATGCAGAACAATGTCATACATTCACCCCAGTACAGAGATCTCAGCTAAAATCCATAGTTTTTTTGCTCACCATGCCTTTTCAGTTCCAGTTTGGACCCAGCCATATGCAAATCAGTCTTGGCCCTGCGACCAATGGGAACAGTCCAGCCCAAAGTGCCGGGCCAGGCCCTCCCTGGACTGGAAACAAACATCCTAGGACCGGTTTCGGGCTTTCAGCCCTCATCAGCCAGGATAGCTTGATTCCAGTGGTATGGAGAGCACGGGACCCACGTCTGGGCATACCCGTCCCACTCAGGGTGACAAATGCAAAAAGAACAATTGATGGACAGAATGCAGAACAATGTCATACATTCACCCCAGTACAGAGATCTGGGCCTAAATGCATTGTTTTTTTGCTCACTGTGCCTTTTTGCATATGACGCATAGATTGACTCCAGTGGCGTGGAGAGCGTTAGACCCACGTTTGAGCATACCCTTCCCACTCGGGTGACAAATGCAAAAATAACAATTGATGGACAGAACGCAGAACAATGTCATACATTCACCATAGGGCAGTCAGCATTATCAAAAGCTTTGGCAAAGCCAGTAGATCCTAAAGAAGAGAAGTATTTGCTTTGCCAATGCTTGTACTTTGGTCTTGGTCTGATTAAAGCATGCATTCTGGGAGGTCAGAGCATATTTGGCATGTATTAACTCTAGAGCTACCAAAGTTATCCAAGTAGCAGATGGAGCGATTAAAGGAACCATAACTGATTTAATGAGCTGTACCCAGTTTCGCTGTACTGGTCCTGTGTACTTAAACATGCATGGCTTAATCTTTGAGACAAGCATATGCTACTGGCAGGATCAACCAGGTAGCCGCACCTGCTGGACAGGAAGAGGGGCTGTGTGCCCATCCTGGACCAACCTTCACACCCCTCTAGAGCCTACTTAGAGACACCCCTGTTTCCCTACAGGGGATGGGGAGAGGGCAGTACCACAGGAACAGCAGGCCCAGCCAGCTCAGTGATAAAACAAAAAGGGAGAGGCAACCCACGGTTCAGGCTGAGCATGCCCCAGGGGTGTGTATCCCAGCATGGGCAGCCCATGCTACCCCAAGAGACAGTCATTCTGAAGTGCTAGAGAAATGCACTGGGTGGAAAAGGGCAAGAGACCAGCACAAGGGGCCTGGACCACCATGCAGCATCTGGGACTTGCACAACCCAACCCCAGCCCCTCTGCACAGACCACTTTACAAGCTGCGACAAAAGGCAGACCCTTGAGTTGGACAGTCCAGGCAGGATGGAAGCTCTTTGCTTGAAGCAACAGCCAAGGCTGGCCAAGTGGACCAAGAATGCTCTATCAATCAGAGTACAGTGTTGGCTATACAGGCCCGAGCAGGCCCCCTGCACAGGGATATCAACCTTGCATCCCTGCCTGCTCTCTGGGAAGCAAGGCTCAGAGGAAAGAGCCATTGGACAATGCTTGAATGTAGCCACAGACTCAGGCGACCCCAGGGCGGGCTGGAGTTGGCCGTAGCAGTATCTGGGGAAAAGGACTGAGGGACAACAGGTTTCTCATGCCTTGTCCCTAATAATCCAGAGTAAGGCCACCTTTCTTTTTTGTAATCCACGCACACCAAGTGAAAGGGGCCCATTGGAGTAAACACATCCGACCTCATGGAGCCCTGGCTGGGCTTGGAGAGTCAAATGAGCTTTCATCTGAACTTCTAGATCAGTGCCGCCATCATGATCACAGTAGAGTGCTGGTTAAAATGCACCAAGATGGTTACCCTGCACGGGGATCACAGCATTGGAGGAAAGGCCCATCAGACTGGGTTGGAAGGCAGCCGCAGATCCAGAGAACCACAAGGCCACAAGGGGGTCCCAAGTACACTGTCCCTACTAATCCTCCTCTCTTGTAATCCATCCACAAGGAGTGACAGAGGGAGCTGGTGGAGAAATCTCACCCGACTTCCTGGATCCCTGGCTAGGATGGAAGAGTCAATTGAGCTCTCATCTGGACTTCCTGGGCAGCCCGGACATCTTGATAGGAATGCATGATGTGAAACTAGTGTCCTGACTTGAAGGATGTCCAATGGGTCGCGCCATGTCTTGTTTCTAAAATGTAGTCTGCTCACCCTTTGAGAGGATAGGGACTCTGAGGCCGGGTTTTTGGACCCTGACTTGGGAATCAGACATGGGCTATTGTGCCTGTCTAACGAAGCTCTGACCATGGATGGTGACAGCTTTTGAACCCAGACAAACCTAGTGTCAGGGGCTTCCACCCCTGGGCCATCTGGACTCTATGACCCTGGGCCCAGTCAGAGCTTCTGAACCCAATCAATCATAGTACAGTGCTGGCTTTCCATCACTGCCTGCTGTCCGGGAAACATGGCTCAGAGGAAAGGATCATTGGCCAGAGCAGGAGGAACACCAGAGACTCAGGCTCCTGGCACCCCTGGTCAGGCCCGCCCAGGACCTCGCAGCACTTGAGGAGAAAGAACGGAGGTCCATCAAACCTTGTCTCTAATACTCCATAGGAAGGCTACTTGCCTTTCTTGTCATCCATGCATGCTGAGTGAAAGGAAGCCATGAGAGCGAATGCGCTCGACCTCGTGGAGCGCTTGCTGGAGTCAAATGAGCCATCATCGGGACATCGAAGTCTGTCCAGCTATCAAAGTCACAGTAGATTGATGCCAAACCACCCTCCTCCCCCTCAAGCAGGCTGCCCTGCATGGGGATGTCAGCTTTGCATCCCTGCCTGCTCTCCAGGAAGCAAGGCTTAGAGGAAAGGACCATTGGACAGGGCTGGAAGGCAGCTGCAGACTCAGGCCCCTGGGTACTCCTGATGCCTCGCGCAGAGCCTGGCAGCACCTAGGTGAGAACAACTGTACAAAAAGGGGGTCCCAGGAACCCTGTCCCTACCAATCCAAATGATCCCACATCAATACTTCTGGGAAAGCCCACCCCTCTTGGCACACCATAGGATCGCTTTGCATTTGTCCAGATGTCTGGGGTTTGGAGCTGCCAGATGCCCAGGTACGCAGAATGGCCATCTGGTTGCATAGTAAAGTCTGGAAAAGGATTCAGTCCACCCTTGGTGAGGGCAAGGCTTCTAAGGGCCGGGTTCTTAGAGCCTGAGCTGGTTATCAGTAAAGGGGCTATGGGGGACCTCACAGAGCTCTGGCCATATGCCCCGTCAGAGCTACTGAACCCAGATAAGCAGGGACAACCACCCCGGGTCCTGCAGGACTTAGTCCTGTACACTTTGCGACACAGCAGGCTAAAGAAGGGAGCCTGGGACCAGGGGCTTCCAAAACAGGGCCCATGGACTTTTGACCCAGGGTCCAGTCTGAGTTTCTCATCTCCAGCAAGCAGAGGTGGCTTTCCTAGGCCTATGGCACCCTGTACCGAGCACCTTGTGCTAGGGCGGTCCAGGACCCACTGGGGTATCTGATCCATGGCCCGGTCAGTGCTTCTGAACACAGATAAGCAGGGGAGATCTTCCTGGGTCTTCTGGCCCCAGGCCATGGCACTTTGAGACATGGTGGGCCAGGAATGGAGCCCAGTGCCAGGGTCTGCCACCCCAGGGCCTGCCTGAGTGCTGTCCCGGGGCCTGTCAGAGCTTCTTATCCGAGAAAGGTCGTGGAGGCCTCCCTGTGCCTGCTGCTCTCTGAGGTACGGCGAGCAAGTGAATGGAGCTGATGGCCAGGGTCTTCCACCCGAGGGACCTCTGAGGCCCTGACCCAGAGCCCAGTCGGAGTTTCTGAAGCTAGACAAGCAGCGGTGACTTCCCCGGTCCTCCAAGACCTCATCCTATGCACTTTGTGACACAGCAGGCTGGAGAAGATAGTCCAACCCATGGCCACCAGAGGTGCTCCGACCCACGGTCCGGTAGGAGTTTTTTATCCCTGGCAAGGAGGTGAGGCCTCTCTAGGCCTGCAGGTCCTGGTCCAGGGCAATTTCAGAAAAGGTGGGCAAGGGAAAGGAGCTCAGGGCCGGGGTGTTGTATACCAGGGCCCGCCAAGGCTCTGACCAGGAGCCCGGTTAGAGCTTCTGAATAACAACCTTCCCGAGCCTCTTGGCCCCCATCCGCTGCACCTTGAAACATGGAAGGCCAGGGAACAGAGCCCAGGACTTTGGTCTGCCACACCAAGGCCCATCAGTGCTCTGACACGAGGCCCGGTCAGAGCTTATGAAACCTGACAAGCAGGGGAGGTCTTCCCGGGCCTGTAGGACTCTGTCACAGGCACTTTGCAACACGGTGGGCCGGAGCAGAGAACCCAGGGTTTTCCACCCCAAAGCCCGCCGGAGATCTGACCTGGGGTCCAGACAGAGCATCTGAACCCGGACAAGCAGAGAAGATCTCCTTGGCCTAAGAGACCCTATCCCTGGCACTTTAAGACACGCTGGACGTTAGGAGGGAGACGAAGGCCTGGGGCTTCCACGCCAGGCCAGCCGGGCTCCGATCAGGGGCCCGGTTACAGCATCTTATCCTGGACAACTAAGGGTGGCCTCCCAGGGCCTGCAGGTTCCTGTCCTGGGCTCCAAGTCGCACAGTGGGCTATAAGATATAGACCAAGGCTGGGAGCTTCCACCCGCAGGCCTTGCAGGACTTCCACCCCCAGGCATTCCGCTCCTATGTATTGGGTATGCTTTAGTTTTTTTTTAATGATTTTCTATCATCTAAAATGCTTCTCCATTCTACCCGTTTGCTTTCTTAAACTTTGCAAGTACATTTATTTGATTGAACCCATCGCAGTTGTTTCCAAAAAATGAATCTACCTCATGCCCCTTTGGACGGAGATCCTCTTGGGACGTAGTCATCCAGTTTTTGCATTTGTGTAATGGCATTTGTCATTATAAATATAACTAACAAGGATCTAGGATTTAAATGAGATGGTTTTATGTCTGTGCTAGTCAATTGTTATACTGATTGGCAGATATACAGGGGTGTAGCCTGGAATTTCCAAGCAATAGGGCCATGAATGACTGTCTATGGGCTTACAAAGATTCGGGCTGATGTTCACATCGCCATTTTTATTTAAAGAAAGGAAAAACATGTGCACTTGAAGGGAATGTTTTAGCAGCAGGAATAGCTTATTGAGTTGAATGTTTGCTGCTATAAATAAGCATTTGCCAAGCAATTGGTTCCTTTTTCCCCCTAGTAGGCTGCCATTCCTGCATGTCCTTTCGAGTGCAGTGGCCATTTTGTAACGGGTTTTCTTTTGCTTTCAGAAAAATCATTACAAAATGATTGTCGTGTGTGTGCACACAAGCTTGGTGGCCAGCTTTGAATGATTTTGCTTAAACCAAAATAAAAAATTGCTCAATTTGGCAGATGTGTACACAAATGCATGGTAGCCATATTTTACTTTATTTTTTTGTGTTTAAAATACTTTATTTAATTAAGACAGAATTAACAATAAGGTAATGCAATACACTATTAGAATGGAGAAGAGAATTCAGGAAAACAATTACAGTCTTTTTATATATTCAAGAGGGAAGGGGGAGGAAGAAAGAGGAAGGAAAGTGAATAATAAGGAAAACCAATATGAATAGAAACCTGTGAACATAAGAATGTGTCCTCATAACTTGAAACCTAGTATAAAAAGTCTAGAGAAATTACGATAACGTAATAATAAACAGTATACAATATTAACCTGTAACTTGCAAGTATAAAGAACAACAGAGAGAGAAAATTCATGGTGGTTGGAAGTTTTCAATAGTGTACGATTTTTATGTGACATGAATTGAATTTGTATGTGACATGCCTGTAACTGTATTATTTAGAAATGCAGTCAGGGGTAACGTTTGAGCATTATTAGATTTAGCAAATTGAGACACATAAATTGTATCTAATTTATGATGAGAACAGACACAATCTCACCAAGTCTTATATAATAACTTAAAGGAGCATTTCCAATTGGAAGCAATTTGCTCAAAAGCAATTGCTAGGAAAATGTCCAGTAGTTTACAGTGCGGGAAGGCAAGTGAATATTCACTAGTTAAGGTTCCTAAAAAAAGATGTAGAATATTAAAGGGAAGCTGTAAGCTGAATATTTGTTTGATTTGTGAACAAACTTTATGCCAAAAAGGAAGAATATTAGGGCATCAAAATAGCATGTGCACAATATTGCCTGTGGGAAATTCGCAAGACCAGCATTGAGAGGAAGAATTTGAAGAAAATCTTGAACAATCTGTAGGGGTATAATAAAACCTATGATAAATAAAAAAAAGGGTTTTAGTAATATTAGCACTTCTGGAAACTTTATAGAAATAGTAATATGCCAGTTTACACCAAGATCTTTTTCCCAAAGAAGTTCAGTTTTGTATTTGATTCGATAAGAGTTTGAGGAAAAAATAATTCTGTAAATCATAGCAGCTTTAAGGTAAGATCCAAGCAGATTGGTTAGATTAGATCTTTGTGGTAGAATGAAAGGAGTATTCTGTATGGAGAAAAGAGTATCTAAGATGGCGTTAATAAGCAAAGAGAATCAGGCTCGAAAAGATGGGGGACATTTAAACAAGTTGAAATTGGGGAAAAGACAGAGGAACACCCTTTTCAGATAACTGCAATATCCACATAATTCCTTTATTTTTCCAAGCACCCCAAAAGACTGGTTTATTATGAATCTTAACAAGTTTATTATACCATATGGTCATTTTAAGAAAAAAGTAGATTGTTCCAACGAACTAGTACCCTTGAAAAGGGGAGTGGAGAGGATATAAGATTTAGATGAAAAAGAAAGAATTTCCTTTGAAGAAAAGTGGTGGAGGAGTGATTTTTCCACATCAAACCACAAATGGAGAGAAAGTTGAGGTAGACTCAGAAGGAAGCTTGACATAAGCCAAATGCTTCATGATGCATACTGAAGTTTGGAAAATGTATACCGCCTTCAAGTTTTGATTTTTGCAGGAGGGACAAGGAAACCCTTTTTTTCTGTTTTTCCATAAGAATTTAGAAAGCATATTATTAATTTAAAAAAAATTGCTTTGGGAATAGATACCTGGTAACATAGAACAAGTATATAGCAAAAGAGTAGAAAGCATCATTTTAATTTTTTTTTATAGTAACCGAGTCTCGTACCAAATTAGTAACCCAAATACCGAAATACAAGAAAGGAAGGGTTCAAGAGAAACTACAAATAAAAATGGAGAAAAAGGACAGCCCTGATGAACACCGCACTGAAGAGTAAACTATGAAGATGCAGTCCCATTACCCAGATAAAATGCCCATGGGGATTGACATAAAAGGGAAACAAGAGCAATTACCTTAGGACCTAAACCATGCCGGACTAAAGATTGCATAAAAGTCCAGTCGATCCTATCAAATGTTTTCTCTGCATTTATTGTTATTGCAGCAAGTGGAGTTTTAAGGAGAGGGTATTTACTAAGAACATTAAGAAATAATCTGGTATTGTCAGAAGCTAATCTACCTTTTTTTAACCCTGACTGTTCCTTCCCAATAAGATTTGTAAGAAACGTTTCTAAACGATTTGCTGAAATCTTTGCAAAATTCTTATAATCTACATTAACTACAATGGTAAATTTTACTGAGTGTGGGAGCTTTTCCTTTTTTATTAGGGCTCGGCTATAACGCGCTGAAAGCGCGTTCTCGCCGAGAACTATTGTCGGCGTCTCAGCAGTCTGAGACGCCGAAGGGAGACAAGACCTGGCCGCGCGCAGCATTTTTCCATAGGATAACGTTGTGCGCGCGGCCAGGTCTTGTCTCCACGGCATGCATGGCAGGCCGGATCGCGTTGCGCGCCTCTGTGGAATGCAGGGTGAGTCTGCATACCAGCGCGCGGCGCTGATCAACAGGCAGGGTCAGGTTTTTCACTATCAGTATCTAGCCAGGTCTCCTTCCCCTGTGCTGCCTGCACAGCTTTACTCAAAGCACCTTGAATTCCATGGATATAGGAAAAATGGCACAGTGGCTTGTTTACATGCCTATGACTTTCTCTCTCAGTGCTCAAGTGATCGTACAATGTGTGCTGCTTGCCCATCTTTGACGTCATCTATTTGTTTTGTTCATACCCGTTTGCCTAACAGAACAAGCAGTTGGTCTGTAAAAATTTATGTGGAACGCTAAGATAATTATATCCACACTTTATTCCGATTTGTAATAATATGTCAGCATCCTATGTGCTAATTAGGTGGTGGTGTTATTTATGAAGTTAATAATGTGTCACAGGAGAAATACACTGGATAAGAAACACCTATTTTAAAAATACGAAGTGAGCCGAAAACAAAAAGTTATTGAAAGTGAAAGAGCCGGGTGCTTTTGTGCTGTGAGACTTTGGCCTCATCACTTCCTTCATTACACACACGGACACACGGACACCACCACTCCCATGCACACACGGACACCACCACTGCCATGCACACACAGCCACCACCACTGCCATGCACACACGGACACCACCACTGCCATGCACACACGGACACCACCACTGCCGTGCACACACGGACACCACCACAGCCGTGCACACACGGACACCACCACTGCCGTGCACACACGGACACCACCACTGCCGTGCACACACGGACACCACCACTGCCAAGCACACACGGACACCACCACTGCCGTGCACACACGGACACCACCACAGCCGTGCACACACGGACACCACCACTGCCGTGCACACATGGACACCACCACTGCCGTGCACACACGGACACCACCACTGCCATGCACACACGGACACCACCACTGCCATGCACACATGGACACCACCACTGCCATGCACACACGGACACCACCAAAAAGTGCCAGGGCTTTCATTTGTAAAAAATTAAGTGAAAGGGCACTCGTCAGGAGGCTACTGTAGTTTGCCATACACATTAGGCGACTTTGAGCTATTGGCATTGTAAATGACAATGACTTTTATTTATGTTTTGGTTTTTAAAACATAAATAAAAGACCTTGTCATTTACAATGTCAAGACCTTAAACTCACGTTCATTTACAATGCTAATAGCTCTAACTTTTGCAATGCCGAGACCGTTGCATTGTAAATGCTTGTGTTTTAGAGTGTGGGATCTTTTCCTTCTGTATGTATTAGATAAATTATAGCTTCCTGAAAAGTACTGGAAGCAGAGCTTGAGTTAATGAAATGACTAAACAAGCATAGCAAGCGGGGAATGAAAATGCTAAAGAAATGTAGAAAGGGTTCTACTGTAAAACCATTTGGACCAAATGTTTTCTCTTTTTTGAGCAAATTGAGAGCTTGGGAAATCTTATTCGGAGTAAGAAAGTATATAACGTTTTGTAGCAGTTCACAAATTTGTTTAAAATAGTATTATTTTGGTTAAGGAAGTACCATGTGAATCAATCAGCTTATCTATCTCAGTATGCTGTTTTTACACTTTTAGACAATTAGCCAGCAATTTACCCAATTTCTCCCACCGTCATAAAAGCATTAATTTGCATAAAATAGAGGATGCGTCATTAATAGAGAGAGTATAAAAATGTGCTTTGGCATGAAGTAAATTTTGAAGATCAGTATGTAACTTAAAAGAGAAATATATTTGATCCACAGGTTTAATGTACGAGTTACTTACCTTCGGTAATGATGTATCGGGTAGAGACGTTGTCTAGCCGAAGATTCCTTAACTTAGAATATCCCCAGGCGTCAGACTGGATCCGGAATTTTTTTGCAGCAGCACCTCTGCGCGACAGGGGACGGCGCCACACGACCCCGCCCTGATGTCATCCACGTACATGACGTGAACGAGGTCATATAAGTCCCACCCGGCGCGCTGACGTCAGTTTTCTTCGGAGAAACTTTTCCGCGGCACAACGCGGAGCCACCAACAAAAATCTGTGAAAGTAGGGGAACAGTGTGTGAGGGATGAAACATCCGTGAATAAAGAAGGAGGATGGTTGAAGACACTATCGCAAAAGACAGAATTAGACACTGTCTACATATAAGAGAAAAAGCTGTGCAAAAGAGCCCCGCAAGCTAAGTGAAGACCCTTCCCTGAGTGCAATAAGGGAAGAACATCTCAACAGACAGAAATAGACTGATATTACCATGTAGAACTGTGCCGTCCAGAAAGGACGGAGCACAGAAAAAAAAACAGGCCACTGTAGGAATGTATGAAAAGACTTGCCCTTCCCCTATAATAACGGAGGTTGGAAACAGAGCACAACCGACCCCTAAAGAGGACGACCAAGAGGAGACTAGGACTCTGAATCAATAGAAATGGCGTAAGGAAAGGAAGATATTGGAGAGGAAAACAAATCTCCTAGTGAATCAAAAGGCACCTTATTACAGGAACGAAGCCCCTCAGCAGAAGTCAACTGTATATGGAAACTCTCAGGGGGGTGCAACAATCTGAATTCCCTTGAGAGATAACCCAATGGCAACTGAAGAGGCCAGTGGAGACACCACTCTGCAAGGTCCTCGCAGAACGGGGAGGCTGGGTGGGCGTTAAGGAATCTGCGGCTAGACAACGTCTCTACCAGATACATCATTACCGAAGGTAAGTAACTCGAACATCTGATAGAGACATCTAGTCACAGATTCCTTAACTTTGAATAGATATCACAGCTATACCCCGAAGGGGAGGTAGGTCTGTGACAGAACATCGGATCCGACAACAGAGTGACAGATAATGGGGGAGGCTGTGGCGGAACAGCCAGATAGCAACCCACGCAGCTCGGAAGAGCAGAAATTAGAGGATGGCAGACATCCTAAAAATGCCAGAATTGCGCTACACCATACCAGTATAAAAATGATAGGTAAAATGGTAAGAGCCATATACCAGAACAAAGAAAGAGAGAGGGGAAGAAGGACCACTCTCCGCTTAATGGCGCACGATGAGTACACTGACCCAGGGTCGAAAAGAACCTGAAGAGATGCAACCAGAGCCTAACAGACTAGCCTATAGAAGGAAGGCGGAAGGAGCTGGTGCCAAGAGCCCTAAGACAAGAGTTAGAAACTGAGCAATGCATTGAGAATGACAGCCGGGACAAGAAACACGCCAAGTGCACACCCAATCCCAAAAAGGGGAAACAGGGGCAAACAGCAGCAATTTAAAACCCACCGACCGGGCAGTATGAAGCCAAAGTGAGAAGCAAACCCATGAATATAGACCTGCAGGGAGTAGCCAGGAACCACTGTCAGCAGAAGAGTTGTCCTGCAGGCATAGCTTTTAGGATAGTAGGGTGAGAATTTGGAAAGAGGCCTATCCGAAGGAAGTGGCCACAAAAAAAACCAAGGTAAAGAATTGTGGGAAGTGTCTCAGAATCCGAGACCAAACACTCCAGAAAAGAACAAATACAGTGTTTAACACCAATAAGGGAGCAATTGTCAATTTGGGAAATCACCCCAGTAAGAAGAAGCAAGAAGGAACCCTATGGATAACTTGCAAACAACTCAAAAAAGCTCACACACACACATGGAGATATTGGTCCAGACCTCACAGCCCCGAAAAGAGGTGGCGACATAGGAAGAGGAATAGCATGACAACCGGCATTTATACATAAATATATAAACATAGAAATATGCATAGACAGAACTAGCAAGGACCATGAAACATGTCCATACAGGATTATTCCCAGTACAGTAAAGGCAGGCCTGAGCCACTTTAGAAGTGGAGATTATGAAACCTCCAAGGAGGTATAATAGGCAACAGGCAGGATAACCCATAGCATATAGAAGATTACACCAGAGAAAAACATAGAACACTGCACAACAGACCACCAAGCGACGCGTGGAACCCACTAGATCTCCAGATCCTGGTGAGATAAGCGGAGCTATATATTAGCATACAAGTAGCCCACATGGAGTATGCACACCCTAAACAACGGGGAACACTTCTTTGGGCAATAAAGCCAAGCCAAAAGAGCACAGTAATGAATCGAATTCGTGAACATGAGTACCGAGCTCTATGACATTATCGAGCTGAGTGGCCGGCTCAGAGGACCAGACACAGCAACCTGTCCAAAGGATGCCAATAAAAGGATAATTACCCTTGACCATACGAAAAGAAGACCTAAGGCTCACTGCCCATGTGAACACAGAACACATTTAAATGGTGCTAAATGAAAAAGCACCACCACGGGAGACAGGCCTAAGAAGACCTAAGTGGGAGGGCAAAAGCCCACAAGGAGCCGGTGAACCGCCGATTCGGGGTGAGCATCATGCAGCAAAACCCCATCAAAGGGTGAGTCAACTAGTCGCTCCCGGATATTCTCAGGGAAGACGCTATCTCGCAACCAAGCATGACGTCTTAAGGCAACAGAACCCGCCATAGCTTGGCCTAAAGAATCCGCAATATCCAAGGCTGAGCGGATTGTGAATTTGGCAAGGTCGCGTCCACCTTCAGAGGTGGCAGCAAGCAAGGACTCCAAGGAGTCCCACAGGGCAGAGGTAGCCCGAGCCAAAACACACACTGTATTTAAAGACCGTAGGGCGGACTAGTGGATGCAAAGATGTTCCTACCCCATGATTCAAGCCACCTGGACTCCTGAGAGGGAGGAAGCATTAGTGGGGGCAGGGAAGTGAACAAACCCCTGCGCATCAGGGTGCACAATAAGACAAACAGGATCATGTGGAGCAGGACGGTGGTGGTGCAAAACTGCACGAGCCACCGGATCATCTGAAGGCTGAACCCAGGTACCCAAAAGGGCATCATAAAGGGAAGCCTCAAAGGAGAGAAGCAGCTCCACATTCCCGGACCCACGGTGAAGGACCTCAAGCAAGGGGTCCACAGACAAGGGGGCCTATGGGGGTTGCATGTGTAAAACGCGAGTGGCCAAGGAGACCACCCTCAGAAAAGCCGCACTAGCCCCTGTAGCCCTCGGAGGAGGGGACAGCAGCTCATCAGAGGGGGAGGGTTGTAAACCCCCACTGAAGGGAGCCCTACTGAAGAATGAGGATCCTGAAGGGGCTCCTGGGGAGGGGAAGAGCCAGTTGGATCTGGGAGCTCCTGAGAAGGCTCCACAAATGCCAAAGGGGGCACTTGCAAGAATACCTCCGGCGTCGCCGGGCGTGAAGGCGGTGACAAACTCTCTCCAGAGGCCTCCGGACATGAGTCCACAACCCGGCACTGGCGCGGCACCAAAACGACACACGCCAGCGCCGATCGTGCCCCGTCAGTCGCCGCCTCAGCTGCAACCGGCGTTGAGTCGGCGCCATCCAGTTCAGAAACCATGACAAGCTCCGCTTCCGAAGAAGGAGAAGACACCGGAGCCGGGGAGTCAAGCGTCCGGCGCCAACTCTGCCTCAACCACAACAGGCTCCAACTCCGGCAAAAGAAGCGGAGGCGAGCCGAAACGGTGCCGACCACAGCTCCGGACAGGCGGCTGTCTACCCAGGGGCCGGGGTGTGCTCAAGGCAGGGCTATGAGCACCGGCAACACGGCAGAGGCACTGTAGGCCGTAGAGGGCGACCTAGCTGGGCTGCGCCCTGACAACTCCATGTGGACCGTAGAGGGGGACCCAACCGGGTCGCGCCCTAATTACACCACATCTCAGACATTCCTGGGGGGCAAAGGTTCAACTGGCGCCGGGGGCGATCCCACCGGCGAGTCCGTCGGAGATCCCACAAGAAGCGGAGGCCCCAGGATTGGGAGAGGACCCAAGGAAGGCCTGCAAAGCCTCAGCATATGCCTCCATTTGGGCCCGAGTCGCCCCCACACCCGGAAAGGACGGATAGAGGGGAGGGCTGTCTGGAGCACATGTCCGGAATGTTCCGGGAACCAATGCCCCTGACAACAGAAGAAAGGGAGGTCGAAGACCTCGGCGACATGCATTTCGACTTACCAAGTGGTGGACGACGGCCCCGGGCCCCAGAGGGCGATCGACGGTGGAACCGGAAAGTAGAAGGACGTGCCGGCGATGAAGAGGCCGGGGGACGAGACGACTCCAACCGGGACAGCCGTGCCGAGAGAAGTTTCATATTGCGCTCCCGCCAAGACTTCGGTTTCTGGCATTGACAGGCGTCGCAGTCCATGGAGTCGTCATGGTGCTCGCCCAGACACCACATACAGATAAGATGGGGGCCGTCGCGGACATCTGCCGCGAACAGGAATTACAAGTTTTAAAGCCCGAAGGCATCGCACACTGTTCCTGAAGCGAAGCATCGAAAAGGAGGCCTGAAAACAGGCCAGAGGAACCGCTCACTCCGGATCCGCGTTGCACGCGGAAAAGAAGGAAACTGACGTCAGCGCGCCGGGAGGGAGTTATATGACCTTGCTGATGTCACACACGTGGACGACATCAGGGTGGGGTTGTGTGGCGCCGTCCCCCGGCGTGCAGAGGTGCTGCTACAAAACAATTCCGGATCCCCATCCAGTCTGGCGCCTGGGGATATTCTAAGTTAAGGAATCTGTGGCTAGATGTCTCTATCAGATGGATGAAAGTGATGATTTGTATTCTTTATTCTGAATCTTCCTTTTCTTGGATACATCGTTTATGATAAAGCCACGGGCAGCTGCTTTGAACGAATCACAAACCAGAGGAGATAGAGTGGTGAGAGGGTCATTAATTCTCAGTAGTAAATGAGGTAAATGATGCAGTAAATTGGGTATCTTCTAATAATTAGTTAATAAATCTCCACCTATGAGAAGACAGGTTGAGGGGAAAGCAAAACCAAATCGGTTACCACCATGGCGTGATATGAAAGCACAATGAGACTATTGAAGGATTGTACTAAATGCTGTGCCAATGTCTTGGAAAAAAAAATATGGCATTGGATATTTTCCATGAGTCAATAAATGAACTATTGGAAATAGTGGAATGGAACTGCTTGTGCATTTTATGGAGGAAGAATTTAGTTGATGATTGTTTATCTACGAACTGGTCAATAACTTGTTTACAATCCCTACCTAGAATAACATAGACATCATTATGTTGTATGCATTTTTTTAGCAATTTCAGGCAAAAAAAATAATCAGGTTGTGTTGGGGCACAGATGTCGAAAACAGTTACGGGAATATTATTAATTAAAAGTTTCCGAATTATCCATCTGCCTTTGACATCTTTGTTGTGGGACAATACAACAAGATTAAAAAATGTTTTACACAAGATGATAACACCATTTCATTTTTTTTTAATTAATAGTAGGGGACACAAATACATGACCTGCCCAAACACATTTGAGTTTGAGAGCTTCAGATTGGATTAGATGAGTTTCTTGGAATTAAACTATGTCCGGATATGATTTCACTAAGTGGGATAATACTCTCTGTTGTTTAATAGGACTAATAAATCCTTTTATAATCCATGAGTTTACTCTTAATTTTATAACAGTGAGTAAAAATGTAAACTATGAGGACCATTAAAAAAGAACAACTGTAGAACAAGGATATAGTAAAATAGGTAGAAGAAGAGTGATATGAGAAGGGATATAGAAAATAGCAGGCAGGATACAAGAGGGAATGGGGTGAGAAGAAGAAATGGAGATAAGAATTGAAAGAGAAACCAAGAAGAAACAGTACATGTCAAATAATGACGACTGATTACACATACCTGAATAACTGACAAAAAGCAAATTGGGGTGGTGACAACACAGATGACAATGGCATATCCAACAAGGGATCACTCACCACTACATTGGAATGGAACATAAGACGCAAGGACAAACGGGGTATTGTTAACATATACCTCACAACGTTTGAAGAAGCAAGCACTTTAGAGCTACAAGATAGAGAGACATCAGCCTATTATATACATATTAGCATGTAGAAGCCAGCTGTGCCCATGCTACTCACCAAATGGGCATTGATACATTTCTTGAGATCAGCTGGTTGTTCATACGAGGTGGTTTTACTTTGGTAGGTAACCTTAAAATAACACAGATGAAAAAGACCATATATAGCACCCAAAGTTTGACATGCCGGACGAAGATTGAGAAACTCCTTCCTTCTGTTGGCCATGGCATTGGAGAGATCTTGAGCAATAAACATATTTTTGCTTGATCATGTGATTTTAGAAGATCTGTAAACTCCGAAAAGAAGAAAATCACTACACTCGGTTTAGAATGTGATAAAGAATTAGATAGGCATAGGCCCAGCCTATGAGCTTTTTGTATATAGAGACTGGTGGAAGGATGTTAGTCCAATAATTGTGGAAGAAAAGACACAAAGAAGGAGATAGGGTCATTACTTTCGATCCTTCAGGAAGACCATACAGGCGTAGACTGCTGCTTCTATTTCTGTTTTCCAAGTTGAATATTTAAAAAGTTAAATAACTTCCTTCTCCAAAGTTGCAATTTTATTAGTCTTGTCATGTAATTCACAAACCCGCTTTCCATAAAGGATATTCGTGTCTCCATTAGTGTCCATTTACCATCAAGGTACTGGATGCGTTTATTGGTTTCCTCGACATAGGGGAGAAGAGCCTGAATTTCCTCCAACATAATATCCATTGATATATGAGACAGAGACTTTTCCGGTGAATAAGGGCCTTGTTTCAGTCATTTATTTATAGAGGAGGGTGATTGAGCCTTTACTAAGGAGTTCGACAAAGAGCGTGGAGTAGCAGATTGTGCCATTGCGGTGGTAGAGACCAATTTATCCATCGACAAAACCCTATCAGGGGAAAAGGCAGTTGATTTGGAGGGCAAATGCGCTTTGGTTGTGGTATTAAGATGCGCTTTCTTAAGTATCCCCATACAAAATTAGGATACACAATAAATGTGATATTTTATAAGTGATATAAAGAGTTTAATAAAACTCTTTAAAGCAGCACCAAAACATCTTTGTCTGCATAGGAATAGAACTAATGAACTGTATTATGGGTGACTGAAGTGCTGATCTGTGTGAGTATTAAACATATATGCAAGTCACGATAAATGCAGTGAAGGCTGTGATGCGCGGCAGAGCTCCCGGGTCAAGCAGCCATTTTATGTGGCACTCAAGCCATGGCCTCCTTCATTCCTATTTTTAATTTAACATTCAAAGAAGGTAATTGGCCATCGTAGATCCATACATTTAACACAAAATGAAGGATGCACATCTAGAGTAACCCTGGGGGGAGCTGGCAGATCGGGACTACACGGAGGTCTACAGAGTTGGGAACAAACTCCGCTCCGCACCGCCACCCGCCTCCCCCCCATTAGCAATTAATTAGACATTAATTAAAACTAAAACAAAAAACACTTACCTGTACTGCGGCGTACCCAAGCTGCCCTCCTCTTCCTCCCCGTCTCTGGGTGATCATTGTAAAGACTGTGCATGTACATTCGACCGCGCATATGTATTTCAAGAATGGAGGGGGTTGAGGCTGTGGGTGACCAACTCTGCTCCGATGTGGAGTGTGCGGAGATTTGCCTACTCCACGTTCTCTGCGGAATGCGGAGTAGGCAAACTCTGCACACTCCGTGGCGGACCGAGGTTCTCCGCCCACGCCTAATCTAGAGCATTGGTGCAAAACTGAGTGGCCCGGTAGCACTCTGCAGCTTCCATAACCATAAATAATGTATCTGGACATAGGGAGGAATGCAATGCACCTCCATAGAGTTTTAATTCATAACTTAAAAAAGTAGTTCTTTTATGTCAGCTTTAGAAGGATTCAAGTCTTCCAATCAGAATAGATGTGAAGAAGCAATACAGCAGGCAAGGGACAAACACAATAGGGAAGAAAGTCTGCAAATAATGGACAGGTAACTGAGAACTGCAACAAAAAGTAGGTGGAGTATTTTCTGGGAGGCAGATGGCTTATGGAGGGGGACCATGTGCCCCTTCCCTATTATTATTCTTTGGCCTGGGGGACGGGTCCCCGAAGTCCATATGGGCTTGCAGAGGGGACCTAATGCCCCCTCGCCTATAGTTAATTTATGGCCCGGGTATAGGACTCCCAGGGCCCATTGGAATAAGGGGTCTCACATGCCCCCTGCCTGATGTAAATATGGTTAACCTCAGGAGATGGGATCCCTGGGGCCTCTTAAGCCCCTGGGAGGGAGGCCACATGCCCCCTCCCCTATGATTAATGTACGGTGTTAGAAAGGCGATCCCAGGGGAGACAGAAGATGTCTGACTGACCACCCCGAGACCCACCTCTCCGTATGGAATTGGCCGAGCGCCGCCGAGAGGCCTCCTTGGCGAGGCTCCTCTCCTACAATCGTAACAGCCGAGCAATCACACCACTACAAAGGTACACCACACGAGAGTAGATTCTTAAGAGTCTTATATAAAGAATAAAGGCAAGTTCTCGCAGCAATATGTACAGGGGGATCGAAGGATCCGTAAAGTCTCGGTATCAGGGGAAAGGGGTAGCGGGACAGTCTCAGTACCAACTGGTACTAGGCTACCTGGCACACAGCTCTCAATCCTCGAGCTGGGGGTGCAAGGAGCCGCAACGTCGTCAACAGGGCTCTGAGAATGGTTCCGCGTGGTCGGGCCGCGACAGCGTCAGCAGGGCTCCGAGGGTGGTTCAGCGTGGTCGGAGCCGCGACAGCGTCAGCAGGGCTCCGAGGATGGTTTCAGCTTGGTCGGGCCGCGACAGCGTCAGCAGGGCTCCGAGGATGGTTGAGCGAGGTCGGGCCGCGACAGCGTCAGCAGGGCTCCGAGGTTCCAGGTTCCAAGTACAAGAGTTCTTATCAGGATCAGCCGCGACGAGGTCAGCAGGGCTTCGATTCCAAGATACAACTGGCGTCCTTATCCAGGGCTGGCCCAGATATAGGACTGTAGTCCTTTGATGTCCGGACCCTCGCGCCTGGGGGTCAGAGGGGCCGGGATGAGAGTGTCCAGACACCCAGCAGGGGGGTGGAGCCAGCGCCCAGGGAGGCCGGAGGGCGATCAATACCAGGCGTCCGGGGATGGCTGGAGGGCCATCAGAACTCCCCTCCTCCTGGATTTGTCAAGGGGCCACTCTACCACCTGGGCGAATCTTGGTGCCTCGATGTCGGGGATTTGCTGGGGCCGCGGCCGGGGTCGGGCCGAGGCCACGTGCTCGGGACGGGATGGGCCCAAGATGGAGTCGGGCTTGGAATGGCGGCCCGGGGTGGTGGCCGGACCGGCAGGGTTGGGGCGAGCAGGGTTCGCCGGGTTCCAGGGGGGAGAGCCGTGGGTTGCCAGGGGGGCTGCCGCGGGTCGATGGAGGGCCGATGCCATCCCAGGCCCGTCATGTGGGAGGGGTAGGACCACGCCACGAGGCCGGGTCCAACACACGTCCCCTCCAGCTGAAGGCAGGGAGAGTCACCCATCTTCTTGGGGGTTCTCCTCGCCGAGGCGAAAGAAGCGGGACAGGCCGCCAGCATTGGCGTGGTCGTTGCCAGGGCGATGTTCCACAGTGAAGTCGATCCCTTGCAGGGAGATGGACCATCGCAGCAGCTTCGGGTTCTCGCCACGCATCTGCATCAGCCACCGCAGGGGCCGGTGGTCGGTCTGGACCCGGAAGTGGGTGCCGAAGAGGTAGGGCCGGAGTTTCTTTAGGGCCCATACGACGGCGAAGGCTTCTCTCTCGATGGTGCTCCATCGTCGTTCTCGAGCCAGCAGTCGCCGGCTGATGAAGGCCACAGGGTGGTCAATCCCCTCGGGGTTAACTTGCGATAGGACCACTCCGATGCCGTGCTCCGAGGCGTCGGTTTGGACTACAAACTCTCGGCTGTAGTCGGGGGCTTGGAGCACCGGGGCGGTGCACATGGCAGTCTTCAGGGTCTCGAAGGCCGTCTGACACTCGGGGGTCCAGTGCACCTTCTGTGGCTGCTTTTTAGAGGTCAGTTCAGTGAGGGGCCCCACAATGCTCCCATTGTTTTTTATGAAGCGCCGGTAATACCCAGTGAGCCCCAGGAAGGCTCGGACTGCTGTCTGGGTGACCGGGGGCTCCCTGGCCCTGATGGCATCAATCTTTGGTTGGAGGGGAGACACATGGCCGCTCCCCACTCGGTGCCCTAGATAGGTCACAGACCCTTGGCCTATCTGGCACTTGCTTCCTTTCACAGTTAGTCCGGCCCGTCAGAGGGCCGTCAGGACCTCCCAGAGGTGCTTCAGGTGCTCGACCCAGTGGAGGCTGTACACCGCAATATCGTCCAGATATGCGGCACTGAACTCTTCTAGTCCTGCCAGCACCTTATTCACCAGTCTCTGGAAGGTGGCCGGGGCGTTTTTCATGCCGAAGGGCATCACCTTGAAATGGAAGTGGCCATCGGGGGTCGAGAAGGCAGATCGCTCTTGGGCCCCAGGGGTGAGGCCGATCTGCCAATACCCGGCCGTGAGGTCGAAGGTGCTGAGGTACCGGGCGGCCCCCAGGCGATCGATCAGTTCATCGGCCCGGGGTATGGGATGGGCGTCGGTCCTGGTGACGGCATTCAGTCCCCGGTAGTCGACACAAAACCTGAGTTCCGGAGTGGCGCCGGGGGCGGCGGCTTTAGGGATCAGGACAACTGGACTGGCCCATGGACTGTCGGAGGGCTCAACCACCCCTAGTGCTAGCATCTTGGCAACTTTGGACTGGATGCAGGTCCGAACTCGGTCGGGAACTTGGTAGGCCCGGTGTCGCACGGGCAGGCTGTCCCCGGTGTCGACATCGTGGACACACCACTGTGTGACCCCGGGAGTGCGAGAAAAAAGGTCCGCAAACTGCCCCAACAGCTCTTGGCAGTCCTGGCGCTGTTCGGGGGTCAGGGCGGAGGAGAGGGTGACTCCCTCGACGGAGCCGTCTCTTTCAGAGCACTTCAGGAGGTCGGGCAGGGGCTCGGAGTCGTCTTCGGCTCCATCATCTGTAGCTAGCAGCAGGCTCAGCTCCGTGCGGGCAAAGTGAGGCTTGAGCCGGTTGGCGTGCAGGACCCGGAGGGGGTTCCTTGGGGACTTCATGTCTACCAGGTAGGTGACGGGGCTCTTGCGCTCCATCACTTTGAAGGGCCCCGTCCATTTGTCCTGGAGGGCACAAGGTTCGACCGGGAACATGACCCAGACCTGCTGGCCCGGCTCGAACTCGATGGACGAGGCGTTCTGGTCATACCAGCGTTTCATCTCCTCCTGACTGGCCTCAAGGTTGGCCTCGGCAAGTTCCCGGAACTTCCGAGTCTGGTTTCGGAGGGTCAGGAGGTACCGGTAGACATCCGGCGGAGCATCTCGGACTGTAGTCTCCCAGCCTTCTTTGACCAGGCTGAGGGGACCTCGGACAGGGTGTCCGTACAATAGTTCAAAGGGGCTGAACCCCAGGGACTTCTGTGGCACCTCCCGATAGGCAAACAGGAGGCAGGGCAGCAGGACGTCCCATTTGCAGCGTAGGGGCTCTTCCAGGCCCTTGATCATCCCCTTGAGTGTTCGGTTAAACCGCTCCACAAGTCCATTCCCTTGGGGGTGATACGGGGTGGTGAACTTATATGTGACCCCGCACTGTTGCCACAGGGACCGCATATATTTTGATATAAAGTTTGTGCCCCTATCGCTCACGACCTCTCGGGGAAACCCCACTCTGGAGAAGATCCCCATTAGCGCTCGGCCCACCACGGGGGCCGTTATGGTCCGGAGGGGGATGGCTTCGGGGTAGCGGGTGGGGTGGTCCACCAGGACGAGGATGAAGCGGTGCCCCTGAGAGGTTCGGGGGTCCAGGGGCCCCACGATGTCGATCCCCACTCGCTCGAAGGGGGTGGTTACAACGGGAAAGGGTTGGAGAGGGGCCTTGACCTTTCCCCCGCTCTTTCCGCTGGCTTGACAGGTCGGACAGGTTCTGCAGTGATTGCTCACATCGTTGCGCATTTTTGGCCAGAAAAAATTGGTCACCAGGCGGCTGTATGTTTTGTCCTGTCCCAGGTGCCCGGCGAGGGGCAGGTCGTGTGCCAGGTTTAGGAGGAAGTCTCTGAATCGTAGGGGGACCACCAACACTCGGCTGGCCCCCAGTTCGGCAATTTTCTGTTCGCTGTATAGGAGGTCGTGGTCCCAGTAGACCCAGTGGGACCCCGACGTGTCCCCGGCGGTTTGAGCTGCGGCTTGCTGCCGGGTTCCCTCGAGGGAGGGACAGGCCTTTTGTTCTTGCCGGAATTGTTCCCGGGTGGGACCACCTTCCGGGCACCATTGGGCTAGTTCAGGGAGGTCGCCGAGCTCGGCGATGTCTTCGCGGTGGGGCTCCGGTGGCCCGGACTCAGGGTCGGTTTCTTCATCGACGGTGGGCGGCGGTGGCGCCGGCCACTCTGGTTCTTCGGTCGGGGCGGCCTCGGTCGGCGCCGGGGCTCGGGCAGCCATGGATCGGGTGGTCGCGCAAACCCACTCGGGTAGTCCCAGCATCCCGAGATGCTCTCTCCGCTCGACTTGGGCCCAGGGGGAACTCTTGAGGTCGTTTCCGAGGAGGCAGTCCACGGGGGCGTCGTCCCGGACGGTCACCTTCAGCAGGCCCGACACCCCCCCCACTCGAAGGGGATTCGGGCCATCTGGCACAGGGTCTCGGAATTGTCGGCGGCCAGCACGGGGCACAGCACATTTGATAGTATCTGTTCGGGAGTCACCAAGTGGCAGCGGACGGCTGTCACACTGGCCCCCGTGTCACGGAGTGCTTCGGCCCGGCGCCCATTAATGTTGACCCACTGACGGTATTTTTGGGTGTTGCTCGGGAGTGGAGCCCGGGGGATCATGTCTCGGTCGCCCAGGCAGATCAGGGCCATGGCGGCGGACTCCCACTCGGTCTGGTCCTCGGGGTAGACCTCTTCTTCTTCTTCTCCTTCTCCCAGGGCTGCGGCAGCGATCTGGCGGGTCGGGGACCCGGTGGTGCCAGGACGCTGGTTCATTGGGCAGTGGGGGTCACTGGCAAAGTGACCTGGCCGCTGGCATCTGTGGCAGGTAACGTTTGGGCGGAGCCCCGGCCGTGCTGGGGGGCCCCTCTTCTTGTCAGGGATGGCGAAGTGTTGTTCTGGGACGGCCTCCGGGATGGACTCCGGGGCGGCGCTGCCGGGAAGTCTCTGTTCCGGTTCTGGCCTCCTCCGCCGCCTCGCTGGCCGAGGTGCCCCTGGGGGTTCCGTCCTGATTCTCCTATTGGGGCCCGGGGGACCCGGGTGCACACCCATCGATCGGCCTCGGCGGCGAGTTTCTGTGGCTCGGTCAGCTTGCTGTCGAGTAGATGCTGTCTGAGCTCGAAAAAGCAGTTGTTGGAGAGGTGCTCCCATACAATGAGGTCGAACAGCTGCTCGTAGGTGGTCACTTTGCTGCCCTTGATCCACCCTCCCAGCGCCCTGCTATAAAAGTTCACGTACTCTACCCATGTAGTACCGGGGATCTTTTTACAGTCTCTGAATCTCTGCCGGTACATCTCAGGGGTGAGGCCATAACGGGTGAGCAGGGCGTCCTTCATGTGATCATAGGAGGACATCACATCGTCGGCCAGTTCCAGCAGGGTGTCTCTTCCTTCACTGACGAATTTCCCCCATAAACCGGCATCCCAATCTTTTCGGGGTATGCGGTGCGTGGTCATGGCGACTTCGTAGGCTTTAAACCACTGCTGGATGTCGTCATTTTTATAGTATTCTTTGACGACATCCTTGGGAATGTGGACCTTCGTGTCGGCAGGAGGCGGGGGGCTTCGGTTCACAGCGGCGCCAGCTTCTTCGCTCTTGGCCTTGAGCTCCAGTTCCTTGAGGCCACGCTCGTGCTCGAACGTGATTTTCTTTTCTTCCAATTCTCTCTGCCTCCGTCTCTCCTCCAGGTCTCCTTGCAGCCGAAGTTGCTCAATGGCCATTTTCTTTTCCGCCAGCTGGAGTTCTCCGTCCAGCCGGAGTCGGGCGAGCTCCAACTCATGGAGCCGGCTTCTCTCTCGCTCTCGGGCGTCTTCGTGGGAGAGGCCCGTGTCTCTGTTGGCGGTTCTCTCTTCCACTGGTGTTGTTATGGTTTCCTGGGGCACGTCTGGGACCGTGTCGCCTTCGGTTTGGGGTGGTGTCGCTTCGGCCTCCACCCATGTTTGCAGTGCTTCTTTAAAATCCTCTTTGGTGCTTAGTCCGGTGGTAGCGATACCTAAGTCTCTGCAAAATTGTTTGAGTTCTTTATGGGTGTATTCCTACAATAGTTCCTTCTGGAACTCTGCGGTCTTTCCGGCTTCTTTAGTACTCATGGTTGCTGTGTGTCTCTGTTAGTAGTGGGCGAGTTACTCGCTGTACGATTTGCGTCGGCTCGGATCCCGTCGCCTGCCACCAATGTTAGAAAGGCGATCCCAGGGGAGACAAAAGATGTTTGACTGACCACCCCGAGACCCACCTCTTCGTATGGAATTGGCCGAGCGCCGTTGAGAGGCCTCCTTGGCGAGGCTCCTCTCCTACAATCGTAACAGCCGAGCAATCACACCACTACAAAGGGACACCACACGAGAGTAGATTCTTAAGAGTCTTTATATAAAGAATAAAGGCAAGTTCTCACAGCAATATGTACAGGAGGATTGAAGGATCCGTAAAGTCTCGGTATCAGGGGAAAGGGGTAGCGGGACAGTCTAGGTACCAACTGGTACTAGGCTACCTGGCGCACAGCTCTCAATCCTCGAGCTGGGGGTGCAAGGAGCCGCGACGTCGTCAGCAGGGCTCTGAGAAGGGTTCCGCGTCGTCGGGCCGCGACAGCGTCAGCAGGGCTCCGAGGGTGGTTCAGCGTGGTCGGAGCCGCGACAGCGTCAGCAGGGCTCCGAGGATGGTTTCAGCTTGGTCGGGCCGCGACAGCGTCAGCAGGGCTCCGAGGATGGTTCAGCGAGGTCGGGCCGCGACAGCGTCAGCATGGCTCTGAGGATGGTTCAGCGAGGTCGGGCCGCGACAGCGTCAGCAGAGCTCCGAGGTTCCAGGTTCCAAGTACAAGAGTTCTTATCAGGATCAGCCGCGACGAGGTCAGCAGGGCTTCGATTCCAAGATACAACTGGCGTCCTTATCCAGGGCTGGCCCAGATATAGGACTGTAGTCCTTTGATGTCCGGACCCTCGCGCCTGGGGGTCAGAGGGGCCGGGATGAGAGTGTCCAGACACCCAGCAGGGGGGTGGAGCCAGCGCCCAGGGAGGCCGGAGGGCGATCGATACCAGGCGTCCGAGGACGGCTGGAGGGCCATCAGAACTCTCCTCCTCCTGGATTTGTCAAGGGGCCACTCTACCACCTGGGCGGATCTTGGTGCCTCCATGTCGGGGCTTTGCTGGGGCCGCGGCCGGGGTCGGGCCGAGGCCACGTGCTCAGGACGGGATGGGCTCAAGATGGAGTCAGGCTTGGAATGGCGGCCCGGGGTGGTGGCCGGAGCGGCAGGGTTGGGGCGAGCAGGGTTCGCCGGGTTCCAGGGGGGAGAGCCGTGGGTTGCCAGGGGGGCTGCCACGGGTCAATGGAGGGCCGATGCTGTCCCAGGCCCGTCATGTGGGAGGGGTAGGACCACGCCACGAGGCCGGGTCCAACATACTGCCCCTGGTCTTTGGTTTCCAGGGGCCGATTTGGGCTCTGGATGGAGGGGCATGCACCCCTTTCCCCTAATATAAATATATTTGGTCCGCGGATTGGGATCCCTGGGACTGCTTAAGGCTCGTGGAAGGGGGCCACAGCCCCTTCCCTAAAAGAAGTGTTTTGGGCCCTGGGAAATGGAGTCCCTGAGACATCCTAAGGCTCAGGGAAGGAGGCCATGTGACCCCTCCCCTACAATTACTGTATGGCCCTGGGGGATGGAATTCCTGGGCCTCATTTGGGCTCGGGAGGGGGGGCAAGCACCCTCTTCTCTAATATAAATATGTTTGGGCCCGGGGATGGGGTCCCAGAGTCTCTTAAGGTCCGGGGACGGGGCCACAGCCCCCCGACCCCATAGTTACTGTAAGACCCTAGGGAATGGAGTTCCCGGGTCCTCTTAACGCTTGAAGAGGGAGAGCCACATGCCCCTTCCCTATAATTATGGTATTGCCCCAATGGATGGGGTTGTCTGGGCCCATTTGTGCTCAGGCTGGGTGGCAGTGTGCCCCCTCCTCTAATATAAATATTTTTGGGGCTGGGGATAGGGTCTCCGTGGCCAATAGTGGCTTGGGGAGGGGGCAGAGCGACGCCTTCGCCTGGCAGAGAGCTGGCTGCTTGCAGGTGGTTAGGTACAGGGCCTGGCCTGTGGCCAACCCCATGCACATAGTCGAAGGCCCATTTGGGATGGGGGCTGTGCAACCCCTCCCCTACAGTAAAGTGTTTGAACTTGGGAGATGGGGTCCCTTGGATGGCTTCAGGCTTGGGCAGGGGGCTGCACATCCCTCACCTTTTTTACCAGTTGGCCCCAAGGATGGGGTCCCCATTCCCAAAATGGGTTTGGGGAGGGGAGCCCCACGTGCAGGAAAACTACTTATCCGGGGGTGGGCTTCTTAACACAGTCTGTGAGTCAGCCAAGGCGGATGAGTACCCGGCCTTCTATGACTGGGAAGGCAAGCCGCACGCCCCTCTCCCCTCTAGGTCTTGCCGTTCACTCGGCGGGCTGGGCGACAGACCCCATTGCGGTTTGTGAGAAGAATTCTTGGCCAGTATCTACTTGGAACCCATTCCTTATTTATTGGCCATCTGTGGGTCCGATTCATGAGTCTCGAATAGAATATTATTGTTGTGTCATGACGCCTCTGACCTTTGCCTCGCGTCCTGTTCATCTCCCGGACGCAGTTTGCCTGGAAGGTGGACTGACCCAGACCCGCCCTGTTTTTTCAGCGGTACAAAAGGGGGTGGTGGTCGACCACCATCCCCACCCCCTTTTGTACCGATTTTGGCCGCCATAAGTGTGGCAGGGTATGCTCAGACGTGAGTCCCTTGCTCACTTTGCCACTGGATTCAAGCAAGCCGGGCTGAAGACGGCTGGAATGCCAGAAACCGGTCCTCGGAAGCTTGTTTCCGGTCCAGAGATGACATGGCTTGGCAGTTCGGGCTGGACTGTTCCCATGAGGCACAGGGTCAGACTGATTTGCATATAGCCATGTCTGAACTGGGGTGGCAGAGTGGGCTAAAGAACGGTGATGGATTAAATCCAGATCTTTTGACTGGGTGTGAGTGTTTGATTGATTCAGATGCTCCGTCCATCAACACCCCCTTTTGTACCGCTGTTTTTTCAGCCTGCATTTTCTATTAGGCTGACTCTTCGTTTCTGCCCTGCTACCCTGTTTTGGAGACCAGTGATATTCCGGTCTACACATTGCTCTTGAGCAGATGTTTTGAGTGTGAGCAGTCCACTCCTAAAAATATTGGATATGCTCTTCCTACCCTTATGCACTACCTGGGACCTCTTCCACACCATGCCGTCACAGGATCTCCACTAAGTCCTGAATAATTTGTGTTTCTGATGACATGCGCCCTGATGAAGGATTTTCCCATATTGACACTGTTCCGAAACGCGCGTCGGCGCTTTTTCAGTGTTTGCCTGAGTACATATGGTTGCTGATTGAGTAGAGTATGAATGTTTTCAGTTCTGGAATGAGTCAGTTATTGAGAGAATGAGTGAGTGAATTGTGTGCCAATTTTTACTGTCTTTTGTGTCCCCTGGGCTGATGATATATTACTGTCGATTCCTATTTATGAAACAATATATGTCGTATCTAATTAATTTAAATGTGTTATATATTTTTACATGAAAATAAATAAATGATTTAATAATTTGAGAACTCAGAGTTGTTCTGTGGGTGTTTCCTTATTCATTGTCTGGAACCCCTTGGGTCCTTCTAAAGACTGGGAACTCCCCCTTTCACGTTGTTCTTGATGTATTCTGCCTTGGTGGGTTGTTCCCTCCCCCTTTATCCTATTTAGGTTTCAGGGTCCCTCTTCTGTTTTTTATATATATTAACCCTGGGCGAAGAACTACGCTCCGTTCGCGGAGCTTGCGGAGTTTCGGCAGCTCCGCGTTCCGCGGAGAACGCGTAGCTGTCGATAACTCCGCGATCCGGTGCGTAGCGTAGTTCTCGCGCGCTGAATAACATTATCGCGTGCGCGGCAATGGCTTACCTTCGTTCTGCGTTCGTTTTTTCCTGGTCGCTTGTGCCACCATGTTTGGAAACACTCTCGCACAGTCCCGTGCGACTGTGCGAACGCGATAACGTCATTTTGATGCGAGATAGCGTCATAAGGATGCGCGAGGATGCTTTTTGGTAAGATCGAGTTGCCGAACACGCAGAAACTGCATTCTTGCACAGAATAACTCGCGAGCATGTTAAAACCATAATAAATTACCATTTTGGTTAGGAAAAAAAAGCAAAAAACCTTAAAGTTGTACCTTTGGCTTTATTTTTAGGGGGGAAGGACCCCTCTTTTTGTTTCTACTCTTGTTTTGCAGAGTAAGGAGGAAGGGCTCTTGAGTTTACAACTTCCTGTTCCTGTCCACCAGGCTCCTCCCAGTGCTTTGTCCATGTGGTGCTCACTTTCCTTTGGATTTTGAGCTGGAAGGATCACTTTCTGTCTGTGTTGGCTGCATTACTGATTTACCTTGGATTTAATGAGGACTTTTTGAATTGGAATTCTCTTTTTCAAGTTAGTTTGTGTAATGTATGAGTGATGTAGACTTGTGCTTGTTTGATTTGATTTTTTTTTTAACAACAGTATTCAATCCTGGAATGAAATTATTGATGGAGGCCTGTACTTTCATGAGGTCCCAAATTGTAATTTTTTTCTAACATTGCATTTTGTGGAATTTAAAATGTTTCTAATTTTTAAGCCAATATCTGACCCTAGTACCCCATGTAGTTAGTGTGTAGGCATGCATGAGTTCATTGTATTAACTTTCTGTGGTTGGCCTGGCCATGTGTTGGCGGCCATTTAATGTTTCCAGCCACTTTGCTCTTGCCATAGGCCTCCAACCTTGTGGCCTACTCTGGCAGTAGGCCATAGGTACTACTCATAGGGTCATGAAAGTTAATCAACTGTTTTTGTGGTGTACCCTTAATGTGAAAATCATGGATGGCTTGGATTGATATAGAAAATCTTATTTTTATGTGTGGGGTATTTCTGGTTTTGGGTGTGTTTAAACTTTAAATACTCTGTCAATTTCTGCCATTAGGTAACCCTAGGAATACAGCTTGGGTAGTTTTGGTAACTTCGCACCATGTGAGCACGTGAACTTACATTTTTTGTCTTGTTCGCGCACTCAATGTACTTGCTCGGGAACGCGAACACGACTTTTTATTCCGTTCGCGCTGCCGAACATGCCGATTTAGCATTCTCGCGGACAATATGTCCCGAGTTGCATAAAAGTTTCTCAAAAATGTTGCAGGTCTTTCTTGTGCACCTAAAAATTCCTCATTTATGTTATGTTCTCATTTTGGTAGTAGTTTTCTCTTTTTGGAGCATGGACCACTTCCATTTTCTCTCCTCTGTTATTTATTTTTTTTTTTTGGGGTGGGGTGACCAATTTGGGCGGTGGTGTGGTGTGTCCATTTTCTGAAGCAAAGCATTGTCCCTTTGCCATAGGCATTATTGTCTGTCTTCTCTTTCTTGTCATGTTGTTGTTGGTGGCCAGGCCATGTGGTGGCGGCCATTTTGTGTATGCTTCCTTTGTGATTTATTTTGCCATGTTGTTGTTGGTGGCCAGGCCATGTGGTGGAGGCCATTTTGTAAAGTTGTCCATGTTGTTGTTGGTGGCCAGGCCCTATGGTGGTGATCTTTTTGTGTATGCTTCCTTTGTGATTTATTTTGCCATGTTGTTGTTGGTGGCCAGGCCATGTGGTGGAGGCCATTTTGTATATACATCCTTTGTGATTTTGCCATGTTGTTGTTGGTGGCCAGGCCATGTGGTGGCGGCCATTTTGTGTATGCTTCCTTTGTGATATATTTTGCCATGTTGTTGTTGGTGGCCAGGCCATGTGGTGGAGGCCATTTTGTGTATACATCCTTTGTGATTTTGCCATGTTGTTGTTGGTGGCCAGGCCCTATGTCGGCGGCCATTTTGTGTGTCCTTCCTTTGTGCTTTTGCCATAGGCATAGGCCTCCAACCTTGTGGCCTACTCTGGCAGTAGGCCATAGGTACTACTCATAGGGTCATGAAAGTTAATCAACTGTTTTTGTGGTGTACCCTTAATGTGAAAATCATGGATGGCTTGGATTGATATAGAAAATCTTATTTTTATGTGTGGGGTATTTCTGGTTTTGGGTGTGTTTAAACTTTAAATACTCTGTCAATTTCTGCCATTAGGTAACCCTAGGAATACAGCTTGGGTAGTTTTGGTAACTTCGCACCATGTGAGCACGTGAACTTACATTTTTTGTCGTGTTCGCGCACTCAATGTACTTGCTCGGGAACGCGAACACGACTTTTTATTCCGTTCGCGCTGCCGAACATGCCGATTTAGCATTCTCGCGGACAATATGTCCCGAGTTGCATAAAAGTTTCTCAAAAATGTTGCAGGTCTTTCTTGTGCACCCAAAAAAACAGAATTTGTCATTTGGTTGTTGTTTTGGGAGCCTGGGCAGGGGTTTCTTTGTATGTGTTTTTGCGGTGTTATGTTTACAACCTCTGTCTTAGCCATGGGCTATTTATTCCTTGCACATTAACCTGTCATGTGCAGCAGGCATCCTCGTTTTTCTGTCCATATTGGTATCTATAGGCCTGCTTGACTTTATTGGTTCTTTCTGGACTTCATGTGGCCTTTGAGCTGTGGTGCTGCTGGACTGGTATTATTAGTCTTCTGTTTTGTCTTTTATACATTGACCTGTGTGTCTTTCAATTGTTCATGTTGCCTTACTGCTTGTTTGACTGATGTTGTTCTGCCTTCTTTACTTGTAGGTGCACAAAAAAGACTGAGGAGGTGCTGGTTGTTTTTTCATCCATCGCTCGTTCTACCGCCAGACGGACGTCCTTCAGTTGTACGCCACGTGTGGTGTGTGACTCATCTGACCAGACATCTCTGCAATTTGTGCTGCTGTGAGCTGACTGACATCAGAAGAAGATGGGCCCTAAGAAAGCTACCAGGTCCTCCACCACAAAGAAAGTTGCTGCGAAGAAGGAACAGCAGAAGGAAGTGTCACTTAAGTCTGGTATGGACCCCAAAACCTTTTTTGGCACCCCAAAAGGTACGCCTGCAGCAGCGGGGTCTGGGGTGCAAGCTGGGACCAGCACATCTGCATTAGTGGGGGCAAGCCAGCATCCCAGGGCCAAGCACATGATGAGGGTCGAAGAGGTAGCCAGCCTTCTGCTTGCGAGCAGTGATACTGAGCCAGAACTAAACTTATCGCTGTCTCAAAGTAGTACACAATCCACGCAAGATGGAAGTGCTCAACAACCACCGCCAGCAGTAGATGTTCAACAACCACAACCACCGCCCGCAATAGGAGTTGTTCACCCACAACCACAACCACTTCCCGCAACAGTTGTTGAACAACCACAACCACCGCCCGCAACAGTTGTTGTTGAAAAACCCCAGCCCGCAATAGTACTTCCTCAAGAACAACAACCACCATCTCCGCACCAAATAGTAGTAGTTGTTCCTCCCGAAGTCGGGGCAGTTCAGGAAGTAGAGCCTCCTTCCGAGCAAGAAGAAGAGGAAGCCACTTCTGTAGGTGATCTATTTCCTTTGAATTCACCAAGGGAAAGGAGGGTTAGTGCATCGAGTTCTTCGCAAAGCATCCCTTCCGATGACCTTGATACGGATTGGCAGCCACAACTATCTGCGCATTCAAAGGAGAGACATCCCAAGAAGACCATGCTAGGAAAAAGGAAGTTTCCAGGCAGGCTTGAACTTATGGAGGTCGATGTAGGTGAGCAGGATACTGCTGGTGATAAAGACGGGTCTGACACTGTCATCATCACAAGCGTTATTCCTGGTGCAGAGGATGTAGAGACAAACATTTTCACCCTATCCAGAAATGCTGCAATGACTGATGAGCAGGTACCACGCATAACTCCTACACACTCAACACCCACAGTAACACCAGCTCCAATTTTTTCAACAGCGAAGGCCCGGCAGCATCCGACATCCAGCAGAAGCGCCACTTCAACAGAAGGAGGTAGTGGCAGTACTAGGACTGAGCTGTCCCATAGTGAAATTCCACAATCCTCCAGTCCATCCGGCATTGGCAGTGGGTCCTCCTCTTCCTATGGCAGGAGACAAAAGTTTACCTCCCCAGTGTGGGACTTCTTTACGGTTCACCCAGTTCAGGAGAACATTGCTGTATGCACCATTTGTCATGCCAATGTTAGTCGTGGTAAGCTTGGTACAAACTATGGGACTGGAGGCCAAACGACCCATTTGAAAAAAACACACGTGATCAGGTGGGAGAACCACCTTGCAAGCTTAAAAAATGTTAGCACTCGTGTTGGTGGGGATACAGTGGTACAAGGTCCACTCATGGTTGATCAGGAGGTAGAAGAAGAGGGAGACGATGACCTTCTATCTAGGAGTGGTACACAATCGACCCCTGTCGCCAGCACTGGAGTGGTAAAGACCACATCCTCCGCATCTGCAACTTCTCAGTGGCACCAGAGTCAGCTGGAAACACCAAGGAGTGCAAAGTCTGCGATGCAAGGTGGTCCGTCTAGCACAACTCAAAGACATGCAAAGCAGCTTACCATTCCTAGCATGTTAAGGCAGGAGGGAAAGTACGAGCGGAACCACCCAGTAGCACGTTTATACAATGCCAAACTTGCGAAAATGTTAGCACTGGACCTTCTCCCATTTTCATTTGTTGAGGCTGTTGGATTTCTGGAATTAGTGGCAACCCTCTGCCCAAAATGGAACGTTCCCAGTCGCTACTATTTTGCCCGAGTGGCTGTTCCAGCACTACACCACGATGTGCTGGAATTGATTGGGAAAGCCTTACAACAGAGTGTTGTCCATTGTATCCACCTGACAACAGACATGTGGAGCAGTTGCGATGCTACAGATTTCATGTGCATCACCGCACACTGGATCTCTTTTGCAGGTGTTAAAGACAAGTTAACTTCAGGCCTCCGTGACGTTGCTGGAATTTTTAATGATACGCGCAGACATGCAACTATAGCCATGTTTGGTATGGACAAAAGTCATACTGCTGAAAACATTTTGTCTGACTTTAATGACAAGGTCTTTGAATGGCTGAAACCAAGAGGCCTTAAGATTGGTTTTGTTTCCACCGACAATGGCAGTAATGTAGTGAAGGCAATGAGAGAAGGACATTATATCAGGGTACCCTGTTTGGCACACTGCATAAACTTAGTCGTGCAAGACTTTCTGAAAAATGAAGCCAAAGTCAGCAACATAATGGCCATCTGCAGAAGAATATGCACGCACTTTAACCATTCTTTCAAAGGACGGAAGCTGCTACGGGTCATTCAGCAAGAGCATAGGTTGCCAGTCAAAGCACTGATACAGGAGGTCCCAACACGTTGGAACTCAACTTATTTCATGCTTGAGCGTCTCTTTGAGCAGTACATCCCACTGAATGCTTATGTCATGTCAAGAAGATTAGGGGATCCTACTGTTAATCTTAAAGCCCTGACCATTGAGATGTGGCAGTGGGACCTCATTAAATGCATCACAGAGATGCTACAACCCTTTGAGGTCTTCACACGTGCAGTTAGCAGGGAGGACTGTACTATGGGCCAAGCCATCCCATTGTTGTACATGCTTGAGCAACAGGTGAAGGAGGTCTGTGAAACATACGAAGGTGACGAACAAAAAGTTGATGCATATACCTTAGCCAAGGGCTTAGTCAACCGCTTGTGTGAAAATGTAAGGCTCAACAATATTGTGTCAGGTGAACATTACATAACTGCAACAATCTTGGATCCACGGTACAAATTATTTGTCAGCAGTAACGAAGTAATTCCATTTTCAGATGAGGATGTTGACAAGTACAAAACTTCCATAGCTGCGGAAGCTAATGAGTTAGAAACTGAACGGCTGTTACTTAAAGGCCTGCCACTGCCAGCCCAGGCCAGTCCAAGTACTCCTGACGCAAGTTCTTCACAGCGTGAGAGCAGTGCGTCTGCTTTCCAGCAGGCACCAACAGTACCAAAAGCAGCACCTACACGATCTGATTCAGCAGACCCAACCAAAAGCATAACTGCTTTTTTTCTACAGAAAGGGATGGGTAAGTCCGTTGCTGTTGCAAAGGGAAAAGAGGACCAGCAAAGCCGAGCACCAATGAACATTGAGCGGATGGTTCAGGCCTATCTGGATGACACAACAGAGGTGTTCATGGAGCAAAGCCCATTGGTCTATTGGTATGAAAGAAGGAGACAGTGGCCAGTGCTGAGCAGGCTGGCGATAAAGTATCTGGCTTGTCCTGTAGCCAGTGTCTCCTCTGAGCGGGTTTTCAGTGCTGCTGGTGCCATTGTCACATCGAAAAGGACTAGTCTCTCCCCCAAAAGCGTGGAGCGGCTGACAATGATAAAAATGAATCAACGCTTCATACCACCAGACTATCAAGTACGTGAATCACCGCCGGATGAAGAAAGCGAGTGTGAAGAAGACGTCCTCACTACTGGGTTACATGACCTACTTCTGTCTGAACGCACAGAGTTTGAGGACGAGCTCCTCTTCCCTGACAACTAGGACAGGTATGTTAAAGGAATGATGCAATGCATTGCATAGGATTGTTTAGCCGACTCTGAGCAAATGTGCATGGAATTAAAGTATACTAGTAGTAACTTCAGACTCACGTGATGGGCAATTTTCCCATGTTATTTAATAATATAAATTATTTATGCACTTGTGACCCTACTACTACAGGTGCAGTCAGTACTTAATTTATCGTTCGTAGTGCATGTTCATGTTGCACAACGTACATTATTTGGTGAAACAGTCCCCCCTCCACCCCCCCAACAAACACAAATGAACTTCAAATGTTTTCTTGTGAAAATAATATCTTTGTTTTATTTTTATATTTTAATAATGATAATAGAAAAATAAAATATATAACAAATGTAACCCCCTGACCCAGAGCTGTCCCTACCCTCCCCTAACCCCAACCAAATTTCAACCCAAATGTACACCCCAACTCCCACATCCCACCCACCAACAAAAGGATTAAAAAAGGGGCAAAAAACAGGGTCCATTTCAAAGCCGGCGGGCTTTCAGGTGTTTGTCCACCAGTATCTTGACACGCTCCTCTAGACCGTCCTCCTGCTTCTTCCGCTCCTCCTCCAACTTCGCTACCCGGCGGAGAATCTTTGCTTTGAAATCACGGCACCTACACTTGCATGCATGTTGTTGTTGTTGTTGTTGTGGGGGGGCCGCCGAAGATGTAACAATGCGGCGGCGGGCGGCTGCCTGACCACGGCGACGTAGTCCTGCAGGCTTGGGGCCCGGGGCATTGGAAGAGGCAGCAGCTGCTGCCGCCGCCTCCTCCTCCTCCTCCTCGGCCTGATCCACCAGCCGGCGGTAGGCCTCTACAATTGCCTGCAGTTTCCGCTGCCGGGCCCGGACTGCCAACTCCTTCCTGGTTGGTTTTTGGGAAGGAGTAACTATAAAGAAAGAAACAGAATTGTTAATCCAAACTCCCCGCAAATCAAGAACACAACATTGATTCAACACATAGTGGGCGGCACAGTAGCACTAGCAAGCAAGCTGAGTACCAGAAATTGTGTTGCGTCTATCTTGAACATTCTACAGCCTCTATTAATTTTTCGGACTTTTTGTCACGGCTTTATGCCTGCCCTATTAGCATGGGTGTACTTCAACGGTCACACACATTAGAACGAACACCTGTCTTTTACATATCTCCTTTTGTTCCGGGAAGGCGGGAACACTCTCAAAGTAACATTAATTAACAGGGGGCAGCTAGTAGCACATGTCTAGTAAAGACTATAATACTTTATACCGCGCAACAAACCTTATTTGGTTTGTGTTTCACCAGCAACGACCCATGCACCCAGTCGTCCCCTCCTTCCCTTGCCTTTGGGTTTGCCCAAAACACCGCTGCTGCTGAGACTATCCACTAACCACCGGTATTGGGTGTGTCTCCCAACCACGCTGGCAGCTGTGTTTTCCCCTTTACATGCTTTAACAACAACCCATGCATCCGACTGCTATCAGGCACTTGCATTACTGTAGTGGTAATGCTTAGCATGCTAATGACAAGTAAAGGTAACATCATATATTTTCCAGTAGAGTACAGTGAGAAAGTTTTCCCCTCCCACCAAGTAATGCAGATCACTATTGAATGTAACTTACCATCGCCCGCCGCTGTTGGCTCCCCCCCCACTGCTGCTGGTGTAGGTGCCTCTGTTCCTCCTGTCCCCGCCGGGAGCGCTGAAGCTGCGCCGCTGTCCCCGTCGGCACTGGTCGATGGTAAGGGTTCTGCACCTATAAAAATAAGTACGCCTTTTTAGATGGATGCACAGCCCCCTTTGTACTTGTTCACCAAGAATGGAGTTCTTCAAAACAGTTAAGTCCAACGTACGTAATCAGTATGAGTCCACATTGCATAGTACAGCAGAGTCACTACACATATTATTAGCATTCATTGTTATGGTATGGTACCCAAGCTCATCTCATCTGTCCTGCTACTCTAGTCCTTGGAAATTGGAAGTGAACTATGTAACCTTTGTACATCAATGTATCCAGTTTTGCGCATGTGTTAACTCGCAGCTTGTTGCGCAGTACGAGAAGACGCTCTGGGGCAACACATCATTGTTCAATGCATACACCTGAAGAGGTGGGAAAGTAAAAGGGCCCGTATTTAAGTTTTCTATGTGGATTGTGGGATAGAGTTTGCTTACAGGTTACAACTTCTTTTTAGCATGGCTGCATAAAACTGGCATAAATGTATTTAATACTGTCTAACGTGCACCACTTTTGTCATTATTTTTCGGCAGGTGAGAAGATTGCCTTCTACGAAGCGGACATTTCCATAGCTTACAAAAAAAGAGGAATATCTGACCAGTATACGTTGGTGAGAGGTCTCCGATAGTTGCCACATTTCCCTATTGTGCACTAGTAGCTGTACAAATGTTGATTACTTTATTATGCCTGTTTTAACTCTGGATTTTTTCTGGTGGGCCCTTCAACGTATTGGACGGAAGCACTTAAAAACATTGATGTTACTTACTTACTTCTAACAAAATAAAGCTTTTGAATGACCACTTTGACTCTGAAGTTTATTTTCAGTGTCTGTTGTCTTAGAGACTCACACGAGTGAGTGAGCAAAAGGGGGTTTCTTAGGTAACGGTTTGTGTCCTAAAAGCATTCGGCATCTTGGTATTGGGGTTCAGGAGTGTGATTTGAACAATAGACCAATGACTCAGGCCATATAGGCTGACGTTCAGTGAATTGTGCGTTCCTCAGAGTTCTGTGACTGAGGTGTAAGTAAGGTCCAACCTGCCTATCAGTACCAACAACATCCAATTTTCGTGTGCATAGTTACATAGTTGTGTAATATGTATATAACTCCATAGGAGATAGAAGAATACCCACAAGACTAGTAGTGGTATACTAACGTTTACAAAAATACTAGACAAACATCATTCTGGATGCCTACTTGGTTGCTGTCAATTGACAAAGCACTGCAGACACATTACAGAGGAAAAAACAAGCACTGTTGGACTTACTGGGGACAGCAGCAGGATCCTCAGTAGAGGAGCTCTGTGTAACTGGTGGTTCACCCGCCGACTCGGTCCCTGTATTCTGCTTGCCCCTGGGTTCTGTGGTTCATGTAAAAATTAAAATAATAAACAAAGATAAAAACATTGAGTGATGTGAAACATAGACATCATTGCAAATCACACTGCTACAGTGGAACAGAGCCGGAGGCAACAAATCCATGCCAGGGGCCGCAACGCAAATATGTATCCATCCTTAGAGTATTATTAAATTAAGGATATCTATTGGTGCGGTGGCCCCTGAAGTTTGGTGCCCCTGTGCAGTTGCACAGCTTGCACATGCCCCCTAGAGCCGGCCCTGGCTGAGGTAAGAAGAACAAAGTAACGTTAGCATTCTTTGCAAGAAAAGGATTCCATTCATGCAGAAGAGAAGGCCGTGAAAAAAATGCTACAATATGCAAACAACGTACAATTATCCATCCACCGCTATTTCACTGACGGACAAAGGAAGGACAAGACTCTATTAATAGCATTAACTAACTTCAGTTCTCAGCAATAAAGAAAATCTCACATCAATAAACAGCAACAGCTAGCGCCAAGTTGAAACAACACGCAAGAGCCAGTGAAGAAGAAGAACACTGTCATACAATGACAGTAGATATACCGGAATACATCGCAAATGTAACTAGGGGCAACAGTCATCGCGTTACTTATTCAGCCAATATTTACAAAGATACAATAACAATATTTATACAACTATATATATATATATGTATATATATATATATATATATAATCTATATGTATATAATATATATATATATATATATATATATATATATATATATATATATATATATATATATATATATATATATATATACACACTTTATTTTTGGGGTAGCCACTCACCAAGACCCACAACCTCCACACCAAGCAGGTCCAACAGGTCCTGCTCCCGGTCCAAAATGTCGGCCCAGCGGTGGGACAGCTGATGGTGGGTACGCCGGATACCGGAGCAGCGGAAGACTGCACGGCGCACCTTCGCCCACCGCCGGAGACGCTCTTCAATGCGCTGGTATCCGGAGCCGGGCCTGCCGCCTGCTGCCAAAGTCAAGGGGAGGTGACGTTGGATAAAAAAGACCAGGGCGGCCACCTCCTCCTCCCCAAAAAGTTGGCGGGGCGTCACTCCTGCCGGGCGCATTCTGCCGCAAGGCAGCCTGGTTTTTTTAGGCACAGCCGCCTTGCCCTTTGAGCCGCCGATTCTGCTGGCACCCTTCACCATGGTTCTGGGTGGAGGGGAGAAGGAAAGTTGAAGACAAAAAGGTTAGGGGAAGAAAGAAGAAAGATAAAAGAAGGAAGTAATATAAAACAAGAGAAAAGTTGCAAAAAAAGTGGTAAAAGTAAAAATAAAATGAGAAATATAAACCTAGGCACAGACAGAAATAGGTAAGAAGTAAAGAAAGTTAGAAAAACTGAGGGAAAAGACCAGGATGGAAGAGATAGGAGTGAGATGCTGAAGTAGGCCCAAAACCATAGCCAGAGTGTGAAATCGAAGATGGCTCTGCCCGTCGCGACCGCCGCGGTAAGTTCGCGCGATATTTGACGCGATCACGCACTTTGGCAGTGCGAACGAGAAGATGAGTTCCCGAACATGTCTAACACAACGCGAACACGTTACTTGTGACCCGGAACCGGAAATAAGGGAACGCAAGCGGGCGGGACAAACCTCATTGAGTAACTTAGCGCGCTAGCTATTGCGAGCATGCAGGCAGCGCCCCGAACACGCGCACCGCGCTCCCGAAGACGAAAAACGGCGCGCGAACGGGTCTAGCAAGCTACTACGCATGTCCGCGGAGCTACACGTAGCTCGCGGAGTGCAAGTGCGTCTTCGCGTAGCTTCGCGGAGTGCGGCTACGCGAACTACGCCCAGGGTTAATATATATATATATATGGGTACAGGGCCTGGCCTGTGGCCAACCCCATGCACATAGTCGAGGCTGTGCGTGACTTGGGTTGGCTGCCCGTGGAGAGCCATATGCTGGGCCTGACCTTAGGCTAAACCCTATGGCCAACCACACGCTGTGCATGGCCGAAGGTTGTATGGGGACTGGGCTTGCTTGCCTGCGAGTAGCTGCCCTGCAGGAGTGCAGCCAGCAAAGGCATAACTGATCCCACCTAATGGAAGCTTAAAAATCCTCTACCAGGCAGGAGCAAACACATGTTTCCCTGCCTGTGCTTCTGCTGGCAGGGAAACTACTTGTCCTGGGGAGGGTTCCCTGACCCAGTCAGTGAGTCAGCTCTGGGGGATGGAGTCCCGGGGCCTTCTGAGGCTGAGAGAGGGGATCTGCATGCTCCCTCCGCTCTACTTATTCTTTGACCCTGAAATGGGGTCTCAGGGGCCCATTTGGGATGGGGGCTGTGCAACCCCTCCCCTACAGTAAAGTGTTTGAACTTGGGAGATGGGGTCCCTTGAATGGCTTCAGGCTTGGGCAGGGGGCTACACATCCCTCACCTTTTTTACCAGTTGGCCCCAAGGATGGGGTCCCCATTCCCAAAATAGGTGTGGGGAGGGGAGCCCCACGTGCAGGAAAACTACTTATCCGGGGGTGGGCTTCTTAACACAGTCTGTGAGTAGGCCAAGGCGGATGAGTACCTGGCCATCTATGACTGGGAAGGCAAGCCGCACGCCCCTCTCCCCTCTATTTATTCTTTGGCCATAAGGATAGGGTACCCGGCCGATTTGGGCTCAGGGTTGGGGGCAGTGCCCCCCTCTCCTCTAATATAAAGTTTTTGGTCCCAGGGGATGGGGTCCCTGGGACCAATAATGACTTGCAGAGGGGGTTGAGCTCTGCCTTCCCTCTGCAGAGAGTTGGCTGACTACAGTGGGTTGGACACAGGGCCTAGCCTGCGGCCAACACCACGCACATGGCCAAAGTCCATGCATGGCTGGGGTTGGCTTCCCTGGGGGGCTGTTTGCAGGGAATGACCGCAGGCCAGACTCTGTGCCCAACCGCACGCTGCACATGGCCAAAGGCCATGTGTGCGATTGGCTTGCTTGCCTGCGAGGGGTTGCTCTACAGAAGCGTGGGCAGTGGGAGCTTAAAAATCCTCCCACCAGGCATGAGCAAACATATTTTTCCCTGCACATGTTTCTACTGGCAGGGAAACCACTTGTCTCAGGGGTGGGCTCCCCATCACAGTGTGAGAGCTGGCCCTGGAGGATGGGGTCCCCAGAGCCTTCTAATGCTAGGGGAGTGGAGCTGCATGCTCCCACCCCTCTACTTATTCTTTGCCCCTGGGGATGGGGTTCCCAGGCCCATTTGGGCTTGGGGATGGGGCAGTGTGCCCCTCCCCACTACAGTAAAGTGTTTGACCCCGGGGATGTAGTTCCTGGAGCCCACAATAGGTTTAACATGCTCCCCTCCCCAAATATTGATTTATAAGATGATGGGCCACCAATTTCGTTTTGTTTTTTGCTGTGATTCCATTGGAGATTTATAATGGCTCCCACCAGGCAGGAGCAAACATATGTTTCCCTGCCTGTGCTTCTTCAGGCAGGGAAACTGCTATGTCCTGGGGGTGTACCTCCCAGACTGTGAGCGGGTCTAAGGCTAGGGGAGTGGGGCCGCATGCACCCCCCCTCAATGTCCATTTTCTTTAGCCCCTGGGATGGGGTCTCCAGGGCCCATTTAGGGTAGGGATGGGTGTAGTTCGCTAAGTAGCGCTACGCGTTGCTACGCGAAGTGCACTTCGCACTACGCGAGCTACGCGTAGCTCTACGCGAACTGCGTAGTACCCTGTTCGCACTGTGCAAGATGCTGTTTTCAATGATTGCCCAGTGCAGACAAACATCCGGCACTGTGCAATCATTAAAAACGGCATCTTGCACAGTGCGAGCTGTAGTTTTCTGCCGCTCGAGTAGATTTGTACTCGAGCTGCAGCTTTCTCAACGCGGACTGATAGTTTCTCATCGCGAGCAGTTGCGAGCATACGCAACCACTCGCAATGAGAAACCTGACCTCCCTGCGTTGAGAATCTCGCCGGGAGGTTTATTTTTCACGCTTGCGATCGGCAACTTGATGTTGCCGATCGCGAACAAGGAAAAAGTCTCGCCGGGATGTCATTTTGCTTGCTTGCGGTCACCAACTTGACGTTGAGGACGGCGAGCAAGCAAAAAATGACCGCTGCACTATGCTACGCTTGTTTGCACTGTGCTACGTGCAGACTTCGCAAACTACGCGAGCATAGCATGGTGCTTTGCCCAGGGTTAATTTAGGGACTGGGATGGGGTCAGGCACCACACCTACAATAAAGTGTTTGGCCTTGGGGAATGTCATTTCCCGAGGCCATTTTAGCTGGGGATGTGGGCGTACACCACCCTCCTCTACAGTTAAGTTTTTGGCTCCAGGGTTGTGATCCTGGGGCTCAATTGAGCTTGGGGAGTGGCCGCACCCCCCTCCCCTTTGATAAAGTGTTTGTCCCCGATGGATGGGGTCTTCTGGGCAGCTACAGGCTTGTTGAGGGGGGCCACCACATCTTCCCCTTTTTTTACAAGTTGGCCCAGGGAGATGGAGTCCCAAGGCCCCAAAATGGGCTCGGGATGGGATCGAACTAAGGCCCCCCTCTCCAAATATTGTTTTAAAAAAATGGCAGCCCTCCATTTTCTTTTTTTCCCCATGATCCTGCGGGTGTGTTTTTTAACTTTTTTGGGCCCAGGAGGGATTCCTCTGGGACCCCCCAACAGGGGCTGGGGAGAAGGGTTTCCCAACCAGACCCCCTTGTATATATTTAAAAAAAAAAAATTAGGGCAGGGGACTAGGTCTTCTTCATGTTGCTGACAGCCAATCAGAGTGCTTGCTCCCACAGGAACATTGCTCAAGTGGGATTGAATTGGCCCATGGGGAGAATAGTTCCCTGGGCCATTGAGAATGCCATATTTTTAAAATTGATTTTATGGACTCTCACAGGAGTCCCTCGAACCCAACCATCCAGATATAGAAATATTTTAGGAGCTTAATCTCACCAACACTACTGAATGGATTTATATCAGATTACAAAAAGCACTCTTTGCAGACCAAAATCTAGCTTTCTGTTAAATTTGGTGGAATTCCGTTCAGCAATATTGCGGTAATGCTTCTTGAAAATGTCCGTGGAAATTTTGCATTTTGGACCCCCTTTTTTCTCTAGCCGCAAATGACAGATTCCCTCATAATTTCCAAGCACAAATTAGGTAAAAAAGAGAAACTTATTGGAAATTTTCATAGAGATTTGTCAAGCGATGCATAACTTAACAGCAAAACAAAAAAAGCATTTCCTATGGAAGCGCTGACCTAACTATTCCTATTCCACTATATTTTAGTAGAATCAAAATTCTAACACCAGAACTACAAATGTAAATGCAGCCACGGGACATCCCTTGAAAAGATGATGTGATGTTAACCAAGCTGCGGGGCTCACTATTGTTTATTAATTCACTTTGTTATTTATGGAGAGTTTTTTTCTTTTCCTATGATTATAATGTATCCCTTACATGACCCGCTTGATAAATATTGAAATCTTAGGATACTTTATAATATGGTTTCTTTTTAGTGAGTGTAAACTGGGGTTATATATTGTAGAATCAATACATGGAGTTATTAAACAAGCATTGGCAAAGCTTAAAGGTAAAGAACCGGGTTATTTAAGACCCGGCGGCGCCAGGGGCACGCCCAAAGTCTTCGGGTATCACCTGTCTTAGAACACAGAGACACGGAAACTTCTTGGTGGCGTCAAAGATCGAGTTTATTGGCTGCAGCCAGTAACAGAAGTCCTAGAAGTCAACACGGTATGAGTTCTCAGGAGACTGCTCAATTTTACAAAGCAAGGCAACCGTTTTTATGCCAAAAATCACATTCCAGACAAATACCTTACATTTACGAACTGTCCAATCACATGTATCCACACCAGAGGTATCGCATGACGGTAAAACCCACTTTTCAGTTGCCCAGCCCATGATCAATCATCGGTCAAACCCAACATTCTTCTTTAGACAGGTCGAACGAATCCATAATAAAAAAGGGCACATCCCCATCGTAAATAGACCATAAAGAAAGGAGCAGAAACAGGTGAGAGTAGGATAAGACATATTTGTGTGCAATAAAGTTTTAAGATGTCCTGTGCTTTGATCCTCAATCTTGATCAGCTACTGGGAAAGGAACTGGCCTAACAAGGTTGGCTTCAGGCAAGAGGGTCAGTTCGCTCAGGTCATTCAGATGTCAGCTTAAGTGTACGTGTGCTAAAGACTCGTTCGGCCGTAGTCATCGGCCTATGTGAGGGCAACCACAAAACGGCTGCCATACACAAAATGGAACCCAAGGGTTCAGAACGAAATCCCTAAATACGTAGTGAATCCATCGGTCTAACGTGACAAAAACACTCATACTTGTCGTACTAACTAGTTACGGTTCGCTAATATCAAATTCGTAACGAAACTATGACCTTTATGAAACGGGTTCAGAATTCACTGAACCTCAAAGGTCTTGCCTTTTGGACCTATTAGCTTTGCCAATGGTTTTTAGCATTACTGTACAGCATCCCTGATGCTGTGCAGCATGGTTATGGAAGAATTTACAAAAGCCTATGATGCAGCCTTCTTCCACATTCTGTAGGTGTACGCACCACACATGTGAGCGCCTAATTAGGATGGAGGTGCTTGTTTTCTATTTATTTACATTTCAGCGTAAATTGTTTAAAAAGGTGTTTTTTTAGTAGGTGGTGAGTATTCAACAAGGGCCTGGGGGAAGGTAGAAGCTGTGGTTGGGGGAAAGGATACAGAGGGTGCAGGTAAAAGGAAGCAACACGGAGGGCATGGCGGGAGCAGAGTAAACAAATGTGAGAGAACACCATGCCGGGGAGAAGCAGACGAATGAGTGCATCACAGCTGGGGGGGGGAGGAGAAGCACACAGGTAAGAGTAACATGGAGCATGAAGGGGTAAGAGAAGCACAGTAGGGAGACAGCTGGAAAACACATGCTCTCTTGTTGAGTGCTTAAGGTAAAATAAATATTTGAGTTCCCTAAAAGTGAGCAGGGGAAGGATACAAGTAAATTGGCAATGCTCCAGGAGAAAGACACACACAAGATGGACAAGGCAAGCCATTGAACAAAAACCTGGCAAATGAGAATGACGCTAAAGTCAACCAATGGTAGGCAACGGGTGAGCTTCAAACCCCTCTAATTTTTCGGGTGAGCCCATAATATGTCTTTCTCAAGCAGACAGCTGCGCTGTCTTGTAGGGTCAACCTAAGAATAACCAGCAACTGTATGCTGCAAGGAATGAGACCAGAAGATCATTTTCCAAAGTATGAATCTCTCTACACGCAATTGAACTGTGACACAAAATCTGAGATGAGAGACTCATACCGAAGAATGACATCCAACAGTGCCTCAGTTATACAGTAATGCATGCAAACAAATTAGTAGGAGTCTGCTAAATGTCTCTCCTTGTTGGGCCAACTGCTCTAGAGTGGAGTTAATAACATTAACAGAGCCAAGGAAACATTGCCATTGGACAGGGACCCTAAGTAGATATGTGCCGGTTATTTAACATGCATGACTGCTATTTTTTTGGCTTGAAAAAAATGCATCGTGATGTGCATCAGGTTTATATGGACCTGTAGCAGCAGAAGGTAAGTGGCTCAGGAAGGAACAAAAAGTAAAGGACAGGCACCAATGGCCAGGGCTGGCATAGTCTGCTTTTTTTAAATTACGTTGTCCAATCCTAGTAAGTACATCTATACTCAGACTTTAGACTATTGGAAATAATTCAAACTAATCAACTTGATGGCTTTGAATTAGTCCACACACACAATTCTCCTCTACCAGGGCCTTTTCTTGATAGCGTAGGTCACCAATAAAGAACTGAGATTGATGGGCTTCATGTGGCCTCCTGTGAGATGGCTGCATGGAACTGGAACAGTAGAGTAACCAGCCGCCTGGAGGCCTCAAGGCAGGTGCGGTCATTTGAGGTTTGTTGGACTCCTCCAATGGATACTGTGAGTGGTGTCTGATCGCGAGCAGAGAGCCTGTCTAACACAGACGCTAGGAGCGCCTGCCATTCTTGCCCCTGGAGAGTCGCCATTTGTCTAGTCCTGCGTGAGAGGGTGAGATGAACGTAATCTTGACCCCACCATTTTCGAGCTTGTTCCAGGCTCTGGAAAGGGCTATGGAAAGGGCTCTCTTACTCTACTCCTGTCTTTGATAAGTTGCAAATTTGAGGTTAAAGCCTCCTGCCCCATTGCCATCATTGCCATCTTTTAAGGCTGTGCTGGAGTCAGTCAACCTCACTGACCCTGTCGCAGCTGGTGTTAAGATTGGAATGGGTTTGGTTAAAAGCAGGGCATGGACCTTGGCCTCTCCTCTTGTCTCTGTCACAGCTGAACAGCCCTGATGTGCTTTTCAATCACATCTGTGGGGATCGGAGGGCTGCATAAGACTGTTTGGCCTTCCTTATCCCCCACACATGCACATTGGTCCATGCTCCAATTTATAAATGCAGGAGCAGTGGGTCTGGCAGTGAACTGAATGTAAACAACAAAGCAAAATACACCTTGAATGTTACTGCAAGCCATTGCCTGAGCAGAGATCATTAATTACACACAAAATCATAAAAGCCTTAACATTTTAAAAACCAGAACTACGCTAATCATGTTCTGAATAAAGCATCTTCACTGAGAATCAACGAGAAAGGAGAAGATACTAGCTTATTTGATTCAAATCAAGAGCGCCATCCTGGTATAACAATTGATATAAAAGCTCTATGTATGTATGTAGATCGTTGTATAGTGCCAAGCTAACCAAGGAAAACAGAGAGATGGAAAGGGCCAGAGGGCACGTTAACGAACCAAGATCATTTGACTAGCAAGGGGAGGGGTAAGCTAAAGTCCCTCAGGAAGCAACATTATGTGTAGGAAGGGTACCATTAATAGACTGTTCAGTGTGGTACAGGTGTGGACCATGCATTATCCTTTGCAGGAGGGCCAGACAGTAGTCAATAGTCATCTCTTTGTCATTCATAATATGCTGCTCTCCCAGAAGAGAGTCACGATTTTCCTCTGAAGCGAAATTTAAATAGCTCATATGATTTCAATGCGAGGAGCCAGAAAAAGATGCTGAAAGTGGAGTGAAATGTTAATCTGTACAATGATTGTCTGATCTGGGATCTTTCATCATTCTTCAATTTAACCAAGTTGGATACTATTGTATGAATTAATTGCATATTTGTCCCTATACAGAGAACTGTTTAAGTATACATATTAATTCCGAATATTGTATGTGTAATTGTGTCTCGAAATGGAAAATTGTAGCAATTCCTTCACACTGCCTTTCTTTTAAAACCTGTTTTTGTTTACAATATGATAAGAGCATATCCGTAGTGTTTTTTTCCAGCAGCCTTTCCTGATTTTACTAAGTAATTATGTTTTGCTTCTAGCCATATGTTTTCACAACCACGATGGAGTTGTTTCTCATTAATGCAGGTTTCAAGATTTCCTCCGTTTTAGTTAGTCTTCGCCTATGCACGAGAAGAATGTGCAATACATTTCTGAGAACAATTTGCATAAAGCTTACAAGTAAAAGCAGTTGCACTCCAATCACGCGAAAGGAGACACCTGTCTTATGCAGTGGGTGACACATTGCCAACAGCGAGGAGGGGCTCGAGTTTGAGATTGCTTGAGATTTTTTGGCTTTGTGACCAATTTACTTTCAAAAATGGATGTCAATTTGAATATAAATCCCTGGGGTAATGAGACGCCCAATCAGGGGCTGCTACGTTTAGGAGCTTCCTTTTCTTGTATGGTACTAAGTGGGTCAGAATGTAAGAGATGGTGGTAAATGATCTCTGCAGATTGCTCCAAGAAATCACACTATCAAGATGGAAACAGTTTAAGAATTTCTACAATTGCTTTCTGTGAGAAAGTGTCATCTTTCTTGCATTGGTATGCCCCCACTTTTTTCTGACTGCTGATGTGCTTTGCCTGAGTGTGCCCTGGGCTCCTGCCAACCAGGTACCCAGGGCCTGTGTTCCTTCCCTAAAAACTGTGTTGAAACAAAACCCAATTGGCATCTCTGGCCACCTATCAGCCCCTGGTAAATGGAGTAAGGTTTATTATGGGCTGGACCAATCATGCCTTAGAGAACATTTCCATTGTACCAGACCCTCAGACCCTTGCACTCATCTGTTCACTTCTCCTAATGGAAGCTCCACTGATTAATCTGGTGTGTCAGTGGCCATTCACCAGGGTACCTGGGTCCCAAACTTTGAAACAATCTCACTTTGAATCGCCTCGGCATACAAAACCATGCAGCTGTTAGAAAGGCCCACAAGACTTTGCTGATAAATGTACGCTCCTTATTGAAAGCCACTTTCTCATCTGTTTCTTTTAAATGTCAAGAAGTAAAACGTTTACTTTTTAAACGCTTCTTTTTTAAAGATATTCTATTCTGTCCTAAATAAACTGCTAGGGTATTGCCTTTCAGTACCTTAACAAAAGCACTTGTGCTAGGTTGTAGCCCTATTTGAGAACAAAATCCTGCACATTCGTTTTTCTGATCTCGCCCACAGTATACAAGTAATTCCAATTTTCAGTTTTTCAATTGCTTAGCTTCCGTACTCTCCTCTCCCTGTCTTGTGTTAGCTCCTCCCTGAAGCATGGACCAAGTATGTGTTCTTCCATGTCTTTTAGCAACACACTATGTTTTTTATAAGTGTTTTGCTATTATTCCTGGAAATGCAATGTGCTTTCCTACTTTTAACACTGGCATAGGGCTTCCTATTTATGTTACTTTCACCCTATCTGCAGTCTCTATTGACACTTTAATTACTTACACCCACAACTGTTCTTCTCCACCACTCCACTCTACCCTACTCCACTCTATGCCATTCTGCACCACACTATGTAACCCTATGTCACTCTACCCCACTCCACTCTATGCCACTCTACTCCACGCTTCTCCATGCCACTTTAATGTACGTCACTCTATTCTTTGCCACTCTACTCCATGCCATACTATGCCATTCCACTCTACGCACTCTATGTCACTCCATTGTATGCCGCTCCACTCCACTCTACCCAGTCTACTCTATGCCACTCCACTTTGCACCGCTGCACTCCACGCCAGTCTACTCGATGCCAAACCACTCCACTCCATGCTATGCCACTTCAGTTAATGCCACTCTATGTTACTGTACTTTACGCCACTCTACACAATGCCACTCTAAGCCATTCAACACAACGCCATTCTAATCTACTTCACTCTACTCTATGTCATTCTACTGCATGCTATGCCACTTTAATTTACGCCACTCTACTCTGCTCCAATCCACTCTACTCCAGCCACTCTACTACATGACACTTGACTATATGCCACTCCACTCTAGGCCACTCAACTCTATGACACTCCACCCTATGCCTCTTCACTCAATACCACTCTACTATATGCCTTTTTACATCACACCACTGTACACTACTCTACTCCCTGCACCACTCCACTCTATACCACTCCACACCACTTCACTCTACACCACTCCATGCCATTCTAGTTTACTCCACTTTACGCCACTCTAATCCATGCCACTGCACTCTACTTTATGCCGCTCTACTGTACTCCACTCTACTCCATTCCACTCTATACTACCGCACTCTACGCCACTCCACTCCACAGCAATCTACTAGATGCCCCTCCACTTTATTTCATGCTTCGCCATACCACTCAACTCCACTCCAATCTTTGCCACTCCACTCCATTCCATTGTATGCCACTCCATTCTATGCCCTCTATTCTACGCCACTCAATTCTACGTCACTCCATTCTACTCCACTCTACGCCACTCCACTATACTCCAATCTACGCTACGCTATGCCACTCTACTCCACACCATTCTATTTTACTTCATGCCACTCTACCTCACTCTACTCTATGCCATGCCACTCTACTCCACATCACTCTACTCCATGTCACTCTAATTCACTCTACTCAATGCCATTCTACTCCTCGCCACTCGAATGCACTCTACACCATGCCACTCTAATCCATGTCACTGCACTCTACTCTATGCCGCTCTACTGTACTCCACTCTACTTCACTCCACTCTATACTATCACACCCTACGCCACTCCACTCCACAGCAATCTACTAGATGCCACTCCACTCTATTTCACCCTTCGCCATACCACTCTACTCCACTCCAATCTATGCCACTCCACTCTATGCCATTCCATTCTATCCCACTCCATTCTATGCCACTCCATTCTTCTCCACTCTATGCCACAACACTATACTCCAATCTACGCTACGCTATGCCACTCTACTCCACACCACTCTACTTCATGCCACTCTACCTCACTCTACTCTAATACACTCTACACCATGTCACTCAAAGCCATGCCACTCTACTCTACCTCTATGCCAATCCACTCCATGCAAATCAAATCTATGCCACTCTACACCACTTCACGCCACACCACTTCTCTTCACTCCACTACACGCCACTCTACTCCATGCAACTGTACTCCATGTGACTCTACTCTATGCCATTCCACTCTACACTTGGCCACTCTACGCCACTCCACTCTATGCCACGCCACTCTACACCACTCCACTCTATGCCACTCTGCCCTAAGCTACTCCACTTCATGCCACTCCACTCTATGCCACTTTACTCCATTCCACTCAGCATTATGCCGCTCTACGCCAATCCACTTTACTCCAGTGTATGCCACTCTACTCTACTCCACTCCATTCTGTGCCACTCTACTCAACTCCTCTCTCTTCCACACCATGCTACTAACTTTTAACCATGCTGAGCAGCACCCACACTGCTGTACCACATGGCTAAAAGACACTGTCAAAGCCAATAGCTTTCACATAGACAAAACCCATTGGCTTTGTCAATGCTTGTTGATTTTATCTTCTTTCTTTTCCAAAATTGACTTTTTCCACTATGCATTGTAATTTGTTTTTGCCAAAATCCGTCGAACCCTACATCCGATGAAATTCTTTTTGGTAGCATTTTGTTTACAGAATTCTTACATTTACCAAATCTGATTTTTACCTTTGAAGGTCTTTGTTTTCTTACTTGTATTGCTGTTTCGGTCAGTAGTCACTCCCTATTATATCAGCTAGTAGTCACTCCTATTACAGACATTCAGCTAAGGGAAGCTTTATTTCTTAAGCCAGTCTCCAAGGATGATCCAGGTACTTCTTGCAGAAACTAGTTTACGTAATACAAGCCAATCGTTTGGGCTTTGTGGTTGCTCACTCACAGCTTGCTTTGAGACTGTAATCTCTTTCCTACTCAGTTTAGATTAGACAACAGGATCACACAGAAACACTGTCCCCATTCCAACCTATTATAAAGAGTGTGCCATGATACCCATTACGGGGCATAGATTGTATTTAGATAAAACTGACATTGCCCAATACTGCAGATGGAAAGTACTTCAGGTAAAACTTAGATTTATATTTTAAATAATATTACATGTGGAAAGCATACAAAGCAGCAAAGACTATGTATTCTCTGTAATTAATTTACTGACTACACAATTCACAAAGCATTAGAAGCAACTAGAATTGAATAGACCAGGGTTGTGATGCTGAAGATGGATGCTGAAGATAAACTTTGATGACAATGCTTAATTCCTTATGACAAACACCATTTTAATGAACCTTTAGTGGCTAAAAACTGTGTTTATGAATGTACAATAAAGCAACAGACGACAGCCCCCCTCCCCCCCCGGAACATAGAACGAGTCTTGACAAAGACTGATCCTGAACTAACCCTGGAGAGATCCCTGACTCAACTGAGTCACAGTGGCAACTCCTCCGTTAAGGCGGAGGAGCATTGCCCCACTGCTTTTCGCAGTGTAAATAAAGGAAAAATAAAATGATAATAATTAGATATTATTATCATTATATTTTTCCTGCTGCAGCAGCTTTGGAGGTGGGGCGGGGCTGATCTGCTCACAGAGTGGGGGGAGGAGTGGTGGGCACTCTGTAAGTGTGCATGAATGTTTGGCCGGCCGTCTTGGACCGGCCAGTCATGAGCACTTTGCATGTTCTCTACCCAGACTGTAAAACAGAAGATGGAGAACATGTCCCAGGCTCTCAGTCCCAGTCAGAACTTCGAACCACGGGGTTCAGACCAATCACAATGCTGCATTGCAGCATTGTATTTGGCTTAGGGGAGCCTGGGTGCTTCCTGGTCCATCTGGCCTGTTCCGAACGATGGAGGAGAGACGCAGTAAGTTTATTTTTATTTTTATTTACATCTGCCCCCGCCCTCCACCCCGCCACCCCCAATCTGTGCCAGCTGCTACTGCTGTATCATGCATGCTGACTCACTAGGAAACTTGAATGATTTTTAGGTTTCACCTGAACAGTGTGCATGCACAGTCAGTGGAATCTATTTTAACAACACATAAAAAGCTTAGGATGTGCTTAGAGCTGCCACTTACTTACCATGGGTTGGCTTCAAAGTCACTCTTGTTTCCTTGCTTCTTATAGCTCAACACCTCCTTCACGCCTTTGGTTTCCTCCTGGGGCTTTGTGTTTGTCCCTCCTGTGGTGCAAGGACCAAGTACATCTTCTTGTCTGCAACCAGTGTCCTTAACTTTATTACTTTCACTCTCTGTGTGTGCAGTTCCTCTCCTACACCTATACCCTCCTCCTGCTGCTGCTGCTCACTCCCTTAAGTTGCTTTCCCCTGCCTTCTCCCACTGTCCATTGTTTCTTTCCCCGCTGTCTGTTGCTTGTTTTCCACCCCCCAGGACTCCTCTCATAGTCCGTAGTTTCTTTCCCACCCCCCACCATCCTCTCACTTTTCATTGTTCTTCCCCACCACCCACTCTCCTCCAACTGTCTCTTGTTTTATTACCATCTGCTGTCCTTTGTTTCTTTACCATTCCCCTGCCCTTTTCCTACTGTCCGTGATTGAAGCTCCCTCCCTCATATCTCCCTAGTGTTGCTTGGCCCCCGTGCAGTTTTACACATAATGCACAGTAGCGCTGGATGCTGTGCAACATGTCATGAAGGTAAAAAAAAGTGCTATGATGCAGTCCACGCTGACCACGTCATAGTGTTGCTTTTTTTAGGTCTCGCCAACGCAGCGCGCATGCGCTACATAGGAGACCTTTAGCCGTCGCTCTGCTCTTTTTGGAAGCACATACTCGTGCTTGTGGGCATCCACCTTGCGTGAGCAAGCAGGGGCGTGCCACAAGCACAAGTATGTGCTTCCAAAAAGAGCACATTGCTCTCCGAAGCGCGCGTGCGCGCGCACCACTTGCAGATTTCACGCTCGCCACCAGCAGCCCGTCACTTGTTTAAACAGGCCTTTCATCACGCATCCATTTCCGGCCACCTTGGAATTGTGTACGTCTAACACTGTGCTCTCTTAATGAATATAATGTCTGAATTAAAGCAAGGATTTCCATTATCACTCGTATATTATTCAACATAATATACTAATCAGTATTTTGATATATATCTTCTTGTTTTTGTCTGAATAGTGTTTTATTCTTTTTATTTGTTAATTTAGCCAGGACGTACTCGTCCCAACTCTATTTTTTAGCCAAACGTGGTTTTGAGGTGCTCAGTCCTTTTATTGCTGACAAGCTGCAACTTTTCTAGGCTGCTTTAATTACATCTAAGAGAACAAGCTGACCATTTGGATGCTGTCCTTATTATGACAGGCAACTGATGTGATCAGGTTATATTCTGTTGCTTTCAATTAATAATCCCCGCTGGAGGGGGGTGCCCCAAGTCAATAGCATTTGGGTCCCATTGCTGTATTCAGCCCATGACTGGTAGTTGTGTATAAATGTATATTTGTTTATGTTGTTAGATGGTGTAGGTCTGTTAAATGTCTTTATGTATATTTTGGTAATATTTCGCCCTAATGATTTATGTTTTAAGTGACGTGTTTTACTCATGTATGTTCTTGTAAATGGTGTAAATTGTGAAGTGTTGCCCTTTCTCTTTCATTGAAGTACTTTTTGTGAATTTAACAAAAATTGTTTTTGCAAACAAATTAACTGTTTTGGTTTAAGTCTGTCATAATAAGGACAGCATCCAAATGGTCAGCTAGTTCTCTTTTTGTGTATACATTCATTGACCCTTTCTAGCTGAGCGATATAGGGTCCACTGAGTGTGGTATATAGTTAATTACATCTAAAACATTTAAAAGATGTCTTCTTTGTTTGCTTACAGTTGATGAAAGTGCGCTTGATCCCACGCTGTCAGGCCTCCTAACGGTGCTACTGAAAACACACACAAAATGTGTGTTCTGAAAACTAGGTTCCGCCAGTCTCGAGTTAAGAAATCAATGTGGAGCCCTTGCTGGAGTATTCTAACCCACTCGCGTAATCTCAAGATGGCCGCTGACTCGCGGGACGAGTCGGCGGTCTAGTTGTTCAATTCTCTCCCATCTGCCAATCCTTAGGTGAGGTGCGCGCTGCAATTCTAATGCGCACTTCACCTGAGGAATTTGGAGAGTCAACAGCGTTTCTTGACTACCCGTCTTAGTCCCTATTCCTTTCCTACCATTGCGTCGCGTTTTTTCCCTAAAAGCCCCGAAATTCTAGTTGGACTTCCTTTCCCCTTTTTTCTAGTCCTTCCCTATTTTTTCTTTTCTCCGAATTCAAATCGACTCCACAGAAATATTGTCGGAGCGTGCATTCAAAGAAGTTGGCTACCTTGCAAGCCCCAGCCAAGCAGCGGAGTTTTCTCCGCATTGAAGATTTGGAGAGAGAGAGAGAGCGAGAAGACAAATAAGTTATCCAGTGTGTCTTAGTGTATGAAGTAATACTTGTCAGAGACTACGTTACCTGATAATAGTGGAACTTGCAAATACGAGTAGTAAAAGTAGATACTCACCAGTTAGTCCATTGATCCTCAGTTGAAGGAAAAGACGAAGATTCTGAAAGACATAATAAAAGAATAAAAGCATAACTAGTGAAAAGGGGATAACTAGTATCCAGAAAATTACAGAAAAGAATACATTATGAGGAAGACCAATACATAGAGAAGGTGGAGTTCTCTAGAAGGAGGTCTAAAGAAACAACAACAATATAATCAAAGACGAGTAGAACTAACCTCAGGAGAAATTAGGTAAGAGCTCACTGAACAGTTGAGTAAGGGTTGAATTAGTGAGTGTAGGAATAGAATTAATTATTATTTCTCTTGTTGTATTAGGACTTCAAGGCTTCAATTCTTCAACAATACATTACAAGAGAAGCAGAAGAATAGATCCTGAGCAGTCTCTTCTTGTTTGTTATTTTATCCAATTTCTCCCTTCCCCCTTGTAGAGTCCTCGAGGGTCTAGTGTCTATAACTGACCCCTGGGCATTCTTGAGGTGGAGTCAGAAATCCAGCATCATCCAGCTCCCGTGCAAGTCGTGGTAAGATTTCACTTTTAGTCCCTGACACACGCTCGTCCTTTTTTTGTTTCTATGCTCTGAATGGCCGGGCACCTTAGGCTGGTACACAGTCTAGTAACCTCATCCAATCAAAGGTGAATCCCCAAAACACAGGCCAGTAAAGTATTGTTCAAGCTTAAGGCTGTGTACACTGTGGGGGTAACCACCTGCCAGCCACCCTGAGCAGAAAACATGTATACGAGAGCGAACTTACAAACAAATAGCATGGTGGGCTTTCTGTTCAAAGGAGGTGACGAAGTAAACTAGGTTAAGTGAGAACTTTTGAAGGCGGGATTGTCACTCGTTTAATGCAGAAAGAGGCAATTATTCATCCTATTTCATGCAATGTATTTAATAACGTGATTTGTATTGAGAGTTACAAAATAACAGATGAACACTTTCAAGGAAACGTCTTTGAAATCTGGTCTGTTGACATCTCTGAACTTTAAACTGATTATTCAGCAGAGCCATTCATTAGACAATTACCCCTTTAAGGACGGCGATAGAAAAATGCGATCTAGAACCAGCATACGTGTCAAAATTGACTGTAAGTGAGATCAGAGGGAAAAATGGGAGACCAAATTTGCTATATTTAGGAAGTTTTAAGGCAGAGAAAGCAAAATATCATAATTTTTAGGGAAGAAAATTGGGAGCCCCCTACCTAAACTGGAAGTGTTCTTCTTAAGACCAGCTGGACTCTTAGCTTTATTTTTGTCATCCTATTTATTCTGTATATTTTTATCGTAGCCCTCTGAAGTGACCACAGTGACTTGAGGCACTAAATTAAACTCCTAAATACATAATTTAACTGGTCTTACAATTCAGACATTTGGTGTAAGGCTGCAGAACCCAGTGCCTCTGTTGGCACCCCACAGTTGAACTGTAATTGGAGTAATGCGTACACATGGACATTCACAGTTGCTTTTTAAAACATTTTCTTTTGATCTAAACATGTAAGCATTCATTACCACTGTGGACACTTGTATCTCTGCCAATTTATAATTTAACTCCAAGCCATATCATTTTAGGTAGTATCAAGTCTCTTGATTTTTAGTTCGAGCCCGGAAAGCACATGTGCTGTGGCATGCTGTATTAGAGTATGGAATAGAAGCCCCTTCCACTCTACCCATATTTGTCATTGGTTTGTGTCATTGTCCTTCGTAAATGCTGGCTTCTGATTCGTTAATAGACTTTTTAGTCCCTCCTTTGTACCACATTGTCTTCATTTGTAACCTCGCATGAGGACTGGCACTTCTTTCATTGGTTGTTACACAATATGGCTTTTTAAGTCTGTAAGCACCATTTTCTTTAATGAGTTTCTCGTACTGCAGGCGTGACATGCTTTCCTGCAACATTCAGTGCGCCAAGCGCACCTTAATTTTCCGAGCAGCCCGAGACAATGGCGGCCTCTTCTTTGAATATGGCTCGCATTTACAAGAGTTTGATCTTTTGGCATTGTCAATGACAATGCCTTATATTATGTGTTTATTGGCAAAACAGAGAAATTAAAGGCATTGTCATTTACAATGTCAATAGCTTAAACTCGCACAAATGCGAGACCTATTGAATTGCAAATGCGTGTTTTCTTTAAGGTGTGTCACAAGTCTAAAAAACAATTGGCAAAGCCAACAGCTCTCGGAGTTGCACAATCTTTAGGCTGTGCCAGTGCTTGTTACCATACATTCCCTCACTCAACTGCAGCAGTGTTACAAAGTGATTGTCTTACCCAGCTACAGCAGTGTTACAAAGTGATTGTCTCAGCTGCAGCAGTCTTACACAGTGATTGTCTCACACAGCTGCAGCAGTTTTACAAAGTGATTGTCTCAGCTGCAGCAGTCTTACACAGTGATTGTCGCATGCAGCTGCAGCAATCTTACAAAGTTATTGTCTCAGCTGCAGCATCTTACAAAGTGATTGTCCCACTCAGCTGCAGCAGTGTTACGAAAAGACTTAGGTCACAAGACAATACTTTACACAACAATTAAATAACTAGGCAAATAAATGCAAACATGAATAAATAAAATCCTATGGCTTTGCCAGTGCTTGTTAGCATAAATTCCCGCACTCAACTGCAGCAGTGTTATCAAATGATTGTTTTACTCAGCTACAGCAGTGTTACACAGTGATTGTCTCACACAGCTGCAGCAGTCTTACAAAGTGATTGTCTCAGCTGCAGCAGTCTTACACTGTGATTGTCTAACACAGCTGCAGCAGCCGTACAAAGTGATTGTCTCAGCTGCAGCAGTCTTACACAGTGATTGTCTCATCCAGCTGCAGCAGACTTATACAGTGATTGTCGCATGCAGCTGCAGCATCTTACAAAGTGATGTTCCCACTCAGCTGCAGCAGTGTTACGAAAAGACTTCCGTCACTAGACAATACTTTACACAACAATTAAATAACTAGACAAATAAATGCATACATAAATAAATAAAATCCTGGCATGTGCATGCTGCATGCACCTACAAAGGATGCCGCTTCAAAAATGGCATATGTGAGTCAGAACTCTCCTTCACACATAGCATATTTTTCCCATAGCAAAAAAAGTTCTCTCATCTTCCTCTGTTACTCGATAACAGCAATGGCTTGTCTCTATTTATTTATGAAAGTGTAACACCCATGGTTACACCAACGAGGTTGTCTACGCTACGTGATTGCGAGCTGGAGGTGAAAAGCATTTAAAACAGCCAGGTTTTCAGCAGCTTCTGAAACTCCTTACAGGAAGTATCAATTTCAAAGATAGAGAATTCCATAGGGTGGGACCAAGAAAGGCAAACAAACTACCACCTTACCTAGTTATTAATTTAACTGAGGTGTTGTAGCATGATACAAACTGCTAGAGCGAAGAGTGCTCTTAGGACAGTAGAACTGCACCAATGTGCTAAGATTGGTGGGCCACATCCACTTTGAGCCTGGTGCATATATCACAATGCTTTAAACTGAACACGCTTGTTAGTTGAACAACCAGTGAAAAGTGCGTAAAAGGGAAGAGACGGAAGCGATTTGGAAACATACAGAGTAGGCGAGCTGCTGCGTTTTGACCAATCTGAAGACTAGTAATAGAGAGGTGTGGCGCCGCGGCCAGGGCGAGTGGGAGAGGTGTGGCGCCGCGGCCAGGGCGACTGACGCTGGAATCTGGGGATCAGGGTTCGATCCCCGGCTCCGGCGGCAGGTTAGCCCAGCACCATGCGACTCTGGGCAATAGCTTGCTTAATCTTCCCGACGGCCCCCCAGCGCCTAGAGACCCTAACGGGTGATTGTGCGCTATACAAATGTGGATTATATATTATATATATATATTTTTGAGGCACCTAAATATAACACATTTCCATAGTCTAACGTGAAGATTGTCAAAGACTGTGCAATGGTTCTTTGCACTGAAGGACAATTTTCCTTAAACATTTAAGTAGCCCAAAGCTACAGTCCGCGATCTTATTTACTTGATTATCTATTGTAAGCCTAGAGTCCAGACATATGCCCAGGTTTTTGAGCACTATGCCAGGAGTGGCCAGTTGCCATAGATCATCCGGCCACCACTGTGGTCCACACACTTGTGGCTGATAACCCACCACTGCACTATCAATCTGTGGGCATTTACGCATGCTTGTGATTGCATACTTCAGCACATTAAATCCAAACCTATTGGCTTTGCCAATGCCTTTGTGAGCCTTGGGCCCGTGTTTACTAATATTTTATGCGCAGCAGTGCAGAAAACCAACGTTTCTGTGTTGCCTTGCATCAAAGGTAGAGGGAAAACGTGCGCCATGACTACTAAGCTACGGTGCATTTTTTCTCTCCCCGTGCGCTGGTGCACTTTTGGTTTGTATGCACCAAGGCACACACCCTTGCACCAAAACACCAGGGTGCTTGCGTTCCCTAAATGCAAGAGTGTGTGCATTTTCTAAAGCATAGGTATTTTACTGGAATACAAATCTTGGTTTGCGTTGGATAGTAAAACCCACCCACACACAGTGTATCAAGTTTGGACCACTTTTTTGACACAAGCCAAGCGCAAATCGTCAGTGAATCTGGACCTTGGCGCATATGGATGAAGGCGAATTGGTACAGCGAGATAAATACTTGCTGCTGTAATCTGATTAGCAGATCACACATTTCAATTCTGGCGTTGTCAAGTCAGCCGTCCATCCTTCCAGGGTACTCAAAGTTATTATGATTTAGTTAGTAATAGTAAAACCAGTTATTTGAAGCACTTATAAGTACTAGAAAGGCAGACGAAGCATCACATGAAAAACAAGTTGTTAATAGTATGTGTGTTTATGCGCATGTTAATGCCTCCTCAATGATGACAGTGCACTTTACAACTCCGCATGTAAATAGACTAACAAATACGTTTGTATGTAAATGGGTGTGTATATACATATGTTCTACTGAAGAAATGTGGGCTTGTGTGTGTTTTTGAGAGAGAGGAAACGTGTGTATCGTAACAGGAGAGTGAGGTTATATGAGCCCATTTTATAAAGTGAAAGTGTGAGAATGATTATAAGTAGGTATCCATAGGTGCCTGGTAATTTTATTTGCTTTTGAGTGTGCATATGTGTGCTAGTCAATATAAGCTTGGGCTAGCATGAGAAGTTGGGAGCCACAGCAAATGAGCGGGTATGAATGTGTGTGCACGGCCGGCATTAGCCATTGTGGTGCCAGGTGGGACAATGCTTTTTTGGTGCCTCCCAATGACCACCTCCCCCACAGATTCCTTCGCTACCACCCTTTAACAGTGCCCCTCAATCCTCCATAACCCCTCTCTTTCAGATGCATTTAATTAGTTATATAGCACCACTCCTACCAGTGTAGGGTGTCAGAGCACTTTGCATCACACACTCACTAGACAGAGACAATCAATCATAAGTGTGTAAATCACTGTATAGGAAATGTTATGTAGACAGTGGACTACAAGGTGTAGGAGTCACATGTCATCCATACTGGTAGGCAGTATGGTTTAATGGTGCTTGGTCTGGAGAAGCAGAAACTCAGAATTCAAAATGTAACACCATAGTTGGGGATTCTCTTGAATAATAAGAATCGATTCCTACCCAAATGAACCGTTGTTACAACATCAATCTATGCTCTAATCTCTCCTTTGCAGTGGGCATGCAGTTCTTTGATGACAGTTAATAGCTCATTGTTCTATATTAGCATTTTAACTTATAAACTGCAAGTAACAAAAGGATGTCTCTTATAAAAGCAGTAACCCACTGACCTGCTTACATTATATGCACTTTGTGATCTGCATGGTACACGTTCTTCGCAGCAGGTATATTAACCGTCTGTTCTATTATATGATCGGTCGAAACCTCAACTAGACAAAACTCTGATCTCTCTACAGGAAGAAGATTAATCACCGGAGATATCTTGACATTTTTACTGTTGCCTGGAAATTTCTGGAGGCAAGGAACACAGCATGTGCTCTTAAAACCAAAATAAACTTGCAAACACAGCGCACCCTTAAGTCAGTACCTGGTGCTGTAGCACCGCGCACCACCTGTGTGCATGATTAACTGTGCAATGAAGTTACTGTGAGCACAAGTGAGTTCCAGGGTGTATTACTGAGCAGAAATAAACATCTTCCTGTGTCCTTGCAGATGATCTTCACGGAGAGTGTCTGGACCTAGGCATTTCTTGATTTTACAGTTGTAAGTGCCTTGAGTGTATGTGTCTGGACCTCGGGGCACTGTAACAATCTGAGTGCAAAAGGCTGTAACGGGGCCCTGAAAAAGCCCGTTCAGCTAACAGTAATATAATGTAAAAAATTGACCTCGGAACTCAGCTGGAAGATCACCATCTGAGGTGAAATCCCAAACTGCTGCAACACCAACATTACCAAGATGCGTAATCCACGCACAGAGGAAACTGTAGGCTCTGTGCCAGGGCGGACGTCACTGCAGCAGGTAAATGGAGGGACGTAACACAGGCCCCTGCAGCCACAATGTTGCAGGGGTCCCCCTCAGCACAGCACTCTGGCTGCAGAGCTCCTGATTGGGCCCAGAGAGGGTCCCTCCGTGTGCCTTGCAGGGAGGTCCCCACAAGGTTTGTTACGCCATCAGAAATCGTACGAAGCTGCACCACAGGCACTGCTTTAAATGGGCCGGTACTGTCCGGAACGGAGTACCAGCAGTTTTTTATATTGAAAGGGCCAGTACTGGCACTTCTCAATAGTGACGTAATACTTTTAATTGGAGAGTACCGTCACTTCTTAGAAACAATCAGGTACACAGAGTAACCTGCACTTATATTTTTCCATTTTAAGCGCTGTCCACAGGCGAGGCTCTGGATCAAACATGCTACTGCAGGCACCATAGCGCTTTGAATGGACATTCCATGAAGCGCTGGAAGTCCATGTGATCAATACCAGGGAACGACACTGTAGTTTCAAGCTCCATACCACGTTCCATCTATAAACCCCTTCCATGCGCCCGTCGGCCAACGGCTGTCGCGAGTACTACCTTCGTAGTGCTGCGCACGTCCGTTGACCGGCGCGGCCAAGCCCACCTAATCAAACCGTCGGACCGCGATGGAATTGCCGCCGCAGTTAAGTGGTTAGGCTGCACTTATTTAATCAAATTTTAATACATCAGTTTTTTTTTTACATAACTCAGGTATGGTCTCTTTTCCACACTCCATAACGGTTGCCCGGTATGGTAATGGAAATTACAGGGTAACCTTTCAATGATGGCTGTCACTGTCAACCAGGCTCCATCAGCAATGACACCTGACCAAGAAACTATTCTTACTATTTTAAGTCCCCGTCTACCCATCCTACCTCATAAGCTCTCACTACTTTCCCGCACGCCAATATTTAGGTGTTGATTACAGAGATAATACTTTGGAGTCCTCCTTTCGGAATACCTACATTTGATGTTAGCTCCTTGCCACTGTTACTACCTTTTATTGATGGACGCCACAGTCACTTCAGCCGCCACCAGCAACAATACCTGACGTAGAAACAATTTTTACTTCTTTAAGCCCCTGCCTACTTATCCTACCCTATAGGCTCTCACTACTTTCCCTGCGTGCCCCTTTTAGGTGTTGACTATAAAGAAAATACATTGGAGTCCTCCTTAGTGAATACCGTAGCACACTCTCGGTCCTTTCAAGATGGTCGCGCAATTCAGCTAACGCGGTCTATGGAGACCATTCTAATTTTACAGCCGCCGCCATTTCCGTGTTTAGCATGCAGGCGGGTCCTCCTAGCACTCCTTCCTTCACTTGGCTCACGTACTTATACCGGCAACCAACAGCCGCTCGACCTCCGGCGACCAAGCGGCTGAGGGCAGGTATGAATGGCAGTTACCAGGGAGCCAATGTGAGTGCAACTTGTCCTGCCTGACTGAGTATTTAGGAACAATTTCCTCAAGCTCCGGCCACGAAAGCGATGTAAGCTCTAATCCTTACCCAAATTTCCCTTGTTACTCCCTCTCTTCTCTCACTCAAGGTAACCTTCTGAGACTCTTGTTCCCGAGATTGAAGCATCCCCGGATATTATTTGGGGTAAGGTCCGTTCTTTACGTCACTAATGGTGTGCTTGCATTTGCACACCCTAAGTTTCTAAAAGGTGTCACAATACTGCCACGTGTGCACAATAGTATAAAAAACTCCGACGCCCAGTACGGCTTTAGAGCGGGGAGGAGCACGGAGGACCAATGCCTGAACCTACACCTTATTATAGCTAAATACACGAAGGCGTCAAGGGGCTCTATTTATTTGGGCTTTATGGACTTGTCCACGGCCTTTGATCTAGTTAATAGATCAAGGCTGTGGACAATGCTCCTGGAGTTGGGCCTCGATCGGTCCCTCGTGTACTTTTTGGTCGAGTTACATAAAGACCTAAATGCCTCAATTAGGATGACGAACGAGGGGAAATGCACAGCAAGTTTTAAATCTGGTAGAGGGGTACGTCAGGGATGCATCTTGGCCCCCATGTTGTTTACGTTGTATGTAAACTCGCTGGAGGTAAATTTGTTAACAGCCACTCCTGTCATCCCGCGCATGGGAGGAACACCGATTCCGGTGCTCCTCTATGCCGATGATGCCGTCTTATTGGCAAGGACTCCGCTGGGCCTACAAAGACTGCTGGACTCTTTCGGGGATTATATGAAAAGCCTGGATCTGGTGGTAAATAAAGCCAAATCTCATGTTATGTCGGTGGGTGCCTCTAAAAATAAAGTTAAGACCTTCTACTGTGGTGGTGAAGAAATCACCAGAGTAAATGTATTTACCTATCTGGGAGTAGTTTTTGTTGATAGGGGAACAGGGTCCCCACAGCTCTCAATAAAGGTAAACGCAGTGAGAAGTTCTTCTGCTGCAGTGTTATGATTCGCTAAAAGATTGGGGGGGAAACCCTATGAGGCAATCCTGGCAATCTATAAAGCCAAGACTATTTCAATCGCAAGGTATGGTGCAGCAATATGGGGGTTTACCAAACCCGACCGTATTCAAACAGAAGAAAATACATTTTTACGGTCCCTCTTAGGCCTTCCACAATCCACAGCTACTCACTCTGTCCATCTTGAGTTGGGGATAGGATATATAACAGACATAATCAAGATAGCTCCTATCCTGCTATGGATCAAAATTTGGTTGAATTCGAACCTTTCACTAAATCACAGGATTCTAAAGGACTGTATCAAATTAGACAACATGAAGGAAATTCAGTGGCTGTCCTATATAAAAATGTTAGCTGTGTATATGGGGCGCCCTGAGATTTTTTCCAATCCAGAATCTTTATGTAAGGCTGACTTAGCGTGGGTGAAAACTAATTTTACCATGCTAAGTGAGGCAGAGCGGGAAGCAGCAGAATTATGTAAACCATCGGTCAGGGGCCATGTCCTGGTTACTTTGTCATCAGCTATGTCTCCTTATTTGTCCCTAGTGACTAACCCTTTTCATAGATGGCTGTTGACAAAGTTCCGGTTCAACCAAATACATATGGTACTATGGGATTTGCAGGGTTGGAGTAGGCTCGAGGACGCCGCTCCGTGCAAATGTGACGATTTTTCTTCCCAAGACACCCTGCACTTTATGATTTTTTGTCCTTTGTACCATGAGGCCAGGAAAAGGTTTATTCTTCCATTATTGAAAAAGATGAATTTTATCCAGTGTAAACCTGCTTTACTATCTTTACAACTGTTGGAATCCCCTGAAATCATGTTTTGTGTTGCCAGTTTCCCCTACACCAGTGATGATTGGGTAGCTCCTGACTTCAACAACAAAGGGAGGAGATATGGGTCTAATTACTCCTCCTCAGCTTCAGATCCCGATTCCGATTCTGACAACACAGGGGCGGGAACAACCCAGTTCAAGAGAGGGGGACAATATAGAGGGCCTAACAGAAGAAAGGGCAATAGAGGGTTCTATCAGAATCAAGCACAGTGGTGGTCACCCAACCCATGGGGTTTCCAACCACCTTTCACTCACCCCATGTCTTCCTTTCCACCACACCCTCAATTCTACCAAGACCAGTCTTTTTTAGGACAGGGACGAGGTCGCAATTACGGGAGGAGGAGAGGACCACAACAGGTCAATTGGGAGACAGATCAAACCTTCCCACAAACCAGGAGTCGCAGAGCGGCGCAGGCAGCACAAGTAACACCGACAACATCAGGAACGTAATAGTTAACCTGAGTTCAAGAGACCTAGAATCAGATGAAATATCAGTACTAGAGAGGGGTTTGGGGTTTGTCCCCACTAATAAAGGAGATGCCTTTGAGACACGTTGTGAACTTGCTAAGTTCTTTAGGAAAGTGCGGTTGCACTTTTTCTTCAATAAAGAGGGCACTGACACAACTGAACGATTGGAGCCGTTGACCAACACAGGCCTACGTCCTAAGTCTGTTTTCACACCTTTGGGACACCAGGTTCCTTCCAAGGTTTCTACTTTTGAACAGGCCGTGACTCATGATGTCATGGCTCTGTTTCAGAGTGAACATCGGTGCTTTCAGAACCTGTCTAGAAATGAGAAGATTGCCATGGCCCGCCTTGCCGCCGACCAAAGAATCATCATTAAGCCGGCAGACAAGGGCGGAGCCATCGTCATTTTAGACACTACCTCTTATCAGCAGGAGTGCTTGAGGCAACTCACGAACAGTGACTCATACCAACGCGTTGCTGTGGACCCTACTCCTCGTCTTCTCACTGAAATTAAGAGCATGGTGGAGGAAGCGAGTGCTGAAGGGTGGATAACACCACATGAGGCTAGATTCCTAGTAACAGATAAACCTGTCATGCCTGCTTTTTACTGTCTACCTAAGATTCATAAACCAACACGGCCTCCCCCGGGCCGTCCTATCATCTCCGGTATAGGCTCTATTTTGGAGCCCTTGTCTACCTTCGTAGACTTTTTCTTACGACCACTTGTCAAAGAGATGCCCACCTATTTGCAGGACACGGCCGATGTCCTTAGATTACTGCCAGAGGTGAGGTTTGACATCGACGCTGACCTACTGGTCAGCTTTGATGTTGAGTCTCTTTATACTTGTATCCCACAGGTAGAGACCCTTGAAGCTATCAGATCTCTCCTCGAGAGACGTGATTTGCAGAGCATCACTCCTGTCAGTTTTATCATGGAGTGTGCGAGGATAGCTATGATGGAGAACCACTTCAGATTTGAGGACCAGATCTACTTACAGACCTCTGGTACCTCCATGGGCAGCATTTTTGCCCCCAGCCTCGCCAACCTATATATGCACCTCTTTGAGCAGAACATCGTGCTCAACCACAGCAACCCTTTTTTCGATCAGGTGTTGCTGTGGAAACGGTATATAGATGACATCCTTGTGGTGTGGCGAGGGACTGTTTCGGAAGTGGAGGCTTTCCATGAGTGGTTGAACCATCAGAATCAATATCTCAGGTTCACCATAGAGTGGAGCAGACAACAGTTGCCCTTTCTGGACATCTTGATTTTCCCGCAGGATGGCCATCTGGGATGCGAGCTCTACAAAAAACCAATGGCGAAGAACTCACTCCTTTCCTACGACAGCCATCATCCGCGGGCCTTGCGGGACAATCTCCCTGTGGGACAGTTCCTAAGGGTCCGCAGGAACTGCTCATCTAGAGCAGCATTTGACAAACATGCTCGGACTTTATCCAGGAATTTAGAGGATAGGCAGTATCCACGCCATTTGGTACGTAGAGCTTGGAAGCGGGCGTCCAATAACAACAGGGACGCCCTACTGGAAACCAAAATTATCAAAGAACCTCTGGACAGACTCACCTTTGTGAGTACCTTCTCTGTTTTGTCTAACAGAATACAGAAAACTGTGCAGAAACACTGGGCTATTCTTAACACCGCTGACACCACTATCACTCCACCACTGTTCTCTTTCAAAAGAGCTCGTAGTATAAGAGACAGTTTGGTGCATACTAGACCAGTTATGAAGAAAGTGGAACAGCAAAATACCCTCTGGAACACCCAACCAGTGCGTGGGCATTTTCCATGTGGCTCGTGCAGTGCCTGTCCACAGACCTATAAAACAGACCAGGTCGACATAGGTACAGGGACACCTTGGATACTTCGCAAACACACGAACTGTAACACAGAAGGTGTTATATATCTGATTACTTGTCCTTGTTCCCTACAGTACATAGGACACACTACCAGGAAAATGAAAATACGAATAAGTGAGCATAAGAGCACTATTCGCTGCCATAAGCAATCGACTGGTCTCACCAACCACTTTCTTGAAAAGAGACACAGAGTTGAAGATCTAAAGTGGGTGATTTTAGAACACCCTTACATTCCACCCCATATTACTGACAAATCTAAATTCCTATTTGTGAAAGAGCAGAGGTGGGTGTTTAGGCTCCGAAGTGATAGCATAGGGTTGAACGATCCCATTCCATGGACGTCTATGTGATGAGGGATCTTAACATCTGTTTTTCCATCATAAACTAGAATCCTCTAGTAGGCTTGTATCTAGCACAAGAACATCCGTAGTCTGTTAGGGTGATCCACTCTGTTCCATAATGACCAGCTGTAGGTGGTGAGACAGCCATTATTATTACACTTCCTCTAGCATGCCTCTTTAGGCGACTGTCTCACATACACCCGTTTGTTGCAGGAGGGATGGTTAGCTATCACCTTGTTTATTTTATTTCCTCTTCCTGACCTCTCATCAATCGAGGTTTTTGTAAACTGTTAATTTCTTCTGGGCACTTGCAGCAATCTTATTTATCTATCTACATAATTATGTGTGTTAATGGCGGTTATCTAGCTTCCTGAGCCACATGTACATTGTGCATGGGCACAGCGCGTCACTGATCATCTACTTTCGCTGCTGTGCTCACACGGGCCATGCGCCTGAATTTTCAAAGCGCAGTCTTATCAGATATTCCTGCAGAGCACATGCGCGCACGAGTAACGGACTCCCTGTGTGCGCATGCGCCTATGGTTTGTGAGATCTTCGAGGCTAATAACACGGCGCATACTTTCCCGCGTCATTGTAGCAGGTGTTTCATGCACATGCGCATCGCGGTCGGAGACGCGATCTCTGCTAAAACAGCCAATTGACGGTGACATTTACTTTAGTGGTTATTTTACACACATGCGCATCGCGGTCTGAAACGCGGATTCTGTCAAACAACCAATTGACGGCAAGAACTGCTGCAGTGGCCGTTTCACGCACATGCGCATCGCGGTCTAAGACGCGATTTTTTCTAAACAGCTGGTGTCAATGACGAAGTTAACTACCAATTGACGGCAGTATTTAAAGCAGTCTTCCTGATCCGGTCGGTACCTCCACTTCCTCTCGGACGCCTGAGAGAGGTACCGACGGACAGGTAAGGTGAGAGTCTAAACAGTACATACTGGAAGTATGCTACAGTGAGGTAGATTGTTTGCTAAGTTGCTGCTCTCTGCTGTCATGTGGTAGCGCTCTTGCTTACCCTTGTTAGTCTCCATCTATCCTATGTTTTAAGTTGTTGTAGTTGCTTTGGCCTGAGTTAAACTCCCCTTCTTTTTGGCCATAGCATATCATCACTTACAGCCACCCCTTTTAAGTTGTATTATGGTCGCATTTATGCAAGTTCACAGTTTATGGGTTGTGATAAATAAGTGTTGCAACTAATGGTGGAAAGCGTATAATTCTTCTGGATATTTTGCTTTCTTATGCACTTTTTAGAGCGGGGCCTCATATTCCCGAGCGGTTGCCGGGTGAGGTGAGGTCCACTTCCTTGCAAAGCTTGGTGAGTATTTATAGACACAAGTGGCGTGTTCTGTAAATGAGTAAGTAGACTCTAATGGTGGACGGGATATCTTTTGATCCCGTTTATGGTGTGGTACACACATGTCTTTGCTATTTAATTGTGGTATATATTAGTAATGCACATAATCTTGGTTAATATTTTTTTCAGGATTGTGAAAGGAAAACATCTTCTACATATGGACATTGGGGCTCCAAGTTCATGGTAGCTGATTGCATTTTATTTATGTTCTCACTTCACTTCGTTATAATTCACTTTTTGTGGCAGTAGCTTTAAATCTTTGGTCCTGACGAAAGCCTGACGACACGTCTATAGGGCTGAAACATGTTGACCACCTGCACAGCGCCATAGTGTAGTCTTTAGCTTCAACTACCTGGCGTGTTTTTAACTTTAACACTCGGACTTTCTTTATTAAATGTGCTCTTGTCTGAGTCGCTAATTTTAACATTCTTTCACCACAGCACTGCACAGACACTTTCATCACCACTCTATGAGTATAAGTTTGGCACGAGTGTAAGATCTACATCCACTCCCGCACCATCAGCTGATGGTTTGGGCGGTAGAGTCGGGTGTTACTACAAAGATCCCATATGATGAAACTCCGCCAAATTAGGGTGGTTTGATGGGAATATCTCGGCCAACTATTACTCTAGTATCCACTCTTTTGTAGTCTTCTTGTGTTACCACACGTTCTAGACCTCTTCATCCAATTTGGTATATAAATGACTGTTGTTGGAGATGGGATGTTAGGTCTTTAAATATATCTCCTCTGACCCTTCTCAAATTTTGTAGTTTTTGGTTGTGGAGCAACTTTGTTGCGGGTCGCTACACTGGTGTGATTTGAAACTATCTCATACTTTTTTGCTCTTTCCACTCATTTTTTGTGACTTGCTGGTTTGACCATGGCCGACTTTATGGGGCTGGCTTTTGATGATGAAGCGATGAATTCTATTTTAGAAAACAACCCGAGTATGTTGGACTCTTTACCTGCTTTAACGGTCGCAAAAAAAGACGACTGGACTACGTTATTAAACCTAAAGAAAAATCTCTCCCGTATTTCCATACATGGTATAATCATGGCAGAGTATCTTCGTGGGAAATTCTCGCCGACAGGCTTGATTGTGACCAATACCCCACGCCTTTTCTTGACAAATAAAGACTTTCTGCGTGACTGGTCGCTCATCGCATGGCGATGCACGCGGGACTGGCTAATCTTGATAATAAATACGGCTAAAAAAACAGCCGACAGTATTCTCATTGAAATACAATTGCTTGAGGGACAGATTAAGACCACACTTACGTCCCCTGTTTTCAAAAAACAACTAGATGAGACTAACAAGGTCAGCAAGGACTATAATGATAACATCCTTTTTTCAAAACTTGAAAAATGCAAGAAAGATCTTGCTCGGTTCTCCATGACTAAAATCTTCCCCTACACCAGTGATGATTGGGTAGCTCCTGACTTCAACAACAAAGGGAGGAGATATGGGTCTAATTACTCCTCCTCAGCTTCAGATCCCGATTCCGATTCTGACAACACAGGGGCGGGAACAACCCAGTTCAAGAGAGGGGGACAATATAGAGGGCCTAACAGAAGAAAGGGCAATAGAGGGTTCTATCAGAATCAAGCACAGTGGTGGTCACCCAACCCATGGGGTTTCCAACCACCTTTCACTCACCCCATGTCTTCCTTTCCACCACACCCTCAATTCTACCAAGACCAGTCTTTTTTAGGACAGGGACGAGGTCGCAATTACGGGAGGAGGAGAGGACCACAACAGGTCAATTGGGAGACAGATCAAACCTTCCCACAAACCAGGAGTCGCAGAGCGGCGCAGGCAGCACAAGTAACACCGACAACATCAGGAACGTAATAGTTAACCTGAGTTCAAGAGACCTAGAATCAGATGAAATATCAGTACTAGAGAGGGGTTTGGGGTTTGTCCCCACTAATAAAGGAGATGCCTTTGAGACACGTTGTGAACTTGCTAAGTTCTTTAGGAAAGTGCGGTTGCACTTTTTCTTCAATAAAGAGGGCACTGACACAACTGAACGATTGGAGCCGTTGACCAACACAGGCCTACGTCCTAAGTCTGTTTTCACACCTTTGGGACACCAGGTTCCTTCCAAGGTTTCTACTTTTGAACAGGCCGTGACTCATGATGTCATGGCTCTGTTTCAGAGTGAACATCGGTGCTTTCAGAACCTGTCTAGAAATGAGAAGATTGCCATGGCCCGCCTTGCCGCCGACCAAAGAATCATCATTAAGCCGGCAGACAAGGGCGGAGCCATCGTCATTTTAGACACTACCTCTTATCAGCAGGAGTGCTTGAGGCAACTCACGAACAGTGACTCATACCAACGCGTTGCTGTGGACCCTACTCCTCGTCTTCTCACTGAAATTAAGAGCATGGTGGAGGAAGCGAGTGCTGAAGGGTGGATAACACCACATGAGGCTAGATTCCTAGTAACAGATAAACCTGTCATGCCTGCTTTTTACTGTCTACCTAAGATTCATAAACCAACACGGCCTCCCCCGGGCCGTCCTATCATCTCCGGTATAGGCTCTATTTTGGAGCCCTTGTCTACCTTCGTAGACTTTTTCTTACGACCACTTGTCAAAGAGATGCCCACCTATTTGCAGGACACGGCCGATGTCCTTAGATTACTGCCAGAGGTGAGGTTTGACATCGACGCTGACCTACTGGTCAGCTTTGATGTTGAGTCTCTTTATACTTGTATCCCACAGGTAGAGACCCTTGAAGCTATCAGATCTCTCCTCGAGAGACGTGATTTGCAGAGCATCACTCCTGTCAGTTTTATCATGGAGTGTGCGAGGATAGCTATGATGGAGAACCACTTCAGATTTGAGGACCAGATCTACTTACAGACCTCTGGTACCTCCATGGGCAGCATTTTTGCCCCCAGCCTCGCCAACCTATATATGCACCTCTTTGAGCAGAACATCGTGCTCAACCACAGCAACCCTTTTTTCGATCAGGTGTTGCTGTGGAAACGGTATATAGATGACATCCTTGTGGTGTGGCGAGGGACTGTTTCGGAAGTGGAGGCTTTCCATGAGTGGTTGAACCATCAGAATCAATATCTCAGGTTCACCATAGAGTGGAGCAGACAACAGTTGCCCTTTCTGGACATCTTGATTTTCCCGCAGGATGGCCATCTGGGATGCGAGCTCTACAAAAAACCAATGGCGAAGAACTCACTCCTTTCCTACGACAGCCATCATCCGCGGGCCTTGCGGGACAATCTCCCTGTGGGACAGTTCCTAAGGGTCCGCAGGAACTGCTCATCTAGAGCAGCATTTGACAAACATGCTCGGACTTTATCCAGGAATTTAGAGGATAGGCAGTATCCACGCCATTTGGTACGTAGAGCTTGGAAGCGGGCGTCCAATAACAACAGGGACGCCCTACTGGAAACCAAAATTATCAAAGAACCTCTGGACAGACTCACCTTTGTGAGTACCTTCTCTGTTTTGTCTAACAGAATACAGAAAACTGTGCAGAAACACTGGGCTATTCTTAACACCGCTGACACCACTATCACTCCACCACTGTTCTCTTTCAAAAGAGCTCGTAGTATAAGAGACAGTTTGGTGCATACTAGACCAGTTATGAAGAAAGTGGAACAGCAAAATACCCTCTGGAACACCCAACCAGTGCGTGGGCATTTTCCATGTGGCTCGTGCAGTGCCTGTCCACAGACCTATAAAACAGACCAGGTCGACATAGGTACAGGGACACCTTGGATACTTCGCAAACACACGAACTGTAACACAGAAGGTGTTATATATCTGATTACTTGTCCTTGTTCCCTACAGTACATAGGACACACTACCAGGAAAATGAAAATACGAATAAGTGAGCATAAGAGCACTATTCGCTGCCATAAGCAATCGACTGGTCTCACCAACCACTTTCTTGAAAAGAGACACAGAGTTGAAGATCTAAAGTGGGTGATTTTAGAACACCCTTACATTCCACCCCATATTACTGACAAATCTAAATTCCTATTTGTGAAAGAGCAGAGGTGGGTGTTTAGGCTCCGAAGTGATAGCATAGGGTTGAACGATCCCATTCCATGGACGTCTATGTGATGAGGGATCTTAACATCTGTTTTTCCATCATAAACTAGAATCCTCTAGTAGGCTTGTATCTAGCACAAGAACATCCGTAGTCTGTTAGGGTGATCCACTCTGTTCCATAATGACCAGCTGTAGGTGGTGAGACAGCCATTATTATTACACTTCCTCTAGCATGCCTCTTTAGGCGACTGTCTCACATACACCCGTTTGTTGCAGGAGGGATGGTTAGCTATCACCTTGTTTATTTTATTTCCTCTTCCTGACCTCTCATCAATCGAGGTTTTTGTAAACTGTTAATTTCTTCTGGGCACTTGCAGCAATCTTATTTATCTATCTACATAATTATGTGTGTTAATGGCGGTTATCTAGCTTCCTGAGCCACATGTACATTGTGCATGGGCACAGCGCGTCACTGATCATCTACTTTCGCTGCTGTGCTCACACGGGCCATGCGCCTGAATTTTCAAAGCGCAGTCTTATCAGATATTCCTGCAGAGCACATGCGCGCACGAGTAACGGACTCCCTGTGTGCGCATGCGCCTATGGTTTGTGAGATCTTCGAGGCTAATAACACGGCGCATACTTTCCCGCGTCATTGTAGCAGGTGTTTCATGCACATGCGCATCGCGGTCGGAGACGCGATCTCTGCTAAAACAGCCAATTGACGGTGACATTTACTTTAGTGGTTATTTTACACACATGCGCATCGCGGTCTGAAACGCGGATTCTGTCAAACAACCAATTGACGGCAAGAACTGCTGCAGTGGCCGTTTCACGCACATGCGCATCGCGGTCTAAGACGCGATTTTTTCTAAACAGCTGGTGTCAATGACGAAGTTAACTACCAATTGACGGCAGTATTTAAAGCAGTCTTCCTGATCCGGTCGGTACCTCCACTTCCTCTCGGACGCCTGAGAGAGGTACCGACGGACAGGTAAGGTGAGAGTCTAAACAGTACATACTGGAAGTATGCTACAGTGAGGTAGATTGTTTGCTAAGTTGCTGCTCTCTGCTGTCATGTGGTAGCGCTCTTGCTTACCCTTGTTAGTCTCCATCTATCCTATGTTTTAAGTTGTTGTAGTTGCTTTGGCCTGAGTTAAACTCCCCTTCTTTTTGGCCATAGCATATCATCACTTACAGCCACCCCTTTTAAGTTGTATTATGGTCGCATTTATGCAAGTTCACAGTTTATGGGTTGTGATAAATAAGTGTTGCAACTAATGGTGGAAAGCGTATAATTCTTCTGGATATTTTGCTTTCTTATGCACTTTTTAGAGCGGGGCCTCATATTCCCGAGCGGTTGCCGGGTGAGGTGAGGTCCACTTCCTTGCAAAGCTTGGTGAGTATTTATAGACACAAGTGGCGTGTTCTGTAAATGAGTAAGTAGACTCTAATGGTGGACGGGATATCTTTTGATCCCGTTTATGGTGTGGTACACACATGTCTTTGCTATTTAATTGTGGTATATATTAGTAATGCACATAATCTTGGTTAATATTTTTTTCAGGATTGTGAAAGGAAAACATCTTCTACATATGGACATTGGGGCTCCAAGTTCATGGTAGCTGATTGCATTTTATTTATGTTCTCACTTCACTTCGTTATAATTCACTTTTTGTGGCAGTAGCTTTAAATCTTTGGTCCTGACGAAAGCCTGACGACACGTCTATAGGGCTGAAACATGTTGACCACCTGCACAGCGCCATAGTGTAGTCTTTAGCTTCAACTACCTGGCGTGTTTTTAACTTTAACACTCGGACTTTCTTTATTAAATGTGCTCTTGTCTGAGTCGCTAATTTTAACATTCTTTCACCACAGCACTGCACAGACACTTTCATCACCACTCTATGAGTATAAGTTTGGCACGAGTGTAAGATCTACATCCACTCCCGCACCATCAGCTGATGGTTTGGGCGGTAGAGTCGGGTGTTACTACAAAGATCCCATATGATGAAACTCCGCCAAATTAGGGTGGTTTGATGGGAATATCTCGGCCAACTATTACTCTAGTATCCACTCTTTTGTAGTCTTCTTGTGTTACCACACGTTCTAGACCTCTTCATCCAATTTGGTATATAATTGCCAGTTTCCTTACAGCGTCCGTTAGAAACAGGAGGGTTAGACAGGTAGCTGCACAAGTAATTCAATCTGCTGAAAAAGCCCCAACTAAACCCGGACGACATGTCCAATTACAGACCGATCTCATTGCTCCCCTGCATCAGTAAGATGGCTGAAAAACTAGTCAACTTACAGCTATCCCAATTTCTCGAAACCCACAACATCCTGCGCCAATCCCAAACTGGGTTTCGACCCGGCCATGGCACGGACACTGCACTCCTCGCTGTCATCGAGGAGGCAAGGTGCATCCTAGACTCAGGGGGATCAGTGGCAGTGATCCTCCTGGATCTTAGCGCCGCTTTCGATACGGTGGATCACCGTGTCCTGTTACATCGCCTGGCCAAGGCTGGAATTGTGGGTACGGCGCGAGCATGGATCGAATCCTTCCTCTCCCATCGATCCTTTCAGGTGTGGGACGGTAACTCCCGGTCAGATCCTCTTCCACTGAAAAACGGAGTTCCCCAGGGTTCGTCGCTCAGCCCTACCCTTTTTAATGTCTATATGGCGCCCCTGGAAGACGTAGTGGCCCCATACGGCATAAAAATAATCAACTACGCTGACGACACCCAACTTGTTGTATCCCTGTCCCACCTGGATAATCATCCGGACAGTTTGCTTCACTGTCTCCAGGACATTCATACCTGGATGTGTGACTCGGCCTTGAAGCTGAACGGCGCAAAGACCGAGATTATGCTCCTAGGCAATAAACGGACGACCTTGCCGCCTACGTCCTGGCCCGACACCTTCGGTGAAATCCCCTCTCCTAAAAATGAAATCAAGACTCTAGGAGTTTGGTTAGAACCGGACCTCACCATGAAAATACAGGCAACCAAGACAGCAGGCACCTGCTTCGGTCTACTACGGTCTGTTCGCAAGATCCTGCCTCTTCTCCCCTTCCCTTCCAGGAAACTACTTGTCCAGGGCCTTGTCTTGGCACGGCTCGACTACAGCAATGCCATTTATCTGGGGGCCCCTGAGTACACCTTGGCCAAACTCCAACGTACCCAGAATGCGGCGGCCAGGCTCATTATGAACCTTTCCCCTAGATTGTCGGCTAAGCCCGCCCTGAAAGCCCTACACTGGCTCCCTGTTCGCCAGAGAGTAGAGTTTAAGGCCCTATGTACCACCCACAAGCTCATGAATGGAGCTGGCCCTGACGCGCTTAAACATATGGTTACCCCATACAAAGCCTCAAGATCCCTTCGCTCCGACGCCGAACATCTTGCTACGGTGCCCAAATTCAAGAAGGCTCGTTCCGGCGGACGCCGCTTCTCGGTCAAAGCCTCCACAGCCTGGAACCTTCTCCCCCTCAGCCTACGTCTGGAACCCTCCCACATAGTGTTCCGTAGGAAACTTAAAACATTCCTGTTTCCCAATTAAAACACTCCCTCCCCCCTCCCCTCTGGATATCGTCAGGTTTATAGCGCGGGGATGCCTACGGGTCACCAGGCGCTCTAGAAATCGCGAAAATAAATAAATAAATAAATCATCTTAAAATAATGTTTATGTATATTGATTAATGGTTCTGATTGTTAATGATTTTTAACAGTTTTTTGTATTGCGTTTTTACCCTGTATAACATATTTTAACAATTTTTTAACTGTTTTGTATATGTATAACATACTTTTATGATTTTAATTAAACGAATAAAGTTGTTTGAAAGAAAAAGTACAGAGATAATACTTTGGAGTCCTCCTTTCTGAATACCTACATTTGATGTTAGCTCCTTGCCACTGTTACTACCTTTTATTGATGGACGCCACAGTCACTTCAGGCTCCACCAGCAACAATACCTGACGTAGAAACTATTTTTACTTCTTTAAGCCCCTGCCTACTTATCCTACCCTATAAGCTCTCACTACTTTCCCTGCGTGCCCCTTTTAGGTGTTGACTATAAAGAAAATACAGTGGAGTCCTCCTTAGTGAATACCGTAGCACACTCTCGGTCCTTTCAAGATGGTCGCGCAATTCAGCTATCGCGGTCTATGGAGACCATTCTAATTTTACAGCCGCCGCCATTTCCGTGTTTAGCATGCAGGCGGGTCCTCCTAGCACTCCTTCCTTCACTTGGCTCACGTACTTATACCGGCAACCAACAGCCGCTCGACCTCCGGCGAGCAAGCGGCTGAGGGCAGGTATGAATGGCATTTACCAGGGAGCCAATGTGAGTGCAACTTGTCCTGCCTGACTGAGTATTTAGGAACAATTTCCTCAAGCTCCGGCCACGAAAGCGATGTAAGCTCTAATCCTTACCCACATTTCCCTTGTTACTCCCTCTCTTCTCTCACTCAAGGTAACCTTCTGAGACTCTTGTTCCCGAGATTGAAGCATCCCCGGATATTATTTGGGGTAAGGTCCGTTCTTTACGTCACTAATGGTGTGCTTGCATTTGCACACCCTAAGTTTCTAAAAGGTGTCACAATACTGCCACGTGTGCACAATACTATAAAAAACGTACTGCTATATTGTGACGCAAATAGTTTGCTATGAACGTGTATGGAATGTTAACACAGGTTGAATGTATATCGCTAAACCTTTGACAATATTTGCCTTCGTAGAGCTATTAGCACTATCTCATTAAGTTTTGTTTGACATTTATCTCTCTATTTCTTTAGGTAGGATCTATACTTAGGAATAGTCGATATTGATTGGGTTCAGATACACCCAGACCACTAACCTGAATCAGGTAACAATGACAGGGTATATTGTGTTTTTCTCTCAAACACCAGTTTTATATTTTTCTATTCTAATCTTCTCTTGTTCCTGATGAGATGCTATAGGAACTGCTCTGAAATAGTATAAACCGCACACCTTTAATATTCTGCTAAGTGCTGACATTTCTGTGAATGTTTAGAGAGTCCCCTGCTGAGGGTTGTGCCCACAACCCTTATTGTGAAACTGCTCTTCCAAGACCTGGAGACATCCAGGCCTGCAGGGTGCTCATCTATTTCATGCTTTATTCTGAGAGTTACTCTCCAATATTCAATGATCAGGTGAATCAAGAACACATATTCAAAATAAATTTTTCAAATTCATGTATTGTCAACTTAAGTCTTCAATCAACTTGGTGTTCTTAAAGCATACATAACATTTCAAAACAAATGAACTACATTACAATAATGTAAAATGATGTTGACAAAATCAGTAAAAAAAACAATGCATTTCGGGTTCTGAATGAACCCTTCATCAGGGGTTAGTTTGTCGATATCTTCTTTGCTTTGAGTTCCTCAATCCTGGCACTGAAAATGCGAAACATAGACATCTTAGTCTAATGTAATACATTTTAAAGTTAATCATACCATGCAAAACCATCAGTGCAAATTACACAAATGAATTAGAATTGGCACTTCCATTAACTCTAGACACTTGGTGGGGAATGTATAAAGAAAGGGGTAAGCCACTAAAGTGCCATGCGTATGTGAGTCTATTGTGTACCATGTGAATCCTTATCAAATTTAGCCCTGTGGTGAAAACTCTAATGTTTCCACCGTGTGTTTTAATGTGACGAAGATTCATGAATATCACTCACTAAAAAAAAGGTCCTCCAGTCTTCCAATTATGCACGTGAAAGTGATGGAATCCTCCAGACACTAAAAAATAAAGATATGTGAAGAAAGGTACTTATAAATTCTCAGAATGGGTATTAGGCAGTTTCTTTTCGATAATGCGACCGTATGCGTAAGAACGCATGACCGCTTACCTAAGTGTCTCTGATCCGCTGCGGAAAAAGTATTCCTGTCAGTTAATGGACCCTGGATGTTCAACAGATGGAGATGATGTTCGTGCACTCCCTAGGATAAAACATCGTATGAATGCCAAGCGGTTTTAAACACAATACTTGGCGGTGTGTGTCTCACGGTCTGTAAATTAACTTACCCAAGCGTGCCTTTATTCGTGCTTATGCACCGACCTCTCTTATCCTCTGCGATTACTACAAGATGTTAAAAAGTGGAGCTCAGTTTCCGAAACTGATATTTATCGGAAAGTTTCCTATCTTTAAAAAAGTGTCTCGGGTGTAATTACCTGATCTCTCTCCGTGCTAAGTATTCAGACGCCGGTGCCTTCCGTGTAACAGCTTCCGGTATATACATCCGGCCCGAGACGCGAGACGCTTTTAAAGGGACCTTCAATGTTATGTGTTTTTTTTCCAAAAGAAATCAATATAACTTTATGTGAACCCTATGTTAACGATGCCCCTCTCACTGTTTAATGGATTGTGTAGTGTCGAGCGGTATACGTGGTGATTATCTTTCAATGCTGAAAAAAACAAGTCAGTATCTAATGAAAAAATAAAAGATTAGTCCACGCACGAGGGGACCAAACTGATTACCCTATTTGGTTCATCTATGATGTTCACGATGTAATACACTAGTGAAGGGAGTGAAAAAGGAGCGTATAGAGAAAATATTAACGGGGTGCCAATTCTTTACAAAATAAATCTATGAATACCAGCAGTGGTTTTGAAAAAACTTTCAAATCTGATTTCTATGAACCTCGTTTTTGAAAAAGCAACAAACTACCTACATGTACTATACATTTTGCAATCCTAATGTTTGATGCGAGTCGTGGTTGCGTGCTCATTATTGAACATCTGGTATTAATGAAATGAACTGATTGTTTATAGGAAACATAATAGTTCATATTGGTCATTCAGACCTCCCGGATTCATAGTACCCAAGTGTTTTATCCAAAAGGTTTCTCTTCTGGATAACAGAGTGTGGTGATCCCTACCACTGGTGTGTTCAATTATTTCAAGAACTGTGAATCTGAGTTGCGGGATATTATGTGACGCCTGAAGCCAATGAGCAGCCCAGTTGGAAGATGTGTGTCGGTTGCGGATTGTACTTTTGTGCTCTATAATTCTCATCTTTATCTTTCTGGATGTTCTTCCGACATACGTTAACCCGCAAAGGCAGCGGATTGCGTAGATTACTCCTGTTGTGTTGCAATCTGCGTTGTGTTTAAGTCGGATGTTTTGTCCTGTTTTTGGATGCGTGAATGTGTCTCCAACTATCACGTTCCCACATTGTCCACAATTATAGCACTTATTCATCCCTTTGTATCTGGTTTTCGTGGATCCATGTTTATGTTTTAACAACTCTCTCAAATTTTTGGGACGTGTATGTGCAAAAATGGGGGTGTCTGTGAATAGATTGACAAAATCAGGTTCGTTCGCTACTATGTCCCATCGTTGTTTGATGATTTCCTTGATCCTTACTGCTTGTGTGGATTGTTTCATGATGAACACCATGCGTTCATTTTGTGGTTTGTTTTGTTTCTGAAGTAAAGTTGTCCTATCCAGTAGTGCGACCTTTGTCTATGCTCGATCTAATACTTCATCTGGATATCCACGTTGTTTGTATCGCTTTATTTGATCCTTGGTTAGAATATCACAATGTTGTGGATCCGATGAAATCCTTTTAAAGCGTATGAGTTGTGATGTTGGTAGGTGATCTTTCAGTGTTCTTGGGTGAGCACTAGTGTAATGTAGCGCATTGTTCACATCTGTCGATTTCCGGAACATAGTGGTTGCTAATCCTTGCCGTGTTTTATAAATTTCTATGTCTAGAACCTGTATTCGGTCTCTTTGAATGTTATGGGTGAATTTTATCATGGGATTCTTTGAATTGATCTCAAGTATTCCTTCCTCTAGTTCTGCTCTGCTCCCATTCCAAATGATCAATATGTCATCTATAAATCTGAGAAACAGAAGTGTGTGGGCTCTCCATTTTGGGTTTTTCAATATATATGTTTCCTCAAATTGCGCCATAAAGGTGTTTGCGTATGAGGGTGCTCCCGGGTATCCCATGGATGTCCCCGTTCGTTGCAGAAAGTATTGGTTTTTCCAGACAAAGTAACTGTGGTACAGGGAAAAATGTAACAATTCAAGTAGTAGCACACCTAAATCTTGATCTATCTCTGAATTTAGTAATCTCCATTCCATGGCTTCCATCCCTTCCATGTGGGCAATTGACGTATACAGTGCTACTACGTCTATAGTACACAAAATGGTTTCATCATTCACTGCATGACTGATAGCTGATAATTTGGAGATGCAATCCGTGGTGTCCTTAATGTAGGTGATCCAGGATTGTACTAAGGGTTGCATGTGATGGTCAATAAAGCGTCCAACTGGTTTATGAATCGATCCACATCCTGCCACGATGGGACGAAACGGTGGGTTAGTGAGATGTTTATGGATTTTTGGCAACATGTATATGTGGGGTACCTGCGGATTGTTTGGTGATAAGTATTTCCTTGTATTGAGACTGATGAGTCCTTTTTCTACAGCTCTCGATGTGATTTCACCCAGAAGTTTACAAAATCGGTCCTTAGGGTCTCCATCCAAACGAATGGATGTATTCGTGTCATTGATGTGCTCCTCAATTTTCTCCTCAGAAAAAGTGGTATTCATCATCACCAGGGCTCCGCCCTTATCAGCTGGTTGGAAAGTGATGTTTGAGTTTTGTCTAAGATCGTTTAAGATCCTCTTTTCTTTGCTAGAGAGATTTGTGCATCTGAGTTTTTCATAAGATATTTTCTCTAAGTCCTTTTTAACCAATATTTCGAAACTGTCCAGTGTCTTATGAGAAATAGGGGACAGAAGAATCTTTTTTGAGTGTAGGCCTCCGCCCACGTGTAGACCTCATCTAACTTATAGTCTATCGTGTCCCTGCGGAACTTTCTTATCTTACGATCATGTACTTCTTTTGCGTGGGCATCAAGCTTGTGATTAATGTCCTCCAGAATCTTTCCCCAGTCTTCTTCAGGTATGTTCCTGGAAAGTTCCTCTGTGAGTTTGAAAATATCCTCCTTTAGATCTTCAAGAATGTGAGATAATTCTTCTATAATGAGTAGTATGAGATCCAAAGAGCACTTATTTAAAATCGCGTACCACTTATTCATGAAGGCTTTGTTGAATTTAAAGAGCATGGGTTTCTCAGAATAAAGCATGAAATAGATTCATTTAATAGAAACCCTAGGGACTATTAGTTGAGCACCCTGCAGGCCTTGATGCCCACGCAAAAGAAGTACATGATCGTAAGATAAGAAAGTTCCGCAGGCACATGATAGACTATAGGTTAGATGAGGTCTACACGTGGGCGGTGGCCTCCACTCAAAAAAGATTCTTCACCAATAATCCCAGACAAACATCGTCGGAAGAAAGTGTAGTAGTGGATGAAGATCTCACACTACAGAGACCTCCAGCACCAACGAATGTGGGACAAGCAAGTGGGTCAGCTTGTGGTAAATAAATAAATAATACCTCTATTTTTGACTGGATATACAATAACAGATAGCTCAATAAATAAGAGTCAAGATTCGAGGTAGTAGGAGTATGCAGGTTTAATACAGCATAAAGGACAGGAACAGGACAACCTGCACGGGAATAGGATGGCAGCGCTGCACGGGGCAGGGACAAAAGAATGGCAACTTTTCATAACAGTGCACAAGTATATATACTTAAACAAAATACATGATGTTCAATACAATAGGCGTAGCAGTGGGCAGGGCCTGTAGCAGTCGCGAAAGATAAGGCAGAAAGAAGGTGTAACAAGAGGCGTGAACAGGGCGTATACATAGACATGTGATGTAAACGTAACGGAATATGTCACAAATGGGGCGGAAACATGGAGGGGGCTACCTAAGGAGCCGGGACCTCTAACCTAGTGGTGCGCGCAAGCTGGCAATGACGCGTTACTAGGGAGAAGCTGGGGGCTATGACTTCTGAGCTAGAAGGAGAGACGAAAGTCTGGAGAGTCAGAGCGACATGTACCTAAACACTATCTAGTATCTGATGTTTAGAGAACATGTTGATAGAATCCAAAAGTTATCAGGGCAAAGGCTAACAGACACTAAGACTGGTGCATGCATTATTCTACATGTAGTGTGTGTTGAGGAATATTAAATGACCATAAATACAGTATTACATGGAGACGTAAAGGCTAGACGATGACTGAAACTATTGATGCGATTCAGTAGCTTAGGAATGCAGAGAAGGAGAGCTGGACTGATAACTAGAATCATAACATACTCTTGGCAGACTGGCAGGCAGAGCCAGGCCGAGCCGGGCACTGTGAGGCAGGAAGTAAGTGAAGGGTCAGGGATACAGGTGGGGGCTGTATCGCTCCTTGGAGAGGGTTCAGGAGACAGGAGCTGAATCTGGTGTCCGGGCCCTTTTGAGGCCTAGAAACGGAGACTTTTCAATGAATTAACGTGCACACTGAGAAACGTGGCAATGTAGCTTTACATAGGCCTAATACTCGTAGCTTTCACGAGAACTGGAAACTGGCATACTAGAGATGGACACAACTGTAATTGCGTCTTTAATCGATCATGGGGAATACATATGCATATTAATCATGCACATATAGCATAAGATGGGGAACACGTAGGGACACAGAACATGGCAAAATTTACTTTTCCACATTCCCTCCTTGTCACTACGTTTCCATCAGGAAACATCAATATTCATGATACCATCTATCATTTCATACAGTATCATTTGCTCGTCTCGAAATTTCTTGGAACGGGATCTAGGACGGGACTTGGGACTAGGAATACAAGAGGTAGCACAAATGCCGCAAATCGCAGGGCCACATTGTATACAGAGGCAGCAACTGAATATGATCGCTGCTGCAATACCTAGAAAGGACAATACTTTCCATCCCCAGGCAGAAATTATACTCCAAAACCAACCGGACCATGTCCAGGTGCCTGGATTCTGGTGTAACTGATGGGCAATTTTATGAAGTCTGGTTATAGCTGAATAAACAGACGGCGCGTTATTAGGAATGAAAATGCAACAACTAGATCCGATGACTCTACATGCTCCTCCTCTATCGGCCAGTATGACGTCAAGAACGAGACGATTTTGGAGCACGACAAATCTCATAGCAGATTGCTCTTCGGTTAAGTTACCTAGAGCAGAGGCAGTCTCATTCACTACTGCTTCAAGGGTTCTGGTTAATCTACGTATTAACTTACTATTCTGGATAGGTCCTATAAAGAAAAAGAATCCTCTATTGAAATCTGTATACTGTTCTAGAGCAGTTTCAGTTTGATCGACAATCGGGGACTCGATCTCCCTTCTATGTCTAATGTGTACTAGATGTGTGTTTCTGTGATAATCAGATGGGGCTAGAAAAACTGGTGGCAGTAGGAAGGCAATGTAACAGGTTCCATCCCAATCGAGGGGCAGACGAACATATGTGGTCTGACCACACACAAAATAAGAATGACGTGAAGCTTTGAAAATAGATTTCCCACTGTCACTATACTTAACAATAGTAGTACAATCACTATGTCCTACATGTACGGAACCATTATTTCGGACACATAATTCGCCTTTGACTGGTAATACTGAAATAGCAGGTAAGTCTGGAGTAGGATCAGACTGAACATTCAGGACCATAAAATTCGAAGAATAATTACCCAAATTATAAACTTCATTTTCTAGATCTAACCCTGTTCTGTGGGGAAGACCTTGCTTGTCTGGAAAACATGTACTGTTCAGAAGGGACATATCAGTTGAGGATGACGTTAACGTGGACCATGCTCCACATGAACCATTATGTGAAAACGGATAAGGAAAGAGTGGCAGAACTCCCTTCGGTGTCTGGAAAGGGGGGAGTCGACCACACACCCAACAATTAGTGGCATTGCTGGTCTGGTGTGAATAATGCAACATACGGATAAAGGTATTGTTGCGCATAGCAAGACGATAAGATAGTTCGTGAGGAGGCAGATCACTAAATGTGTGCTCTACTGTAGCATTAGAAAACATATTTACATGAGAAATTGGAAAACATAAATGAAATGCATAACTCGTGCAGGTAACCATTAAGCTTAAAAACAATATAAAACTTAGAAAAACGATACATCGGATAGAGTTTTGACTAACTCTCTCACTATGGGGGTCTATCTCATACATGTCAGATAACTGTCTAACCGTTTCACCTAGGGGAGGACTTAGACAATTAAACTGGCTGACTTATTTTACTAGACCGTAGCTTACTTTTATACTCCTGCTGCGGAGTTTTCTCTAACAGGGAGGGCTTGATATCAATGTCATTTGCGGGACAGTCCTTAAGAATAGTATCTTGGCAGTCTTTAAAATCTTGACAATCCTTGGAAATGTTCTTGGAAACAGTTTTTAGTCCGTGAAATTTCTTGATGTGTGACAGGTGCACCCACCCCTTCCTGCCTTCCAACTTGACGGCAGTACGGGTGGTTAGAAGGACTAACTTCGGCTCCTTCCAGCGAGGCTCCAGCGGACTTGAACGATCAAAATTGCGGACGAGGACCAGGGTGCCGGGAAGGATCTCGTGTGGCTTGACTTCAGTATTGTCGGGAAATGCAGAGGCAACCTGTGAACGACAAGAGTGTAGGGCAGACATCAAGGAAGCTAGGTAATCTGTCAGCATATTACTGGAAACATCGGTAATACTTCGGGGTCTAGGTGTACCCCACATATTCGGGGGGCGGCCAAATACGACCTCATAAGGGGACAAACCTGATCTGGAGTGTGCGACCATGCGCATATAAAACAAAGCGACTGGCAGAGCAACTAACCAGTCTACACCTTTTTCTCGACAGATTTTGGCAATGCGGATTTTCAAGGTTTGATTATGTCTCTCTACGAGACCGGCTGCTTCTGGATGGCGTACACAATGGAACTTCCACTGGTACCCTAACAAAAGGGAAACGTGCTTCATTAGTTCAGATGAGAATGGCTGGCCGTTATCAGAATACACGACCCTAGGGAGTCCATAACGGGGGAAGAATTCACGAACCAACTGCTTGGCAGTGGTCGCGGCTGTGTAATCTGGGACTGGATATGCTTCTGTCCACCTAGACAAAGCGCATACAACTACAAGGACATACTTGAAACCTCGACATCGCTCCATCTGAATATAATCCATCTGGAGGACTTCAAAAGGGTGGTCAGGAGGTTGGAATCCACCTTGTTCCACCGGGACACTTTTACCTGGATTGAACTGGCAACATATCATACAGGTACGGACTTTCTGCTTGGCTGCAGCTCGTAAATGCTTGTTAAAGCAAATGTTCTGGATACTGTCTAACATGGCTTTTTCTCCTAAGTGTGCTGGACTATGTGCGGTATTGATAATGACTTGAACTATAGAGTCGGGGAGAAACCATGTGGCTTTTCCCTTCGTCACCCATCCCTGATCTGTCTGGACCCCTCCTTGTTCGGACCATTTCTTGATTTCCTCGGGAGTAGCATGTGACTGGATATCTATGACATCTTGAGTAGGGTCCTTAACTGTCATACAAGTAGTCTGTTCTAGAGTGGATGTCGGTGTCTTGTTAACTGGTATGTCTGGTGTCTGTGCTGTAAGCTTGGCTGTTCGATCTGCTAGATCATTACCTTGAGAAATAATGTCTGTAACTTTCGTATGTGCTTTGCACTTCATGATAGCGATAGATGTCGGTAAATGTATTGCATCTAACAAAGCTTGAATAAGGAGACCATGCTGAATCTTGGTTCCATGAGAAGTCATGAAACCTCTCTCCTGCCAGAGCACTCCGAAGTCGTGTACAACTCCGAATGCGTAGCGTGAATCTGTGTAAATATTAACTTTCAGGTTCTTGGCGTGTATGCAGGCTTGAGTCAGAGCAACTAGCTCTGCTGCTTGAGCAGACAGGGTGTCAATACGATGTGTTTCAATAACTTCAGTGTCAGTAGTCACTGCATACGCGGCTACTAGTTCTCCTGTACTCGTTCTCATACATGAACCATCCACATAAAGTGTCAGGTCGGGGTCTGGTAATGGAATATCTGTCAGGTCTTGTCTCGGCTTAGTCATAGTGTTAACTACTTCCACACAGTCATGTGTGGCAGGATTTGAAGTAACTGACGGTAACAGTGTAGCAGGATTTAGAACGTTGCAGCGTCTGATTTCTATGTGTGGCTGGAATAGTGTCAATTCATAACCTGTCAAACGTGCAATTGTCAAATGCTGAGTCTGTGTTCGGTTTAAAAGAACTTCCACGGAGTGTGGAACTTGTACTGTCAAGGAATGTCCTAATACTATGGAATCACTTTGTCTGATAGCTAGTGCTGTGGCTGCAACTGACTTGAGGCACGCAGGCAGCGCCTGGGCTACTGGATCTAATGTGCTCGAAAAATAAGCACAGGGCTTGTATTGTCCGGCTTGATCTTGTGTGAGAACAGATAATGCTGTACCATCGCGTTCTGTGACAAAAAGTGTAAAAGGCTTACTGTAGTTCGGTGTAGCTAGAACGGGAGCTTGGCATAAAGCTTTCTTTAACTCATTGAAACTAAGTGTATGTTCAGATGTCCAAGGGAGGACAGTCGATACGGCTGCCTCCTGTGTCGTTAACTGTATCAGTGGCTTGGCTAGAAATGCATACTGAGGAATCCATTGTCTGCAATAAGAAGTAAGGCCGATAAAAGCACGTACCTCCTTCTGGGTCTTGGGCTGAGGAAGACTCGCTATTAACTGGATACGGTCGGGTGTCAACTGCCTACCCCACTTGGACAGTAAGTGGCCTAAGTAGATCACTTGCTGGACACAGAATTGAAGCTTTGAAGGGGAAACCTTGTGCCCCATCTCGGCTAGGAAATACAGAACTGTGAGTGACGCTCGCTCGCAAGCACGTTCAGAACGGGCAGTGATCAGTAGATCATCGACATATTGGAGCAGGGCAGTGTCAGTTGGCATGTGAATATTGTCTAGTTGTCTCTTAAGTGCTTGACTGTAAATACTAGGACTTTCTGTGAAACCTTGAGGAGCTCGTGTGAATTTATAGCTCCTTCCATTTAAACAGAATCCGAAAAGGTACTGGCTGTCTGGATGAATGGGGACACTGAAAAATGCATTCTTGAGGTCGATTACTGTAAAAAATATTGCCTCAGAATCAATGGCTGTCAATAGAGATGAGATATCTGGAACAACTGGATACTGAGGAATGATACATTTATTGAGTTCTCGAAGGTCAATCACTAATCGATATACTGGGGGTGCATTTGGATCAGTACGTTTCATGACTGGAATGATAGGAGAATTACATACATTGGAGTCAGTTTCTACAACTACTCCTTGAGCCATAAGCTCGTCAATAATTTTGGATAAGGCTGCTACAGCCTCAGGTGGCAATCTGTACTGTCTGATTCGTGGTAACACTACACCTTGCTTGAGAGTCACACGATGGGGTGTGATTTGCATGAAACCAACATCAGTTGGACCTTGCGCCCATAGATGTTGCGGGACATTTGACAATCTCGGATCAAAATCTCGTAATACATAGTGACCCTTGAAGTCACGTAAAAACAAACGTATCCCCTCTGGGGAACAGCAAATAACTGCACCTAATTCTTTCCGTGTCTTAATGCCTAACAAATTTTCTGGACATGACTTCGTAAGTAATAGATCAGTAGTTCGGGACAATGGACCAACTTCTAGAGTAACTGGCTTTGATATCTCGTTTACAATAGGCTTTCCTGAAAATCCAAGGGAAACATTTCTAGAGCCTGAGAGCGGAGCCCCTGGAACCTCGTCGTGACTAATGGTAGTCCTACTTGCCCCTGTATCAATCAGAAACTTTCTGTCTTTCCCTAATACTTGACTGTGAACATAGGGACCTTCTTGATCTACAGGAATCTCGATGAGAGGCAAGCCTACCTCCCTCTCTAGGCTGTTTCATGAATACGCTTGATACTCTGGATACTCGGATTGTGCATACTGGTACATCTGCTGTGTAACATGCTGTGTTGCAGCTATAGGCTGCGGTGCTGGAACTGTCTGTTGTGCATTCTGTGGTGACTGAGAAGTCTGTGAAACTTGTTCTTGTCTAGGCGGACGTGGTCTTTCTTTAGTTTTACCAGTGGCTATATTGTGTTTCAGAACTGCACACTCGTTTATGAAATGACCTGGCTGTTTACAATAATTGCATGTCCCTTTAACGGGAGCTGCAGGATGACTGGCTTGATTCGGACCCCTCTTCTGACTGTCTTGTGGAACAGATTGTGCAACTAGTACTTTCATTTTCGTGTCTTTCATACGTCTTCTCTCGTGTTCTTGCTCTTCTCTGATTCTATTCTGGTGATACTGGAGCATTTGGAGCATCTGGGACGGGGTACTAGCTTGCCAAGTACTTTCGACTTTCAAAACTCGATTTTTAACTTGTGGACTTGAATTCTCGACTAATTTAGTAACAAAAAGATGAGGGTATGACTCGCTACTCGTCTTCAAACCACTGTTTATTATAAAACATTTCTCAAATCTAGAATAAAAATCACTAGTATCTTCGTCTTGTTTCTGTTTACAGGCTGAGATTGCATCCCAGTCTTCCTTTTTCGTGGCTAATAACCTAGGCAAAACTTGTATCAATAATTCTGGTAATTCTTTACATTTGTCTCCAAGACCGGTACCTGGTACACGTATCTTATCTTCAGCTTCTAGAGCTGTCCAATCAATCTTTTTCTCTCCCACCTCCCAATCTTTTTCCTTGAGTTTTTCGTATATGCCCGCAGGCAACAGGACTTTTAACATTTTAATAATATCTGGATACGTGTATTCTCCCATACGGAGCATGTCTTTTAATTCTCGGTGGAACCCTGCTGGATCTTTGTCGTGACAGGGAATTAATTTCTTCATCTCTAAGAGTTCCATCTTGGTAACTGGGGTGTAAACAAATACTCGTTGCATTTCACCACCCGCTGTCCTAACTGGGTGTACTTCTCGTAACGGATGCTGTCTATCTATATAAAACGGTTTACTTTCTGGAGGTGAGACATGAACAAAATGCGGATTTAGGAACGTTCTATATTTGTGGCGCTGTTCTAGAATGACACTAATTAAATCGGTGCCTAAACCTTTCCATCTATACTGGAGTAACTCGTTCAGGACATCATGTAACGGACCTGGATCAGAATGTTGACCCTCATACAGAGTAATGAGGTGTTGGATCATATACATACCCACCAGTCGCTGCTCGGCTGGGGGCAGTTTCAGAAACATTTGTGCCACTATTTCGTCTGGAAAAGTGGTAGAATCAGTAATCCATCGGACTGCTGATCGGGCTAGTTCTTGTTCATGCATGGTACTTAACTCACTATAACCGATTCGTGATTTCAGAATGTGATCGGTAGCTTGAAATACTTGTTCTAGAGAACCTTGTTCTGGTGCTGGAAGAGGAACAGTTTTCTTGTGTTCTAGGCGTAAATGTCGGTCTGGAAATCTAGATTTACCTACATACGCTATTCTGGCGGTGTTCTCGTCGTCTACCTCTTCAGTAGGAGAGTCATTTTCTTTCTCGCTTCCTAGAGCTTCTTTGCATTGTTCGTGTAACCTTATTATTTCTTTACGTATTTTCTTGTACATACTCTCTATACTATTGAGTGTCTTGTGCTTACCCTCGGCTATATTATCACTCCACTTTGTCAGAATTTTCATTTCGGTCGGATCTTTAGTCGGGGAATCTTGTTCCCTAATTAAACAATTGATCAGAAACTTTAATAGCATAAACTGGATCTCAGCTTTTCTGTGAGACATGACTTCACCAATACTTTCTGGATCTTGTCCTGTACGAATGAAACGATACATTCTGTCTAGATCTTCTTTCATATTCGGTAGGGTGTCCAAATACTCGGTCACCCGTCTTACACGTAATGAATATATAACCATACTATCATCACCTGGGACCGGATCATAACGGCATTCGGTAAGAGCTCGTCTGATATCTGCAACAGACTGATGTTTGGGCGTGCGCTGTAACGCACGTTCATGTAACTCGACTGACGTTACACGTTTGTGTGGCGGCGGGGTACCCGGAGGACCTCCTCCCGCGGCCCCTAAACTGGAATCGTCGACTGATACTCTTCGTGCTGGCAGAGTGACCAGTGTAGCGGGTACTTGTAATGTAGGCTGGACCGGGGGTACCGTAACAGGTGCTGTAACAGGTGCCCCGGTGACTGGAGGAGCAGGATTTACATTATTTACAGGAGCTGGCGGAACAGGATTTGCATATTCTGGGACTGTGTCGTCCAAATAGGACGAGAGAAAAATATCAGCTGCGGTCGGTTTGCGACGTAGCTTGGTCGGAACTAAGGGTGGCGGAAAATTACTGGATGCCTCCGGGGTTGCTTTTGGCAAGCCTTCGGCAAGAAGAGGATACATACCCTTAATAAGGGCATTCCTCTGTCTGTCTGACTGTTCGGTTTTAACTCGTTCACCTATTTCGATTAATTCCCTTTCTTGGGCTCTTTCTGAGGATTCTCTACTTAATTCTGACTTTCTGATTTCTTTTTCGGTTCTTTTATGAGATTCTTTGCGCCATAACTCGATGGCATCTTTCTGTGACTGTCTGGCTTTCTTTTTCCATAATGCTTCTTCTACTCGCATGATGCACTCGGCATCCCATGTACCCGATACGGGCCATCTATACTTTTCTTCTAACTGTTTGGTGTACTCCACCCATAAATCTAGATATAATATGGCACTTATGCCATGCTTTTGATACATAAAATGACCTGGACTGTCCCTAGGCGGGACAGGAACTGCTTCTTCTAACAGACCTTTTCTAGTTCTTAACTGACGTAACTTTGAAAACCATGGCATGACTGGGCTGGAGTCTAGACACAATTACAATACACAATGAACACGATAATTACTGAAGGTACACCACTTTCATACCACGACATTGAAATACATGAATGACATTTAAAATAACAGTTCGGACAAAATACTACCTGGAATACTGGAAACAGAATACATGAATTTCTCGAGAACAGAACGGACTAGAACAGAAACTAGATGCACTGCTAAAACAGTACGAAACTTACCGGTCTCATAAAGAGACACGTCAGGACCCGCATCCACCTAAGTGGACACTTCGTGTTGGATCTGTGTACCCAAACCCACGGACCAGAGACAATGCAATTGACCCTGTCTAGATACTACCCCAGCAACGGCACTCACCGGGCAGCAAGAACGGAAGGCCTCGGACTGGACTGGACTGCTACGACGACGGACGGACGAACTTCAGTTACAGGTGGGCCTCCGGATACCTCGGACCTTGGACTCTCGGCTTGGGCTCTGGTCGGGACTCGCCGCGTTCCTCCACCGCCTCGTCTGGACGCTGGACCGCAACCTCCGTCTCCTCCGTGGGCCTGAGGGATACTTGAAGCAGAAATATCTGCACGTGGCCGGTATGGTTCCGTCACGGCTGCAGAGGATCAGGGGGCTTGCGTGGCTTCACCGGCGCGTGGGGAAAGGGCAAGTCCCTATTCGGGCGCCATTATGTGGTAAATAAATAAATAATACCTCTATTTTTGACTGGATATACAATAACAGATAGCTCAATAAATAAGAGTCAAGATTCGAGGTAGTAGGAGTATGCAGGTTTAATACAGCATAAAGGACAGGAACAGGACAACCTGCACGGGAATAGGATGGCAGCGCTGCACTGGGCAGGGACAAAAGAATGGCAACTTTTCATAACAGTGCACAAGTATATATACTTAAACAAAATACATGATGTTCAATACAATAGGCGTAGCAGTGGGCAGGGCCTGTAGCAGTCGCGAAAGATAAGGCAGAAAGAAGGTGTAACAAGAGGCGTGAACAGGGCGTATACATAGACATGTGATGTAAACGTAACGGAATATGTCACAAATGGGGCGGAAACATGGAGGGGGCTACCTAAGGAGCCGGGACCTCTAACCTAGTGGTGCGCGCAAGCTGGCAATGACGCGTTACTAGGGAGAAGCTGGGGGCTATGACTTCTGAGCTAGAAGGAGAGACGAAAGTCTGGAGAGTCAGAGCGACATGTACCTAAACACTATCTAGTATCTGATGTTTAGAGAACATGTTGATAGAATCCAAAAGTTATCAGGGCAAAGGCTAACAGACACTAAGACTGGTGCATGCATTATTCTACATGTAGTGTGTGTTGAGGAATATTAAATGACCATAAATACAGTATTTCTCTTACATGGAGACGTAAAGGCTAGACGATGACTGAAACTATTGATGCGATTCAGTAGCTTAGGAATGCAGAGAAGGAGAGCTGGACTGATAACTAGAATCATAACATACTCTTGGCAGACTGGCAGGCAGAGCCAGGCCGAGCCGGGCACTGTGAGGCAGGAAGTAAGTGAAGGGTCAGGGATACAGGTGGGGGCTGTATCGCTCCTTGGAGAGGGTTCAGGAGACAGGAGCTGAATCTGGTGTCCGGGCCCTTTTGAGGCCTAGAAACGGAGACTTTTCAATGAATTAACGTGCACACTGAGAAACGTGGCAATGTAGCTTTACATAGGCCTAATACTCGTAGCTTTCACGAGAACTGGAAACTGGCATACTAGAGATGGACACAACTGTAATTGCGTCTTTAATCGATCATGGGGAATACATATGGATATTAATCATGCACATATAGCATAAGATGGGGAACACGTAGGGACACAGAACATGGCAAAATTTACTTTTCCACAAGCTCTAGAACAAAGCTCAATGAGAATAGAAAAGCCGTCTTTTTTAGCGGAAGGCCCGACATCCAATCTACCACCAGAAAAATCCATGGAACAAAGAAGAGACGAACCAGGAGAGGAAAAAATCACAAAAAAACCAACAGAGAGCGGAAGACCACAACGAATAGTGAAACGGGTGATCTAGTAGTGAACATTTCCTCGAGAGTTTTGACAACAGAAGAAACCAACGTACTCAACAAAGGGACATCATTTGTGCCAACATATGTTTCTAACGGATTAGAGACGGAAATAGCTTTATTTAAATTTTTGCGAAAGCTTCGTCTCAAGTTTTTTTTTTCAACAATTGAACATGACGGAAAAACATCAACACAGGAAATTTTCAAACCCAAAAGCAAATTCATGTCCCCTATTTCTCATAAGACACTGGACAGTTTCGAAATATTGGTTAAAAAGGACTTAGAGAAAATATCTTATGAAAAACCCAGATGCAAAAATCTCTCTAACAAAGAAAAGACGATCTTAAACGATCTTAGACAAGACTCAAACATCACCTTCCAACCAGCTGATAAGGGCGGAGCCCTTGTAATGATGAATACCACTTTTTATGAGGAGAAAAATGAGGAGCACATCAATGACACGAATACATACATTCGTTTGGATGGAGACCCTACGGACCAATTTTGTAAACTTCTGGGTGACATCACATCGAGTGCTGTAGAAAAAGGACTCATCAGTCTCAATACAAGGAAATACTTATCACCAAACAATCCGCAGATACCCCACATATACATGTTGCCAAAAATCCATAAACATCTCACTAACCCACCGTTTCGTCCAATCGTGGCAGGATGTGGATCGATTCATGAACCAGTTGGACGCTTTATTGACTATCACATGCAACCCTTAGTACAATCCTGGATCACATACATTAAGGACACCACAGATTGCATCTCCAAATTATCAGCTATCAGTCATGCAGTGAATGATGAAACCATTTTGTGTACTATAGACGTAGTAGCACTGTATACGTCAATTGCCCACATGGAAGGGATGGAAGCCATCGAATCGAGATTACTAAATTCAGTGATAGATCAAGATCTAGGTGTGCTACTACTTGAATTGCTACATTTTTCGCTGTACCACAGTTACTTTGTCTGGAAAAACCAATACTTTCTTTAACGAACGGGGACATCCATGGGATTCCCGGGAGCGCCCTCATACGCAAAAACCTTTATGGCGCAATTTGAGGAAACACATATATTGAAAAACCCAAAATGGAGAGCACACACACTTCTGTTTCTCAGATTTATAAATGACATATTGATCATTTGGAATGGGAGCAGAGCAGAACTAGAGGAAGGCATATTTGAGATCAATTCAAAGAATCCCATGATAAAATTCACCCATAACATTCAAAGAGACCGAATACAGTTTCTAGACATAGAAATTTATAAAACACGGCAAGGATTAGCAACCACTATGTTCCGGAAATCGACAGATGTGAACAATGCGCTACATTACACTAGTGCTCACCCAAGAACACTGAAAGATCACCTACCAACACCCCAACTCATACGCATTAAAAGGACTTCATCGGATCCACAACATTGTGATATTCTAACCAAGGATCAAATAAAGCGATACAAACAACGTGGATATCCAGATGAAGTATTAGATCGAGCACAGACAAAAGTCGCACTAATGGATAGGACAACTTTACTTCAGAAACAAAACAAACCACAAAATTAACGCATGGTGTTCATCATGAAACAATCCACACAAGCAGTAAGGATCAAGGAAATCATCAAACAACGATGGGACATAGTAGCGAACGAACCTGATTTTGTCAATCTATTCACAGACACCCCCATTTTTGCACATACACGTCCCAAAAATTTGAGAGAGTTGTTAAAACATAAACATGGATCCAAAAAAACCAGATACAAAGGGATGAATAAGTGCTATAATTGTGGACAATGTGGGAACGTGATAGTTGGAGACACATTCACGCATCCAAAAATAGGACAAAACATCCGACTTAAACACAACACAGATTACAACACAGCAGGAGTAATCTACGCAATGTACTGCCCTTGCGGGTTAACGTATGTCGGAAGTACATCCAGAAAGAGAAAGACGAGAATTATAGAGCACAAAAGTACAATACGCAACAGACACACATCTTCCAGCATGGCTGCTCATTGGCTTCTGGCGTCACATAATATCCCGCAACTCAGATTAACAGTTCTTGAAATAATTGAACACACCAGTGGTAGGGATCACCACACTAAGGTATCCAGAAGAGAAACCTTTTGGATAAAACACTTGGGTACTATGAATCCGGGAGGTCTGAATGACCAATATGAACTATTATGTTTCCTATAAACAATCAGTTCATTTCATTAATACCAGATGTTCAATAATGAGCACGCAACCACGACTCGCATCAAACACTAGGATTGCTATATGTATAGTACATGTAGGTAGTTTGTTGCTTTTTCAAAAACGAGGTTCATAGAAATCAGATTTGAAAGTTTTTTCAAAACCACTGCTGGTATTCATAGATTTATTTTGTAAAGAATTGGCACCCCGTTAATATTTTCTCTATACGCTCCTTTTTCACTCCCTTCACTAGTGTATTACATCGTGAATATCATAGATGAACAAAGTAGGATAATCAGTTTTGTCCCCTCATGCGTGGACTAATCTTTTATTTTTTCATTAGATACTCACTTGTTTTTTTCAGCATTGAAAGATAATCACCACGTATACCGCTCGACACTACACAATCCATTAAACAGTGAGAGGGGCATCGTTAACATGGGGTTCACATAAAGTTATATTGATTTCTTTTGGAAAAAAAACACATAACCTTGAAGGTCCCTTTAAAAGCGTCTCGCGTCTTGGGCCGGATGTATATACCGGAAGCTGTTACACGGAAGGCACCGGCGTCTGAATACTTAGCACGGAGAGAGATCAGGTAATTACACCGGAGACACTTTTTTAAAGATAGGAAACTTTCCGATAATTATCAGTTTTGGACACTGAGCTCCACTTTTTATCATCTTGTAGTAATCGCGGAGGATAAGAGAGGTCGGCGCATAAGCACGAATAAAGGCACGCTTGGGTAAGTTCATTTACAGACCGTGAGACACACACCGCCAAGTATTGTGTTTAAAACCGCTTGGCATTCATACGATGTTTTATCCTAGGGAGTGCACGAACATCCTCTCCGTCTGTTGAACATCCAGGGTCCATTAACTGACAGGAATACTTTTTCCGCAGCGGATCAGAGACACTTAGGTAAGCGGTCATGCGTTCTTACGCATACGGTCGCATTATCGAAAAGAAACTGCCTAATACCGATTCTGAGAATTTATAAGTACCTTTCTTCACATATCTTTATTTGTTAGTGTCTGGAGGATTCCATCACTTTCACGTGCATAATTGGAATACTGGAGGACTTCTTTTTTAGTGAGTGATATTTATGAATCTTCGTCACATTAAAACACACGGTGGAAACATTAGAGTTTTCACCACAGGGCTAAATTTGATAAGGATTCACATGGTACACAATAGACTCACATACGCATTGCACTTTAGTGGCTTACCCCTATCTTTATACATTCCCCACCAAGTGTCTAGAGTTAATGTAAGTGCCAATTCTAATTCATTTGTGTAATTTGCACTGATGGTTTTGCATGGTATGATTAACTTTAAAGTGTATTACATTAGACTAAGATGTCTATGTTTCGCATTTTCAGTGCCAGGATTGAGGAACTCAAAGCAAAGAAGATATCGACAAACTAACCCCTGATGAAGGGTTCATTCAGAACCCGAAATGCATTGTTTTTTTTACTGATTTTGTCAACATCATTTAACATGATTGTAATGTAGTTAATTTGTTTTGAAATGTTATGTATGCTTTAAGAACACCAAGTCGATTGAAGACTTAAGTTGACAATACATGAACTTGAAAAATTTATTTTTAATATGTGTTGTTGATTCACCTTATCATTGAATATTGGAGAATAACTCCCAGAATAAAGCATGAAATAGATTCATTTAATAGAAACCCTAGGGACTATTGGTTGAGCACCCTGCAGGCCTGGATGTCTCCAGGTCTTGGCAGAGCGGAGATGCTACAGGATCCATTAGGGACCAACCAGGTGTGAAACATGTCGACCTGACTATTAACCTATGTCACTACTCACCCGCTTTGTAATAACGAACAAAACCGCCTCACTAAATAAAGGGTTTATGAGTTCCTTGTTTTTCTGTTTTTAATTATAATGAACAGACCGAAGAATAAACACTACCTATGGTAGCGTTAAGTTATTTTCAATTCATTTGCACACTCTCCACACACCCGCACTCAACACTGTGGTGTTTCTCTAAAAAGATCTCGTCCAAAGAGCCCTCTCGCCGGGCCTGTGGGGGACTGCGGCGCCACCCCCCCAAAGATCATAACGCCCAATAATGAAGCATGACACCTTAACGGGAGTGTAACGGCTACTCTCCAAATTGGAGGATTTCCCCTGCATCCAGCCTTTATTCATTGATGAAGATAGGTGTTGTGTCAACTACTGTTGCTCTTCACCTATTCTCTACGCTGCCGAATGGGCTAGCACTTACTCATAGGAACAGTTACTCTCAAGTGATTAAGACCTATGATGTACAATACCGGGAATTGTAAATTGTGTTAACTGGTGCATAGGGAGAATTATCTAAAAAGTTGTCAATGTCTGCAAAAGTCCCTACACATTGGGGCAGACATGAGTAGACTCCGTACATATGGTCCTAGGACATACATTCACAAATCTTTTCTGTCACTTCTGGCAGGGTTGTGTGAGCACATACTGGCTATAATATTCTGAAAGTCACTATCCACTTCAGAAATGAATGCACCCTCCTTATATGTCCAGGACATGTGTTGGCACAAGACAGTCCTACCACCTCCAGCATGAGAGTTACATTTTCATATAAAACATTGCCTTTCAACATTTGTTGTCAAAGTCAAAACCTCACTTTAGACTCAACCTCATTACAATGCTCTGGGTACCTTCTAGGAACCTTACATCAATCAAACATACTCACAATGCACATCCCTTTGGTATCCACTGATGGGCATTTCACTTTCTGTTGCAGGGGTCCACAACCTTTCTTTGGGCAATGAAAATCGCATGAATGTTAAATTAAATGTTAAGAAATGTCCGAATACAAAACCACCTGTTGGCCTAATTGTGTTAGTATAATTATAAATACATGAATAAAAACTAAAAAGTGCTTAATGTACAGATGTACTATACTACACTACATCGATATAGCTATATATTGAAGGTGCATATGGCCTGCTACTTTCCATAAAGTCGCTAGTATGCATGCTTTGTAAATTTCATGATGCAGTTAGCCGAAGAATTGATATTTTCTCCCTAGATGTGTCTTAGGTCACGAGATACTCAAATGGAACTCATTCAATCAAATCAGTGTGTGATAATAGAGAGAAAGTGGAAAATGTTGTGATGCACCGATGGTTGTGTGCTCTCTTTTCTGTATCATCACATAATCTGTATTCTGGCTACTCAGAAACAAAGGGGCATATTTACAAGGAGATAATGCCACCAGAACGTCCCTTTTTTAGATGTTCTGGTGGGGTTAACTCCTTCGCCTTATTTACAAGGTGGCATAAGCCACTTAACGTATCTTCACACCGACTTGTAAATAATTCCCCTATTCACCCATCACTTAGCGTGAAAGGGGCATGCAATGGGTGTTATGGGCGTTCCGTCGCAACACCCATTGCTTTTTGATGCTGCCCCATATTTACAAGGTATGGGGTAGCGCTAAAAATACGACCAGGAAATACCTGGTCTTAAACAGGAGATATGAGGAGAAATGTTTTATTTTTCCTCGTATATTGCTCTTTCCACATGTGCTGCATTCTGCAAAATAGAGAGATAGAGCAAATCGCCTGTAAAGATAGTTTATGTGCAGGAAGGAGTACCTTCCTGCACATAAACAATCACCCTTGCAGCGCAGGCATGCTAGCAAATTGGCACCAGGGTCCCTTCGGTGGCGCTAGGCATTTTTTTTGTTGCACCAGCGCTAGGGATAATGCTGGGGTGCCCCGTATTTTTGTAAATACAGCGCATCCCTCCCTGTGTTTTAAAACTGCCGGAGCACAGCATTGCCAATTTTGGAGAAACACAGAGCTCCGCCAGTTTATTGTAAATATGCTCCATAGTCTTATTGCCTCCTTACATATGCCTCTTACAGACTCATTCAGAGCCTTTGACAGGAAGCTTTTTAGTTGCCTTTTAAAAGGCACACAGTCTTTTTGAGACCCCATGATCTGAAATATTTGTGTTTATGCCTTAATGTGCAATGGCAACAGGTGTTAGAGTAACATCAGTAGGGAGAAAATCTGGAAAGGACCCAAAAGAGCTCTTGCACAACATAAAAGCTTTGGGCAGCAAAGCACTAGAAAAAAATTAACCCTGGGCAAAGCACTACGCTACGCTTGTGTAGTTTGCGAAGTATGCACTACTTCGCACTACGCGAACTGCGCGTAGCACAGTGCAAACACGCGTAGCGTAGTGCAGCGGTCATTTTTTGCTTGCTCGCGGTCCTCAACGTCAAGTTAGCGACCGCGAGAAAGCAAAATGACATCCCGGCGAGACTTTTTCCTTGTTCGCGATCAGCAACATCAAGTTGCCGATCGCGAGCGTGGAAAATAAACATCCCGGCGAGATTGTCAACGCGGGGAGGTCAGGTTTGCGTATGCTTGCGACCGCTCACGATGAGAAACTACCAGTCCGCGTTGAGAAAGCTGCTGCTCGAGTAAAAATCTACATGAGCGGCAGAAAACTACAGCTCGCACTGTGCAAGATGCCGTTTTCAATGATTGCACAGTGCCGGATGCTTGTCCGCACTGTGCAATCATTGAAAACGGCATCTTGCACGGTGCGAACAGGGTACTACGCAGTTCGCGTAGTTCTACGCGTAGCTCGCAAAGTGCACTTTGCGTAGCTTTGCGTAGTGCTACTTCTCAAACTACGCCCAGCCCTAAAAAAAACATTGATGAGCAACACTATAAAGTGCCGTGAGCAACATGAGGCTCATTAGTGAAAAGTTGAGGACCACTATTACATACCATTATGTTTTTATATAATGTCATAGTCCTGTTCATTCTCTTTCAAATGACCTATCCTCTGCAGTAATGCTGCTTTTCTGTCTGTGGAGATTAGTGCGGTACCACTCTGATTAATCTGATCCCCTGCATTATATAAGTGCTTTCTGGGTATAAGACTGAATATTATAGAGGATTTCCTCGACTCACACTCAACAATCTTGTTATTTTCAAATATTATTGGTGCAGCCCCCTTTACTAAAAGTCTGGGGCACTCGACTGGAAGGGAAGGGACATCCACTTCGCTTTTTAACAGTTGTTGTTTATTGTTTGTATAATCCAAACAGAAGATAATACAAAGAAAAAACAAAGAAAGTATCATTTACAGGAGCAGCCAGGGAAAACCAAGAGTACAAAAGGAAAAAGCAAATCATACATGTGGGAATACACAAGTGGCAGGAGAGAATTGGTGAGGCAGGATTGTGATGAATCATATATATTGTGAGTAATAAAGTAATGATATGCTACAGAATTAAAGCGCCAGCTGTGTAATATAGAAGTGATATATATAGCTTAACATGAGATCAGTATACATTTTCTTGAGAAAACATTTAGAGGCAATAAACTAAGACAATGGCTCATTGTTCTTGGAGTATTGAGGGATCGTAGGGGCAAAAATGGATATGTGCTCACTGTGAAAAAAGGTACTGTAAGGGGCTGATTTACGAATATTTGACTGACAAGGGGTAGAGGACGTAGGGTGTATATTGGGGTGAGGCCTCATGGGGTTCACTGTTATCGATATAGGCGTCAAGGGTTCCCCACAAAGGTCTAAGCTGTGATTTCCATGGAGGGTGTTGTAAGGTAATGTTGTCCGCACCTCTCACGTGTGCAATCTAGTCCAACCGTGAATTGAAAGTGGTGGAATCAGTGTTTTTCCAATTGGTAAGAATGGACCTACAGGCGCCTGTTAGTAGAATGTCTTGAAGTAGTGCATCATCGGAGGAACTTAGGCAAGGGTCTAAAAACCACATAATGATGGATTGACACTTGCGTTTAATCTGTAAGTCAAATGGTGTCAAGAGAAAATTGAATACTCTGTCCCAAAATGTATTGACAGCGCTGCAGTAAAAGATCAGGTGTGGTAAATCACACATTTCTTTATTACAGTTCCAGCAAATTGGATCATCTTTGAGGATAACTGCGTGGAGACATGAGGGGTCCAAACAATTCTATGTAAAAGTCAGAATTTGGTCTGGGAAAGTGCTGGTATAATTTTGTGGGAAATGACCGATTTCCAAATCAAGTTCCAGTTCTCTTCAGATTTGGAGTTATGTTGGTCACATTTTTCCTGTATGCCTAGGCTAAGTCATTTGGAGATTGGTTGTAAGAGTTTGTAATATCTTGAGACATGGTGCCCAGATCTGTTGGCTATGGTAATCAGCCTAGGAAGGGAATGGTCTTGTGAAGATGGTTTGGCTTTAGATATACAGGATTTAAGCTTAAGGAAATCATAACAATCCAATTTTTCTAAGTTGAATTGGTTTTAAAGCTCTTTGAAGGTAAGTGGGTAGTTTTTGGGCCTATTTATAACAAAAATTAGATGCCTTTAGAGATTCACGGTTTCCAATAGAGTGGGGTTCCATTGATCTTAAATGACATGTTATTCCAGAGAGAGATCATATTAGAGGACTTTATCGAAACATCCAGGCGTCTGTCTAGTTTTAGCAAGGCCTGTTTAGTGTTTTGAAAAATGTGTTTGGCTGGTAGGGAAGATTTCATTTTGGTCTACAGTAGCATGATGAGGTGAGAGTCTTCCAGGACTGCTCGTTCAACTAGTAGCCAGGCTGAAGTGTAATCTAGTGGTGGGGAGAACCACATGGAGACCTGTTTTGGCAGGAAATTAGCTTGGAAGGTTATGAAATTTGCAAAGTTTATCCCACCAAGATTAACAGGAAGATGGACTTTCTTGATTGAGATCCTGGATTGTTTATTTTGGCAAATAAAATTGCATTAAAGTTTGTTTAGTTTGCGGTAGAAGTCATTGAGGGGTAAGTGGGAGCATGCATATGAGGTAGTTTACTATAGGTGTGATCATCATTTTTGTGGTATCAATGCATCCCCCCCAGGTAATAAATTTGGGGTTTCCAGCTCTCCAGAAGATTTTGTGTTTTCTGTAGGGTCTTTTTTTCATTGTGTTGTAATGTATCTATTAGGTTGGATCTGAATTCTATCCCTAGATATTTTAGGTAAACAGTTTATCATGATGAATCATTTAAATAATTGTCTTGTGGGGTTTAAACAAATGGTATAGTTAAAAAAGTAAAGATTGTATACACATTTTGATTGTAACCTTTTATCAGGAAGTTAAAATCAAGTGCCTGGATACCCTCTCAGGTAATTAGTGCGGTCGGTATACAAATCAATATACCATAACATAAAAATTTACATAAAGTGCAAAAAAGTGTTTTCCGAAACATATATAAACTAATATTTAACAAATCTAAAACCCACGTATATTCTCTCTGTTGTTTCACAATTTATTAAGGTACCAACCATAATGTTCCATGTTAAGAAATTAGTCTGCATGTCCGGGCTGCTTTGTTCCTCCCGACATTAACATTGATTCTTTCGATCTTTGCTTCTTTTTTATCAAAGTTGGTGCAAGATTTCATTGCTGAGTATGGCTCTTGTTGTTTTCTGCGCCATTAGCGTTAATCCTAAAATCTTCCTTTTATGGTCTTGAAATCAAAAGTAAACAATGCGTTTAATCAAAATTACTTTTCTTTCAGTTTCTTTGTTTTTGGCATCAGTCCTGCCTACCTCCTACTCTGTTTTTGCAATCAGCAGTGATGCAGGTGTTCTCTCCGAAGTGTAGTACTTACAGTCATTCCAATTACTGGTAAGTATCTTTGTGTTGGTAATCAGTCTGGAGAACAGATTAGCTTTTAATATGAAGGGCTTATTTTGTTATCATAATTCCGCTGTATTTTGGTTCTTTTGAAGGTTGTAATTCTTGCAGTCTATAATATAGTTGATTCTATAGGAATCGGACAGTTTTCTTATTTAGTCCAGGTTGTGTTAAAAGGTTTAGCTTCTCAATACAGTGTAGTGCACACTGCTGCATTGTTTTCCATACATCCTCACTGTAGCGGGTCTTTGTACCTGCTCCCAGATTTGATATCGCAACTGTGAAATTTGACGCTATGGCGGAGGAGCAACGCCCCCCCCCTGCCAGCAGCATTAAAAAAAAGAAAAATGAAACGATAAAAAAACCAATTTATTATTGTTTTATTTTGTTTCCAGGCTGATCTTGGGGGTCGGGCCATGGGGGATGAGAGGAACCGAGGAGGAGAGTTGGGAACTGCTATCAGTGCACATGACGATTTGTCTGGCTGTCTCAGACCCGCCGAACTGTCATGCGCACTGAAACTCTCTCCAATCCAGCTGAGTTGCTGGGTTGGAGACAGCAAAGCACAGGCTCCCAGTCTCCATGGGAGCACAAATCCTCGGTGCTCAGGCCGATCCTGAAGCTGCTTTCCTGCATGAGAGCAGCTTCAGGATTGTCTGCAGGGGAGGCTAGGAGCCTGTGCCAGCATTGTAGCCATGAGTGGAGCAGAAGACCAGTGATGTGGCAGGTTGCAGATGGTAGATAAGTTCTTTTTTATCCCCTTTTTTTGTTGTTGGGGTCGTCTCTACCCAACCCCCCACTTTCTCCTCCGATACCGGCCGCTACTGAGTGCAAGACTGAATTTGGTAATGAGGCTCCTGAAGACAGATTAATGGTTGACTTATTCTGACTGTTTAGCTTGTGCATTATCTGGTCAACATAACGCTTAACACCAGTCGTGGCCCATGCAGGTAAGAGTGGTGGGGTGGGGGGGGATTTCGACAGACGATGATGAGGGAAAATGAAACAACAAATTTTCCCTCGTCATCGTCCATCAAAATCGCCTCCAATCCGGCCCTACCGCCCCACCGCTCTTACCTGCACGGTCCGCCGCTGCTTGACACAAGGGCATTCCATCAATGTTAAATGTGTGAAACATTGCCCATGCTCTTCCGCTAGCTTTGCAGACAAATCATCATCATTAATGTAATATGTACTAGTTTGAAAATCATGACAAATATAGACAGATTTGTCCAAGCGCTGGCTCTGAAACTAAAATCCATTGATGATGCCACATCATTGGACCTAGCATGCCCCGTAGCAACAAGTTTTACACTCTAACCTCAGTGTTGTGTGAGTACATTTCTCATTATAAAGTAGGCCACTGATACACAGATTACTGCTACTTTCATAAGCGGCTACCTCAGTGTTAACATTTTTCCCGATATTCTTGGCTTCCACAGTCACACAAACAAAATCTATGTCAGGATTTAGGCGAAGCACAGACAGGACAATTAGGCACAAGGTGCATTGGGGGTAAATTAGGGGGGCAATGGAGGATGGGTCAGTGGAAACTGAAGAGGTTGGGAGCACGACAGTTAATCGCCAGAAAGTTGTTACTCACTTCTGGGTTACTGGTGGCAGCCCACTACAACCCTTCATGACTTGTAACCTTTGCCTGGCAGGTGTGTTGTGAGTTGTTGTGGCTCTTTGCTTCCATACCATTTTGCGTCTTTTACCTGCCCCTCTTGTTTGTTACTTTCCTCCCTCTCTGCTCCGCTTGGTTTTTAACGATAAACCTCCTTTACTCCTTGTTGCTGTGTTTGTGTGCCTCCTCTCTGGCTTGCTCATGAAAGGTGAGTTTGTGGTGGCATCTTGGACCCTCAGCTGAAATCCAGGTCTTTCAAAATCTCGCCAAAGCAATTTCTGCTGTCAAAACCAGCAACCCTTACAAATGCTGCTGTATTGTGAATGTGCAGCCCAGCTAGCATCCCTTACTTACCTATTGCTCTCTGTCTTCTATGCAGCTGGTTCAACTGGGCGTTGAGATGGAGTTGAGCTGTCCCTCAAGTGAGAGGATTCTCTTGTTGAAGAGTGAGATCCAGTATGGTGATTCCCTCTCTCGGTCGCTCTCTCCCGTTCCCTGTTTTGCCCAAATCACTACATTAGGTGGTTACTCCATCTTGATCACCTGCGTAGGTATTCAGAGATAGGAGGAGCTTGCAGCAGGTCTACATATCCAAAACCAGATATACTAATGCATTCGATCACCACATTTCAAACACTGTGTTAAAACATTGATCAGCAGCAGGAATATTCAGCCTTCCAGGTCTAATAGTTTTTCAATGAACTAATTCAAATTTCTTGAGTAGACTCTCAGGAGGACACTATTGTTTATGATTTTAGATAGTAAACGCCAGTGTCTCTGAAAGACCACCACCATGCCATATATTCAGGCCTTAATTTCTGACTTTACAAACTGTAACTCAAGGAGATAAGCAACATTCTCAGCTATAGAATCAATAGGGCTGAACAAAGATGCAAAGGGTTCTTTATACATAGCTGCACTACTCTGCTGTTTTAATTAAAATGGTTATCTCTAACTAAATAAGGCCATGAGTATTGGCCCACGTGTTGCTACACCAATCATCATAATGGGTTTAACTGTCCCTCTGGTCTTTGCAACAGCTTGTTGTCTCTGGCATACATGATGAGCAAGTTCCGTGACAAAGAGCCTCTGGCAGTATTTTATTCTGGCTGTATCCATTCTGACCTTGACAGCTCTTCAATGTGCTTTCCATCTCCTTGTAAGGTATCTCCTCTTGCAGAATTATGTTACCTGTGGACACTGCAGCAGGCTTTGCAGACTATTGAACTGGTTGACTTTGACAATATCCCCTGATGAAGTTAAGAGCTTCCGAAATGCATTCCGTGAAAAGTTGCCATTTGTTGTGAACCACAAATGCTAAACATGGGCCTCATTTATGAAAAGTGACGCATCGCTGCATGAAAACAGCGATGCGTCACTTTTCACTGCGTACTCCTTGCGACACCAATGATGCGTCATATTTAATGTATGACGCATCATGTCGCAAAGAGTTACAGATACGTCAGTATTTCTGACGTATCTGTAAGCGCAAAAGTGATGCATTGCTGGAGTGTGTCACAAAAGTGACGCAACTCCAGCAATGCTCCCTTTCACATGGGGCAAGCCCCATGTGAAAGGGCATGCGTCAGTCTTACGCCTGCTGTGAGGCAGGCGCAAGATTTTGACGCAACGGCGTCCTAAAAGTGACGCAGTGAAATCTCATAGATTTCACTGCGTCACTTCTACGACCCTTCCTTGCATCAGAACGCCCCCTTGCATACATTATACCTGGCACGGGTATAATGTGGCGCAGGGGTTTACAAAGTGACGCATCTACCTAGATGCGTCACTTTGTAAATATGGTGCTACAAGGCACATTATTTACGCTGCTGATGCGTCAAAAAAAGTGACGCACCAGCGGCGTAAAAGTGACGCACAGCCTCATAAATGAGGGCCCATGTATCTAAACACGAGGCGGTGGTCAATGTAATTCCACTGGATAGAGATTGTGGGCACTAATTGGAGATTACCATCCTCTCCCAACAAATCATTGGAAAAAAAGATGCCACAGGTACCAACATGAGTATTTCACCTCCTGGCACATTATTTGGGGAAAAAGGTTATTTTATATGGTGCATAAATTACGTTGTTTCCTCTAGGGCTCAGGGTTTTATATCAGGGGTGGCTAGTGTTATTGAGCGTAATGGTTGCCCTATTACCCTGAGTAGAGAGGCGAGAGGACAAAAAAGACCGAGCAGCTAGAAATAAATGACCACTTGCTGCTCGGTAATAAAGTGGGCCGAACCTTTGTCTTTCAACTAGGGGAGAAGGAAGTCGAATTGTGGACATGTCCTTCTGAGCATGTGCCAGAAGGGTGAGGTATTGCTCGATCTGCAGGCACAAGCTACAGCAGTGTCATCATGTTAGAGGGCGCAGTGAAGTCCAGTGGCATCTAAAAGGTTGCATTTGGGGGTGTACAGACAGTGACCCTGGGAGGAGTTAACAAAACTCCATTAATTTCAATTGGAGTGGTCGGGGCAGGCTGAAGGAGACAAACGGGTAGTGGGTTGGTCATCACGAGAGGGGGCGGGCTGTAGGAGGAAAGCCTCTCTTCTGATTAATTTGCTGTAACACCAGTGCTTCAAATGGGCCAGTACTCACAGGTACTGAGTACCAGTACTTCTTAATTTTATCATTCTGAATACCGGCACTTCTCTACTGCCGAGGAGAGTACCGGTACTCCGTACTCATGAAGCGCTGGTGCTGGACGGCCTGTCTCTGACAGCCAGGGCACTTTTGTAGGCCTGAGCCGAGTCCCCACTGAACTATTCAGCTTGGGCTCATTAGCATACCGTCGGGGTCTTCACCATCCTGCTGTGTTGCAAACACAGAAATCGAGGCAGCCCGGTGACAACGCATTCAGAAAGCCATGGGAGGTAAGGTTCAAATGGCTTCAATCCCACCTGATTCTTTCGTGTAAGTGTCTGTTCATGTTTGTCTGCTTGCCTGTGATTGTTTTTGAGTGAGAAAAACACGAGAGAAAGGGGGAGAGAATATAGGTATACCAGAGGAAATGTGGAATGCTCATGTGTATACGTCTGCTTGTTTATTTCTGTGTCGCTCGAGAATATATAGTATGTTGCCAAGCAACAGCAATTAACAGTATTGATGTTGCAAATATTATAAAACAAGGAAATGTTAAAATATCAATGCATTTGGCTTTCGTTGTGTAATGAGTAAACAAACCTTCGTTTATTGAAAGACATTTCTCTTGTGTTTTGATATGTGCTGGAAGTCGAAGTATCCGCATGTCTTCCCCTAAGCCCCGCCCCCAAGCCCGCCCACTCACCACATTTAAATGAGTATCTGCACTGCTTTCCCCCCATTTAAAGCACTGTGTAACACATATGTAATACTGCATGATTTCGCTTTTGAAAACAACGTTCTAAACCGTAGCCTGAAACTGAGCCTGTCGCTTCAGAGTGTGCCTCATTTCGTTTCTTGCAACAGAGGCCCAGAGACTCAAGGAGCTGGCCGTGGGCAATATAATAAATGTTGGCACAAAATGATCACAGAGAGGCCCAGTGATTGGTTTAATCTGGCTGAGATAGATACTGAGCACAGCCTTTCAACTCGCAGCACCCATCATGCCAGAAACATCATCACACTTTGTCTAAAGGTTGTTTTTAGATGGGGGGGAATTAAGAACAAATACCAGGCGAAAAAATATAAAGATGTGTTGAACATTAAAAAATCTGTGTTTCTTTTACACACTGAAGAGTTTCAACTTCATACATCAGATGATGTGAACTTTAATAAAAGTCTGAGTTTTTAAACCTCAACTGAGTACCCTTCCTGTACAAGAGCCCTGCCGATGACAATGGCTCCAGTGCTTAACTTATGCTGTTGGTGGGGCAGTTTTTTTGGGACCGGTGCTAATTTTCATTTTGTTGAATGTGCAGCACCAAAGTGCATTAGGCTGCCACTGACATTGGGTAGGGTGTGTTGTCATGCGGCACAGGAACAGACAGTACTGTGCAGTACAAGGAAAGTATTGTGCTGCCTGGCAGGTAATCTTCCTTGACATGCCACCTGTCTGAGTCGCTGGCAGCCCCTGAGTGCTTTGTCGGGCGCGGACCCAAATGATGACCAGAGACTGGTGTTGGTGCAGGCCAGGCACAGTGGACTCACTGACAGAGTTGACCCTGCCGGTGGATTTTGTTAGTTTTGAGCTCAGACTGTATGCTGAGCTGCCTTGTAGCAATAAGAAGTTACAATGGCCATTTTACAGAGGCTCAGGCTGTCCCTGGGCTGTGCACAAGGAGCACAGCTGACTGCACAGAAGTGACGCAGGAGGGGTCCCCACCGTGAGCAGTCAGAGGATATGCTGAAGGGACCCTCTTTGTATGGAAAGCGTGACCTTGCTAACTAATGCCTCTGCTCTGCTATCGCCCCCAAAAATCTGCCATGATGAAATGGAAATGCTGTATGGTTTTCCTTTCCCATAAACCAAATAACAGGGGCACCTGCTCTGTCCAGGCATTACCAGAGACAGTAAGTTACTGTGCTCTGATCTTTGAAATAGTGTTATAAAACATGTGGTTGAAAAGTATGGAGCGTGTGAGTTCCTTAATTCTTCTGGGCCATTTTTAATGCATCTTTGCAACTTTTACACATTTTAAATTCTACATTTAAAAAATAATGTATTCAAAATCTAATGCACATATAATTTATAAAAAAAATTAAAAACTATTTTATTGGTTTTCATGAACGTAAACAGCAGCTCGACGTTTCTTGCATTTTAATGCACGTATAATTTAGATTTTTCACAGCCTGCTGGGCAGAAAATCTGGATTTTATTAACCCGTTTACTGCTTCGAATGTTCAGCCCCAGTGCTGAACGTTCGAAGAAACAGGTGCGGCCACGTCGGCCAACGGATGTGCGCAGCACTGGCAAGGTAGTGTTCGCGACGACCGTTGGCCGACGGCAGCACTAAAGGGGTTAAGGACACGAAGGCTAATATTATGCAAATCTCCTTTATTGCCACAGCTCAGCAGCAACAATTGAATAGAACTTCAATGAACATTCTGAAGAGAAGAAGAGTCCCTCTATGACCAGGTATCTTCCTTCTTTGACAGGCTGCGAAGAAAGAAATCCAACGCGTAGTAGAACATGACTCCAAACGAAGGTTTCCCAAATCCCAGTCCAGAGGGTTGAAAATTTGTATTCTGAAAGAAGAAGAAGAATACAATTTCATAATATTTGTTCCAGCAATAGGGTGGGTTAAAATTCAGACCAAAAGTGGCGGGATAATATTAGCCTCCGTGTCCTTAATAAAATCCAGATTTTCTGCCCAGCAGGCTGTGAAAAATCTAAATTTTATGGCACGACACAGAGACCATATTATGCAAGTTCAAAGTACATTAAGAACATTATCAATCACATTAGAGATTGGCCTAAAATAGCAAGTCTTAAACATATTATCATTTGACCAGTCTGCCACCCTAAGTATTTCCTGTAATCCCCCACCAAGGAAGTAGGCTTTGGAAGCTGATGCACCTCTGAGAGAGTGAGCTCCAAAGATAGAGGTGTCCACACCGCTTTCACACATAACTCCCTTCACCCACCTTACTAGGGTTGGGGAGGAAACTCCCTTATGGGGAAATCTATAGGAAATTAATAACTGAGTCTCATTCAATCTCAGATGAATAGTTCTCCTCTCATACTCTTTCCGACATTTAACCACACAGAGTCTTTCATTCTGTGGAAAGAAGGGGTAAAAAATAGAAGAGGACATAGTTTTGGTTCTTTTCTTGAGATAGAAACAGACACCCTCTGGTTGAAAGGATCTGCTAGAAAAATCTAAAGCTCTGACATCAGAGGTTCTTATAAAGGATACCAGGCACAGTAAAACAGTAAGTTTAAAAGAGATACGTTTCAAGGAGAGAGAGGAGTTCTCTCCCCAGGAGGATAAGGTTCGAAGTACCAGTGTAACATCTCAAAGGGCGGAATATTTAGCAATTGGAAGATTAAGGACTCTCATGCTTCTCATAATCTTTTTAGTTAGCAAGCTCTGTCCAACAGAGTGAGCATCAATAAGGCAGTGTCCTGCAGAAATTGCAGATCTGTAGACATTGACGGTTCTGTAAGAGAGTCCTAAAGTAATGAGTTCAGATAAATAGTTAATAGCGTGAACTAGATCAACTGAAACGGGATCATAACCTCTTTGAAAACACCAGCGAACCCATTTGTTCCACGGCAGTCGATATGCCTTCCTTGTATCGGGAGCCCATGATTCAGAAATGAGTCTGAAAGCATTTGGCGAAAGCCCTGGGATTTGCCATTGTCTCCTGAAATCCTCCATGCAGTCAGAACCAGAAGACCCTGATCTACGAGGGGATGAATGTCTCCTTCTGGACCCAAGAGTATTTCCCTGAACGAGGGTATTAGGATTGGAAAGTCTATGCTCATCTCCAGAATGACTGGAAACCAGGCTTGGGATCTCCAAAGTGGAGCTATTACAGTTATGTTCTCGTTGTAGCGCCGAGCGTGAAGAAAATGTTCGTCTGTCCAGTCTCCAGTTGTTGGAGTCCCTGAAATTCCTAGAGAACCAGTCTGCCACACCATTGCTTAACCCTGGAAAATGTTCCGCTATAACCGAAATTCCCTTGTTCAAACAATATTCCCAGAAGCCCTTCGCCAGGTCCGTCAGACCCTTGGAGTGTGGTCCGCCCAGTTTGTTGACATAGCGGACTGCTGACACGTTGTCCATCCGTAATGTCACACAGCAGTTCACTGCTTTCGGTGTGAAACTGCGAATTGCAAATGAACCTGCCAGTAATTCTAAGCAGTTGATATGCAACCTCTTCTCTTGGGCGGTCCAACGTCCGCCTGTTGAGTAGTTGCCACATCTTGCCCCCCATCCTTCCAAAAATCGCATCTGATTCTATTATTAGATCCGGTTCCTCCCCGAAAATGGCTCTGCCATTCCATGCTTCCGCATTCTTCAACCACCAGAGGAGTTCGGTCCTCGACTCCTGGTCTAGAGATATCATTTGGGAGTATGAATGGTTTGATCTTAGAGCTCCCGCTTATAGCCTTTGAAGAGCTCGATAGTGGAGGGGTCCCGGGAAGATAGCTTGGATCGTTGAGGATAAGAGACCCACGATTCTCGCTAGGGTTCTTAGTGGGAAGGTCTTTTTCGCGAGTGCCTTTCTCAGATCCTTCCTCACCTTCCTTACCTTTTCCGCAGGTAATTTCAGTTCTGCTTTTAGTGTATCTACCATGAAGCCCAGAAACTGTGTTTGTTGGCTCGGTATTGTACAAGACTTTTTCGTGTTTATGATAAAACCTAGATGTTCTAGAAGCTGGATTGCGAGGTTTGTGTGAAGGGACGCAGTCTGTTTCGACTGGGCAATTATAAGGATATCGTCGAGGTATATGATTGATCTTACCCCTCTTTCCCTGAGCCAAGTAGTCACGGGACACAATACCTTGGTGAAGCACCAAGGGGCGGACGATAGTCCGAAGGGGAGACTGCAAAATTGGTATAGTTTTCTTCGACAAGTGAACTGGAGGAATTTCTGATGTGCTTCCCAGATCAGTATTGTCAAATAGGCGTCTTTCAAGTCTAACCTTGTGAGGCAATCCCCTTTCCTTGAAATGTCTCTTAAAAGGTGTATACCCTCCATTTTGAAGTGGTGGTAGACTACCCAATGGTTCAAATCTTTCGGATATATCACAGGTCTCTGTTCTTTGTTTTTCTTTTCCACTAGGAAAACGTTGCTGAGGAATCCCGGTGTCTCTGTCTCGATTATTGCCCCTTTTTTAAATAATTCTTTTACCTCTTGAGAGACTAGGGGCCCGATGTAGGTAGCCCTTTACCGATCGGAATCGGCCGAAAATACCAATTTTCGGCCGTTTCCGATCGGTAAAGGGCTATCGAGATGTAGGGGCACATTTTCGGTAATTTTACCGAATCGTTATCATTTCCGAATCGGTAAAGTTACCCAATCGGTAATATTTACCGATTCGGTAATAATGACGATTCGGTAGAACTACCGAAAATGCAATGTAGGTAGCCAATGTTCCATCAGCACATGGCCTACAGAATCGGTATTTTACCATGGAATACAAATCCATGGTAAAAAACCGATTCCTGTGTACATGCACATCTGTGCATGTACACATGTGCCATGTGACAGACAGACGTGCCCTTAGGGCATGTCTGTGTGCCACATTGCACACATGCCCGTTTTGGGGGTGCTAGAGGGTGTCAAAGTGACACCCCCTGCACCCTTGTGAATTCTTCAATTACCGATTCGGTAAATACCGAATCGGTAATGCCTAATCATTCCTATGGGCTTCAAAGCCCATAGGAATGAATGGGCATTACCGATTCGGTATTTACCGAATCGGTAATTAAAGAATTGTTAAGGATTCGGTAACGAATCCAGATGTTGGGACCTACATCCCATTTACCGATTTTTGATTACCGAATCGGTAGGATTCGGTATTTCAAAATCGGTAAATGGGATTTACCTACATCGGGCCCTTTATCCCTCTCCTTGTGTGAGAATTTGATCTCCCGCGGGAATCGTGTCTGGAAGGGGACATCGGTAAAGTCTATTTTGTAACCCCTTACTGTATGCAAGACCCAATTGTCATGAGTTACCAAATTCCAATTCCCAGCGAATTGACGTAATCTCCCTCCCACCTTTGGAGGGGTACCTGAAGGGTCTTTCAAGGTTCCTACCTGTTGAAAAAGAGCGTTGTCTCCGTTCACCTCTGAAGGGATGTCCACGGTTCCTTTGTCTTTGTGGGTAGAACTGATGTGAGCCGTATTTGTTGGAAAATCTTCCACCACGGGCGATGAAGGGTCTTGAGGAGTGTGCTCCGCGGCCGGGAAAACGACCCAGCATTCTCCCGACCCTGGTAAAAACTCTATCCTGGAACACTTTTTTAATTTCCTTTTGGGATTTTTGGATCGAGCTAAATGCGCTCACATATTAAGCCATTTCTTTGATAAAATCTTCACCAAAAAGGAAGCCTTGAGAGTCGGCACCTCCAATCTCTTTTGGCTAATTCTATAAGTTTGGGATCTATTTTCAATAGTACTCCTTTTCTCCTCTCCGTGGAAATGGCAGTATTCGCGTTGCCAACAAGGCATATGGCTCTCTGTACCCACTCGCTGAGTTCTTTAACGTCGATCTGATTATTCCCCGGGTAGGCTGATTCGGTCATCTTAAAAATGTTGGTGAGTGGACCTATGACGTCAAGAAAGCGATCTTGACAGGATTTTAATCCTTTATCTAACCCCTCCTGGGGTCCCTGTTGTTTTTGGCTATGAAGGCCACGACCTTGGGGTCTAATTACGGGGTCATAGCAATTTTGTTGGGTAGTGAGGGGCGTGGGCATTCGGACCTAAGTCTAGATCTGACTTCTTGGGGTATTTCCTTTCTTAGCCAGAAGGAGAGGTAGTCCACAATGTGTTGGGATGGGGTCCATTCTGGGGATAAGGGGTGTTTAATTGGCAAAGGGTCGAACATTTTGTCCCCAAATGGGTCCACGAGTACTGTATTGGACCCTGAGGCCTTAGAAGCCCCTTCCGAGCTTCCAGTTCCCCTCATCTGATCATCGTCCACATCGGTATTGAAACCAGAAGAGCAGGACAGTTCAATCTCTTGCTCACAGCTCTCATCGCTGTCAATGTGGATGGGAAGCTCTGGGCCTTCATCTTGCCCATCTGGGGTGCCCGAGGTACCATTCTTTTCACCACCCCGAAGGCGTGAAGAACTGGAGGTTTTGGGCTTCTTCGCGCCCTTCTTAATTTGATTCCCTCCAATAGCCCTCTTTTTAGTAGCTTTAGATGCCCCATTAAGTTTACTTGTGGAGGGGATAGAGGGTAGGTTGTATATGGACTCCAGTTTTTTATTTATTGCGTCATCAATAGACCCCAAGGCTTTCTCCAAAGCCTTATTGATGAGTTCCTCCAACTTTTGTTCAATACTTGGTTGAGATGGGGCTGTAGACATTGTAAATTAGTATGTATGAATGAGGTTTCTTTTTTTTAATAAAGTTACAAGCCAGGGGTTAGTCAGAATAACAAACCTGCCGATTAAGTCGTTGGTTTGAATGAAGGGAAGGTTGGATTGCAAAGTTATGCAGAGAGGGTTACAGAGTAAGGCGAGTCGAGTCAACAGCTGATTACAGCAATAACGCTATTGTTGCGTTGAAATTGACAGTTGAGATAATCCCAACCTGTCAAAATGTCCCCCGCATTTGTCAGAATAGCATATTCCCAAACATCCAAAATGGCTGTCACGCACGTAGTCAAGCGTGCGTGATCGGCCGCTAACGTCCTTTTCTCTAAATCGCGCGTCGCCGTCATGGCCGAGAAAAGCATCGTCGCGGCGGCATCGTTGTGGCCGCGGGAATCGGTGTGAGGATGGGGTCGGGTCACATAGGGACTGCGGAGAGTCATGTGCGATTCGTGGAGTGAAGGTAGGCGCCTCTTTGAGATTGCGGGATCAGAGCGAGAGTGTGAGCGTGCGGCACCCCAGTCGGTATGGCTTAAAAAATGCACACGCAGGACATCAGTTTGAAGTTTTTCCAATTTGAAATAAAATCGGAAAGAGGAGTGAACAAAAAAAAAAACTAGTACGGGAAGGGCACTAAGACCCGTAATGAGAATTAAGGCTAGTAAGAGCCATAAGTCTCGTCATTGCTGAAGGCAAGTCAGGAAAAGAAACACATCGACATTGTCACTGCTGAAGACAAGGGGAATAAACACATTGCTATCCATTCTTCAAGAAGCACACCAAGACGTTATAAGCTTCAAAAGTACACCAGTCATACACACAGATAGCGCTAGAAATGCAAAATCACAAGTAAAAGTGCTAAGCTTGAAGAGGTAGCATTTATCTTTCTGAGCAGCAGCAACAAAGAAGGAAGATACCTGGTCATAGAGGGACTCTTCATCTCTTCAGAATGTTCATTGAAGTTCTACTCAATTGTTGCTGCTGAGCTGTGGCAATAAAGGAGATTTGCATAATATGGCCTCCCTGTCATGCCATAAAATTAAAGCCTGTTTTAAAGTCTCTACATTTTCTTCAGAAATACTTTATCATAATTATGTTGTTTTTCTAGATGTCGAAATGTACTTGTGGTAAATCACTATGATTAAACGGTTGTTCCTGTTTTTTTCCTACTGGGGGCTCTAAGAGGATAGTTCTTGGTGTGTGTATCTCACTTTATGGTACATTATTTCTTCAGAGGGTCTTTTGACCAGAGGAGATGTGAAGCCCTGAGAAAGGAGAGAGAGCATTGGTCAAGGTGATAGACGAAAGGAAGCAATCTCAGAACAGAAAGAGGTGAAAGGAATGTCAACAAGATGAAAGATAATAGGGAAGAAGGGAGAGAGGAGAGCCACAGGAAAAAAGCAGGGGAGAGAAGGCACACCAGTGTGAAGGAGAGAGAGTGAGATTGATGTGCCTATAGGGGAATGAAAGCGGGAATGGAGACGAGAGAAATAAAACAGCTTAGAAAGGGTGGAGACAAAAACGAAAAGAGTAGAGGTGAAGTGGGGAGAGAGCTGATAAGGACTACTTTATAGACTGTAAAGAGATGTGTTAGAGGGGATAGGGAGCAGGGCATGGATAGAAGGGTCAAAAAGTGAATAGAATGAAGAGGAGGGACACAACAAATTATAAATAGTGGGAGAGAGGTGTAGGAAAGAGCCCCTTTTTCCATGTTTGCCCCCCACTATTTGCCTGATGTTAATGCTCTTTACACTAAGTGGGAGAGGAGTTGGCCAAACGGCTAGCGCGGTGTACCTTGAATCTGGGGGAACTGGGTTCGAGTCTCGGCAATGACGCCGAACATCCTGTGATTCTGGGCAAATCACTTAATCTCCCTGTGCCTAACAAAAAAAATAACAAAAAAATGAATGCGTCCTTGTGTAATGAAACTGGGGCTATGTAAAGCGCTCTGATTTCCCGATTCGGGTCAAGTTAGCACTATATAAAACTCTGTAAAATAAATAAAATTAAAAAAAGTGTGACCTGGGTTCCTGCTAATCAGGTACCCAGGGCCTGTGCTCTTTCTCTAAAACAGTACCTTTGCACCCCCACTTGGCACCTCTTTGGCCACATGTAAATCTCTTGTAAAACGTACCATGGGTACCAAGGGCACTGTGACCAGGGAAGGTCTCGAAGCACTGCAGCACATTTTGTGCCACCTTTAGAGGCCCTGTACCATAATACATACATGCTACCCTTGCAGGCAGCGTGTTTTGGTGCAGAGAAAAGTGAAGAGTGAAGAGTCGACATGGCATACATACCTGTGTGCCATGCCTACAATCTACTGCCTGTGGCATAGGTAAGACACCCCTCTAATTGGTAGTCCTATACCAATTGTGAGGGGACAGGTGCATGAGCCCTGTACCCCTACAGTGTCCAAGTCCATTCTTAGACATTGTAAGTGCAGTAAAAGCCATAAAGAGTATATGGTCTGGGAGTTTATCATTACGAACTCCACAGCACCATAATGGCTTTACTGAATTCTGGGAAGTTTGGTATCAAATGTCTCAGCCCATTAAACCCACACTGATGCCAGTGTGGGATTTAATGCCAAATGCATTCAGAGGGCATCTTAGAGATGGCCCCTGAAAAACGACCTAACTCTAGTGTCCTGCCTGAGTGGCTGCTCATCAGCTGCCATCCCCAGACATGTTTCTGGACCCCTGGGTTGAGAGGCTTCCAATCTCTGGGTTCTGAAACAAAGCACATCCTGTGCAGAGGTGCCTAGCCTCCTTCCCCAGGTAGGCAGGCTCCATGAAAGGGTTAGCTTCATTCGGGTCAAGTTAGCGCTAGATAAAACTCTGTAAAATAAAATAAAATAAATAAATAAAGGTTTCCCGCCTTTGTGAGATGACTGAGCCATTTGTTACTCCCAGCTATTGGCCCCCACCGGTTCTAACCCCCACTTTGGGAGGGAGAATCGGTGGGAAAACCATGATAGGAGGAGAGTTGTTGCCCCTCTTTGCCAAATCCACCCCTCAGATGGAGGAAGCAAGATGAAGCATAACTCTCACTCCCCACCATCTTGAAGATTGGGGGACCCAGTCAACCATATAGGGTGGCATAATGGGGGGTTTACCCACCTCAAGGAAGGGACCCATTGGTCCCAACCTATACCTACCTCTAGTGCCCCTAAATTTAGTATTTTGGGGTAACCCCAACCCATGCCTCCTCAGAAAAGCAAGAAGAAGAAGGACCGAAGAGCCATGCTGAAGGAATTAGAGGAGGACACCAACTGCCTTGGCCCCAGCCCTACTGGCCTGTCCCGACCTCGACCTGCTCCAGCAGAATCCCAGCATGTCCTGCATCAAGCAGCCCCCCCAGAACCCAGAGGACCTGCCCTGACTTCCCTATAAAGGCTTTGCCTCCCGTGAGAACCAGACTCTGGCTCTGCCGGAATCCGCAAGTCTGCACCACTCTGCCCCTGACACCCATGGCCTGAGTTTAAGAACCCCACACCACGAGGAGATCTCACCAATGATCCTGAACTGGGATCTCATGACCCCTGACCTACCTCAAGCCTCCTGACAATGCCTGAAGTCTCTATCTGGAGGGTCCCCCCGACTGCGACCGGAGCTGGTAAGGAAACCCGACGCCTAAAGACACCCTTGCACCTGACACCCCAAAGCCTTGTGTGGCCCGACCAATGGTGTCCAGGCAACCTCCTGCATCTCAACTTACCTCTCATAATGGAGGTCGCCCTCCAGGAAGCCCCCCTGCCTGAACCTGCAGTGTTTGTTCCGTCCAGAGATCTCCCATTGAAACCAGCAGGGCACCAGACGCCAAATCAGCACCCTGCACCTGTGCCGCTGCAGGTGCGCCTTGTGTGCTAACTTGGATCCCCCTTTCTCCTGAGCATAACCATAGGAGCTTTGCTCCCTTAACCCAGTGGCTTGTCCGAGAGCAACCACCAACCAACTGCCCCCTACCTCATAGGCTAACATTGGGCTTCAACACACTGCACCCGGCTGCCCTGGTGCAACTGAGGGTGCTGTTTGAGTGCATCCTTGACCCTGTGGGAACCCTGATTCTAACCCCAGAAACTCAACCCTAAAGACTGACTACTTACCTGCAAACCAATAACCACATTTTTCTCCATTGGATTGCACTGACTGTTTTCCTCTGAAAAAGTTGAGTTGGGTTTGTATGAAAACATAAGAAACTGTGTTTTGAAGCAAAGCTGTTTTACTTACCTTTAGCTAGAAAACTTCCCAGTGTGATATCTAGGCATATCACACTGAGTGGAAAAAGTAATAAAAAAAATAACTCTCAAGAGTAATCTGAGAAGTAATCACAATGTAATTACAAATATCTATTGTCTTGAAATATTTTACAAAACTGTAATAAAGTCAATTTCATCCAGCCTGCTTGTTTTGAACAACCTGGTTTGAAAAGTACAATTCTACTTACCTGTACCAAGTCCTGCTGGATTCTAAAATTAAAATACAACTTAAGAAATATTTGTGATACAAACAATTGGTCTGAGTTCAGTCTTTGAGTATGTGACACCATTTCTTGCCTGAGTGTGTACAATAAATGCTTAACACTACCCACTGATAAAGCCTTACTGCTCGCCCACACTACCACAAATAGAGAGTAAGGTATTATCTACTTTTACCTCTGTATGCCTTTGGGGATCCACTGGACTCTGTGCACACTATACCTTACTTTGGTATCTATACTAATATAATAAAGAGAGAGCCCAAACCTTTGAGGCGGGTAATCTCAGGAACCACAGCACCAATCACAACACCCAATACAGCGTTGGAAAGGGCAGTTGCAGCAGAAGGACATAGGCTATGCAGACACCCACCATATACATTTAAAAGGTAAAAGAACCGTGCCAGCAAAGTAGTCCCTTGTGGGCGTGTCTGCGTTGTGATGTGGGCGTGTGCTGGGGGCGTGACAAACGCTGGGGGCGTGTGGTACGTTCCGCCCTTCATGCCAAGTCTCATATCGTGTGCTAATCCCACCCTGCTCCCTTTAAATACCCCTGCAGCCCATAATCATAACCCACCCTTACTCCTTAAAATACCCCAATACCCTTAAACACTAACCCATCTTAACCCTATAATATACCCTGTACCCCAAAACCCAAACCTATCCCTAAACCCTAAAAATACCCCTGTACCCCAAAACCCAAACCTAGCCCTGAACCCTATAAATACCCCTGTACCTCAAAACCCAAACCTACCCCTGAACCCTAAAAATACCACTGTACCCCAAAACCCAAACCTAGCCCTGAACCCTAAAAATACCACTGTACCCCAAAACCACCCCTGAACCCTAAAATACCCCTGTACCCCAAAACCCAAACCTAGCCCTGAACCCTTAAAATAACCGTGTACCCCAAAACCCAAACCTACCCCTGGACCCTAAAAATACCCCTGTACCCCAAAACCCAAACCTAGCCCTGAACCCTAAAAATACCCCTGTACCCCAAAACCCAAACCTACCCCTGAACCCTAAAATACCCCTGTACCCCGAAACCCAAACCTAGCCCTGAACCCTAAAAATACCCCTGTACCCCAAAACCCAAACCTAGCCCTGAACCCTTAAAATAACCGTGTACCCCAAAACCCAAACCTACCCCTGGACCCTAAAAATACCCCTGTACCCCAAAACCCAAACCTAGCCCTGAACCCTAAAAATACCCCTGTACCCCAAAACCCAAACCTACCCCTGAACCCTAAAATACCCCTGTACCCCGAAACCCAAACCTAGCCCTGAACCCTAAAAATACCCCTGTACCCCAAAACCCAAACTTAGCCCTGAACCCTTAAAATACCCCTGTACCCCAAAACCCAAACCTACCCCATAACCCTAAAAATACCCCTATACCCCAAAACCCAAACCTAGCCCTGAACCCTAAAAATACCCCTGTACCCCAAAACCCATACCTATCCCCAAACCCTAAAACTACCCCTGTACCCCATAACCCAAAACTATATCTGAACCCTTAAAATACCCAAACACCCCAAAACAGATACCTCAGTACCCCAAAACATATACCCCTATACCCATACTTACCTTATCCAAACATAAAAAAAACATGCTTTTACCATTCATGCATTTACAACGAATTTCGTTGTAAATGTATGCGTGGTAAAAGCATATAAAATGTAATGCCATGCGTTATAATGGCATTGCGGAGTCATGGTACTTTCGTAATGAAACTATGCGGAGTGATGTTATGCGGAAAGAAAGTTGCGGAATAATGGGTGTTTGCCCTCCCCCGGTAAGTACATTAGTGGCACGGCGGCCCACATCTCCAGCAACATACTCATGTTTTTTCCCCACCCATTTGAAAAATGCACAGGTCTCTCTCATTGATGGCCAGCACCGACATATACTTTTAGACAAACCTCCCGCCACAAGTTCTAGAATTGCGAACTTTAGAGCTGTGGAGCTACGTTCGAATCTCGGCATCAGCTCAACATCCTGTGATTCCAGGCAAATCACTTTGTCTCCCCGTGCCTACCACAAATGAATGTGTTCTTCTGTAATGTAAATTGTGCTCTAGCCATGTTGTCGAGTTTGCGCTATATAATATTGCAAAGGAAAAATAAAGTAGGGAAACTCGAGTTTACACACTACTGAATGCGCACTCTTAAGTGCATTAGCAGTGCACTGTGAATCGGAGCGTTTCACAGGCCTGTCACAGATAAGAAATGCTATCAAAACGAAATCCTACAAAACAATATACTACTGGCCGGCAGCAATTCATACCCGGAAAACGTCGGGACGGGCTGCTAGTAACTTACATATGTATGCCATGGGTTGCATCACCCATTATTATTAATCTGTGGCAACACAGTCTATTTTTTCCATCCACGGACAGAAGTTGCACGCTTAATGTTCAGACTGCCCTCCCCTGATGAGGCATCTGATGATGTTCCCTGGCTCACACTATGCCGTCTGTGTTCAGTCATGGGTAGGGTAATGCAGCTGTTGAAGGTGTAACCTCTGTAATACAGCTGCGGCTGGAGACCTCCTCACTGTCCACTGCCCCCAGAATACCTGTGCCAGCTATGTTTGCTGTCTGTAGCTGGTCAACTGCATTGGTGACCTGCACCAAACCCTTGACGAAATCTGGGCTGCAGTGTGACATTTCAATCTGCATTGACACAGTGTGGTAAATAAAATATTACCCTGGCATAATTTCTAGGCATTAACAATTAGCATGTATCAAAAAAGAGGCAGAGAGTCCGTGGTGTCCAAGTTAAAAGGGCTTTATTCCAATAACTCGAGTTAAGGGAGAATCTGTTCCATCACCTCTAAGGTTCAGGAAGGGTCTTCTAACATTATTTACAGAGAACAACACATATATACATTTTTCCTTGTACATAGGGAGGAGCGCTCCAGGCAGAGCATGAAAGAAAGAGATAAGAGCATGTGGGCGTGCATGAGGGTGTACACTTGATGAGTCACAGGTGGGTGATAGGTGGGTGGCTACATAGAGGAGGGGTTACATGGCAGGCTGGAACTTTGCCCTCCTTGTGCACGCAATTTGAGCATGACGTGCAATTGACGTGTAACTGGGAGGAGAGCTGACTTTCAGTCTAGTAGAGAGATCTTTAGTGTCAAGGCGACCAGCACGTCTGGTACTAACTGATATCTTAAGTCAGGGGATGTATTATCTGAAGCAAAGGTTGCTCATCGCTAAGAATCAGAAAAAGCATATATTTCTTCGTTCATTGCGTGGGGGCTGTGAGCTTTCTATGGATGCAAGCACTGTGATTTACTTCAATGGAGACAGAGAGGCTAGGCCCTATCTTCCGCGGACGGGTTCTGTTTACCTTCCTCACTGGGCAGGAATGTGACTCTGTACAGCAGGCAGATAACTGTTATTCATAATACTATCTTGGCAACCCTTGCTGGGTCTCTTTCGGCTGAGCTAGAAGTATGCGAGGTCAGAGATACGTAACTGCAGCTTTCAGTGTGTCAGGAGTCATGAAAACCCTAATTCAGAAAGTGGCTCAGACTGAACCACAAAAAGGGTTCATTACGATATTTATTTAAAAGTGCACAATGCAAATACATGGACCTTCATGTTAGCTTAACGTTTGGGAAACTTGATGGCAGGCACCTTAATGCAGGACGTGATTGCAGAGGCCTTGTGATTCAGGCCACTGAGAGAAATATGCATGGGTGACATGCACATACATGTAACATAGGGTACACGTAGGGGGCATCTTGGTCAGGCAAAATTTCATTTTCCACACAGTGTGTTTTGATAGTACAGATGTGGCATTGCACAAACGGTTGACTGCCTTACTGTAATGATCCAGACGGGTGAATAGATGTTGCTTTTCCCTGTATCTAGATGCATGGCCCATCTGCATTGTGGCACAGAGCTCTTTGATGGCTACGGTAATTTCCTTAATGCTGTCTGCACATGCCTTATTGCCCTCTTCAACAGTGTGGTTTAGTTCTATGATGCCATCCTTTATGTCTGTCAGATTGTGATTGACAGACACCAGCTGCCTATTCATTGACCGCATGCTTTTTGCTTGCAGACGCTGAACCTTGACCATTGTGCCCGCCACCCCAGAAAAGACAGAAGATTCATCTCCTATGTCTGTGGTGTTTTGTCTCCTTGGCCTGCGTCTCATGCGACTGCTGTCCCTACGGTGCATAGGAGACTGGCCATGCTGCTGCCATGAACGCTCTTGCCCTGGATGTGGCTCATCCTGTATGCCTTCCAGTTCTCCCTCCAACTCCTGGAGTGGAGCCACAGTGTAACGGTGTTGTCTTTGCGCAGGTGTTGGCTGTGTTGTGTGCTCTGTCTCCTGTCCTCCCTGCCTTTTCCTGTAGCTGTGGTGCCTCATCAAGTTCTGTGTCATCACACTGTGTCGCAGGTTCACCTGTGAATACAAGATCACTACTTATTGTGTGTCTTGCTTTCTGTTATGCGTAAAATTAAATTCAATTCAGTTGGTGTACCTAACTGCTGTGATTCATTTTATTTTTTTACTGTTGTGTCTCAAATGCATTTATATTGCGGTGTGTCAATGATTAACTGTGTTATGTGTGTGACTACATCTCCCATGACGCATTGCTGGGTGACCACGAAATTGTGGAATGGAGTGGCAAGGATACTTAGATGTGGAGGCATTCCTGAGTGTGGTGTTTAGTGGGTAATTTAGCATGCATCCTACCTTGTCTGGTGTTCGGCGTGGCTGAGCTGTCAATATCTGCAACCCCGCTGATGCTTTCTGGCTGTAGAGTGGACTCCACCAAATCCTCAAGGGGTGTGGATGCAGGCCTAGTAGTATATACAGAGACAGCTTCCTACATTGGTGGATCAGCGGTGGGGTCCACAAATTTGGATATACTGGACTGACTTGGTCAACACCTGATCACACGACAGAACTCCTAAATTGTCTTTAGAATTCTGAATTGTTTGAATTGACATTTTTTCCAAATTTCTAAAAGTCGGCTTAAGGCCTTGGTTAATTCTCTTTAGTATTTTTAGAAAATAAAAACTCATCATAGTAAGGGGTAAAAGGGTTTAGAAATTTTTCCTATGTCTCTTAAAAAGATCCCAACTATTAGGGAAAAATGGCAAGTGACATAGAGAATGTGGATGAGGAGCTCCACCTCACCCCTTACCTCCATGTAGAGATGAGAGTGTTATAGTCTCTATGGAAACTCAAAAACCTTGTGGTGGGGTCCCATCCCTGCAAGCAAAAGCTCCAGGAGCTCTTGGCTGGGTATGCTAAGGAACACCTATCTGAGCAAAGGGAGGACCTCTCAGATGGTGAAGGAAGTGGAGGGGATGAAGATAACTTCCAAACCCCCCTCACTTCCTAGGGAGGACAGGGTCTCTGTAAACATGACTCCAAGAATACTATTCACATCACCTAGATCCCACACAGGTGGGCCAGGTACTCCTGAGACAACTGAGGATAGCTTTACTGAAGAGACCAACCTTTTAGTAAGGTTGCCCAAAAGAACAAACAAAGAGACCAGGCTCCTGGCTCTAGAAAAAGAAAGAGCAGAGATGGACCTAACTCCCATCAATTGTGGCAACAAAGTAATAAATAGTGACAGAGAGCAATCTTATGATCCCAAAATCCCCAAAGCGACTGTTCCCAAATTTGAGGAAGGTGATGACATCACCAAATGGTTCACAACCTTTGAGAGGGCCTGTGAAATTATAAAAGTGAAGAAGTCACACTGGGGGCTCTCCTTTGGGAACTGTTCACTGGTAACCGGAGGGACTGACTCCTGGCCCCTACTGGGGCAGATGCTGGGTCTTATGACCTCATGAAGAACAGTCTGATTGGGGGCTTTGGGTTCACAACTGAGGACTATAGGATAAGATTCAGGGGGCTCTCAAAACCCGGAGGCAGTCCTGGGTTGACTTCATAGACTACTCAGTTAAGACACTAGATGGATGGTTAACTGGAAATAATGTTCATGATTTCAATGCACTTTACAATCTTTGTATGAAAGAACATATTTTGTGTAATTGCACTAATGAAAAGTTGCATCAACATCTCGTAGACCTAGGTCTAATTTCTCCCCATGAATTCAGAAAGAAGGCAGACCACTGAATCAAGATTAGGGTTACAAAGACAGCCCATAGTGGTGACCAAAAGAAAGGGGTTACCAAAACCTCTCCAGGGGAAAGGAGGTGAGAGCCCCGAAGACAAATACCAAGAGTCTTCTACAGGGCCCCAAAAACCTGTACAGGGGGGTGGGTCACAGAACTCATCACAGAATTCTTCCCAGACCTCTGGTAGGTACAGCTATGTGCTATATAAAACCACATAACATAACAAAGGAAAAACTTTGATCCCCAAAAGGCCTGGTGTTACAACTGTAAGAAGTTGGCACAGCTAACTGGAAACACTACTTGGCCTAACAAGTAGCCCCTAGTCCTCCTCCAGTTAGTACTGGTTTTCCAAGAGCAATACCTGATTGGAAAGACATATGCAGTCACCAGCCCTGACAGTGTTACTACAGATCATGCCATGGCTATGCTAACATTAGACTGGGGTGGGGTTGGGGTACTGACCTGTAACAGGTAGTGGCCTCTCCAAGACTTCCAGCTGCCTGTCTGCTTGGAAACAACCAGGAGACCTCAGCATGGGCTACAGTAGAACACCCATCCAGCAATGCTAGACATCCCTGAGATTGTGTGTGTCAAGACTAGAGCACAGGGTGAAAAAGAAGTATTGGAGCGTGGAGGAATGGCCCAACCTTCCAAGAGAAAAGGCAAGAAGACTGGGGAACCTGCTTTTTTTTGGACCCCTCTCCTAAGGGAGATGACTTGTCAGCCCCAGAAGGAACTGAGCCCATGGAACTTGGCCTTTACCAGGCTGAGCTCCTAGGTCCAGGGGAAATCACTAGGGAACAGCTGTGCCTGGGACAGCAGACCTGTCCAACTCTTAAAGGCCTTAGACAGCAAGCTGCTACACAGGAAAAGGGAGATGTTAGTGGAACCCACAGAGCCTATTGGGAGGAGGGACTCCTGTATACTGAGGCCATAGACACCAACCCTGGTGCCACTAGGAGAGTGGTAGGGCCTCATACATAGAGAGGTTTTACTCAAATTGGCCCATGACATCCCCCTAGATGGGCATCTTGGCCAGACCAAAACTTGGGACCGGCATGTCAGCCATTTCTACTGACCCCAGATGTCCTAGAAAGTAAAGGAGTTTGTCAGCTCCCGTGTCACTTGCCAAGCCAGTGGAATGACAGGTGGACAACCAAAGGCCCCCTTAATTCAACTACCAGTGGTTGGAGTTCCCTTTGAAAGTGTAGGTGTGGACATAATGGGTCCACTTGAACCACATTCAGCATCAGGAAACAAATTCAAACTTGTGAGAGTGGATCCTGCCACCAGGTATCTTGAGGCAATTCCCATTAAGACTGCTACAGGTTCTGCAGTAGCCAAGGCTTCACCAGGTAGGGTTTCCCAAGGAGGTAGTTTCAGGCAGATGGTCACAATTCATGTCTGCTTACCTAAAACATATGTGGAAAGAGTGTGGAGTGAAGTACAAGTTTTTTACACCCTATCACCCACAAACCAGTGGTCTTGTTGAGAGGGTTAACAAGACATTGAAAGGCATGATTATGGGGTTCCCTGAAAAGCTCAATAGGAGATGGAATTTCCTCTTATGCTTTATTTTTGCCTACCGAGAGGTGCTCCAGAAGGGAGTTGGGTTCCCCCTTTGAACTTCTATTTGGCCATCCTGTTAGGGGACCACTCTGTCTTGTAAAAGAGGGTTAGAACCCAAATAAGATATTGCGCACTATGTACTAGGCCTAATGTCAAGAATGGCAGAGTACATGGAAAAAGCTTCCAAAAATTTGGAGGCCTGCCGGGAGCTCCAGAAGCACTGGTATGACCAAAAAGCCGCACTGGTGGAGTTCCAACCACGGCAAAAGGTGTGGGTTTTGGAGCCTTTGGCACCAAGGGCTCTCCAGGACAAATGGAGTGGCTCTTACCCCATCTTAGAAAACAAAAGTGAGGTCACCTACTTGGTAAACCTGGCCACAAGCAGGACACTCAAAAGAGTGATCCATGTAAACCGCCTTAAGCTTTTCCCTGACAGGGCTGACATTTCCAATCTGATGTTGACTGATGAGGATCGGGAGACCAAGTGTGAACCTCTCCCTGACCTCATCTCTTACAACCTAACAATAGGTCAGTGGATCAAATTGCCTACTCTGACACCCTCTCTGCCCAACAGCAGACTGGCTACAAGCAAGTCTTGCAGCAGTATGCTAAGCTCTTGTCCTTAACCCATGGTCAGACAAATTGGTGTACTCATGATGTGGACACTGGGGACAGTGTACCTGTCAAAAATAAGATCTATCAACAGTCTGATTGAGTTAGGGAGAACATCAGAGCTGAGGTCAGCAAGATGCTGGAGCTTAGGGGTTATTGAACCCTCTGAGAGCCCCTGGGCCAGCCCAGTCATTCTACTCCTCAAACCTCATTTACAGGGTGGAAAGAGAGAAATGAGGTTCTGTGTGAACTATATAGAGCTCATCTCTGTCATCAAGACAGATGCTCACCCTATCCCAAGAGCTGATGAGTTGATGGACAAATTGGGTGCAGCCAAATTGCGAAGTACCTCTGAGTTAACTGCAGGGTGCTGGCAGATTGGCATGGCACCAGGAGCAAAAGAAAAGACAGCATTCTCCACACCTGATGGGCATTATCAGTTTACTGTTATTGGTTTTGGTTTAAAGAATGCCCCTGCCACTTTCCAAAGGTTGGTGAATCAAGTCCTTGCTGGTTTGGAGGCCTTTAGTGCAGCATATCTAGATGATATTGCTGTCTTTAGCTCCACGTGGCAGGATAACCTGATCCACCTGGGGCAGGTTTTAAAAGCCCTGCAAACTGCAGGCCTAACTATCAAGGCATCCAAATGCCAGAAAGGGCAGGGAACAGCGGTATACTTGGGACACCTTGTTGGTGTAGGCCATGTACAACCCTTCCAGCCCAAGATCCATGCCATCCTGGACTGGGTAGCTCCAACAACCCAGACATAAGACAGAGCATTCCTTCGCTTGACTAGGTATTACAGGAGGTTTGTGAAGGGGTATGGGTCCATTGTGACTCCCCTCACAGAATTCACTGCACTTGGTTCCCCCCTTCATTGCCATGCACAAGGTGGGAGACACCGCGCGGTGCTGCTCACGTTGTGCATTGCAACGCACAACATGCCTCTTTGGCATTGCGGCGGGTGCTGATTACAGCACCGCTCGCCGCAATGTCAAAGACTTGGGATGTGACTGCCAGGATGGCGGTCGCATCCTAATTGGCGGTGTGGGGCCACCGAACCATTAGTGGCTGGTCCCAACACCGCTAGTGTGGTGGACGGACTAAAGTCCGCCCGCCATCCTAATGGGGCCATAAGAGTGCAATACACAGATACTGCCATCAGATGTGAGCTTACTATGAGGGAAGCTTGCTTGTCTGGTTCTGGCCTTGATCTTTTGTGTTGCTTAAAGGCCCAAATTGACAGTAGAACTGTAGAAAGCGGCTTCTGGCAGAAAGTATTGTACACAAATTCAAGTTTTCTACTGTGATGTTAATTGTTCTTAATGCAGTGCCCACTTGTATTTGTGTGCAGTTATATCTAGGTGAAAATAAAGCGCACTGTGCTACTGATCTACACGTTACTATGGAATGCAAGATTTCCATGACTGGCAGTGTGCTGTAAGATCTTTAATTGAATCTGTTATGTTTCAAAATTTTCTTCATGGGTTTGTGGGGGGGGTGATTGGGATATATCAGCACACCTCTTTTTGAATTTGGCTCGCTCGCAGCGCTCACACATTTTCATCAGGTCTACACTTTCCGCCTCACCATATTTTAAATCCACCAGCCGCCACTGACAGCATTTCTCCTGGAGTATTCACACATTTCTGCTTTTCATCCAGGTTTTTCATTTGCATTGGGCACACCAAAAGGTCATGGTAATTATTGCATTTTGGATAGGTTTGTGATCATCACCTTAGCACGGTGTCTGCCTATTTTAGTCAATATTCCAAAATTAGGTTTAAGAGCTTGATTTGATGTAGTCATATGTAGTAAGACAATGAGAGTGCATTCACCTACTCCAGCAATCAGCATTGACACGTACACATTACTCCAGTATCATGATTATAGGGCACTTATTTTGCTCTTCTCTTATTATGTGGGTTGTTCAGTGTGGTGAACCAGGCATGTAAAGTGCAAAGATCAAATTTTAATGAAACGGCCTGGGAGAGGCTGCAATTAATACAGTTGCAAGGAAGGCAGCTGTGTTTACATCACTGTTAGCACACATAGGATGGGAATTGAGCTAGAGGGAATCAGAAATTGTTCATACTTGCAACCACTACAATAATAATATGTTTCTAAATGACCACGGATTAATAACAGGGCCTTTTCAAGCTATAATTTTGTTTGCATAAGAGAGACAGAGAAAAACAGAACAAGCATTTGCAATGCAATAGGTCTCGCATTAGGAAAGTTTGAGCTATTGGTCTTGTAAATGACACATTTTATATTTATGTGTTGGTTTTGAAAATAGCGAAATTAATAGCTTAGTCATTTACAATGCCAATACTTTTAACTTTTGCAAATGTGACACTTATAGCATTTGTAATGCAACATGTTTTGTATTTACGTGACTTAGATGTATTGATATTACAAATAACAATGGGTTTTAATTTTTTTAAATAATTAATACTTGAATAAAAGTTATTGTAATTTATAATGGCAATAGCTTAAACTTTTGTAAATACCTTTTGTGAAGAATATGTTCAGTGTATTTTATTGAGACGAAAATTCAAGAACAGAAGTGAAATATTAACATATTTTTGTTACATTTGTAATAAAGCTTGAAACATTGAGAGAACATATTTGAACCAGTTGTTGTTGAATGGTTGCATTGATTGATGCTGTGGTGGAGCGGAGATATGTTGTGGTGGCGACGAGTGATGCAGTGGCGTTCAGTGATGCTGTGGTAGCGCATAGTGATGTTGTGGTGCCCCTGAGTGATGCTGTGGTGGTGCGATAGATAGATAGAGGGCGAAAGATAGAGTGAGGGTGATAGATAGATAAATAGAGTGAAGGCGATAGATAGATAAATAGAGTGACGGCGATAGATAGATAGACAGAATGAGGGCGATAGATAGATAGACTGAGTGAGGGAGATAGATAGACAGAGTGAGGGCGATAGATAGAGTGAGGGCGATAGATAGAGTGAGGGCGATAGATAGAGTGAGGGTGATAGATAAAGTGAGGGCGATAGATAGACAGATAGATAGAGTGAGGGCAATAGATAGATAGATAGACAGATAGAGTGAGGGCAATAGAGTCAGGGCAATAGCTAGAGTGAGGGCAATGGATAGAGTGAGGGCGATAGAGTGAGGGCGATAGACAGATAGATAGAGTGAGGGCGATAGATAGACAGATAGATAGTGTGAGGGCGATAGATAGATAGATAGACAGATAGAGTGAGGGCGATAGCTAGAGTGAGGGCGATAGCTAGAGTGAGGGCGATGGAGTGAGGAGGGTGGAGTTGGCGGGTGGAGTTGGCGGGTGAAGTTGGAGGGTGGAGTTGGAGGGTGGAGTTGCTGGGTGGGGGCAGAAAGACTGGAGATAGGAAGAGAATGAGAGGGGGGAGTAGAGGGGAGGTTGAAAAGCAGGTGAGAGAAGTGTGAACCCCTAAAGAAGAGGATAAACAAAAAGAAGGGGCTATGGTAGCAGGGTGTTCTGGGGACATCGGGGATGAGAGGTCTCGCAGGCGCAAAGTTGAAACTGCATAGCTGTGTGTGAGCAGGAGGAGGTTGAAGGGGAGAAGGGGAGAAGTGGAGCTGGAGGGGAAGGTCATTCCAGGTCTTGGCAGTGATATAGAAGGAGCAGCCATAGCTGGGGTGTGTGCAAGGGCGAATGAAGAGGAGCGCAGGTGTCTGACGGGTTGGTTGAAGTTCAGTCAATGGTTGTGGTAGGCAGGTCCTAGGTCCTGGAAGGCTATATGGGCATGCGTGAGGAGCTTGAACTGGCAACTTTCCTGCATGGGGAGTGAGGTTCCGTAAAAATTATTACGATGTTCTGGGCATTACCGAATATAGACGAGTTTGGTATCTACGAACCGCAAAAGACGAGTTCGGCAAGTGTGCGAATTTTCGCTACACTACCTGCCAGGGTTCGTCTAATATTACGTGTTCTTCATCTGAACCCTCGGGTTCCATTTTAGATACGGCATCCATTTTGTTTCTTGCCCTCACGTAGTCAGCGAGCAGGTAACTGTTCGCCTCTTGACCCTCTAGTTCCCAAGCCTTACGGAAGACGCATATTCCTTTCATGCGTCTTTATGGCCGGAGGAATGACACAGCAAAGGCAGATGGCACAGCTTGAGGGTAATCTGATTGTACCGGTCTATTGTGACAGCCTTACAGGCAATGGATCCAACTCTTTTGATCTCGCGATCATGCTTCCGATATTACCCCCACACTCTTTTCTCTACACGTGTCTGACTTCCTTGCAGCTGCTCTTGCCTCTCCTTCTTGGTCATTTACAACACTAATGGGTGTGCCTAATGGTGGGAAGATGTACTTTTACAGTTGGGAACGGGCATGGCTATTTATAAAGATGTTCCGGGATTCTGAACACATGAAAGCGACCCTTTTGAAGTCTACTGTGGGAACCGGATTGTAATCTTTTGTCCACATGTTATGCAATGGCAACATTCTGTATAAAAGAGAGCGACCTACATAAGGAATTGGAAGCAGACTCTCAGAACCTACACACTGTTGTACTTCTTGTGACTTTTGCCTCCCTGCAGTAATAAACGCTGATCTTTGACGCCGAAGGAAGTATCCCGTGTCTCTGTAATTTGTGCGCCGAAACAGGTATCCCATGAAGGTTATAGGTGTTGTTCCCTGGCACCGCTGGTACTGTTAAAAGTCCAGTCCTTCAGTTGGCGCCCAACGTAGGGCGACTTCAGCGGTACCGGTCCAAAGCCTGATGATCGTGAGGAACTTCGTGTGAAATCTCCAAGGGAAGGTGCACCCCGCTTCATCGATCCTGTTATCGAAATAAGTGGCCCGAAGTTTTTCCCTGCGAAGATTCCCGCCTCCTGACGGCTGCGACGGACCGATGCCCTGACTGTCGACCTGTCTTCGACGCCCGGCGCAGACCTTATGTACAAGCGAGACGATAGACGGGCCTTCCTGGTGACGCCATTGAAGTTCTGAGTTAAGTATTTGTGGGTCGCTCCCAGTCCTTAGTGGTTGTTCTAGCTTCTTGAAAGCTTTGTTGTTAGCCTTTAAGGCTTTGTTGTAATAGCTCACCGAGCTTTGTAATAGCCTCCTCAGGCTTTGTGGTTAGCTCTCCGAGCTTTGTGATAGCCTTAAGGCTTTGTTGTATTGCATGGTTCCATTGCATTTGTGGTTCTTAGTATTGGTTCTTAGTATTATTTGACAGTTGCAATTGCCAAAAACCGAGGGTTTTGACTTACACGAGGTTTAATTACTTCGGTAATCCTTGAAGTTTGATACTAGGTTAGTGTGCACGATGCCTAGCCATAGTGGTTTGTTTCATATTTTCCAATGTTGCGCAATGGATTCCCGGTTGGAGGATTCGTGTCCGATACCTCCAATTGGAACTCCGATACATGATCTTTATAGTCGACATGGGGTGGGTCCTATAATATATAATGATTACTGGGTCCGCTATACAAAGAAAGACGGTGACCTTAGATGGCCACCACATGGAACTTTTGAACTTTCGATTTTAGACAATCTTGAGGCTAAATTATTTTTAAAGAAAGCTAGGCCAGCTATGTTTGATTCCTTTCGGATATGGCGTAAAGAGGCCAAGCAGAAAGAAATCAAACAACTTAAAAAGGATCAAAAGCAAGGGTTCGTTCCGATAATGCAAACTATACGAGAATGTAAACAGGACAAAGAAGAAAAGGAAATGGAAATCTCTACTAGATTGCATCATATGAAAATAGATAAATGTTACCCGGTTTTACCGAATAATCTAGAAAAGAAAGAAGAAGATTTAAAGGAGGATTCCTTGTTATCATATTTGATGAAATCACCACCTCCTTATGTACAGGGTGCTACTGCTCCTGTAGCTGCTCCTGTTATTCCTCCTGTAGTTCCCCTTGTTGCTCCAGTGGCTGCGGGTCAGCCCGTTGTTAACACTACGTTTGTTCCACCTCCTGTCCTTGTTCCTACTACTCCTGTACCTGTACCTTCGCAGACTGTTGTTTCTGCTACTCCGACTATCTTGTCAGTTCCTACTATGCCTTCCTTCACCTCCAGTGTTGTTGCCCCTGTTTTTCTTTCCCCTTCTGTTCGTAAGCGTGTTCCTAACTCTGTTGCTACCCTTTATTCACCTCTTTCTGGTCCGTTATTTTTGTCTGATTCATCTGAAACTCCTCAGAGACGGAGTCAGATCCCTAGTGGTAGGGAGAAAGAGACATTAATAACCATGGCACATAGGTGGATAAGACATCCTGCTAATTACACTCCTCGTGTGATCTTTGATACATTTTCTCAGTTTAATGAGCCTACGCAGAGATTCGTGTTTGAGGAGATGTGTAACTTTTTGAGGGAAGAATGGTATAATGATGATGTAGATAATGTACCATCCGACATAATTGAACTTCAGAGTCACTTTTCGAACGGTATGATTATAGGAGACGATGTACGACGTGCCGTGGAACGCTTATTAGCGTTTAGATCCACAGCACATTCTCGGGTGTCCTCAGATGATACCACCGAGAATTGGAAAGCGGTTCCTGGTCAATATCCCATGAGAGAGGTTCCGCCACTGTGGGTGCCTGGTGATCCTAATGCAAACCCTGTGGTTCTACCGCATTTTCGAAGGGTATGGATACATCTTCCATGGAAACGATCGGAAGTTTTGCAAGTGAAGCAATCCTTGCCCGATCCGCGTAAAAATCCGGCTGGTTATTATAAGGAGTTATCACAACTGGTGGAAGCTTCTATTATGAACCTTGCCGACATCGACATGTTGTTTGGCAATGTTGTACCGCAACCAGTTTGGGCCAAAATTCGTCAAGCCAACCACGCAGTTGAATTAGGGGGTGATTGGGCTGCACTGCTAGCGGCTGATGCATTACAAGTTGGTGGGGCTAAGCCCGACCAGCTAATCTTAGACTTACCGCAGAAAATCATTACGCTCATGAAAACTATCATGCCAGCGATGAAGGTGAACTGGGATAAGTTATCAGCTTGTAAGCAAAAGAAAGACGAGAGTGTCTCGGATTTCTTTACAAGGTTTGAGGAAGCGTTTGTCGACCACAGCGGCCAGGACATGGGCGCTGAGGGAGGCCAGCGGTTATTTGTTGACAAATTTGTGTCGAATTTGTTGCCTGAATTAAGCAACAAACTGAAAAATTCAGAGAGTGCGTGGGCAGTTTCAACCCCTGCACAAATACTAGCAACAGCCCAGTATTATGAGAATAGGGAAAAGGAAGGAAGTGATCGTGTAGAGAAGAAAACGAAGGAGCTAAAAACGAAGGTTTTGTTACAGCAAGCATACCCTCCACGATCAAACCAAACTGATTCACAACAGCAGTATCGACCACGAGCACAGCCCGATAGGACACAGCCGCGTTCTGACAACTTTGATTATAGATCTTCCCTTGGGTATAATCAGTGCGCATATTGTAAGAAAGAGGGACACCTAAAATATGATTGTCTTGCCTTACGGGACCGCCTAAATGGTGTGTCAGCACGAGGAAATCGTGGTAGTGGTCCCCAACAGGCATCACGAGGTAGAGGTCGTGGTTCATCCCACAATCAGAGTGATCGTTATCAAAATCAATCAGATGCAAATAATTGTTTTGACCAGCGAAATGCAGGGTCAGTCCGATCTGCACAGTATAATGTGGACGATTATTACGTAGAGCATGAGACTGTTGTAAATGACCATTACTAGGACAGCCAACGACAAAGAGAGGGAGTAGTGTCAGTTCCGGTCGATCAGAGTGGGCCTTACGTTGCAGTGGCTACATTGGGTGTAGTTGAGCCTTTTCTGTTAGACACTGGTGCGACGAAAAGTTCCATCATGCATTCGAAACTCCCTGGCGCACCTTTGTCTGGCTTAACGAACGTTCCGTTGGATTCTCTGGCGCCCCTGTTAGCAACCCAGTCTCTAGTCCTTTGCCTCTTATGATTGGTCCTCGTGAGCTAACGGCTCCACTGATTCTATCTACAGGTTGTGGTGAAAATCTTTTGGGCCTGGATTTGTTGAAACGATTATATGCAACATTGTATTGTTCCCCCGAAGGAGTGGAGCTTACATTGGGACGGAGAGTGATCTCTCCAATGTATTTATCGGTCGATAAATTCCCACCGGAATTGAGTTCCCTCCCTGCGTCCTTATGGGCCACAGGTCCCAATGATGTGGGTCTGTTAGACATTCCACCCTATGTGATTCAATTGAAACCAAATGCGCGATTACCGCGTTTACCTCAATATCGTATTTCTCTTGAGGGCGAACGAGCGCTGTTAGCAATCGTTCATGATCTCATTGGAAAAGGTGTTGTTGAAGAAACTCGTGGAAATGTGTGTAATAGCCCTGTATTGCCAATTCTAAAACGAACTGACCCAACTAAACCTCCTGTGTATCGTTTTGTAATAGACTTAAGAGAGGTGAACAAAATAGTGGTTCCACAATTTCCTGTAGTTCCCGACATTACGGCTTTACTAACAATAATTCCGGCATCTGCCTCCTGGTTCACAGTGATCGATCTAAAAAATGCTTTCTTTAGCATCCCAATTGCAGAGGAAAGCAGAGACCTATTCGGATTCTCATTAGGTGGTCGCAGTTTTAGGTTAAAACGCGCTCCACAGGGCTACTGTGAGAGTCCGTCAATCTACAGCCAAGCACTTAAAGGTCAACTTGATGCCTTTGTATTACCTAAAGGTGCAGCTTTGATTCAATACGTTGATGATCTTTTAGTGGCAGCTGATACAGAAGCTATTTGCAAAACGGCTACAGTATCATTGTTACATTTTCTACATAACTTACACCACAAGGTATCGCCTTCAAAGCTACAGTATTGTTGTCAAGAAGTTACCTATCTAGGTCACCTATTGTCAAGAGAAGGGAGAAGGTTGACCCCAGAGAGAATTGCAGCGATTACCCGAATGACTGTGCCAAAAACCCAGAGAGATGTTCGTGCCTTTTTAGGTATTACGTCCTATTGCAGACAATGGATTCCAAATTTTTCACTGTTGGCGAAACCATTGATAGCCCTTACGTGCAAGGATGTTTCATCCCCATTGCCTTGGACTGAAGAGTGTCAGAAAAGTTTTTCTGAATTACGTGATGCGTTGTGTTCGGCTCCTGTGTTGGGCACTCCTGACTACAGTAAGCCATTTACACTATACGTTCACGAGAGGGATGGTTGTGCGTTGAGTGTCCTGACACAACCTTTTGGTGGTAAGCAACGCCCATGTGCCTATTTTTCTTCGACTTTAGACCCAGTAGCAAGAGCCTTGCCAAGTTGTTTAAGAGCAACAGCGGCAGCTGCGGCGTCCATTCGACAGTCCGCAGGTTTAGTCATGAATAATATGCTCACGGTAATGGTTCCGCATGCAGTTGACACTCTATTGAATCAAACGAAAACTCAACATCTGACGAGCGCAAGATTGTCTGGATATGAGTTGACGTTGCTGGCCAGTCACATACGGATAAAACGATGTAATGTGTTGAATCCAGCAACATTGCTGCCGATTGACACAGAATCAAATGGTGAAGCAGTACATGACTGCTATCTCAGAACTGAGGAGGAAACTAAGGGTCGTATTGACCTAAAAGATACTCCATTGACAGATCCCGATGGTACTTTGTATGTGGATGGTTCTTGTTTCAAGTTGCCGAACGGTGATGTGACGACTGCGTATGCTGTAGTTACATTGAGAACGATTGTGGAAAGCGAAAGACTAAGTCAGAATTCGGCTCAGGCTGCCGAACTAATCGCTTTGACGAGAGCGTGTGTGTTGTCTAAAGATAAGCGGGTGAATGTGTTTACAGATAGCCAGTACGCGTTTGGTGTGGCACATAGTTTTGGACGACTATGGAGAGAGAGAGGATTCCTTACGTCGCATGGCACGAAGATTCAACATGGTCAGCTTGTAAATGATCTTTTAGATGCACTCACATTGCCTAAACAAGTGGCCATAGTCAAATGTAGCGCACATCAGAAAGTAACGGACGATGTGGGTCGTGGTAATGCGTTTGCGGATGAAACGGCTAAAGAGACGGCTAAAGATTTGACAAACAGAATGTATGTTACGAGCTCAGTGAGATGGCCAACAGAGACTGGTATGTGTAAAGACACATTTGAAAGCGTGAAAGGAATACAGAATGAAGCCACTGAGACGGAAAGGACTAAATGGAGAGAGAGCACGGGAAGATTAGATGAGAATGGATGTTGGGTTGATCTATCAGAGAAACAGAGATGGATGTTACCGGATGCGTATGTGCTCGCTGTTGTTACAATGGCTCATGGTATGGCGCACATCAACACGAAAGGTATATGCAAGTTGTTGTCTCATGTATGGAAGAATGATGGGATTACTAAGTGTGCTGAGAGAGTGGTTAAAAATTGTATGGTGTGTTTGATGCACAATCCTGGTAAGGGCACCCCCACTCCACCTGGCCATTTTGCCCCTCCTACGTACCCTTTTGAAGTTATCCAGTTGGACTTTATCCACATGGACCGATGTAATAACTTGAAGTATGTGTTGGTTGTGGTGTGTGCATTCTCTAGGTGGATTGAGGCCTACCCCCTTAAGGATAATACGGCTTTATCCACGGCAAAAATTTTGCTCAAAGAGTATTTTCCCCGCTACGGAATGCCTCGGGTCGTATGGTCGGACAACGGAAGTGAGTTTGTTGGGAGTGTGATGAAGAGTGTGTGTCGCGGTTTAGGGATAGTACAAAAATTCCATAGTGCAAACCATCCACAATCAGCAGGACTGGTGGAAGGATATAATGGCACTCTAAAACTGAAATTGGCTAAAATTCAGGCAACAACTGGTTTATCTTGGCCCAACGCTTTGCCTCTAGCTCTCCTGTCGACCAGGGCAACTGTACACTCTCGAGTAGGGCTCAGCCCATATGAGATTGTGTTCGGCCGTCCTGCTAATGTATGGGGAGTCCCAAGACCTAAGGAGTTTGATAGAATTGAATACCCTATGTTGATCGATTATCTCTATGATCTGACTGCTAAATTGAGTTTGATTCACCAACAGGTCTTTGAGGCTCTGCCATCACAAACAGAGGGTCCTGGTCATCGGCTCCAACCAGGAGACTGGATCCTCGTCAGAAACTACGGACGAAAACGAAACCTTGAACCAAGATTTGTGGGCCCGTTTCAGGTACAGCTGGCTACGAGGACGGCGGTTCGACTACACGGACGCCGGAACTGGGTACACGCTACCCACACCAAAAGAGTCCCGCTTCCTCTGCCGTCGGACACCTGGATGAGAAGAGGTCTTTCTTCATCTGAGACCGACACTCCACCACGTTTCGTTCCATTCAGCGAAGCTCGGCTTGTATCTGACACCGTTGCTGACTCCTCTCAAACAATTTCCTCCACGTCAACCTTGGAAAATTTGACTGTCGAACAATTGCCTGAACAATTGAACACTCCTTTGCCGTCCAATCCATTGTTTGAAGATCAGACTCACCCTGGAAGTAGCCGATATTTTCTTCGTCCACGAACAAGCCATAAATAAAAAGATTTTTTTGTTTATAGGTTCTACGTTACTCTGAAAACAGTGGACATTATATATATTGTGTATCTTTTTCTTTTTCGTACAGCCAAGAACATTATCTAGCTAGAACCTACCATCCAGGTTGACCGTAAGGCCGTGCGGGTACTTCCTTCTGTTTAGCAGCTATCGACACAAGGTTGGTTTCTATTATCAATTTTTGGGAACTCCTGGGAATTGATAACCGCTACTCAGAACTAAGTGCGTCAAGAACGTCGCGGACGGTCGTTAGGGGATGGAATCATCATTGTCTGAGCTGTCGAAAAGAGAAGAAATGTTGGCGCAAAGATCTACATTGCAGAAAATATGTCATACAAAATGGTTTTTCTCACAAGTAATCATACTGTTTCTCACCATATCTATGCTATTGGTAGGAGGAATATATTATGGGTCTCAGTTCTTATTGTCTTCTGCTACACCTACTCTTCCATCTCATGATCAATATGTCGTTTCTACTGTTTCTCCACATTCCTTTTATCCTCTGCCTCAACACGAACAAATCAGACGTGCGGAATTCAGAAACAACTCTTTTATTCAACTCCTGCATCAGCATCAGTTAGTGGTAAACACTACCAACTGTTGGGTGTGTGGATTAATGCCACATACCATGGATAAGGGTATTCCGTACTTAGTTCTGCCTTATAGTGCACAAGGGTCAGCTCGAGCATTACAAACCATGTTCCGTAGCGCACTAGATTCCTACCCCCATCGAGAACCACGCTCAGCAAACTCTGGTCCTGGCCCGTACCACAAGACTCTGGCGAGAGCTATTGCAGACTTAGACAGAGATATTTTTGACGCATCGCTCATCCCAGAGGAAGAGGTGCGAGCATATAAGGAACTAAGTGAAGCTGAGTACAGCTTATCAGTAGGTGAGAGGCAGCTTAAAAGCTCGCCACCGATATGGATTGTACCTCACCTTGGTAATTTCTGCTTGAAAGGTCTTGGTCGAAATCCGAGAGCTCAGTTTGGGGAGAGTGCTTGTACCGAGACGTATGTCTTACCGACGCTCTCTTCCCCTGTTTTCCTGCCTGCCAAGGGTACCTACTTTGTATGTTATGATCGAGCCTATACGTGGTTACCTCATGACTTTTCGGGTACCTGCTATATTGCGAATCTATTGCCTCCCACTTTCACTGTGGCCTCTGATTATCACAGAAATAGAATTGTAAGAGGTGTGATTAGCAAAGAAGATACTTCCGGACAAGAGGCGGGAGACTTCTTTAAGGGTTTCCTACCGTTCTGGGGACCGATGGTTAATAGCAGGAACCTGAGACAGTTAACTCGTGTAGTAGAATCAACTGCCAACATAACTGCAAATGCCCTTGGTAATTTGACAGCCGAGCTCCAAGCGGATAGACTGATGACGTTGCAGAACCGTATGGTTCTAGATATCGTTCTAGCAGATAGAGGTGGGGTTTGTAAAGTCATCCATTCGAGCTGCTGCATATTCATACCTGATAACGCTCCAACGGTTTATCAAGCCATCTCTAAGTTGCACAAAATTTCGGAGTCCATACACGTGGACGAAGGAAATTGGACGCTTCTGGGATGGTTTTGGGGTCTGATATCGACTTGGGGTTGGAAGATTCTGATGATCATAGGGATTGTTGTGACATTTCTGTTCTCATGTTGTCTTTGTGTGCAATGTGGTCCTGCCTTATGTGGCCTTTGCGCTACGACGTGTATAAGACAGCCCGTTGCCACCAAGGAGGCATTGAAGGATAGAATAATGTATCAACAACATCTGGATGATCTGATGAGTATCGAAATCGATTATGATTCCGACTAGTGCTTGCCTACATGAGGGCAAAAGGACCGTCTGAGGTTCCGTAAAAATTATTACGATGTTCTGGGCATTACCGAATATAGACGAGTTTGGTATCTACGAACCGCAAAAGACGAGTTCGGCAAGTGTGCGAATTTTCGCTACACTACCTGCCAGGGTTCGTCTAATATTACGTGTTCTTCATCTGAACCCTCGGGTTCCATTTTAGATACGGCATCCATTTTGTTTCTTGCCCTCACGTAGTCAGCGAGCAGGTAACTGTTCGCCTCTTGACCCTCTAGTTCCCAAGCCTTACGGAAGACGCATATTCCTTTCATGCGTCTTTATGGCCGGAGGAATGACACAGCAAAGGCAGATGGCACAGCTTGAGGGTAATCTGATTGTACCGGTCTATTGTGACAGCCTTACAGGCAATGGATCCAACTCTTTTGATCTCGCGATCATGCTTCCGATATTACCCCCACACTCTTTTCTCTACACGTGTCTGACTTCCTTGCAGCTGCTCTTGCCTCTCCTTCTTGGTCATTTACAACACTAATGGGTGTGCCTAATGGTGGGAAGATGTACTTTTACAGTTGGGAACGGGCATGGCTATTTATAAAGATGTTCCGGGATTCTGAACACATGAAAGCGACCCTTTTGAAGTCTACTGTGGGAACCGGATTGTAATCTTTTGTCCACATGTTATGCAATGGCAACATTCTGTATAAAAGAGAGCGACCTACATAAGGAATTGGAAGCAGACTCTCAGAACCTACACACTGTTGTACTTCTTGTGACTTTTGCCTCCCTGCAGTAATAAACGCTGATCTTTGACGCCGAAGGAAGTATCCCGTGTCTCTGTAATTTGTGCGCCGAAACAGGTATCCCATGAAGGTTATAGGTGTTGTTCCCTGGCACCGCTGGTACTGTTAAAAGTCCAGTCCTTCAGGAGTAATTCATATTGAATTGGGAAATAAGGTCTCCCGTCTCTCTTGGTTTGGGTGATATATCCGATATCCTTGTGGCCCGGCGTCTCTATGATTAGCACTTGGTTTACCGGGATAAGTAAGTGGAACGCAGTAGTGATAAATTTGTAGTATCTGACAAAAAATAGCAGAATCCTAGAAAAGTTCCTTTCCTCTCCCTTGAAGCTCCTGGTGGGCACAAAGGTCGCCCATTCACTTAGAGCTGTGAGCTCATCACTGGCCGAGCAGGGAGGCTACACGTGCTGGCTACTGAGCAAAAAAATCCTAGTAAGATAAACGCTATCTTATGTTACTTGATTTTTTTCACAGCGCACATCTTCCAACGCTAAATAATTAGATGTCTGAAGTTTGGTAGATATTGCGTCATTAGAGGTAGTGTCGAACTCCAAAGCACCGTCCATACTCTTCCACCATCTATGACATGGTGTTCCCCTTTCCCATGCTAGGAGGCATATTTACAAGATATTATTGCCACAGAAATGTCACTATTTATAACGTTCCTGTGGCGATAAACCCTTCGCCTTATTAACAAGGCAGAGTTAAGCCACTTGACGTGGCTTAACCTCTGCATTGTAAATAAGGCGCCCTTTCCCACTACACTTAGTGTGATAGGGGTGGGCAATGGGTGTTGCAGTGAGTGTTCCGCCACAACACCCATTGATTTTGACGCTGCCCCCGACTTACGGGGGGCGTAAATAGGAGGTGGTGCCAAAATTAAGATCGGGGAAAACCTGGTCCTAACATGGCGAAACGAGGAGAAATGTTTAATTTCTCTTTGTTTGTATTGGACATAAATAAACCTTACTGAATGGGTGGAGAGTCGACCGCCATGGTGGGAATGCCATTGAAAATGTGGGGAAATTTACTAATAGGGGAAACCACCTTGAGGAAACAGGCTGAGAATTACTCCTCTCAAAGCATAAGTAAACCCCATCCCAAGTCTTCAACGGTTCATCTGGAAACCTGCACCACCTAGAAAATAATTGATTTTAGGCCACGCAGAATTATGCGCGGATGAGTAACTCTAGTTGAAGTCAGTAGTGGATGGGGAAATGCCTTTTTTCTATGTGCGCTCCTGCACTTTGGTTATCAGCGGTGAAAGCATGTTTCCAGTGTCTAATTCTAATTACGTTTGATAGTTTGGAAAGCAGGTGTTAGATCATGAGAAACAGTGAAACTTTGAGCAAATGTCCTTCAATTGTATCTTTAAAAAGAGCACTTTAGAATAATTTATTTAGCAACTTTACCCATTGGGTGTGGGAGACAGACCAAGAAATAGAGATTGGTTTCCTTGTGGATTGTATGCTATATGTCTTCACAGAATTGATATCTCCTGACGAAGGACCACGGCCCGAAATCCATCGGGTGATAATACAATTGAATTGCTTTGGACGTTAATCATCATGAGAAAATTATGATCTATTAAATTATGATCTACTGAATGAATTTGATGTTTGACGAGGCAGATGGAAATTGATTATTGCCTTGATCTAATAAATATACCAGATCTGAACTTAATCTAAGCCGAATCATTTTTAAACAACACCTGGACATAGGAGCATTTGCTGTGCTGGAAGGGACGCAGCCACTTAATCTTTAAAAAGAGCTCAACCCACTGCTGTTCCAAACACAAAGACATTTTGATAATTCACCCCACATATGCCAAGCACAACCGCCGTCTCGCTGGGAGGTGACACCTCAAATTAGTGCCTTTGTAAGGCCTAGGAAAGATGGCTGCTATAGGCTATTATACATAGCATGTTTTTTTTTCATACCCCACCAGTGTATGGGGGCAATGTTCCACTTCCACTTTCCACCCTGGAACGCAATTTTCCACGGTTCTTGACAGAAGTAAATCTACTATTTCAAAGTTGTCCTTCATTAGTACAAGTTGTAACACTGGAATTTAGCAATTACGAACTGAAAGGTCACTTATCAACCTTTGCAAAGGGCCTCCCATTGCGAGGGCTCACATGTTGGTGCTTTTTAGTAACCTTTCAACTGTTTGAGCTAGAAACATTGTTATGAACCCTGCAAAGTAAGCAGTACTTTATGGGTTATGCGGTAAATCCATAATTAAGCGGACAATGCTGAAACTGCGTGAGTAGCATAAGTCCAGTGACTGTTTATATTCAGGTTGACTTGCATGCCAGTAATTTTATACTCTAGGAGTTAACACCAGGCAACAGAGGGATGTGCATGCAGCTGTCATGCCATAAATTCTAATCTGATTGGCTGACTTCTTGGCCATTCATCCTTCCAAGCCTGAGATTAATATTGAGAACATTCTGCTCTCACTGTACTGCAAAACCTTGTAAGCTGGGGTTGTAGGCGTTCCTTAGAGACTTCTGGGAACTTTTTAACTACATAGATCGTGTGCTATTCTGGACTAAAATAATTTCTAACCGATTGCTCACTGACTGATCTGAACACTCGCTCGCTGACAAAGGTGGTGGTATGGAGGTCACGAGAATGAATTCCGGCAAGGCACACATCCTCCCAAGATGGGTACATTGAGTACAATTGAATGTGTAATGGTCACATCTGGCATTTAGACAGCAGAAGTGTAGTAGTTAGCGCTATGTGATTAAGAAACACTATACTAAAAATAATTTGGCATAAGGCATATATCATTAAATAAAGCTATTCTGAAATGTGGCAAGTGGCGTTTCTCTGTCAGGGTCAATAATGTATATGTTGTCTCTTCGAGTTTTCTACCTCACACTTAACAGACACGTCACTCCACTTCTCATTCGATCTCTGTCGCCCCCTGTCTCTTGTAATTCTCTAGGAAGCATCCCTAGGTAGGACCCTTGTCGTCTAAGAACAGTCGATTTGATAAATGAATGTCTCCTCCGCCATTCCCTGGTACTCTGAAGCCTTGCTGGGATGTGACTAGTTTTTTCTAAAAAATCCAAATATAATCGCAGACGCTTAAAATCGATCATGTTCGTCGGACACCTAGTGTTCACTGGTGCCATTTGCCCACCTCCAGGCACTAGATGGATGCCTGCACTGCTCCGTGTTTAAAACTAGTGCCATGTACGAGTCGGTGACTTATATTCCAAGGTCACCCACGCTGTACACCGCTTTATTGACATTTTCTGCTGCCTCGTCTGGACTAACCTAACAGCTAGACTTATAAACAACTCATTTTTATGGTTTTCCTTTGCTTCTTCGTAAATATGGGTTTAACAGCATACAGCTTTAATAAAACGTTAGGTATGTAAGTATCGAATAGGCGCTGGAAATGATTAGCGAGCAAGAAGCACAGAGCTGATTCACTCAGACTTCTGAAACACTAATCGTTTGCAAGCAATACGTGTCCATAAAATAGATAACACATAACAGTAGCAGCACATTATCGCCCCGTAATGCCTTCGTGTAGATGTGAAGGCGGTCACCAAGACAAAGTACTCATTGTATTGATAGAGCAAGCTTTGCATCGCGACTTGCTCGAGTCATGAACCTCGCCCGTGTGTAATCAATTAATAAAATTTGTACGTCTTACTAATCTTTTATTTTTATATTCGAACGAAGTAGAGGAAGCTTGCGTATGTGTATTTCTAATACAACTAATCCGTGTTCCTAAACATAGCCGCCGCTTGGTAAATGGCTTCTGCGCATGCGTCAGTCACACTCACGTGACCTGACGTAGTTATAAGTTTGGTGGGAAAGGGTGCGCATGCGTAATACACAGCTTTCGTGAATAACGTGGTGATGCTCTTGTGAGTGTGTATATGTTGCTAACATTTAAACTGCATAGTATATTTCTATAATGATAAGTTTAAAGTACAAAACTAATGATGTGTTTTTCATACCGTCACTTCTATGTTTTAATTTGTTTTCGCTTACTTTTCATGTATCCTCGACTCGGAGGGGTGCTGGGCTGGGGAGTCCATCTTGGAGGGTATTTCTGCGCAGAATCTAGAAGCTGCCATGGCATTGAACTCAGGCCAAAGAAGGTGGATGCCAGAGCCACCCTGGGAAAGGGCACCTTCACCCAGCAGAAGCATCATGATTATGTTCTATTGTATCGAAATGTATTCTTTCCATTGTATTCTGTGCGACTTTCTCATGGGAACCCCAATCTCGCTAGGCGGTACCCAGAGATGCAAAGTAGGCCTCCAAATAGTCTATTCTGATTGGTGTGTTACCCAGACCCTACCTTAGGACCAATCCAAATTGAGGGATTCTGACACTTTGCAACATTGGGGGGTGGTACACCGTCCCAAAACAGTATATCTACCCTGGGTTCACCTAGGGAAATTGTCCGACTTGTCTGGTTTAGCTGACCTGTCACTGACCCAACGCACTCAATAGGTGACTGAAGATACAGAGCGCTGCGGAGCACTCTGTCCGAAATTGACCATAGACTAAGGTTTTACTGAACCTTAAAGTGCCTGCGGAGCACTTTGCTGGGAGTTCGCTGACCCAATCGGGGTCGTGATCGATAGCTGCAGAGAGGGTGGAGCGCAGGCGTTGTTTCCGAACTGCGGGTGCCGGTCCTGTCCTGAGGGTCCTGTCCTGAGGGTCCTGTCCTGACGGTCCTGTCCTGATCCTAATCTGGTCTTCCTGTCCTGTCCTGGGTGTCCATTCTGCACCTGCTGTCCATTGAGGGGTATCCTTCCTTGAGGGGTTCCTGTCCTTAACTGACCCGTGGCCAGGGTTTGGTTTCCACACCAGTCTAGGTAAATATCACTCTGAAAACTCTGAATCTTGCACCTTTCTGAATTTCTGTCTTTTGCTTTAATAAAGACATACCTTTGCATATGTTAATTTTCCATGCTTTTTCCGCAACCATTGAATTATAAAGTCATTTGCATTTGTTTCATAACGTGTTCCTATGTTACCCCACCTGTTAGAAATTATATTTTGCATTGCAGTTTGTCATTTCCTGATATGGTCTAGAACATCCCTACTTAAACTGTCTAAAGAACTTTTGCCTTAAAGCATAGCGTGTCTCTCTTCATAGACTCTCCTATAGTTATATAAATGTCCTGAACTCCTGTCCCATTCCCTTGAAATAATTCTAGAATACTAGTCCTAATCAAAGCCTATTCCATCTTTAGTGATTCATCTTAAACGTTCTAATTCCTGATCCTTCATTTTAAATGTGTCCTGGTTCCATTAGTTTATAAATGGTTGCACTGACTTATTTACTATTCAGCTATGTACTTTCTGTTATTCTGATTATCGATTGCTTAATTACTGTGAATTTGATATTCTCTGAATTTTACTAAATTAGATAAAGACTTTAAAACTTCCAGTTGTCCGTGGTCATTTTACAAAATTATTGAATGTTATTTGTTGGGTTTGTATTTTGCTGCCTTTCCTTTTACAGCTAGCTCCCTGATCCATCGTGGTCATAGGTACCCGCGTCGGTGGATGGTAAGTCGGGTACTCTGAAGAATAACGAAAGGAATTCACAAATATTGATAGCAGACCGTGAGGTCATCCGATCAATGTATATGGTGATTTGAAATATATGGGCCCGAAGCCGGAAGTGGCGAAATTATTGGTCGGGTGACCCGCGCGCTCTATCAGTATTTTTCTGGTAGCAGAGTTATGGTTAGGGAATAGTTAAAGGTTAGGTAGGACTAGTTAGGCTAGCCAAGTCGGTAGCTGCTAAACATTATTGCTGCTATAAGAGCGGCCATTTCGGGGGACTTGATCACTCTCTTGAGAATGCGCTGCTTTTGAAATATATGAATTGTTTGAAAATTGTTATTCTTGTTCTTATATTGTTATATGTATTAATCCATGCGTATGTAAAACGTTTTGTTAAGTGTTGTCGGAACTCCCCGGGGAAATTGAATGGCAAGTGGTGAATAGAATCCATTGCCTTGAGGTCGCAGGCTCAAGGAAAGTTAGGTGCAGGTTAGGTAGAACCAGAAGCACTAACTAGGGCTTTTCCTGAATACATGTGTGAATAAATGTTAGTAACGAGGTTCATTGGCAAAATTCCCATAGTGGCGTAACCTAATAAGGGTCACATCGGAAGAGTAGCAGGTTCATCGGAGCTTGGGTGAAAGCAAAGGGGTCCGCTGGGAAACCTTAGACTCGGATATATCCCGGAAAGAGTGGATGGGTCTAGGGAAGTAACAGGTTCACTGATGCTAGAGTGAAGGGTAGGCGGAAGAGATCTACCCGTAGTGTGTGAAAAGTAAATGGAAGTAGTTTACTTGCAGTAAAACAACTCTTTCCTGTCTAGACACTTGAGCACTGTGGCGAATGTGTATTCGTCGTAAAATAACCAAGCACTAGCACTTTAGAAAGAAAGAAAGTTTCCGTTACCTTGTGAAGGGAGGGAGTCAGTCGCGAAGCGTCTCTGACGTCACTCTGTGCCGCGCTGGGATTGGTAGAAACAGCGGGCGGGTAGCGGGGCTGGAATTGGGAAGGAGGGGTGAGCGCCGAAGCGTGAGAATTGTCTCGCGAAAAGGCCGCGCACCCATTGGCCGAAAATATTTGAACTCGTGCACCCCATTGGTTGCACAGAGTTGCAAGACACATTCTGATTGGAAGTAATTTTGTAAACAAAGTTAAGCGTAGAAATCGTATGTGGCACTCGTATATTCCAGAGACTAGACCCGATCCAAGAAACTTAGGGTTTGAAAGGGATCAGTGGAAGGCTAATAGATACGATATTATGTACGGAACTAAGAGAAAAATGTCCCTTGTAAATAAGGTAAAGAATTACTTCAAAAAGGACAAGCCGATTCAAACTAGAGAGGGCATTGTTATTCCACCACCAAATACTCCCGCCTCTTTCATGATGTTTGACAGAGGGTACAATACCTGTGTGTGGTTAGAAAATTGGGCGAAATACACACAAGATGACGGAATAATGGCCTTTCAGTTAGAAGGTACCTTTAATGGTAGGATCTTGTTCAATTTAAGAACCCGAATGAATGAATTACATCCCAGACCGAGACTAACGCAGTATGAGGCATTAGAGGAATGGGAGATTGAGGCTTTTCAAAGAGAAAAGCCCCGAATGGACAAAGGGCTGACAAAGTATTACCCAAAACTGAAACAAGAAACCCGAGACAAAAAGATGAAACAATGGAGACAGAGCATGATTGTTGAGGGACTGTTTCCCATGATGCCAGCAGAAGATCCTCCTGGGGGGGGAAAAAGGACAGAGAAATCCAAGCACTGGGGGCCCATCGGAGAATCAGATGACGAATTGTTAGATGACATATGCATGAGAAGTCCGCCTCCTTATAATGAAGGCCACCGACCTTCGAGTGCAGGAGATATTCCCCGGAGACCCCTACAAAGGGAGGAGGTCAGGTCCGCAAGTGTAGGAGGGGATTATCTAATTCCTCCTTATACTGAGAATCTAGGACCCGTAGAAACCAGAAGTATTTACCCCAGGAGACCCGTGGGTGGGGAGACGGGATATTCACAAGAAGGAGATCTTTGCTCTCGTCCTCCCTACGGAGGTGAGGTGAGGCCCTTGAGTTCAGGAATGCCACTATTGCAGCCCCGGGATGACGAAGAGCAGAGAATTCTCGGCACAGGAAGTTTGTTTCAGAAACCTAATTATGGCGGAGGACCGAGTGAGACACATCCCACTGCCCCGAGTTATGCTCCCATTCTAACCCCGCAGGTGTTACATGGAAACACTTTGGACAGGTTATTAGAAGAAAAGGAACGAGAAGCGCTAGGAAATCAGAGAGCTGAGATAATACGGAAAATGTCACAGCTAAATGCAAGTCCTGAAGCCTTGACGATCCCAGTAACTATCGGACCCGTTGTTCCGTTGTATGGGGACCGTCAAGGAAGTCCGAAACCTCCAGTAATTACTCCTGTCATTGCACCGACCAGACCAGAACCATTAATTGTAGATGACCAGACCAGTGAGTGCGAGTCGGAGGTCTCGCTGCTAGATCTGCCCATTAGAAAGACTGGAAAAAGGATACCGAAAGGACAGAATACTTTTAATGCGAGGGAAATTCAGATGGAATCGACCTCAGGTACTAGGAGTGTCACATTGGTGACTCCTGAAGAAATCGAAAGATGGAGTCAAGAATTTGAAAAACAAGCGTCCTCAACGAAACCTTTAGATCTCTACAAGCTGAGAATAGAAATAGAGGAATTGATGGCAGGAAACGTAGGATTAGACAGATTAAATACCTACTCTGAAGACGAAATGCTGTTTATCTGCAAGAGTCTCACCCGAAATACTCGCGTACTTCATGAAAAACTGACAGACACGGCTGCTAGCATGGGAATAGATATTTCAAGATCAAAACCGCTGCGAAAACCATATAGGGCAGATTTCTCAGACAAAGATTTGGAAAACTTGAATATATCGGGGAAGAAAGCACAGGTCAAAGAACTATTGACAGTATTGGAAAAATGGGGAGATGTGGAAAGGTGGAAAGCAAGATGGGCCAAGAAAAAGGATGAGGCCAGGTCTAGGCAGGCAACTCCCGAATTCGCTCTAAGGGAAGCTGACAAACCAGAACAGTTATGCCCTATGCGCGAAGTACCAGGTGGAAAGTATGTGCACGTTCCATGGTCCAGACAGGATATGGTGTCCTTTACTAACGATTTCCCGAAATTACGAGAAAAGCCCGTGGATTGGTATAGGCAGGTGGAAAGGTTTGTAAAGGTGCAAAAATGCCTGTGGAAAGACCTGGATGGGTTTTTCGATATAGTGGTCCCGGTAGATCTATGGACCGAGTGTAAAATAGCCATAGCTTGGCCGAGTGAGGAATACACGAGAGATGAAAAAACAGGGGAACCATCGAAGGAAGTAATGAGAAAATATGATCAGGTAATTCAGCATCTGAAACTAAAAGTGCCAGCAAAGGAAACTGATTGGACCAAGATAGATAGAACCACGCAGGAAAGAGACGAGACAGTGCACTCCTTTTATGAAAGGCTGTTGCAGGTGTTCAAAACATACAGTGGTATAGATAACATCGAGATGAAGGATATGACACATTTTATTTACAGGTTTGTAAATGGTTTAAGACCCGAAATTTGTCAATGGATAAAAGATAACAAAATCTGTTGGCATACTAAAAAGATGGATGAGGTCCTACGGTACGCAAAGTACTATGAGGACGAGATGGCAGAAAAGAAAAAGGCTCTCAAGGAGAAGGTTATGTGGGCTCAAGTGAAGCTCGCAGAACAGCAGGAAAAACAATTGAATAAAATGGCCAAAACTACTCAGAATCCAGGTCCTGGGGGTGGGGGTGGAGGAAAGCCCCGGCCCAAAATGAGCAGGGAGGAGGCAAAGAAGAAATTTCCCTGCCACCAGTGCGGAGAAATTGGACACTGGCGAGACGAGTGTCCCTATTTGCAGGATGATAACTCCCAAACACCTGATTTAACTCCACAGACGCAGAATGAAAGACCAAGAAAGACCCAACAACAGGTAAAAACGATTCAGTTGCCCCGAGCACCAAAGCCAGTGTTTAAGGGAAAATCCACGCAGGGTGATGACCTAGAGGTCTGGGGGAGCAATGAGAACAGAAATACAGCAACTTCGCAGTATTTACTAAATGATACCTTCTTTTGTGATGACCAGTACTGACGGGGCCTGAGAGGGGAGGACGAGGAGTGCGTACTTGGTGCCTCCTTGCCGGTAGACCAGTCCGGGCCATACATTGAAGGAAAGGTTGACGGAAATGATGTCACTTTTCTGTTGGACACTGGCGCTACCCGTTCTACTGTGAGAACAGTGGACGTTCCAAACCTACCCCTCTCGGGAGAAGCGATCCAAGTAGTGGGGGTATCTAATCAACTGATTAGTACTCTTGTTACCGAGCCCATGGAGATCTCAATTGGAAACTTTAAAGAAATGCATAGATTTGTCGTTTGTGACACCAGTCCAGTGAACTTACTGGGACGTGATTTGCTGTGCAAAATGAACTGTACCATCTTTTGCACACCAAAGGGTGTTGAAATTCAGACCCCAGATTAAGATGGCATTTATAAATTAATGTTAATCAGACCCGACTCAGAAATTAAACGAATGACTATGCAGGATTTGCCCAAAGAACTCCAAGAAACAGTGAAGCCAGAGGTATGGGACTTTACCGGGAAAGATGTAGGATTAATGAAAAACGTAGACCCCATACAGATAGCCATCAAGGACAATGCAGTATACCCTAATACTAAACCCTACAGAATAAATGCAGAAGTGAGAGCAGGTGTTGCCCTGGAAATACAGAAATTGCTAGAAGGAAACATCATACAGGAAGTAATGAGTAGCCCATGCAACTCACCGATTATGGGCATCAAAAAGCCTAGTGGCAAGTACAGAGTAGTGCAGGACCTAAGAAAGGTAAACAAGATAGTGATTCCCTGCTGCCCTATTGTCCCGAACCCAGCAGTGATTCTGTACCAGATTCCCTGGGATGCTGAGTGGTTCACTGTGATAGACCTATGTCATGCATTCTTTTCCATTCCCTTGCATCCAGACAGCAAATTTCTTTTCTCATTTGCTTTCAACAGTCACGTGTATGTCTGGAATAGGGTCCCCCAGGGGTACACAGAGAGCCCCTCTATCTTTAATCAGATCTTGAAAAAATGCTTGGAAACTTTGGTCTTACCTGGAAATTCTGTTCTGGTGCAATACATTGACGACCTCTTGGTGGCGTCCAAAAGTCATAAGGACTGTGTGATTGACACCATTGCCCTACTGAATCACCTGAGTGAAAAGGGACATAAAGTGGCCCCTGAAAAATTACAGTTCTGTGCAAAATCAGTAAAATATCTGGGGCACCAGATAGAGAAAGGCATCAGGAAAGTAACGCCAGAAAGAGTGAGAATAATTCAAAAGATGCAGTTACCCCGTACTCAGAAAGAAATCAGAATGTTCCTGGGGGTGATAGGATACTGCAGGCAATGGATTGTGGGATTTGCAGTCCTAGCTAGGCCTTTGATAAAAATGCCCAAGAGAGGAACACCGTATATTGTAGAATGGGATGATGAAAGCTTAACAGCCTTCACAAAATTGCGAGATTGTCTGTGTACAGCCCCTGCGTTGGGAATGCCAGACTATTCCAAGGAATTTGCCCTGTTCTGTGACACTCGCGATAATTGTGCATTGTCAGTCCTAACCCAAGAACATGGCACAACCAGAAGGCCTGTGGCATATTTCTCTGCCACCCTGGATCCAGTGGCTGCTGGATTACCAGGATGTCTGAAAGCAGTAGCTGCTACCTGCACAAGTCTAGAACAGAGTGAATCCATTGTCATGGGACATCCTGTAACTGTGTATGTTCCACATGGAGTGGTGATTTTACTAACCAGAACGAAAACTCAGTACCTCACCCCTAGTCGGCTGACTAAATACGAGAGGATTCTCGTGGGTGCTGCAAATATAACAATTGTCAGGTGCAACATTCTGAACCCCGCCACTCTGCCTCCCAACTCAATGGATATGGAAGATGGGGAGGAAGATGAGCATAACTGCATTGATTTAACAGAATTTTGCACAAAACCACGCCCAGACATTAAAGAAACACCTTTGCCTAAACATGACATGGAATTGTTTGTGGATGGTTCATGCCTAAGACATGAACAAGGAGGCCTGAGTGCTGCCTATGCGGTAGTCTCCTTAACCAAAATTGTAGAAGCAGGTTATTTATTTGAAGTAAAGTCTGCACAAGTAGCCGAATTGATCGCTATGATAAAAGCTTGCAAATTGGGGAAAAACGTACGCCTAACAGTGTATACTGACAGTCAGTACTGTTTTGGAGTTGTGCATGACTTTGGCCAATTATGGCTACAGAGGGAGTTCCTGACTTCATCAGGTACCCCTATTCGAAATGGAAAAGTTGTTCAAGACCTTTTAGAGGCAATCCAATTACCAAAAGAATTGGCAGTGGTCAAGTATGTTGCTCATAAGAAGGAATTTGACCCTGTATCATTGGGAAATGATTTCGCTGATCGAGTGGCACAATTATGCGCCAGGGATCGATTGCTCATAAATCCAAAACGGGGGGGCCCGGAAACAGCTGCCAACTTCGAGTGTTTGAAGAAGTGCCTACATGGGATGAAGTGAGAGAATGGCAGCAGGCGACACCCTGGCAAGAGAGAGAGAAGTGGAAGGAAGAAGACGTGAGGATGGTGTCATCTTGGGCCCAAATGGTATGCCTGTGTTACCCAGACACTTGCTTGGCACAATGGCGAGATTGATACATGAGGGATCACACATTGGTAGGGACGCCATGATTCTGGTATTCCAACAGACTTGGTACAGCAAAAAGTTCAGGAAAGTAGCAGAGTCCCTCTGCCAGAGGTGCCTGTCATGTCAACAGATGAATCCAGGCAAGAGAACAATGGTGGAACTAGGGAAAATTGGGAGGTCAGGGGGTCCCTTTGTGAGAATACAGGTTGATTTCATCACCATGCCACGTTGTGAGGGGAAACGTTATGTCCTTGTCATTGTCTGCCTATTTTCAAAGTGGGTGGAAGCTTACCCTACTCCCCAAAGTGACGCACTGACAGTAGCAAAGTGTTTACTGAAAGAACTGATACCTAGATTCGGGGTTCCAGTCACTATTGAATCAGATAGAGGCCGACATTTTCAGAATGATGTGATCGACCAACTCTGTAAGGCATTTGGGATCTCGCAAAAACTCCACTGTGCATATCATCCAGAGGCTTCTGGAGTGGTGGAACAAATAAACGGGACTATCAAAACAAGACTAGCGAAATTGTGTGATGCATCTGGCATGACCTGGGTAAAGGCCCTGCCTCTGGTTCTGATGGGACTCCGAAGTATTCCAGACCGAAAGACAGGCCTGAGCCCCCATGAAATCCTGATGGGAAGAGTGATGAGACAAGCGTGGGTACCAGGAAGCAAACTGTTGAGTATTACTGATGATTTGGTGCTTGAATACTGCAAGAGATTAGGTGACCAAGTACGTTATATCTCTCGCCAGATCGGAGAAGACGCCGTCACCAATCCAACGACTCCTCTCCACAAACTGGTTCCAGGGGACTGGGTCAAAATAAAGAAGCATACTCGGTCGAGCTGCCTGGAACCAAGGTGGGGACAGAAGCGCCAAGTAATCCTGGTGACGACCACAGCAGTGAAGTGTGCAGGTGTTCCCCATTGGATCCACGCCAGCCACACCCAGAAGGTACTACCAGACAAGGAGCCTGGAGAAGAAGGCCGTCCAGCAGAGGGGCCTGCAGAAGCAAGACCAGAAGTAACTGACGACATACAGCCCAGTACCAGTCAAGCTGAGGGGTCCGCAGACGTTGGTCCAGGAGTAGTTGATGACGAGCTACCAAGAGTCCAGCCTGCTGAGGGGTTCCCAGAAGTTGGTCCAGAAGCAGCTGATGACGAGCTGCCGAGCATATGGCCAGATGAGTGGATACCCTTGATTGACCTCACCGAAGACCCAATCAGAACAAGAGAGCGAATTTGGGAAGGTAGAGAGTGGAATAGAGAGGAAAAGCAAGGCACAGGCGAAGAACCTCAGGCTATTGAGATTCACGTCAAAACTGAGGAAGGAGAAGGTCAGACAGGGACTGAGCAAGTAATTGATACACCTCCACTGACTCCTGATGTCGAAAAGGGACAGACTAGACATAGTGTAATAGTTCGAGCAGAAGAAAATCAAGGGATCGAAGTGCTCGAACAGGATCAGACAGGGTTAGAAGAACGTGTTCAGGAAACAGAAACAGAGACATTTGAAAAGCAAAAGCAAAACTCTCCTGAACAAGGCCAGTTTAGTAACCAGGCAGAAGAAATAGATACGAGCCCTGGAACTAGTCAGATAGGAAGGGAAGTAAAGGAAGCAGAATTGCCACCAGCAAATGAAAATAAAAGGGCAATAAAAGAAAACGAAGTCCCAGTGCCAACTAAAAGACTTAAGAAAAGAAAGCACATTGAGCCTGGATTCATAAAGAAATTGAGACTGAGGATAAAAACGGTAGAAGAAAAACGTGCAGAAGAAAGGAGGAGTTCTCGCATAGCAGAACAACCAGAAGACACTTCCAAAAGAAGGAGCGATCGAATAAAAAGACAAAACAAAAAGTACAAGTCTCCTGAATGGACGCTCGTTTTGGAAGAATTTGAGGATCTTGATATAACTGACGAAAGCGACGGAGAACCAGTCGCTGAGTACTCTGCCGAAAAAGAAGACGAGCCACCGTGAATTTGCACAAAGTAAGCTACTGGTGCAAAGAGACAAAGAGGGGTCGAGAAACTTCTTCTGAGCCAAAATGTCTGATTCCAACGTGAATGGTAGACCTAGTCGCAGTTGTTGCAAAACATGCTGCAAGGTATGTGTATGTAGTGTAATTATAGTGATATTAGTTTGGATAGGACTAACAGTTTTCATTCCTTTTGCGGTGAGCAAAAATACTAATGTTGACCCTACTGAGATTGTAAATACTGACAATGAAGAGCTGACAACACAGAGTGTAGCAAGACATGAGAGAGCACTCAAACAAACAAAACGAGACCTAGAAGCATCAGATGAGGGAGGACTACATTATCATGGAGTTAAGAATAAGACACATTTAAATGTTTTCGCAAACTTGTTAATACACTATGTAGAGACTATGGAAATTGAGGATTGCTATGTCTGCATGAAGCTACCTACCTCTGTAGCTGAGGGCGTGACATACCATCACCTGCCCCTGACATATGGAATATCCTGTAGCATTTTAGCAAGCTTATTTTACAAAAGAGGACCATTACAGTACTATTACTCTAACAATGACGTGATCTTTTCTGAACTTCCTATACGTGGGAACCTGAATCCTGTACACACCAAAAGTGACGTTACTCGCTATATGGGCGAATACTTCCTGACTATAGGTAATATAGACATAGGTGACGCACACAGAGATAACTTGACCTGCTCTTTGCGTGAGCAGGAAAAGATGTTCCTGAACATGGCAGAGAAAAGGAGAATTAAAATACAAAGAAAGGCAGATGACGAAAGACAGAAAAAGCCAAAATGGGCTGAGGACATGGAAGGCACCTCAAAGGGTGGGGCGGGACCTGCTCTGTTGCTGGATTTTGAAAGGAAAGGAAAGCTATGTCTTCACCGCGAGAAGACTAGCTACTATAATAACATTTTCATTGGTTCCAGTGAATGTGAACATAATTACAAGGTAATTGGAGGATGGGGTTTCAAAAATGGGTCAGAGCCTGTGTTTCCTGGAATCTATTATATATGTGGAGACAAGGCTTATTTCAAATTGCCGGATCACTGGTATGGAAGCTGCTATTTTGGCATTGTGTTCCCGAAAATATACCATGTGAATGAAGTTGCTGGAAGCAGTGAAAATACTAATGGCTTAGTGCGTAGTAAAAGAGAAAGTGTAGGTGAAATAATGGGTAGTATTTTCAGTGCACTGATACCTGGAGTGGGAGTGGTTCTGAACACTCACAGAATTTGCAAATTGTCCACCATAGTGGATGTGTTGTCTACGGACACAGCTCATGGATTTCTGCTGGTCAATACTGAAATGGTTGCGATCAGATCAATGGTTTTGCAGAACAGACTTGCTCTTGACACCTTATTAGCAAAAGAGGGCGGAGTCTGCCGGATGTGGAAGGCGCAATATTGTTGCACTTATATTCCGGACAAAAGTGTGCAGCTCAAAAGATATGTGAAAAACATTACTAATTTGGAAAAGGAACTCAAACCACTCGAGGTTGACAGTGCCTGGAAGAGACTGGTAGATGGTCTCTCAAATGTAGGTCATTGGCTTGCTAGTTTAGGTAAAAGCTTATTGTTCAAGGTACTGATGCCAATTGGAATTATAGGTCTTATCCTATTTTTCATATTTGTCTGTTGCAAATGCCGTAAGCACACCAGAAAGCATCAAGTGAATGCCAGAGGAGTGAAACGAAGTGTGGATGAGCTTGAATTAGAGGAAATGAATAATCAGATATACAAAAAGGTGAAAAATTCTCACCCTACCAAAAATGAGAAAGAGAAGCTGAATCGCTTGCTGGAAGAGATAGAGCTGTATAAAGTGTGAAGAAGTTGGCATCTGGTTCCATTATTTTTGTGATGATAGTAAATATCATCAAAGAGGGGATTGATAGAGCAAGCTTCGCATCGCGACTTGCTCGAGTCATGAACCTCGCCCGTGTGTAATCAATTAATACAATTTGTACGTCTTACTAATCTTTTATTTTTATATTCGAACGAAGTAGAGGAAGCTTGCGTATGTGTATTTCTAATACAACTAATCCGTGTTCCTAAACATAGCCGCCGCTTGGTAAATGGCTTCTGCGCATGCGTCAGTCACACTCACGTGACCTGACGTAGTTATAAGTTTGGTGGGAAAGGGTGCGCATGCGTAATACACAGCTTTCGTGAATAACGTGGTGATGCTCTTGTGAGTGTGTATATGTTGCTAACATTTAAACTGCATAGTATATTTCTATAATGATAAGTTTAAAGTACAAAACCAATGATGTGTTTTTCATACCGTCACTTCTATGTTTTAATTTGTTTTCGCTTACTTTTCATGTATCCTCGACTCGGAGGGGTGCTGGGCTGGGGAGTCCATCTTGGAGGGTATTTCTGCGCAGAATCTAGAAGCTGCCATGGCATTGAACTCAGGCCAAAGAAGGTGGATGCCAGAGCCACCCTGGGAAAGGGCACCTTCACCCAGCAGAAGCATCATGATTATGTTCTATTGTATCGAAATGTATTCTTTCCATTGTATTCTGTGCGACTTTCTCGTTGATGCCAGAGCCACCCTGGGAAAGGGCACCTTCACCCAGCAGAAGCATCATGATTATGTTCTATTGTATCGAAATGTATTCTTTCCATTGTATTCTGTGCGACTTTCTCATGGGAACCCCAATCTCGCTAGGCGGTACCCAGAGATGCAAAGTAGGCCTCCAAATAGTCTATTCTGATTGGTGTGTTACCCAGACCCTACCTTAGGACCAATCCAAATTGAGGGATTCTGACACTTTGCAACATTGGGGGGTGGTACACCGTCCCAAAACAGTATATCTACCCTGGGTTCACCTAGGGAAATTGTCCGACTTGTCTGGTTTAGCTGACCTGTCACTGACCCAACGCACTCAATAGGTGACTGAAGATACAGAGCGCTGCGGAGCACTCTGTCCGAAATTGACCATAGACTAAGGTTTTACTGAACCTTAAAGTGCTGGCGGAGCACTTTGCTGGGAGTTCGCTGACCCAATCGGGGTCGTGATCGATAGCTGCAGAGAGGGTGGAGCGCAGGCGTTGTTTCCGAACTGCGGGTGCCGGTCCTGTCCTGAGGGTCCTGTCCTGAGGGTCCTGTCCTGACGGTCCTGTCCTGATCCTGATCTGGTCTTCCTGTCCTGTCCTGGGTGTCCATTCTGCACCTGCTGTCCATTGAGGGGTATCCTTCCTTGAGGGGTTCCTGTCCTTAACTGACCCGTGGCCAGGGTTTGGTTTCCACACCAGTCTAGGTAAATATCACTCTGAAAACTCTGAATCTTGCACCTTTCTGAATTTCTGTCTTTTGCTTTAATAAAGACATACCTTTGCATATGTTAATTTTCCATGCTTTTTCCGCAACCATTGAATTATAAAGTCATTTGCATTTGTTTCATAACGTGTTCCTATGTTACCCCACCTGTTAGAAATTATATTTTGCATTGCAGTTTGTCATTTCCTGATATGGTCTAGAACATCCCTACTTAAACTGTCTAAAGAACTTTTGCCTTAAAGCATAGCGTGTCTCTCTTCATAGACTCTCCTATAGTTATATAAATGTCCCGCACTCCTGTCCCATTCCCTTGAAATAATTCTAGAATACTAGTCCTAATCAAAGCCTATTCCATCTTTAGTGATTCATCTTAAACGTTCTAATTCCTGATCCTTCATTTTAAATGTGTCCTGGTTCCATTAGTTTATAAATGGTTGCACTGACTTATTTACTATTCAGCTATGTACTTTCTGTTATTCTGATTATCGATTGCTTAATTACTGTGAATTTGATATTCTCTGAATTTTACTAAATTAGATAAAGACTTTAAAACTTCCAGTTGTCCGTGGTCATTTTACAAAAGTATTGAATGTTATTTGTTGGGTTTGTATTTTGCTGCCTTTCCTTTTACAGCTAGCTCCCTGATCCATCGTGGTCATAGGTACCCGCGTCGGTGGATGGTAAGTCGGGTACTCTGAAGAATAACGAAAGGAATTCACAAATATTGATAGCAGACCGTGAGGTCATCCGATCAATGTATATGGTGATTTGAAATATATGGGCCCGAAGCCGGAAGTGGCGAAATTATTGGTCGGGTGACCCGCGCGCTCTATCAGTATCAAAAGTGACTCTATTTAGTTTGTGTTTTAATAAGTTGTATCGAGTATTCAGATGGGAACGGGATAAGCGTTCCTCGCGCCGCTGCCTGTACTGTGGAACACAAACTCGACTCGCCTCGACAGGTCGTGCAGAAGGACATTTTGAATTCTTTGATGTCCACAAAATGTTGCTTAGGCATTGCCTCAACTTAAAAGCGCCACGAGGCGATGTTATCATATTGTTGCAAACCAAGTACATTAATATGCACACAAGCATGAAAAGCGCAATTATGAGACGCCTGTAAAAACCAGTCCTGCGCTGCCATCAGCTCTTTGCCGGCCTGTGAGCAGTGGGAGGGCGGGGGCTGCCTGCGCATGCGCGCCACTCTTCAGTTTCGTTTCGTTTGGACGAGCGTGAGCCCGGAGAAGAGAAGTGCCGCATGAAGTCCCGGGTCCCAGGAGGGGGCCCGGGTGAAGACCAGCGGGGAGACTGCGGGCCCCCATGCCTATGGGGAGAGCTCCGCTTCTTGGTAGAGTGGCAGAGGAGCTCGAGTGCTCTGCGGGGCTCCCTTGGCAGATGGTGCGAGCCCGAGTCCGACTCCGGTGAGGTAAGGGGGGGGGCTCTGTGTGCCTGCATGTGTGCCTGCGTGTGCATGCGCGCGCGTGCGTGTGTGTGTGTGTGTGTGTGCGCGCGTGCCTGTGCGTGCAGGGGATGGGGCCTGGCTGTGTGCGCGCCGTGTTTGCATGCAAGCCAGGCAAAAGCAGGGGCTGTGTGTGCGTCTGCGCAAGCGCGCTCGCTCCCGCGGTGAAAACTGACAATGGGAAAGCACGTGGCACACTGCTGTCCACATTCCCAAATACGGGTCACAATAGTTGTCGAAGCTGACTGAAATCAATGCTTACGCATTGAATGCAGGTCGTGCTTCGACCTAAAAAGTGTGTGTATTCAGACTAAAAGGCTTCAGCCCTCTCATCCCTCCTCGCCCCTTTTATTAATCCGTGTTCATTTAAAAACATGTTATTATTATAGTAGTGGTTGCAAATATGAACAATTTCCTGGTCCCTCTAGCTCAATTCTCATTCTAAGTATGTGGACCATGACCCTGAGTGCACTGGGGCATGGTCAGGTGACAGGGCCAGAGATGTGGCTAAAAAGAACAAAATATGCTGCAACTATTTTATTTGTTTTCCACCTTTAAGTAAATGCGTAACCTACACACCTTAAATGAAAAATAAATGGAAGTAAAAGTAATGGGTTGGAATTGCCTTCTTTTAAGTTATGAAAGCTCAGTTGGTTAATGCACACACTGAAGATGTCTGTGTGTAAACAAACAATCCCAGAACTGAATACTGGTTGGTGCACGTGTGCTTATAGAGCTACAGTGTCCCAGCCTGCAACTGAAAACACTGTGAATTTGTGTAATTATTTTAAAAATGTATAGACTGCCGCAAAACATACAACGGGATTAAGGGTGGGATTTTACTAAGATGTGATGCAATGCAGCACAGCAACCAAAGTTGTAGTGCTCTTTTGCATCACAGGGAGAGTGAAAAACATCACTATATACACTGAGAAATGGCACTGTGTTTCTTTCCCCCTTACTAGAACACTCTAAGGTGCCAGAAGCCAACTTACAGACCCCTGGTACCATAGTGCAAGGGTGTATGTGTGCTCTGTCAAGCATAGGTTTTGTACTGGAAAGGAGGCCTTCCAGTCTAAAAACTCTGCTTTTAATAGTTTTTCTACGTTGCATGTGTGCTGTACAATGTAGCACATATACAAAGTGTGAAATGTATGGGGAAATTAAAACATTTCTCCTTTGTTAAGCATTCATTGAGGAGGCGTATGGTTTTGGTGCAACTACCTCTCTACACTCAGATCAAAATTCTGATTTGTGCACCAATCACCACATTCTGTAATTTCCTCCTTGCTCCCGACAGATTTCACCAGAAAAAGCCAAAGGAAATCATCAAGATAAGAAACATAAATGCAGTAATCAGCACGGTAAACACTGAATCCGTGTCTAAGGCTTCATTCTGGGATGGGGAACTCAGGAGAAGTTAATTATGTTACCCATTAAATATCCCACACTAGGGTAGCAGCAATTACATTGTGCACTAATTATCACCTCCCATATTCCACATCATTTTGATGGCCAACATCTCCAAATTCGTTTTTCTGTTTCTTTCATGATGATATCTGGACACAGTTCATAGTTTACAATATATTAATCATAATTTGGGGTCCCACCTTATTTTTCTACCTGCTGTAACCACTAATAAATCTCTACTTCTGCCTTTGCTCTAACAATACAAGTACATATTAGAAACAGGGGGCGGTGATGGGGGAGGTGTGTGTGTGTGTGTGTCGAGGAGGCCCATCTGTTCTGTACATTTTCCTGCTGTTACCAACTCTATATTTGCATTTGCACTATGGTAGTATTGAACAAGTTCTTTAACTTCAGTAAAAATCTTTCTGTTGGATAATCTATCTACCCGCACATTTCGCACCATATGAATAATATCAGGTGGCAGACTGAAGGAAAACTCAAGGCTCTGCTTCGGTGCTTTGGTAGGTGGCACTATAAAAATATCCCCAACATCATTATTTAATCTAACTCATTACAAATATACCACATTCTTACTCGGGGTATATACATTCAGATTCTTGTCAACATTTTAAATGTATTCCTCAATACCTACTCAGAAACTCCTTATGTAACTGGAAGTGCCTGAACCCTGCTGGCTGTACTGATGTGCGTTCCTTATCTCCAAGAGGTTCCTCCCCAGGTCCTGGGCCCTTGGCTGACATCATTTTGGCTCCTCCTGTGAAATGCTGAAGTTTTGAACTTTGCAAGCTGGACTTTGAGAAATAATGTTTTCAGCAGGACTAACCTGGACCCTGTATCCGTACCGCACTCCATCGCAGTCAACCTAAACATGTGACTTTGACCCGGTCTTGTGTGACCAGAAACCTACAGCTTTCTGCTTCTTGGCTAATGTTACTTAAACCTTTAAAACTGCACATCTCAGGCTCTACTGATAGTAGTTTTTTGTCATTTTGGTCAAATTTTGTTTATGAAATTTTACAATATTTTTCTAAATTGGTATGGTATATCTTTTGTGTTGTGTTTTCTCTTTATTACTGTTTGCGTGCTACATAAATACTTATTAGGGGCATACCAATTTTACCATGCTTGGAAGGGAGAGCCCAAGCACTTTACCATTGGTTAGCAGAGGTAAAGTGCACAGAGCCCTAATAGAAACAAAAACGGGCTCAGCAAAATGGGATAGTGAAGGCAAAAATCTGGAAAAGTAGCATACAAAAACTGGCCATTTCCAACATGGAGGAAGTGTAATTGTCTTTTTCAGGATTTGAAGGTCACCATTCAGCATTAAAGAAGCTTGATGCAGAAGTGTTCTATTTCCCATAAGCTATCTGTCATCTATGCACATTGATCTGCGGTTCCAACAGGAAAGAAGCTGCTTCAAAGTCATTGGTCACTGGTTGAACTCTGCATTTGTTAGCAGTTTCCCAAGTGCATTGCCATTGTGCCATCTAAATGGCTGGTGCAAGGGCAAAGGTTCTGCCACCATATCGATCACAATATTGCAAACCTGCACACTGATGGCTAATAATGCATCATTAAGGACGGACGCCCAGAAGGAAGGAAACTCCAAATCCACTGGTTGCTATTTAGATCTACCCTTGTGTGCTTTAGCCTCTTCGACGCTCATGATGAGCTCAGCTCGTCATGAGTTACACCTCTCGTACGCTCATGACGAACTGAGCTCGTCATGAACCGCGGGATTCCGCAATCTTTAGCGCACAGCGGTAAAATGCGCCGCACCGATGCGGTTAAGTCAATTTCGAGTTAAAAAATTAACACTACTTGTACCACACCTTTGAAACAAGATCATTTGATATCTCCTGATCCGGAACCTACATCTGTTTGCATGGTGTGCACTTACTTCAAGCCAAAACTCAATAGAGTCAACTTTTCTGCAGTTTTAAACAAAAAATAACATCCAACACTTTCTACGATCCCCAAGAAAGGAAAGAGTTGACTGTACTACAGACTAATATATAGGTTGCTCTCTTTCTCCTCGAAGATCATGCACTACTTATTATTATTATTATTATTGAGATTTTACAAAAGCGTGTAGCTACCCCTGAATGTTTCCCAGTGCTAGGTAACAGGAAAGGCAGGCTAGAGACATACATCTTAAAATGGCCATGTTTTCAGATCCTTGCTGAGGTGGTTAGAGAAGTATAGCTTCTCAGAGATTCCAGATGGATGTTCCAAAGCTTAGGACCAAGGAAAGAAAAGGAACGACACTCCATCCGAGAACATTTAATTCTGGGGCTAAGCAGAGTGCCCGATTACTCGAGCACAATCCATAATAGGCATGCTGTGGAGATACCAATTTCCGCAGGTATCGTGGTCCAGACCGAGAGCTGATTTTGCGCATATAGCAGATCATCTTAAACTGGATGCACGTGTCTACCACAAGGCAGTGTAGGTTGTGAAGTAAGCTAGACACTGAGGCATGTTTGGGCAGTCGGAACAGAAGCCTGGCAGCATAATTTCTGACTTGATCACGGTCTTGTCTGTACCTATTAGAAAGTAATCGACAAGCATGAACATCACCGGCACCATCTTGCCTAACAAGAAGCCATCATCCACACGTAAACGGCATCCATTTTAGGTGCCGCGGCCATCTCGCGCTTTGCAAGTCACCCATGATTTACCCTGACCCTGCAACCATCCCTGGTGCCCTGATTCAGCATGACCAAATGCACTAAGGTCATAAAACCTTGTCAACCTGACAAAGCCCCGGAGCCACTTCCCACCCTAAAACAGATTTGTCCTTTCATCCCCTGCACATGAGCCAGGCCTTCTGATAACCCCCATCTGCACCTGGCCACTTGATCCGGTCCCAGGCTGTAAACCAAGCCTTGTGGACTTACTTTATTGCCCCCACACAGCAAGACATTGTTGCACAAACAGAAATGCTTGATCTTATCACTTGCACAACCTTTAGATCTGACTGATCCCACACACTTTTATGTCCTGCTGGAATGTCCAGTTGCAAGATGGCAATCATCTGTTAGATTTGGGGGGGAACGACAGCTGGTGGGTCTGTGTGGGAACCGGCTGGAGGCAGGAATTCCTAGGATGTTTGACCACTAATAAAGTTACTGAACATGGTATAAAAAGGAGGGCAGCAGAGAAATTGTTAGAGCATCTCCCAAAGACATTCTGTGTGTCTGCGTCGACGTGTTCTCCTCTGGATTAATAAACCTGTTCTTTGCCATCCAGTTTCCAGCACCTGTCTCCTTATTTGGTAACTATCGATATTGGGAATTAGAGGCGCTTTGCGCCAAACAGCCTTGGTATTTGTTAAAGATTGGCTGCTTTTCCACAATTAGCGTCCCAACGTGGCGCCCATCAGAGACATGCGGGTCCAGGTAGAGAGGTCCTAACGACGGAGTGAACAACTGCAACGATCGGGAAAGTGCACCTGCCCAAAAGAGACCCTTGTCTGGGCTGTCATTCATCCGAACTTCACCGGTTCCGAACGGACCTCTCTCGAGTGACCTGCGGTCCTGACTGGGATCCCACAGAAGTGCTGCGGTAAAAATGGAGTAAGAGAACGATCGGGCGCTGGAAAGGGAAGGCGAAGAACTGTCTACGTGGTCCGGGTAAGATTAAGTAGGACGTTTATATGTCTGATTGGTAGGATGGTTTATCCATCTGATTGTTTGATTGATTGTATTGGAATTGTTTGGATTGAAATACTAGTATTGCGCTTTATTGGTTCGTTTAGCTCGATACCTATTTGGTACGTTGGTTATCTTTGAGATATTCCCTGGTTGCAAACAACGAAGAATAGGAATATTCTCTCTCTTTGCAGACAGCGAAGAATAGGTAGTGCAGACCTTTGTCCACAATTGTTTGAGATTTTCACTTGTCCGATTATACGTCATGCCTATCTTCTCCCCACTGATTGGTAATTGGTTCAACCCAGACCGTTTATTAGAGGTCAGTCATCCGGCTCCACCGGAGGGCACCCCTAATAAAAAGGACATGTATAATATGGATTAGTCGCTGTAGCTTTTAGCAAACTATGGCATAAAACTCACTAGGAAAATCAAGTAAATCAATAGGCCACTAATGGGATCTTTTGACCCCGCTAAAATGGAAACGCTAGGTATAGCCCTTCACGAGAAATATGGAATTAGCAACATGAATATTGATTGATTGGTAGTTTTTTGAATAATGGTTACTATTTGCAAATAGTAAAGGACAGGTAATGCAGACTCCTTGTCTGAATTTAGGATTAATTGAGAGATTCTTTTGAGCGATATCCATCATGCCTGTCTTTTCTGAAGTTATTGGAAAATGGTTGTTTTAGATTGAATTGTTTGTTGATCAAAAAGTATAGTATTTGTCCCATAATGTATGACTCATTGAGGAATAAATACGCAAAGAAGGAACTCGAATTTAAATGGCCAGTAAAATGAAGTAACTTGATTATAAAAAGTTAAAAAGATACAGTACACAGAAACAATGTCAAAAGAATGGTCAAGATCTGTTGTATTTTACACTCCTACAACGTAAGCAATTGGTAAAGATCCTGATATTTAGATATATCAATGAAGAGGACAGTAGATCGAACCTCTTTTTCTTAGCAGCTCCCTCGGAGGAGCAAAAGCGCGCCTTTTTTAAATTAGGAATTTTTGTTGTAAGGTTCCCAAAGAAGTACATTAGCTCGAAATTTGTTAGCTATGAACCCCAAGTGCATTCTGGTCCTTGGAGTCCTAAACATCATAATCTTTGTTTTACACACCACGTGTTTCGGAGGAGTTTTTCAAATGCTCCTAAGCCTCACCAAAGGAATGGCATCCAGTCTAACATTAGCAAAAACAACAGGTGATGGACAGAATGCAGAACAATGTCGTACATTCACCTCAGTACAGAGATCTGGGCCTAAATCCATCGATTTTTTTGCTCACCATGCCTTTCCAGTTTGAACCCAGCCATATGCAAATCAGTCTTGACCCTGTGCCCCATGGGAACAGTCCAGACCGAACTGCCAAGCCAGGTCCTCCCTTGACTGGAAACAAGCATCCAAGGACCGGTTTCGGGCTTTTGACTGGGTGTGAGTGTTTGATTGATTTGGATGCTCCGTCTATCACTACCCCCTTTTGTACCGCTTTTGGCCGCCATAAGTGTGGCAGGGTATGCTCAGACGTGAGTCCCTTGCTCACTTTGCCACTGGATTCAAGCAAGCCGGGCTGAAGACGGCTGGAATGCCAGAAACCGGTCCTCGGAAGCATGTTTCCGGTCCAGGGAAGACATGGCTTGGCAGTTCGGGCTGGACTGTTCCCATGAGGCACAGGGTCAGACTGATTTGCATATAGCCATGTCTGAACTGGGGTGGCAGAGTGGGCTAAAGAACGGTGATGGATTAAATCCAGATCTTTTGACTGGGTGTGAGTGTTTGATTGATTTGGATGCTCCGTCTATCACTACCCCCTTTTGTACCGCTTTTGGCCACCATAAGTGTGGCAGGGTATGCTCAGACGTGAGTCCCTTGCTCACTTTGCCACTGGATTCAAGCAAGCCGGGCTGAAGACGGCTGGAATGCCAGAAACCGGTCCTCGGAAGCTTGTTTCAGGTCCAGGGAAGACATGGCTTGGCAGTTCGGGCTGGACTGTTCCCATGAGGCACAGGGTCAGACTGATTTGCATATAGCCATGTCTGAACTGGGGTGGCAGAGTGGGCTAAAGAACGGTGATGGATTAAACCCAGATCTTTTGACTGGGTGTGAGTGTTTGATTGATTTGGATGCTCCGTCTATCACCACCCCCTTTTGTACCGCTTTTGGCCGCCATAAGTGTGGCAGGGTATGCTCAGACGTGAGTCCCTTGCTCACTTTGCCACTGGATTCAAGCAAGCCGGGCTGAAGACGGCTGGAATGCCAGAAACCGGTCCTTGGAAGCTTGTTTTCGGTGCAGGGAAGACATGGCTTGGCAGTTCGGGCTGGACTGTTCCCATGAGGCACATGGTCAGACTGATTTGCATATAGCCATGTCTGAACTGGGGTGGCAGAGTGGGCTAAAGAACGGTGATGGATTAAACCCAGATCTTTTGACTGGGTGTGAGTGTTTGATTGATTTGGATGCTCCGTCTATCACCACCCCCTTTTGTACCATCCAGTCTAACATTAGGCAGGAGTAAGTTATAAACGTATTAAGTAAAAAGGAAAGAAAAATCTTCTCTAAAAACATATTTGCCTGCATGGCCAGAGCCAGGGCTCGAAAAACATCGCAAGACAGCTCGTTTTAAATGTTAGCGTTTGATGTCCTTGCACAAGTCATATGATTAGAATGAACACTTTTAGGAAAGTCCTGCTCTGTTTTAAACTCTCGTAACCTCCTCCTTGCTCCCGACAGATTTCACCAGAAAAAGCCAAAGGAAATCATCAAGATAAGAAACATAAATGCAGTAATCAGCACGGTAAACACTGAATCCGTGTCTAAGGCTTCATTCTGGGATGGGGAACTCAGGAGAAGTTAATTATGTTACCCATTAAATATCCCACACTAGGGTAGCAGCAATTACATTGTGCACTAATTATCACCTCCCATATTCCACATCATTTTGATGGCCAACATCTCCAAATTCGTTTTTCTGTTTCTTTCATGATGATATCTGGACACAGTTCATAGTTTACAATATATTAATCATAATTTGGGGTCCCACCTTATTTTTCTACCTGCTGTAACCACTAATAAATCTCTACTTCTGCCTTTGCTCTAACAATACAAGTACATATTAGAAACAGGGGGCGGTGATGGGGGAGGTGTGTGTGTGTGTGTCGAGGAGGCCCATCTGTTCTGTACATTTTCCTGCTGTTACCAACTCTATATTTGCATTTGCACTATGGTAGTATTGAACAAGTTCTTTAACTTCAGTAAAAATCTTTCTGTTGGATAATCTATCTACCCGCACATTTCGCACCATATGAATAATATCAGGTGGCAGACTGAAGGAAAACTCAAGGCTCTGCTTCGGTGCTTTGGTAGGTGGCACTATAAAAATATCCCCAACACCATTATTTAATCTAACTCATTACAAATATACCACATTCTTACTCGGGGTATATACATTCAGATTCTTGTCAACATTTTAAATGTATTCCTCAATACCTACTCAGAAACTCCTTATGTAACTGGAAGTGCCTGAACCCTGCTGGCTGTACTGATGTGCGTTCCTTATCTCCAAGAGGTTCCTCCCCAGGTCCTGGGCCCTTGGCTGACATCATTTTGGCTCCTCCTGTGAAATGCTGAAGTTTTGAACTTTGCAAGCTGGACTTTGAGAAGTAATGTTTTCAGCAGGACTAACCTGGACCCTGTATCCGTACCGCACTCCATCGCAGTCAACCTAAACATGTGACTTTGACCCGGTCTTGTGTGACCAGAAACCTACAGCTTTCTGCTTCTTGGCTAATGTTACTTAAACCTTTAAAACTGCACATCTCAGGCTCTACTGATAGTAGTTTTTTGTCATTTTGGTCAAATTTTGTTTATGAAATTTTACAATATTTTTCTAAATTGGTATGGTATATCTTTTGTGTTGTGTTTTCTCTTTATTACTGTTTGCGTGCTACATAAATACTTATTAGGGGCATACCAATTTTACCATGCTTGGAAGGGAGAGCCCAAGCACTTTACCATTGGTTAGCAGAGGTAAAGTGCACAGAGCCCTAATAGAAACAAAAACGGGCTCAGCAAAATGGGATAGTGAAGGCAAAAATCTGGAAAAGTAGCATACAAAAACTGGCCATTTCCAACATGGAGGAAGTGTAATTGTCTTTTTCAGGATTTGAAGGTCACCATTCAGCATTAAAGAAGCTTGATGCAGAAGTGTTCTATTTCCCATAAGCTATCTGTCATCTATGCACATTGATCTGCGGTTCCAACAGGAAAGAAGCTGCTTCAAAGTCATTGGTCACTGGTTGAATTCTGCATTTGTTAGCAGTTTCCGAAGTGCATTGCCATTGTGCCATCTAAATGGCTGGTGCAAGGGCAAAGGTTCTGCCACCATATCGATCACAATATTGCAAACCTGCACACTGATGGCTAATAATGCATCATTAAGGACGGACGCCCAGAAGGAAGGAAACTCCAAATCCACTGGTTGCTATTTAGATCTACCCTTGTGTGCTTTAGCCTCTTCGACGCTCATGATGAGCTCAGCTCGTCATGAGTTACACCTCTCGTACGCTCATGACGAACTGAGCTCGTCATGAACCGCGGGATTCCGCAATCTTTAGCGCACAGCGGTAAAATGCGCCGCACCGATGCGGTTAAGTCAATTTCGAGTTAAAAAATTAACACTACTTGTACCACACCTTTGAAACAAGATCATTTGATATCTCCTGATCCGGAACCTACATCTGTTTGCATGGTGTGCACTTACTTCAAGCCAAAACTCAATAGAGTCAACTTTTCTGCAGTTTTAAACAAAAAATAACATCCAACACTTTCTACGATCCCCAAGAAAGGAAAGAGTTGACTGTACTACAGACTAATATATAGGTTGCTCTCTTTCTCCTCGAAGATCATGCACTACTTATTATTATTATTGAGATTTTACAAAAGCGTGTAGCTACCCCTGAATGTTTCCCAGTGCTAGGTAACAGGAAAGGCAGGCTAGAGACATACATCTTAAAATGGCCATGTTTTCAGATCCTTGCTGAGGTGGTTAGAGAAGTATAGCTTCTCAGAGATTCCAGATGGATGTTCCAAAGCTTAGGACCAAGGAAAGAAAAGGAACGACACTCCATCCGAGAACATTTAATTCTGGGGCTAAGCAGAGTGCCCGATTACTCGAGCACAATCCATAATAGGCATGCTGTGGAGATACCAATTTCCGCAGGTATCGTGGTCCAGACCGAGAGCTGATTTTGCGCATATAGCAGATCATCTTAAACTGGATGCACGTGTCTACCACAAGGCAGTGTAGGTTGTGAAGTAAGCTAGACACTGAGGCATGTTTGGGCAGTCGGAACAGAAGCCTGGCAGCATAATTTCTGACTTGATCACGGTCTTGTCTGTACCTATTAGAAAGTAATCGACAAGCATGAACATCACCGGCACCATCTTGCCTAACAAGAAGCCATCATCCACACGTAAACGGCATCCATTTTAGGTGCCGCGGCCATCTCGCGCTTTGCAAGTCACCCATGATTTACCCTGACCCTGCAACCATCCCTGGTGCCCTGATTCAGCATGACCAAATGCACTAAGGTCATAAAACCTTGTCAACCTGACAAAGCCCCGGAGCCACTTCCCACCCTAAAACAGATTTGTCCTTTCATCCCCTGCACATGAGCCAGGCCTTCTGATAACCCCCATCTGCACCTGGCCACTTGATCCGGTCCCAGGCTGTAAACCAAGCCTTGCGGACTTACTTTATTGCCCCCACACAGCAAGACATTGTTGCACAAACAGAAATGCTTGATCTTATCACTTGCACAACCTTTAGATCTGACTGATCCCACACACTTTTATGTCCTGCTGGAATGTCCAGTTGCAAGATGGCAATCATCTGTTAGATTTGGGGGGGAACGACAGCTGGTGGGTCTGTGTGGGAACCGGCTGGAGGCAGGAATTCCTAGGATGTTTGACCACTAATAAAGTTACTGAACATGGTATAAAAAGGAGGGCAGCAGAGAAATTGTTAGAGCATCTCCCAAAGACATTCTGTGTGTCTGCGTCGACGTGTTCTCCTCTGGATTAATAAACCTGTTCTTTGCCATCCAGTTCCCAGCACCTGTCTCCTTATTTGGTAACTATCGATATTGGGAATTAGAGGCGCTTTGCGCCAAACAGCCTTGGTATTTGTTAAAGATTGGCTGCTTTTCCACAATTAGCGTCCCAACGTGGCGCCCATCAGAGACATGCGGGTCCAGGTAGAGAGGTCCTAACGACGGAGTGAACAACTGCAACGATCGGGAAAGTGCACCTGCCCAAAAGAGACCCTTGTCTGGGCTGTCATTCATCCGAACTTCACCGGTTCCGAACGGACCTCTCTCGAGTGACCTGCGGTCCTGACTGGGATCCCACAGAAGTGCTGCGGTAAAAATGGAGTAAGAGAACGATCGGGCGCTGGAAAGGGAAGGCGAAGAACTGTCTACGTGGTCCGGGTAAGATTAAGTAGGACGTTTATATGTCTGATTGGTAGGATGGTTTATCCATCTGATTGTTTGATTGATTGTATTGGAATTGTTTGGATTGAAATACTAGTATTGCGCTTTATTGGTTCGTTTAGCTCGATACCTATTTGGTACGTTGGTTATCTTTGAGATATTCCCTGGTTGCAAACAACGAAGAATAGGAATATTCTCTCTCTTTGCAGACAGCGAAGAATAGGTAGTGCAGACCTTTGTCCACAATTGTTTGAGATTTTCACTTGTCCGATTATACGTCATGCCTATCTTCTCCCCACTGATTGGTAATTGGTTCAACCCAGACCGTTTATTAGAGGTCAGTCATCCAGCTCCACCGGAGGGCACCCCTAATAAAAAGGACATGTATAATATGGATTAGTCGCTGTAGCTTTTAGCAAACTATGGCATAAAACTCACTAGGAAAATCAAGTAAATCAATAGGCCACTAATGGGATCTTTTGACCCCGCTAAAATGGAAACGCTAGGTATAGCCCTTCACGAGAAATATGGAATTAGCAACATGAATATTGATTGATTGGTAGTTTTTTGAATAATGGTTACTATTTGCAAATAGTAAAGGACAGGTAATGCAGACTCCTTGTCTGAATTTAGGATTAATTGAGAGATTCTTTTGAGCGATATCCATCATGCCTGTCTTTTCTGAAGTTATTGGAAAATGGTTGTTTTAGATTGAATTGTTTGTTGATCAAAAAGTATAGTATTTGTCCCATAATGTATGACTCATTGAGGAACAAATACGCAAAGAAGGAACTCGAATTTAAATGGCCAGTAAAATGAAGTAACTTGATTATAAAAAGTTAAAAAGATACAGTACACAGAAACAATGTCAAAAGAATGGTCAAGATCTGTTGTATTTTAGACTCCTACAACGTAAGCAATTGGTAAAGATCCTGATATTTAGATATATCAATGAAGAGGACAGTAGATCGAACCTCTTTTTCTTAGCAGCTCCCTCGGAGGAGCAAAAGCGCGCCTTTTTTAAATTAGGAATTTTTGTTGTAAGGTTCCCAAAGAAGTACATTAGCTCGAAATTTGTTAGCTATGAACCCCAAGTGCATTCTGGTCCTTGGAGTCCTAAACATCATAATCTTTGTTTTACACACCACGTGTTTCGGAGGAGTTTTTCAAATGCTCCTAAGCCTCACCAAAGGAATGCCATCCAGTCTAACATTAGCAAAAACAACAGGTGATGGACAGAATGCAGAACAATGTCGTACATTAACCTCAGTACAGAGATCTGGGCCTAAATCCATCGTTTTTTTTGCTCACCATGCCTTTCCAGTTTGAACCCAGCCATATGCAAATCAGTCTTGACCCTGTGCCCCATGGGAACAGTCCAGACCGAACTGCCAAGCCAGGTCCTCCCTTGACTGGAAACAAGCATCCAAGGACCGGTTTCGGGCTTTTGACTGGGTGTGAGTGTTTGATTGATTTGGATGCTCCGTCTATCACTACCCCCTTTTGCACCGCTTTTGGCCGCCATAAGTGTGGCAGGGTATGCTCAGACGTGAGTCCCTTGCTCACTTTGCCACTGGATTCAAGCAAGCCGGGCTGAAGACGGCTGGAATGCCAGAAACCGGTCCTCGGAAGCATGTTTCCGGTCCAGGGAAGACATGGCTTGGCAGTTCGGGCTGGACTGTTCCCATGAGGCACAGGGTCAGACTGATTTGCATATAGCCATGTCTGAACTGGGGTGGCAGAGTGGGCTAAAGAACGGTGATGGATTAAATCCAGATCTTTTGACTGGGTGTGAGTGTTTGATTGATTTGGATGCTCCGTCTATCACCACCCCCTTTTGTACCGCTTTTGGCCACCATAAGTGTGGCAGGGTATGCTCAGACGTGAGTCCCTTGCTCACTTTGCCACTGGATTCAAGCAAGCCGGGCTGAAGACGGCTGGAATGCCAGAAACCGGTCCTCGGAAGCTTGTTTCAGGTCCAGGGAAGACATGGCTTGGCAGTTCGGGATGGACTGTTCCCATGAGGCACAGGGTCAGACTGATTTGCATATAGCCATGTCTGAACTGGGGTGGCAGAGTGGGCTAAAGAACGGTGATGGATTAAACCCAGATCTTTTGACTGGGTGTGAGTGTTTGATTGATTTGGATGCTCCGTCTATCACCACCCCCTTTTGTACCGCTTTTGGCCGCCATAAGTGTGGCAGGGTATGCTCAGACGTGAGTCCCTTGCTCACTTTGCCACTGGATTCAAGCAAGCCGGGCTGAAGACGGCTGGAATGCCAGAAACCGGTCCTTGGAAGCTTGTTTTCGGTGCAGGGAAGACATGGCTTGGCAGTTCGGGCTGGACTGTTCCCATGAGGCACATGGTCAGACTGATTTGCATATAGCCATGTCTGAACTGGGGTGGCAGAGTGGGCTAAAGAACGGTGATGGATTAAACCCAGATCTTTTGACTGGGTGTGAGTGTTTGATTGATTTGGATGCTCCGTCTATCACCACCCCCTTTTGTACCATCCAGTCTAACATTAGGCAGGAGTAAGTTATAAACGTATTAAGTAAAAAGGAAAGAAAAATCTTCTCTAAAAACATATTTGCCTGCATGGCCAAAGCCAGGGCTCGAAAAACATCGCAAGACAGCTCGTTTTAAATGTTAGCGTTTGATGTCCTTGCACAAGTCATATGATTAGAATGAACACTTTTAGGAAAGTCCTGCTCTGTTTTAAACTCTCGTAACCCCCTAACGCAGCGATCATCTATTTAGATTATATATGAAAGACATTTCTGGGCACTGTATTTTAGAAGTCGGGCACAAATGCATATTATCGGTTTTTAGAAAGGCACAGTTTCTTTTGTGTGTTATAGATTGGAATGCCTTGCACAAACATTTTAGGCATGGCCTAGTCCGTGTTTATGGACCACATGTATAGGTCTGCCAGCCTTGGCAATTACGAATCTGTGATTTTCTGGCACAACTGTGCTCCCGCGCTATCGAACTAGAACTGCGCTGTGTCCTCCACCCACCCGCAAAACTGATCTCTATGCAGACATTAGACAAGTCTGTTAGTGGTCTTACCGTGTAGCAAAAATGCATACCATTGAAAGCACAAATGCACCCAGCGTAACTCGCTACCTCCTATAGTTTCCATGCTCCACGAATAGGAACGGCCCCAGGCCACTGTAGATCGTTTTCTTCAATGAGAACATTGATCCATCACCCTCTCCTCACCTTATACTGAGTACCTCTGGCCTCTGAACCTTTCCTACATGCGGTCTGTAATACCGCACTCGGACGATCTATGTAGTGAGGATCCTATCATTGGTTATCTTTGCCGCCCTAACAGTTCTTCTGGGCTTTAATGCCGAGATGTCAAGGACTGCATCCCAAGAGATAAGTCAGGTACATGGTAAGTAAAAATATTTTTGTTATAATGCGCGCTGATGTGCTTTAAATGTTGGCCCCTCCCCCTCTTTTCTTTCTGTAGGTTACATCGGAGTTTCAGCTGAAGAATGGAGAGGGCCTAAACGCACCGTGTTCCACGCGAACAATAGGCTAGTACTGTGAGATGGTACGTTGTATGCAGAGCCTATCTCTGAGAGCGTGAAAAATTGTATGGTATGAATGCGTGTTTCCTGATTTGTATGGTATGAATGTGTATGTGTTGTGTACGCCTGGGTCGATAAGAGAATGCTTTTTGTATGACTGAAGTGTTGATCGAACGGTTAATGGGATGAGAAATATAGGCCTGAACATGGTACCTACATGCGAAAGACGATTAGCGTTTTTGAAATATAGCACGTTTCTTACTTAGAAACGAGTCTCTCTCTAAAGCTAGCGAATGGGAGGGTAGCCTACATCAGGAGCTGGAAGGATTATTGCAGTACATCGAGCCCGACTCCAACCGATATCCCAAGCGTGCGACCAAAGTAATGCGCACCTGTGAGTTGACCAAATAGAGAAATGAAGAGTCCCCCGGGTTGGGGCTCATCCAATTCCTCCTCCACCCAGAAGTTAGAGATATTGTCATGTTTTAGATTTACCCCTTCTTCTTCCATCCACATAGCAAAATAAGAATTGTACCGTCACACGTCCGACTGACATCCCTCCTTTACCTCAGCTTGGACCATCGTTGCTAGATGTTGGGGGACCCCACCGTGAGTATAAGTACGACTTGCCTAGTGTACGACCAATTAAAAAGGGAGTAAGTATTTTCAAAAATAGGCCACCAGCTAAAATTGTCGACTATTAGGAAAGAAGGAAAGAAGGAGCCTGACCCCCGAATAAATTAAGTAGAGTACTGAGAATACGCAACATGCATGAAAAAGTCCTCTTTGTCCAAAATAATTCTGTTTTTGTCTTAGATTTTTGTTGTACTTGATGCATGTACTGTCGCGCCCTATTCGATATTTGTGTGTACGTAAACTATGCATTTATGTTTTCCCTCGGCTTGTGTGTTTTATATGAAAACCGACCTGTACTGTTCTATGTTGTATATGTACTGAATAGCCTATTATTGTACACGCTCTCTCTCTCTCTCTCTCTCTCTCTCTCTATGTTGTGCGTGTACTGAATAGCCTATTGTTGTGCACGACGCTCTCTCTCTCTGAGAGCTCACTTTTGAAAAAAAAAAATAACGACACTGCACCTCACCGGTACACGCTCAATTGGCTTTAAACACAACAATGTTTGAACAAATTGACAGAGACAAAATATCATATTTTGCCATATTACTACCTCTCCTTTCTGTAAATTGATGGAACTTAATTGGCTGAGAAAGAAAGGACAGGTGAGACGACTGATGTCCCCTAATCTGGCCCTTAAAAGGGAACTATATGTCAGTGGCTTTTGTTTTAGTGCCTTAGTGACACAACCTTCATCGTTCATATTATCCCGCCCGTTGCACATAGGTAGAGTGACCAAAACGTCCCTGTTTTTCCAGAATGGTCCCAGTTTTGTACAAGCTGTCCAGGGAAATTTTAAGAACTGTAGCTCATGTCCCGGTTTTGAAAGATAAATCGTCTAAAATTGTTAGAAGTTAGCCGTTTTTTCCAGAAAAGATTTAATTGACAAACAAGCCGCCAGGTTTAAAATTCGCAATTTATGTAAGTTCTTACTGACCGTTCTGTAGCTCTCTGCTAAGGAACGCACTCGTAGCTTGAAGTAAGATCGTAGTCCTTCTCCCAATTTTGTGAAATGTCCCTAGTTGTTTTTACTTTAAGATTCCGGTCACCCTGGATATAAGTTGTATGGACATCGCAAGTCCCTCATTGACTAATGAAGTAGCTAGGTTGTAAAGGATGATGCAGAAATTAGAATAATGTTTATAAAAAATGACTCGAACCAAAGTGAAAGGAATGTTGTAGTAAGCCCTGCTAAATGAGTACTGAAACCAAAATGTTTAGCTGAAAGTAAGGAACATTGACAGGATGGAACAATGCTTAGCCTGTGTACTTTATGGTAAACAATAGCTAGGAAGGGTACCTGTATGCCCATGATAATAGCACATCACACTTTTCGTAATTAGCAGACTTTGAAGAAAAATATAGCTCAACAGGATTTAGTCTCTGTCGGAGGAGCCGGTTTGAATTTGAGAGACCATGTAACTGATAGATATTAGATTTCTTGCCACAATCGTGAATGAAAAAAGAATGAACACCAAGGATAAAAATTATGGTGGAAATTCGTAAGAAATGCTTGCAGACCTGCACCACAGTAATGATTTATGAGCTAAAAATAGGCATCGATGTAAGGATTAAAAAGTAGCCACCCTATTGTCATTTTGAGTAACCGATAAACGTTTCCCCAGCTACTTGGGGTTGGGAGGGAAATTGAATTGTGTGAACGTTTTGTACTTATTTAAAGATATCATGCAGTCGTCGGAGGAGAGGGGCCGGACGTGACGCACAGATTGGCTGCAGATCGTGGAACACCTATGATCTCGACCAAGGTGGAGCCGCAGAGCAAAGAGATGCTGGACGAGGCACCATTCCCAACATGGAAAATGAAAGAAAGAAGGGCAGTCCAGAAGCTCCCAGCTTGTTGGTCCGCCTTGCCGAAAAGTCCCAGCCCATTGAGCCTAATTGATGGGCCCACTTGCGTAAAATTTCTGCTTCCCTTGGTCCATTTCAGATCTGACCCCACTCCGCCCTCTCTTCCCTCGACCTTCCAAATCACGGCCCCCTTTTTTTTCATATGGAGTTTTGAAATTGACTTGATGAAGAAACACAGCACACAGATAGAATAGGGTAGCAGGGATGGACTTCACGGATAAAGAATAAGAGTGCGGGTACCCTGTCTAAGGTACCTATGATAGATTAGTTAGGGAACAGGGCAAAAAAGGACTGTGGTCCGAGTGCAAAGAATGGCCACGCCCTACAATGTAGAATCTGGATCAGAGCTGGCCGTATAGCTCCACCGCCGGTGCTCAACAGCGCTAACGAAAGAAGATGAACAATGAGAGCCTACCAGTGATGGCTCGCTGTAATAAGACACTGGAAAGAAGAGCCTTTTTTGAACATTATCACTCTCAGACTATCACTTGTATTAAGTTGAATTTCTCTCCCAACCACTTCGTATTGATTATGCCCCAATTGGACAAGAAAAATATTTTCCTTTGAAACCTTACATCGGTCACTTTTACTGTATATGAATAACCAAAAAAGCGTTAGCATTATTTAATGATAAGTGTAGAACACCAGTTGTCCTCATGAATATGCTCTCTAGTTTGGACCCCCATGGAGTCTAGGTCTCAAATAATGCACTTAATGGTCCTTATCCTGCCAGAACAATTTGTATGATAACATGTTTGTATTTGAAATGAACTATCTGCATCATCTAAGAAATATGCCCACCTCCAGGTCTAAACGTATGATACGACAAATGTCATTTTGTATGCACTGCCTCCTTGCCTGTCACATTGACTGCATAAGATTATTGACAACACTGTCTTTACTGATAACAGGATTGTTTTCATCTGCCCGTAATACAAATAGGCCACCAAAGACCGCAATAGACAACCCAATTGCACACCGCCTTTGTGTTCCCTATGTCTAAACCCTTTGTGCATCTAAGACTGTAGACACTGACCAAAATAGACTAGCAAGATGTCTTGGGAATGTTCAAAGGGGCGACTGTTAGAAAGTAATCGACAAGCATGAACATCACCAGCACCATCTTGCCTAACAAGAAGACATCGTCCACACGTAAACGGCATCCATTTTAGGTGCCGCGGCCATCTCGCGCTTTGAAAGTCACCCATGATTCACTCTGACCCAGCAATCATCCCTCGTGCCCTGATTCAGCATGACCAAATGCACTAAGGTCATAAAACCTTGTCAACTTGACAAAGCCCGGAGCCACTTCCCACCCTAAAACACATTTGTCCTTTCATCCCCTGCACATGAGCCAGGCCTTCTGATAACCCCCAACTGCACCTGGCCACCTGGTCCGGTCCCAGGCTGTAAACCAAGCCTTGCGGACATACTTTATTGCCCTCACACAGCAAGACATTGTTGCACAAACAGAAATGCTTGATCTTATCACTTGCACAACCTTTAGATCTGACCGATCCCACACACTTTTATGTCCTGTTGGAATGTCCAGCTGCAAGATGGCAATCATCTGTTAGATTTGGGAGGGGGAATGACAGCTGGTGGGTCTGTGTGGGAACCGGCTGGAGGCAGGAATTCCTAGGATGTTTGACCACTAATAAAGTTACTGAACATGGTATAAAAAGGAGGGCAGCAGAGAAATTGTTAGAGCATTTCCCAAAAACATTCTGTGTGTCTGCGTCGACGTGTTCTCCTCTGGAGTAATAAACCTGTTCTTTGCCATCCAGTCCCAGCGCCTGTCTCTTTATTTGGTAAATATCGATATTGGGAATTAGAGGCGCTTTGCGCCAAACAGCCTTGGTATTCGTTAAAGATTGGCTGCTTTTTCACATACCGAGATCTCCACCTCTATTAAGCGTTTCACCATTCATTAATCATTCTAATGAACTGAACAATCACCAACCTTGCTTGATGGTGTAATTATCCCGTGCTCAGCATTTTTAAAGAGACCTCCCACCAGTCAGCAAAGAAGTTTAAATGTTGATCTGTCGAACTGTACAGTTTTCAACACGTATATCGTCACACCTGTAGTAAACGCAATGCCCATGAAGGAGACACATCATGCAACAGATGTGACATATATTAGGCTTCCTGCTCAACATGATCCTTCAGTTTTATTTGATATAAGTGGTGACTCTGCCTTTATCTGAAAGTGTTTGTGTATTCTTCACTGCTTGAATTGTCAATAATATTGATGGGTCTGCTATCTTCTCATTCTCCCTCTAAGTTTAAAACCAATGATACTACAGGCCCTAAAGGTCACTTTCTTCATTTACTCTCAATGTATATATTTTTATGTGCATATCTTTAAATTAAGGGTAGGCTTCCCAAAGTAAAAGCATCGCAAACATTTTTGGGTTTGACAAGTTTTATGACTGTTGCTTTAGTATGGCAAAAAACAAATCAAGACTTTGTCCTAAAATAGTTTGCAAAAAAGATATGCCAGCTGCAAAAAAACAGCCTTTTAATAAAAACATAAACTCTACAGTTATTAGTGCTGATAACAAAGAATACTGGCATGCTATCAAATTTAACTCGGGGATTACATCTACTGGCTATGAATTTGACTCCTTTGACAACTGCAACTGAAGCAACTTACCAAGATATAGACATTTGCTCATGGAGTGATAGCAAACTTACTTAGCTTAACCGTAGTAAGCAATGATGAAACATGAGCGACAATATAAAGTAAAAAAGTAAAGTAGTATTGCATTACATCAGAATTCCCACAGTGATGAGCAAGCTATAAAAGCCAATACTTCAGAGACTTAGATACTCTTGCTTGACCCTGGGAGTTCTGTTGAAAGCAAACGTATTTTTCACAAATAAGAAAAGGTTATGATGAATTCGTGCAATTTAAAATAGGTTAGTAAATATCTCGTTATACACATGACTACTACCTCTAGTTTGAGCAATGTCTTAAGGACAATGGTTCACGAAAAAACAAGAGTTCCATTAAAGGAGCATCATCAGATAGTTGTTCAAATAAAGACCAAATAAACAGTAATAATTATGACACAAGATATACTCAAAGTAGTAGTTCTAGGAGCGTTAGATAACACGTTATTTGGTTTTGTGTTACTTTTTATAAATCCGTTGTGAGAATCACAAGTGACTAACTCACCAGTTTCCTCAGCAATACTCATTTCTAATAATTACAGTTATGCTCCAAATTGTTGCCAACTCTTACAATTACTCCTGTATGTTTAAGAGTTGAGAACTATTGTGTCTATGGTGATATATCTGGTATTTTTTAGAAATTTTTGTCAAGTATTACAGAATGTTGAACTAAGGTGCAATTTGCTGACAGTACTTTTCTTTTAGTTCTGTAAATTCCTCTACTGATACCATTTGGGTGCAGGTATGATGCTTTTACTCTTATCGTAAGAACCCTCTCCCGGAAGGGAAGAGAGACTTTGAATATAAAGGGAAAGGGATACACTCTCCCTAGTTAATTTACTATTAATTTACCCAAAGTATCCCAAATCAGATTAGTTTGCTATGAGGAAGAAGATACATCCTCTAGTTATCAAACTGCTGGCGGGGAAATATATATTTTTGTTTGTGAGTCCCTCACCCACTCAAGTAGTGGCATGCTTCATCATCGGGTCTCATCCTGGTATCCTAAAAGCCAGGAAGGGTTCTACTGTATTCCAGGGAGCACTTTGATTATTTCTCAAGCCAAGGTCTTCACAAGATAACAAAAATATCTCAAACATCCAAAGTATCACTCAGCCACGGCCGGCAGTGGGATTTCCTGCCGGGCGGTGGGGAGGGGGAGGGGCAGGGTGAGGGGTAGTAATGGATGGATTACAGACTTTAACAGGTAAGAACAATTGTTACTTACCTGTAAACAGGTGGTTCTCCAGTATTGGTGTCTTTCATAGATTCACATGCTTGAATATCCCCCGTCGTCGGAGTGGGAGTCCCACGGTAAATAAAATAGCAATAATATACTATATATATATGTAACATAAAACCTGAAATATGTAATAGAAAAAAGGCATAACAAGCCTACACATATTTCTACATAGGAATGCATGGAAAAGGAAAAAACCATTTGCAGTCTATCATTGTCATTATGTTGGTCCAAACTACAGCCAATCAGGCGCCAGCAACCCTCTAGAACCTTCTCCTCAGAGCTCAGCACCTCAGATTTTCGTAGCACAAGAGTGACCACAGAGTCTATGAGGAGAAGAGAGCCTCTGAGGGGAGGAGGGTGGGTCGCATGTGAATCTATGAAAGACACTAATACTGGAGAACCACCTGTTTACAGGTAAGTAACAATTGTTCTTCTCCAGTATTAGGGTGTCTTTCATAGATTCACATGCTTGAATATAGAATAGAAAGCAGTAATATCAGAAGAAAACTTCCCAGCATGATACACATGCATAGACTTATAAAACCAAATATGTCTATAGTCATGCAAGACGTACAGTAAAAGGTAAACCATAATGGAGGAGGGAAGACAGAGGCTCGCCTTATTGAAATAGATAGCGAAGCATAGCCTGTCCCACTGCAGGTCTGCTTTGTTAATGGTACCCAGGCAGTAGTGTTTCATAAACATGTGCCTGCTTGACCACATGGCTGCTCTGCAGATCTGATGCGGCGGCACACCGGCAAACAGGGCAGTTGAAGATGACATCGCCCTGGTAGAATGGATCCTCACTGAAGACTGTAGAGGCTTGCCTGCCTGTTGATGGCAGAAAGCAATGGCTGAGGAAACCCCACGAGCAATTGTAGGTTTGGGAACTGGACGCCCTTAGTGGAAACGTCCATAAGCTAAGACGATGGCAAATGTCAGCAGCCGCATAAATCCATCTAGCTATGGTGCGTTTAGACACTGCTTGTCCTAGCTGTATATTTCCATAGGCAATAAACAGTTGATCGGATTTGAGAATGACAGAGGTCCGTGCAAATAGAAATTTAAAACATCGTCTGATGTCAAGAGTATGTAATGCCCTCTCCGCAGGGGATTGCGGATTAGGAAAAAACGTCTTTAAGATAACTGGTTCTTTAAGGTGAAAATCCGAAGGCACCTTAGGCATATACCTTGGGTTTGTACGTAGCACCAAAGAATTGGGCGTGAATCGTAAGAAAGGTGAATTGACAGTGAGAGCTTGAACATCACAGACTCTTCTAGATGAAGTTAATGCTAACAAAGAGAAAAAACGTTGCATGTTAGGAATTTGAAATACATCCTGAAAATTGGCTCAAATGGGTGGCGCATGAGCTGCGCTAATACCACATTATAATGCCATGATGGAGGCGGATGACGTACAGGATGAAACATTCTGAGTAGTCCCTTAAAGAACTGTTGTATTCTTGAAGAATAAAGAGAGATGGACCCATCCTGACGTTACCTTGAAATGGCTGCCAAAAAGACCTTCAACGTTGTATGAGATAAGCCTGATCTTGCCAGGTGCAAGAAAAAAGGTAATATCTGGTGCGGCGTTGCAAGAAATGGGTGAACCCCAGCAGATTAACACCAAATGTAGATTATTATTATTATTATTTTTTTTTTTTTTTTTTAAAGACTGTATGTCTTTAGTAGGTGCTCTCGCGTAAGCCAGTACCTCTTTACAATCCGCCGAGATAGTCAGATATGCTAATACAAGGTGCTCAGGCGCCAAGCTGCTAATTGTAGAGAAGCCGGATCTGATGGCAAATTTGACCATTCTGAATGGAGAGGAGATTTGGAATTGGTCAAAACTGTATTGGATCGTACTCTGAGAGGAGAAGAAGTTCGGTGAACCAGTATTGGCGAGGCTACCTGTGGGCGATGAGAATCAAACGATACGGCTCTTTATTCATCTGATGGAGAATTCTCGGAACCAACGGTATCGGAGAAAAGGCGTAAGCATATATTTGAGACCAGTTCGTCGAAAACGCCTTCCCCTGCGAGTCCGCCGTTGGCTGATGCGGTTCCTATTCGTGGGTGGACACCTGTTGACCTGCTGAGGGTGTCCGCCAGCACATTTGCAACTCCCGGCACATGAACAGCCAAGAGTTTGAACCTGTGCCATATTGCCCAAGCCCATATCTCTTGGGCTTTCTGAGATAGAAGAACCGACCTCGTTCTTCCTTGTTTGTTTAAGTAAGGTATACTTAAAGTATTGTCTGTGCAAACCAATACTGTGGCCCCTTGAATGATAACACGAAAGGATTTGAGGGCTAAGAAGATGGCACCTAGCTCTAGCCGATTGATGTGCCAAGCCTTTTGTTGAGGGTTCCATTCCCTGCTGAACCTTCAGCCCTTGAGATATGCTCCCCAACCCTCGAAGGGATGCGTCTGTGGTAATTGTGTAATTTGGCACTTCTGGAAGGAATAACGCACACCCCTTCTACAAATTTCTTTCTTGGACCCACCAACAAAAAGGGGCCTCTTGCATCCGAGGATTGATTTGAATGAGATCTTCGAAGGAACTGGATACCTGCAACCAACGTAGAAGAACCACCAAGAGGGAGATGCAGGCCCGTCGTTCGTGTGAGACAAACACCTTTGCTAGGTTTGTATTGATTGATGATCCGAGAAATGTTGATATCGGAGCTAGTACTAGTTGGGACTTGTCATGATTTATTGAAAATCAGGTCTTGAAACAGTGACTGACAAGTCTGGGTGTGCTGGACTGCTTGTAAATAAGAGCGAGCCCTTATTATACAGTTGTCTCAGGAATGAGAAATTTGTATGCACTGCAGACGTAGATAGGCTGCCACTGGTGCCAGGATGTACGTAAAGACACGTGAAACAGACCTAAATCCAAGAGGTAGGACTTTTATTGAATACGTTCCATACCTATTGTAAAGCGTAGCCACTTCCTATGCTTAGGAAGGATTGGCACATGAAAATAGACATCCTGGAGGTTGAGAGTAGTTATAAACTCGTTCTGGCATAAGAACCTTAGGATTTTGTTGAGGGACAACATTTGTAAAGTTTGCGCAAAGATCTAAAATCATGCGCTACTTTCCTCATTTGCTTGTTGATGAGGAACTGAGAGTAAGCCCTAACGCTGTTGGAGATTCAGAACCACTCCGACGGTCCCTGTTTGTATCCATATAGACACTTGTGAAAACGACACCCGTAGATGAGAAGGAGGAGGTCCCTTTGGAGGTGTAGAAAGAGGGAAATTAGACAAATTCTAAAGTGTGCCCGTGGGCATGACATTTAAAAACCCAACGGTCCTCTGTCACCTTTGACCAAGTGGAGTAAAAGTGAGATATTAGATCTCTGACGTTTTTGGAGGGAATAAAGGTCCATCGTTTCTTAGAAGAGTTTGCCTAGGCTGTACGATGATTGTCTATGTAGGACCTGTTGGTACTGTGCCTATGTGACTGCGTTTGATCTGAGTAACGCAGTCGGTTCTGATTGTAGGAGCCAATACTGGATGGAACTCCCTTGAAACAAAGGACGTGGAGCTACGTCCTCAGCACCACGAAAAGGCTGTGATTCTATATCCCGAAGGTGCGGGCAGTATCTGTGCCCTTTAAGATGGTCTGCAGTGCCTCATCAACATGCTGGACAGAAGGGCTCCTCAATCAAAAGAACAAGTGAAGTATAGAAGTCTGAACCTCCTTGCGAAAGACGTAGCATTGAAGCAAAATTGTCTTTCCCAGACTGCCCCTATAGCGAGCTGTGGAAAACCTGTACACGCAATGTCCGCTTCACAGTGTATCATTTCTGATGCACTTCTCTCTCTCTCACTCTCTCACTCTTGCAGGATCTTCAAAGCGTGAGGCTTGGCGGATTCTGGAATAAGTGCTACTGGCGCCAACATGTCAGAGCACATATGGCGGCATACCTGCCCAACTGGCTTGCAAGATAATCGCTGTGCCGCCTGAATAATGACTGAGTCAGGGTAGGCTGAATAGTGGGAAGCTGCACATTTCTTGTCGAGGCGTGAAAAACAAACCGCCGGCACAGAGTTTGACCTCTGCATGAGTCTAACACCTTCTTGCTAAATAAAGTCTATGATAGGAACTGAACGAACTTGTTTTTGTGGTTTCCCCCGGACGAGGGGAAAAAGGGAAAAGCGATTCGCCGCTCTCTTCATAAGGAGGGGAAAACCTCCAAAATTCACCGGAGGTGAGTGCAATAGAGCTCCAGTTTTTAGAAGAAGATATAAAGGCAGGAGTAAAAAGCCATCACGCCATCACGTGGATGTAGCAGAAAGCTGCAGTCGACGAGATAAATCGTCTACCAAAACACATTGTGCATAAAAGACAACCGTGTGTGAAACCAACTGTCGACGGGCTCAACCGTCGACGAATTCAATAGTTGACAGGGTCATCCGTCAACGAAGCCAACTGGCGTCGAGGCTGAATGTTGACGGAGCTCACCGTCTACGGAGCTCACCGTCTACGGAGCTCACCGTCTACGGAGCTCACCGTCTACAGAGCTCACCGTCTACAGAGCTCACCGTCTACAGAGCTCACCGTCTACAGAGCTCACCGTCTACGGAGCTCATCGTCTACGGAGCTCATCGTCTATGGAGCTCATCGTCTACGGAGGTCAGCGTCTACGGAGCTCACCGTCTACGGAGCTCACCGTCTACGGAGCTCATCGTCTACGGAGCTCATCGCCTACGGAGCTCATCGTCTACGGAGCTCACGGTCTACGGAGCTCACCGTCTACGGAGCTCACCGTCGACGAGCCTGTCGTCTACGAGGCTCACCGTCGACGAGCCTACCGTCGACGAGCCTACCGTCGACGAGGCCACCGTCGACGAGGCCACCGTCGACGGGACATATCATAGACGAGCCTACCGTCGACGAGGCCAACTGTCGAAGAAATTACCATCGACAAAAGCTCCCAGTGGTCTACGAGCCTGTAGTCGACAAGAGGGCACTGTCCTCACTGTCGTCGACGCATGCCTGGAGGCGTTGTCGCTGCAGAGCAACAGTGACGGCAAAGATTGTCGTCAGAGGATACATAGACCGTATCGTCGACAAGCTGGCACATTTTCACGTAGAAAAGTGAGCAGTGTGAGTCTAGACGCCTGAGAGTAAATCTCGTGGGTGTAAATGTGGGAGGCCAGAGACCCCTTAATTGTGATGTTACTTCAGCTGGTGAAGTAGAGGAGAAGCATCACTTAAAACGTGTATGCGCAGGACAAACAACAAAAATTCCTCCCACATCAGAAGGGGGGTACAGTCTAAGCACAAGAACAACCCCTTCTCCTCTTACCATGTCAGAGACAAGCAGAGTGTTTCCATATACTGTTCATGAGGGTTCACAGGAAAAGGTCACAGCTTCCTACAAGTGACACAGGGTCTGAACGTAGACTTCATGTAAGAAGACAGTACAAAACGGTGATATTAAGAAGAAGAAATTGAAGAAAATTGAAGAAAATTGAAGAAAATTGAAGAAAACTGAGCAGAGCTCAGGGAGACACCCTTCACACGACGTGCGGTAGAAAATCTGAGGTGCTGAGCTCTGAGGAGAAGGTTCTAGAGGGTTGCTGGCGCCTGATTGGCTGTAGTTTGGACCAACATAATGACAATGATAGACTGCAAATGGTTTTTTCCTTTTCCATGCATTCCTATGTAGAAATATGTGTAGGCTTGTTATGCCTTTTTTCTATTACATATTTCAGGTTTTATGTTACATATATATATATATATATATATATAGTATATTATTGCTATTTTATTTACCGTGGGACTCCCACTCCGACGATGGGGGATATTCAAGCATGTGAATCTATGAAAGACACCCTAATACTGGAGAAGTAAACATATAAATAAATAAAACAAATTTAGTTGTGTGCTCTGCATCACAAAATGGGAAGCTACTCCCACTACCGACCACGGCTGGTATCGCTTTATTTTCGGTTGTTTGGTCATGATTAAAAGATTTTCTGTAGGGAGTAAGGACAAAATGGCCCTATAACGCTAGTAATTGGTTGCATGTTTCAGCCCCATAATTGTCACTTGGGCAGTGGCAGCTCACTCGGAACGGGGTGGTGAGGTGGGTGAGAGGGTGGCAGGGGGGAATTAATCAAAAATTAAAAACTTACCTTATCCGCTGCACGCGTCTCCAGCTGCTGCATGCCTCTTCTCCTCTGCTTGAAGCAAACTGTAAAGTGCACTTAAAGGAATGCAAACTACTCCTCCCCTGCACTGGCATTAGGGAGCCAGCCCGGCCCGGCTCCCAAAAGAAAAAGAAAATGATAAAAACCTCTTGTCATAATCATTTTCTTTTTTCACTGCTGCAATAGCAGTGGGGCGACGATCCTCCACCTTAGCGAAGGAGCAGTTGTTGCACTTTGATCCAGGACACAATTCACTGTCCCAGAGTTCTTTCAAACATACATAAAATGCAACACACTCATGCACGTATAGTGAGGTAAAACTTGCCTAAAACACGCTGTGCTTATGTCTTGACTCCTACACTGGAAGTGAACATACAGCACTATAATGGTTGCCAGAGTGATATCACAACAATGAAGTTCATCCATAAGATTGCACCTACTCTCAACATTCTTGTTGCATCATGTTTAGAGCCTCAATCACAGAACTCAGGACTACATGCAGTCATGCAGTGAAATTTCACTGTGGGAATCATAATATATGGTCACAATATAAGGTGGGCCATGTATCCAACGGCGTGGTCACTCAATGCACAGCAAATCATAGGTTGTAGGTGGTGAGGTTGAAGTGCACATTTACAAGCAAGGACAACTAGGGAATCTTTTATGGCCACATGAGGGAGGGGAGGCACACTACAATCACTGAAAGTCAGGATATCACATGGAGGGAGAGGGGTAAAATCCCTTACGTTAAGAACAACACAAGGTAAAAAGGAGAAATGGCTAGAGCAGTGCCATCCACCGCAGGTTACTTCTAAGCAGAGGAAATGTAGGCATGAAAAATACCACTTATTTTCTCAAGGGCAAAATGCCAGCAGTGATCTTACTTCCAGTCCCACTATCCAACTGGCTCCTCACCTAACCACAGTTCGCATCTCTGTTTTTACTCTTTCACAACCACACAACACCATTAACAAAAACCTGCATGGCTGGATGTCATTGGTTACAAACCAGTCATATACCAATTTTAATAATAAAAGAAAATGCAGGCATACTCTGTGTTAGAAATTGGATTTCTGGTTGCCTAAGGTATACAGCTAAGCCAGGCAAAACCCACCACTCTAGTCAGGGTAAGGAGTTACACCCCCCGATAACCCCTGCTCACCCCCTTGGTAGCTTGTCAAAGCAGTCAGGCTTATCCCTGAGGCAATGTGTAAAGCATCTGTGCAACACACATACACCAGTGACACTCTAGGCACACCACAAATAGAGATTCCACACAAGGTTATATCAAAAATATCCTCTGCAGTGTACAGAAAAACACATTAGACCACAAGTACATAAATCACTGTGCCATTAGGCTCTTGTCCTAAGAAGGCATATAACACACACAGACCACCTTCACATAAAGCAATAGTCACTTTGCCAACTAGGCAGTTGCCATTAGCACATAAATCAATAATCACTTTGTCATCTTAGCAACTGTCATAATGAGGCATAGATCACATGTAGTGCACCAAGGTAATCCTTATAACTTTCACAGGTTATTCTCAAATCATAAACATAGCATAGATCATAGCCCCCTTTTGTATTATGGGTAACACGCAGGTGACTAGTACCACTTTGGGATCATAGGTAAAGCACAACGTTAGGGCAAGAAATGCAGGACAGAATGACATGAAAACACACAAATAGACATCATCGGCACTCTACTCATAAAATATCACTGGGTAAATATAGGCCCAAGCACCATAGATCACCCTAAGTTCCTTATGGGGGCCACCGTTGAGGTCTTCACTCACCCCGCTCTCTTAAGGCTGGTGCCCCCAAAGGTATGTTCAGCAAAGTGGCAGCTGCCCAGGATCGTGTGGTGCAGCTGCGGTGACCCACACTATATGGAAGACCCCTTTGGTCTTGTACGCCTAACCCTTGCCACCTGTTTAGCGAGCCAGTAGAGGGTATGTGAACCAATTAAGGGCCAAGTCGGACCTCCGGGTAGCATTCTCACCCACCCGACCGGCGGCGGGAAGAACACCACAATGCTTCCCTAAGGTGGAGGGCTATGTTACACTTTTACATCATGCTCCGAAGAAAGGAGGGGCTCACATCACGGACGTCACTAGAAAACTTTGGTGGGTTCTACCCTTTTCTGCTGGACGGACACACCTTCTCCGCTCCTGCTGTGTAGGGCGGACGCGCCCGTCCTTGCCGGCCCCGCCCACAGCAGGATGACCGCGGAGGTCTTCCGCTCCCTTCTCTGGTCTTCGCCGGAGGCTGATCCCTGCCGCCCTGCAATACAGGTACAGGTGGTACAGCTTCACTCTCCGAGCCCCGCCCACCAGAGACACACTCTGTTCCTCTGCAGCTTCTCGGTCCTGCTGCGAGGACGAGGCATGAAAATAGAAGCGCTCACCATGTGCTTCTGGCAGGCACTCTCCAGACCTTGACTCTGGGCCCACGTCAGTGCAGTGGAGAGTAGCCTCTCATGCTAAAAGATCCAGGGAGTGCTAGAAGGCCTCCCCAAGCGCTGTTTTCCCCAAAACAAAGGAGCAGTACTCCCAGCCCGGATAGGGAGTTTTAGATGGAAATTAAATGCACAAAAGCAAGCTCTTGGGCAATACAGCACCCCAGAGGAAACGTAGATGTCCCTGAGTTTCCTGGAACAGGAAGCCAACTTCGAGTAGGAGATCAAGTAGGAGATCATTCTTCAAGTGGGTTCACAGCAAAGCTACAGTCTTTGTCCTTTCCTTGGCAGAAACAGCAATTACAGGTCAACCCCACACAGCACACAGCAAAAGGGGCAGTAGTCCTCCTCACAGCTGTTCAGCTGTTCAGCTCTTCTCCTTGGCAAAGGTTCCTCTTGAGTCCAGAAGTGATCTAAAGTCCTGGGGTTTTAGGTGTAATACTTATACCCAAATATATATTTGTTCTCTTTGTGGCAAGGGTCTCTAAACCCAGTCCAAACCAGTCCTTTCCTCCATGATGTAGCATGACCACAGGGGGAGGAGACAGCATTGTGAAAAAGGACACAGCCTATTCAGGTAGAAGCAAGTCTCCTCCCACCACTCTAAATATAGACCGGGCCTATTCAGCCCTTCAATGAGTCACCCAGGCAATGCAGGGCACACCTCAACCCCCCCCCAGTGACTGTCTAGAGTGAATGCACATCTCAGCTCCTGTCATTCACACACCAGACGCTGAATACACAAACAGCCAGAGGCACACAGAATGGCAAAGTAAAAAAAATGCCCACTTTCTAAACGTCGAAAACAAAAACAAGGGAACACTACTCACAAGGAACCAGGGTAATTATTCAGCAACAGAAACAATGGTTCCCGTGGGATGAAACAAAAATCTATGTTGGTAAGAATGTGCTCAATCGCAATAAGGAAGGGTTATGATGATGTCATATATCACAAATATGTCACTATTGTTTTGAGGTCCCATTTACACTGGGGACACAACGCACTATTGTTTTTCTTTTTGTATATACTTGTATAACACTTCAATTTATATAAAACAACTGTCATGAATAAGAAACAAAGGTGTATGTGGTCTCTTCTTCTTCTTCTGGCATCATCATAACCCTTCCTTATTTCGATTGAGCACATTCTTACCAATATAGATTTTTGTATTATCCCTTGGGAACCACTTTCTAAAAGTGGCATTTCAAACACAGGGTTTAAACAAGCATTTGCAATGCAATAGGTCTCGCATTTGCAAAAGTTTGAGCTATTGGCATTGTAAATGACAAACCTTTTATCTATGTGTTAGTTTTGAAAACAGATAAATAAATGGCATTGTCATTTACAATGCCAATAGCTTAAACTCTCTCATTGTAAACGACAATGCCTTTCTTTAATGTTTTTAATAATACAAAAATGCAGTCATTTATAATACCAATATCTGAAACTCGTGTAAATGCGAGACCTACTGCATTGCAAATGCTTTTTTTTTTACTTTGCTTATGTGATGGCAATAAATATCCACATAGTGAAACACTAACTTAAACGCTGACCCTTCTTCCAAAGACCAGTTCCTGCAGAGTCTCCCAAATAATTAGTGGCTCTTATTTGCATTGGGTATTTCTTGTTCACTTTACATCCTTTTGTGGGACACTCAGAGTCATAGGCGTAACTAGAGACAAATTTGGGGGTGGGGAACACCAAATTTTAAATACATCTTTACTTTTTGTTTGGACTTTTGTTAACCAACAAAAACCAGCTTGCGACCCACCAGTGGGCTGCGACTCACAGTTTGGGAAACAGTGGCATAAATGGTACACAACTGCACAAATACAGCACCTGCACTTGAGTGTACAAGTCATGAAGATGTTAGGGTTGTTACTATTACTTTTAAGTTGAGGCTGGCACAACTGTTCATTTAGGCAGCAAACACCACCAACAGAACACGAGTCTATTGGGCTTAATTACCTTTTTTAGAAGTAAGTTGAAAAGCTTTAAATTAAACATGCACAGAGTGCAAAATACTCATGTATTACTGTTATTGGGTGTGGGGGTCCTTGACCTGTGAGAGGCAAGCCTCGAGAGGGGCAGCTGGACACTGATGGGGGATGCAGCGCTGCTGAAACATGATCCGATATTACAGCCTCCCTCAGATAAGAAAAAACACAGACACCAAAGAACAAGGAGCAAGCAGGATGTCCCTCATGTATATATTAACCACCTTCTTTGATAGATACAGGCAAATCCCGCTCACATTACCAAGAGCAGGCAGAGCACCCCGGCAGTATTACATACAGCGAATAAGCTCCATGTTCTCACACATACAGTACCACTTTTCCACAATTGAGAGCAGTTATAACCCAGCAGACACCATCAAGTAATGACACGCCTCCGCTGCCCCCACGAAAGTTAGAGAGAAAGACAAAAAACAGTTCGCTGCGACACCCAATCAGCTTGACCCTCCACCACAACACACACAGGCCTGAAGGTATTTGTGAGTCCTCCACCACAGCCTCTGGCAACAGTGGTTTGCAGGCAGCGATAAGTTTGGAAAAAATAATATTTTCGGACACACTTCGATATGGGCAAGCCGGAAAGGGCGGGGGGGAGAAGAGAGAGGATAGAGCAAGGACCTACCTGGGCAGAGCAGGTGAACGAGGCACTGGGAGTAGGGAATGGACAGTAGGCACGAGAGGGCATATAAAGGAAGGTGGGGGGCAGGGGAGGGAGCTGCAGGAAGCTGCTTTTGGCTTTTGCTGCCGGTGTTAGGGCAAACGCAAATCAGTAAAACAGAAAGCTACTGTTAATTTGAAAGCCTAAAGGTATGGGCTAGAATGGAATAAATCCCTCAATGAAACAATATAACAAATGCAGGCAGCTTTAAAGACAACATCCTTTCAAGACTCGCCCAGAAAACAAATTAACATTATGATTTATTTCGATTCTTTGAGACTTTGGGTATTTTGTGAAATTATTTAGATCCTTCAAAATTGCCCTTTTCGTAACCCAGAGTACTATGGCGCGTAATGCAACATAACTCAGCATATAAAATAACATAACACCATACAAACTAACATAACATCACGCATTGACCCTGGAACCATGACAGCTATGGTGGATTACCTAAACTATATACAATTGACTGTTTTGCAGTTTTGTATAGCGCTAACTTGACCCGTAGGGTTTGGAGCGCTTTACATAAGCACCAGTTACATTACACAAGTACTCATTCGTACATTTTCTGAAAATCATGACGTTAACTTGGAAATGTTGAATATTATTTCGACCCCAATCTTTTCTAAGCAGTCATACACTTGTGCGGACCCAGGACATGGTTATCACTCCTTAAGTCTCGGAGATCGCATCTGCGGTTTTTGCCCTTTAACCGAGGGACTGACCCACTTTAAGCCGCAGCTGGTATAATCCTCTACCGTTTCCATGGTTGGTGCAGCATCTAAAAGCCCGAAGAGCGAGGCGGCGCCGCGAACACCAACTGGGATATCGCCTTACTTCCTGGGGCCTGCCGAGGGGTCTTTTTATTGGGCCAGCTCTTTCCCTCCCACAGGCGCTGTTCAATCGTCCGCGCTGCACGAGCTGGTCTACCAGGCTTGCTGCACAGGTCCGCAGCTTCTTAGGAGATCGGATGACCGATTCCTGGCTGCCAGCGGCTCAAGGACTCACACATGTCTAAGAGACCTCCGGGAGAGCGTGGCTTACTGCAAGCTCTGTTTTGCAGTTTTGTATAGCGCTAACTTGACCCGAAGGGTTTGGAGCGCTTTACATAAGCACCAGTTACCTTACGCAAGTGCTCATTCCTACACATGCTGAAAATCATCACGTTCACTTGGAAATGTAAAATAGACTACAGCGTGTCTTCCTCACACTGCCTGCATGCGCCAGTAGGCTCTCTGATTGGTTGACAAGGTCCACCAATCACAAAGCATATTTGGTAGTTGCCAACCAATCAGCGAGCCGACTGGCCCGTGCACACAGCATGAGCAAGACACTCCGTAGAGATCAAAGACTCGGACTGTGTTTACACAAAGAAAAAAAAATGCTTGCCATCTGTTTTCATTCAGCCCCTTGTATTTGCATCTGGGCTCAGTGAAAACAGATGCGCTTGTCATGATTGGTGGCATCACAAAACTGCTAGGGCGTCAACAAAAGTGATAGCCAGCAAACCAAAAGCACGGAAAAAAAACATTAATCACGACCTAAGCCAATTGGAAACAGTGGAGATACAGGGGCGTGGATTAAAGTTCCCCTTCTTAGAGTGTTTACTATAGCCCTCGCAGGGCCAGAAGCGCATGCGCGCTCCGACGCCATACGAGACCTAAAAACACTTTTACCAAAAGGTGCGTTAACTATGAGTTCAGAGAGTCTAAACTTCATTTTCCTATCTTTTCCCTATTGCAAGTTACATATGTAAAAATGTTACAGTGCAACCCCAATGATATGCCTATGGTACAGAGAGCCTTTCAACAGTAAAAATGAAATAAACAGTATTTCACTATCAAGACATGTCACACAAATACATGTCCTACCTTTCACATACACTGCACGCTGTCCATGGAGGTACCTTGGGCCTACCTTAGGGGTGCCTTACATGTAAGGAAAGGGAAGGTTTGGGCCTGGCCAGTGTGAGCACTTTTTAAATAAAACAAAGAGGGAGTGGAGAGAAAAGTGGATATACTTATACAATATAAATAAACAAAAGGAATCCACAGAGATGTGTTTGGTATGGTCCCTACAATGGTGGGGAGCACACTGTGTTCTTTAAATACCCCTTACACACCAAAAGGGCCCTTGGTGTCTTTTTTCATCATAGGGGTCTTCGCATCCCTCTACGGAATGCGGCGTGCTACTAACCAGCGACTACGCAGGAGCACTGATGTGAACACTATGTGTGGTGAATGAGGGTATTGAATAATATGTGAGTGGTGGGATCAGGAGTGAATTAACGAGTGAGTGTTAATAAAGTACCTGGCATGTGAGGTCTATAAAAAAATTTATTGGGCCTCCATGCTTGTATTGTTAAAAGGGGTGTGGTGGAGGTATTATTGTATTTAATGTACAATACCTCTCTTGTGCGTCGATATGTTTCGAAGCAAAGGCTTCTTCTTCAGGACGGGGTGCACAGATCCCCACCTTACTCACGTCTGGAAAAGGATTAAATTACCTACTCAGATGTAAGAGATGTGCTAAATGTGCCTACTCATTAGATTTCTATCAAAAGTACCTGCAATGAGGACCTAGAATGAACAAACAGAGAGAACACAGGGAAAGAAAACCACATGTGGCATTTTAGTTGTAATATCCAGCATGGTGGGATAGTGACCTAAAAAAGTGAAAATAACACTCTCTAGACACATAAGGTCATTCTATTCCGGTGCAGTTCCCTGTAAAAAATGTGCAAGTACAAGACAGACAAACACATTACATAAATCACACACTCTATTCAGAAGGCCATTGGTTGTAATGGTGGTCTTGAATTCATATAAGTACTTTTTATGAGGTAAAAAAGATGGTAAGAGAGATGCATACTTGCTACCATATGCTGAATGGCGACATGAGCCTGAAAATGGAGGGATCAGGTGCTTATTAGCAATCTACATATCGAGACAAGAAAAAAACATATGGTCTTTGTAGTGGCATTTGTATTGGTACTCACTTAGGTAAAATCCAGTCGTAGTCTTGTGGTTGTTGCCCCGGCTATGCCGTACTTACAAATCAAAAGGTTTCCCTTGTTCCGACCGTCCGTCTGCGGCCGCACATTAGCCGCGGACCGGACGGTGCCCAGAATCCTATAGCCAATGAAACAGGGTCAGAAAAATAGGAGGAAAAGGGCAAAAGGTTTGGGGATAACCCTGTCAAAAGGGCTTGGTCTAACAACCTGCTACTGCATTGAAATGTTACACTGTGTACACTGAGTCCTGCGACACAGGAAGACCATCCAAATACATGATGATGAGGATGGCACTGGCTCTTTATTTCTGGTTTCATAAGTACTTATTGACAGAACCAGTAGCAGGCCTGGAATTGACAATTTACTGGACTCCGATGGGCAAGGAAGAGCTTCTATCTTGCATCTCCTGTCCTAGCAGCCTTCCTAGCAGCTCTTTAGTAGGGAGGAGCACTTTATTTTGGATCACTGCTGGATTATCCTGCTTGTAGATGGAAACAGATTTTTGTAATTTTATAAAAAGGTTCTCAAGACTAATTTTCCAAGAGGGCGGCAAATCACTCATTCTTATTATCTGAATTCCTTGTATATTATGGCCCTGCTGCAGGCAGGATCTAAAGGAAGACCTTACTTCTATATAATGATTGCTAAAACTCCCGCTACGTGTTTAACAGCTCCTGTGCTTCTTTACTCATCCTCTATATCCATGGTGGTTTTTATTCAAGTCGAGAGGTGGACATGTGGCTAGAACTGCTGGCTTTGGATCTGGGCAACCGGGTGCTTATTCTGGCCTCAGCTCAACATCCTGTAATTCTGGGCAAAATAATAATTTCCCCTTGCCTGGAAAACGTATAGCATATTCGGGAACTCATGTAAAATGATCCAATGCCCTCAGGGCCAGGTTTGTGGAATATAAAACTGCAAAAAAGTAATAATTGTTACCAATAGTTCCATCAGGGTCTAAACGTGGAAAAAACATGAGGATGAAAGTACCTTTATTTATGAAGCTATAGTTAATCATTTTGAAGTCTTTTTTGTTTGGTAGGCGATTTAAAAGCTAACATATTGGCTCAATGCAAAGGTGATGGTCTTGCAATTTGCCATGATTTAGGATGGAGGCCCTTGGACCTATTACTTCCAATGGGGGCCTCGGTTAACTTGAATAGCTATTATTATTATGAAACTGAGGAAGCTGATCTGTAATAATGAGAAGAATTTTCTCAAATAGATCTGTAGAAAACATTGGAACATATGAGCTGTCTCAGAGTTTGTTGGGTTTCTAGTTTAGAACTGGAGACCTTTTGATAGTTATGAGATCTTTAATTCAGAGACCAGAAAGGAGATTAAACATCTACCTAACATTCTCCAATTAGACTTTTTAGAGCAGCAGCCGTTAGTAAACGAACTAAGTATTCCAGCAGACTTTAAAATTTACGGTATTTCCTCCCACAAACACAAGATTTTGATCCTGTTATAGAAGACTATGGTGGTTTGGAAAGTGCCTTGTGGAAAGGTAGCCAGCTCTACTGACAAGGTGATAGTGACTAAGGATTTTAGTAGATCTTGTGGTAAAATCAAAATACACGGCAAACAGTATCAGTCACTACACTTCTCTCAGAAACCAGCCTGGTTTGACAGAGAGGTGTTCTAGAAACGCTAGACCATACACTCTCAGGCTTGAAAGTCTTGAATGCATCAAAATAGAATTCCTCCTCTCTACAACTAATTAGAACACATCACATACCCTTAACAAAGTGCTTTAATTAATTTTAGGAAAGTATTTGACTGAACACAAAGTTCCTTAGAGTGGTCTAAATTACTTAAAGGAGTCACCACACAAAGTCTGATTTATCTTATTTCTGAACTCTACAATGACAAAGGAAAGTTGTCCCCATGTTCAACAAGCATTAAAAATGCAAAAGGTCTCGCCCTCGTTTAAGTTAAAGCAATTCTGTTTGTAATTAGGTGGCTTTTTAGCTTTGCTTTTAATAGTGCTTTTTAAACTTTCATGTACATAACATGCATATGTATGCATATATGTATATGTATGCATCCATTTATATTTGCATTTATATAGATATGCAGATATATATATATGTTTATATATATGTATGTATATATACATACATATATATATAAATGCATATGCACATATATACACATATAAATATATGTGCATATGTGTGCACGTAGAGAGAGGTAGAGAGGTAGAGACGAAAGAGTAGTAGAGAGAGAGGCAGAGAGAGTTAGGGCGAGAGGTATAGAGAGGAAGAGAGTGAGTAGTAGTGAATAGTAGGGAGTGAGTAGTAGAGAGTGAGTAGAGAGTAGTATAGAGGGAGTAGTGGAGAGTGAGTAGTAGAGAGTAGTAGAGAGTGAGTAGAGAGTAGTAGAGAGTGAGTAGTAGAGTGAGTAGAGAGTAGTAGAGTGAGTATTAGAGAGTAGAGTGTAGTAGAGAGTAGTAGGGAGTGAGTAGTAGAGAGTGAGTAGTAGAGAGTAGTAGAGTGTGGGTAGCGAGTAGAAGAGAGTAGTAGTGAGTAATAGAGAGTGAGTAGTAGAGAGTGAGCAGTAGAGTGGTAGAGAGTGAGTAGTAGAGAGTAGTAGAGAGTGAGTAGTAGAGAGTGAGAAGTAGAGAGTAGTAGAGAGTAGAGTGTAGTAGAGAGTGAGTAGTAGAGAGTAGTAGAGAGTGAGTAGAGAGTATTAGAGAGTGGTAGTGAGAAGTAGAGAGTGAGTAGAGAGTAGTAGATAAGTAGTAGATGAGTATGTAAATAAGTCAGGCGGCAGTTGGTTGTTTCTGCCGGCAGGACCACAACGATGCACTTTGAGGTAGGCACTGGAGGCTAGTGCTGAGGGAGGAGGAGCTGACTCAGTCTGCTCTGCTGCTGCCTCCTTCGGGTCGTGTCATCCATTCAGTGCACGTGAAGAAGAGCTGGTGGAGTGCAGAGTCCCGATGCGGAGCATGACTCTAGAAGAGCTGACAGTGGAGCAGGCCATGGGGATGTAAGTCCTGATCTGTGCGTTTGACTGATGCACAACTCTTAGGGATGCATTGTGCATCAAAGAGCTGCGAGGAAAGGCATTCGGGACTTGGAAGGGATCGTGGATCTAAGGCTACAAGGAGAGCCTTGCTCGCGTACCTCTGAGGAGGCTGTGCGCACCAAATTGCAGTAAGGAGAATGTGTGAATTCAAGGCTGTGAGGGGACTTGTGCACCCAGGACTGCGAGGAGACTTTGCACCCAGGACTGTGAGGGGAATAAGTGCACCCATGTCTCTGAGGAGACAGCGTGCACTCATGAATGGGAGGTGACTGTTCACCCATGCCTCTGAGAAATCTGTGTGCATCCAAGGCTGTGAGGAGGCTTTGTGCATCCTTGGCTCTGAGAGAACTGTATGCACCCAAGTCTCTGAGGGGACTGTATGCACCCATGGCACATGGGACTGTGTGCACCCATGGCTCAGAGGGGACTGTGTGCACCCATGATGGTTCTGAGGAGTGTGTGTGTGCACCCATGATAGTTCTGAGGAGCCTTTGTTCACCCATACCTCTCAGGAGCTTGGGTGCACCCATGCCTCTGAGGGGCTTGAAATGTCATTCTCAGGTGGATTATTTAACTAAAGAAGATAAAACAAAAACAGAAGGCATAATGCGTCCTAATGAGATGTAGCTTAACTCTTTAATGCAATTAGTTTAATTACGACTTTTACTTCCAAAAAATATTTGCATACAAGTATTAGAATTTCAAAAATTGTGAACGAACTTTCGAAAATCCAGGCTGGACACAGAAATTCCCTATAAAATCGTCACTGAAGCTCTGCGTTAGTGTATTGGAAACGCTTCACCTTCTGACCTGGAAAGCGAATGTGACTAGGCCATAGCAAACATCCGGCCTACAGGATAATCTGCTCCTGCAGCCCCTCCCCCAGGCCCGTTAGGAGTCAGCACATCTTTAGCACAGTTTATGTAGTGCATTGCACTCGAGTGCATCGCTGCACCTTCAAATCCGTGACTGCACTCTCAACACATTACCATATGGGACCAAACATCTCTTGGTTCCGATGCATTACCGTGTTCCTGTCAATCAATGCAAGTTAAGCCTCATTCTGGGGGTGGTAATTGTGCACCAGGTAAATATCAATACTGCAAAGTGCAGATCTGATCGCATGCGTAATCACCACACCAAGGGTCAGAGTGCAAAAAAAACTAACAGAAACTGACATGGAAGGAACAACTCAAAATCATGCAAGTCAACTGTGAAAGCACAATAACCACACTCCACCCTGAACCTGCTGTGGTGCTCCAAAGTGCATAACAGTACATTAAAACACATACACTATTGCCATCTAGCTCACACAGCACCTGGATTCTGACGCACCTCTGTATGACACACCAGTGTATTCGCAAACTGAAGTCATAAGATTATCAATCACCCTCTCTTCTACCCCCTGAATGGTCCGCGTGGTATGCTGGCAGAGACAGCACCTCTGTGCTCAGATGAAACCATACTCTGCCCAGTTCACCTGGGCACCTCAGAATACACAAACGCCATGCACATTTAAAGCATGCATCAATGACGGACTTACCGGAGACGGACACCTTCATGATGGCTTCCAGGGGCTGGTTATTGTCCAGGGCCCGGCTCAAGCAGATCTCCCCAGTCATGTTGTTCAAAAGCACCAAGTCCAGCTCATTCCCCTGCTCAAAGTGGTAGACCAGGGAGTCGGACACGTCAGGGTCATGAGCCGAGATCCTGCTGATGACCCCGTCGGGGAAGCTGCCGGATCGGTTGCTGATGCAGTTGTTGAAGATGATCTGGAAGTTGCTGAGCACGGGTGGGTTGTCGTTCAGGTCCTGCAGCCACACGTGCACCGTGGCCCTGCTCACCAGCAGGGCCAATGTGGCCTGGACCACAATGATGTACTCGTACCTCGGCGCACACTGCAGCAAAGGAATAACGTGGTTCGTGGCAACAACATAAGAGGAGGGAGCAGACGAGTCACCATGTTCATGTACTGGCCTGGCTGGCACTCTCGACTTCCATAAACAAGAGGGAAGGAGACACCGTCCTCTGCAAGGTTTCACAGAAGCCTAATGAGTACTAATAACATGCACTCGGAGGGTTTCAAAACCAGACAACATCCAATACAAAAGGCGAGGCATTGGAGCATGTCCTGATCCTAGTACGCAGATCCTTACCCCAGCCCCTCCGTTCCCTGAACGCTGGCTTCTAGCTGTCATGCCTCATGGTAGGCTGATAGAAGACATTCATTTCCAATTCGCTGAGAAACACCAGGTCTAGGCTCACTCAGAACAGGGGGGTTTGGAAGGACAGCATCACCTTACCCAGAGCTTGCTTCATGGGAGCAGTGCCTTACTCTGCACAGTGCCCCAAGGCCGTCAAGAAGGCGCATTAAGGCGCAGATTGGAGCCAAGTCCGCACAATGTGCTCAGCGAGACAAAGCAACAACCCACAGTGAGGTGAGCGAGACGCTGTAGCAAGCTGAAAATAGTGCGTGAATGCGAGAACAATCAGAATGGATTAACGTGGTGTGCACAGCGGGAGTCCGGCAGACCGATTGAAACAAGATTACCCGCATGGTTAAAAATATCGTACATACGAAGTGAGACGCCCCAAAATAAACGTCGGACACAATCAGGTCAAAAGGGAGCCGAGTTGTAGGGGCACGCCCATACACAGAATCATAAAGATTGCATCTCAAAGACCCAGATTCAGATATAGGAGAATAAACGGCTACAGGAAAGATAAAAGTGACAAAGCCCTGAGGAGAACCCATAATTGTTTATTGGTGTTCGAAACGCGTCGGCAGAACGGAGATACAAATTTGAATTATTTATGATTATTGACTTGTGAATTATTATGTAATATCTCTGGTTGATTGTGACTTTGTTCACTACTGTTCTTTTTACTATAATCATTGATGGTCGGGAAGGCAAAGAGTTGATATTTGTCTTGGGAACAGTCAAGAAATGTATAAGCTATGTGGTGTACAGTGAATGTATATATTTATGTATTAATGTTTTTTGGTGAATGTTTTGTATAAGTTGTTGTTTATATGTGATATATGTGTAGTGTTGTCTTTCTGACATAAACTAATGATTTTTTTCAAAAAATTGAAGTGAAATAACAGGTAAAAATAAATATACCTAACATATCTAAATAATATTGATTTGTTGCTTAAATTGTGGAGCAAACAAAACAAGGTGGGCTGGCATTCTCCCTTTTTCTTAGTTTACTTTTAAGTAAAGCGCGGGTGCCGCGATTATACTAAAAGTAAAGAAATAGATATTTGTTTCTATTTCTTAACTTTTGGTATAATCGCGGAAACCCGTGCTTTACTTTTAATGTTACAAGTATAGCGCGGGTGCCGCGATTATACCAAAAGTAAAGAAATAGATACAAACATCTATTTCTTTACTTTTGGTATGATCGCGGCACCCGCGCTTTACTTTTAATGTTACAAGTAAAACGCGGATGCCACGATTATACCAAAAGTAAAGAAATAGAAACAAACATCTATTTCTTTACTTTTGGTATAATCGCGTCACCCGCGCTTTACTTGTAACATTAAAAGTAAAGCGCGGGTGCCACGGTTATATGCAAAGTAAAGAAAAACAAGCGACTGCCACGACGTAGAGTTTCCTCTTTTTGCCGTCCCACTTCGACGGGCTCGGCCGGACATCCTGCTGGCGTAAAAGGTTTATTAACTTCTTTATGGGGCCATCTGTTTGGACCCATAAAGAAGATAAGAAACCTTTTACGCCATCAGTAAGTCGGGGCAGCCCGTCCAAGTTGGACGGCTCTAAAAGAGAAAACAGTACGTCGCTGCAAGCTCTTTCCCAATTGCGGGCCACCGGTTAGCCTAAACGGTGACGCCGGCCAATGGGAAAGAGGGGCGGACTTAAAGCCCGATACTGAAGCTCACCTAAAAGCATAAAATCTCGCCAGCGAGACTGCGCATGCGCAGCCTACGCAAGCCTAAACCTAAAAAGGAGCAACTGTTGGACACAATAAATGTTGTTTCTGGTACGTGACAGAAAAGCATACTTGCTCCTTATCCATCATTATCCTTAGCGATTTTCAATAATTTCTTATGCAGTCATTGTTATCTCTGTCAATGTTGGGAAGCAATAATATCTACACTCTTTATCATGTGCATGAATTGTTGCTTGAACAAACCGCCATGGGCCTTCAAACCTCGGAGCACCATTGCAATGTACAAAAATATGAATCTAGGCAGGATCCAGAACCTCAACTTTAGCACAATACATTTTTAGGGGAGTTTGGACGAATGATAGCATGCTCCTTAAAATTTTTTATCTACTATTGGGCCTTGGACTCCTGTTTGACAATCATCTCAGATGGAAAGTAACACAAGACAGTAAAAAGAGCTGTGCAACAGTTTTATCATACCCCCTCATCCGTTTTCATTGATGATTTGGTAGTTACTCCTGGGTATCATTAAAAAACAAGATTGTATTGTTAAAATTGCTTTAATTTTGATTCAAGGGTCGCCCTCTGGCTGGCTGCAATCTCAAATACATATATTGACATGATTGGGTATGTCCTCTAGGTTTAGGTATGCAACTCCCTTGGAAGCAAATAGACCGGAACTCTGTCTCCTTCCAACTTGGGTGTCGGCATTAGAAGTTATGCTAAATTGCTTCTTTTCTATCTGCTGTTCACCTGTCGACACGGAGGGCCAATGGCTCTCATTAGCCCTTCATAAACAAGGCAATGGGTGCTACACAGCCTTCCTACCGTTTTGAGTTTTGGGATCACAGTATTGGGCTTAATCGGTGTTCACACACACTTCCGAATGTGACTGAAAATGCTACTCACAGATAAAAACCTAAAATAATATATGCTCTTCTCATGAGACTGATTATTACAGCTTAAGTACAAAGTTGATGCACGCATTATGTTGTACCCTTTCTGAGGAAGTACAAATGCTAATTTAAATTATAGCATGCAATTGTGGAACTTCTTAAATGAGGTCCGTGCAGTTCTTTCCTTCCGTATGGCATTGCCTTTCAGTCCTGTATGTTGCATTAATTTATGTAAACAAAAAAGAGTTACAGGCACTTTGTATTACATTTTCTGTAGTAATTTATTATATTCCCATCTGTTATTTCTTTTTCCACAAAAAGGTGATGTAATCTTCTTGATTTTCAATTTTATTGTTTTGTCCAAACTTTTGTGACTGTTGCCAACATGTGATTCCGAGCATTTAAGTTCCTTCCTTGGGGCTGTTCAGATGGCTATAATAACCATCTAAAAAAGAAAGAAATGTAAGTAGTGGGCGTCATTTCAGAAGAAAATCGACCAATTATCATTCGTAAACTGCAGTAACTGCGATCCATTTCACTATCAAGTTGTCATAAGCTCATGATTAGGGTGCTTACCTAATACCACCCGCTCACCCTGTTCTAAAAAACAAACACTTCTATCACACACTACAGTGCGCTTTCTCCACCCAATGTGAGTGACATAATTGGGACTATACCTATTTTCCTCTTAGTCTTTATGAAAAATAGGGGATTTAAAAATGCAATACATGGCAACACCTGGCACTCAACAATTAATGAGGCTTGCAGTGAGATCTCCATTAAACTGACCCCACACTCTACAGCGTCCTGTTTAACACCAGCATTGCACCATTCACTGCAAGATTTGCTGATGGAAACACAGTGCCCACAAAGTTAATTATCAGCTGATGTAATGGGATATCTACCTGGCTTATGTCTTCCCGTCCTGTTGCCTTTAGCTGGAAGTGGCTCTGCATTCCAAGGTGAGAAAACAGCCACAGGGTAGGTTTCAGCTGCCGCCACGGAAGAAGAGCTCCATCATTAAAGCACTGGGAGGTGCCACTTGGAAGTACCAGGTCTCACTGCAGCTTTGTTTGGCCCAGCAAATAGCTAGCTTCAACCCACGGAAAGCCAACTCAAAAGATTTCGATTCTCAGGCTGGAACCCTTGGAAGCACACTGCACGCATCAACCTTATTAAAGCCTGCCACGCTTTGTTTGGTTTCCTGCAAGCTATGTTACAACTGTTCTGTCTCCTGAGGCAAGCACACTCAAAGTTAGATAACTGTCCTATCCCACCAACTCATCATATCAATGACTTTGGGATCCCAGTTCCTCTACCTCGCTACCTAAGACTTCTGACTAAAGTCTTCTTTGAACCCTGCGAACACAAAGCACTTCGCAACGCTGTGGACGACCATAGGACACCTATCCTTACCCCTGCAATAGTTGCTTAGGTCATACCGAGAACTTCTCAACAGGCATCAGCCTCCACCATGACGATGACAACCGTTGCCACCAGCTCACCTCAATCACCCCTTTCCAGATCTGGCTGTAATGCTTTCAAGATCAAATACCCCCTGAATCTTGACAAACACGCAATGAAAAGTATAAAACACAAGATCTTGAGGGACTTCCAGGAAACCCTCTTCACAAATCAATACCATTGTAAACGCAAAGGCTCCCTCTAATCCAACATCCTCCTCTTCACTCACAACACTGACTAATGGATCAGGTCCTTCCATAATTTTCTTCCATCCTTATCTCTTTCTAGCATCCCCTTTAGTTGCAAACTCAAATGCTCTTCCCCCTTCGGCCTCTCGGGTAGCCTTTCTAAATCCATTTTACACCAATGGGAAGATCATGTTCCAAACCAACGACACAAACCTGGCCACGATCAACTTAATTTATATCCGCCCCTGCCAGTCTACCCAGACAGCACCTCTCACCCCGGACTCTTCTACAATCCGATAGACCTCCCACAGCCCATAGCTCACCACCAATACTAGACCTTGAACATCCCCCCACAGACTATCACCCGTCCCCTTATCCTCCAACCTTCTTCAACCATTATCTCCCAAACCAATTGCTGCAGCCGTCCTCTTTTTATCTCTTCAGCCGACCCATATATCTCTCCCTACCTTCTCTGCCCCCTGTCCTAACATCTCCCAATAACAGATACCAACCAGTGCCTGCCCCTACCTGCACCACAACCCCTCAGAGTCTGCCCCAGTCAGCCCACCCCAATCCTCCCACAATTGCTGAACAAAACTGTCCTTTTCAACAAGTTCCTTTCCTCATTCTGACACCTCTCTCTCGAAGAAGAAGAAGAAGAATGTGTGGAAACGTGTGTAATATTTTCATTAGCATAAGCAACAGCCATTTTGGCTGTGGTGTCCATTTAGTTTCCTTTGTAATTCTTTCGTCCTCTGCTGTTCACCTTTTCACTCTGCTTGTGCCATCTATTTTAGTTGACCTCCTCACATGGCTAAGCAATGTACGTACTGGGGGTTTGTAGCTGCCAGTGCACCTGGTCTTAGATGTTATCTGTTAATTGTTTACTGCTGTCATAAGCACATTTGCGGACCACGTAGTCATCTATCTGCCCATGTTTACTATTTCTAAACTTGTTCTTTCCATTTCTGCCCATGTGCTTACATTGCAACAAAGCTGCATATAAGGACAATGGTGTGTGAGTTCAGTGTACCTCCTCCTGCAACACTTGAGAGTGCAGTGTGGACATGGTCCCACTCATGAGTGATTAATAAGATTAATAAACTTGTTATTTTATTTCAACTCCAGTGCCGATCTCTTTTTTGCTAGTCTTTGGAACCTGTGGACAAGAGGGTGACCCTGCACCAGTGTGCTCACTTTTGGGTACGTTTCCACAAATGAACATCCTCACATCGGCTCTACTCAACCTAAGTGACTCTCTGTCATCATGTCACTGCTACCATCATCAGCCCTTACAAACCCTCGCCCCCACATCCTTCCAGCATACTAAGACACAGCAACCTACCAGACCCAATCAGACTTAATCACCCCCTAGATAAATTAGACCCACTTTATCTCCCTCAGAGTTATGTAGGGCAACCAATCTCTACCATCATCTTTGATCGCACTCAAACTCACACACATCACCCCAGGGCACGCTCAACCTCTCTTAACTTGATACAAATCCCAACTACCCCCACAGAACAGACAAGTCAAAATGACAGCTTCTCCCTTAGCTGCATGCTATATAATTGTCGGTCTGCAGTCCAACAACGCCTAGAGATATCAGACTAGATCCAGGCTCATAATCTTGGCATCATGATCCTCACACAAATGTGACTCAACGTCTTATCTAATGACTCTCTGGACCTCCTTCTTCCTCCCAGCTACTCCATTTTGCTTCGCGACAGGGAAGAAAGACATGGTGGAGGTCTTGCACTCATTCACTGAAACTCCCTGAGATGCTGAACTCTCCCAACTACTCAATTTCAGTCTTTCAAATGCATGTTGGGGGAACTGTCCACTTCCACTACCTCCAACCTCCAATTGACTGAGATTTACCACCCACCGGGTCCAAACAACACATTCATCGAGGAATGCATGGATTGTTTCGATTCGCACCTCAAAAGCTCAAACAACAATATCTTCCTTGGTGACTTCAACATCCACTGAGGAGGCGTTGGCAACAGCTATTATGACACTTTCACCTGCTTTTTTAATGCCCATGATTTCAAATAACACTGCCATTAATACACACATCTCAAAGGCGCCATTCTGGATCTGATAATATCAAGCTCCCCCATTCTAAAGGCGTATGACCCCATCCTAGAGGACTGGTCTGATCACATGCAGATTCCATTCTCCCTCACATGCTTGCATACAAAAACACATGGGCAAACCAAGAAAGAGAAAATATGGTTCAGGGACACATCCAAACTTGACACAGAAGCCATGGCAGTCATAGCCCTTCCCACCCTAATGATGATCACACCTCATATGGACATTAACAAGGCCACCGAAAATTATAACTCCTGCAATGGAATCCTTTATCGACAAATACGCACCCCTGAAATGCAAATTGTCCAGACCTACACATTCTAGGCCCTGGTTCTCTAAAGAGCTTTATGAAGAAAGAAAGGTGATCAGAAAATGGGATAAATAATGGAGAAAAGCTCCATCTCACCTGAGTTTGACTAAACTCAGCAAAGTGAGAAAACTTTACAAAGACCGGATCCTCTGAGACAAATCCTCCCATATCAGAGTCCTCATGAATTCACCAAAGAATAGGCCGAAACGCATTTTCCAGGTCATTGCAAAGACAACTAGTCCCTCCACCACCTAAGCTCCTAAGTCATCAGTTGCCTATTGCAACAACTTTGTGGATTTCTTTTCTATAAAAGTTATAGACATACATGTCTCGCTGCCCATCAATGACCCCCCTTGGAATGATTGAGACTCTACTATGCAAAGCGCTACAATCATGGTCATCCTTCTCTTCAATATCAATGCCGCCGGTCCGCACGCCGCCACTGCAATGATCAGGTCCAAAAAGAGGCCAAGAGGCAGGCAATCTTTATACTTCCTGGTCACCGGGGCGGTGACGAGTGAAAGTGATGCAACACTCCGGCGACACAGCGCACTTCGTGTCACCTCGCCCCACCTCTCACGAGGTGAGGTAAAAGGAAACTGCCCTAGGCCGGCAAGTTGCCAGATCGGGAAGGGGCCCGGCCCATAGAGGCCCCGGGTCTTAGGCGCTGCCCCCTCCAAAGGGGGAGTGCGGGGGTGCCCTGTCCAATTTAAGTACAGGACCTACAAGAAACAATCTCCAAAGTAAAACCCTCAAACCACCATCAGGATGCCATTCCAGGTTCTATCACCAAATCTCTTTCCACACACCTTCTCACCATGCGGACCATCTTGGTGAACTCCTCTTTCAAACAGGGTATCTTCCCAGAACGACTAAAAAGGGGTCAAATCACCCCATCAATGAAAACAACTCTTGATCCAGAGAACCGGAACAACTACCGCCCAGTCTCCATACTCCCATGTTTAAGCAAAGTCATTGAAAGTTTCGTAGAGTCCCAATTAGCCTCACACATTAAAACAACCTTCTAGACTCTCTCCAATCAGGTTGCTGCCAGGGTCCCAATACAGAAACTGTGATCCTCCAAATAGTCTATGACTCCCTCAGAATCCTCGGCTCCGGCAATTCCTGCCTCATGGTCCTCCTGGTTTTATCCACTCCATTCGACATGGTCAACCATCTAGACCTCCTTTGTACTCTTGAACTTCACATGGGATATGGAGCCACTGTCTTCAACTGGTTCTCCTCATACCTATCCAACCATTCCCAAATTGTGAAAATGGACGACTCACTCTCAAGACCAGTCAGCGTTCACCAAGAGGCCCCCCAAGGTTCAATCCTCTCCCGAAACCTCTTTAAACTCTACCTACAGCATCTATGTGTGATTCTCGAAAACTCTGGGATTCTCTTCCACTTCTATGCTGGCGAAACCCAAATATACTTGCGAATCCCTTCCCGGAAGACATTGTCCTGCTTTCAACAACTTTCTTAAAGATTTAAAACTGAATTTCCAACCATCATTTAAAACTCAACCCAGCTGAAACATAATTTCTTTTCATCTCACCTCCAAAAGGAAAAACTCCAGTACAAGAATCAATGGCTAACCTTCTGGCCCTGAATGGTTGCCCTGCCATTGTCCAGATTGCCAGATTACTCTGCATCACCCTTGATAATCATTCTAGTTTTCCCAGCCACATCGCAGCCATGGGCAACAGCGTATGACTCCAACTTTGGCTGCTTTGGGGCATCGGACAATTGATTCCTAAAAAAGACTTCAAGATAGTGGTGCAGTCACTCGTTCTCTCTGGACTAGAACATGGAATAGCCCTTCTCTCAGGCATTCCCAAAGTTCACCTAGGCCCAATGAGAGCAACTCTGCATGCTGCAGCACACTTTGAGTTAGGGCTGAAGAGATTTGACCACATTTACCCAGCCCTGCTAACCCTCCACTGGCTCCCCACTGAAGCGCGGGCCCAATTCAAAATCACTTGCATTAACCACAGAGCACTGCACTCCTCCTCACCCTTCTATTTAAACGAGAAACTGAAAGTGTTTAGAGCAAATAGGGTTTCCAGAAATGTCCAATCCCTGCTACTCGGACCCCACACCTTCAGTCGAGTCTAATACATGAATCAGTCTTTCTCTGGAAGTGCCACTAGAATCTGGAACTCATTACCTCCCTCCATCTAACCTCCTGCCTAGTAACCTTCAAGAAAGGACCTCAAGATCATCCTTTTTGACAGAGATCTTGGTTAATTCACCGTTGTCTCGACTTATATCCTTGCTCCACAGAGTCCTGATCTGCCTTCGTCATTTGACCCCTCCATCTAAATTGATGCTGCAAATGTGTTTTTCCTCTGCCCCATTATTGTAGATGTTTCTTGTGGTTACTCCTGCATACAACCACCGTAGTATTAGTTGTGTTTAACTACTAGTAATGTAAACAGCTGTAACCTTTATATCTGGCTTGTTGTAAAGCCCTCTGATGCCCTTGGGCCATGTCCGTGCTATATAATATTGCAAAAATAAATAATAAATAAACATGTACCAGGAGGACACATTTGCTTAAGGCCAGGACAGCCCAAATAAGTTTATAAATCATGAAGGCCCTGAAGTTCTACAGAACTTTCTATACTGACTCAGGCCAGCACAGTTGGACTGATGAATCTTCCTTAGACGTGTGGTTTTCAGCCCTCCCATTTTATGTTGTCTTGGTGGAATGTGGTTAAGCTCAGAAGCATGTGCCTGTTATTTGCTACCCCGGCTCTTGCTTGCGAAGCAGAAGACTTATGTCCTGTCTTCTGCTGTGCACGTCATCAGCTAGTAACTATCAATCAAGCTGGACACTTTCTGTCCTCCGTGAAGACCTTTGAATTGCAGATTCAGATGGCAGAAGCACAGAGGAATCAGCAAAGTTATAAAGAATGTGTGTATGGCACTTAAAGAAAAACCGCTTGCGACTGCAGTGTGTGCAGCTGTCAACACACCTCCTGCTGTTTCCCTTTTAGGCTGAAAGTGAAAGTCAAACACCGTGAAATGTCCTTAAATTCTGGATTGTTTGCACAGGGGCAGTGCCTCATTACGGCACATATTTTATAACTGCAATTTTTTACTGCGTATGTATTGGATAACTTGGAACCAAATGTCAGTTGCTTTAGTGGAATCTCTAAAGAGGGGTGGCATAAGTAGCACAACTTAGGACATTTTTTTAAATAAAAGGAATGGCCTACATAATTTAGGGAGTGACCTCATATATGTGAAATAGAGTCTTGTGCAGGTCAAATTCATAAAGCTTTACTTTAAAGAAAAATATCTGAAATCACCAATAAACTATATATATATTTCCTGATCCGGAGAAGCCTTGTGGATACACACACACACACATATATATATATATATATATATATATATATATTCACTGAAAAAACCATAGGTTTCACACTAGTTATAGTTAGAAATTAGCATTTAAAAAACCTATTACATTCACTGAAAAAACCATAGGTTTCACACCAGTTATAGTTAGCTGGAAATTTTACTCGCATAAAGCCATTGAAATTCCCACGTTATAGTTAGTTGGACTCACTATAACTTGCGCGTGCAATGCACTGCTGAGACATCACATATTACATCACTCATGACATGGTCAGTGACATCACTCATGACATCACTGACTACACCATCCAGTGAATGTGTGTCTTTCTGAAAAATAAATGTGTTATATATGTATATGTAAAAGTTGATGGAAGAATAAATGTTTAAATAAGTGTTTACATGGATGTTTTTTTTTATTGATTGGTTAAATGGCTTATTAAGTGTATCTTAGTGAATACATATATTAATGAGTAATGTTTACATATTTAAATATATGTATTAGTGTTTCACTTTGTGTATAAGTGGCTGCATGGGTTGGTGAGTAGCTACAAGTGTATGTATATGGGTTATTAGATGTTTTTCTTAGTATCAGTATGAGTGTTTGTATGGTTTGGTGGGGGAATTACTTAGCACATAGATGCATGAATGACTGACTCTCTCTTTGTATGTGTTTTGAAGACAGCATATGTGCAGGACTGCATGGGTGGATGAGTGTGTATATGTGTGTGTTAGTGAGTGAATGACTGTCTCACTAGTGTCTTTATCAGTAACTACATATGTTTTAATCTAGTATATGTGAATATTGATGTATATAAGTGAGTATATGTGAGAGTAAGAGATTGTAAGAGTTCCTGTTTAAATAAGTATGTGTTTCTATAAGTGATTGTTTAAGAGAGTAAGTATGTGTAAGTTTCATTAGAAGTAAGGTGGTAGTGTGTGTATAGCTGTATATGCAAATAAATGGATGCTCAATATTTACTTGCATGTGTGAGTATGTGTGAGAGTAACTTTTGGATGACTGTCGGTGTGTAACAGGATGTATAAGTGTATCACTACATATGATGAGTGAGTATATGTATGAGTGACTATATAGAACTGTTGGTGAATGAGTGCATGTGTATATAGATGGTGGAATTATTGAATTGGTTGTTGTAACTGGTATGGGTAAAACCATTTTTTTGAAAATGTTAGTTTCTATTTTTGAATATGTGTTTCAAGGGTTACATTACAGTGAAAGGAGGTCTGTCACTCTGTCACAAGGATGGTGTCATCAGTGATGTCATGAGTGATGTCACTGACCATGTCATGAGTGATGTAATATGTGACGTCATCAGCAGTGCATTGCACGCGCAAGTTATAGTGAGTCCAACTAACTATAACGTGGGAATTTCAATGGTTTTATGCGAGTAAAATTTCCAGCTAACTATAACTGGTGTGAAACCTATGGTTTTTTTCAGTGAATTTAATAGGTTTTTTTAAATGCTAATTCCTAACTATAACTGGTGTGAAACCTATGGTTTTTTTCAGTGAATGTCATAGGTTTTTTAAATGCTAATTCCTAACTATAACTGGTGTGAAACCTATGTTTTTTTCAGTGAATTTCATAGGTTTTGTAAATGCTAATTCCTAACTATATATAGGGCCTCAAACCTATGTTTTTTTCAGTGAATTTCAAAGGTTCTTTAATAGCAAATCTCTATAGGCATGAAATATAATATTTTTTATAATGAATGTTATATTGTATATTTATGTAATACTATTTTATTTATGTTTATTTTCCCCCTTTTTTTTGCCTTGGTGCGCTCCCGGTGCGCGTACCTAAGCGCAGTGTTACGGCGCGCCCCGGTGCACGTTCCCGTGAGCTTCCCGTTAGCGCTATTGCCGCGAACGAAAACATCATCGTGACGTATCGCGTAGCCGCGTGATGCGTCTTATGACGCACGTCGTAAGCGCACCCGGAAGCGCCCGAGCGCATACGATCGCGCAACGTAAGCGCCCCCGGGCGCGCCCCGGGGCGCGTAGCGTAAGCGCGTCGGGTCATGTGACCTGAAAATAACACTTTTCATTGGTTCAGAACACTTTTGGTTTCCAAATGATAAAAGCCCGGGTCATGTGACCTGAAAATAACACTTTTCATTGGTTCAGAACAGTTTGTTTTCCAAATGATGAAAGCCCCCATCTTTTTTCCTCATTCTCACTTTGTTCTTTGAGTGAGGAAGACCTGTTTCCATTCATTGAGAAATGGCTACAGTAGCAGCAGGAGCATCTGCACCACCACCACCACCACAAGGACCACCACAACACCACATTGGTGGTGAAGAAGAAGAGGAGGAGGAGGAGGAGGAGGAGGAGAGGAGGTTCCTGCCTGAAGACAATTCCCCTTATAAACCGAGAGAGCACATTGTGTGGGAGTCTTTTAAATTCCCAAGAGGCCACAAGAAAGTCAATGCGGCAAAAGTGACTTGTCTGATCTGTGGCTGTGAACTTTCCAGGGGGAACCCTACAAAAAATATTCTTTTGGTAATTATACCATGATTCGCCACATGCAACGCAGGCATCCTAACAACTATTCTGCGGCAGAGGTGAGAGAACTGTCCAGAAACCTTCCCCAATCTTCTTCCAGAACCTCAACAAGCAAACAACCCACTCCATCGGGTCCAGAGGCAAGGGAGATGGTCCCAAACATCCAAACCAAGTTTGGAGATTTTAAAATTGTTTGTATCTATTGCGGGACTACAATTTTGTATGGCGAAAAAAGTATAAACCTAATCAACCGTGCAGGAGATAACCACATCTGCAGAAAAAAACGTAATTTTTTTTCAGATTTTTTTTGCTCCAGTTGAGCCGTTTACAATTCCCTGTTTTTTGTTTCTCCCCATAAAAATTACAAAAAAAATATTAAATTGTTCATAAAAGCCAAAAAAAGTAAAAAATGTTAAAAAAAAACAAAAAAAATATAAAACAACAAAAAGAATAAAAAAACAGTTCTTTTTAGAACTACCGCCAATTTATAAAAAAAAGCTACATTTTTAAAAAACTCTGTCATTCTTTTTTCTCCAGGGCATGTGCACCGGTACGCTCCCCGGTGCGCGTACCGGGCGCACCCCCGCGAAAATTGGATTTTTTTTTTAAATTGGCCCCGCGGGGCCCTTTTATGGCCCCCACATCAAACCTAGGGGGTCAGGGGGGTCTACCCTGCCCCCTTTTGGTCATTTCCCCCTTTGTTTTTGCCACCTCTTGTGTCTCGATCCTACCGAGACACAAGATGGCGGCCGCTCCGGACTGTTTGGAATGTTGACAGACACCCGAGAGCCAATCAGCTTTCCGCTCGCGTACTCGCGTAGCGCGCTGGTATGCGCCCCGGTGCGCGTACCGGGGCACGCTTATAGATATATATTTTTTTTTTAACCTAAATTATTCAAAATCCACTGGAGCACATATCTTGGGACATAGCAAAGGCACATCGGGCTACCAGTCCCTACAATTTTGCCAAGTTTGGTGGACATCCATTCAGCCGTTCGGCCTAAAAGTGAGTCCAACCGTCCTATGGAAATTAACATGGGGAAAACACGTTTTGGGACCCCCCTTTTATCTCGGTCCCCGCTTGACGAATCCCCACCAAACTGTCAGGGAAGGAGCAGAGCGGAGCGGGCCATCTTCTTTGAGAAATTCGCGAAGATTCGTCCACCGGCGCCAAAGTTATTCCCAATAGAATGTTGCGGATTTCCTATGGAAAACAATCCTAACTATAACTACCTACTGGCGACCGCCAGTAGGTAAAATATATATATATATATATATATATATATATATATATATATATGTAGAAAGACGCCATCCATCATGCTACCTTTCCACAACGGCAGCAGAAATAACGTCAGAGCAAAACCACAAACAAGTGCTATTTCTTCAGTGCTTTTATTGTGATCTAAATTTCAGCCAGCAACTGTCATGACGCGTTTCGCCTCTCGTAGAGGCTTGATCACATGATGTGTCGACAACACAAATGAGGGTATATATAGTGGAATCCACTTAAACCCACAGCAGCTGTGTAACATATTCAAACAGTAAACATGGTAGAGATACTGCCCAAGATATTAGCAGCAAGCAGCATATTCAGGGCATGGTGCCCAAGGTAATGTAAATATATACTTTTTAAGCATGAGCGGTAAATCCGTTACGCCCATGGATTTTTCGGATTTTTGGGGAATCCGCAATCCGCGTATTTTACGGATTTCCCACAAAATCCGGAAAAAAAAATCCGCGCGGACGTAACGGGTTCAAAAGTTGAACCCCCACTCATGTAACTATTTTACAATGGCGCCAGCAAGCTGCCAGCGCCGTTGTAAAATAGTTACAAAGTTAGCTTTCACAGGAACCACTAGATAAAACGAAGCAGGTGCTGCTTTATTTTATCTAAGTGCTTCCTGTGCAAGCTAACTTTGTAACTATTTTACAACGGCGCTGGCAGCTTGCTGGCGCCATTGTAAAATACTACAGCAGCTCACTCAAGGGACCCCTGCGCCCTTCGGGGCGATTGCATAGTAACACACACATGGTCGCTCAGTGACTCATTCATTAGCCCAAAAACAATCGTGAGCGTCGTCGAGGCTGGACAGGTGTGCCTTCTTCCCAAATCTACCGTGGAAAATCAGCTGTGATGCTGGATAGACTTTGCATCCTTGACTTTCACGAGCGCAATACCCAGGCACATTGTGTTCGCACGGGTTTCTGCACGTTCGCGAGCGTTTTGTACAATAAAACCCTCGCGAACTTGCAGAAACCCGTGCGAACACAAAAACAAAAAAAATACGCTAGGATCCGCGGATTTTGCGTATTTTCGAAATACGCAAATACGCAAATCCGCGGATTGCCAATACGCAAAATCCGCTCATGCGTAATACTTTTCAAATGTTAAGAAAAACATATACTATATACAAATACATATGGACAAAAATAGAAGGTTATTAAAAGCCATTTTTACACATTAAAAACCAATTAAATAAGTCATATTTACATGGAAATCCAAAATTTCATATAACTTGATATCTACATTGATTTCTCTAGAATAATGCAAAACAAGGTGAGGGTATTGGGAGGAGTGGATAATCCTAAATCAAATAGTATCCTGCCTCGCAATCCCAAATCCCCACCTTTAGCCTTAAACTGTTCTGATCTTATGAATCTAGTCTCTAAATGTTGACTAGGAATAACACATAGCTGTTGGATATCCTGATACCCCTCATAAGAATACTGGGAAAACCACCCAACGTGAATAAAGTGTATGTGTGATTTAAAATCGATTGCAGTTGGGAAACAACCACCCCAGATTAATCATCTTGGCCCCATCTGGTCCCAGATGTCTGTATCATAGACCAAGAATCAATAAGCTGGCGTGTAGGCTGTCATGATTTGTGTTGTTGGAAGTATCATTATAGACAGGTGTACATATCCTCACTGGCATTAAGGCCTCCCGGGTTCTTACTATTAAACTCCAGGATATATCTTGTCTCCAGTAGTCGTAGCTTCGCATCCCTATTACCTCCCCTCTTGAGGGGCGGGATTGTATCGACTAGATAGTATACTAACTCATCAGGGTTGCTGTTATGGGTCGATTCAAAATGCCGTGCTACTGGATAAGAAGGATCTTTTCCTGAGATAGCTCGGAGGTGCTGGAAGATCCGTTTGTGGGCGGGCAGCCGAGTGCTGCCCACATAACATAGCCCACATGGACATTGTAGCACGTAGACTACATACTCTGTTTTACATGTAAGTCTATGTTTAATGGCAATTGGCTTGTCGTGAAAGGGAATGGAGTAGTGAGTCTTGTTAACACCTTGTCGACAGGCCTTACAAAATGGACACTTTTTAAAGCCCTTATTAAGGTCCATCCAGGTCCCTGATAGTGGTTTGTCCAAGTTCTTACTGACTAATGCATTTGCCATTGTCGAGGATTTGCGAAAAGTCAATTCCGGCTTATTGGAGACTAAATCGCCTATTACGGGGTCTCTTTTTACCAGATTCCAGTTCTTGCTGAAGATCTTCCTGATCTCAGCATGTTGAGTGCTGTAGGTGACAATGGCCCTTGATTGTACTGATTCGGCCTTTGCCACAGTGGTCTGGCCTTTGCCCTTCAAGGTTTGTTCCCTGGGGATGCTGCGTGTTCGTTCTATAGCCATATCTACTAAGTCAGCACTGTACCCTCTCTCCAGAAAGCGGATCTTACTCTCTCTCTGGGCTTTGTCACACTCCTGATCAGTACTACATAATCGTCTCATGCGCAGCATCTCCCCATAAGGGATGCTGCGTATGAGGTGTCTAGGATGCTGACTGGTGGCATGCAGCAATGTATTCCCAGAGGTCTCCTTCCTGTGCAATCTTGTCTCCAAAGTATTCTCCTTAATATACACTTCTACATCTAAGAAGTTGACTTTCTCTTTGTGAATCTCAGATGTAAACTCTAAATTATAGATGTTAATATTCAGTTTTTTAACAAAGTCAGTTGCCTCCTCTCTGGACCCCTTCCAAATTAGGAATAAATCATCTATGTACCTCAAATACATGATTACATTGTTGGTCATTGTGGCTTCATGGTCCCCCATGAGGACCCACGCCTCCCACAGTCCCATGTGCAAGCACGCGAAACTGGGGGAAAAGCAGGCCCCCATGGCCACTCCTCGTAGTTGTTGGTATATCTGGCCATAAAACATGAAGTAGTTCTGTTCAAGACAAAGTTTTAACATGCCAATAATCATTTTGTTGTGGTGTACATAGTTCATAGGACGTTTGTTCAGGTAGTACTAAACTGCTTTGATACCATCGCTGTATCTGATGGAAGTGTATAGTGACTTCACATCTAAAGTCATTAACAGATAATCATCACTCCAAACAACTTTTTCCAATTTGGTTAAAAAGTCTGTTGTATCTCTCACGTACGATTGTAATTGTATTACCCACTCTTGCAGGAAATAATCGATATATCTTGAAATGTTTTCAGTGGAGCTACCAATTGCTGATATGATCGGCCTTCCGGGTGGAACAGAAATGTCTTTGTGCACCTTTGGCAATAGGTAGAAGGTGGGAATTACTGGGTAGTCCTTTTTCAGGAATTGAAATTCATCCTTGGGAATTAGCCCACCACTCTTCCAAGCAATCAATTTAGAGTTTTGTTCATTCCAGGCAGTCCTAATTGCCCCCAAATTGCTTTTCTTGTAGCAGGATTGGTCCCCCAACTGACTTTCTGCTTCTTTTATATAGAGGTCTCGCTCACACAAAACGATATTTCCGCCTTTGTCGGCCTGTTTCACTACGACATTTTTATTCATACTTAATTTCTTTATTAAGTTTTCGTAGTTTTGATTCTGTCTGTAAATAGCAGAGTGTTTTTTGTTTGTGGTCGTGTATAGTTTTTTCAAATCCTCTATAATGAAGTCATGGTAGACATCCAAGTTGTCATGGGGCATGATTGGAAGAAAGGTTGATTTAGCCGTAAACGGTGTTGTGCCAGTCTCTGCACCAGCACCTGTTTGTGTAATTTCCATAAGGCTAACCTCTGCCCCTTCTTGTTGCAATGACCAAATTTCCTGAAACGAGGATGCATCGCCTGCAGTGAGGAGGGATGGACTTTGTGGCGGTACATTTTTTGTTCTTTTATATGGTTGCATGCGGTGGAACTTGCTCAATTTTAATTTCCTTATAAACCTAAAGGCATCCATGCGAGTGGTCGCATAGTCGAAATTTCTAGGGGGGCAGTATGATAATTCCAATCCCAGGATGGCCACCTCCTTATCCGATAAAGCAATCTTCGTTAGATTTATAATGGTTTTAGTTCCAGAACCACTTATTGTGTTTTCTTCCAATTTCCGCGTTTGTTTCTCCTCGTGCCGCCCATATTTGATTTCGTGGCGTTTACGGCGCTCGAGCCGCTTGCGGTTGGCTCTTTGTCGCCTTGAATGACATTGGCATTCCCCTTCAGCCGAGGTCTTAAAGTGTCTCTGCGATTCTCGCATAGGCAGCTTACTTCCTGAGCGAGAGATAGTTTTGTAAACCCCAACTGATCCGTTCTTGTGGAGTCACCTTCTGCATCGCTCTCTGCTGCTGAGCTTAAGTCGATTGAAGAGGCTGAGGTAGATATTGTTCCCTGCACTTTCTGTGTTACCTTGCCCGCCCTGGCCTTGATGTTATCATACCTGCGGGCAAAGGTAAAGACCCGGCCATTCAGATAGTCTAATCTGTCTCTTTCAAATTTAAACGCCTTGCGTTTCTTAATAATGTCCTCCTCTTTCTCTAGGCGTTTCCGCATGTCCTCCCTCATTTTTTTAGTGATTTCATCACTACCCATTTCTTTCAATTCCTCCTCGATAGTTTCAATCTCGGATTGTAGTTTCATCCGACCTTTCTCTGCAGATTCTACCAGGATCCCCATCAGTCTGGCAGAGTGTTCCAAATTGTCCGCTGCCCATCGCTCCAACATCTCAGGGTCGGGATTGTCGTAGCTGGGCGCTAAAGTTATTCGCAACCCCCTTGGGACGCGGCCAGCTTGTAGGTAACGTGTCAGGGACTTGTTCTCCCACCATTTTGCCTGTTCCTTTTTGATCAGTTTCTCCAGTTTTCGGAAGAGATCCTTAGCTGTGGGATTACCATTTGATTTCTCTACACGCTGAGTGGTCGGTTCCCCGCCCCCAGCCGGGGGCTCAAATACAGACTCCGAAGCTTCCTCCCTCTGTTTCAACACATCAGCAGACATCGTTGCTTTAAAAATGGCTTTTCACGTATGCACTGCACAGAAGAACCGGTAAAGACACGTGTCTACAATATGAAACAATGTCACCGGGCACACTCCCCACTGCGCTTTGCATAGGCTTCCCTACCTGAGCGAGGCTGCCCGCAAGTCCACGGGAAAAATCCTCGGTGTTATGCCGACTCCTATGGCCACAGGCGGCGTGTGCCTTTCTCGCAGGGGCTCTCGCGGCTTCCTCCTATCGGAGTCAACGATACGATTCCGGGTTACAGAATCACAGCTTCCTGCTGCTTCTTGCCCAATCAGGGAGGGGTTTCGCTCGCACCACGGACGCTGCTAGGTGCTGATTAAATGTAGAAAGACGCCATCCATCATGCTACCTTTCCACAACGGCAGCAGAAATAACGTCAGAGCGAAACCACAAATAAGTGCTATTTCTTCAGTGCTTTTATTGTGATCTAAATTTCAGCCAGCAACTGTCATGACGCGTTTCGCCTCTCGTAGAGGCTTGATCACATGATGTGTCGACAACACAAATGAGGGTATATATAGTGGAATCCACTTAAACCCACAGCAGCTGTGTAACATATTCAAACAGTAAACATGGTAGAGATACTGCCCAAGATATTAGCAGCAAGCAGCACAAAATTGTTTGTATCTATTGCGGGACTACAATTTCTTATGGCGAAAAAAGTATAAACCTAATCAACCGTGCAGGAGATAACCACATCTGCAGAAAAAAACCTTAATTTTTTTCCTGATTTTTTTTGCTCCAGTTGAGCCGTTTACAACTCCCTGTTTTTTGTTTCTCCCCATAAAAATTACATAAAAAATATAAAATTGTTCATAAAAGCCAAAAAAAAGTAAAAAATGTAAAAAAAAACAAAAAAAATATAAAATAACAAAAAGAATAAAAAAACAGTTATTTTTAGAACTACCGCCAATTTATTAAAAAAAAGCAACATTTTTAAAAAACTTTGTCATTCTTTTTTCTCCAGGGTATGTGCACGGGTACGCTCCCCGGTGCGCGTACCGGGCGCTCCCCCGCGAAAATTGGAAAAAACGTTTTTTAAAATTTGCCCCGCGGGGCCCTTTTATGGCCCCCACATCAAACCTAGGGGGTCAGGGGGGGTCTACCCTGCCCCCTTTTGGTCATTTCCCCCTTTGTTTTTGCCACCTCTTGTGTCTCGATCCTACCGAGACACAAGATGGCGGCCGCGCGGACTGTTTGGAATGTTGACAGACACCCGAGAGCCAATCAGCTTTCCGCTCGCGTACTCGCGTAGCGCGCTGGTACGCGCCCCGGTGCGCGTACCGGGGCGCGCTTATAGATATATATTTTTTTTTTAACCTAAATTACTCAAAATCCACTGGAGCACATATCTTGAGACATAGCAAAGGCACATCGGGCTACCAGTCCCTACAATTTTGCCAAGTTTGGTGGACATCCATTCAGCCGTTCGGGCTAAAAGTGAGTCCAACCGTCCTATGGAAATTAACATGGGGAAAACACGTTTTGGGACCCCCTTTTATCTCGGTCCCCGCTTGACGAATCCCCCCCAAACTTTCAGGGAAGGAGCAGAGCGGAGCGGGCCATCTTCTTTGAGAAATTCGCGAAGATTCGTCCACCGGCGCCAGTTATTCCCAATAGAATGTTGCGGATTTCCTATGGAAAACAATCCTAACTATAACTACCTACTGGCGACCGCCAGTAGGTAATACATATATATATATATATATATATATATATATATATATATATATATATATATATATATATTTCACTGAAAAAACCATAGGTTTCAGACATGTTATAGTTAGGAATTAGCATTTAAAGGGGTGTTATAGTTAGTTGGACATTTCACTCGTACAAAACCATTGAAATTCCTCCGTTATAGTTAGTTGGCGCGTTTTAAGTTGGGGTATTAAGTCCCTTTGAATCCTGAGAGGTGTAAAAAGGGGTGTGGCCTCAGAACACCTCTCTGCAACGCAGCCCCCTGGCGCATACTGGAGGTTCCTGGTGGGCTAGTTGCCCCCCAGGGAGCCCCAGTATTCAAGGGGAATTCGGTCCCCGTCTGCAAACGCGTCAGGGGGCGCGTTTGCAGAGTGGTGCAAAGACGGGGCGTGGCCTCTGGCCCAATCCCGTTTTTTTTTTTTTTTTTAAAGAGGGGGGGGGCCATGTAGCCCCCCTTTTTTCTAATGTATTGGCCCCAGGGCCTGCCCCCAAATTTTAATTAAAAAAAAAAATCAGGAAGGGGGCCGCGTGGCCCACCTCGCCAAGGCCATAATTTGCCCCGGGGTCCCCATCCCCCGGGGCATGGCGCTTTTTTAAAAAATTGTTATTTTGGAGGGGGACTGTCTTGCCCCCCTCCTGTGGCCACTCCTGGCCCCAGGGACCCCATTCCCGGGGCCGTTTCTTTTTTTTAATGTTTTTTTTGCGCCCCCCCTCCCGGGCCACTACTAGCCCTGAGGACCCCATCCCCCAGGGCTGGCCCTGATAGTTGGGGGCCATGGGGGGTCACCCTGAGTGGGATGGGTATGCTCAGACGTGAGCCCCATGCTCTCCACACCACTGGAGTCAAGCTATCCAGGCTGATGACGGCTGATAGCAAGAAACCGGTCCTTGGATGCTTGATTCCGGTCCAGGAAAGACATGGCTTGGCAGTTCGGGCTGGACTGTTCCCATGAGGCACAGGGTCAAGGCTGATTTGCATATGGCCATGTCTGACCTGGGGTGGTGTGGAGTGCAAAAAAACTATGGATTTAGGCCCAGATCTCTGTACTGGGGTGACTGTATGACAATGTTCTGCATTCTGTCCATCACCTGTTGGTTTTGCCTTTGTCGCCCCGAGTGGGATGGGTATGCTCAGACGTGAGTCCCATGCTCTCCACACCACTGGAGTCAAGCTATCCAGGCTGATGACGGCTGATAGCCAGAAACCGGTCCTTGGATGCTTGATTCCGGTCCAGGAAAGACATGGCTTGGCAGTTCGGGCTGGACTGTTCCCATGAGGCACAGGGTCAAGGCTGATTTGCATATGGCCATGTCTGACCTGGGGTGGTGTGGAGTGCAAAATAACAATGGATTTAGGCCCAGATCTCTGTACTGGGGTGAATGTATGACAATGTTCTGCATTCTGTCCATCACCTGTTGTTTTTGCCTCGGTTCTACCGAGGCACAAGATGGTTGCCAACACTTCCTGATTTTGGAGTGTTGACAGCCAATTCAAATACAGCTCGTGCACGGAAGGGTGCGCATAGGCTGCGCTTAGGGTACGCGGACCCTCCGAGGCCATAGATATATATATATACTTTTAAATGTCATTTTCTAAGGAACTACTGAATGGATGTACACCATTTAAGCAAAAGGCACGTGTCTGAACTAAGGACTACCTCTTTGCCAAATTTGGTGTAATTCCGTTCAGCAGTTCGGGCTGTAGCTGGGGCTAAAGGTCCTATGGGAAATTGCATGGGGAAACGTGATTTGGGAGCCCCTTTTTTCTCGCCCCCTGCTTGACGAATCACCGTGAAACTTTAAGGATTGGAGCGGACCGGAGCTGGCCAAAAGTTTTGAAAATTTCGCGAAGATTCGTCAATCCGCGCCAAAGTTATTCCAAATAGAATGTTGTGGATTCCCTATGGATAATAGGTCCTAACTATTAACTACTGAGAGGTTAAGAGAGCTTCAGAAATTGCCTCAGGTCACGCTGCCACCTTACTGGGTGACTCTGCCACCAAGACAGATCTTTATCAGTCCTGAAATGTAATTGTAATCATATTTATATAGCGCTTTTGACTCCTCGCGAGGCATTGAACCATTTTTTTCAGTGATAGCACACTGCTCCGGAACCCAAGATTAGTAGTTAGTAGGTTAATACAATATATGTATATTTTCGGGGGAATTTTGAATTTCAAAAACAGTGCATTTTGGGAGTCTATGTCCTTTTTCAATCCAGTCTAACAGACATGGAAAAGATGATTGGTCAAAGGAAACCCTTTGCCAGGAATATGTGTGTCCACATAGCAGTTTTCTAGTAAGCCTACCTCACACTGTGTGCAGCTGAGCAGATTTATTCACTTTTTCAAGATCGTATTCACAAAAGACAGCACAAAACCAGCATGAGCGCAATAGTTTCTTGCTGTGCTAAATAAAATGTTATGATTGCAGTCCTCACCATCCCCTTGTGTGCTTTCTGCCTCTGCCAAAGGTGTGTTTCTCATACAAATCATACCGAATGAGAGGTTTCTAGCTGTAAGGACTGTTACTTCCTGTCCTAGAAATGTAGCATGTAGCTCTAGAGATGGTACAAGGTATTTTTTCTGAAAATAGGTAGGGAGCACATGTGTGGCCTCCACCCACCGGGATCCAGGACTACTCCAGCCCTATTGTATAGCAATGTTACCAATTGTAAACAAGTCCCCTCAGCTAAAGGTGTGGTGCAGTATAAGATAGCACTGCAGCAGGCAGGCTGTGAGTGCTCACAGTGAGTGTAAGTGGCAGACGTGCGCGAGGGGTGGTAGTGTGACCAACCTTTCTCTGACACTCACGATGTGCTCAATTCAGGGCTGCCAGAAGCTCTCCAGTCTCAGAGCAGATTTGTCTGCCACTGATAACCTATTAGGACATCAGGCCACCGCTGTGCTCACCATGAGTAAAGAAGAATAGAACTCTGTATGGTGTACCAACTCCACGCAGCATACTTGAAGTGATTTCCATAATTTAACAAGCATTGGCAAAACTAGCTGGTCTGGCTTGCATTTTGAGCCCTGTCCAAAACATTTCAAGATCCTGCAGCACTGACAAATATTGTTTTCTATATAAAGTGTGGAAAATAATTTAATGTGGGATGATTGAGTGTACATGTGAGATGTAAATTAGTCCCTTGTGTTTTTCAATGCAAGCACTATGGAGGAGTAATGATATAGAAATGAGTCAATAGCAAAAGGTGAAAGAAAATACTCATCTGGGAGGTGTCATAGCCAACTATAATTATATTTCAAAGAATTGGTAACAACAGGTGATGCAATCGCAATGTCAAGCCAGACTTTAAAAAAGTACCTTGTGGGAGACCAGGTGCTGCTAAGAAGAGAAATAGTAAATGATCAGATGGGAGAAGGACCTTAAATCTAGCCTAACTATACGGAGAAACTAAGGGTGTGATAGTAAGTGAACAGAGACGCCTGTCTGAGTACTATATCCTCTAATGGTATGTCCTTGGCTATTGTGCCTACATGCTCAGAGATAGAACTCAATATGTGTAATGAATGTTGTTCATTTTCCACCAGTGTCCAGGTGTAAAGTGAGAGAAAATTAGCCTTCTGGATTTTTTGCATCACCGTTCTTTGAAGACATTATTTGTCAATCAATCAATCAGGGCAATTGTAAGCATGCTACTCACCCGTGAGGGTCTCAAGGCGCTGGGGGAGGGGGGGTTAGGCAGCTCCGCCAGGTCTTGAGTGTCTTCCTGAAGATGTTCGGGGAGGGGGCGCGTCTGATGCTGATCAGGAGCTCGTTCTAGGATTTGGCCGCTATGTAGGAGAAGGCTCTTTCACCTGTTCTGGCTCTGCGGGTACGCGGGGTTTCGGCAAATGCTAGGTCGGAGGATCAGAGGTTTCTCTTGGGTACGTGGAAGGAGATTCTCTCGTTGAGGTATTGGGGTCCGGTGTTGTGGAGGCATTTTTAGGCGTGGGTGAGTGTCTTGAAGGTAACTCTTCTCAAAGGGGATCTAGTGGAGGTTACACAGGTGTTGGGTGGTGTGTTTGTGTCGACAGTAAGAAATGTGTCTGTTACCTTATAACTGGGAAAGTTTGAAATTCTTACACTTTCTTTCGAAAAGATTGTATAGCTTTAGCTACCTTATGTCAAGGAGAGGAAGGTTAAGCGGTCTGGCTCTTGTGTTTACTCAAGGATAACAATATGACTTAGATCTCGCATTACAGTGCGACTTGAATTATTAGTACATCATCTTAAACACAATCATGGATGAGCGGGATTTGCTGTAGTGAAGGCCAGTGTAATTATTTGTTTCTGTGGTTACTGAGTTTTCCGGTTAGTTAAGTATTTGCTGCTCTAGCCACACCCTACAGCATATGCTGCAGAATTTGCAGATTCAAACAAAATGTCGCCAACTCAAACGGATAAAAAAATACCTAATAAACACTGCACACCTGGTGCAATGCAGTGGCAAAACCAGAAATGTTAGCTGGTCACCTGTCAGATGTTGATTGATAGATTCAAGTATTCAGTAGACACTTAAGAGGGTAAAACAGATAGAATCAATGTTCATAACCGATGGTCTGGAAAAGGACAAGCTGTAACGTGGAAAAACCCTGAACATTTATATATAAATCAAATAGGGCGAAATAATAATGTCTAATTTTCTTTCTTCAGAATCCTTAGAAATATCCGAAGTATTGGGACCCTATCTGTAGAGATGTGTGTTAAAATGCCAAAATAGCAAGATAATAATACCATAGAATGCCCACATAATGATACAAAATTTGCTTTCCAAGCCCCATAACACAGTCAACCCTGCTGCGTAATCTGGTTCTTCATTGGCACACACTCCCAGTGGCTGTGGTAATACCTCAGCAAGCGCATTCAAGATATCCTGGTCTAAAGGAACAACCATCTTCTGTTTGCAATGTTCGGATGCAAGGGAGCTAAAACACCATTCCTTACAGGATAATGGACGACTCTGTTCTGGCTGTGCAGTTCCTGGTGTTGCCCATAAACCAGAGAGGAACCTTGTTAAGCTTATCATCTCTGACCTCCTCCTAATAATCTGTGATTTTACTCTGTAAAACAGTGGAGGCTTTCTTGTACCTGTGAATGAGACTGAGATAATCTGGACAAGTGTTAGCAGGGCCCTGGTGCTTCTGTGCCATAGTTGTCTATGAAGTCAATGGTTGAGGCGGTGGTACTGGGGCCTGGCAGGTAGAGGTTTGGTTAGCCATAAGAAATAGTCTATTTGAAGAACATTCCCACAATGACACTTCCGAATTGTTGTACTGTCGCAACCAAATCTTGTGTCTGGTGGCAAGAGCTCCACGGAGGAAATCTCAGACTGAAAAAACGAATTCTAACAAGGGCTTAAAGTGCAGCAGAGATGCATATTATGGCCTCCCTGAACACCCGCAGGAGAAGGCTGGTTGCCATGAGGGTGTGAGCATAACACAGGTGTGAGAAGAAAAAGGTAGCCAAACTAGGTGTTGTAGATCCTAGAGCTTTAGTTCTTGTGGGTACACAACTTCACTGTCCTTAAATCCCACAGAGAAAGCTACCCTGGGTCTTTAAACAAATATGTCCTTGTATAGGAAGCATTGACGGTATAGATGGCCTGACCACGGCATTAAAAAAATCAGACATTCAAAAAGGCTAATACCACCGACTCACTGTGCCAGGTGAGAGATGACTATGCAAGGCCAGGGTCATGGGTGACCACCCTTCCTGCGATGTTGAGGATTATTCATGCATTTCGACATTCTAGTCTTTGTAAAGGAACGAGTAAGGAAAAAGGAATACAAAAGTAGATACAGCACATACTATACCTAGAAAGGAAGGGGAGGGGGGAACAGGACTGGGAACATGCAGACAAAATATCAACATAATCATAGTTGGATTATTAAGAGTAGAACCACCCATTACACAAGCTTCAATTGTGATGGCAAAGCAGTTGTCCTGGATCTCAGGCGTGGAGGCTCTTGCAGGGAGTTGCTCTGTGGTGAACCCTTTGTTAAGATACAAGAACACTTCATGAATATTCTTGTTGTGGGAGGTAACGCAACTGGTGCTCATGTAAAGCGCTGATACCTTCGGGTCAAGTGTGCGCTATAAAACAAAAACAAAAAAAAAAACCTTGAACCTAAGGGTCGCCACTAGTAAAGCAACTGACCATCTGAAATTTTTCTTCCACAGTTGTTAGGTCTGTCTAAGGATAACAGGTCACTGAGAAAGTGTTACAGAGCCCAAAAAATTGCCAATTTAGCTTTTGCTTTCATCCAAAAAATCCTAAAACACACAAGGAGTAACATCTACGAAGATGCCTGATCTCTGTTGCAACATGAACGTTTAGTGGCAGATACATCAAAAAATAATTGGAGAGGCCACTGACTCTGCACGCTTGACAGTTTGATGACAGCTCTGGAAAACTGTGAGGTGAAAAACCGGCCTTCTGGAAATTCGGGGATCTGCAACATAAAGGAGAGTTCGTGAAATAAGTGTAATGAAGCAAGCAAGGAAGAGAACACCTCTGACATGAGACCAGTCAGGAAAACACAAAGTGCAGAGAATTTCTGCTATCAGGCAGGAGACCACGAACCCTGTGCAAAATAGCTCATTCACTCAAGATCAGAGACACATTTGAAACAGACTTGGAATAGACTGAATGGGAGGGGAAAGTTCAATACTCGGCTGGGGAAAGAAGCACTCTTGTACGATTAAGAAACAAACTGAAGAGACCGTGAGAAAAGTCTGAATAACAGATATACCGGCTGTAGCAAAACATGGAGGCATTGCATTGAAGCGCCTGGCCGAGCGTGACATTTGAGAGTTCCTCTGGCACATACAAAGAACGGCCCTGAGGTTGTAAACAGGGTTAAGAGGGTCGTGTCACGGAGTACGTGTAATTTGAGCTGACAAGGCCCCAGTTCCCGGCTGTCAGGCCGTTCAAAGGAGGAGGGAAAAAAGCTTGCAATTCAGGTGTCTGACAAATTAAAGCCTATTAACACCGCGAGCGAGGACGTCACAGCCAGCACGGCGTTGGAGGCTTTAAAAGAATGTCTCTCAACGCCTCATTTCTCACCTCCTTTGGCTCTTGCTCTCCGAATTGTGCCGACATTCCCGTTGCGCCAGCAGGCTCAGGCCCATTTTGAAACTCCGGCGAAGCAGAGAAGCTTCCAGCGACCTCACGGCACCTCGGAGGCACTCGAGCCCAATTGTCAGCTTTCCAGTCAGAGTGAAGTGCGCGGCACTCTCCCTCCGGACCGAGGCGCTCCTTCCACTTACAACCTGCTCATTACCGGCTCCCGGCTCGCCGCCTCCTCGCCCCCTCGTAAAGCCTGTAATTACTGCAGGCGGCTGAGAGCCACTTTGCCGGGCCGCGCGCGCGGCGACGGCAGGAGAGGCACCGCCAATGGGCGGGCGCGAGCGCACATCCGCGAGACACTGCTGCTTTCCCTCGCAAGCCAGGGCAGGCAATGGTTGCTTTCTTTCCGAACTGAGGGGCGGATTTACAAGTCCCCTGCGCCACTTTTAACATGGGAAAAGTGACGCAAAAGTGGCGCAAGGTACTTGTAAATCTGCCCCTGAAAAGTTTTAGATATTGTTTAGCTCTCTGGTTGGAGAGGCTCGGTTTGTCAATGTCTATATGTTGACTAAATAATCCCGTCCAAACTGCCTTTTCTGCATTTATGCTGCAAAATTTGCTTGGATATTGTGTTTTGTAGGCTTTCTTTCATCAGGTCCTCGGTGAGTTTGAGCCGGTGAAAGTCTACTGCAGAATTCCATGAAACTTGCGCATCCGTATGTGGGAACAATTTTTCAAAAACCGTCAAATTTTTTGTTATGATTCTATTCCCCTTTGGCAGATTTTGAAGTTTGACAAGATGTTTCACTCAACTATGTTGAGTAGGCGATGGGGTAAAGTTTCTGTTACATTTAGGATACAACAACACAAGTTGAAGCAGTTGTACATACTTTTTACTATGTTGCTTTATCCAAGCATTATAGAGCGCTGAAGAGGGCTTTGTCTGTTTTTGAAAGAGCTACTGCGGCAAAAAACAACACTTACAGTGAGCTTCGGGTCATCCATTGGTTGGCTTTCTTGTCAATGCCATTTTTTGCTTCTTATTCAATGGCTCTCCTTTCTCTTCTTGTTTTTGTCATTCCCTTGGAGTATAGCTTAGAGCATAGCTACCATTGTTCTGAAATGACACCGTCTATCTTTCAATTTATTACATTCAGGAAACTACTTCTTTCCTTTGCTTTTAGTAGTCCATGAGAGTGCATGTGTTTTTTTGCTCTGTTCCCTCTCTCTTCATTTAGTTTGCTGCTTGTCCTTCCTGCCTCCATCCCGCTGGACTCTTTTTTACTAGCCTCCTGATTTGCTCCCCACCCCTCCCTTCTCATTGCAGCTAATCGTCAGTGACCTTATGCCCCTGCACCTTCTGCTCCTCCTTGCCCCACCCCTCTCACCACCTGTTTTATTTTTAATTCACATTTTTACACCTTTTTACAAGGGCCTGGCAGCTGCAATTTAGTACCAGACTCTCCTTTCTTAAAATGCACCTGTACGCATATTTTATTTGTTTAACTTACTGCACTAAAATAGGTGTATGTTATCTTGGAACAGTAAAAAAAAAAATCACTTAATTCCCCATGCAGTGACCATCATAGCATCATGACACATACATGCATATGGGCAATGACATGTCCACATATACATGAGTGTGCTTTTTGGCTGATGCTGGTCAGCCTCAGCAAATGCAATTTTGTTTTGTTTTTGCTGATGCTGAAAAGCATTGGCATTAAAGCTGGAGAGACCTATTGGCTTTGCCAATGTTTGTTTTTAACAAAGGTTGAGGTTCTTTTATTTATACAAATCATTCAGGTTTTACTATCACCTCACATATTGACATCCTCATCAAACAATTAGTAGATAGTGTTTTCATATTTTTGCGATTAAAGTCAGTATGCTCATTAATTTATAATTTGCTGTTCAAAATCTCTTTTGACCAGTTATAAATGGTTTTTACTTATTCCATTTCTGGGGCAAGGAATTTAGACAATGATTAGCTCCAGTTACAGCTTCGCAGTTGTTAGAAATGGGGTCTCTAGTTAGCAGAGGCATGCCCCTGTCCATCTAGGGACCCACAATCCTAGTCGGGGTAAGTTACACACCAAAGATAACCTGTGCTCACCCCCTTGGTAGATTGACACAAAGCAGTTCAGGCTTATCCCCAGAGGCAATGTGTAAAGAATGTGTGCACACACACACAGTAACACAGTGAAAACACTGCAAAAGTACTCCACACTAGTTTAGAAAAATAGCCAATATTTATCTGAGTAAAACAAGACCAGAACGTCAAAAATCCACAGTACAGAAGTCAAGTTATGAATTGTTCCATATTTAATGCAGTTATAGCGCTTAAAAAACAATAGCTCCAGCTATTCTCGACGTGCTTGACAAAGTCAAATCCACAAGTTTGGGCTGACCGTGATGGAGCATTTCCTGTCTACAGTGTCTCACTGATCCCAGTACAGTACCTTGGAAATATTGAGAACCAAAGACAGTGGCAGGTGCTGGGGAGGTGAGACGTCACCTAGGCAGGTGCGGCGTTGGTTCTACGGCTCCGGTGCAGGCAGGAGTGCAGTGTTGAAGAACGGCAACAGTTCTGAAGTGATGCTTGAAGTCAATGGGTTTGTTTCTCCTTTTTGTCACAGCAAACTCACTTCCAAGGGACCAGAAAACGGATTTGGCACCACTTGACAGAGTAGGGCTCTCAGCATAGGAGCCCAGGCGCTACAAGTGAAGTATTTGATGGCCTTGAGGTTTCCAAAAGGAGGCAAGCTCAACTCAAGCCCTTGGAGAAACTTTAGAAAGCAGGATGCAGAGAGCAAAGTCCAGTCATCTAACTCCGAGGACCGAAGCAGCAGGTAGCAGGACAACACAGTAATGCAAACAGCAAAGTCACAGTCCCTCCTGCAAGCACAACAGATCTTCTTAAAGGCAGAATGTCCTCAGTCCAGAAGTGTTCTGAGTATATGGTGTCAGAGGTCCAGTACTAATGCCCATTTTAGTCTTTGCAGTAAGGAGACTTCAAAGAAAGGTCATTGTAGTGCAAAAGACCCTGCCATTCCTGGCCCTGGGTCCAGACACATTACAGGGGGTAGGCAACTCTTTGTGTGGGGACAGGCACAGTCCTATTCCGGTACAAGTGTTAACTCTTCCCACCACTGTAGGTCAGGGAGATCCATCAGCCTGGTGATGGGCCATCAGGATATGCAGGGCACACCTCAGCTCCCTTTGTTTGTGACTGTCTAGAGTGAATTCGCAAAGCCCAGCTGTCATCCAATTGAGGTTCTGTGAATTCTTAACCCGTGTTTGATGTCCTTGTTCCGTTACGATTTTGGTAGCAGTGAACCGTAACTAATGAGTTCAGCAAGTACGAGTGTTTCCGCCATGTTGCACACAAGGATTCACTGTGTATTTGAGGATTCCATTGCGAACCATAGTTCTCATTCCATGTAAGGCAGCCATTTTGTGGTTGCCCTCACATAGGCCGACGACTGCGGCTGAATGAGTTTTCTTAAAGACCTATGCCCTTTAGCTGAGGTTCGTGCTGACTTTTGGATGAACCAGGTGAACTGACCTCGTTGCCTGAAGCTGACCTTGAGGAACTAGTTTGCCTCGCCCGGTAGCTGATCAAGATTAAGGATCAGAGCACAGGACATCGTAAAGTTTTATTGCACACAAATATGCCTTATCCTACTTCTACCTGTTTTCTTTTTCTCTCTTTATGGTCTATTTATGATATGGGTCGTGGCCTCCTTGTTATGGGTTTGTTTGGCCCGTCTAAAGAAGAATGTTGGGTTTGACCGATGATTGATCATGGGCTGGGCAACTGAAAAGTGGGTTTTACTGTCATGCGATACCTTTGGTGTGAATACATGTGATTGGACAGTTTGTAAATATTAGGTATTTGTCTGGAATGTGATTTTTTTGGCATAAAAAGGGATGACTTGCTTTGTGAAATTGAGCAGTCTCCTGAGAACTCATACCGTGATGATTTCTAGGACTTCTGTTACTGGCTGCAGTCAATATATTCGATCTTTGACGTCACCACGAAGAGTCCTGTGTCTCTGTATTCTAAGACAGGTGAACCCGAATACTTTGGGCGTGCCCCTGGCGCCGCCGGGTCCTAAATAACCCGGTTCATCAATTGGCGCCCAACGCGGGGCGACATCAAGCGGTACCGGTCCAAGCCTGAAGATCGTGAGGAGCTTCGTGAGGAAATTCCGGAAGAGGGCCCTCACTCCATCGACCCCGGTATGTCGAACGTGGACTGAAGGTCTTTGCTGCGAGGTTTCCCGCTTTCTAGACGGCTACGAAGGACCGCTGCCCTGACTGCCGACCTGTCTTGGACCCCCCTTGGTGCAGCTTTGTAAGGCGAGACGATAGACGGGTCTTCTGGTGACGTGACTGATACCTTAGTTAAGTATACGTGGGTCGCTCCCAGTTCTTTGTTGTTCTTTGTTTTTGGTTCTTTAAATACTTAGTTTTTGGGTCTTTGATTTGGGTATTGCAATTTCCAAAGCCGAGGGATTCGTATATTTGCGAGACTATCGTTGCAGAGAATCCCTTGAAGTTTGAAGCTAGATTAGTGAGCGAAGATGCCTAGTCTTAGCAAAATTAGGAGAATATTTTATTGTGGTTGTAACAAGGATTCCCGATTGGAGGATTCATGTCCGATACCTCCAGTTGGAACCCCGACTTATGAACTCTATTCTAAACACGGCGTGGGCCCCATTACGTTCAATGAAGTATGGGTCCATTATACTAGGAAGGATGGGGTGTTGCGATGGCCCCAATATGGTAGTTGTGATACTGAGATTTTAGATAATTTAGAAGCAAAATTGTTTAGAAAGAAAGCCCGGCCGGCGATGTTTGACTCCTTTCGCCTTTGGCATAAAGAAGCCAGACAACGAGAAATCAAACAAGCTAAAAAAGATAAGAGAGAAAAGGGGTTGTCGATAATGCAAGCTGCCAAGCAGTTTAAAGAAGACGAAGAAGATAAAGCAATTGAGGTATCAGATAGGCAACATAATATGGCTATGGATAAATGTTATCCAGCATTGCCACCTCTTCTTGGGAAGGCGACAAAGGACCCTGAAAAGGACCCTTTAATGTTGCATCTATTGAGATTACCACCCCCTTATGCACAGAATGCTACGGCACCTCCTCCACCTCCAGTTGTTCCACCTCCTGGTCCGGTTCAACCGCCAGCTCCGCCTCAGTTAGTTTCTCCTCCTACGGCGCAGCCTCCTCTGGGGCCGCCGACTTTGCTAACAGTTCTGCCTCAAACTTCTCCATCTTACTCTCCTGTACCTTCGATTTCTCTCCCTACTACTGCTACATTTCTATCACCTCAAAATACTTTGTCTCCTGTCCTTATGACAGCTTCTCCTTCTGCTCGACAAAGAATGACTGATACTGTTACTGGTCTTTTGTCTCCTTTCTTTGGGTCTTTGAGTATGACCCCTGTTTCTGCACGTAAATAATTACGTAGCCAGCTTCCTGGTCCCGAAGAACGGGCTATGTTAGACCTTTTGGCTCGCAGGTGGATTTCGAATGTTTCAAGGTATAATTTAGAGTCAGTTATGGATGTCTTCCTGCAGTGGGAAGCACCCAAGCAGAGATATGTGTTTGATGTGATGTGTACTTTCCTCCGTGAGGAATGGGCAGATAGTGATTTGGGTTCAGTCCCGGTAGAATTACTAAATGTCCAGTCTGAGTTTGCGAAAAGGACGATAGTAGGTCCCGGAATTGAAGATGCGGTTGCGATGGTGCTTGCGTTCAGGAGTGATTTGCCTTCTCAGCGACTGTTTGAGTCTGATCCTTCCGTTAGGAGAAAAGTGAGACAGTATCCAATGAGAGAAGTTCCTCCAGTATGGCGCGATGCGGTAGCTGCTGGTGCGAATAATGTTCCCCCAGCTACACTCACACATTTTCAGAGAGTTTGGGTACATGTGCCATGGAAGAGAGTAGAAGTTTTGGCCCTTAAGCAGTCTTTACCTGATCCCCGTAAGAATCCAGCTGGCTATTACAAAGAATTGTCGCAGACAGTTGACGCATGCATCATGAACTTAGCCGACATAGATATGCTGTTGGGTAACGTAGAAACTCAACCTCTATGGGCAAAAATTTGTCATGAGGATCATGCGATTGAGTTAGGTGATACATGGGTGAATATCGCTGCCGCGGATGATAGACAGGTTGGTGGAGCTAAGCCTGAGCCTTTAGTAGCAGATCTACCTGGCAGAATTATAGATCTTATGAAAACGATGATGCCAGCGTTACGAGTAAATTGGGACAAGTTAGCAGCATGCAAGCAGAAGAAGGAAGAAAGTGTATCTGACTTCTTCACTAGATTTGAAGAGACACTTATCGACCATAGTGGTCAGGATATGAGTACGGAAGGTGGGCAAAGGTTGTTCGTAGATAAGTTTGTCTTCAACTTACTTCCTGAACTGTGTAATAAGTTGAAAGATTCTGAGAGTTCTTGGGCTGTTTCCTCGTCGGCCCAGATATTGGCGACTGCACAGTATTACGAGAATAGGGATAAGGACTAGAAAGAAAGAGTAGAGAAAAAGACAAAAGGCTTAAAGACAAAGGTTCTTTTGCAGCAGGCGTATCCGCCTCGCTCGAATCAGCTAGAATCACAGCAACGCCCATAGTTTCAACAACCTCCATCGTTTCAGAGACCGCAACAGATGGCTGGATATTTCCCTCCAAGGCCACCTTTGGGCTTGAATCAGTGTGCGTATTGTAGGGAGGAAGGTCATTATAAAAATGAGTGTCCTGTTCTACTTCAGCGCGCGAGTGGTATACCGGCCCGAGAGGTTGTGGTAGTTTCCAGCAAGTGTCTAGGGGTAGAGGACGTGGTGCGTTTCCTCAGAACGAACGTTCCTTTCCCCCACAAAATTCTATGAATTGTTTTGATCAACAGAAAATTGCGTCTGGTCAGTCGACTCAGTACTATGCTAATGACTATTATGTTGGGAGTGGGAATGCTGACTATAACAATTGCTAGGACAGCCATGGACAAAGAGAGGGAGTAGTGTTGGTTCCAATAGATCAGAGTGGGCCTTATGTTGCAGTAGCCACATCGGGTGTGGTAGAACCTTTTCTTTTGGATACTGGTGCAGCGAAGAGTTCTATCATGCACTCTAAACTCCCTAGCGCACCATTGTCTGGCTTAACGAATGTCTCAGTAGGAATCTCTGGCGCCCCAGTACGTAACCCAGTTTCTAGTCCCTTGTCTCTTTCTATAGGGCCTTGTGAATTGGAAGCACCTCTCATTCTAACGTAAGGTTGTGGTGAGAATTTGTTGGGTTTGGATTTGTTGAAAAGGTTGAATGCAACATTGCATTGTTCTCCTTCGGGAGTACAGCTTAAATTGGGTAAGAAAGTGATCTCTCCGATGTATTTGTCTGAAGATCGGCTTTCACCGGAATTGCGTTCTCTCCCTGATACTCTTTGGGCTACTGGTCCTAAGGATGTGGGTCTTTTGGAGATTCCACCTTATGTTGTAACGCTTAAAGCGAATGTTAAATTGCCACGCATTCCCCAATATAGGATTTCTAGCGATGGTAAAAGAGCACTTTTAGCAATCATTTATGATTTAATTGAGAAAGACGTGATTGAAGAAACAAGAGGTAATGTGTGTAACAGTCCCGTTTTGCCTGTCCTGAATCGCACTGACTCTTCTCAGCCACCTGTTTATAGGTTTGTGATCGACCTTCGAGAAGTTAATAAAATTGTCATGCCACAGTTTCCTGTTGTTCCGGACATTACTGCTTTACTGACTTTGATTCCTGCTTCAGCTGCCTGGTTTTCAGTTATAGATCTGAAGAATGCTTTCTTCAGTTTTCCAATTGCCGAAGAGAGTAGAGATATTTTTGGCTTCTCTTTAGGAGGCCGAAGCTTCCGGTTCAAGCGCGCTCCTCAAGGCTATTGCGAAAGTCCTTCCATTTACAGCCAGGCTTTGAAAACTCAGCTTGATACTCTTGTGTTGCCTGCTGGTACTGCTCTTATTCAGTATGTTGACGATTTGTTGGTGACTGCTGATGATGAAGAAACTTGTAAAGGAGCTACTCTTTCTTTGTTACGACATTTGTCTGACTTGCATCATAAAGTGTCACCTTCAAAGTTGCAGTATTGCCGCCAAGAGGTGACCTACTTAGGTCATCTCTTGTCGAAGGAGGGAAGAAGGTTGACCCCAGAACGAATTCAAGCGATTGCTCAAATGACTGTGCCAAGTACGCAGAGAGAGGTACGTGCTTTTCTGGGTATCACGTCGTATTGTAGACAGTGGATTCCGAATTTTTCTTTGTTGGCAAAACCTCTGTTGGAATTGACTTGTAAGGATATACCGAACACTCTTCCTTGGTCTGACGATTGTCAGAAAAGTTTTTCTGAGTTGCGTGATGCGTTGTGTTCTGCTCCAGTGTTGGGTACTCCTGACTACAGTAAGCCTTTTACACTCTATGTCCACGAGAGAGAGGGTTGTGCATTGTCAGTTTTGACTCAACAATTCGGTGGTAAGCAGCGTCCATGTGCGTATTTCTAGTCGACTTTAGATCCGGTAGCTAGAGCATTGCCAAGTTGCTTAAGAGCTACAGCGGCAGCGGCTGTTTCTATCCGACAGTCTGCTGGATTGGTGATGGATAATACGTTGGTTGTGATGGTTCCACATGCAGTGGACACTTTATTAAATCGAACAAAGACTCAGCACCTTACTAGTGCGAGATTGTCGGGCTATGAGTTGACGCTTTTGGCTAGTCATGTGCACATCAAGCGGTGTAATGTATTAAATCCAGCAACATTGTTGCCGATTTCGGTGGATACAGATGGTCAGGAACAGCATGATTGTTTTTTGAGGACGGAAGAGGAAACGAAGGGTAGAGTCGATCTGAAAGACACTCCTCTTCTGGATCCTGATGGTACGCTATGGGTTGATGGGTCATGCTACAAGCTCCCGAATGGTGATATGACTACAGCATATGCCGTAACGACATTATGCACAATTGTTGAAACTGCACGAGTGAGCTATAATTCGGCACAAGCAGCGGAATTGATTGCATTAACGAGAGCGTGTATTTTGTCTGAGGGAAAGAGAGTGAATGTGTATACCGATAGCCAGTACGCGTTTGGTGTTGCACACAGTTTTGGACGCTTGTGGAAAGAAAGGGGATTTCTCACATCGCATGGGACTAAGATCCAACATGGGCAGTTGGTGAATGAGCTTCTTGAGTCACTTACGTTGCCGAAGCAAGTTGCGATTTTGAAGTGTAGTGCTCATCGGAAGGTTACGGATGATGTTGGTCGTGGTAATGCGTTTGGGGATGAAGTTGCGATAGAAACAGCAAAAAATGTATGTTGCAGGCCCTACGAGATGGATTGGTGCAGCTGGAATGTGTGAAGATACGATTGAAAGTGTGAAATCAATCCAGGCTAAAGCTACTGAAAAAGAAAAGAGCGTGTGGAGAGAAAATACGGGTAGATTGGATTCGACTGTTTGTTGGGTTGAGTTTTCAGAACACCAAAGATGGATGTTGCCAGATGCATATGTGCTTGCTGTGGTTACGATGGCACATGGGTTGTCTCACATTAGCGCAAAAGGAATTTGTAAGTTGTTGGCTCCAGTGTGGGAGAATGGTGGAATTCCCAAATGTGCGGAGAATGTGGTCAAGAATTGCATGGTGTGTCTGATGTATAATCCTGGTAAGGGAACTCCAACTCCAGACGGTCACTTTGCACCTCCGACGTATCCGTTCGAGGTTCTTCAATTGGATTTTATCCACATGGAAAGATGCAACAATTTGAAATACGTCCTTGTAGTTGTTTGTGCCTTTTCTAGATGGGTAGAGGCATACCCCGTAAAAGATAATACTGCCTCGTCCACAGCTAAAGTCTTGCTCAAAGAATATTTCCCTTGGTTTGGATTGCCAAAGATGGTGTGGAGTGATAATGGAAGTGAGTTTGTGGGGAAGATTATGAAGAGAGTGTGTGAGGGTTTGGGCATAAAACAAAAATTTCATGCTGCAAATCATCCCCAATCAGCTGAATTAGTGGAATGTTACAATGGCACTTTGAAGCTAAAGTTAGCCAAAATTCAGGCGAGTTCTGGTCTCCAATGGCCCGATGCTTTGCCGTTGGCACTTTTGTCAACTAGAACTACAGTGCATTCCCGAATCGGACTTAGTCCGTATGAAATAGTCTTTGGTCGACCGGCAAATGTGTGGGGAGTGCCGAGACCAACGAAATTTAGTGAAATTGACTATCCTGTGTTGGTGGACTATCTGTATGACCTAACGGCTAAATTGCGTGTCTTGCATCAACAGGTTCACGATAACCTACCACCAGCCTCTGTGGACCCAGGTCACACCATCAATCCCGCTGGACGGGCCCTCATCGTGTTGCTGTCTACAAGAACCTCTGTAAAGGTCTATGGGAAGAAAAATTGGATCCACGCCGTACATTGTAAGAGGGCACCTTTGCCTCTGCCGTACGACTAGTGGATCCGTGATGGTATTGCAGATTCTGAGACTGAAAGCTTGCCGAAGCTCACACCGTTTAGCGACGCTGAGATGGTATGGAGAGGGTCTGAGAAGGAAGACGAGGTTGTCTTACAAGCAGCTGTGCCTTCATCTTTGAGATTGGACACCACCGAGCCTGAACTGTTATTTAAAAACCAGACAGAGCCTGGTAAAAACCGTTATAATCTACGACTTAGAAATAATGAATAAATATTTCCTTTTTTTGATTTTAGAACCGTACTCTCTCAGCCGAAAAACTGTTTTGATCTTTCTTTTTCCTTTTTGCAACTGCCATCCGGGTTCAGCTGTAGGGTCGCGGTGTAAAGACTTGGGAGTGCAGCCGTGTAGACACAAGGTCGACGGTTCTGGTTGGTCATAGGGCGTTCCCTGGACTGACAGACGCACTCCTTAGCAGAAGAAAAACAACCGCCGCGAACAGCCCAGTTAGAGGATGGAGTTTTTTGAGCTCGAGAGAGTTGCTGAGAAAATGAACTTTAAGATGAAACTATGTAGAATAATGCATAGCAAATATTTTCTGATTACATGTATTCTGATGTTTTTTAGCATGACATTGACTTTGGTGGGTTGGATTGTTTTTATTACTCAAGTGCCTTCTGCACCCATCTCTCAACCTACGACTTTTCCTACTACTACTTCTTTGTATTCTTTTCACATCTTACCTGAACACGAGCAGATTAGAAGGTCAGAATTTGTACATAACACCTTCGTACAGCTACTGCATCAACATCAGTTGGTAGTGAACATTACTAATTGATGGGTGTGTGGTCTTATGCCACATACTACAGATAGAGTTGTTCCCTACCTGATCTTACCGTTTAGTCACAATGGGTCGTTATGGGCTTTTCAGACGATGTTCATTTATGCCCTGGAAGTCTATCCTCTGCTTTCAATGAGAGATAACTTGAGTAATCAAGCTTTGGTAAAGGAAGTTATGAATATGAGCAGAGATATCGATACATACAGGACTATTCCCAAGGAAGAGTTATCGGCTTACGTTGGATGGAACACAACCGGATACAGTGTTAGTCTGAGTGAAAAGCAGAAACAAAAGAGGTCACCTCCGATTTGGGTCGTACCCCACCGAGGTCAATTTTGTCTGCAAGGTAATGGCAAAAATCCGAAAGCTCAGCTGGGGAAGAGTGTTTGTACTCAGACGTATGTTCTTACGTCTTAATCTTCCCCGCCGTTTTTGGCAGCTAAGGGCACGTATTTTGTTTGTTACAACAGAGCATATACATGGTTGCCCCCTGATTTTTCAGGAACGTGTTATGTTGGATACTTGTTGCCTCCTACGTATACTGCCACTGCAGATTACCACAAGACAAGAGTTGTTAGAGGTGTCTTCAATTGGGAAGATACCGCTGGACAGGCAGTGGGAGACTTCTTTAAGGGTTTCTTACCGTTTTGGGGACCTATGGCTAACAGTAGAGGCTTACGGCAATTGACGAGAGTGGTTGAATCCACCATAAATGAAACTGCCGGTGCCCTTAGTAATCTGACAGCTGAGCTTCAAGCGGATCGCCTTATGACGTTACAGAATCGTATGGTTTTAGACGTCATACTCGCAGATCGAGGTGGAGTATGTAAAGTGATCCAATCCAGTTGCTGCGTTTTTGTCCCAGATAATGCTCCGACGGTATACGAGGCCATTTCCAAGTTACATAAGATCTCCAAGTCTATACACGTGGACGAAGGAGATTGGTCGTTAACTGGATGGTTTTGGGGACTGTTATCCGTTTGGGGATGGAAGCTTCTGATGATCATTGATGCGGCTCTAGCGGTTCTTTTCTCATGTTGTCTTTGTGTACAGTGCGGTCCGGCCATATGTGGCCTTTGTGCTACTACGTGCTTCAGGGGACCGCCTGTCTCGAGAGATGCACAGAGAAACAAGATAATGCTTCAACAGCACCTTGGTGATCTGATGAGAATTGACATCGACTCCGATCTAGACTGAGTAATTGCCTATGTAAGGGCAAAAGGAGGGTCTGAGGTTCCGTGAATTCTGAACCCGTGTTTGATGTCCTGGTTCCATCACGATTTTGGTAGCAGTGAACCGTAACTAATGAGTTCAGCAAGTACGAGTGTTTCCGCCATGTTGCACACAAGGATTCACTGTGTATTTGAGGATTCCATTGCGGACCATAGTTCTCATCCCGCGTAAGGCAGCCATTTTGTGGTTGCCCTCACATAGGGCGATGACTGCGGATGAATGAGTTTTCTTAAAGACCTATGCCCTTTAGCTGAGGTTCGTGCTGACTTTTGGATGAACCAAGTGAACTGATCTCGTTGCCTGAAGCTGACCTTGATGAACTAGTTTCCCTCGCCCGGTAGCTGATTAAGATTAAGGATCAGAGCACAGGACATCGTAAAGTTTTATTGCACACAAATATGCCTTATCCTACTTCTACCTGTTTTCTTTTTCTCTCTTTATGGACTATTTATGATATGGGTCATGGCCTCCTTGTTATGGGTTTGTTTGGCCCGTCTAAAGAAGAATGTTGGGTTTGACCGATGATTGATCATGGGCTGGGCAACTGAAAAGTGGGTTTTACTGTCATGCGATACCTTTGGTGTGAATACATGTGATTGGACAGTTTGTAAATATTAGGTATTTGTCTGGAATGTGATTTTTGGCATAAAAAGGGATGACTTGCTTTGTGAAATTGAGCAGTCTCCCGAGAACTCATACCGTGATGATTTCTAGGACTTCTGTTACTGGCTGCAGCCAATAAATTCGATCTTTGACGTCACCACAAAGAGTCCCGTGTCTCTGTATTCTAAGACAGGTGAACCCGAAGACTTTGGTCGTGCCCCTGGCGCCGCTGGGTCCTAAATAACCCGGTTCTTCACAATCCAGACGTGTATTCTAGGGACCAGCAGAGGCACAGAATGGTTAAAGTAAGAAAATACCAACTTTCTAAAAGGGGAATTTTCAGACCTGCAATTTAAAAAACAACTTCACTAAAAGATGTGTTTTTAAATTGTGAGTCCAGAGACACCAAACTACACTTTTCGACCTGTTCCCAATTGAAAGATGCACTTGTAAAGTGTTACAAGGCAGCTCCCAACCTAACCTATGGGAGAAGTAGGCCTTGTTGTAGTGAAGAATGAATTCACCAGTATTGCACTACCAGGACATGTAATACGTAAAAGTACATGTCCCATGGGGCTACCTAGTGCATGTAGTAAAAGGGAAGGTTTGGGCCTGGCAAGTAGGTGAACTTGCCAGGTCTACAAAGCAGTTTCAAATTGCACACAGGCCCTGCAGTGGAAGACCTGAGACATGATTGAAGGGCTACTCATGTGGGTAGCACAATCAGTGCTGCAGGCCAGGCGCACAAAACCCATTGGGCTCACGGGGCTTCAGTCTCCCCTGTCGCGTGTGTCAGACCATTTACTTGTAAATGAGGCTTTTGTTGTGTTCACCCCTTCTTACAGCCACTCTGTCTATGGTTGGAAGAATTAGCCCCCCCCCGAAATATTTTTCAGCCCCCCCCTCCCCTCCCGAAATTTGGCTCTACTTGCCCGCCTGCTGCAGGCCCACTAGCAGCATTTGATTCACAGGCCCTGGGCACCCCCAGTGCACTGTACTAGGGACTTATTAGTAAATCAATCATAGAGAAACTAATCAGACCATGTTTTAGAGAAGAGAGCATATGCACTTTAGCACTGATTAGCAGTGGTAAAATGCCCAGAGTCCTAAACCAACAAAAAGAAGGTCAGAAAAACAGGCAGAGATAGGCCAAAAGTTTGGGGATAACCCTACAAAAAGGGCTAGGTTCAACAGCAGTGCTTAATGAAATTGTTTTTTTTTTCATTTAAAAATAAGAATTTCCCACGTTTTTTGTTTTGGATAGTTCATGAACTCAATTGAGCAAAGAACTTGCTGCAACTGGATCCAGTAGAAACCATTTGTAATTGACTATATGGTCATTGCTGGCTAGTTGTCCCTGTGAGTTTTCTATAGGGACATTTCAAGTCTTATTTGGTTCTGATTATTCTGCAAAAAAAGGAATCCTTAAAGATTCAGAGCAGGCTTTATAAATGCTGAGATTTTCACACAGTTTTTCTTTTTGAATTTTTATTTTAATGGAAGTTAGGAAGTGCTTAATTTGAGCTGGTTATTGCAGGTGGGGCCAACCAGGACTCGTGTTTGGAGACTTACACTTATTTTCCATCATCAGATTTTGACCAAGAACAAAAAAATGGAAACCACGCAAGGGGGAAAGAAGAAGGAAGAGTAAGATGAAAAGAATAACAAAGGGAGAAAATAAACCTTTACCTGTGAGATAAAAGGGCAGGGAATGTCTGTTAGTGGATTAAAGAAGTATGAGGAGGAATCATGACTATGCAGCCTAGGTATGTGGCACTCCCAACTTTACACTGCACACCAGCCAGAGGCTTCTGAGCAAAACACTGGGTCTGGCACTTATTCGTTTACAAATTAAGCACTGGTGAGGTGCAGGCTGAGCTCAGTAGCTTGCGCCTGCCTAGTGCATCTTTGCAGGGAAGCTCATCAACTCCAGTCATTCTGTCTCCCCATATAGGTGCTCTGCTATCCCTTATGAGGTGATGTGCCAAGCACTTGTGCGCTTGAAAAAGCCCAACACACACAATGTGTCAAGAGGCAAGGTGTGTGTGAGTTGGAAGCAGTGGTCGAAGTGGGGAAAAAAAAGTAGGGGAACTGTGGGTAGAGAATCAGGGGGCGGGAATAACCGAAGATTGAATCAGTGGGCAGAGTCAGGGGCGTGGCTAGAAATAGTCACCGCTCCTGCCCCCGTCACCGCTCCTGCCCCCGTCACTTCTCCTCCCCCGTCACTTCTCGTCACTTCTCCTGCCCCCGTCACTTCTCCTGCCCCCGTCACTTCTCCTGCCCCCGTCACTTCTCCTGCCCCCATCACTTCTCCTGCCCCGTCACTTCTCCTGTCCCTTCACTTCTCCTGTCCCTTCACTTCTCCTGTCCCCGTCACTTCTCCTGTCCCCGTCACTTCTCCTGTCCCCTTCACTTCTCCTTCTCCTGTCCCTTCACTTCTCCTGTCCCTTCACTTCTCCTGTCCCATCACTTCTCCTGTCCCGTCACTTCTCCTGTCCCTTCACTTCTCCTGTGCCTTCACTTCTCCTGTCCCATCACTTCTCCTGCCCCGCCACTTCTCCTGCCCCGTCACTTCTCCTGTCCCGTCACTTCTCCTGTCCTGTCACTTCTCCCGTCACTTCTCCTGTCCCGTCACTTCTCAGTCTCCAGTCCCGTCACTTCTCCTTCTCCTGTCCCTTCACTTTTCCTGTCCCCGTCACTTCTCCTGTCCCCGTCACTTCTCCTGTCCCCGTCACTTCTCCTGTCCCCGTCACTTCTCCTGCCCCCATCACTTTTCCTGCCCGTCACTTCTCCTTCTCCTGTCCCGTCACTTCTCCTGTCCTGTCACTTCTCCTGTCCCATCACTTCTCCTGTCCCGTCACTTTTCCTTCTCCTGGTCCCTTAACTTCTCCTTCTCCTGGTCCCTTCACTTCTCCTTCTCCTGTCCCGTCACTTCTCCTTCTCCTCTCCTGTCCCGTCACTTCTCCTTCTCCTGTCCCGTCACTTCTCCCTCTCCTGTCCCGTCACTTCTCCTTCTCCTGTCCCTTCACTTCACCTGTCCCTTCACTTCTCCTGTCCCTTCACTTCTCCTGTCCCTTCACTTCTCCTGCCCCTTCACTTCTCCTGTCCCCGTCACTTCTCCTGCCCCCGTCACTTTTCCTGTCCCGTCACTTCTCCTGTCCCGTCACTTCTCCCATCACTTCTCCTGTCCCGTCACTTCTCCGTCTCCTGTCCCATCACTTCTCCTTCTCCTGTCCCTTCACTTTTCCAGTCCCCGTCACTTCTCCTGTCCCCGTCACTTCTCCTGTCCCCGTCAATTCTCCTGCCCCCGTCACTTTTCCTGTCCCGTCACTTCTCCTGTCCTGTCACTTCTCCCGTCACTTCTCCTGTCCCGTCACTTCTCCGTCTCCTGTCCAGTCACTTCTCCGTCTCCTGTCCCTTCACTTTTACTGTCCCTTCACTTTTACTGTCCCTTCACTTCTCCTGTCCCTTCACTTCTCCTGTCCCTTCACTTCTGCCCCATTCACTGCTCCTGCCCCCGTCACTTCTCCTTCTCCTGTCCCCGTCACTTCTCCTTCTCCTGTCCCTTCACTTCACTTCTCCTTCTCTTGTCCCGTCACTTCACTTCTCCTTCTCCTGTCCCTTCACTTCACTTCTCCTTCTCCTGTCCCTTCACTTCATTTCTCCATCTCCTGTCCCTTCACTTCACTTCTCCTTCTTATGTCCCTTCACTTCACTTCTCCTTCTCCTGTCCCTTCACTTCATTTCTCCTTCACCTGTCCCTTCACTTCACTTCTCCTTCTCCTGTCCCTTCACTTAATTTCTCCTTCTCCTGTCCATTCACTTCACTTCTCCTTCTCCTGTCCCGTCACTTCATTTCTCCTTCTCCTGTCCCTTCACTTCACTTCTTCTTCTCCTGTCCTGTCACTTCATTTCTCCTTCTCCTGTCCCTTCACTTCACTTCTCCTTCTCCTGTCCCGTCACTTCATTTCTCCTTCTCCTGTCCCTTCACTTCACTTCTCCTTCTCCTGTCCCGTCACTTAATTTCTCCTTCTCCTGTCCCTTCACTTCACTTCTCCTTCTCCTGTCCCGTCACTTCATTTTTCCTTCTCCTGTCCCGTCACTTCTCCTGTCCCCGTCACTTCTTCGAGTGGAGGATGGGCACATTTACTTATTTTGCTTTGTGTGCATCAGAGGTTTACTGCAAAATGGGGGGCATTCTAATTTTCTGACTACTCCCTTGGTTGGATGGAGCAGTGAAGGCCGCTCTTTTTAGGGAGTGCAAAGCACACTCTCATCACGTGCTGCTTGCCATTATAAGTGTAGTTCAAAGTTTGATTTTCTGGCTTCTCCCCTGAGCAGAGCCTCACACCTTAAAGGCCACAGGATCGCAGAGGAGGGCTTAAGATCACGTTGTCCTCCAGTTAAAGGGGTCTGGCAGTTTAAAGGAAAACCCTGTTCTCTTTATCACACCTCATGCAGATCTCACTGGCATATATGTTAAAGGCAGGCAGCTGGCAGGCGCATTGTCATTCCAAAGGGGATAATCAGCCTCAATCGGAATGACAATGGGCCTGCCCTTGGTCTGTGCTAGCTAAGGGAGGGGCTGCTGCAGCCTCTGGAGTTCAACAGAGAAGTGCGAGCAGCCCCTGGAAGATGAAAAAAAAGTTATCGTTTTTAGTAGGACTATTCTCTCCGTCCCGGGATGCTTCTTTCAAAGAAAGAAGTAGGGGAACGGGCTGAAATTATTTTTATAAGTAGGGGCACGCCGTGCCCTTCCGTCCCCGCCCACTTCTACCGCTGGTTGGAAGAGACTGTGACATAAAACCACAGAAAGAGTGAAACGAGATGGAAGGGAAGAGAGATCTTGACATCAAAGAGCACAAAGGAGGGCAGAATTGAAATGTGTGTGATTGGGCTTTATTCTCTGTGTACATCACTCCACTTCCTATGTAACCATTCAGGAATATTAAAAAGAAATGCAAAAAGTGTTTTTTGCCTTATTAGTTTTAACATTAAATTAGGAACGCCATTTAAAAAGATTCCTTAGGTTCCCCCCATGTTTTAATTCATTCCCCTCTATGACAAAAATAAAAATAAATCCTGGAGATGTTCATATTGTATTCTGAAGATGTTGATTGTCTGTATTTGCGGACTCCTGCAGACATCCAATGAGATGTAAAGGTCACGAGTTTAAACCCCTCCTGGGCCACCTGATCCTTTCTTCTTTCAGAAGTTGATCAACTGTTTAACGTAACTGAGTAATAATGTTAGTAAGAATTGAGTTTAGAAATCGGAAAAATACGGTATTAAGCACTATGTAAAAACATTACTATTTCCACCTTGGTTCTACAACCCTTGTAGCTCTCTAGAGGCCTATGCACAGCTGCTTTTCCCTGCCTGTACCTCCCTCTCGCGAGACCCAGTCAGGAAGAACCTTTCTTCTCTCCAGCAAATTGTGGACATTTCTCAAAATAGCCGCACCTGAAGGAGAGGGAATGTGCTGATGCAGGGCCCATCTGCTATGGGGATTGAACAGGCGCTGTATAATCCGCGGCAGTCAGAAACAATCATTTCCCCTGGCCGAGTTACAGGAGAACAAGCGAAATGCGGTAGCAAAATGTGAAACAAATCGTGCAATGTCACAGAGATTAGACAGCCTTCCCATTTTTACAGGGCGGCTTCAGAACATTTTATTCTTCAGGTTAAAAGTGTAAGCCTGAATTCTGTATGGTCTCTGGGTACAGTATTTTTTTTTTTTTACTTAGCATTTACTTTCTTTCAAGAGAGTAGTGTGGAGTAGATCCCACAGCTGTAAGAAGACACACCGTCACTCGAGGTCAACTTTTTTCAAATTATTAGAATATTTATCTGTTGGTGAGCCATATGGAGGTAAAAAAATTGCATCTTTTTGCTTACTGCGTTGTCAAGAAACAAAATAATACAATTCATGTTCTCACAAATGATATTCTGGCATCACCAGGCCCGTCCTTAATTCGTGCAGGTGGTGGGCACCAACACTCATTTTTGGGGCCAAGGACTTCTTTTTCATCATCATACCTTGACTCTGAGAATGAGAGAGAAAGACAGAAAAAAAAGTAAAAGATTAGGCCTGGGCTGAGTTCCCAGAGTGAACTTAGTGAAGTGAGTAAAAAAACTCTAATGCCCTACGCGAAGTTCTGCAATTGGCGGAGTGCGTTAGGCTCACGCCATTTGCACTGATTGTTAGCACCGGGTGTTAATCCAGCCCAAACTGCACCATGCACAGCGCTTCTTTCTGCCGCTCGAGTAGATGCCCTACTCGAGCACCGGAGGTTTCATTCCACGCCCTGCATCGCCACAGCGCATGCCCGAGGAACCAGTGCTTCTTGCGACGCTTACCGGGCTCACCGAGTGACTGTGCCGATTCTCGGTAAGTCCACCAAGTTTGCCACTCGACACGAATTGAAAAGGTTGCACCTTAGATTCGAGTCAAATACTCTTCAGCATAGCGACATCTAAGCCTGCCTTTATAATTTTTCAAGCATCCTAATATTTTCCTCATTTTTTGACATATCCTCTAGGTTTCCTTGATTTCCTGCATCTTGCTGATAAACTGCTATGTTCGTGGATTATTGACCCAGTGCCCCTTTCAATAGGTAAACAACGCCTTCCTGACAATTTAAAACCCCTCTCCCTTGTACCCTCACACATTTTTCTTTTCTATACTAAAACACGTGTTTTCCTCTCATTTCTTCCAATTCTGTAGGAAGCCTCTCATTCTATAATAGGCTCGCCCTTGAAATCGCAGAGGGTAAGCTGTGTGTGTTGTTGGTGGGTAAATGCTCATGAGTTTGATTACGCTTTCAAGCAGTCTTACATGTAGGTCCTATGTTTTTTCTGTTTTTCAGAATTTTCTTGGCCCTGAGGAGAATCCCCCCTGAATCAGGGATTCGAAACGCGCAGGCCTTTGTTATCTGGTCTGCTCTAGATATTCAAGTGTGGACTTACACCACATTTTGAGTTAACTTCGAGTACACAACCTTTATGATATGTTTTTTGAGAATGTGTATTGTTATTGATTATTTGGAGTGTACTGTCTTTTATAATTAGTTTTGTAAAGATTCCATATAGACCAAGAGAGCAGTCCCTCTTTCTGTTTCCCTCTCTTTCACTTCCGAAACTGGTACATTTGTTAATCCAGTGATGTGGAGTGCTTGGTATGAATGCATGTATGTAAGTTGAATGACTGTGATATGCCTGACTGAGTGTTGATGTGTTTATAGCTCTATTGCGCTGTGTCCAAGTAGTTTTTGTATATGAATATTGTGATTAAAATGATCTATTTGTCATATTTCCCAATTTATCTTGAATAAATAGCTATTAATTAGCCTAACCCAGTTTGGAATAGTTTTTCTTCTCTGGTTGTCAATTGTTGCTCGAGATTTAATTATCAGTTTTGGCATATCTTTTGTTACATACTACTCGAGCACCAGCTTCCTCTACACAAATGGAAGGGTTCTCAACGTGATTGGTAGCGGCCATCCACGACCACCCACGGTGAGTAATCTCGTCGGGAGGTGTTCTGGAGTAAGATTTTCCTCTTTCATGCTCGCCAACTGAACAATGGCGAGCACGAGTGAGGATAAAACTCCGCTCCGCGCACTACGCAGAGCACGAAATGGGAAAAACCCTTCAAACTCCGCATGTGGAGGGGCATTTCACACCCAGGCCTATAGAAAATAGAGGAAGAGAATGATGGACAGTTACAAAGGTAGAAGGGAGGGTTGACAAGAACATACAAGTGGGAGCTAAAGAGACAGGAAGTGTTGATGTGGAATAAAAAGACATAGGGGCTCATTAGCATGGCGGGCGGACTTTGTTCGCCCGCCATAGTCCCGGGAAATGGGACCGCCCGCAATGCATGTGGCGGTCCCGCACATAAAATTAGGATGTGGCCGCCACACTGGCGGGCGCATCCCACATTTTTAATATTGCGGCAGGTGGTGCTGAAAGCTCTGCCCGCCGCAATTCCAAAAATGCAAGTTGTACATTTGAATGCACAGCGTGACAGGCACCACGCGGTGCCTGCCACGTTGTACATGCAAATGCAGGGGGGTACCATAGGTACCCCCCATGTGCACCCCCACCCCCCAAAATACCTGGGGGCCCGCTACGGGCCCCCAATGTCTAGGTCCGCATGCCTCTCCGTGTCGACAACGCAAATCCCGGCATGTATTTTAATATGGATGACGGTATCTACCAGACACCGCCACCATATTAAATCCTTCTCCACCCAGTCGACTCATTGACCGGGCGGAAAACCGGCGGACGGTCTTTCCGTCCGTTGGGGCCCCCTCCGACATAGTAATATGGTGCGGGAGAAATGGCATGCGGGCGGAAGTGAATGTCGGGCAGATCGCCACCGTCATGCGGGTGGTGGCAATCAACCCGATATTCTAATGGGCCCCATAGTGTGGACTCAAGACTAGGCAGCCTAGGTTTTCAGCAACTCCAGTATTCAGCATTACTGGTGCCAGAATTAAAAAAATATTTGGCCCCATGCACCTTTTTTTGGGACATATTATGGGAATTTATCACCGCTCACCAATATATCTTTCAAATCTTCAGAAACCTCAAGTACCCTGCTATTCAAAGAAATCATCTTATTAATTGGGCCTCAGGAACAACTGAAGAAGGCTGCGAACCACCCTTCGCAAGAGGGTTTATTCGGCTGCTTAGTTGACCACATGAAAAGCATACTTTCCCAGGAATGTGATTGCACCACAAAGGTTGGCAAAATATTATCCAAACTTTTTTTGTTTAGATACGTATCCTGCAATGATTTTTGTACTCAATTCTTCAATGAAAGGAAAAGTGCTTGACCACTATCAGTGCAAAAAACACACAAATGTCCAATTTCTATTTTGCTGAAGCAATATTCAATCTAAACCTCCTCTCTAAATGTTCTCATGAGTTTCACTCATTATGGAGCTGATTTCATATCCTCAAAAATAAAGAGTGTTTTAAATGTAGTTCTATTTTTTTGTTCCTACAGAAAGAACATCTGCTCCTCAACACTTCTGGTAAGACAGTTTGAAAAGGGAGCTTATTATAAAATAATATCTTGTTTTATTTATTTATCCAATTGTTTAACTTTTCTAAATAGCTCTAATTTCTTTCAGGATAGGGTGGGTAATACTGAATTTCAATCCACAGATCAAACTGGAGCCACTGCTACAAAACTTACATTTAAATCTGAGAATATACTCATTCGCCATTTTATTGAAACTTTGCGGGGATGGACATTTTAATGCCCCGATTATTGGGCAGGTAGTCCTTATTACATTGAATTAATTTTTTCCTCTGTGAAGTATTTGCCCATTACGGGTGAGCCCAGCCTGAGAGATATGTCTTTTGCTCTTTACTCCTATGCTAGAAAAACAAATCACCACATCAGAAGTAAAAGATACGTGTACTTCCACCACTCAACAATGTTTTCTTGTCAAGGAAGACACACGACAACATCTCTGAGCAGCAGTAGTGGCTGTCTCGGAATATGGGTAGTGGGGTGATGGGGGAGGTTTAAAAAAAATAAACGTGCCTTCTTTTTCTTCGCCACTGCCACACTTCTCTCCTTACCAGCACCAGAAGCACCCAGGCTCCTGGACCCTCCCATCCAATCATGAAGCAGCAGGATCAGCGTCGTGATTGGTCTGAGCGGCTGTTTGGCTGCTCAGGCATTGCCTGTGAGGCTGGGCAAGTTCTCCACTCGGCTGTGCAACACAGCCCAGTGTAGACCATGCCAAGTGTGCATGACTGTTTGGCCGGCCCCAGAGGGCCGACCAAGCCGTCATGCACACTTAGGGAGGGAGTGCAAACCACTCCTGCTTCCTCTGATGGCAGGGAGCCCAACTCCGCCCTGCCTCACCCGACCTGGCTGGAGTACCACAAAGAAAAAGAAAATGATAATAACTTCTTGTTATATTATTTTCCACTGTTCAACAAGCAGTGGGGCTACACCCCTCCTCCTTAGCAGAGGAGCCGCCACTGCACAGCAGTGCTATAAATGGGCATGTTCTGTCCGATAGTGAGTGTCCGCATGTCTTTCATTTCCCATAGTCCCGGGAAATGGGACCGCCCGCAATGCATGTGGCGGTCCCGCACATAAAATTAGGATGTGGCCGCCACACTGGCGGGCGCATCCCACATTTTTAATATTGCGGCAGGTGGTGCTGAAAGCTCTGCCCGCCGCAATTCCAAAAATGCAAGTTGTACATTTGAATGCACAGCGTGACAGGCACCACGCGGTGCCTGCCACGTTGTACATGCAAATGCAGGGGGGTACCATAGGTACCCCCCATGTGCACCCCCACCCCCCAAAATACCTGGGGGCCCGCTACGGGCCCCCAATGTCTAGGTCCGCATGCCTCTCCGTGTCGACAACGCAAATCCCGGCATGTATTTTAATATGGATGACGGTATCTACCAGACACCGCCACCATATTAAATCCTTCTCCACCCAGTCGACTCATTGACCGGGCGGAAAACCGGCGGACGGTCTTTCCGTCCGTTGGGGCCCCCTCCGACATAGTAATATGGTGCGGGAGAAATGGCATGCGGGCGGAAGTGAATGTCGGGCAGATCGCCACCGTCATGCGGGTGGTGGCAATCAACCCGATATTCTAATGGGCCCCATAGTGTGGACTCAAGACTAGGCAGCCTAGGTTTTCAGCAACTCCAGTATTCAGCATTACTGGTGCCAGAATTAAAAAAATATTTGGCCCCATGCACCTTTTTTTGGGACATATTATGGGAATTTATCACCGCTCACCAATATATCTTTCAAATCTTCAGAAACCTCAAGTACCCTGCTATTCAAAGAAATCATCTTATTAATTGGGCCTCAGGAACAACTGAAGAAGGCTGCGAACCACCCTTCGCAAGAGGGTTTATTCGGCTGCTTAGTTGACCACATGAAAAGCATACTTTCCCAGGAATGTGATTGCACCACAAAGGTTGGCAAAATATTATCCAAACTTTTTTTGTTTAGATACGTATCCTGCAATGATTTTTGTACTCAATTCTTCAATGAAAGGGAAAGTACCTGCACTTCTCAGCAATACATTTAATGGGAGAGTACCTGCACATCTCAGGAGCAAGCAGGTACTCTAACTAGTGAGTACTTGTACTTCTCTATTTCCTTTTAAAACACTGTCTCTCGGACAGTCCACAAAGCAGAGGACGACAACGAGGACTCGGATAAGAAAAAGTTAAACTTGTAAGTAATCCTGCCATCACCACATTATACTTCTTCCTTGTGGCTGTCATTAAACATTGAGGCATACCAAGCAGTGCCAATAGATTAAGATTTGTAGAACTCAAACCAGTAAATTGCCTACCTTGTTTGACATCACTGCCCCAAGACAATGTTGAGAGAGGAAGGCATCAGACATGGCAGAGCAACAGGAATTAGGCAATTCTGTAGACACAGATGTTTTCACGTAAACATGGATTTGCCGCATAAGCCACAATCTATCACATCTGCTGCATAATCTGCCAATTTTAATTAAAAAAATTGATTCTAGTTGAGATGGATCAAAAGCCACATTCTGTGGTGCTGTGTTTGCACACAGTGAAAAGCCCTTCGCAAGGTTTAATTGGTCATCCTTTATTTGCTTATTTGTGTATTTGATTGTTACACTGGTACTAATGATGTGAAATATTTGCCAAGACAGTATCACCATGTGTAAAAACCACAAAATAATGGAGTAATACTATCCAAAAATGTGCCAAATTATGTTGCATAATGTGCATTTTCTTGCCGCACAATTTAATTATTATTAATAATAATAATAATATTAACATTAATATTAATAATACTGTCATTTGTATGTAGAGCGCGAACAGCTACCTCCTAGGAGGTGTCCCGGGGCTGTAGCAATTGGTGGGGTGTCAGGCATCTTGCGTTACAGAGAGTCCGAGGGGTTTATTCCTGGTTAAAAAGCCAGGCTTTGACTGCCCTCCTAAAAATGAATTCAGAGGTGATTTGTCGCAAAGCGTTAGACAAGGCATTCCAAAGCATGGCAGCCTTTAGCGAAAAGGATTTGCCCCCTAGCCGAGCTTTCCTAACTCGTGGGGTGCATAGCAGGTTCTGGGAACCTGAGCGAAGATGGGGAGGCTGCTAATATGCGCTAAGCCTCTGCTTCAAATAGCAGGGGCAGGATCCGTGGAATGCCCGAAAGGCTAGGGTTAGGGCCTTAAATTTATTTCTATTATTGACCGGCAGCCAATGCAGTTCCTTAAGATGCGGAGAGATATGCTGCTTGAATGGGACGTGTTTAATCAATCTCGCAGCCGCATTCTGGACCATCTGCAATTTCATTATCTGATACGCTGGGAGGCCCAGATACAGGCCATTTGCATAATCCAGGCGGGAGGTTACTGTGGCATGGACCATGGACCGGCGACAGTTTTCTGGCATGCACCTGTCACCTGTTGAATTGGGCCGAAAAAGAAAGGTCCATCTGCCACTTTACACCCAGGTTTTTTGCTCAGCCTGCTGGAGCGGGAGGGCAGCCCATTTCCTCAGGCCACCAGAGATCTGCGGTGGGGGTTGGCTGTTACCGAAGCGCAGCACCTACGTTTTGTCAGCATTCAGCTTGAGTCTGTTGTTGTTCATCTATTGTGCTATATCTTTTAGGCAGCTTTTAAAATTCTCGAAAGAGGCACTCGACAAATCTTTAAAAAGGAATACCAGCTGGGTATCATTGGCGTAGGAAATCGCCCTCACCCCCCAGTTGGCAATCAATGAAAAATAAGGAGCCAAATAAATGTTGAATAGCAGCGGACTCTGCCGCATAATTTGGTGCTCCCCGGCTGTATAATTCCTTAGGCCTTGGACATAGGCAAAGCCACTGCTTGACCTTTTCAGATATGCCAGCACACCTGTATTCCGCCCAGTAGTTAGTCTATTCCTTGCTGAATCGTCTCAGTATCACCACATGCTAGAGATGGGCGAGCCACTGAAAGCAGGTGCAAGGCTGAAGCCTGGCTCTGGCTCAGCTTAAGAACCTGTTTGAACCTCGAGCCCATAACGAGCCAAGCTTTCATGTGGCTTCTCCCTGCCTCCCTCTCTGTAGACTGCATGTGGTGTTACAGCCAGAGCAGTCAATGGCGTTACAGCCAGAGCAGTCAACTTAGGACCCTGTGGAACTAGTTTCGAGGCTCTGCGTCGGCTCAATATCATGTGATTCCGGGCAAATCACTTAATCTTTCCATCCCTGTAAACAATAATTTGTGACCTTGGGTAATATAACTGGTGCTCATGCAAATTACTCCAATACCTTGGGTCAAGTTTGCGCTGTATAAAAATGCACAAATATATAAAAGCAAAGTTTTATTCTAAGGAAAGACAGAGAGGTACCCGTATACTAACTGACTTGTAAACAGTGAAACCAGAAAACCTGTATACATCGTGGCTTTCCTGCTTAAATTGCGTGATCTTAGGCAAATATTTTATTTCACTCAAACTCCTTTTACTTCATTATTGCACATGAAACAAGCTTAACAATATGTGAGTTGAGAATACCAGTTGTACACAAAAACCTATTGTGTTTGATTTAATAGATGATAATGTTGCTCTATAATAATTTGAGCTGTGTACAGTGTTTCATTGACAACTGTCTTGCCTCATAGCTCGCGACTTGTAAAAACTATCACTTTTAATAAGTTCTTCTCAGAGAAGTGCTATAATGTGATGTATTATTGTGCAAGCTCTCACGGGTTAAAGAAGTAAACTTTTTTGAATTTTGAAGACCCTCTTATAATTTGTGTGATGTTTGTTGTGTGATTTTCATTGCAAACAATTTCAGCGATTACCTGTTGCACAGGCTCTAATATCCGAGCCATATGCTTGGCTGGAAACTGGCTCGGCTCTTCCTGTTGATCTATTGGCTCGCCGCCCTCTACCACAGGCAACAAATGTGATACTTTCCTTAGGGCAAAGTTGCAAACTGAGCCACCTAACTGACCAAGGTTCCTGTGGAAGGTCTTTAGATTGTGCTTCCTGCTACCAATCAACAACAGTGTCTCCAAATGTAAGAAGGGTTATTGTCTACTTATCTAACTGCACATTGCTATGCCACCATCCTGAAGGTGCAGCAGATCCACAAAGCTTGATGCAACAAAAGTAGAAACCAAAGACGCACAAAGCCGATAGAAAAAGGGAGATACAGAAAAATCTTGGGATTCCTCACAAGGCAGACAGAATACCAAGATGTTTGGAAAGGAACAAAGAATGGCTCTGAGCACATGAAACACTCTGCGCACAGTAACAGCAAACCAAAGAAAAAGCAATTAAGACCAGTGCTTAGAAAGGCAGGAACTTCAAAGTAGCTTCCAGCGATGGCTCATTGGTTGTCTCTGTTACTGAACAGAGGTTGAACGGATGCCTGAAGGAGCTAGTGAACTGTAGCAAATGTGAAAGAATTTACTATGGAGACGAGTTACATATGGTTCTATCACCATGATCAATGTCACCGTGGCCTTCAAGGATGAGACATTTCAAACCCAAACCAAACCTCCTCGCCTGAACTCCAGGGTTGTTTGACTACCACATAAAAAGACCCTGCAACTCCTCATTTAAACCTTAAGTAAAAGATATAACCCAGGGCTTAATACAGAAACATAGAAGGCACCATCAAATCAGATACCACCATAGACAGAATCTAATAAATGCACCTCTAAACAGTAAGCAAAAGAAATATAAATCAACAAGTAAAATATATGCCATCATCACATCAACCTAAATTGGCTCCACAGAAAAAGTTCACAATTTTGACTGCACAGTGCGAATACAATAGTTTCACACCAAGTGAAACCTGAAATGGCAACTGCACAAGTCACAAACTGAGCACAAAACCATTTACATGAAATATGGGAGAGGCTAGCACAAAACCAATTAAAGAGCCAAAAATGCTTGTTTAAACAACACATGTGTAAGGCCCAAGAAAACCAAAGAAATCTTCAATGTTACTAGGAGCTGTCTCAAGCAGATGCCAAAACACAGCCATAACATACTTCAGCACCACAGTGAAAATCTTCTCAGGTTCTTCAAGTATAAAATCTCCAATATCTGCGAATCCTTCAATACTGCGGAACTCTCTTCTTACCCTTCCATGCAATCTTCTTATTATTATCCCTCTTTGGATATCCATGTATGCGGCCTAGAACCACCATTTTCCATAGTAAGAGATGAACTTCTAAATGTGTGCTGACTCTAACCTAGTCCATATCCACCTGACCATCTGTCCAGGCAATCCCATAGACATCGCCTCTTACTTGGACAATGTTTTCCTATGGATTAAGGAGAGTTTGCTAAACATGGTTGATGCCAAAACCGAGATTCTAACTATCATGGATACTGTGCCTGTTTCTTAACCATTCAGTTGGCCCCTGGACCTGCCCCTCCCACCACCATCTCACCATAAGTTTTTATTTGGACTTTGCCCTCACATTTGCTCCCCAGGCCAAAATAGTGCCATGGATGCAAACATGCAGTCTTTCGCCACTGAAAAATGCTCCCACTTCTTTACACCCACCACAGGGTCAAGCTGACTAAGCCCTAATCTTGTAACATTCTGGCTACTGAGGCATCACCTACTCTGACTCCCAAAGAATCTCACTGCAGGCTCCAGAGTCTTCAGAACCCAGGGGCATATTTACAAGCCCCTACCACCACCACAACATCACTTTTAGTGACGTTGTGGTGGCAATAGGGGTTTCACCTAACATGGCTTAACACTGCCTTGTAAATAAGGCACCCTTTTGTGTTGAATTAGCGTGAAAGGGGAGGGCAATGGGTGTTACGGTGGGCGTTCCACCACAGCACCCATTGATTTTGACACTGCCCCCTATTTAGAAGGGTGCTGTAAAAAGGATTAGTTCATGTTGAAATATGTAAATTCAACTTCTGAAATAACTTGATGTAAGCTACGGTATAGAGTTTACGACCGATGTTTGCCTAAAAATATTAGATTAAGTAGAGAAAAGAATCACTTGTAGGTACGTTTACCCGTTAATGTAAAAAGGAGGAAGCGTCAAAATTAAGACCAGGGAAACCCTGGTCTTGAACAGGCAAACGAGGAGAAATGCGTTATTTCTCCTTGTTTTTGCTGTTTCCATGTGTGCTACGTTGAACAGCACACATAGAAACAGCAAATTGCCAATGTTTATGTGCAGGAAAGTCTCCCTTCCTGAATATAAACAATTTTAAAAAAATGACGTTTTGCAACTTTTATGTCTGCTGCATTAAGGAGCACACAGAGAAGTTACAAAACGCCATTTCAAAGATTGTTTATATGCAGGAAGGGAGACTATCCTGCACATTAACAATCTTCCCCTCAATGCAGACAGCCCTGCATTATGCTGCCTGCATTGGCGCTAGGCTGCTAAGTTTAGCGCCAGCACAAGGGGAAACGCAGGGCTGTATATTGTTGTAAATATGGTGCAGCCCTGCGTTTCTGAAGTGGCAGGGCACTGCATTAAGCCAAGGAGGCTAACACCATGCTCCGGGTCTTTGTTTTAAATATGCCTTCAAGTATCCAGAATGTGCCTTAATCTTTGGTTGTGTGGCCACATCAAAACTGTCCTTGCATAACCCCATCGACTGGCAGGAGAATTTAATTCCAATTCCTGTGCACTGGTTATGGCATATATGGTGGGAGGAAGGACCTTCAAACCTGCGGAATTTACATCTTGTTACATCTCAAAAAGGAGATCTCTCCTCTAAGTCTGCTTATTTCATTAACCAATGATCTTTCAAGAGTATGACAAATGAAGAGAGATCAATGGGAAAAGGGCCTAGACTGAGAAATGCTCATACGTCCAATTGGAGATCAAACCCAAACTATATGTGATTTAGGAAACCTTTGAAAATGAACTAATCAAAGAAGTGTTGAAATGAACTGAAAAGAGATCAGTATTTATGACTGAAGATTATCGGATGCAGTTGCTATCCCTTTCTGGTTGGACTCAATCCACCCCTTCCTGTTTTCTACTCTTGAACACTCTTTCTGTGTTCACGCTCTAATGTATTGGATAAGTGAGACTACAAAACTCAACTAAGCACACTTTGAATTTTAACAAGATCATGAATGCAGATTAAAGCATGTGATGTGTCATATATCAGATATGCGTAAACAACATGAATTATAAATACAAGTCACATGCACTGCACTTAATGAAGCCTTGCAAAAACTATTGATCTAGCTTTTTAAGTAAAATACGTCTACACTAACTGAAGAGTTTTTGTGTCTGACTGTGTGCGAGTGGGAGAATGAATGAACGAGTCAGTTGGTGAAAGGATGAATGAGTGACTGCATGAATGAGCATGTTGGTCTGAATGCGTGGATGGGTGAATTAATGAATGGGTGACAAAATGCATGAATGGATGCAGGGTGAATGGGAAAGCATGAATGAATAGGTGAGTGGAAGGATTCATGAGTGTTTAGTGAATGAATGTATGTAATCTCAAACCCTTTAGATTTCCCTTCTGATCTGATCTCCATTTCTTCTTAAGACCACCTGACTTGCAGATCTTTTTTTCTACAGCGTTCCATTGTCTTGTTGCTGATCTGTCTTTTACTCTATAATACAGGGCCCTCGGAGTTTCATGAACTCCTTCTTTTAATTGTTGTAACCTGATCCTATATGTTTCGTCATCCACCCCCAGACGTTCAAGGATGTTTTGTTTTATCTCTGCATAGGGTGTAGTACCCTGAGGATTAGCAGCCTGGTATGCTCATTGACGTTCCCCAGTTAATAGAGGGCCTAGATATTGGCCCCATCTATCCACTGGCCAGGCCACCACCTGAGCCATCCTTTCTAAGTTATTTAAGAAGAAATCTGGATCTTCTCCAGCTACATACTTTCGCAGGACCACATATGGTAATGCTGTATGTCTCTGCTGCTGGCTTAAAGTGTCCGCCAGTCTCCCTAAAGCTGCTCTTGAGTGGTGGACTGCAACGTCAATGCCTTATGGATGGCCTCGTTATCTTCTGCTGCGGCGTTGAGAAATTTCTCCATCGCTTGTTCTAATTTCTCCTGACTCTCAGCAATTTTGTTTATTACCACCTCGATACCTCCAAATTCCACTTCTGACCCGTCTTGTGGGGGGTTTAGAAGGTTGGGTCGGAGATAAACACAAGGTGGCTTATTTGATGGCTCAATGGGGGAAACATCCTTTACAACGCAACTTTTACCACGCAGTGCCTTTACGACGCAACTTTTACAACGCATTGCGCTGGGGGGCGCTCTAGGATAGGGAATAGGTTTAATTTACTATCCAACACCTTCCCTACTATCCACGGGGACTGGAGTTGAAATAGTAAATTAAACTATTCACTATCCAGCGCCCCAAAGCACTATGCGTTGTAAAGGCATGCATTGTAAAAATAGCGTTGTAAAGGCATGCGTGGTAAAAGCATGCGTTGTAATGTCATACATCCGCTCAATGGTGTCTTTTTATTGAGATTTTAGGATATTGAAATACTTGCAGAGAACTTCTTCTCAAAGTAACCAGGATCTTCTTTCCTTCTGTTCAGATTATGTTACACCAGTGGACGTCCCCGGAGTCTCGGGAAAAGAAAAGAAAAAGTAGGGGAGTGGTAAGTATGGTCACGGTTTGCTCAGGTATTTCTTTACCTTTCCCACACCGGTAGTGATAAGATATTAGGCCGAAGTGGGGTTCTTGGCTCTGCTACTTAGTTTGGCCGAATAAAGGGTAAAAGGAAGAAAGAAAAAAACTTGAGCCCAAAGAAAATAAAGAAAGTGATTAGGAAGTGATTAAAGTAAGCGAGAGTAAACTGTAAGGGAAAGATCTCTCCTCCTGTTTCCTTCTTTGGGTAGATGAGGTTTTTTGCACTAGTCAATTAAGTAAACTGCATGCGTCAGGAAGTCTAAGTGTACCTTTTTATGTCAATGTGTCTTTCCTCCACCATTACCCATGTGTGTAAGTGCCCGTACTACTCTCCCTCCCTCTAGATTTCCCGTTTCTGCCACTCACCCCAGTTGTGGCAGTCATTTAGCATCCTCCAGGGCCAATCACCACTCTTCGGGTTCAGTCTTGGCATCCTCGTCCTCCCGTCTGGGGTGGTGGTCTTCTTGAGGCTCATTGAGTTCTTCATTGGTCCCCGGCTGTCTCACATCTGTCTTCCACACTCCCTGTGAAGTTCTACTTGTATCGGTTTGTTCCGGACCCGTTTCTTCGCTCCTCTCCTCCGCATCGGCGTCCACTTCCTGCTCTTTATCCTCCTCCGTTTGGTGCCTTCTGATTGGGTGTCCGTGTTTGTCTTGTCTGCCTTAACCCTGGGCGTAGTAGCGCTATGTGTAGTTACACGAAGTGCATTTTGCACTACGTGAGCTACGCGTAGCTATGCGAACTGCGTGAACTGCGTAGTACACTGTGAAAAATGCTGTTCGCACTGATTGCACAGTGCCGGATGCTTGTCCGCACTGTGCAATCAGTGCAAACCGCATCTTGCACAGTGCAAGCGGTTGTTTTCTGCCACAGAAGATTTTTACTCGAGCGGCAGCTTTCTCAACGTGGACTGGTAGTTTCTTATCGCGAGCATACGCGACCACTCGCAATGAGAAACCTGACCTCCCCACGTTGAGAATCTTGCCGGGAGGTTTATTTTCCACGCTCGCGATCGGCAACTTGATGTTGCCGATCGCAAATGAGGAAAAAGTCTCGCCGGGATGTCATTTTGCTCGCTCGCGGTCGCCACTTTACGTTGAGGACCGCGAGCAAGCAAAAAATGACTGCTACGCTACGCTTCGCATGCTTGCACTGTGCTACGTGCAATTCGCATAGTGCGAAGTAGCACAAACTACGCAAGTGTAGCGTAGTACTTCGCCCAGAGTTAGTCTGCCTGTTTAAAGAAACAGGCTTTATTTAAAACAAAGTCCCCGTTATTACTAGGTTTTTCTTTTCCCTTCCAGACTTGCCGAGAGTTCCCGGTGACAGGACGTCTTGGCCAAATACAGGTAAGTGAATACTCACATGGCAACAGAGTCAATGGTGGGGGGTGGGAGAAAATTCAGATTGTGTCCATCAAGTCAGGCTTTATAATGTTGCATGACACATTTTTTCGTTACATTTACTTACAATGTGAGGTACAGGGAGATTAAGCTGTTCACTCTGAGTTGCCCTGAGTGGTATCCCCAAGGGAAATCTCCGGGAAACTATGAATTTTCCAGTGTCTCCAGGCTCAGAGTGATCAGGTCTGTAAGCTTGAGACATGATAATTCAGGGCTTAGAGACACTGGGCAATACTCAGCAGAGCTACGGGGGCTGCAGGCTGTTCACGCATGCCTGCAAATTGCAGCATTGGGAAGCTGAAAAAGTTTGCCCTACCTGAAGTTAAAGGACCTCTACTCTCTACCTCACCTCATATAACAGTGTGCAGAATTGGGTCCATTATTTAGCTTAAAGAGAGGAAACCTACAGGGCATTGGACCTTATATTCACAGGTCCACATGCTAATCCCCATTCTGTGGGAAACATCCCACAATTCGTGTTAACCCGCTGGGAACTTGTAATAAAGGCCTAAGTGATATGCTAAGAATCACACAACGTTTTATCTTAATCACAGAAGCTAAGGTTGGAACCCAGATTTTTAGGCGCCAGTGTCAGAAAGGTAGCCACTACACCACATCTCTTTGTCTACCTGTCAGATTTTAATTTTCCAGATAAGCAGTTTGTTAGATTTATGATAAAAGAAGTCCTGCTGAACGCAGGAGGCAAAATGTCCATCCCTTTGTACCTGATTGTCGAGGCAGTCATGCCTGGTGAAAGTGTATACAAATTCCCATGTAGAAGGATGGCAAATGCGCAAACAGGAAGAGCCTCAACAGTTCAGCCTTAGCTGTGGTAAAACTAGCCCAATCTCTGCCACCAAGTACCAAGAGCAGTCATCTATGACCACCAACATGTTTTGTCCCTCAGGAAGTGAACCAAAAGAGGATAGGGTAGGATATGATAGGATATATGATTTTAAAGCGCTTGAATGCCGTGGCGTCTTGGTGCTGGTGTATGTGGGACGGAAACTAGGCAGAAGCAAACAGCCATGTTTTCATAGCCTTCCTAAAGAGCTGCCGGTTGGACTGAAATCTCATGGCTACTGGCATTCTAGTCAAAAGTTTTGCAGCACAATTCGACAACATCCTACCACCCCACCCTGCCTGCCTAATCTTTGTGGTATGTATTAGGCCCAAATTTGCTGATCCTAGAACGGGTGAGGGGTATAGGGTGATCATTTTATTTTTAATATCCTCAGCACCCCCACCATAGAGTGCCTTGTGCACCAAACACAAGGCCCTAAATTCCACTCGCTGCTGGATCGGGAGCCAATGCAGTGATTTGATACCTGCTGAGTTTGATTGTCCATTCGGTATGTTTAAAAGCAGGCGTGCTGCCGCATTCTGTAACAATGGATGATTTAGAAAGTAGGGGACCTCAATATACGAAAATTACTAGTTATACATAGGGAAAGGAATCTAGTTTGAAAAAGGTCTATAACTAGACATACAAAACAATGAGGTATAAATATCTAGAAACCCACTATACAGAAAGTATCAATGACTACACAATTGTATATTTATTCAGGATTTATTTTTTTGGTTTAATGAAATTTTTTAAAAATATTTTTGGGTTATTGTAGATGAATATTTTTAAGATGCATTTTGATACATTTCAAAATCAATTGGAAATTTTCCATCAGATATACAAAGACATACATATAACTCGATATAAAAAAAGAGAAGAAAGAGAAACATGATGCAGGCAAAGCGGTAGATGCACTACGCGCGTTTCGGCTTGTAAGCCTTCATCAGGTGACCCGTCTTTGACTCTATAATTAAAACATAAATGGCATTCAGATAAACAAACTATATAATAGAAAAAATATATATAGTGGGCACATATATATATAACATAGTTAGAATTAACATTTATTTATAAAAAACTTTATGAAATGCATAAAATTGTGATGTGGCTAAATATGAGACTATGGAATGTTAGTACATGTACAAAACAAATTGGTATTTTAATTGTACATAAACAAAGATGAAATGTATGTTTTTTTTATAAATAAATGTTAAGTCTAAGTGTATATCTGATGGAAAATTTCCAATTGATTTTGAAATGTATCAAATGCATCTTAAAAATATTCATCTACAATAACCAAAAAATATTTAATTATTTTTTCATTAAACCAAAAAAAAAAATCCTGAATAAATATACAATTGTGTAGTCATTGATACTTTCTGTACAGTGGGTTTCTAGATATGTATTCCTCATTGTTTTGTATGTCTAGTTATAGACCTTTTTCAAACTGCATTCTGTAACAATTGCAGTTTTTTAATCTGCGTCTTATCAATTCCCAGAAAAAGGGCATTGCAATAGTCCAATTTGGACAAAAAAGGGCGACCACCACTGTCTTTGTAATTCTTGCGAGAAATAAGGAAAAATGTACCTCAAAGTTTTTAGTAAAAAGAAGCAGGAGTAGGTGAGACTGTTGACTTGGGCGTAGAAGTTCAACTGGTCATCGAAGATGACTCCGAGATTCCTGACCCTAACAACAGGGCTCGGACATTCCCCGGCTTCCGCCGGCCACCAGGAGTCATTCCAGAGGGATCGGCCCAGCCAGACTCTAACACCTCAGTTTTGTCGGTATTGATTTTCAGGAAGCTATGGTTCCTCCAGGTCATGATCTCAGTGAGATATGCAGGAAAACTGACAGCTGTGACCTCCAGCTGATTGGATATAGAGATCACAAGCTGGGAGTCATCCGCATAAGAAACCAAGGCAAATCCATGCCTCCTGATGAGTCTGGCCAATAGGGTGACAGACATAGACGTTAAACAACTTCGAAGATAGGGCCGATCCCTGAGGGACCCCACAAGGAAGATGGGAATTGTCTCATTACAGACCCTCCCAATGCAAGCTCTGCTCCTTTGCCTCCCGGTTTGAGGAGAGGAGGGCCAGAGCCATGGTCTCGACTCCCACGTCCCTCAGCCGCTGCCCTAACACCGTGAGGTTCATGGTGTCAAATGCTGCTGATAGGTCGAGGAGCACGAGGACGGCTCTGCCCCCTTCATCTATTATTTTTCGGATTTCTTCCGTAGCAGTAATTAGGGCTGATTCAGTAGAATGGCAAGATGGAGAGCTGTGCTGCGTAGAGTCCAGCAGATTTTCTGCATCTAGGTTGTTAGTCAGCATCTTATTAATTGACTTCTCCATGATTTTAGCTATTATTGGTAGGCCTGCAATGGGGAGATAGTTTTTAGGTTTGGTGGGGTCCAGGGATGTTTTTTTTTAGAATTGGCCTGATAGCTGCTCTTTTCCAAGCTACCGGGTAGCTACCTGATTCCAGAACTTGGTTGATAAGAGGTGTAAGATTATCACAAATCCTCATAGAGGCCAGGTGCATAATAGCTGGGGGACAGGGGTCTCTGGGGCAACCAGACGTAATGGAGAGGAGAAGTTGTTGTACCTCACCCCTTGTAAGTGTCTGAAAGCAGGATAGTCTGCAATGAGTCAGCCCGTCCACACCGGGCAGTTGGCATTGGTTGTCAGGTGTTCCCCGAGTGTTCAAAAGGTCATCATATATCCCTTGCACCTTGTTCTGAAAATATATTGCCAATTTATTGCACATATCCTGATCTGGTGTAAATGTATTTTCTTGCTGCGGTTTGGCCAGCAGTTTAACTGATTTAAAGAGCTCCTTAGCAGATTTGCTAGCTTCCTCAATCTTAGTTGTAAAGTATAGTATCTTGGCGGCAATTATTGCTTCTTTATACTGTTGGAGGGCTAGATTATAGATTGCTTTCTTACCCATACTATAGTCTAGTCTCCAGAGACGCACAGCTTTCCTGCAATTTACTTTTAGGCACTTTAGCACCAGGCCATACCACGGTGATGACATCTTAGACCTCTTTAACATCACCAGTTTCTCGAGCGCAACGCAGTTAGCCGCTGTCCTAGACAATCATTAAACTGGGATGCTGCTACATTATTGTCCTTTGATAATGGGGCGGGGAGGTGGCCAAGGACCAAATCTAGGTCCTTACCTTGAACCTTGTTCCACCTTCGAATTTTTACCTTAGAAGGTTTAGTTTCAGTATAATGAATAGGCAGCATGATCTTAACATTAAAGTGGACGGCCATATGGTTGGAGCATGGGAGAGTTAGTGTTTTTGTCAGATTAATATCCGGGTTATTAGAGAATATGCCATCCAAAATCAGCACTGACTTGGGCCCCTGGATGAGGTCGAATGGTTTCAGCAATGATGAGTGTTGGAAATTCCTGAGGGATGGCTGCTTTATGCTTAAGGCAGTCCTTAAAAGCTTCCTCCACCATTTGATCTAGTCCAGGGAACCAGACTTCAGCACAAAGTATGTTTTTTGTCCTTTTTTGACCCCCTTGATGGTGTACATGTGCAAGTTGTACAGTTCTTGGGACCAAGTCTTGAGGAAGGACTATTCAATTTAATCTCAAAGGGCATCCTTCTTGTGTTGTGGCACATTATTATAGGGGCTGGAGACACATCTGTGCCACTGGTCAGACCCCCCCCCCTCCAGGATTTCATGATTAGCCAAAAAATTGCAAAATCTGCACTTTTGTAAAAATAGCGTCATTTTTACAAAAGTGCGTGCATAATGTTACATTTTTTTTCTTAAGCTAATGTTCATCCTCTTGTTACTGGCTCTGTGCTGCCACTGAGCCAGTAAAGGGAAATTGAGCAACAGGCCAGCAGGCAGCAGGGGTGTTAAATTCCTCTGTCCCCTGCCATTGAAATGCACAGAGCCACCTCCTGTGCGATTAGCCCGCAGCCCGCTTCACACATTTGTGTGCCCCGTGTGGACTCTGCAGGCCCCTGCTGCCCTGCACACACAGGTCGTCTGATGCCAAAAAGAGTAGGTTTCAAATTGCAATCTACTCTCTTTGGCATCAGACACCCTCCGGTTCCAGGTGCTGTGCTGCTGGAGACTCTGCAACGTTACAGACTGTGACATAGCACAGTCTCCAGCAGCGACAGAGCACAGGACTTCAGTATTTTTTTGGATGGCACATTTTTGCCAACTGCAAAAAAATTGCAAATTTTGAGGTTTTGGGACACAACTTTTGCTTTTTTGAGCTGCAAAATGTGTTGCCCAAATCCGCAAAATCCTGGGGGGACTGACTGGTGTGTGTGCCAACAGATTCTCAAGCATGGGTTTCAAATTATTTCACTGTACTGCAAATATATAGAACAACTAGATACACTTCTCTGCCAGTGGCCTCCATTATGTCATCTGGTAACATGGGCTAGAGCCTTGAACTCTCTGTCACAAACATGATGTATTCCTCTGTCTGTATAGCTTCTTTCATTTCTTTGCCAGTCACTTGTTGATGGTGGCAGGATAAAAAGACTGTAGGAATCTTCTATGTGTGCTAAAGAATGCAGCACACATGGAAGAAAAAACTTGGAGAAATTAAAACATTTCTCCTTGTTACACCTGCTCTGGGGAGGCATAAGGTTTTGGAGCTGCCCCAGGATTATGTGGCTTTGTAAATCTGTGGCAGCATCAAAATCCATGGGTGTTGCGTGGGAATACCCACTGCAACACCCATGAAACCCCTCCTTGCCACAGAGTAAGGCATGCAGCACTTTGCGCAGCCTTATCTTACTCTATGAGGCCATACAAAGCCATGCAGGGTGGCTTTGCGTCGCCTCTCAGATATGATTTAGAATAACCCCCTAAGTTTACTGTCTACCTTTGACGCACACAGTTTCACTCTGTCTCACTAATTCATGCAGTCTCGCTCATTCTACTCTGAGCCACTCTGTCTCACTCATTCTGAATTACTCAGTCTTACTGTACCTCGCACACAGTGACACTCAGTTACACTCATTGTCATTCTCCCTCACTCACTCAAATTCATTCTCACACATACTCATCTTTACTGTCACTCACTCTAACTTACTTCTTCTCTGACTTTCTCTCACTTTAACTCACACACACAGTCACACAGACATGCTCACAGTACTGGAATGGTATAGACACCTTCATGCACCTGTGTCAGCAAAGAAACACTAGTCATAGCTGCCTCCATTTGTTGCTGAACCCGAAGCAGGTCTGCATTTTATTTTTATTGTACCAAGAGTGAATAATTATTCACTGTTGATACAATATAAATTGGCAACAAAACAAGGAGGGTATAGTGTAGCTGTGAAGCCCATAAAGGGGAGCCACCACTGGTCCAGGGACACCTATTAATCAAACCGATCCATCCACTCAATCATCCATCCTGCCACTTATCCACCCCCTTTCACCCATCCATTCATACATCCTTTCAATCATCCATCCATCCTTTCGCTCTATCTATCCATCCTTTCACTCCATCCATCAATCATCTTCCCTTTGGTTGTTCATCTATCCACCCTTTCATTCATCCATCCATTCTTACACTCATCCATCCACCCTTTGTCCCACCCATTCATCCATTGTTCTATCCATCCATCTATACATCCATTCATTCATACATTGTTCCATTTACTCAGCCATTCATCCTTTCACTCACTCATCCATCTATACATCTATTCATCCTTCCATTAATTTACCCTTTCACTCATCCATCCATCCTTTCACTCATCCATCCATTGTTTTATTCGTCAATCTTTACATACATCCTTTCACTCATCCAGCTGCTGGTTCTTTCCTTCTCTTGGGCCTCTATGGTCGAGCGAAGGAGCACTCTTTGTGCTCAGCTCCATAATGTTTTTTTCAAAGTGAAATTGAATGCAGTACTAAACACGTGTTACTGCCAGGAGAGCAGCCCCCATGCCCCTCCTTCAGCTGCCCCTCTGTGATAATCAACAAATTGTTGCCACCCACTCCCTCCTTGTGCTCATCGGCTTGCCCCAGCCATTGAAGTGCATGGAATTTTGTAACTCCTCCCAGGGCCACGGTTCATGAACTCCAAAAGCAGCTGATCCATTGCTTTCTAAATCAGCATTCACTCTCATGTGATGTCACTGATGTAGCTTGTGCCTACAGGTCGGAGAAAACCTCACCCGGCTGGCGCATGAGCAGTAGGATATCTGCAAAGTTTACTAGAGCTCACCCATGAGATTCAGCACAACGCCTCAGAGCGGTAAGTTCTTTTCAGCTGCTCATGTGTTTATTTTCCCTGTTCTTGCCTCTTTGCCAGGGTGGCAGGGCAATTCCCCTTTTTTTTAAAACATATTTTATTTCCTTTCATATGCATCACCGGGCAATGCCCCTTTTGCCCATGAACACCAGTAGCCCTGACTGGTGGTCCAAATGTTCAACCTTTTTGTAGCAGAGAGGCCAGAGACACAGCGAGAAAATGGCATTGCTATTCCAGTCAGGCTGTTCCTTTGTAGCACAACCTGTGACTTCCAAGTATCAACTGCTGCAGAAGCATGAATCACCCAGAAACATGCTATGCTTTGGATAAAAGGAACCTTCTGAGGGCCTTCTACTAAGGGTCTCTAGGTTGTTGTTGGCCACTACCCGGTATCCAAGTTGCTTGCGTTCTTATGGTGCACCAATGTAGACCCCCAAGCCTAACCGTGACTAACTCTCAGTGCCAACCATCTGCACCCACGCAAATGACACACTGTCTGCAAGCCATCAGAAAAAGCTGTATCTGCCCCACTCCACCCAAACCCCTAAGCGGAAACCTATCTAGTGATATAGTTTTTGAAACTTGGAAATGTGCTGGAAGGCAGCCAAGAAATACATTCAGATAAACTTGCACTTCTACCCTCAAGTGGAAAGCGTTAATAGATATGTTGACTTCAGAAATCAGAACATCTATTGCAGAACACAGCAACAAGTGTTTTATCAGGTATGTTACACCTTCACATATCTAAGGTACAACAGCAGGAAAATCAACACACCCCAGTGCATGTTCACATTTCTACTTTTAGCGGGTGAGGAAGGGAGGGGATCTACTGTAAAGCATTCTAAACAAGTAACCTGCTATGGTGTTCACCATACCGAGGCCTTATTAAATAAATGAAAAACTGTAGCATATTTAACAAAAAACACCGCACTCCCAACACGGTGTAGCTTACTATCCATGCGGTAAGCACTTTAACGCAGCGGCATAACCGGTCTGCCATGGGCCTTTCTAAAGGGAAGGAAAGGGGTCACCTTGACTGCTGTTTGAACAGAGAAATACAGCATTACTTAGGAGGTCATTAGGATGGCGGGCGGACTTTGCCCACCCGCCATCCTCACGGGGATTGGGACCGCCCACCATAAGGGCGGGGGTCCCGTGGTGGGGATTATGATGCGCCCCTTATTTTTAACATTGTGGCGGGTGGTGCTCTCTGCACCGCCCGGCACAATGCTAAAAATGCATGTATGCATTTGCATACACGAATCGGCAGGCACCGCGCGGTGCCTGCTGCTTCGTGTATGTAAATGCCAGGAGGTACCACAGGTACCCCCCATGTGTACCCCCCCACCTCTCCTTCAATCTGGGGGCCCGCAGTGGCCTCCCAGAGTGAAGACCGCATGCCTTTCCGTGGCATCTGAAACAGCCCATTGTAATATGGCTGGCGGTGTCTAATAGACACCGCCAGCATATTAATCCTTTTCCACCCCGGCCGCAAGGCGATCGGGGCAAAAAAGCGGCGGACGGTCTTTCCGTCCGCCGCGGTCCCCCCCCGTCATACTAATATGGCGGGGGGGAATTTAGGTGCGGATGGCGGGCGGATCGCCCCTGCCAGGTCGGCGGTGGCTATCGCCAGCTTGGCGGGGGCAATCCGCCCGCCATCCTAATGGGCCCCTTAGAGTTCAGTGGATGCTGGTGCCACTGCACCTGCTGCACAATTGGAAGCTACGCCCCTGCCTCAGAGCCCCGAGTAGTAAGCTCTATACAAATCCTGCAATACAATAAAATACGGAAAGCACACATTGTAGTGCAGCGTTAAGATTGTCCGGATGCTTCCAGGTTTTCTTTCAGCTGCAGATGGGGGGTTTCCAAGAGGCTTTGCGTGGCTAATTCCAACCTTCTGTGGTGTGCGCTTTCTTCACCCGGTGATGCTAAGCAGAGCTGGCGGATTCTTCTCCTCTGGGACTTCGTCTGGCAGAAAACATTGCTCCAGGAACTCCCTCTCCTGGGTCCGCGTTTCACGTCTTTCTTCAGCAGACCTTTCAATCATGCTGTAGGAAACATACGTTCGTTCCCCCATGAAAATTCAGGCGAGGCACTGCCCACGCCGATTAAAATGTGTTTCACCTGAGCCCACCTCGTCGCCACTACTGTGCCACAAAATACCGTCTGCCTTTTTTTCTGATCTCTGCTGCTCAGAGTTATATTATGAAACGCGCTAAGGATCGGGCTGGGAGGAAGATATGAGTGTTCTTCAGTGATGGCACTAACCAGAGAAGAGCTAGCGCCATCTAGTGCAAGTTGTCGAAATTAATTAATATGATAATTTGGCTTGCAATTCGCGAACCTCTGCAGTGTTTGGCTTCAATCAAATGCATACTTACATGCCAATGAACCCGATTCAGGGGGGAGGGGCGCGCCCGATTTTTCCAAACAAAAATACCTTTCTTTTAGCTGTCTCCTGTTTGAAATTGCATCTTCTTCAATAGAAGTCAATGGGGAAATTACATTCTCCAAGATGACTTGCAATATCCTTATGCACACCAGGGGATACTTTATGTCATATAATACATGGTCAAACATTCACCTTTTTCATGAACCACTTAAAACCTTGGTGCATAGCTCTTTCAAATGAAAGAGCGAGCATGTTTGCAAACATGAAAAATAAATATAAAACCTCTAGTGCAAAATTAAACACATCAAAAACCTGTTAGATATTTGTTGCAAACAGATAGAAACCGTTCAGTACAAGTCAGTTTTAATTTTTTTTTAAATGCAGCAGTACCTCAGAATGTGTGCAAACATGCAGAAAGGTTCTAGCTTTGCTCTATCGAAGGAGTGCAAGAAATAAACATATACTCTGTCATTGTTAAGCTATAAAAATAGAGCTGATGAAAGAAAAGCAATGTTTCGTTTGTAGCTTTAAACAGCTGCTTCAATTATGCTCTGTAACCTGGCCTGCCTTTCACCTCGGCTCAGGCAGCAGGTATTGTGACGTCAGAACTCAACTGCAATTTCTTATAATGGTCGCGTTCTGATGTCTTTTTTTATAATCAGCGACTTGATGAGTCACAAGTCTCAGGTTATTGGTGACTGTCGTTTATACAGGAATTACAGAATACCTTGTATTATAACTAAACAAAAACTACAAGTACACAAAAGCAAAGAAAAACAGTAGAAGTACACACGCTTGGGGATACTCTAAATCTCTGAGGGCAGTGGCAAAGCTCTAAAGTTTTCCATGTTCATGTGTGAGTAGCTCTTCCTAGTAATAACAGAATACACAAGTACAAAACACGAAGAAAACAACTGACTCGATAAGTCAGTTATGCATGTTATTGGGAAACTGAGTCCTGTGTGGAGTAAAGGTAAGTGATAGGGAAGAAGGTGAGCAGAAGAAAACAGAGGGATAATGTAAGGCTAGCGAGGAATATTGCGGAACATTGGGCAAAAGTAGAGAAAGGGTTGGCGGTGTGGAGAGGGAGTGGGAGGGAGAAAGCAAAGGCAGTGCATAATTTGTAAATCAATAAGTGCCAAGGCTCTCGTCAAGAGGCCAATGCAACTTGCATCAACATTGCCCATGCAATGCTGCCAATCACAGTAACAACACAATTACTAGCCATCACACTCCTACAAGTGTGACAGTTCGGACTATTCCAGGCCCCCTAAGCTATAAGAATGGCTTGGGTGGCAGGTAGTAGCGACTCGTGGAGGGAGTGCTGTGGGGTGGGGGAGGAGCAGGAAGGGGGGTAGTACACTAAGGAATAGGGCCCGACGGAGATAAGTAAACAAATAAATAAATAAAAGGAATTGTGTTGCGCGCGCTGCATCGCATTTGGCAATGCAGCACGCGCAATTAAATTTGTTTTAACTATTTATTTATTTACTTAGCTCTGTTTGGCCGTATTCCGTAGTTTACTACCCCTCACCCTGTCCCAACCCCACCCGCCCCACCGCCCCGCAGCACTCCCTCCACGAGCCGCTACTGGCTGCAGGTAATAGTCCTTTTAAATGCATATTGGATTGTTAATTAACTGATGTGTGGTCATCTGTAAATTAGCTAGACAGCGCCATCTTGTGGCAGACTGTCACAAGCGCTGATGTTGACAATTAAGAGCCGGTGCTTAGCACCTTAAACCACCGACTCAAATTAAGTACTGGGCATGGGAGGAATAGGGTAAGAGGAAAAGAAGTAAGAGAAATGGGAGAGGGGAGCGGGGAGATATGGGAAAAGAGGCATGGAGGAGAACGGGAAAAGAAGAAAAGGAGGGCTGTAAGACGAGGAAAGGAGTAGAGCTCCAGCAATGAATGGTAGGAGGGGAGGAGACAGAGGGAATGATGTGCAATTATGCAAGTTAGGTGTGAGAAGCTTAACCTTAAACTAGATTTTCTGTGCATGCTGGCATTTTTTTATGCTTTTTTTCAGTTGCCGTTAAAACTACAGTACCAATAGAGCTGCAATGCAAGCTGAGTTACGTACATGTGACGTGACAAAATATGCAATCTGAGGGAAGGAGCAGAGAGAAGAGGGGCAGGTGGGAACTGATTAAGAAGATGTGTGAGGAAGAGGGATAGGAAAATGAAGGGACATAAAACGGGTACAAAGGAAGAGAGAAAGAAAGGAGTATGGATAGAATAGAAATACAAGGCCAGGGCAGGGAACTCATACTGATGGAGTGAAAAACAGGTTTGGAGAAATGGAGTGACTGAGTGTGTGTGTTTACTTTTACCTTACTCCTTCTTCCATGTATCGTCCAAGAACAGTTCCTGCACCCAGTTCCGGCCAAAAGACCTCAATTTAGCCCTAATCCCATTGTCAGCATCCACCCATTTTGTCAATCCCTAATACTTGACCCGCTCTGCCAGCCTCAATGAACAAACCATTGCTTCCATTACAAGTCAATTATTACTAATGCAGTTCAGCTCCACTATCCCTGCATCATTCCTCACTTCAAAAACGTGTTCCCTGCAACCGTGTAGCAGATTCTCATTCCCAGTCTCCAGGATTTCCACTTCCTGACTACTAGTCCATTACCCACCTGCTTGGATTCCCCCCACCAACCCCAGTATCAGCACTGGGTTATCAACCTGTATTTTCCCTATTTATTTAGCGGTGTGTAACTAGTAAATAACTAAACAAGTTAAACATAGTACCCTAAACCCAGAAATCTCTAAAAATAGTCTTACTTCTCTTTGTCAGATATCTTCTTTAAACTGTAATACGAAATGTAATGCCACTTCCTGTGATTTCACTTCTTACAATATCATTATTGTTTGTTTTTTGTGGTGTCACTTCCTGCAATATCATGATTGATTCTTTTCTATTTTACAATATTTTTTTTAGTGCTTAACATCAGATTCGCAAAAGGAGGCAGCATAATTATTTCTGGAATATGGCTTGCGAATTTGGGTGAAACCTTGCCTGCAGAATTGTCTTTTAGACTAGGCACACGCCATGTAGGTGAGCAGGCAGACAGTCTGATAATGTGTGCCAGGCCTCAGTGGTTTTTAGCATAATTGTTTCGCTTTGTTTTATTGGATTTGTAATGCGCAAGCATGGCAGAGTCACATTTAGGCCTGGGTTTGTGGTAAATCGTGATTCTTTTCTCAGTGTAAAAGCGCGATGTTTACAAAAATTACAGGCTTTACACAAAATTCATTTTACTGGTTGAGCAGAAAATATCTAGCGGGCATGACGCACCCTAGATTCACAGTTCCCTGGAGACCCTGACTGCTCAAATCAGTCTCCCGCAGGCAACAATTAAACAACCAGTGACAGGGAATGGAGGGAGGGGGATATGCAAAACACAGTGCAAACAGATATGAATTGTGTAAGATTTCGCTTGCTTAATAACAATCTTACTCTGATCTAGCCAGATTCAGGGTCTAGAAGAGGTTAAGTGCTAGTAGTGACAATCAACTTTACGTTGCTATTAGTGACAGTTTTCTCATTTTGTTTCCATGTTATCCAGCATGTGGACGTTACATATTTGTGGTAATTTCCAGAAGTTGTGACAATAACACCATAACACCTCACACCAATTACCACAAGAAATTGTGAAAGTTTACGGTTGCCCAAGTGAGGATGTGTAAATGAACAATAGCTCTCATCGGTTATTCCCCATAGTTACTGACCTGCCACTGGGCGAAGTAATAACTGGCGATAACACTGATACACCCGCAAGCATGAGTGCCGGATTAACCGGCAGGGTCTTAAGCGGGCCCAAATATGAACAACAGTTACGTTTACCAAGCGGAAATTGCACAGGCTATTCCCAGACATGGCAACATACCCGATTAGGGCAGGAATCCAGGGGTTTAGCTTCTACTGGTGCACCAGGTGCAGTGGCACCGGGGCCCAGAGGCCCACTGGACCATGGTTATTGTTGTACTTTGTAATTCACACAGCAGCTGGTCTAGTTCCTTCCTTGCATTTGGGCCCATGACACACAAACCAAGCTAGCGTGGGCACTGCTGATTTTTAAAGCCAAAAATTGCCATATTTCAGATTTTCACTGCCTAAACTTGCATCAACTTCGAGTTGATAGGAAACACACATTCCTCCGATTTATTTTCAAATTCTGCTGTTCCTACTGCCAAGTGCTGTCCTGCATCTTCTGCAACTTCCTGTGCATTTAACTTCTTATGTGGGTAAAGTCAGTTCTGACGTCAATCCCAAGTACAATTACCAAAGGCACTAAAATGCTGCTGTTGTTGCTGACAAGCCAGACAAGAACCAGTAGGGCTGCCTGTGTGGCATGAGGCCCAGTGCAAGGAATTGGTTCTGCCAGAAAGAAGTTTCTCATGCGTACGGACTACATCCATGAAGACGGACCAAGAGGTAATGGCTAGACACTGACCCTACTCCTTCCAAGATGGATACACCCTCCCCCCCCAAAAAAAAAATATTTGGGGAAAGTAAAGTGTATTTATTTACAACTAACATTTCTATACAATATTTACTGTTAAACTGGCAAGGAAATAGAACATTGTTTTAAAACAACCAACGATCTTAAAAAAAAAACACTTTCATTTAAATAGATTTATACCTACTCCACCCTCCAGAGATCTGAAGGCAGTGGCGTAACGAAATTTGAGGTACATGCAGCCACGCCCCCCCCCCCCCCCCCCCCACCGCCTCGCCCAGCGGTTTTTTCTGGTCCCGTCTCGATCCACAGGACCAAAAAAAAATGGTCAACACACTGGTCATTTTAAAAATGACACATCTGGCAGCGCTAGACTGCCCAAAGGGTCAGTCCAACAGTGCTCCGGACACAGGGGTCATTGACCCGGGCTCCCCATCCTGTTTCCATAATCTAACAAACCATTCAGGTCAATCACTGTGGGTCAGCTGTACATTAATCGCACTCTTATCTACATCAAATGTATGGATATGGTGTTTTTTGTTGTTGTTGCCATCACCATCCGTGTTTTTTAAGGGTTGGTGGGTACCTCCGAAAATCCAAGAGGCTGAGGCCCCAGGTCCCTGTTTTTTTATATCCCCGCGGCCAATCATCAATCCCTGCAACCAAATCTAAAGCGCCTTGATGCCAGTGGGGAGAGCTCCCTTGGGTGCTTAGTTCTCCAAGAGTAACTCCCATTGGACGTTGGCCCACTAGAGAATACTTCACTTCACACGGCCCAGGACCGCCACTGTTTGTTAATGTGGTATATATCATTCATGCATATTTTGCGTAGAGGGACTGCAGGGCGCCGAAGTGAACACCGGTGGCGAGATGAGATGACTGAACGAGTAACACCATGACAAGCTTCTGCGTTTGATCTTTCCAAATGTTAAAAGCGATGGCTCGCGCTGCCTTAAAACGCCTCCGGGGGGGAGGACCGGAGTGTGAACCCTTTAAAAGGAAAATAAATTGCTGGCAGACCCCGTCAGCCGCCTGAAGCGTGTTTATTTTCAAAGCATTATCGCACACAATGCCGTGCAGGCTGCGGGTCTCGCTGCTGTGACCGGTGTGAGGGAAAAGGCCCTCGTGCGCCGGAGGATGTTAAAGGCTGGTGAGAGAGGCGGGGGAGGGAGCGAGAGCGAAAGCAGAGCGGGCGACCGCCAGGAATGTAAACTTTGGAAATCATAACATTTTACGGCAGCCCCTGAAACCCCCGGGGCGACCGGAGCGAGAGCGGGGCTGAGAGAAAGAGCGCTGCGCGCGGAGACATCACGCGCTCTCACGTGGCAGGTCTCCGAGCGACGCGCGCGCCTGCTATCCAGCTGCACGAGACAACAGCAGTGTTTTATCAAACGGAAGCTGCAGGGTGCAATTAAGGCAAGCTATCTGCTGACACGTCTTTCTTTGGGCAAACTGCGCTGCGATCTGTGCAAACAGTTGGGCTCACACTCTCCCCCCAACGGGTGGGGCTGGCCCGGTGGCCCCAGGGCTTTAAGTGGGAGAAAAAAACTAGAGGGTCTATAAAGGGGCGTGGCCAATGTAATTAAGGGCGTGGCTTAAACACTTAAGCTAAAAAATCTGTGCTTAGCATAGTGTGCAGCCAGACTTGTATTTTTCTGTTTCTGTCATTGCATCCAGATATATGATACTACAAGTAACATCATACCTACAACAAGTCAGAACTATTGGCTTTGTCAATGGTCGTTAGTTGCATAAGATAAATAAGCAGCAACTTTGGCTTGTATATAATATTGAAAAAGCTTCCACTTACAAACCCTGGTGACACCACGACAATGTTGCTGCTCCTGAGTTTCAAAAAGAGAAGGGAAATCCAGAGAGAAAATGACTCTCTTTAAAAGATTTCCCTTCCCCTACAAAGGTAACCCGGCATGACGTCATGCAGTAACTTCTCCACTAGTGAGAGTACACAGTGGGAGCAGTGCATGTCGATGTGCCTGCTTTCACTACAGTACGGAAAAAACTGGACCTCCTGTGACAGGGCTAAAAACAGCCCGATAGAGACCCGTTTCGAGTCCCCTTTTAAAAAACCGCCGTTGCTCAGACCCGATGAGACCCGACCTACTTAAAGCCCTGGCTGGCCCACATGCTCTGAGGCCATTGGATGCACCCTTTCTTCTGTTGTACACCCCTCCCCTAAATCCCAACTAAAACCCATGCTTACTCTCTCTCCCAGTATTGGAACCTGCAGGCTATAGACAAGGTTGGTGAGATAGCTCAGTGAGTTAAGTGTTTGCTGTGTACAGCTTCATCCTTCTGAGATCTGTGCCTTTCTTTGAGCGGAGTTCAGGGACATCTTAAGGATTTTGGGGGCTCGGGGCCAAACTTATTTTTGGGGCCCCTGTTTGGAAGAGCTTTGAATTCATGATCCAGTTACAGCTCTTTCAGTCCAGGTCACTGGCAGTGCACAGGCACACTTGTCCAAATTCTGAGTGTGTTTACATCTAATATTCAGAGATGGTGAGGTGTTTCCAATATTGTAACAGAGAAGCAGCTGCCTAATATTACTGCAAATCTCTGCGACACCCTCCCATTTCTCATATGCGAGGTCCTGTTTTGATCTAAAAATAATTTTTAAAAACATTTTCATGGATGTTGCATGAAACAAACCCATTTTCTGCAAAATATCTGTAAATAGATTCTCACACATCACCCACATTAAAAATAAATGAAAGGAAAACGATATTTACAACCATCCGTTTACCACATTTTCAAGGTAATCAGGGCAAAAATCTCTGTAGAACAGCGCTGGTGCTATCAGGGGCCCTCTTGAAAGGCTGGTCCCTGGGCCATAACCCACTTTGCTAATGCCTTAAAATGTCTCTGGCGAGTTATTGCAACATATGTTATTTATGTTGCCACAATGTGACAAAACTGTGACAGAAAGTGCCCTCAAGATAAATGAATGGATGGGTGGAACAGGGTGCACCGATCACAGAATATACAGGCTGCTTACCGATTCATGTTTTTTCTCATATGATATCAGGCCCGGACTGACCATTGCGGGCACCGGGCAATCCCCCGGTGGGCCGCACGGGTGGGGGCCGGTTTTGGGCCCCTGGGGGACGTTTTTGTTACTGTTACAGGGCCGTTTTTGTAACAAAATCAGCGAAAACCGTCCCTGGCAAAGAGCGCGGTCGCACCCTCAAACCCACCCCCCCCCCACTGGGGGGAGGGGGGCCGGCCGAGCACTTTGCCAGGCCAGGTTTCGGTTCCCAGTCCAGCCCTGTATGATATTGAAAGCATGCACCACCTTTGGATGGAATTCACAAACAACTAGAGAGGCCTGATGTATGTAGCCATTTTGCAGTCACAAAACCTGCGATTTGAAAATGACAGGGTTTGCTACTGAAAAAGTGTTTTTTTAAAATATGTGTTTAACCCATTCTGTGATTCAGTAACAAGTTATTCGCAAAATAGGTTTAGAAACCCAGAATGAATCGCTATTTGGAAGGGACGTGTTTAGGACGTCCCTTCCAAAAAGCCATTTGTTAAAGTATGTATCAATGTTTTGCAACTAAAATCCTGTCACAAACATTACATTTTTATCAGGGCTACAGAGGAGGTGTAAACCAGTTTGCAAACGGGAAAGTGCCCCATTGGGACCCCTTCCCCTTTGTGAATATTAAAAAATAGTTTGCTGAAGAGCAGCCAGTGGTCCATGGAACCACTGTCAATTCTCAAACAAGCAAGCAACAAACAAAAACCTTTTCTATTTAAATGTAGTTCTGTTTCCTCTAATGAAAACGTGCTGCATTATAAAAAAAAAGTTAACTTTATTCAAAATATGATCACAGAGATGGTGGTCTGCTGATCCCAGCAGGCCACTATTCCTGTGTTGACATCCAATAATAGTGAGTTGCAATTTGCCAACTATCTCATGAATCTTAATAAGGTAGGTCAGATTATTGATACTCAATTTAAGTGTAGAGCAGAGTTGACCTATCAGGGATTTAAACATGTAGCCTTCCAATACACAGTATATATCATCGGTGAGCATAACTTACTAAGCCATCTTTGCCTGCTTTATCAAGACAATTCTTTTTCCCCTTCGGGCTTCCGTGTGTTCAGTGGCAGTGGGGTAGGTTTTGGTGGAGTGGTCGTATGTGTTTGTTTGGGGATTGTTTGAAGTAAGCCTAATACACAGCAAAAAAGCACAATACAAAATGTGTTGCTAAGGAGGAGAGATAGGAGGGGAGACCAGCGCACCTGGGATGCAAGGATGGGACAGACCATTGACCATTATGGCAACAGGGTGATCGCCGCAGTGGTCAAGCTACATTAAAACCTTTGGGCAGCTCCACCGGAGGGATAATAAAGTTCACTCCTCTGTAGGTGCTCCGATTCCACAATAACAAGTGGTGTGTCTAAATCTGCATTTAGCTGAACGCTTCTGTATGGCAGCCCCTCTCTCCCTTTTACTTTCAGAACAAAGCCACAGTTGACAGGAGTGTGCAGGGCTGTTGGAGGGACTTCTCTCAGGGCCTCTAGAAGGCATCTAGTCTGGGTCACTTCAGGCTTTTCAGTCGTCCCTGCATAAAACACGTGATTTAACAAACAGGGCCTGTTATCCAGAGAGTTACTCGTGAACAACGTTTTCCTTGAGGATAAGAGTCTTCATTTCCTTCCCGAAGAGGAGGCATTATGGAGCTAGAGATGAGGGAGAGCATAGTTCAACCTGCCATTAGGCTGTTCACCTTGGAGAATGCCCACTATTGACATCACACAGAAACACGGTTCAGTGAAAGGTGAGGGGGGAGCAGGGCTCAGGGACGGGTGAATGAGGAACAGATGAACAATTACACCAGCGACCCCAAGCCGCTTTCTAGCGTGAAAGATTTTCCTAACACAAACCTCGTCGTGCATGATCGCACCATAAGATTAATCCTCATGTCGGCGCGCGGCTGCTGCTGAGTGCATAATGAATGGCGTGTTCTCCTGCGCGCGACCCACGCAGCCTTCACGTATCCAGTACTGAGTGATTTAGCAGGAAGCTCTGCGGCACAAGAAGCAGTCTACAGCACAATATAGAGCATGCATTCATTCTCTATGTAGGGCAAGAACGTGCAAGACAATAATCTCCCCATTTATACGTGTGAGAACGGGCTCTACTAAGAGGCAGGTGTGCAATCACATTCGTAACAACCCAGGCAAACTAAAGCCTTACAGTCTACATACATTCACAATTCAGAGCGTGAAGGAGCCTAATGTAAAATCTCTCCTCTGATGGATATTTTTAAGTTGACTGAGACAATAAAGAAGTTAACAATAATAAAACATTTCAATCCCTGTAAAGCCCATTTGGCCACACAACAAGGACTAGGAATTGGTGTTTGAAGTTAAATGGTTTATTGCAAATTAATGATCAAACCAACATATCTGAATATCAAAAGAATATTAAAATGATACAGGATTATATTTGATAAACTGAAATCTCACAGTAGGTTCAGTCTCCATAGGATAAGGTGTGAAATAATCACAGCCTCGACAAAATAGAAAACAAGAAACATAAATAGATGTTCCATTAAGAAACTCTGATATTCCCCCTAAACCTGAACAAGTTCTAGAGTCATCTAATCAAGGTTCTAAGTTTAGAATAAGGATGGTTTCTAGAGTGGAGTTTCAAGGAAATTCAGAAATGCAAGAAGGTGTCAGCAAAGTAAAGACTCCAGTAGAAGTCTTCCAGGATAGGAATAAGTGTTCAGCGTAAAGCTTTACACTTGCAAGAATAAAGGAAGCAGAGAGGTCTATACCACTCAAAGTCCAAGGGAAATCTGCCTTAACTTGTAACAGTGTGAACATTAGTAAAAACATGCAGAGACTTCAGCATTAGTCGAATCTCTTCCCACCCCTCCAGGAACAAATCAGCTCCAACCTTACATTTTACATTTGAAACATTACCAGACTTTCCCGTCCCACAGAATTTGGACAGTTGTTGTAACCTTGAACATCCCTTTGTTCCTAATACACGATGAATAGGAGGCTTCATCTGCTCATTAGGTCTCAACATTTTTGCCAAGGTTTCTCTTCACAGGCCTTACTATCAAGAAACTAGTACAAACAACAATACTCCTTTTCGCTAACTAATGAAACCTTGAGAACGCACCTGCAAAGGAAAAGACCAACTGATAGAGCAAAATATATTTCCATTTAAGGCCTCTAGTCAGGCTGACTTTAACAAAGCATTTAATGTGCACTTTAGTTTCGTGGTTATACGTGCACGAGTATAACTTCTAGCAACTGCAAAATGTCAGCAAAGGAATACATGAGTACTTTAGCAAATAAAATTTGAAGTGTAAATGTAAAAACGTGATTAAAGAATACATAATTCATGTTATGTTGAACATTAGTGCACATGTTTATATATCTCTAAGTTCTACATCGAATATATTTGTTAAAGCACACAGCAAATATAATGTCACGTGCAAGTATATGATTGCACTCCTTGTGATGCATAATGGTAGGGCCTAAATTATGCAGCTCCAAAATCTACCGCCACTTTTTAAGATGCGAACCCCAGCACGTTCAATTCAATAAAGCTATCTCTGACAGTCTTGCCAAAAACAATTCCCACAAATATTTCTTACTTCCTCCTCAAAAACCTCAGATTCCATATTCTTCACTCCTGTTGCCCCTTCGCGCTGATCTTCTCATCCTATAGCATGACCTGACAAACCATAACATCATTGTTGCTAACAGACCAACAAAAACCTACCTCAAAGCACCTGCACGTCAGCGACTTAAATCACATGTCCATAGTGCTACACAACTATCCTAGCAACATTGCCTATCTTTGGCAAAAAAACTCTACCATAAACTAGCTTCTTATAAACCTACCACAATAACCTATCGGCCCCCAAAAGGGCAATTTGCCAACCTCAGCCCCCCTTGTCCAACCACTCAGCTCAGATAGCCTTTTATAGGGATGGGTGAGAGAGACAAAACCAGGCTTAACCTCGTCTGATTGGCATACTGGCGACTTATTTACTGACTGCTCCAATGGGGCCGCCTATCAAAGTGGTGACCCGGCCAGCACCCCTTGCCTGAAAAACCCAGGGAAGAGCTCCTCTAATTGCCTCCCCATAAATCTAAATGGGTTAAGTGGCACAACCCAATAACCACCACATTTATTAGTGTGAAAATGGCTGATTAATGAGAGAGTTGCCCAAGCACATGACTAACAACACTGGCTAACATTTTACAAACTATATAGATATAGCCTCACTAAACATTCACATGTCTAACCACCCCCCTTGAAGAAGTTAACCACCCATTAAACTAAACTCTTCCCAAAAGCTTCTCCCAAAACTAGCCTTAACAGATCAACCATACAATGCCTCCTTGCCCAACACCTACTTCCAAAAATACTGCTTACTTTTTCCTCAACAACCTCAGACTCCCTATCCCCGCCAGATCAAGCTGATACACCTGGCCTTTAGTATGACCAACCATAACATCATTGTGGTTACAAAACCAGCAATAACCTGCCATCCTGAAAAAAAATCCTCAAAGATTTTTTCAGCCCTCCCCTCAGTACAACTTCTCCATTAATGATACCCACTAGTCCCTCAACTCAATCAGGCACAATTATATTCCTTTAAACAACAGATGTGCTCATTCTTCCATAAAAAAAACCTCTTACTCTTGTCTAATCAGATCTCCCTGTGTCTTAATCCTTCAATCACCTCATCGCTGCAAAAAGTCCTCATATTTCTATTCACTTTCCACCATGCCTTAACAATTGCTGCGGGCCTCAGTGCGCCTCACCAAACACGCCACACAATCAACTCCTGCCATTCCAAAGATGTTTCAGCCCATAACCTTTTGAGCACCTTATGTCCCTCTTTATGTTCTTTAACAAAGCGAAGCCTTTCAATTGTACTAAATCAAATCATTTCCCCCAAAGTGAATATTCAGTGCATCTGCACAACCCCGCTCTTTAAACAAATTCTCTAACACGGGAAATAGCGGGCCCAGCGCATCAGTCCTCTATTCAATCATTTTATCTGTACGCTGTTATCATGGAAACCAAGTTGTTTGCTGAAAGGTGACTGTTCTGCCTGCCTGGATGCCCACTTAATGAAAGACTGTCTGCAAATATAGGCAGTGATCACACCGTTTCCAGGTATGGAAACACAACCTTGAAGGAACCAGCAACAGAAAAAATAAACATGCACGATTTACAAAGTACATGATTCCAGCCTAATGTATTCCTAAAGGCATCTGCCTCACTGAACAACCTCTAACCCGTCTCTATTACAGCTCGTATTCTGAAAGAACGAGCTACAGACTCACAGGCGGACCTAACCTAGACAAATCCCCACGCAAGACTTCCAGAAGCTGAAAACTAGTCAGCTTTGTTCTAGCTGCAGGGAGGAAAATTTGCCACCACATCTCCAGCACTGGCTGCTAAAAAAGCATACCAACCTACCACTGGACATATCGCCTTAATGGGGCATCATCTCAAATACACTGCCCGGCCCGACCTCTTTGATCAGTTGTTGATGTCCTCAGCACCACTGTGATCCCACATCATCAACTATATCCTGCCTAGCCAGCCAATCTGCTCCTCTTCCATTTAACAGGTCAAAGAATAAACACATCACAGTCACAAAAGATCTTCTCTCTGCTATCAAAACACACGACACCCAATACTGACTACACTCGTTGTTGTAATTGGTCTCAATTGCGTAGTGCCTGCAGACTCTCTCACCCATCCCTCTAAAGCTTTTGGTAACTGTTAAGTTTCTGCACTACAACCAAACTATCCACATTGAAAAGAACATTTTTATATCTAAAATACCTATCCCAAAGCACCAATGCCACCAAAACATGAAAAAAAAACGCCACACTTTACGCTTCCAAGACTCCAGCCACTGTTCCATACACCACTTTTCCTGCCAAGATAGACTAAAACTGCTACCTCCAGCCACATCTAAAAAAATCTGAATACTCCATTTTACCTAATCTCCAAAGATCCACAAGGGAAATCTGCTGACAAACTTAGTGTGTGATGTGATAGAAAATTACCCATGAGCTACAGCCAAATGTTCTCCCCGTCCGAACAACTCGAGAAGCAAAATTGAGGTATACTAAGAATACTTCCATGGACCTCAGCTCCACGTTCTTTCTAGTCAATGTGTCCTCTAACAGTGCAAGCATCACAAACTATTTTTAGTGGGTCATCCTAGCCTCCAATGCCACTGAATCCATCTCAATTGCACAGATTTGTGATGACTGTCATTGGAACAAATGTTTTTTTTCTGCTGCCAAAGGCATCCATGCTCTCATATTACCCTATGTAAGGTATCTAAAGCCTTTTGACAAATAACCTGATCCTCAAACACTCCAAAAACAAAATATTCAAAATAATGCAGCACCACATTATAACCAGTTAAAACACAAAATAAACAATGTAAAAGTGAACTGAACTGTTCAAACAACAAACATGAAATGGAACACCATAATGGTAAATCTTTGTCTACAAACACTTGGGATGAACACTGTATTCCTAGCAACCCATAGTCCTTCAGATGTACTGAGTGGCGATTTTACATCACACTTAGCGATGAAGACCCTGGAGCCTGCTGACCTCTCCAATGCTGTTGCATCATCCACTGAAGTGTAATGTACAGAGCTTCATTCTTCCACTATAAAATCTTCCACTGGCTGCCCTTTTGGCCATGACAGATGCTGTATTAAGCAGAATGTTCCCTTTTTCTTTTATAGGTAGAACTCTGATTGGTGACACTATCACAACCTCCGGGGGCCAATCATCGAAAGGTCAGTCGATTATTCTTTCACACTCTTCTTCCAAGAGCTTTGCTTTAATGACTTCAAGGTGCTCTTTAACTGAACTCAAACTTTCAGCACACTTGTTAACTTTGTCTAACTTGTCGTTAAACACAACTTCATCTTGGCAATTAGGATACAATTGTAGCCAATATCATAAAACTTCCAGTTTAACTTAATTACTTGCCCCCTTTCCATCTACCTGCTTTCTACTACCATTTTCCAGTGGAGTCCTGGCGTTTCTTGGTGGCCAATTCCCAGTAGAGTTTTGTGCTCCCCACCACAGTGCCCAGTCACAGAGATCTTGTCAGTCCTCCCCCCCTGTGAGGTGAGCATGGTTCAGTGTGAGCTTGCTGGGCCATGTAGGTGGCTGAGGTTTGTGAGTGAATGCAACTCTCACCATGCTCTGGGCTACACCCCCTTCCCAGCATGCCCTCACTTCCCTCCTTCTGACTCTGCTTCCCTGTGGGGGGGTGTGCCTGTGCTGACAAGATGGCTGACAGTGGAGTCCTGGTGTTTGTTGGTGGCCAGTTCCCAGTAGAGCGTTGTGTTCCCCACTTCAGTGCCCAGTCACAGAGATCTTGTCAGTCCTCTTCCCCTGTGAGATGAGCATGGTTCAGTGTGAGCTTGCTGGGCCATTTGTGTGGGTGGGTATTGTGAGTGACTGCAACTCCCAGCATGCTCTTGGCTACACCCCCCTTCCCAGCATGCCCTCACTTCCCTCCTTCTGACTCTGCTTCCCTGTGAGGGTGTGTGCCTGTGCTGACAAGATGGCTGACAGTGGAGTTCTGTTGTTTGGTGGCGGCCAATTCCCAGGACAGCCTTGTGCTGCACACAAAGGAACGCAGTCCCAAAGTACTTGCCAGCCCATTTCCAGCTCCTCTGAGGTGAGCATTCTTCAGAGAGGTGTTGATGGTGCAATTGTGAGGGGGGCATTTTCTGTGACAACAACCCCATCATGCTTTGGTATACACTCACTTCATCAGCATACCCACTCTTCCTTTCTGTCAGTCAGTTTCACTGTGAGATAGTGGTTGTGGTGGCAGGGATGTCTGACAGAGTTGACTCAGATTAGTGCCACTGCCTTGCCCTATTTGTTCGTAGGTTTGTACATTTCATGACACAGTTACAAATCACTATGATGTGGCCATTATTGTGTTTGTCTGACTAGCATCGACTTCTTGGGCTGATTGACTTTTGTTTACTATGTCTTTGCTATCAGTGCATGGTTTCTCTGTCCCCTTAACAGTGATGTGTGTGTATTGCGACACAATATTGGGTATATTGGTTGTGTACTCACCAGGCTCTGGTATGTCAGGTAGGCCATGGATGCCCTCTGGTGGTAGGGTGTCCCGCACCTTCTCCTCCCAGGACCTGAAGTACAGTGGTTTGTCAGGAGGGCCACTGCCAGTGATCTTGCTCAAGGCGTGTTCCTTCTGGAGGAACTTCTTGACCATCCTGCGCACGTCATACCACCTGTTCTGGATGTCGGTCTTTGTGCGATACGCTGGTGCTTGTGCGTTCACCTTGTCCACGATCCTGTACCACATCTTGGTTTTCTGTGACATGGGGGTCCTTTGTACCAATATGCCAAACAAATGTGGCTCCACTGTGAGGATCTCATCTACCAATATTTCTAACTCTGTGTCTGTGAACAGTGGATTCTTCTTAGGGGGCATGGTGATGGGTGGTGGTGAGGAGTGATGTGGGTGGGTGGGTATGTGGGTGCAAGTGATATGGGTGTCTGTTTTGATAGGTGTATGTGTGAGAGCTTTTGGAGGGGTACTGATGGTGTGTGGGTTGTGTGATGGGTGAATTGTGTGTGTGTCTGTGGTTGGTGTCTCAAGTTGTTCTGTGCTGGCTGCTCTGTTGTAGTTGCAAAGGATCATGGTAGTGTATTTTTGCCTTTACATGGGTGGAGTTGTGGGTGTGTCTTTGTGCGATTTTTTATTTTTATTTATTGACTTTGCCATTGCTTGACTGGTCCTTTCTTTGTGTTTTTGCCATTGTTTTTTGTAGGCATGTAGGAGACGTCCTTCTGACCAAGTCCGACGCTCATGTTGGCTTGTGCGGGCTGCTCCGTGCCTTTTATGCAGATTTGGTTCTGTGTTGTATGTGAATCGATCGCAGTGGTCTCCCTCGCTTCAGTTACATTTTCGGTCTGTGTCGGTCATGCGGCTTGGGCTCTGTGCGAATCGGTCTGTTTTTATGCGTTTTGCATCATACTGTGTGTGTCGGACGTCGCGGGTACGTATCGGTCGGGTACAGTCTGGGTTCGTATTGGTCGGTGCGGCACGTGTCCATTTTCCGTCTGGATAGCTGAAATATGTACGGCTCGGTCGTACGGCTTGTTTTCCGTACGGCTCAATCATAGATCACGGACTTTGCATCGTACTGCACGGGTCGGACGGTGCTGGTAGGTGTCGGACGGACTCCGTTCCGGGTACGAGTGAGTCGGGCTGATTTCCGACCTGAATCGGAAGGCCCCTATGTGTTTTGCCAGCACAGACTGCGGAAGCACTCAAAATCTGTAGAGAACAGAGGGCAACTCTCTCAGGAGATTTAATAGAAGCTTAGCATCTTTTCCCCCATTACAAGCCAAGACCTTTGCAAGATAGTAGTTGATATAAGTCGGAAGATGAAACAAAAGTTTCCCTCTTGGAGACCTGTCTTTCACAGTGCAGGAGCATAGAACGCAATATACTCATGCTACACAACCATCAATCCATAACATAATGTAAGGACCAGGTACAGCATAATATATTACAGAGCATAGAAGTACAGCAGAAAAGCAGAACATAATCACAAAACACAACATATCAGTGTAACGTTACATAACAACACAGTAAAGCATAACAACCTAATACAGCATAACTGTGGGAAGGATGGGCGGAAATTAAATCTAGGAGGCTTGATGTGTTTCTCAATCTTGGTGGTTTATTAAACAATAGTCAGTTTCATGTGAGAGTGACAGGTTGAAGGAGTATTCAGCTCTTCAGTCTTTACTCCTGCTTGTCTTCTTCTCTTACTCTTTAGGTCCGTCCCTCTTTGGTGATGTGTCCCAGGATCTCAGGGAAGAAGACAGGAAGATGGTGGTAAGTATTACTATACCTGAAAGAGGCACGTTAGTGATAGATTCCTTACCTTGGAATATTCCCCAGGCGTCAGACTAGATCCGGAAAGTTTTCTGCTTAGCAGTACCCCTGTGGGCTGGTAGGTGGCGCTGTGCGGCTCCATGTCTGCCACTGGTGACGTGAGCACCGAGATGACGTCATGGAGACTACTTAGGTGCTACCCATGCGCGCTGACGTCAGTTCTTTCTTTTTCCGCGCCGAAAGCTGAGATCCGGATTGAGCACGTTCCTCGGTCATTTTTTTACCACTTTTTTGAGACTTTTGTCTCCTTTTCTTGTCTTCTGGTGCACTTAGGGATGCCCGGCTTTAAGTCTTGTGGGTGGTGCCACCATAATATGTCTGTGGCGGACCCCCATGATGTGCCTCTACTGCCTTGAGACCAACCATGACTCCCGGGACTGCCATGCCATGGCTCCGAAGGCCTTGCCTTGCGGGAGCGGCACCGGAAGTTGCTGGAGGTCCGGCACTCTGGGTCTAGGGGCCGTTCAGTGGGACTGGAGCCTTTGGTCCTCAGGCTCTAAGTCTTCACCTTCGGATTCTGGTAAGCAACACCATAAGAAGATGTCGAAGAAGCATGTTCGCTCTCTGACGTCCCCCCGTCGCTCCTCGGAGGCTGGCAAGGGGGACAGGGGCTCCGCCCCTGCGGCTCCTCCGGAGCCTGGGAGTCCTGCGGCCTACCCGCTATACCCGGGTCCATCGGCGACTCCCGAACAGATTCAAGAGTTTCTTGCTGCCATGGACCACTTGTTTAGGCCTCGGGCTCCCACCGGCGTGCCTGTGGGCCCCACGGTCCTGTGTCCAGATCCTGTTGGTCCAGCGGCACTGCCTCTGGCGCCGGCCCTGGAGCCACTGGATCCAGTGCCCTCGGCCAGGGTGCCAAAAGGTGCAGCACCGCTGGCTCTGGCCCCGGTGCTGCCCTTGGCTCCGGACCCAGTGCCACCCCTGGCTCCACCACAGGTGCCACACTGGGTGCCGTTTATCCCGCCCCTGCCCCGGTTCTCAGACCATTTAGTTCCAACCTGGGATCCACATTGGGATGCAGCTCGGGTTCGGCCATGACCGGCGCCATTCCTGGTGTCGCTAGCCCTCTCTCCGGCTCCGGTCCTGCCGCCGCGGCCGGCTCCTTCTACTCTGGAGCCGGATGAAGACTGAGACGGCCCTGAGGACCCAATTGTGCGGCAGTGTGACTCCGAGCAGGATTGGGTAGATGACCCTCAAGATGTGGGTGACCTTGATGTGTCTTCTGACCCGGGGTTTGCCTGCCCTCTGCCTACTATGGAGGAGGGCGCTTTCTATGCTATGGTGCTGCATCGAGCTGCGGAGGCTCTCCATCTCGACCTCCCTATGGTGACACTTAAGACCAACCTCCATACGGAGGTGCTCCAGACGGCGTCTATGTCGTCCGAACTGCTGCTCTCTTTCAATGAGGCCCTTACCAAAGTCCTCTTGGGCACTTGGTTGCGGCCGGCCTCGTCAGCACCGGTGGATAAGAACGTCGCTAGGCGTCGTCGCCCAGGGGCCTGGTGACCCTGTTTTCTTAACCACTCACCCCACGCCTGAAAACCTGGTCATTCAGGCCTCGATGTCGCAGAGTGCCTTTCCCACTGCTCCGCCGGATAAGGACTCTAAGAAGCTGGACCAATATGCCCCATGCCGGTGGGATATTTACAACAAGGGGTGGTGAGGGACAGAGTCTCTGAATTAAGCAGAATACTCTCACCCAGTCAAAAGATCAGGGCTAGATCCAACACCGTTTTTTAGCTCATTGCACCATCCCAGTTTCAGAACCTGGCTGTATGCAAATTAGTCTGTTCCTGTCCCAGTGCATGATGGGAATAGGGCAAACCAAACTATAAAAGCCAATTCTTACACTGGGAAGGAAACAAGCTTCCGGGGACCGGTTTCTGGCATTACAGCCGTCTTCGGCCCGGCTTGCTTGAATCCTGATGGTGCAATGAGCAAGGGACTCATGTCTGAGTATACCCTTCCACGCTTAGGGTGGACAAAAATATTTACAACAAGGGGTGGTGAGGGACAGAGTCTCTGAATTAAGCAGAATACTCTCACCCAGTCAAAAGATCAGAGCTAGATCCAACACCGTTTTTTAGCTCATTGCACCATCCCAGTTTCAGAACCTGGCTGTATGCAAATTAGTCTGTTCCTGTCCCAGTGCATGATGGGAACAGGGCAAACCAAACTACAAAAGCCAATTCTTACACTGGGAAGGAAACAAGCTTCCGGGGACCGGTTTCTGGCATTACAACCGTCTTCGGCCCGGCTTGCTTGAATCCTGATGGTGCAATGAGCAAGGGACTCATGTCTGAGTATACCCTTCCACGCTTAGGGTGGACAAAAATATTTACAACAAGGGGTGGTGAGGGACAGAGTCTCTGAATTAAGCAGAATACTCTCACCCAGTCAAAAGATCAGGGCTAGATCCAACACCGTTTTTTAGCTCATTGCACCATCCCAGTTTCAGAACCTGGCTGTATGCAAATTAGTCTGTTCCTGTCCCAGTGCATGATGGGAACAGGGCAAACCAAACTACAAAAGCCAATTCTTACACTGGGAAGGAAACAAGCTTCCGGGGACCGGTTTCTGGCATTACAGCCGTCTTCGGCCCGGCTTGCTTGAATCCTGATGGTGCAATGAGCAAGGGACTCATGTCTGAGTATACCCTTCCATGCTTAGGGTGGACAAAAATATTCACGACAAGGGGTGGGGAGGGACAGAGTCTCTGAATTAAGCAGAATACTCTCGCCCAGTCAAAAGATCAGGGCTAGATCCAACACCGTTTTTTAGCTCATTGCACCATCCCAGTTTCAGAACCTGGCTGTATGCAAATTAGTCTGTTCCTGTCCCAGTGCATGATGGGAACAGGGCAAACCAAACTACAAAAGCCAATTCTTACACTGGGAAGGAAACAAGCTTCCGGGGACCGGTTTCTGGCATTACAGCCGTCTTCGGCCCGGCTTGCTTGAATCCTGATGGTGCAATGAGCAAGGGACTCATGTCTGAGTATACCCTTCCACGCTTAGGGTGGACAAAAATATTTACAACAAGGGGTGGTGAGGGACAGAGTCTCTGAATTAAGCAGAATACTCTCACCCAGTCAAACGATCAGGGCTAGATCCAACACCGTTTTTTAGCTCATTGCACCATCCCAGTTTCAGAACCTGGCTGTATGCAAATTAGTCTGTTCCTGTCCCAGTGCATGATGGGAACAGGGCAAACCAAACTACAAAAGCCAATTCTTACACTGGGAAGGAAACAAGCTTCCGGGGACCGTTTTCTGGCATTACAGCCGTCTTCGGCCCGGCTTGCTTGAATCCTGATGGTGCAATGAGCAAGGGACTCATGTCTGAGTATACCCTTCCACGCTTAGGGTGGACAAAAATATTTACAACAAGGGGTGGTGAGGGACAGAGTCTCTGAATTAAGCAGAATACTCTCACCCAGTCAAAAGATCAGGGCTAGATCCAACACCGTTTTTTAGCTCATTGCACCATCCCAGTTTCAGAACCTGGCTGTATGCAAATTAGTCTGTTCCTGTCCCAGTGCATGATGGGAACAGGGCAAACCAAACTACAAAAGCCAATTCTTACACTGGGAAGGAAACAAGCTTCCGGGGACCGGTTTCTGGCATTACAGCCGTCTTCGGCCCGGCTTGCTTGAATCCTGATGGTGCAATGAGCAAGGGACTCATGTCTGAGTATACACTTCCACGCTTAGGGTGGACTAAAATATTTACAACAAGGGGTGGTGAGGGACAGAGTCTCTGAATTAAGCAGAATACTCTCACCCAGTCAAAAGATCAGGGCTAGATCCAACACCGTTTTTTGGTCTGCCCTGTTCCCATGATGCACTGGGCCAGGGACAGACTAATTTGCATACAGCCAGGTTCTGAAACTGGGATGGTGCAATGAGCTAAAAAACGGTGTTGGATTTAGCCCTGATCTCTTGACTGGGTGAGAGTATTCTGCTTAATTCAGAGACTCTGTCCATCACCACCCCTTGTTGTAAATATTTTTGTCCACCCTAAGCGTGGAAGGGTATACTCAGATGTGAGTCCCTTGCTCATTGCACCATCAGGATTCAAGCAAGCCGGGCCGAAGACGGCTGAAATGCCAGAAACCGGTCCCCGGAAGCTTGTTTCCTTCCTAGTGTAAGAATTGGCTTTTGTAGTCTGGTCTGCCCTGTTCCCATGATGCACTGGGCCAGGGACAGACTAATTTGCATACAGCCAGGTTCTGAAACTGGGATGGTGCAATGAGCTAAAAAACGGTGTTGGATTTAGCCCTGATCTCTTGACTGGGTGAGAGTATTCTGCTTAATTCAGAGACTCTGTCCATCACCACCCCCTGTTGTAAATATTTTTGTCCACCCTAAGCGTGGAAGGGTATACTCAGATGTGAGTCCCTTGCTCATTGCACCATCAGGATTCAAGCAAGCCGGGCCGAAGACGGCTGGAATGCCAGAAACCGGTCCCCGGAAGCTTGTTTCCTTCCCAGTGTAAGAATTGGCTTTTGTAGTCTGGTCTGCCCTGTTCCCATGATGCACTGGGCCAGGGACAGACTAATTTGCATACAGCCAGGTTCTGAAACTGGGATGGTGCAATGAGCTAAAAAACGGTGTTGGATTTAGCCCTGATCTCTTGACTGGGTGAGAGTATTCTGCTTAATTCAGAGACTCTGTCCATCACCACCCCTTGTTGTAAATATTTTTGTCCACCCTAAGCGTGGAAGGGTATACTCAGATGTGAGTCCCTTGCTCATTGCACCATCAGGATTCAAGCAAGCCGGGCCGAAGACGGCTGAAATGCCAGAAACCGGTCCCCGGAAGCTTGTTTCCTTCCCAGTGTAAGAATTGGCTTTTGTAGTCTGGTCTGCCCTGTTCCCATGATGCACTGGGCCAGGGACAAACTAATTTGCATACAGCCAGGTTCTGAAACTGGGATGGTGCAATGAGCTAAAAAACGGTGTTGGAATTAGCCCTGATCTCTTGACTGGGTGAGAGTATTCTGCTTAATTCAGAGACTCTGTCCATCACCACCCCTTGTTGTAAATATTTTTGTCCACCCTAAGCGTGGAAGGGTATACTCAGATGTGAGTCCCTTGCTCATTGCACCATCAGGATTCAAGCAAGCCGGGCCGAAGACGGCTGAAATGCCAGAAACCGGTCCCCGGAAGCTTGTTTCCTTCCTAGTGTAAGAATTGGCTTTTGTAGTCTGGTCTGCCCTGTTCCCATGATGCACTGGGCCAGGGACAGACTAATTTGCATGCAGCCAGGTTCTGAAACTGGGATGGTGCAATGAGCTAAAAAACGGTGTTGGATTTAGCCCTGATCTCTTGACTGGGTGAGAGTATTCTGCTTAATTCAGAGACTCTGTCCATCACCACCCCCTGTTGTAAATATTTTTGTACACCCTAAGCGTGGAAGGGTATACTCAGATGTGAGTCCCTTGCTCATTGCACCATCAGGATTCAAGCAAGCCAGGCCGAAGACGGCTGAAATGCCAGAAACCGGTCCCCGGAAGCTTGTTTCCTTCCCAGTGTAAGAATTGGCTTTTGTAGTCTGGTCTGCCCTGTTCCCATGATGCACTGGGCCAGGGACAGACTAATTTGCATACAGCCAGGTTCTGAAACTGGGATGGTGCAATGAGCTAAAAAACGGTGTTGGATTTAGCCCTGATCTCTTGACTGGGTGAGAGTATTCTGCTTAATTCAGAGACTCTGTCCATCACCACCCCTTGTTGTGAATATTTTTGTCCACCCTAAGCGTGGAAGGGTATACTCAGATGTGAGTCCCTTGCTCATTGCACCATCAGGATTCAAGCAAGCCGGGCCGAAGACGGCTGAAATGCCAGAAACCGGTCCCCGGAAGCTTGTTTCCTTCCCAGTGTAAGAATTGGCTTTTGTAGTCTGGTCTGCCCTGTTCCCATGATGCACTGGGCCAGGGACAGACTAATATGCATAGAGCCAGGTTCTGAAACTGGGATGGTGCAATGAGCTAAAAAACGGTGTTGGATTTAGCCCTGATCTCTTGACTGGGTGAGAGTATTCTGCTTAATTCAGAGACTCTGTCCATCACCACCCCTTGTTGTAAATATTTTTGTCCACCCTAAGCGTGGAAGGGTATACTCAGATGTGAGTCCCTTGCTCATTGCACCATCAGGATTCAAGCAAGCCGGGCCGAAGACGGCTGAAATGCCAGAAACCGGTCCCCGGAAGCTTGTTTCCTTCCCAGTGTAAGAATTGGCTTTTGTAGTCTGGTCTGCCCTGTTCCCATGATGCACTGGGACAGGGACAGACTAATTTGCATACAGCCAGGTTCTGAAACTGGGATGGTGCAATGAGCTAAAAAACGGTGTTGGATTTAGCCCTGATCTCTTGACTGGGTGAGAGTATTCTGCTTAATTCAGAGACTCTGTCCATCACCACCCCTTGTTGTAAATATTTTTGTCCACCCTAAGCGTGGAAGGGTATACTCAGATGCGAGTCCCTTGCTCATTGCACCATCAGGATTCAAGCAAGCCGGGCCGAAGACGGCTGAAATGCCAGAAACCGGTCCCCGGAAGCTTGTTTCCTTCCCAGTGTAAGAATTGGCTTTTGTAGTCTGGTCTGCCCTGTTCCCATGATGCACTGGGCCAGGGACAGACTAATTTGCATACAGCCAGGTTCTGAAACTGGGATGGTGCAATGAGCTAAAAAACGGTGTTGGATTTAGCTCTGATCTCTTGACTGGGTGAGAGTATTCTGCTTAATTCAGAGACTCTGTCCATCACCACCCCTTGTTGTAAATATTTTTGTCCACCCTAAGCGTGGAAGGGTATACTCAGATGTGAGTCCCTTGCTCATTCCACCATCAGGATTCAAGCAAGCCGGGCCGAAGACGGCTGAAATGCCAGAAACCGGTCCCCGGAACCTTGTTTCCTTCCCAGTGTAAGAATTGGCTTTTGTAGTCTGGTCTGCCCTGTTCCCATGATGCACTGGGCCAGGGACAGACTAATTTGCATACAGCCAGGTTCTGAAACTGGGATGGTGCAATGAGCTAAAAAACGGTGTTGGATTTAGCCCTGATCTCTTGACTGGGTGAGAGTATTCTGCTTAATTCAGAGACTCTGTCCATCACCACCCCTTGTTGTAAATATTTTTGTCCACCCTAAGCGTGGAAGGGTATACTCAGATGTGAGTCCCTTGCTCATTGCACCATCAGGATTCAAGCAAGCCGGGCCGAAGACGGCTGAAATGCCAGAAACCGGTCCCCGGAAGCTTGTTTCCTTCCCAGTGTAAGAATTGGCTTTTGTAGTCTGGTCTGCCCTGTTCCCATGATGCACTGGGCCAGGGACAGACTAATTTGCATACAGCCAGGTTCTGAAACTGGGATGGTGCAATGAGCTAAAAAACGGTGTTGGATTTAGCCCTGATCTCTTGACTGGGTGAGAGTATTCTGCTTAATTCAGAGACTCTGTCCATCACCACCCCTTGTTGTAAATATCCATGCCGGTGGGAGGCAGGGTCTGTCACCACCTCTGCCACTGGCGTGACATCACATCGGACAAGTGGGTGCTGCAGATAATCTGCCGAGGTTACTCGCTCCCCTTTCTGTCCTCCCCCCCAGCCATGCCACCTCGGTACCACCGCATGTCAGGGGCTCATTTGGCTCTTCTCCGTCAGGAAGTCTCGGCCCTCCTGGCCAAGGGGGCCATCGAGTTCGTTCCCGATCAGGAAGTAGGGAGTGGTTGTTATTCCCACTACATTCTTGTTCCCAAGAAGGAGAAGGGGGGCTTGCGCCCCATCTTGGCCCTACGGGACATCAATCACTTCCTCCGGAAGGAGAAGTTCAAGATGCTGACTCTGGCGCTGGTCCTGACTGCCCTGGACCCTGGAGACTGGATGGTAGCATTGTACTTGCAGGATGCTTATTTTCACATCCCTGTCCTGCCGGCCCACCGGTGTTACCTACGGTTCATGGTAGGCCAGGAGCATTTTCAGTTTGCCGTAATCCCCTTCGGCCTTATCAGTGCCCCTCGGGTGTTCACGAAAGTGATAGCGGTGTTTCCAGCTCATCTGCGCAGGTCAGGAGTGTCAGTCTTCCCCTACCTCGACGACTGGCTGTTGAAGGCGGGCTCGTCCCAGGCAGTCATCTCCCACCTCCAGACTACGGCCGACCTCCTGCATTTGCTGGGGTTCTCCGTCAATGTGCCGAAATTGCACCTGAGTCCCTCTCAGAAGCTCCTTTTCATCGGAGCGGTTCTGGATTCAACACTGTTTCAGGTTTATCCTCCCGAGCAGCGAGTCCGGGATATTCAGGCTATGATTCTGCTCTTTCAGCCTCTATCCCGGGTTTCAGTCAGGATGACCCTCCGGCTTCTGGGCCTGATGGCCTTCTGCATCCTGCTGGTGATGCATGCCAGATGGCATATGCGGGCTCTGCAGTGGGACCTGAAGTTCCAGTGGGCACAGCATCAGGGCAGCCTGTCCGATGGCATCCAGATCTCGGAGGGCGCTGCATGACAGTTGCAGTGGTGGCTCACGAACCGCGATTGGGTCAGTGGCAGATCCCTCTCCCTTCCCCAACCGGAGCACACAGGATGGGGAGGCCACATGGGAGAGGCGGTGATCAGAGGCCTCTGGTCTCCGCTGGAGTTCCGGCTCCATATCAATCTTCTGGAGCTGCGGGCGATCCGGCTTGCACTGAAGGCATTCCTTCCCTCTGTCCGGGGAAGTGTAGTGCAGGTGTTCACAGACAACACCACCGCCATGTGGTATTGCAACAAACAGGACAGGGTGGGGTCCTGGACCCTTTGTCAGGAGGCTCTACGCCTCTAGACATGGCTGGAACATCAAGGCATTACCTTGGTGGTTCAACACCTGGAAGGTTCTCTGAAAGCCAGGGTGGACGAACTCAGCCGCCGGTGCATGGTGGATCATGAATGGCATCTGAACTCGGACTTGGCGCAAGGTCTCTTTCTGCAGTGGGGAGAGCCTTGGTTAGATCTATTCGCCACCGAAGTGAATATACAATGTCATCAGTTCTGCGCGTTGGAATTTCCAAGGTGGCGCTCTCCCGGAGACGCTTTTTGTCACGAGTGGAGCTGTGGTCTATTGTACGCCTTTTCGCCTATACCACTGCTGCGCAGAGTGCTGAAGAAGATCAGGCTCGACCGGGCCCAAGTCATCCTTGTGGCTTTGGACTGGGCTCAAAGAGTTTGGTATCCCGAGCTACTCAGTATGAGCATCGATCCCCCGATCTGTCTGCCTCTTTGGGGGGAACTTTTGTCGTAGCAGCAGGGGACGGTCCTCCACCCGACCCTGTCCACCCTCCGCCTCCATGCATGGAGATTGAGCGGCGACAGTTGACACCTTTCGATCTTTCTCCCGAAGTCTGTGATGTCATTCTGGCAGCCAGGCGTCCTTCCACTAAAACGGTATACGCCTGCCGATGGGACAGATTTGTGGCATGGTGCACAGCAAAATCTGTAGACCCCCTTTCGGCCCTTCTTTCTGAGGTTCTTCTGTTTCTTCTTACTTTGACCCAGCAGGGCTCTGCTCTGGGCACTATCAAAGGTTATCTTTCTGCCGTTTCCGCCTTGCTGAGGCTTCCTGATCAGCCTTCTCTTTTTAAGTCCCCGGTTGTTAACCGTTTCCTTAAAGGCATTATGCACATGTTCCCTCCCGTGCCTTTCATAATGCCTCAATGGGACTTAAATTTGGTCTTGACTTTTCTGATGTGCGCTCCCTTCGAGCCTCTCCATAACTGTCTTTTACGTCTTCTTACTTTAAAGACTGCTTTCCTGGTAGCTATTACCTCTGCTAGAAGAGTGAGAGAGCTCCAGGCTCTTTCTTCTAAACCTCCTTTCCTTTCTGTTCATCTGGACAAGGTGGTTTTGAGGACCCGTCCTTCTTTCTTGCCAAAGGTTGTCACGCCCTTCTTCATCAGGCAGACCATCACTTTGCCCACCTTCTTTCCGCCTCCCCATCCTTCCATTCACCGTCGGGCCCCAAAATGTGCGCTTGCTTTCTATCTGCAGCGTACATAACGGTTCCGGGTGGTTGATCAGCTCTTTGTTGGCTACGTGGGTGCCAAAAAAGGTTGGGCTGTGCACAAGCGAACCATTTCCCGGTGGGTCGTTCTGTGCATCAAAGTTTGTTACTCCTTGGCCAAGAAGGGGCCTCCTGTGGGGTTGCGTGCCCATTCAACCAGGGCAACTGCAGCCACTACTGCCTTGGGACGCGGCGTTCCCTTAGAGGACATTTGTCAGGCAGCTACGTGGGCCTCGCTGCACACGTTTACCAAACACTACTGCCTTGACAGTCAGGTCCGGAGAGACGGCTTCTTTGGCCATTCTGTGCTCCGTGACGTTTTGGTGTAATCCTGTTCTCACACCCACCACCGGGGTTGCTATTGCTGGGGTATCTATTCTAAGGTAAGGAATTTAACACTAACGTGTCTCTTTCAGATACACAAGTTGCTACTTATGTAACAATATATCTGTAAGAGACATTAGTTAGTGATAGATTCCTTACCGCCCCACCCATCCTCCCCGTTCTGCAAACTGATTACTAGGGTTAAGGTCATCCCTTTTTTAGGGCCCTAGTTTTATGCACCAATGGTCAATCTCTTGCACAGCTCTGCGTTTCAGCGCGGAAAGTCATCTACAGAACTGACGTCAGCACGCATGGGTGGCGCCTAAGTAGTCTCTGTGACGGCATCTCTGCGCTCACATCGCCAGTGATGGACACGGAGCCGCACGAAGCCACCTACAGGCGGGCAGGGGTACTGCTAAGCAGAAAACTTTCCGGATCCAGTCTGACGCATCGGGAATATTCTAAGGTAAGGAATCTATCACGAACTAATGTCTCTTACAGATATATTGTTACACAAGTAGTAATTTGTGCATTAGGTTCTTGAGTAGGGACCAGTACCATACGGAATTGTAGATGGGAGGTGTGCACAGGAAGAGAAAGCAATCGTGGTTCTGCAGAAACAATCCCTTTATGTCTCGTTATTAACTCAACCCTTTTATTCACAACAAGTGACCCAGCTAATAAAGTAGTCTGTTTCATCACGGAGTGTTTGAGCGAAATGAAAATGCGAGTCAAAGCAAACAAAGGAAAACAAACAAGAGATACCCTATAAAGATGATCATAGGCTGCCTTCTTTATCCATTCCCATACCCCTTTTCCACCCACCCAGTTAGTTTCCGATTTGTGGAACCCCTACTGTCTTTTGCTTCACTCCCCCTGTCCAAGTACCGCGTAAGCCGTAAACTCTCCTCAGTTGCGGCGGCGTCTTCACTCCTCCCGGGGCAACCACCACTCTTCACTCCAGATCTATGGACCTTCATCCCCCGACTCAACCATAGGCAAAGACGTCTCTTCTTGGGCACACCGCTTCCTGCTCCTGCTGGGCTCTGGGAACGTTGCAGTGAAAGGTGCTTCCTCTTCTTTGCGTCGTCCCGCTGTGTTCCTCAGCGTCTTCCGTTTTTTCCCCTGCAGATCCCATCTAAAATTCCTGTGACGTCGTTCTTGCCCCCTCTCTGCCACCTGGTTGGTCCCTGGCATTGTTCAGTCCACCCCCTCCATTGGAGTCTGGGCTGCTGGATTAACCCTTTCCTTTTCTTTCCCCCTGGGCAGAGGCTGTCGGAGTTGTCTGTCACGGTCGTGCTGGGATAAAAAAGGTAAAGGAGGGGAGGTTATGGGTATTGGGTCATAACCCTCAGAAAGTACTGGGGCAGGATCCTCTTCACAATAATTTAATACTAGCCCACAAAATCACAACTTCACAATCACATAACATTACAACATAACATCACAGCATTTCAATAAAATGTTTTTGTTTATTATTTGTGCACTCGTACATTCTAAAGAGCTCTTTGTGCTGCGCGATGCAGGACTAAAATCTATCTCGAGTCATCCCAAGTGGTAGTGATGAACAGCAGCAGCGGCCCTCCATGTGGGCAGAGAAGCGTTGTCTCCCTGCTGCCAGTGCAGCAAAAGTGAAAAATAAAATGGTAATAAAATAAATTACTATTTTATTTTTCGCTGCTCCCTGCTCAAGCAGTGTTTGGGCTGACTGGCAGCAGGGGAGTGGTGCTCATTCCACCAGTTTACACTGTGCATGTCTCTTTGGCCGGCTGTTTTGCGACGTCCATCCTTACATGTCTGAGACAGCTGGGTGGAGAGCAGGCACAGATCCTCTGTGCCTGCTGGAGGGAGTAGGGGAGCCAGCTGAGGCTCCATAAATGTTGTCACGCTGACTGCAATCAAGACAAGGACAAGGAGCATGGGCAAGCACTTTTTTTGTTATAATTTTATCTTTTTGGCCCACTGACAGGCACCGTGAGACACTCACATTGCCTTCAGTCTTAATTCCAGAGCTCGCAGTCATGGCCTGTTATAAAATCTGTTAAAGAGCCATAATTGAGAACTTTGGAATGTGAGCCTAAAGGCATTGTGATTCATCACACTGCCTGCCACTGGGTTTAGCACTGGTTCGACGACTCTCCACTTTTGTGGGTGACCGACCGCCACTCATGAATGGTCAGTTTTTTAGAATTTTTTTCTAAATGAAAGTAGGTTGGGAATTATGTTCAAACAGCATGAAAGAGCATTCCATTGCGTTTCGTCTAGGATATACAGGACCAATTTAACCTTACTGTCTTGTGAAACTAAGAGACTCGAGGGAGCACTGAAATTGCTGGTCACCGGGCATGGGCTGGATGGTATCTCGCTAGTTTCTGCTTAAGAAATGTTGGCACGTTAACAGAGATGTACCAATGTACCATGCACATGGCTTCAAATATGATTTTATCCTCAATGGGTAACCATGCCAACTCCTTAGTAAAGCCAAGGAAGAAAAAAATGTAGACCAAGGAGTCGGCAATCTGATCCCAGAATTATTATTATGTGGATGCAGGGCAATGTCCATTTAGATTCACCTATTTAAAGGGTGCTCCTCTATTTGAGACATGAAAATACTAAAGCAAACAGGACAGCATTAATTTGCCAGGAAGTGTAGCATTTTCTTTAACTTTGCTAGTTGGAAAAAAACAAAGATATTAAAGCTGAAATCTGAGGTGTTAGGGAAAGCAGAGAATCAAACCCGAACCCAAGGTACAAACCAGGGGGCATATTACCAAAGTTAAGCGATATTTATCGCTAACGATGCTTAGCAACGAATTTTTTACCGCTAAGCATCGTCAGAAATTATCGCCGATAAACGTTGCTATCATCAAGGTTTATCGCAAATGCGATAAAAAACGGCCGCAATGCATGAATATCGCTGAAAAGTCAGCGATATTCATGCATTACTGAGCTAATGCTCTTAGCCATGTTATCCACCTCTCATTGGATAACATGGCTAAGAAGTGCTCAGGGCAGGTGTTAGTTTTTGGAGATATTCGCGCTTAGCGCGAATATCTCCAAAAGTTGGTAATAGGAGATAGCGATGTTAGCGACTGTTTCCAGTCGCTAACATCTTGGCACGCCCACTTTGCATGTCATTAGTGATAAATATCACTGACATGCAAAGTGGGGCCCAAGATGGTCGCTATCTCCTACTAGCGGTCGCTAACTGGTGTTAGCGACAGCTAGGTAATAGGGAGATAATTTTATCTCCGCTTTCTTGGCTTTTAAAGCCAAAAAAGCGGAGATAAACCCCCTTGATAATATGCCCCCAGGTGTGCTGGTCCAGGACATGTTACTCATTAGGAACGCTTTATAGTATCATAGTATAATATAGGAATCATCACACAATAACATTGTAACATAAAATAACATCCCAACATAACATAACTATGTAATTTATTTTGATTATTTTCCTACTAGAGAGTACGGTTGGGCATAACTAGTGGAATTTGACTCTGTGGAATTCTGCGTCGCTACATAAAAACCCCACCAGATTCAGCAGAGTTACGCCAATGGGCGGAAATAGGCACGTTGCGCTGCTCATGCTGTGATATAGTGCCGGTAGCGCATCTGCGCTGAAAAATCTGTGCGAACAGCGCCAGAGTATGTAGCTAATCGAGATTTGATGTTGCTGCGGCTCAAGTACATTTTGTACTCGAGCGGCAGCCTTCTGACTGCATAGGGTCGTGACCGCCTGCATCAGAAAAATCTCGCTGGAGGTCCTCTTAGAGACCATAAATCCAGTGGTCTAACACAGTCCCACACAGCCCCCGCAGTGCGGGGGGCCCAAGCTCTGGGGGCCCTTAAGCACAGAACTCTGATCGGCGATCTCTCGAATGAGTCCAGAGAGTGACCCTCCAAGTACCTTGCAAGGGGCCCCCCTCAATTTTGTTACTCCTGTGCGTAAATCACACCTGAAAACGCCAATTCTCGCTCACCAACTTAACATTCTGGAGCTGCACATGAGGAAAATATCCACCAAATGGCGATTGGCAGAATTTAGTCAGAACTCTGCGTTACAAGAGTAACCCAGAGTCACCAAAATTCTGCCAATTCTGCGAGCAAAATGGAATATTCGGCCCACCCCTACTATAGAGCCCCCTATATTGTACATTTGCAAATCATGGACCAAGGCATCAAATGATGCTATTCATTTGCAATGTTTTATTAATTCATAAACATTTAGGTTCATAATATAACAATGTGCACTATATATATCTTGATAGTGGGCTTCTAGTCCATATATTTCTTTACTTATGTCATTTGTGACATTTAAACAAATGCAGGGTGGCTTTAAAGTGAATATGTAAATGAATTCCTATGCTTTTCTTCTCATCTTGTATTATGTATCCGAAGGGGATTTTTTATCATAATAAGTAGAGAAAAAATATTACACAAGCTTGGACTAGATACAAAGGCAATTTCCGCAATGTAATATGTTGTCTGCTTTAATGGCATTCTGTTTATATATAACATAGATATACTCTGCAGTACAACTGGCTTTAACAGTGGGAATTTAGCGTGTGTGTTAACTTGGAGGAAACGGGCACCAGTTTTTACAGCAGATTAATTGTGTCCCTACATAGTCTCTAACAGGGTTATTACCTACTTCTATGTAGGTTTGAGAGAGATACGTGGGTTGTAACTTGACTGGTTTCCCACTTAAGCAGCTATGTTGGCCTGAGAATAAGGGAAATCTACTAGGTCATGATTAGGGGAGACTCTTATAGCACAACACTAACAAACACAGTGCTGGAACAGAGCTGTATTTTGGCAGGTGTTCTCATGCACGTCACTTCATCAAAATGCCTGGGGTAGCGGAAGTGACCTTCACTTTCACTCACACATACATATGCTTATACATTCACACATATACACACACACTCACATAAAGACCTACACATACACACACATTCACACATACACTCTCTCATACATAAACACACTCAAAACTGCAAGCACAGACACAACATACATTCATTGAAAAGCATTTTTTTACTTACCTCAGCTGCCAGGGGAAATCATATTCCAGCTGTTCGAACTCCATTTTCTATTAAACTAATATAGAATAATGTAATATTATTCACTATTAGTATAATAAAAATTTGACAAAAAACGAGGGGAGTGAAGCCACCACTGACGTCCATTAGGAGGAACTGCTATGTTCCTGCCACTGATTTTGCCACTGCTGACGCTTGTGCTGGAGCCCAAAAGAACTCTCCTCGATTGTTCAGACCTTTACATACACCCACTTACAAATGGTACTATGTGGAATGCTCTAGGCTCCGGAGAGGTCGATGGACCTTTTTCACTGTGTGGAGAATTAGAGATCCCTAAGGAATAAAGGGGTATATTATCAAGGGGTTTATCTCCGCTTTTTTGGCTTTAAAAGCCAAGAAAGCGGAGATAAAATTATCTCCCTATTACCAAGCTGTCGCTAACACCAGTTAGTGACAGCTAATAGGAGATAGCGACCATCTTGGGCCCCGCTTTGCATGTCAGTGATATTTATCACTAATGACATGCAAAGTGGGCGTGCCAAGATGTTAGCGACTGGAAACAGTCGCTAACATCGCTATCTCCTATTACCAACTTTTGGAGATATTCGCGCTAAGCGCGAATATCTCCAAAAGCTAACACCTGCCCTGAGCAGTTCTTCACCATGTTATCCAATGGGAGGTGGATAACATGGCTAAGAGCATTTGCTCGATAATGCATGAATATCGCTGACTTTTCAGCAATATTCATGCATTGCGGCCGTTTTTTATCGCATTTGCGATAAACCTTGCTAATAGCAAGGTTTATCTGCGATAAAAATCGCCGATGTGCGGCGATAATTTTTGTCTCTAAACAAGTTAGAGACAAAAATTATCGCTAGTTGTTGGTAATATGCCCCAAAGTCATCAAAACATCAAGGACATTTATAATTTGCGCTGAGTCAATGAAGAAAGGTTAAGATAGTTTTAAAGGCTTTATTTTTAGCAATAAGGTTAGAATATCAAATATCTTTATGCAGTTTAGTAATTTACAGAAATAAGAAAAGAGATTAGAAATCAGCAATCAAGACATATTTTCCATAAAGAAACCCAGTAAGCTAGCTAAGGTACATATTCAACATGAAAACCCATAAAGAGTTCCATTGGAAAAGATCAGTAAAAAAGGGACAAACTTCTCATGAAGAGTAGGTATTGAAAACTCAGCCAAGTTCTCCACAATTGCAGTAGCAACAGTTTTAGAATAGCGATCTGTGCAGTACCATCAATCACAAATTAATAAAGGAGTCTCGGGAAGAGGAGAAATCCAGCAGCAAGACCACCAAACGGGTAAAAGGTAAAGTCGAGGTGTGATGGTTAACTAACTAGGAACACTCGTTATTATAACTTTGTAATATGTGTCTCACTTTCCGAAGACGTATTCACTTGATGTCGAATCAGAACAGCTCGTAAGGAAGTGTTGTCATTCATACATTGCATCTTCTTCTGATTCCCACAGTCTGCAATCCATCATCTGGATTGATACAGTTTTCCTAATGAGTATCTGTGGGTACCCCCTCAAATATTGCTTCTAGGTCTGGGAGTAAGGGGGAAGCAGATCAAAAGAAAAGTAATAAGAACTCCCACACAACCTATATTTCTCTATAAATGCTCACTAAAGCTCTCTGGGGCTGTCCACTGTGCAAATTTAGCATTGCAAACTGATATTCATGACATTGTTTATCTTTTTATATTTCTTAATTATTTATATTTTTCTTTTTTCAATTTTCCAAGTGTCCCAAAAAAGTAAAAAACATGTTTAACATTTTCATTAATTCAAATATGCCATAAGTTCATCTGCTATTAGTTAGGAACACTAAGTAGCACCCGAGTAGGATCCTGGCTCTCACTTTTTATTCTCTTTGAATTTACACTTGGTGCAGAACTTGTACTGATGGTGTGTGCTTTATGCAAGGACACATTCAGTGGGACTTTGGCCCACTGAGGTGCAGGCTGCAGCGCAGGGAGGTTAAGACTGATTCTTTTTTGTTCCATCGCTGCCCACTATTAAGTAGCTCACTTCACAGACAACTTCTAATTCCTTTCGTCCAAGTTGTGTGTCTTATTGGAAGGTGTCAAATACAGCACGGCTGGAACATGCCTCAGCCAGGTGTCACTTCACAAAGGTACAAACGATAAGGTGAGCTTTAAAGGTGTTTTATGACTCAAGCTGTTTCCACGTTTAAGAATGGGTGGAATGCTAGGGATGTTCATATTTGCAAATACACAATGCTCCTGTATGTAGCAGACAAACAAAGCTGAATGCTTTTATCACTATCTAACCAAACCCATGTTATCAACCGTAAATAATGAAAGATTGTATTAAAACCTGCAAGGACTAAAGGCGTATGACTTTCAGGTTACCTGCAGATCTTTGTTGTGGGGGCATAACTCACTATGTTATTTTACCTGATTGTAACTTGTGGCCTACAGGTTAAACAGTGATTTATGTAACAGAAGTACCACTCACTGAGCTATCTTATGTAAAATAGACATATCTGACCTGCATGTTACATACAATTTTGGCAACGGAGACATCAATGATCTGAAGTATTTAAATATATAAACCCCCCACTATCACAGATCACACTTAGATCTCTCCTGCAAGTGCATTTACCAACTGAGTTATTCTGCTAGTATTATACACCCTAACATAGACCTCTGTACCAGGTGCCTTAACCTCCTTAGCTATCTTAAAATGCAGTAGAGTTGTGACCAATTAACTAAGACAGAGTAGCATTATCATCATTTTTTCAATGTTGACAATTTCTTTGAGGTTAGTGTTTGTAATTAATATTGCATAGGATGGCAGTCATGAAAAGCTGCTCAGGGCTCTGCCCCTTATGACGCCTCCTCCCTTTACATCACCATCCACTCTTAACTATTTTGTTTGTTCCCTGAGTAAATCCTGTCTATTTCTAGCACAGAACATAGATTAAGCACAACATTGAATCATAACACAATATCACAGATTATGACATACAAGGTATTATAACAAAATGTTACGTCCACCCACATGTGCCTGATCACCAATTGCTGATCCACATTAATCGACAGATCTGCCATCCCCAGGATTCACACCCACACACAGGGAAAAGAGTGGACAATGTCACCCATGCCCCATGTGAAACGAGACATTGCTGGAGTTGCATCAGTTTCCAGGCACACTCCAGCAATGCGTCAATTTTGCCACAACAGATCTGTCAGGATTCCTGACGTAATTGTCAAACTCTGCGACATGGAGCACCGTACAGTAAACCCGGTGCATCCATGGCGTCGCAAGGAGGGTGCACTGAAAAGTGTGGCATCTCTGTTTTACCGCAGCAATGCAACACTTTTCATAAATGAGGCCCTAATTCTAGTGGAGGCACTACAGGCAACCAACAGGGCTGGCCTCCATAATAGAAACTACAGCTGCTCCAGGTTGCACTTGGCATGAACTAGTCAGGGCAGCTGGCATGAACTAACAATACAGCTTCCCCCTACTCTTCCCTTTTGCTGTTGGCAGAGATCCTCCACATTCCATTGACGGCAGAGAAGGGGGTTCAAAAGATTCTTCTACATTAGGGCTGGAGGTGATGAGAGATTTATTCCCGGAAGGTAGGATGTTAAATTTACAAGCTCTGGAGGATTGAGCGGGGAACTCATTGTTATCCATCCAGCTGTATTGTAGGATCCTTCACACTGTGAAAGCCCTGTATCGCATGTCCCCCCTGTGACACAGGAGTGCGTTGCACTCTCTAAAATGACAGCACGGGTACAGGAGGGAAATGTGCCCCTTCCTTACTCCGATGTGCTTTGGCCCCACGCATATGTGGCCCCCTCGCTAGAGCTCAGTGGGACAGAGACCTGAGACAAAGGTATCAGATAAGTGTCGGGTTTACTGCTACAGCTAAATCAAAGAACTATCCATGAGTAGCAGATATATGATGGTGTGATTTAAGTTCCTGTGTAGGTTGCTCTATACATCAATGAGGCTCAGATAATTTAGGAATGGACAAGATGACTTTGGAAGGCGGTGTGGCAGAATTAGGGGTAGACGTTTACATCTAGCCAGGCATGTCCAGTAATTCAGGATTACTGTAAAAAAAAAGTAGACTAAACTATGGAGGCAAGGGTTTCTTCAGACATTCCAGTTACTCCTGTGATAGCACTGGTGGGATGTGTTGCTGATAGGCCAATGACCCTTAGGAAATGTGCTGCTATAGCATTACTACTTGTAAATCGTAGGGTGGCAATGCATTGGTTGTGGTGGCCCATGCCCAGAGTGCAAAGCTGGATAAGTGATTTAGCTAACTGCAATGATGTAACAAAGGAGTGCTCTGAACAGTGGCATACCTTTGCTAAACCTAAAGAGATCAAGGCTGTTGGATATCCTACTTATGCGCGTGGTGGTAATGGACGATGGAAGCCTGGGAAGCTGTAACGTACCATATCATATGTTGAGTGTTTGTCTGATGGAAGAGCCTCTTACTAGATATATGCCATTGGGTTGTTCTGTTGATTGCTCAGTTTTTGTTCTGAAATGTACAGACTGATGTTGATAAAGCATTTGCAATAGCAATGACAAGCATACTGGAACATAGGACCTACTTCAATGCGATACAATTACATATGTTTGTAATTGTTGGATATAAAATAATAACAAAAATGAAGTGGAAAAAACTAAACCTATACACAAGGCTAAAAATAGGGGTGTGCAAAGTTTTGATTAAACAAGCATAGATTTGAGCAGCTCCTGGTTAGTCGTCTTTGGTAATATTCATCACTCTGTTGTTTGCAGAGTTTAATGCTTCCCTTGCTCCTACCCCAATTGTAACATTTCCCTGCAATAGAACTCAAACATCCTATCATTTCTTTAAAATCTCTTTGCCGACTCTTTGCAACGTTACACTCGAGTACAAAACTATGAAATTAGGGAATTAAATGAATTTCAAGAGTCCTGATCTTCACACAGTGCATGTATTTTTCCGACTTTCCCATGTTTATTTTTATAGTGTTAGCAAAAAAAGTGTGAGGATGTCAAGAATACAACTTTCCAAATTCATACAGCCCCTACGTAGAACAATGCATCTGTCTCTCCGACACCCATCCATCTAGTCTTTCTGTTTTTTCATCTTCTTTTAGCACTGATATATATCTGTAGCCAAACATTGGCTTTAAATGTGCTACTGTTAATAGTCAGAACAGGTGTGAGTGAAAAATCACCCTACATAGTTTGGCAACCCAGGTGCTCAATGGTGGACCCTAATGACCTCGTATCATGGCTGCCTGTATTTCCGTCCATCCTGTACTCCGCCCCCCCCTGTGGTTCCTGGGTGAGATCTATGGAGTGGTTGCCATGGCTACCTGTATTTCAGTCCATGCTGTAGGCTGCTCCTCCGCGGTTCCTGGATTACGCTGCTCCTCCGTGGTTCCTGGATTACGCTGCTCCTCCATGATTGCTGGTTTATGCTGCTCCTCCGTGGTTCCTGGATGAGATCTATGGAGCAGTATCATGGCCACCTGAATTTCAGTCCATGCGGTAGACTGCTGCTCATCTGTGCTTCCTGGTTGAGATCTATGGGGTTACCATTAATTAATTAATTAATATGATTTCTATAGCGCCCGAATGACCCCCATCGGGGTATCTCCGCGCTGTGACTACTAGTGACCGACCCATGGAGATAGATAAGAACAGTGCCGTTTTCAGCAGCTTTCTGAAGGCAAGGAAGTTGGTACATTGGAGCAACTGGATGGGGAGTTGGTTCCAGTATCGTATCATGGCTGCCTGTTGCCAGTGCATGTGGTATACTGCTCCTATGTCACCCCTGGGGCGCTCTAGATAGCTTCTAACCGGACTGCTTGTTTTCCAATGTTTATCTGTGGGTTCCTTCTCTTTCACTCCTCAGTGGCCATTGCAGAGCATTTATTGTTGCATGTCTGTCACCAGTGCATGACATAGGTTTCTCCTTTGCAGCTCCTGGGAAGGATCTACGAAGCAATATCACTGCTTTGTACCCCGCGCATGCCATAGATTGCTCCTATGTTGCTCCGGGGAGGACTCTAGAAAGCGTCTAACTTTTGCAGCCTGTATTCCAGTGCACATCTCTGGGTTCAACGAGTGCATGGCATCAGTTGCTCCTATGTTGCTCCTGAGTGGACTCTAGAAAGCATCTCACCTTCCTGCCTGCTTTGCAGTGCACCTCTGTGAGTTCTCCCTTTCTTCCATAACCCCTGGGTGGGCATTACTGAGCATTCATTACGGAATGTATGTAATCCGTGCATGTTGTATGTAGATTCTCATTAGCTGCTGAGTGGAATCTACAGATCATTTAGCATGGTTGCTTATAAACAGTGACTGCCATGCACTGCCTCTGTGTGGTTCCTGCGAGGGCTGAACTCATCCTCTATCATGGCGGCCTGTAGTCAGCGCATGCTGTAAGTTGCGCCTGCCCCTCCTCGGTGGGCCCTACATGACATCTATCCTGGCTGCCTGTATCCAGTGCATCTCTCTGGGTTCCTCCTCTGTAACACCTGGATGGGTATTACAGAGCATTTATCGTGGTATATCTGTAATGAGTGCATGCTGTTGGCTGCTCCTCCGTAGCTTCTGGGTGGACTCAATATGGCATTTATCTTGCAATTTATCTTGGATATCTCTAGTCCAAAGCGCACCCATGGGCTGCTCCTCTATCACTCCTAGTTGGACTCTTTCAAGGCAAGATTCAGATCTGCACTTTGTGTATCACAAAGCGGTGAATGTCTCTTGTAGGAGCTCAAAAGACACACAATTGATGGGGGGAATGCAGAACAAATCAAAAAAGTCACCCCCAGTCAAAAGATCTGGGTTAAATCCATCATTCTTTTGCTCACCATGCCACCCCAGTTTAGACCTGGCCATATGCAAATCAGTCTTGACCCTGTGCCTCATGGGAACAGTCCAGCCCGAACTGCCAAGCCAGGTCCTCCCTGGACCATAAACAAGCTTCCTAGGACCGGTTTCGGGGTTTCACCCCTCTTCAGCCAGGATAGCTTGAATCCAGTGGCAGAGTGAGCCCGGGACCTACGTCTAGGCATACCCGGCGCACTTAGGGCGAGAAAGTAAAAGACACACAATTGATTGACGGAATGCAGAACAAATCAAAACATTATTGTAGGACCTCGCCATTAGAACATTCAGTGAGGAAAACGGTAGTCCAAGCACTTGTCATCAGTCGCTTGGAACATTGTAACGCTCTTTTTGCTTCTATAAAGGATACCGCTTTGAGCAAATTGCAAGTCGTTCAAAATACAGCAGCACATCTTATTCATAATCTTCCAGCTAGGACGGCCTCTGCCTCTCTTCTGCACATGCTTCATTGGCTACCCATTCGCAAAAGAATTATCTTTAAGGTTTGCTGCCTGACTCACTAGTCCTTGCAAGGCAATGCGCCCAGCTATCTTTCTGAAAAGCTTGTCCGCTCTTGCAGAGTTTTGCGTGCTAGTGATAAAGCCTTACTCTCAGTTCCACCTATCACTAGATCTCGCTCGGGAGGCAGATCCTTTTCTTACCTGGCTCTCCTTCTGTGGAACAAGCTCCCATTTCATATACGCCAATGTGCAGATCATTTCAATTGTAGGACACTTCTTAAAACAGTGATTTTTCAGGCCTAATCAGTCTGCTCCTCTGCCGGGTTGATATGTGTGCATTATAAATTATATTAACTTTATAACATTATAGCCTCTTGGACCTGTGGTCCGCCACATTTATTTGTCTTGGTTTGATTGTGTTCTTTGTTTATGGGGTTCCATGGCCATATCTGACCTGGGGCACTGGCTGCTTGTACCCAAGCCATGGCTGACAATTTCCCTCTGTTACTCCTAGGTAGACTCTAAAGATTACCCGCCTCAGTCGACCGCTCCTGTTCAAACTATTAAGATCCATCGCAAGTGGTGAATCTCATGTATATTGTACATTTGCCCTTCCTCGCTCATGAATATACTCCTTTTCATGTATGATGGTTGCCTCTTTCCATAGCATGCAGTGAGCTGCACCTCTTTTGCTTGTGGGTTGTGGGCTGCCTGTGCCCAGTGGACGCATATGGATCTTTCATGAATTACCCCCACAAAGCCTTACAGCTGGAAGCCTGTGACCACTGCCCTCCTGTTGGCTGTGCCTGACTAGTCCCTCCCTAAAGAACATTTCATGTGGCTGTGCACGTCTGTGGCTTACTCCTCATCACTCCTAGGCTGAGTTGAGTCACTCACCTATTGCTCCAGGGAGTAATACACATCTGATGCCATGATTTGCCTGTTTCACGTGCACGATCTAGGCTTGCGATCCCAGGTAGGTTTTGGAGATCCCCACTCATTCGTTTATATGTAGGGGTGACTGGTGGTTTTTGTTTTTGCATATTTATATTGCACAAACTCGACCTGAAGGTATTGGAGTGCTTTACATGAGCACCATATTTACATTACACATTCAGGCACAGGGAGATTATATGATTTGCACAGAATCACAGGATGTGGACGCGACCCCGAGGCTCGAACCCTGGTTTCCAGCACCAAAGTCAGCAGTCTAGCCGATGGGCCACATCAATGAGGGTAGGGGTCGTTGCGCTACTTATCCTTAGGGAGAGGCAAGATGAGCGAAAACGCCTAACAGCTAGAATTAAATGACGACTTGCTGCTTGGTAAGAACCTTGTTGAATTGTGGACACGTCCTGCTGCGAATGCGCCAGAATGGCGAGGTAATGCTCGACCTGCTGGCACAAGCTGCAGCAATGACATCATTTTAGAGGGAGTGGTGAATTATAATACCATCCATAAGGTTGCCTTTGGGGCTTACAATACAATTTCAATGGGAGGGGGTGGGCCAGGCGGCGGCCGAAGGAGACAAAGAGGTAATGGGTTGGTCATCACATGAGGAGGCGGGGTGTAGGAGGGGTGCCTCTCTTCTGAATGATTTGCTGTAACACGTGTTTAAAACTGCAAGGTTTCTCTTTTTAAAACATTATGAAAGCAGCCTGAGCCTGAAATTGTCGCTTCGGAAGGTGCCTCATCTCGTTTCTTACAACAGAGGCCGGAAAGAAGGAGCCGACTGTGGACAATATAACACATGTTGGCACACATTGGTCACCGGGAGGTCCATTGATCAATTTAATCTGCCTGCGACAGATACCAGCCTTTCAGCCCGTAGCCTGCATCAGGTCAGAAACATCATCATACTCCATATTCCTGCGCTCAACCTCTGCCCGGATGATAATCGCTCCAGTGCTTAACTTAGGCTGTTATTCGCCAGTGGAGGCTCTTATTTTGTGCGACTGCTGCTCATTTTACTAGTGCCAAGGGTGGCTGTCCTGATCCAGTCCTTCAAAAGTGGAAATGTAGCGTGCCAAAGCAAGAGGGGGCATATTATCAAGAAACAGAGTTAAAATTATCGCCGCGTTAGCGGCAGAAAACTGCAGCTAAAGTGGCGATAATGGGCTTGATAAAATGCCCTTGAGAATTCCAAGAGAAGCCCATGTTCTGATGTCAACATGGGCTTCTATGGGAAATCACAAGGGCATATTATCAATCCCATTATCGCCACTTTAGCTGCAGTTTTCTTCTGCTAAAGCGGCTATAATTTTAACTCCATGCTTGATAATATGGCCCTATGTTGTATACTCCACGCCAATGTGCCTTAGACTGCTGCTGAGCTTGGGCAGGGTGTGTTGTCATACAGCACGGGCACAGACAGTACTGGGCAGTACAAGGAAAGTACTGGGCTTGCTGCCCTGGTAGTCTTTCTTTACAATGGTCGTGGTGTCTCCCAGAGGCTCAGACTGTCCCTGGCTGTGCACAGGCAGCACATCAGACTGCACAGAAGGGACCCGGGAGGGGTCCACACCGTGAGCAGTAACAATATTGTTTTATGGAAAGAGTGACCTTGCTAATTCATGCCTCTATTCATGCTCCTGTATCGCCAAATAAATCCTGCCATAATGAAAAGCAAATGCCTGAGCCTGGGGTTGTCGAGTCGAGGCAGTGTGTCCATCTGCAGTACTGAGGGTGCTTTCTTTGCCCATAAATCAAATAAAATGGACACCTGTTCTGACCAGGCGTTACAGTAAGTTACTGTTCTCTGATCTATAAAATTTGGAATAGTTTTATAAAACACATGTTTTAAAAGTATGGAGCGTGTGAGTTTTCTAGGACATTTTAAAATAAATATTTGCAATTTTCACACAGTTTATATTCTGCATTTATTAAAAAAGAAATCTGTATTCAGAAATCACTGTACATAAAATTAAAGTTCATTTTAAAGTCTTTCCCTTTTCATGAGAAAATCTTTAATGTCATGATTATGTGGATTTTCTAGAGTTGAAAATGTACTTGAGGTAAATAACAACGATTAAACTCTTGTTCCTATTTTTTCTTCCTGGGGGGCTATTAGAGAATAAATCTTGGTGTGTGTTTTTCACTTTCTGGAACATAATTTTGTGCCACCATTTCTTCGTTCTCAACCTCGAGAGCTAAAGCACCTAACAGTATAATGAGGGGCTGTAGGAACCACCCTACAAATAATGCAAATGTTGAAGTGTTGAAGGAAGAGCTCAACATGTCTGTGGGCCTCTTCCTTTCTTAATGTATTGAATCCCTTAAAGTGTTAGCCTATTGAACCAACTGAGAAAGGAAGGGGAAAGAGTAGTGGTCAAGGTGAAAGACGAAAGAAAGCAGGCCCAGAAATAATGGCCAGGCACTGCCGGAGGACCCCCACCCTTCCTTTAACCAACATTATTAACGGATCGTGAGAGGGCTTTCTTTGGAAGGCGGGGGATCTTTCGACCCCCCGGCCGTATTTATTAAAACATACAAAATAAATCAAAAATTGAAATAAATAATATTTACACAATTACGCAGCAAAAAAATGTTACAATTGATATATACAGGTATTCAGATGGCTAACCTTAACATATTTCTAGTACAAGGTATTTCCTATCCGAAGCTAACATATCAATCATATTATACAATATTTTTTTTTCTGCGTATCTATTTGGGCCTACGGCAAGGTCAATAACTGGTGTCAGATCCTTATCACTAAACCACGCCCTCCTGAAGGAGTGCACATGCACTTAAAGAGCTGAAAGGAATGTCAACAAGATAAAAGAAAGAAAGATGAAAGGGAACATAGAAGAAGGGAGAGAGGAGAGCCACCCAAATCCAGCGGGGGAGAGAAGGCACACTAGGTGGGAAGTAGAGGGAAAGCGTTAGGCTTCACAATAGGGAAACTAAAGCTGGGGTTTAGAGGTGAAAACCAAAACACCTGAGAAAGGATAGAGAGAAAAATGAGCAGAGTAGATGTAAAGTGGAGAAAGAACTGATAAGGACTACAGTGTTGACACTAACGAGCTGTGTTAGAGGGGTGAGAGAGCAGGGCATAGTGAGAATGGTCTAAGAGGTAATACAATGAAGGTGAGGGGCAAAACAAATTATAAATGATAGGCGAGAGGTGACAAACCTGGGGAGCAAAAAGGAAGGAGAGAAGGATTGCATAGGAGTTAGGCTGGACAGTGGACAGCGGCAGCTGTGGCCATTAGGCCTCATGGCCTCCATGGATTAACGAACACTGTTCACACCAACAGCATTGCCCAGGTGTCTTCTGTAGACATGAAGAAGCATGGCCCTTGTACTTCCATACTTAGCTTGTGTTGAGGATCTCTATGGAGTATGGTTAGTATGAATAGTACCAAACATCCAGAGTGCAATACATAGGTGTTATGTTTATTGTTTTGCTTTATCTTCTCGTGCTGGCTCGTGAGTTTATCAGGGATATCTATTACTTGGGTGTGAGCCTAATATGAGGGGAGCTTGCTTGTCTGATTCCGGCCTCCAACTCTTATGAGTAGCCAAAAGGCCGAAACGTACACTCGAACTGAAACAAGCGACATGCTGGCAGAAAGTATCCTACACTCATACTCGTTTTCTACTGAGATCTTAATTATTCTTAAGGCAGTGCATACTTGTATTTGTGTGAAGTTATGGCTAGGTGAAAATAATGCACACTGTGCTACTGCTCTACATCTTACCACGCAAGTTGAATCTGTTTTGTTCAAAAACTTTCTTGGGGGAGAGGGGGCGAGAAATAACCCTGCATAACTCTTTTGAGTTTGGCTGCCTCACATGTTTTTATCAGGCCTACAGTTTCTGGCCACCATATTTAAAATCCACCAGCCGCCACTGTTTTGTAAGGTCCTTGCTGCTATCTTGCTCTCATTCCTCGTCCTCTATCACACACATAAGCAGTGAGACCTAAGACATGGTGAGAGCACCATTCTGTTCACTCACAAATGCCACCAAAAGCTCTCAACACGGGCTACTCTCAGGGCGTAACATAAAATGATGAAGCACCCTGCAGAATCTATAGAGGGGCCATTGGGTCTCCCATATCTCACAAATATTTAGTCATCTTGGGTGGAATTGGGACCCACTGAAGGGTTTGAGGGCCCCCTGAAGGGTTTATGGGTCCCCTTGCAACGTAGGAGATGCTGGGGCCAGCGTAACACCCTGGTGACACTGTATTAACCCCTTCGCTGCGGGGGTGATTCCCCCACGGTGCGGGGGGTGAGCACATCGCTGCGGTGCTCGTGACGAGCCCAGCTCGTCATGAGTCACAGTGGAGCTGTGCTCATGACGAGCTGGGCTCGGCACAACTCTGCCCACTGATTAATTCTCCTGCACAGGTGGGGAATAAATTGCGCGTGGGTGGAGTGCAGCCGTTATGACGAGCCCAGCTCATCATGAGCACAGCTCCACTGTGACTCATGACGAGCTGGGCTCGTCATGATCACCGAAGGAGTTAAACACTCTTCCAACAAAGCACTATCCCGCGATGAAATGTACTAGATTTATGCTAATGTGTTTTAGCGCCTTACTAGGGGCATGAAGCACTATACAAATGCAATTACATAGCAATACAATAAATGAACGGTTCAGTTTCTCTTTCACCAAATAAAAAGTCGACCCACTTAATGTGCTGCTCATTGCTTCGTGCCTGTAGATTTATTTCATGCAACCTTTATTCCAATGCTGACCTGTCCTTGTAAATCTGCTAACTCAACAGCAGTGGTTAATTTGTGAAAAGATAAGTGCTGGGGCCCTCATCAGAAGACCACTGCAGCTAGCCCACTGCTCCTGTGAGCATCGCCTATGATACAACTAACACAACTACTAACCATGAAACCCTACTAGTGTCAGAATTTAGACTTCTCCAGGCCACTAAAAGCTGTAAGTATGACTTGGAAGGCAGGTACTAGATATTTTAAGGTATACATAATTAATAACGACTGTTGCTGTGCTAGTTTCTGTATTTGCCAAACAGCGCCACCATGTGGCAAACTGTTGTAAATGCCTCTGTTGACAATTAAGTGCGGGTGCCGAGCACCGGACACCACTGGCTCAAATTAAGCACTGCTCAACAGTATAATTACACTTTCTTTTTTGGGTTTGCTTAAGCATTGCTCCTTAAAATAAGGGACACATTATTATTCCGATTGAAAAATATATACAATCACTTTGTAGACTTTTCATATCTAGGTTGCTTTACTGGAGATTCGGGAACTCTGACGATCGGGAAGACAATCTGCAAATCTCCTACAATGTTGTTGTTTGGAACATGACTGTTTAACCGTGAAGACGGACACTAACAAAAACAACAATGAGAAGTGAAGCAGTAGCTTCAACCACCAAATAGCTGGCCAAAATACCATGTGAGATGGAGAGCTACTACAAATGGCATGGAGGTTCTATTGCAAGTCTTTGAGTGGTCCTCATGGGAAATTCATCAGATCTGGAAAGTAGTTTGCCTTCCAGACTGTGGCCTGAAGTGATAGGTGAATACTTTCCATTTTGTACACTACTTATGTGAGTAGTGGACGGTGGGTCACACCAGGTCTGGTTCATCAGAGCTGATTCACTTTGCTAATGAGAGAAGTCAAGGAAACCAACTTCTGCTTCTGCTACCGAACCCCAACAAAGTCAATTAACCCCAATGGCTTACTGTCATTTTCAGTATTTTTGTGAACCTCGGTACACATATTTTGGGGTCCTCTGTTCGGAACAATTTTGAATTTTACTACCTATTTTGCAGTAATTGAAGGCTGCATAATACTCCAAAATATTAAGTTCATGTTACACAATCACACAAAAACAGTTGAAATATGTTGAAAAGTGTTTGGCCAGGGGCCTCAAAAATCCATAAGAGGACAATGGAGTCGGGAAGTGTTTAAGAGAGAGAAATGGACAGAAGGGGCAGAGAGCGAGCGAAAAAGATCACTTTCCACGGGGGTCCCATTAAAGGTTGGGGCCCAGGGGAAATGTCCACTTTCCCAATGCCTTAAAACATCTTTGGTTTAGTCCTCAACAACACTATTTCTATGATTGTGTGACCCTTATTTGTGTGACCAATCACTGGCAATGACCTTTTTTTTGTGTCTTTTTCGGATTGGGGGAGGATTTATTGGTAATTGATCTGCTCTTTAATCTCCACTCTTCAGCAACAGTAAACTACCCTCCAACAAAATAGATAGAGAGAAAAAAGGACCTCTGTGGTAATCAAGAATAATATTTTCCAATTCTCAATGGAAATGCATCCGATGGAATTAATTTGTAAGTAGGAGAAAGTAGTGAAGTGCATCTAAAATGTGTCAATTATAAATGTTGCACACTGGATTATCCCTCATGAAGAGTGAAGCTGAAAAGTAGCACTATATAGAAGACCGTGGATATCGTCCCGCCCCATAAAATATTAGAAATATAAGGCAAGCTGCAGTTCTTTTGGGCTCTGGGGGCATTCAAACATAAGTCAGTCGAAAGTCAATAGATTTCTTCGAAATTCACATGATTTATTCAAGAATTAAGTTGGCAATAGTTCAAAGTGAGGATCATTCATCTGATTTGAATGATACTCAATAAACCCACAGGCCAGCAGTCAACAATGATTCTCTTCATGGGACAGAAGGTATATGTGCAGCACCATCCTACATCTTCCTTTCTAAGAATAATTTTAAGCATTTTTGCCACAGATCATTAACTGCTTTAAGGGGTATTTCAATACAGATTCAGATTTTCTTCTTCATGGATGCAACCATACTATCTCTTTCATAAGAAGGAGCAAGAACATAATGATTTAAGAGGTTTGTGGGAAGAGTAATTATTTGACAATGTATTATAAGGAATAAAACACATTCTACCATACTACCATACTTTGAAAGGATATTGCAAGTCATTGTGGAGCTCCATGACCTTATAAGGAAATCTGCCGGTGGCCTTGTTCTTCTATATGGTCACGGAATACCTGAGTGATGTGCAATATTCTTATACGGAATTTCATGGGGTACTTTATCTCACACATAATGAAATCCAGATGCAAAGAAACATGTTTTACTGATGCCACTGCATGAACAATACACAGATGCAATTTAAATGTGAGTGGTTGTGAGTAAAATGGCAATAGACTCATGCTAACACTGGTATGGTGTTAAGGTGGCACAAGAACGCTTTTTGTAACTTTCAAAATGTGAAGACATGGGACCAGATTTCCTAAATCTACTACTAAGGTTGGCACTGATGTAAGCATGACAGAAAATAAGCAAAGCACAGAAAACAGCAGTGATGATTAACTTTAGACTATAAAGTTGTTTTGAGCCAAATGTTGGCCCTCATCCAAAACTAAAACTGCTTTGCACCAACCCCTTTAATTTATTCAAAGGCGATGTGCTGAGGTGAACAGTACAAAACGAAAGGTTTTGGAGCAAAGTCTACTAAAGTAATATGAGCTGTCTCTGTGCTAAATCCTAAAACCAAATGAAACCAGGCACATTTAAGAAATTACTGTCCTACACTGAGTGACACCCAGCATGATGAGGGACGGCTCTGATGCTATGGAGCATGGCGTGCCAAAGGGGCAAGCCAAGGATTAAGGGGATGTTGTGAAGCTAGGGAGAGGAGGACAATGTGGAAGCCCATTCCCTAGAGGGTGCTGTAGTGAGACAGCAGGGCAGAGATCTATCATTCATAGTGCGTGTTTGAAGGAAGGAGTGGTGGCAACCTGAAATGGTATTTGGGTAGGAGGTGGGGCAATGGAGATTCGCCATTTCTACACATCATCCTGCTTCTTCTACATGCACTACACTTTAAAAGGGTTATAAAGGTCGGCAGATCCACTACGAAGGCCTCATGTCTTCCTTTTTTATTTCATTTATGTATTTGAATTTCTAAAATGCAATTATCACCAACAGGTATCATAGCGCTAAATTGTTAGTTGAAATATGGTAGAAAAAGAGGGGGAAAAAAACAAGTGATGCAAAAAACTATCTTTCATTTTATTTAGGAAATATTTAGTTTTCCCAAGGTTTCCTGAAACTGAGAATTTTAGTGATGCTTCTTATCTTTATTAGTAATGAATTCCATTGTTTTGCAGTGACTACGAAAAAAGCGCTTCCGACAATAATCACATGTTTAAAATTGGAGACCACAACGTGTAAGGTAGGCATGGGGCATAGCAAGGTCTAAGTTGCAATAACTGAAGTTTCTGAGTCAAAACAGTTGGCTGATCGCTGAACAGAACCTTATGAGCTACACAAAGCGATTTAGAAAGGGTATGTTGCTGTACTCATAGCAAGTGGAACAAGGAAAGGTAAGAGAAAAAAGAACTGATCTTTTTAAGATTGAGAGCGAGTCTCATCAGTGAGTTTTGGACTAACTGCAATTTAGTTTTGCTTTATCAAGGAGATCCAGATATAATGCATTGTAATTGTCCAATTTGGAAGATATAAAAGCATTCAGAATTAGAATTTTATGGGACAAGGAAAACATTTACAGAATATGTTTTTAAAAGGAGAAGCCAAAAAAAGCATGATTTAGGGGGTGATTTACACGATGATGGAGTATACATACCAGCACCATGGAGGTCCGCCTGCCTGATTTAAATATGTGTGGACCTTCATTTTGGCCAAAGCAGAGACTACTCTGTCTACGCCGTGGCCAAACTCCTCCAAGGGCCATAGGGAGTAAGGGCTGTTGGAGAAATAGCTACATGTCCGCCTACCGAATTTAGATGGGCGGACATGTAGAAATGTAATTTTTACTGTTTCTTACCTCTAGGTAAGACCTGGTGGAAAGGAACAGTAAAAAACACATTATAATGCTCCCCGGCCATGGGAGAAGACTCCCATGGTGAGGGGAGCATTTTAATTTGTTTCCCTTACAAAAAGAAAATCTCTGATACAGCCCCGAACCACAGAGTAATATGCATTTCCAGAGACCGCCGTGATGGCGGTCCCTAGCAATATTTTAATAAATGATCACCTGCTTGACGGTCATTGATAAATTGGGCGGGTGGCCTCTCGACCATGTGGAAGGAGTAATTAACTCCAAACCTTCCACATGGATGAATGGCGGGCTTGCCGCCCAGATATAAATCAGGCCTTTAGTCACTGCATTGATCTGAAGAGAGAGAGCGAGACCAACATCACGCTTAACACCCATATTCTTAACACAAAGTTTATCAACCAATCAAGGAGTCCAGAAAGGAAGGTCCCAAATTTGAGTAGATCGGAAAGGAAGTAGTAGCTCATTTAACCCACCATTTAGTTTTAGCAGATGGGAGCACATCCAAGCATGGACTCTCTGTAAACAATTGTGTAAATGTGGCAATGTGTGTCAATAATGACAACGTGTGTCAGCACATATGTTCAAGTTTCTAAAAATCATAAACAGAATTTGTGTATCATAGGAATAGATAAATGGGAAAAACTAAAAGATTCAATAAGAAGGACTCGAGGAAACGTATGAAGATTGAACAGCAATGGGAAAACGATGGATCCCAGTGAAACTCCACACTTTAAGGACATTATTTCTTACACAAAAGGCGCCATGGAGATCTGAAATTTCCTATTTAGTAGAAACATTGATGAACCATTCGAACACTGTACCTGCAGGCAAAATATCTGTATTAGACCTAGTTGGTTTACATTTCATCAATAAAGAAATGCATTTTTCTGCCTTCAGTAGCTTGAGTGAAAATACTTGTATTCTTAGTAGGAATACATTTACTGTAATCAGGAGACCGAGCTTGAGCGATGTACAGTCCTGTGACAGATGGCAGGCTATCAATTCTATTTACAGAGGCAATAATTTGTAAAACTTGTTTCTGGTAAAATCTATTTAACCCTCAGAGTAGCCAGCAAATGTATTACATCTACTCATGGAAAAAGCAATCTATTACCTCTTAACTCTGATTGGATCTTACCATTGGCACATTATGCATGAACCAGACAGTGTTTGCACTTCCATTTGTAGCACCCCAAGCAAAACAGATTTCAGTATCCCTCTTCTTCTTTCCAAAGGGTAGTACACCTTGGACAATGATACTCATTATTATTTTTCATAAGTTGTATGAGTTGTCATTTGTTGGGTTGTTTATCTTTTCTTTTTACAGGACCTACACTCAGCAATCTCACTTCTCACTTACATCACCCGAACAGGAGCCCTCTTACAACACCTCAAATACCATATCTATATGTGCCCAAATGCCCTTCATAGAAGCGCTCACTTAGGATTTTTCTACCCACTATACTGATGACAAATGAAAATGATTTGACGATCCTCACCATTTATGTTAAGGGCTTGAATAATTCCATCAAAAGATGCACTATCCTCTCATATCTGGGGAACTCTGGACCCCACATTTGCTTACTTCAAGAAACAGACCACCTTGCTGGTGATACGTTCAAAAGTCTTTCCCCAACACTATTTCTCATCTAACACCACTAAAACAGCTGGGGTAGCAATCCTAGTATCTAAATCCTTCCGGGGTGAAGTTGGGCCCAAAACAGGCTGAAATTAGAGGCAGTCTTCTCACATATATGGTGACAGTAGGCTTCTATGCTTTTAATTAAGGGACTATTTATACACCCAAGTGAGCAAGGGACTCACGTCTGAGCATACTCTGCCACACTTAGGGCGAACAAAGCGATACAAAAGGGGATGATGGACGGAGCGTTTGAGCAAATCAAACACTCACCCCCAGTCAACTGATCTGGGTTTAATCCATCACCATTCTTTAGCCCACTCAGCCACCCCATTTCAGACATGGCTATATGCAAATCAGTCTGACCCTGTGCCTCATGGGAACAGTCCAGCCCGAACTGCCAAGCCATGTCTTCCATGGACCGGAAACAAGCATCCTGGGACCGGTTTCGGATTCATAATCCTCATCAGCCAGGCTATCTTGAATCCAGTGGCCAAGTGAGCAAGGGACTCACGTCTGAGCATACCCTGCCACACTTAGGGCGAACAAAGCGATACAAAAGGGGATGATGGACGGAGCGTTTGAGCAAATCAAACACTCACCCCCAGTCAACTGATCTGGGTTTAATCCATCACCATTCTTTAGCCCACTCAGCCACCCCATTTCAGACATGGCTATATGCAAATCAGTCTGACCCTGTGCCTCATGGGAACAGTCCAGCCCGAACTGCCAAGCCATGTCTTCCATGGACCGGAAACAAGCATCCTGGGACTGGTTTCGGATTCATAATCCTCATCAGCCAGGCTATCTTGAATCCAGTGGCCAAGTGAGCAAGGGACTCACGTCTGAGCATACCCTGCCACACTTAGGGCAAACAAAGCGATACAAAAGGGGATGATGGACGGAGCGTTTGAGCAAATCAAACACTCACCCCCAGTCAACTGATCTGGGTTTAATCCATCACCATTCTTTAGCCCACTCAGCCACCCCATTTCAGACATGGCTATATGCAAATCAGTCTGACCCTGTACCTCATGGGAACAGTCCAGCCCGAACTGCCAAGCCATGTCTTCCATGGACCGGAAACAAGCATCCTGGGACCGGTTTCGAATTCATAATCCTCATCAGCCAGGCTATCTTGAATCCAGTGGCCAAGTGAGCAAGGGACTCACGTCTGAGCATACCCTGCCACACTTAGGGCGAACAAAGCGATACAAAAGGGGATGATGGACGGAGCGTTTGAGCAAATCAAACACTCACCCCCAGTCAACTGATCTGGGTTTAATCCATCACCATTCTTTAGCCCACTCAGCCACCCCATTTCAGACATCGCTATATGCAAATCAGTCTGACCCTGTGCCTCATGGGAACAGTCCAGCCCGAACTGCCAAGCCATGTCTTCCATGGACCGGAAACAAGCATCCTCGGACCGGTTTCGGATTCATAATCCTCATCAGCCAGGCTATCTTGAATCCAGTGGCCAAGTGAGCAAGGGACTCACGTCTGAGCATACCCTGCCACACTTAGGGCGAACAAAGCGATACAAAAGGGGATGATGGACGGAGCGTTTGAGCAAATCAAACACTCACCCCCAGTCAACTGATCTGGGTTTAATCCATCACCATTCTTTAGCCCACTCAGCCACCCCATTTCAGACATCGCTATATGCAAATCAGTCTGACCCTGTGCCTCATGGGAACAGTCCAGCCCGAACTGCCAAGCCATGTCTTCCATGGACCGGAAACAAGCATCCTCGGACCGGTTTCGGATTCATAATCCTCATCAGCCAGGCTATCTTGAATCCAGTGGCCAAGTGAGCAAGGGACTCACGTCTGAGCATACCCTGCCACACTTAGGGCGAACAAAGCGATACAAAAGGGGATGATGGACGGAGCGTTTGAGCAAATCAAACACTCACCCCCAGTCAACTGATCTGGGTTTAATCCATCACCATTCTTTAGCCCACTCAGCCACCCCATTTCAGACATGGCTATAAGCAAATCAGTCTGACCCTGTGCCTCATGGGAACAGTCCAGCCCGAACTGCCAAGCCATGTCTTCCATGGACCGGAAACAAGCATCCTGGGACCGGTTTTGGATTCATAATCCTCATCAGCCAGGCTATCTTGAATCCAGTGGCCAAGTGAGCAAGGGACTCATGTCTGAGCATACCCTGCCACACTTAGGGCGAACAAAGCGATACAAAAGGGGATGATGGACGGAGCGTTTGAGCAAATCAAACACTCACCCCCAGTCAACTGATCTGGGTTTAATCCATCACCATTCTTTAGCCCACTCAGCCACCCCATTTCAGACATGGCTATATGCAAATCAGTCTGACCCTGTGCCTCATGGGAACAGTCCAGCCCGAACTGCCAAGCCATGTCTTCCATGGACCGGAAACAAGCATCCTCGGACCGGTTTCGGATTCATAATCCTCATCAGCCAGGCTATCTTGAATCCAGTGGCCAAGTGAGCAAGGGACTCACGTCTGAGCATACCCTGCCACACTTAGGGCGAACAAAGCGATACAAAAGGGGATGATGGACGGAGCGTTTGAGCAAATCAAACACCCCCAGTCAACTGATCTGGGTTTAATCCATCACCATTCTTTAGCCCACTCAGCCACCCCATTTCAGACATGGCTATATGCAAATCAGTCTGACCCTGTGCCTCATGGGAACAGTCCAGCCCGAACTGCCAAGCCATGTCTTCCATGGACCGGAAACAAGCATCCTGGGACCGGTTTCGGATTCATAATCCTCATCAGCCAGGCTATCTTGAATCCAGTGGCCAAGTGAGCAAGGGACTCACGTCTGAGCATACCCTGCCACACTTAGGGCGAAAAAAGCGATACAAAAGGGGATGATGGACGAAGCGTTAGAGCAAATCAAACACTCACCCCCAGTCAACTGATCTGGGTTTAATCCATCACCATTCTTTAGCCCACTCAGCCACCCCATTTCAGACATGGCTATATGCAAATCAGTCTGACCCTGCGCCTCATTGGAACAGTCCAGCCCGAACTGCCAAGCCATGTCTTCCATGGACCGAAAACAAGCATCCTGGGACCGGTTTCGGATTCATAATCCTCATCAGCCAGGCTATCTTGAATCCAGTGGCCAAGTGAGCAAGGGACTCACGTCTGAGCATACCCTGCCACACTTAGGGCGAACAAAGCGATACAAAAGGGGATGATGGACGGAGCGTTTGAGCAAATCAAACACTCACCCCCAGTCAACTGATCTGGGTTTAATCCATCACCATTCTTTAGCCCACTCAGCCACCCCATTTCAGACATGGCTATATGCAAATCAGTCTGACCCTGTGCCTCATGGGAACAGTCCAGCCCGAACTGCCAAGCCATGTCTTCCATGGACCGGAAACAAGCATCCTGGGACCGGTTTCGGATTCATAATCCTCATCAGCCAGGCTATCTTGAATCCAGTGGCCAAGTGAGCAAGGGACTCACGTCTGAGCATACCCTGCCACACTTAGGGCGAACAAAGCGATACAAAAGGGGATGATGGACGGAGCGTTTGAGCAAATCAAACACTCACCCCCAGTCAACTGATCTGGGTTTAATCCATCACCATTCTTTAGCCCACTCAGCCACCCCATTTCAGACATCGCTATATGCAAATCAGTCTGACCCTGTGCCTCATGGGAACAGTCCAGCCCGAACTGCCAAGCCATGTCTTCCATGGACCGGAAACAAGCATCCTCGGACCGGTTTCGGATTCATAATCCTCATCAGCCAGGCTATCTTGAATCCAGTGGCCAAGTGAGCAAGGGACTCACGTCTGAGCATACCCTGCCACACTTAGGGCGAACAAAGCGATACAAAAGGGGATGATGGACGGAGCGTTTGAGCAAATCAAACACTCACCCCCAGTCAACTGATCTGGGTTTAATCCATCACCATTCTTTAGCCCACTCAGCCACCCCATTTCAGACATCGCTATATGCAAATCAGTCTGACCCTGTGCCTCATGGGAACAGTCCAGCCCGAACTGCCAAGCCATGTCTTCCATGGACCGGAAACAAGCATCCTCGGACCGGTTTCGGATTCATAATCCTCATCAGCCAGGCTATCTTGAATCCAGTGGCCAAGTTAGCAAGGGACTCACGTCTGAGCATACCCTGCCACACTTAGGGCGAACAAAGCGATACAAAAGGGGATGATGGACGGAGCGTTTGAGCAAATCAAACACTCACCCCCAGTCAACTGATCTGGGTTTAATCCATCACCATTCTTTAGCCCACTCAGCCACCCCATTTCAGACATGGCTATATGCAAATCAGTCTGACCCTGTGCCTCATGGGAACAGTCCAGCCCGAACTGCCAAGCCATGTCTTCCATGGACCGGAAACAAGCATCCTCGGACCGGTTTCGGATTCATAATCCTCATCAGCCAGGCTATCTTGAATCCAGTGGCCAAGTGAGCAAGGGACTCACGTCTGAGCATACCCTGCCACACTTAGGGCGAACAAAGCGATACAAAAGGGGATGATGGACGGAGCGTTTGAGCAAATCAAACACTCACCCCCAGTCAACTGATCTGGGTTTAATCCATCACCATTCTTTAGCCCACTCAGCCACCCCATTTCAGACATGGCTATAAGCAAATCAGTCTGACCCTGTGCCTCATGGGAACAGTCCAGCCCCAACTGCCAAGCCATGTCTTCCATGGACCGGAAACAAGCATCCTGGGACCGGTTTTGGATTCATAATCCTCATCAGCCAGGCTATCTTGAATCCAGTGGCCAAGTGAGCAAGGGACTCACGTCTGAGCATACCCTGCCACACTTAGGGCGAACAAAGCGATACAAAAGGGGATGATGGACGGAGCGTTTGAGCAAATCAAACACTCACCCCCAGTCAACTGATCTGGGTTTAATCCATCACCATTCTTTAGCCCACTCAGCCACCCCATTTCAGACATGGCTATAAGCAAATCAGTCTGACCCTGTGCCTCATGGGAACAGTCCAGCCCGAACTGCCAAGCCATGTCTTCCATGGACCGGAAACAAGCATCCTGGGACCGGTTTTGGATTCATAATCCTCATCAGCCAGGCTATCTTGAATCCAGTGGCCAAGTGAGCAAGGGACTCACGTCTGAGCATACCCTGCCACACTTAGGGCGAACAAAGCGATACAAAAGGGGATGATGGACGGAGCGTTTGAGCAAATCAAACACCCCCAGTCAACTGATCTGGGTTTAATCCATCACCATTCTTTAGCCCACTCAGCCACCCCATTTCAGACATGGCTATATGCAAATCAGTCTGACCCTGTGCCTCATGGGAACAGTCCAGCCCGAACTGCCAAGCCATGTCTTCCATGGACCGGAAACAAGCATCCTGGGACCGGTTTCGGATTCATAATCCTCATCAGCCAGGCTATCTTGAATCCAGTGGCCAAGTGAGCAAGGGACTCACGTCTGAGCATACCCTGCCACACTTAGGGCGAACAAAGCGATACAAAAGGGGATGATGGACGAAGCGTTAGAGCAAATCAAACACTCACCCCCAGTCAACTGATCTGGGTTTAATCCATCACCATTCTTTAGCCCACTCAGCCACCCCATTTCAGACATGGCTATATGCAAATCAGTCTGACCCTGCGACTCATTGGAACAGTCCAGCCCGAACTGCCAAGCCATGTCTTCCATGGACCGAAAACAAGCATCCTGGGACCGGTTTCGGATTCATAATCCTCATCAGCCAGGCTATCTTGAATCCAGTGGCCAAGTGAGCAAGGGACTCACGTCTGAGCATACCCTGCCACACTTAGGGCGAACAAAGCGATACAAAAGGGGATGATGGACGGAGCGTTTGAGCAAATCAAACACTCACCCCCAGTCAACTGATCTGGGTTTAATCCATCACCATTCTTTAGCCCACTCAGCCACCCCATTTCAGACATGGCTATATGCAAACCAGTCTGACCCTGTGCCTCATGGGAACAGTCCAGCCAGAACTGCCAAGCCATGTCTTCCATGGACCGGAAACAAGCATCCTGGGACCGGTTTCGGATTCATAATCCTCATCAGCCAGGCTATCTTGAATCCAGTGGCCAAGTGAGCAAGGGACTCACGTCTGAGCATACCCTGCCACACTTAGGGCGAACAAAGCGATACAAAAGGGGATGATGGACGGAGCGTTAGAGCAAATCAAACACTCACCCCCAGTCATCTGATCTGGGTTTAATCCATCACCATTCTTTAGCCCACTCAGCCACCCCATTTCAGACATGGCTATATGCAAATCAGTCTGACCCTGTGCCTCATGGGAACAGTCCAGCCCGAACTGCCAAGCCATGTCTTCCATGGACCGAAAACAAGCATCCTGGGACCGGTTTCGGATTCATAATCCTCATCAGCCAGGCTATCTTGAATCCAGTGGCCAAGTGAGCAAGGGACTCACGTCTGAGCATACCCTGCCACACTTAGGGCGAACAAAGCGATACAAAAGGGGATGATGGACGGAGCGTTTGAGCAAATCAAACACTCACCCCCAGTCAACTGATCTGGGTTTAATCCATCACCATTCTTTAGCCCACTCAGCCACCCCATTTCAGACATGGCTATATGCAAATCAGTCTGACCCTGTGCCTCATGGGAACAGTCCAGCCCGAACTGCCAAGCCATGTATTCCATGGACCGGAAACAAGCATCCTGGGACCGGTGTCGGATTCATAATCCTCATCAGCCAGGCTATCTTGAATCCAGTGGCCAAGTGAGCAAGGGACTCACGTCTGAGCATACCCTGCCACACTTAGGGCGAACAAAGCGATACAAAAGGGGATGATGGACGGAGCGTTTGAGCAAATCAAACACTCACCCCCAGTCAACTGATCTGGGTTTAATCCATCACCATTCTTTAGCCCACTCAGCCACCCCATTTCAGACATGGCTATATGCAAATCAGTCTGACCCTGTGCCTCATGGGAACAGTCTAGCCCGAACTGCCAAGCCATGTCTTCCATGGACCGGAAACAAGCATCCTGGGACCGGTGTCGGATTCATAATCCTCATCAGCCAGGCTATCTTGAATCCAGTGGCCAAGTGAGCAAGGGACTCACGTCTGAACATACCCTGCCACACTTAGGGCGAACAAAGCGATACAAAAGGGGATGATGGACGGAACGTTTGAGCAAATCAAACACTCACCCCCAGTCAACTGATCTGGGTTTAATCCATCACCATTCTTTAGCCCACTCAGCCACCCCATTTCAGACATGGCTATATGCAAATCAGTCTGACCCTGTGCCTCATGGGAACAGTCCAGCCCGAACTGCCAAGCCATGTCTTCCATGTACCGGAAACAAGCATCCTGGGACCGGTTTCGGATTCATAATCCTCATCAGCCAGGCTATCTTGAATCCAGTGGCCAAGTGAGCAAGGGACTCGCGTCTGAGCATACCCTGCCACACTTAGGGCGAACAAAGCGATACAAAAGGGGATGATGGACGGAGCGTTTGAGCAAATCAAACACTCACCCCCAGTCAACTGATCTGGGTTTAATCCATCACCATTCTTTAGCCCACTCAGCCACCCCATTTCAGACATGGCTATATGCAAATCAGTCTGACCCTGTGCCTCATGGGAACAGTCCAGCCCGAACTGCCAAGCCATGTCTTCCATGGACCGAAAACAAGCATCCTGGGACCGGTTTCGGATTCATAATCCTCATCAGCCAGGCTATCTTGATTCCAGTGGCCAAGTGAGCAAGGGACTCACTTCTGAGCATACCCTGCCACATTTAGGGTGAACAAAGCGATACAAAAGGGGATGATGGACGGAGCGTTTGAGCAAATCAAACACTCACCCCCAGTCAACTGATCTGGGTTTAATCCATCACCATTCTTTAGCCCACTCAGCCACCCCATTTCAGACATGGCTATATGCAAATCAGTCTGACCCTGTGCCTCATGGGAACAGTCTAGCCCGAACTGCCAAGCCATGTCTTCCATGGACCGGAAACAAGCATCCTGGGACCGGTGTCGGATTCATAATCCTCATCAGCCAGGCTATCTTGAATCCAGTGGCCAAGTGAGCAAAGGACTCACGTCTGAGCATACCCTGCCACACTTAGGGCGAACAAAGCGATACAAAAGGGGATGATGGACGGAACGTTTGAGCAAATCAAACACTCACCCCCAGTCAACTGATCTGGGTTTAATCCATCACCATTCTGTAGCCCACTCAGCCACCCCATTTCAGACATGGCTATATGCAAATCAGTCTGACCCTGTGCCTCATGGGAACAGTCCAGCCCGAACTGCCAAGACATGTCTTCCATGTACCGGAAACAAGCATCCTGGGACCGGTTTCGGATTCATAATCCTCATCAGCCAGGCTATCTTGAATCCAGTGGCCAAGTGAGCAAGGGACTCGCGTCTAAGCATACCCTGCCACACTTAGGGCGAACAAAGCGATACAAAAGGGGATGATGGACGGAGCGTTTGAGCAAATCAAACACTCACCCCCAGTCAACTGATCTGGGTTTAATCCATCACCATTCTTTAGCCCACTCAGCCACCCCATTTCAGACATGGCTATATGCAAATCAGTCTGACCCTGTGCCTCATGGGAACAGTCCAGCCCGAACTGCCAAGCCATGTCTTCCATGGACCGAAAACAAGCATCCTGGGACCGGTTTCGGATTCATAATCCTCATCAGCCAGGCTATCTTGATTCCAGTGGCCAAGTGAGCAAGGGACTCACTTCTGAGCATACCCTGCCACACTTAGGGCGAACAAAGCGATACAAAAGGGGATGATGGATGGAGCGTTTGAGCAAATCAAACACTCACCCCCAGTCACCTGATCTGGGTTTAATCCATCACCATTCTTTAGCCCACTCAGCCACCCCATTTCAGACATGGCTATATGCAAATCAGTCTGACCCTGTGCCTCATGGGAACAGTCCAGCCCGAACTGCCAAGCCATGTCTTCCATGGACCGGAAACAAGCAACCTGGGACCGGTGTCGGATTCATAATCCTCATCAGCCAGGCTATCTTGAATCCAGTGGCCAAGTGAGCAAGGGACTCACGTCTGAGCATACCCTGCCACACTTAGGGCGAACAAAGCGATACAAAAGGGGATGATGGACGGAGCGTTTGAGCAAATCAAACACTCACCCCCAGTCAACTGATCTGGGTTTAATCCATCACCATTCTTTAGCCCACTCAGCCACCCCATTTCAGACATGGCTATATGCAAATCAGTCCGACCCTGTGCCTCATGGGAACAGCCCAGCCCGAACTGCCAAGCCATGTCTTCCGTGGACCGGAAACAAGCATCCTGGGACCGGTGTCGGATTCATAATCCTCATCAGCCAGGCTATCTTGAATCCAGTGGCCAAGTGAGCAAGGGACTCACGTCTGAGCATACCCTGCCACACTTAGGGCGAACAAAGCGATACAAAAGGGGATGATGGACGGAACGTTTGAGCAAATCAAACACTCACCCCCAGTCAACTGATCTGGGTTTAATCCATCACCATTCTTTAGCCCACTCAGCCACCCCATTTCAGACATGGCTATATGCAAATCAGTCTGACCCTGTGCCTCATGGGAACAGTCCAGCCCGAACTGCCAAGCCATGTCTTCCATGTACCGGAAACAAGCATCCTGGGACCGGTTTCGGATTCATAATCCTCATCAGCCAGGCTATCTTGAATCCAGTGGCCAAGTGAGCAAGGGACTCGCGTCTGAGCATACCCTGCCACACTTAGGGCGAACAAAGCGATACAAAAGGGGATGATGGACGGAGCGTTTGAGCAAATCAAACACTCACCCCCAGTCAACTGATCTGGGTTTAATCCATCACCATTCTTTAGCCCACTCAGCCACCCCATTTCAGACATGGCTATATGCAAATCAGTCTGACCCTGTGCCTCATGGGAACAGTCCAGCCCGAACTGCCAAGCCATGTCTTCCATGGACCAAAAACAAGCATCCTGGGACCGGTTTCGGATTCATAATCCTCATCAGCCAGGCTATCTTGAATCCAGTGGCCAAGTGAGCAAGGGACTCACGTCTGAGCATACCCTGCCACACTTAGGGTGAACAAAGCGATACAAAAGGGGATGATGGATGGAGCGTTTGAGCAAATCAAAAACTCACCCCCAGTCAACTGATCTGGGTTTAATCCATCACCATTCTTTAGCCCACTCAGCCACCCCATTTCAGACATGGCTATGTGCAAATCAGTCTGACCCTGTGCCTCATGGGAACAGTCCAGCCTGAACTGCCAAGCCATGTCTTCCATGGACCGGAAACAAGCATCCTGGGACTGGTTTCGGATTCATAATCCTCATCAGCCAGGCTATCTTGATTCCAGTGGCCAAGTGAGCAAGGGACTCACTTCTGAGCATACCCTGCCACACTTAGGGCGAACAAAGCGATACAAAAGGGGATGATGGACGGAGCGTTTGAGCAAATCAAACACTCACCCCCAGTCACCTGATCTGGATTTAATCCATCACCATTCTTTAGCCCACTCAGCCACCCCATTTCAGACATGGCTATATGCAAATCAGTCTGACCCTGTACCTCATGGGAACAGTCCAGCCCGAACTGCCAAGCCATGTCTTCCATGGACCGGAAACAAGCATCCTGGGACCGGTTTCGAATTCATAATCCTCATCAGCCAGGCTATCTTGAATCCAGTGGCCAAGTGAGCAAGGGACTCGCGTCTGAGCATACCCTGCCACACTTAGGGCGAACAAAGCGATACAAAAGGGGATGATGGACGGAGCGTTTGAGCAAATCAAACACTCACCCCCAGTCAACTGATCTGGGTTTAATCCATCACCATTCTTTAGCCCACTCAGCCACCCCATTTCAGACATGGCTATATGCAAATCAGTCTGACCCTGTGCCTCATGGGAACAGTCCAGCCCGAACTGCCAAGCCATGTCTTCCATGGACCGAAAACAAGCATCCTGGGACCGGTTTCGGATTCATAATCCTCATCAGCCAGGCTATCTTGATTCCAGTGGCCAAGTGAGCAAGGGACTCACTTCTGAGCATACCCTGCCACACTTAGGGTGAACAAAGCGATACAAAAGGGGATGATGGACGGAGCGTTTGAGCAAATCAAACACTCACCCCCAGTCAACTGATCTGGGTTTAATCCATCACCATTCTTTAGCCCACTCAGCCACCCCATTTCAGACATGGCTATATGCAAATCAGTCTGACCCTGTGCCTCATGGGAACAGTCTAGCCCGAACTGCCAAGCCATGTCTTCCATGGACCGGAAACAAGCATCCTGGGACCGGTGTCGGATTCATAATCCTCATCAGCCAGGCTATCTTGAATCCAGTGGCCAAGTGAGCAAGGGACTCACGTCTGAGCATACCCTGCCACACTTAGGGCGAACAAAGCGATACAAAAGGGGATGATGGACGGAACGTTTGAGCAAATCAAACACTCACCCCCAGTCAACTGATCTGGGTTTAATCCATCACCATTCTTTAGCCCACTCAGCCACCCCATTTCAGACATGGCTATATGCAAATCAGTCTGACCCTGTGCCTCATGGGAACAGTCCAGCCCGAACTGCCAAGCCATGTCTTCCATGTACCGGAAACAAGCATCCTGGGACCGGTTTCGGATTCATAATCCTCATCAGCCAGGCTATCTTGAATCCAGTGGCCAAGTGAGCAAGGGACTCGCGTCTGAGCATACCCTGCCACACTTAGGGCGAACAAAGCGATACAAAAGGGGATGATGGACGGAGCGTTTGAGCAAATCAAACACTCACCCCCAGTCAACTGATCTGGGTTTAATCCATCACCCTTCTTTAGCCCACTCAGCCACCCCATTTCAGACATGGCTATATGCAAATCAGTCTGACCCTGTGCCTCATGGGAACAGTCCAGCCCGAACTGCCAAGCCATGTCTTCCATGGACCGAAAACAAGCATCCTGGGACCGGTTTCGGATTCATAATCCTCATCAGCCAGGCTATCTTGATTCCAGTGGCCAAGTTAGCAAGGGACTCACTTCTGAGCATACCCTGCCACACTTAGGGCGAACAAAGCGATACAAAAGGGGATGATGGACGGAGCGTTTGAGCAAATCAAACACTCACCCCCAGTCACCTGATCTGGGTTTAATCCATCACCATTCTTTAGCCCACTCAGCCACCCCATTTCAGACATGGCTATATGCAAATCAGTCTGACCCTGTGCCTCATGGGAACAGTCCAGCCCGAACTGCCAAGCCATGTCTTCCATGGACCGGAAACAAGCATCCTGGGACCGGTGTCGGATTCATAATCCTCATCAGCCAGGCTATCTTGAATCCAGTGGCCAAGTGAGCAAGGGACTCACGTCTGAGCATACCCTGCCACACTTAGGGCGAACAAAGCGATACAAAAGGGGATGATGGACGGAGCGTTTGAGCAAATCAAACACTCACCCCCAGTCAACTGATCTGGGTTTAATCCATCACCATTCTTTAGCCCACTCAGCCACCCCATTTCAGACATGGCTATATGCAAATCAGTCTGACCCTGTGCCTCATGGGAACAGTCCAGCCCGAACTGCCAAGCCATGTCTTCCGTGGACCGGAAACAAGCATCCTGGGACCGGTTTCGGATTCATAATCCTCATCAGCCAGGCTATCTTGAATCTTTGGCCAAGTGAGCAAGGGACTCACGTCTGAGCATACCCTGCCACACTTAGGGCAAACAAAGCGATACAAAAGGGGATGATGGACGGAGCGTTTGAGCAAATCAAACACTCACCCCCAGTCAACTGATCTGGGTTTAATCCATCACCATTCTTTAGCCCACTCAGCCACCCCATTTCAGACATGGCTATATGCAAATCAGTCTGACCCTGTACCTCATGGGAACAGTCCAGCCCGAACTGCCAAGCCATGTCTTCCATGGACCGGAAACAAGCATCCTGGGACCGGTTTCGAATTCATAATCCTCATCAGCCAGGCTATCTTGAATCCAGTGGCCAAGTGAGCAAGGGACTCACGTCTGAGCATACCCTGCCACACTTAGGGCGAACAAAGCGATACAAAAGGGGATGATGGACGGAGCGTTTGAGCAAATCAAACACTCACCCCCAGTCAACTGATCTGGGTTTAATCCATCACCATTCTTTAGCCCACTCAGCCACCCCATTTCAGACATCGCTATATGCAAATCAGTCTGACCCTGTGCCTCATGGGAACAGTCCAGCCCGAACTGCCAAGCCATGTCTTCCATGGACCGGAAACAAGCATCCTCGGACCGGTTTCGGATTCATAATCCTCATCAGCCAGGCTATCTTGAATCCAGTGGCCAAGTGAGTAAGGGACTCACGTCTGAGCATACCCTGCCACACTTAGGGCGAACAAAGCGATACAAAAGGGGATGATGGACGGAGCGTTTGAGCAAATCAAACACTCACCCCCAGTCAACTGATCTGGGTTTAATCCATCACCATTCTTTAGCCCACTCAGCCACCCCATTTCAGACATGGCTATAAGCAAATCAGTCTGACCCTGTGCCTCATGGGAACAGTCCAGCCCGAACTGCCAAGCCATGTCTTCCATGGACCGGAAACAAGCATCCTGGGACCGGTTTTGGATTCATAATCCTCATCAGCCAGGCTATCTTGAATCCAGTGGCCAAGTGAGCAAGGGACTCACGTCTGAGCATACCCTGCCACACTTAGGGCGAACAAAGCGATACAAAAGGGGATGATGGACGGAGCGTTTGAGCAAATCAAACACCCCCAGTCAACTGATCTGGGTTTAATCCATCACCATTCTTTAGCCCACTCAGCCACCCCATTTGAGACATGGCTATATGCAAATCAGTCTGACCCTGTGCCTCATGGGAACAGTCCAGCCCGAACTGCCAAGCCATGTCTTCCATGGACCGGAAACAAGCATCCTGGGACCGGTTTCGGATTCATAATCCTCATCAGCCAGGCTATCTTGAATCCAGTGGCCAAGTGAGCAAGGGACTCACGTCTGAGCATACCCTGCCACATTTAGGGCGAACAAAGCGATACAAAAGGGGATGATGGACGAAGCGTTAGAGCAAATCAAACACTCACCCCCAGTCAACTGATCTGGGTTTAATCCATCACCATTCTTTAGCCCACTCAGCCACCCCATTTCAGACATGGCTATATGCAAATCAGTCTGACCCTGTGCCTCATGGGAACAGTCCAGCCCGAACTGCCAAGCCATGTCTTCCATGTACCGGAAACAAGCATCCTGGGACCGGTTTCGGATTCATAATCCTCATCAGCCAGGCTATCTTGAATCCAGTGGCCAAGTGAGCAAGGGACTCACGTCTGAGCATACCCTGCCACACTTAGGGCGAACAAAGCGATACAAAAGGGGATGATGGACGGAGCGTTTGAGCAAATCAAACACTCACCCCCAGTCAACTGATCTGGGTTTAATCCATCACCATTCTTTAGCCCACTCAGCCACCCCATTTCAGACATGGCTATATGCAAATCAGTCTGACCCTGTGCCTCATGGGAACAGTCCAGCCCGAACTGCCAAGCCATGTCTTCCATGTACCGGAAACAAGCATCCTGGGACCGGTTTCGGATTCATAATCCTCATCAGCCAGGCTATCTTGAATCCAGTGGCCAAGTGAGCAAGGGACTCACGTCTGAGCATACCCTGCCACACTTAGTGTGAACAAAGCGATACAAAAGGGGATGATGGATGGAGCGTTTGAGCAAATCAAACACTCACCCCCAGTCAACTGATCTGGGTTTAATCCATCACCATTCTTTAGCCCACTCAGCCACCCCATTTCAGACATGGCTATATGCAAATCAGTCTGACCCTGTGCCTCATGGGAACAGTCCAGCCTGAACTGCCAAGCCATGTCTTCCATGGACCGGAAACAAGCATCCTGGGACTGGTTTCGGATTCATAATCCTCATCAGCCAGGCTATCTTGATTCCAGTGGCCAAGTGAGCAAGGGACTCACTTCTGAGCATACCCTGCCACACTTAGGGCGAACAAAGCGATACAAAAGGGGATGATGGACGGAGCGTTTGAGCAAATCAAACACTCACCCCCAGTCACCTGATCTGGATTTAATCCATCACCATTCTTTAGCCCACTCAGCCACCCCATTTCAGACATGGCTATATGCAAATCAGTCTGACCCTGTGCCTCATGGGAACAGTCCGGCCCGAACTGCCAAGCCATGTCTTCCATGGACCGAAAACAAGCATCCTGGGACCGGTTTCGGATTCATAATCCTCATCAGCCAGGCTATCTTAAATCCAGTGGCCAAGTGAGCAAGGGACTCACGTCTGAGCATACCCTGCCACACTTAGGGCAAACAAAGCGATACAAAAGGGGATGATGGACGGAGCGTTTGAGCAAATCAAACACTCACCCCCAGTCAACTGATCTGGGTTTAATCCATCACCATTCTTTAGCCCACTCAGCCACCCCATTTCAGACATGGCTATATGCAAATCAGTCTGACCCTGTACCTCATGGGAACAGTCCAGCCCGAACTGCCAAGCCATGTCTTCCATGGACCGGAAACAAGCATCCTGGGACCGGTTTCGAATTCATAATCCTCATCAGCCAGGCTATCTTGAATCCAGTGGCCAAGTGAGCAAGGGACTCACGTCTGAGCATACCCTGCCACACTTAGGGCGAACAAAGCGATACAAAAGGGGATGATGGACGGAGCGTTTGAGCAAATCAAACACTCACCCCCAGTCAACTGATCTGGGTTTAATCCATCACCATTCTTTAGCCCACTCAGCCACCCCATTTCAGACATCGCTATATGCAAATCAGTCTGACCCTGTGCCTCATGGGAACAGTCCAGCCCGAACTGCCAAGCCATGTCTTCCATGGACCGGAAACAAGCATCCTCGGACCGGTTTCGGATTCATAATCCTCATCAGCCAGGCTATCTTGAATCCAGTGGCCAAGTGAGCAAGGGACTCACGTCTGAGCATACCCTGCCACATTTAGGGCGAACAAAGCGATACAAAAGGGGATGATGGACGGAGCGTTTGAGCAAATCAAACACTCACCCCCAGTCAACTGATCTGGGTTTAATTCCATCACCATTCTTTAGCCCACTCAGCCACCCCATTTCAGACATGGCTATAAGCAAATCAGTCTGACCCTGTGCCTCATGGGAACAGTCCAGCCCGAACTGCCAAGCCATGTCTTCCATGGACCGGAAACAAGCATCCTGGGACCGGTTTTGGATTCATAATCCTCATCAGCCAGGCTATCTTGAATCCAGTGGCCAAGTGAGCAAGGGACTCACGTCTGAGCATACCCTGCCACACTTAGGGCGAACAAAGCGATACAAAAGGGGATGATGGACGGAGCGTTTGAGCAAATCAAACACTCACCCCCAGTCAACTGATCTGGGTTTAATCCATCACCATTCTTTAGCCCACTCAGCCACCCCATTTCAGACATGGCTATATGCAAATCAGTCTGACCCTGTGCCTCATGGGAACAGTCCAGCCCGAACTGCCAAGCCATGTCTTCCATGTACCGGAAACAAGCATCCTGGGACCGGTTTCGGATTCATAATCCTCATCAGCCAGGCTATCTTGAATCCAGTGGCCAAGTGAGCAAGGGACTCACGTCTGAGCATACCCTGCCACACTTAGGGCGAACAAAGCGATACAAAAGGGGATGATGGACGGAGCGTTTGAGCAAATCAAACACTCACCCCCAGTCACCTGATCTGGATTTAATCCATCACCATTCTTTAGCCCACTCAGCCACCCCATTTCAGACATGGCTATAAGCAAATCAGTCTGACCCTGTGCCTCATGGGAACAGTCCAGCCCGAACTGCCAAGCCATGTCTTCCATGGACCGGAAACAAGCATCCTGGGACCGGTTTTGGATTCATAATCCTCATCAGCCAGGCTATCTTGAATCCAGTGGCCAAGTGAGCAAGGGACTCACGTCTGAGCATACCCTGCCACACTTAGGGCGAACAAAGCGATACAAAAGGGGATGATGGACGGAGCGTTTGAGCAAATCAAACACCCCCAGTCAACTGATCTGGGTTTAATCCATCACCATTCTTTAGCCCACTCAGCCACCCCATTTCAGACATGGCTATATGCAAATCAGTCTGACCCTGTGCCTCATGGGAACAGTCCAGCCCGAACTGCCAAGCCATGTCTTCCATGGACCGGAAACAAGCATCCTGGGACCGGTTTCGGATTCATAATCCTCATCAGCCAGGCTATCTTGAATCCAGTGGCCAAGTGAGCAAGGGACTCGCGTCTGAGCATACCCTGCCACACTTAGGGCGAACAAAGCGATACAAAAGGGGATGATGGACGGAGCGTTTGAGCAAATCAAACACTCACCCCCAGTCAACTGATCTGGGTTTAATCCATCACCATTCTTTAGCCCACTCAGCCACCCCATTTCAGACATGGCTATATGCAAATCAGTCTGACCCTGTGCCTCATGGGAACAGTCCAGCCCGAACTGCCAAGCCATGTCTTCCATGGACCGGAAACAAGCATCCTGGGACCGGTTTCGGATTCATAATCCTCATCAGCCAGGCTATCTTGAATCCAGTGGCCAAGTGAGCAAGGGACTCACGTCTGAGCATACCCTGCCACACTTAGGGCGAACAAAGCGATACAAAAGGGGATGATGGACGAAGCGTTAGAGCAAATCAAACACTCACCCCCAGTCAACTGATCTGGGTTTAATCCATCACCATTCTTTAGCCCACTCAGCCACCCCATTTCAGACATGGCTATATGCAAATCAGTCTGACCCTGTGCCTCATGGGAACAGTCCAGCCCGAACTGCCAAGCCATGTCTTCCATGGACCGGAAAAAAGCATCCTGGGACCGGTTTCGGATTCATAATCCTCATCAGCCAGGCTATCTTGAATCCAGTGGCCAAGTGAGCAAGGGACTCACGTCTGAGCATACCCTGCCACACTTAGGGCGAACAAAGCGATACAAAAGGGGATGATGGATGGAGCGTTTGAGCAAATCAAACACTCACCCCCAGTCAACTGATCTGGGTTTAATCCATCACCATTCTTTAGCCCACTCAGCCACCCCATTTCAGACATGGCTATATGCAAATCAGTCTGACCCTGTGCCTCATGGGAACAGGCCAGCCTGAACTGCCAAGCCATGTCTTCCATGGACCGGAAACAAGCATCCTGGGACCGGTTTCGGATTCATAATCCTCAGCCAGTCTATCTTGATTCCAGTGGCCAAGTGAGCAAGGGACTCACTTCTGAGCATACCCTGCCACACTTAGGGCGAACAAAGCGATACAAAAGGGGATGATGGACGGAGCGTTTGAGCAAATCAAACACTCCCCCCCAGTCACCTGATCTGGGTTTAATCCATCACCATTCTTTAGCCCACTCAGCCACCCCATTTCAGACATGGCTATATGCAAATCAGTCTGACCCTGTGCCTCATGTGAACAGTCCAGCCCGAACTGCCAAGCCATGTCTTCCATGGACCGGAAACAAGCATCCTGGGACCGGTTTCGGATTCATAATCCTCATCAGCCAGGCTATCTTGAATCCAGTGGCCAAGTGAGCAAGGGACTCACGTCTGAGCATACCCTGCCACACTTAGGGCGAACAAAGCGATACAAAAGGGGATGATGGACGGAGCGTTTGAGCAAATCAAACACTCACCCCCAGTCAACCGATCTGGGTTTAATCCATCACCATTCTTTAGCCCACTCAGCCACCCTATTTCAGACATGGCTATATGCAAATCAGTCTGACTGTGCCTCATGGGAACAGTCCAGCCCGAACTGCCAAGCCATGTCTTCCATAGACCGGAAACAAGCATCCTGGGACCGGTTTCGGATTCATAATCCTCATCAGCCAGGCTATCTTGAATCCAGTGGCCAAGTGAGCAAGGGACTCACGTCTGAGCATACCCTGCCACACTTAGGGCGAACAAAGCGATACAAAATGGGATGATGGACGGAGCGTTTGAGCAAATCAAACACTCACCCCCAGTCAACTGATCTGGGTTTAATCCATCACCATTCTTTAGCCCACTCAGCCACCCCATTTCAGACATGGCTATATGCAAATCAGTCTGACCCTGTGCCTCATGGGAACAGTCCAGCCCGAACTGCCAAGCCATGTCTTCCATGGACCGGAAACAAGCATCCTGGGACCGGTTTCGGATTCATAATCCTCATCAGCCAGGCTATCTTGAATCCAGTGGCCAAGTGAGCAAGGGACTCGCGTCTGAGCATACCCTGCCACACTTAGGGCGAACAAAGCGATACAAAAGGGGATGATGGACGGAGCGTTTGAGCAAATCAAACACTCACCCCCAGTCAACTGATCTGGGTTTAATCCATCACCATTCTTTAGCCCACTCAGCCACCCCATTTCAGACATGGCTATATGCAAATCAGTCTGACCCTGTGCCTCATGGGAACAGTCCAGCCCGAACTGCCAAGCCATGTCTTCCATGGACCGGAAACAAGCATCCTGGGACCGGTTTCGGATTCATAATCCTCATCAGCCAGGCTATCTTGAATCCAGTGGCCAAGTGAGCAAGGGACTCACGTCTGAGCATACCCTGCCACACTTAGGGCGAACAAAGCGATACAAAAGGGGATGATGGACGAAGCGTTAGAGCAAATCAAACACTCACCCCCAGTCAACTGATCTGGGTTTAATCCATCACCATTCTTTAGCCCACTCAGCCACCCCATTTCAGACATGGCTATATGCAAATCAGTCTGACCCTGTGCCTCATGGGAACAGTCCAGCCCGAACTGCCAAGCCATGTCTTCCATGGACCGAAAACAAGCATCCTGGGACCGGTTTCGGATTCATAATCCTCATCAGCCAGGCTATCTTGAATCCAGTGGCCAAGTGAGCAAGGGACTCACGTCTGAGCATACCCTGCCACACTTAGGGCGAACAAAGCGATACAAAAGGGGATGATGGACGGAGCGTTTGAGCAAATCAAACACTCACCCCCAGTCAACTGATCTGGGTTTAATCCATCACCATTCTTTAGCCCACTCAGCCACCCCATTTCAGACATGGCTATATGCAAATCAGTCTGACCCTGTGCCTCATGTGAACAGTCCAGCCCGAACTGCCAAGCCATGTCTTCCATGGACCGGAAACAAGCATCCTGGGACCGGTTTCGGATTCATAATCCTCATCAGCCAGGCTATCTTGAATCCAGTGGCCAAGTGAGCAAGGGACTCACGTCTGAGCATACCCTGCCACACTTAGGGCGAACAAAGCGATACAAAAGGGGATGATGGACGGAGCGTTTGAGCAAATCAAACACTCACCCCCAGTCAACCGATCTGGGTTTAATCCATCACCATTCTTTAGCCCACTCAGCCACCCCATTTCAGACATGGCTATATGCAAATCAGTCTGACCCTGTGCCTCATGGGAACAGTCCAGCCCGAACTGCCAAGCCATGTCTTCCATGGACCGGAAACAAGCATCCTGGGACCGGTTTCGGATTCATAATCCTCATCAGCCAGGCTATCTTGAATCCAGTGGCCAAGTGAGCAAGGGACTCACTTCTGAGCATACCCTGCCACACTTAGGGCGAATAAAGCGATACAAAATGGGATGATGGACGGAGCGTTTGAGCAAATCAAACACTCACCCCCAGTCAACTGATCTGGGTTTAATCCATCACCATTCTTTAGCCCACTCAGCCACCCCATTTCAGACATGGCTATATGCAAATCAGTCTGACCCTGTGCCTCATGGGAACAGTCCAGCCCGAACTGCCAAGCCATGTCTTCCATGGACCGGAAACAAGCATCCTGGTACCGGTTTCGGATTCATAATCCTCATCAGCCAGGCTATCTTGAATCCAGTGGCCAAGTGAGCAAGGGACTCGCGTCTGAGCATACCCTGCCACACTTAGGGTGAACAAAGGGATACAAAAGGGGATGATGGACGGAGCGTTTGAGCAAATCAAACACTCACCCCCAGTCAACTGATCTGGGTTTAATCCATCACCATTCTTTAGCCCACTCAGCCACCCCATTTCAGACATGGCTATATGCAAATCAGTCTGACCCTGTGCCTCATGGGAACAGTCCAGCCCGAACTGCCAAGCCATGTCTTCCATGGACCGGAAACAAGCATCCTGGGACCGGTTTCGGATTCATAATCCTCATCAGCCAGGCTATCTTGAATCCAGTGGCCAAGTGAGCAAGGGACTCACGTCTGAGCATACCCTGCCACACTTAGGGCGAACAAAGCGATACAAAAGGGGATGATGGACGGAGCGTTAGAGCAAATCAAACACTCACCCCCAGTCAACTGATCTGGGTTTAATCCATCACCATTCTTTAGCCCACTCAGCCACCCCATTTCAGACATGGCTATATGCAAATCAGTCTGACCCTGTGCCTCATGGGAACAGTCCAGCCCGAACTGCCAAGCCATGTCTTCCATGGACCGAAAACAAGCATCCTGGGACCGGTTTCGGATTCATAATCCTCATCAGCCAGGCTATCTTGAATCCAGTGGCCAAGTGAGCAAGGGACTCACGTCTGAGCATACCCTGCCACACTTAGGGCGAACAAAGCGATACAAAAGGGGATGATGGACGGAGTGTTTGAGCAAATCAAACACTCACCCCCAGTCAACTGATCTGGGTTTAATCCATCACCATTCTTTAGCCCACTCAGCCACCCCATTTCAGACATGGCTATATGCAAATCAGTCTGACCCTGTGCCTCATGGGAACAGTCCAGCCCGAACTGCCAAGCCATGTCTTCCATGGACCGGAAACAAGCATCCTGGGACCGGTGTCGGATTCATAATCCTCATCAGCCAGGCTATCTTGAATCCAGTGGCCAAGTGAGCAAGGGACTCACGTCTGAGCATACCCTGCCACTCTTAGGGTGAACAAAGCGATACAAAAGGGGATGATGGACGGAGCGTTTGAGCAAATCAAACACTCACCCCCAGTCAACTGATCTGGGTTTAATCCATCACCATTCTTTAGCCCACTCAGCCACCCCATTTCAGACATGGCTATATGCAAATCAGTCTGACCCTGTGCCTCATGGGAACAGTCCAGCCCGAACTGCCAAGCCATGTCTTCCATGGACCGGAAACAAGCATCCTGGGACCGGTTTCGGATTCATAATCCTCATCAGCCAGGCTATCTTGAATCCAGTGGCCAAGTGAGCAAGGGACTCACGTCTGAGCATACCCTGCCACACTTAGGGCGAACAAAGCGATACAAAAGGGGATGATGGACGGAGCGTTTGAGCAAATCAAACACTCACCCCCAGTCAACTGATCTGGGTTTAATCCATCACCATTCTTTAGCCCACTCAGCCACCCCATTTCAGACATGGCTATATGCAAATCAGTCTGACCCTGTGCCTCATGGGAACAGTCCAGCCCGAACTGCCAAGCCATGTCTTCCATGGACCGGAAACAAGCATCCTGGGACCGGTTTCGGATTCATAATCCTCATCAGCCAGGCTATCTTGAATCCAGTGGCCAAGTGAGCAAGGGACTCACGTCTGAGCATACCCTGCCACACTTAGGGCGAACAAAGCGATACAAAAGGGGATGATGGATGGAGCGTTTGAGCAAATCAAACACTCACCCCCAGTCAACTGATCTGGGTTTAATCCATCACCATTCTTTAGCCCACTCAGCCACCCCATTTCAGACATGGCTATAAGCAAATCAGTCTGACCCTGTGCCTCATGGGAACAGTCCAGCCCGAACTGCCAAGCCATGTCTTCCATGGACCGGAAACAAGCATCCTGGGACCGGTTTTGGATTCATAATCCTCATCAGCCAGGCTATCTTGAATCCAGTGGCCAAGTGAGCAAGGGACTCACGTCTGAGCATACCCTGCCACACTTAGGGCGAACAAAGCGATACAAAAGGGGATGAGGGACGGAGCGTTTGAGCAAATCAAACACTCACCCCCAGTCAACTGATCTGGGTTTAATCCATCACCATTCTTTAGCCCACTCAGCCACCCCATTTCAGACATGGCTATATGCAAATCAGTCTGACCCTGTGCCTCATGGGAACAGTCCAGCCCGAACTGCCAAGCCATGTCTTCCATGTACCGGAAACAAGCATCCTGGGACCGGTTTCGGATTCATAATCCTCATCAGCCAGGCTATCTTGAATCCAGTGGCCAAGTGAGCAAGGGACTCGCGTCTGAGCATACCCTGCCACACTTAGGGCGAACAAAGCGATACAAAAGGGGATGATGGACGGAGCGTTTGAGCAAATCAAACACTCACCCCCAGTCAACTGATCTGGGTTTAATCCATCACCATTCTTTAGCCCACTCAGCCACCCCATTTCAGACATGGCTATATGCAAATCAGTCTGACCCTGTGCCTCATGGGAACAGTCCAGCCCGAACTGCCAAGCCATGTCTTCCATGGACCGAAAACAAGCATCCTGGGACCGGTTTCGGATTCATAATCCTCATCAGCCAGGCTATCTTGAATCCAGTGGCCAAGTGAGCAAGGGACTCACGTCTGAGCATACCCTGCCACACTTAGGGTGAACAAAGCGATACAAAAGGGGATGATGGATGGAGCGTTTGAGCAAATCAAACACTCACCCCCAGTCAACTGATCTGGGTTTAATCCATCACCATTCTTTAGCCCACTCAGACACCCCATTTCAGACATGGCTATATGCAAATCAGTCTGACCCTGTGCCTCATGGGAACAGTCCAGCCTGAACTGCCAAGCCATGTCTTCCATGGACCGGAAACAAGCATCCTGGGACTGGTTTCGGATTCATAATCCTCATCAGCCAGGCTATCTTGATTCCAGTGGCCAAGTGAGCAAGGGACTCACTTCTGAGCATACCCTGCCACACTTAGGGCGAACAAAGCGATACAAAAGGGGATGATGGACGGAGCGTTTGAGCAAATCAAACACTCACCCCCAGTCACCTGATCTGGGTTTAATCCATCACCATTCTTTAGCCCACTCAGCCACCCCATTTCAGACATGGCTATATGCAAATCAGTCTGACCCTGTGCCTCATGGGAACAGTCCGGCCCGAACTGCCAAGCCATGTCTTCCATGGACCGAAAACAAGCATCCTGGGACCGGTTTCGGATTCATAATCCTCATCAGCCAGGCTATCTTAAATCCAGTGGCCAAGTGAGCAAGGGACTCACGTCTGAGCATACCCTGCCACACTTAGGGCAAACAAAGCGATACAAAAGGGGATGATGGACGGAGCGTTTGAGCAAATCAAACACTCACCCCCAGTCAACTGATCTGGGTTTAATCCATCACCATTCTTTAGCCCACTCAGCCACCCCATTTCAGACATGGCTATATGCAAATCAGTCTGACCCTGTACCTCATGGGAACAGTCCAGCCCGAACTGCCAAGCCATGTCTTCCATGGACCGGAAACAAGCATCCTGGGACCGGTGTCGGATTCATAATCCTCATCAGCCAGGCTATCTTGAATCCAGTGGCCAAGTGAGCAAGGGACTCACGTCTGAGCATACCCTGCCACACTTAGGGCGAACAAAGCGATACAAAAGGGGATGATGGACGGAACGTTTGAGCAAATCAAACACTCACCCCCAGTCAACTGATCTGGGTTTAATCCATCACCATTCTTTAGCCCACTCAGCCACCCCATTTCAGACATGGCTATATGCAAATCAGTCTGACCCTGTGCCTCATGGGAACAGTCCAGCCCGAACTGCCAAGCCATGTCTTCCATGTACCGGAAACAAGCATCCTGGGACCGGTTTCGGATTCATAATCCTCATCAGCCAGGCTATCTTGAATCCAGTGGCCAAGTGAGCAAGGGACTCGCGTCTGAGCATACCCTGCCACACTTAGGGCGAACAAAGCGATACAAAAGGGGATGATGGACGGAGCGTTTGAGCAAATCAAACACTCACCCCCAGTCAACTGATCTGGGTTTAATCCATCACCCTTCTTTAGCCCACTCAGCCACCCCATTTCAGACATGGCTATATGCAAATCAGTCTGACCCTGTGCCTCATGGGAACAGTCCAGCCCGAACTGCCAAGCCATGTCTTCCATGGACCGAAAACAAGCATCCTGGGACCGGTTTCGGATTCATAATCCTCATCAGCCAGGCTATCTTGATTCCAGTGGCCAAGTTAGCAAGGGACTCACTTCTGAGCATACCCTGCCACACTTAGGGCGAACAAAGCGATACAAAAGGGGATGATGGACGGAGCGTTTGAGCAAATCAAACACTCACCCCCAGTCACCTGATCTGGGTTTAATCCATCACCATTCTTTAGCCCACTCAGCCACCCCATTTCAGACATGGCTATATGCAAATCAGTCTGACCCTGTGCCTCATGGGAACAGTCCAGCCCGAACTGCCAAGCCATGTCTTCCATGGACCGGAAACAAGCATCCTGGGACCGGTGTCGGATTCATAATCCTCATCAGCCAGGCTATCTTGAATCCAGTGGCCAAGTGAGCAAGGGACTCACGTCTGAGCATACCCTGCCACACTTAGGGCGAACAAAGCGATACAAAAGGGGATGATGGACGGAGCGTTTGAGCAAATCAAACACTCACCCCCAGTCAACTGATCTGGGTTTAATCCATCACCATTCTTTAGCCCACTCAGCCACCCCATTTCAGACATGGCTATATGCAAATCAGTCTGACCCTGTGCCTCATGGGAACAGTCCAGCCCGAACTGCCAAGCCATGTCTTCCGTGGACCGGAAACAAGCATCCTGGGACCGGTTTCGGATTCATAATCCTCATCAGCCAGGCTATCTTGAATCTTTGGCCAAGTGAGCAAGGGACTCACGTCTGAGCATACCCTGCCACACTTAGGGCAAACAAAGCGATACAAAAGGGGATGATGGACGGAGCGTTTGAGCAAATCAAACACTCACCCCCAGTCAACTGATCTGGGTTTAATCCATCACCATTCTTTAGCCCACTCAGCCACCCCATTTCAGACATGGCTATATGCAAATCAGTCTGACCCTGTACCTCATGGGAACAGTCCAGCCCGAACTGCCAAGCCATGTCTTCCATGGACCGGAAACAAGCATCCTGGGACCGGTTTCGAATTCATAATCCTCATCAGCCAGGCTATCTTGAATCCAGTGGCCAAGTGAGCAAGGGACTCACGTCTGAGCATACCCTGCCACACTTAGGGCGAACAAAGCGATACAAAAGGGGATGATGGACGGAGCGTTTGAGCAAATCAAACACTCACCCCCAGTCAACTGATCTGGGTTTAATCCATCACCATTCTTTAGCCCACTCAGCCACCCCATTTCAGACATCGCTATATGCAAATCAGTCTGACCCTGTGCCTCATGGGAACAGTCCAGCCCGAACTGCCAAGCCATGTCTTCCATGGACCGGAAACAAGCATCCTCGGACCGGTTTCGGATTCATAATCCTCATCAGCCAGGCTATCTTGAATCCAGTGGCCAAGTGAGTAAGGGACTCACGTCTGAGCATACCCTGCCACACTTAGGGCGAACAAAGCGATACAAAAGGGGATGATGGACGGAGCGTTTGAGCAAATCAAACACTCACCCCCAGTCAACTGATCTGGGTTTAATCCATCACCATTCTTTAGCCCACTCAGCCACCCCATTTCAGACATGGCTATAAGCAAATCAGTCTGACCCTGTGCCTCATGGGAACAGTCCAGCCCGAACTGCCAAGCCATGTCTTCCATGGACCGGAAACAAGCATCCTGGGACCGGTTTTGGATTCATAATCCTCATCAGCCAGGCTATCTTGAATCCAGTGGCCAAGTGAGCAAGGGACTCACGTCTGAGCATACCCTGCCACACTTAGGGCGAACAAAGCGATACAAAAGGGGATGATGGACGGAGCGTTTGAGCAAATCAAACACCCCCAGTCAACTGATCTGGGTTTAATCCATCACCATTCTTTAGCCCACTCAGCCACCCCATTTGAGACATGGCTATATGCAAATCAGTCTGACCCTGTGCCTCATGGGAACAGTCCAGCCCGAACTGCCAAGCCATGTCTTCCATGGACCGGAAACAAGCATCCTGGGACCGGTTTCGGATTCATAATCCTCATCAGCCAGGCTATCTTGAATCCAGTGGCCAAGTGAGCAAGGGACTCACGTCTGAGCATACCCTGCCACATTTAGGGCGAACAAAGCGATACAAAAGGGGATGATGGACGAAGCGTTAGAGCAAATCAAACACTCACCCCCAGTCAACTGATCTGGGTTTAATCCATCACCATTCTTTAGCCCACTCAGCCACCCCATTTCAGACATGGCTATATGCAAATCAGTCTGACCCTGTGCCTCATGGGAACAGTCCAGCCCGAACTGCCAAGCCATGTCTTCCATGTACCGGAAACAAGCATCCTGGGACCGGTTTCGGATTCATAATCCTCATCAGCCAGGCTATCTTGAATCCAGTGGCCAAGTGAGCAAGGGACTCACGTCTGAGCATACCCTGCCACACTTAGGGCGAACAAAGCGATACAAAAGGGGATGATGGACGGAGCGTTTGAGCAAATCAAACACTCACCCCCAGTCAACTGATCTGGGTTTAATCCATCACCATTCTTTAGCCCACTCAGCCACCCCATTTCAGACATGGCTATATGCAAATCAGTCTGACCCTGTGCCTCATGGGAACAGTCCAGCCCGAACTGCCAAGCCATGTCTTCCATGTACCGGAAACAAGCATCCTGGGACCGGTTTCGGATTCATAATCCTCATCAGCCAGGCTATCTTGAATCCAGTGGCCAAGTGAGCAAGGGACTCACGTCTGAGCATACCCTGCCACACTTAGTGTGAACAAAGCGATACAAAAGGGGATGATGGATGGAGCGTTTGAGCAAATCAAACACTCACCCCCAGTCAACTGATCTGGGTTTAATCCATCACCATTCTTTAGCCCACTCAGCCACCCCATTTCAGACATGGCTATATGCAAATCAGTCTGACCCTGTGCCTCATGGGAACAGTCCAGCCTGAACTGCCAAGCCATGTCTTCCATGGACCGGAAACAAGCATCCTGGGACTGGTTTCGGATTCATAATCCTCATCAGCCAGGCTATCTTGATTCCAGTGGCCAAGTGAGCAAGGGACTCACTTCTGAGCATACCCTGCCACACTTAGGGCGAACAAAGCGATACAAAAGGGGATGATGGACGGAGCGTTTGAGCAAATCAAACACTCACCCCCAGTCACCTGATCTGGATTTAATCCATCACCATTCTTTAGCCCACTCAGCCACCCCATTTCAGACATGGCTATATGCAAATCAGTCTGACCCTGTGCCTCATGGGAACAGTCCGGCCCGAACTGCCAAGCCATGTCTTCCATGGACCGAAAACAAGCATCCTGGGACCGGTTTCGGATTCATAATCCTCATCAGCCAGGCTATCTTAAATCCAGTGGCCAAGTGAGCAAGGGACTCACGTCTGAGCATACCCTGCCACACTTAGGGCAAACAAAGCGATACAAAAGGGGATGATGGACGGAGCGTTTGAGCAAATCAAACACTCACCCCCAGTCAACTGATCTGGGTTTAATCCATCACCATTCTTTAGCCCACTCAGCCACCCCATTTCAGACATGGCTATATGCAAATCAGTCTGACCCTGTACCTCATGGGAACAGTCCAGCCCGAACTGCCAAGCCATGTCTTCCATGGACCGGAAACAAGCATCCTGGGACCGGTTTCGAATTCATAATCCTCATCAGCCAGGCTATCTTGAATCCAGTGGCCAAGTGAGCAAGGGACTCACGTCTGAGCATACCCTGCCACACTTAGGGCGAACAAAGCGATACAAAAGGGGATGATGGACGGAGCGTTTGAGCAAATCAAACACTCACCCCCAGTCAACTGATCTGGGTTTAATCCATCACCATTCTTTAGCCCACTCAGCCACCCCATTTCAGACATCGCTATATGCAAATCAGTCTGACCCTGTGCCTCATGGGAACAGTCCAGCCCGAACTGCCAAGCCATGTCTTCCATGGACCGGAAACAAGCATCCTCGGACCGGTTTCGGATTCATAATCCTCATCAGCCAGGCTATCTTGAATCCAGTGGCCAAGTGAGCAAGGGACTCACGTCTGAGCATACCCTGCCACATTTAGGGCGAACAAAGCGATACAAAAGGGGATGATGGACGGAGCGTTTGAGCAAATCAAACACTCACCCCCAGTCAACTGATCTGGGTTTAATTCCATCACCATTCTTTAGCCCACTCAGCCACCCCATTTCAGACATGGCTATAAGCAAATCAGTCTGACCCTGTGCCTCATGGGAACAGTCCAGCCCGAACTGCCAAGCCATGTCTTCCATGGACCGGAAACAAGCATCCTGGGACCGGTTTTGGATTCATAATCCTCATCAGCCAGGCTATCTTGAATCCAGTGGCCAAGTGAGCAAGGGACTCACGTCTGAGCATACCCTGCCACACTTAGGGCGAACAAAGCGATACAAAAGGGGATGATGGACGGAGCGTTTGAGCAAATCAAACACTCACCCCCAGTCAACTGATCTGGGTTTAATCCATCACCATTCTTTAGCCCACTCAGCCACCCCATTTCAGACATGGCTATATGCAAATCAGTCTGACCCTGTGCCTCATGGGAACAGTCCAGCCCGAACTGCCAAGCCATGTCTTCCATGTACCGGAAACAAGCATCCTGGGACCGGTTTCGGATTCATAATCCTCATCAGCCAGGCTATCTTGAATCCAGTGGCCAAGTGAGCAAGGGACTCACGTCTGAGCATACCCTGCCACACTTAGGGCGAACAAAGCGATACAAAAGGGGATGATGGACGGAGCGTTTGAGCAAATCAAACACTCACCCCCAGTCACCTGATCTGGATTTAATCCATCACCATTCTTTAGCCCACTCAGCCACCCCATTTCAGACATGGCTATATGCAAATCAGTCTGACCCTGTGCCTCATGGGAACAGTCCGGCCCGAACTGCCAAGCCATGTCTTCCATGGACCGAAAACAAGCATCCTGGGACCGGTTTCGGATTCATAATCCTCATCAGCCAGGCTATCTTAAATCCAGTGGCCAAGTGAGCAAGGGACTCACGTCTGAGCATACCCTGCCACACTTAGGGCAAACAAAGCGATACAAAAGGGGATGATGGACGGAGCGTTTGAGCAAATCAAACACTCACCCCCAGTCAACTGATCTGGGTTTAATCCATCACCATTCTTTAGCCCACTCAGCCACCCCATTTCAGACATGGCTATATGCAAATCAGTCTGACCCTGTACCTCATGGGAACAGTCCAGCCCGAACTGCCAAGCCATGTCTTCCATGGACCGGAAACAAGCATCCTGGGACCGGTTTCGAATTCATAATCCTCATCAGCCAGGCTATCTTGAATCCAGTGGCCAAGTGAGCAAGGGACTCACGTCTGAGCATACCCTGCCACACTTAGGGCGAACAAAGCGATACAAAAGGGGATGATGGACGGAGCGTTTGAGCAAATCAAACACTCACCCCCAGTCAACTGATCTGGGTTTAATCCATCACCATTCTTTAGCCCACTCAGCCACCCCATTTCAGACATCGCTATATGCAAATCAGTCTGACCCTGTGCCTCATGGGAACAGTCCAGCCCGAACTGCCAAGCCATGTCTTCCATGGACCGGAAACAAGCATCCTCGGACCGGTTTCGGATTCATAATCCTCATCAGCCAGGCTATCTTGAATCCAGTGGCCAAGTGAGCAAGGGACTCACGTCTGAGCATACCCTGCCACATTTAGGGCGAACAAAGCGATACAAAAGGGGATGATGGACGGAGCGTTTGAGCAAATCAAACACTCACCCCCAGTCAACTGATCTGGGTTTAATTCCATCACCATTCTTTAGCCCACTCAGCCACCCCATTTCAGACATGGCTATAAGCAAATCAGTCTGACCCTGTGCCTCATGGGAACAGTCCAGCCCGAACTGCCAAGCCATGTCTTCCATGGACCGGAAACAAGCATCCTGGGACCGGTTTTGGATTCATAATCCTCATCAGCCAGGCTATCTTGAATCCAGTGGCCAAGTGAGCAAGGGACTCACGTCTGAGCATACCCTGCCACACTTAGGGCGAACAAAGCGATACAAAAGGGGATGATGGACGGAGCGTTTGAGCAAATCAAACACCCCCAGTCAACTGATCTGGGTTTAATCCATCACCATTCTTTAGCCCACTCAGCCACCCCATTTCAGACATGGCTATATGCAAATCAGTCTGACCCTGTGCCTCATGGGAACAGTCCAGCCCGAACTGCCAAGCCATGTCTTCCATGGACCGGAAACAAGCATCCTGGGACCGGTTTCGGATTCATAATCCTCATCAGCCAGGCTATCTTGAATCCAGTGGCCAAGTGAGCAAGGGACTCGCGTCTGAGCATACCCTGCCACACTTAGGGCGAACAAAGCGATACAAAAGGGGATGATGGACGGAGCGTTTGAGCAAATCAAACACTCACCCCCAGTCAACTGATCTGGGTTTAATCCATCACCATTCTTTAGCCCACTCAGCCACCCCATTTCAGACATGGCTATATGCAAATCAGTCTGACCCTGTGCCTCATGGGAACAGTCCAGCCCGAACTGCCAAGCCATGTCTTCCATGGACCGGAAACAAGCATCCTGGGACCGGTTTCGGATTCATAATCCTCATCAGCCAGGCTATCTTGAATCCAGTGGCCAAGTGAGCAAGGGACTCACGTCTGAGCATACCCTGCCACACTTAGGGCGAACAAAGCGATACAAAAGGGGATGATGGACGAAGCGTTAGAGCAAATCAAACACTCACCCCCAGTCAACTGATCTGGGTTTAATCCATCACCATTCTTTAGCCCACTCAGCCACCCCATTTCAGACATGGCTATATGCAAATCAGTCTGACCCTGTGCCTCATGGGAACAGTCCAGCCCGAACTGCCAAGCCATGTCTTCCATGGACCGGAAAAAAGCATCCTGGGACCGGTTTCGGATTCATAATCCTCATCAGCCAGGCTATCTTGAATCCAGTGGCCAAGTGAGCAAGGGACTCACGTCTGAGCATACCCTGCCACACTTAGGGCGAACAAAGCGATACAAAAGGGGATGATGGATGGAGCGTTTGAGCAAATCAAACACTCACCCCCAGTCAACTGATCTGGGTTTAATCCATCACCATTCTTTAGCCCACTCAGCCACCCCATTTCAGACATGGCTATATGCAAATCAGTCTGACCCTGTGCCTCATGGGAACAGGCCAGCCTGAACTGCCAAGCCATGTCTTCCATGGACCGGAAACAAGCATCCTGGGACCGGTTTCGGATTCATAATCCTCAGCCAGTCTATCTTGATTCCAGTGGCCAAGTGAGCAAGGGACTCACTTCTGAGCATACCCTGCCACACTTAGGGCGAACAAAGCGATACAAAAGGGGATGATGGACGGAGCGTTTGAGCAAATCAAACACTCCCCCCCAGTCACCTGATCTGGGTTTAATCCATCACCATTCTTTAGCCCACTCAGCCACCCCATTTCAGACATGGCTATATGCAAATCAGTCTGACCCTGTGCCTCATGTGAACAGTCCAGCCCGAACTGCCAAGCCATGTCTTCCATGGACCGGAAACAAGCATCCTGGGACCGGTTTCGGATTCATAATCCTCATCAGCCAGGCTATCTTGAATCCAGTGGCCAAGTGAGCAAGGGACTCACGTCTGAGCATACCCTGCCACACTTAGGGCGAACAAAGCGATACAAAAGGGGATGATGGACGGAGCGTTTGAGCAAATCAAACACTCACCCCCAGTCAACCGATCTGGGTTTAATCCATCACCATTCTTTAGCCCACTCAGCCACCCTATTTCAGACATGGCTATATGCAAATCAGTCTGACTGTGCCTCATGGGAACAGTCCAGCCCGAACTGCCAAGCCATGTCTTCCATAGACCGGAAACAAGCATCCTGGGACCGGTTTCGGATTCATAATCCTCATCAGCCAGGCTATCTTGAATCCAGTGGCCAAGTGAGCAAGGGACTCGCGTCTGAGCATACCCTGCCACACTTAGGGCGAACAAAGCGATACAAAAGGGGATGATGGACGGAGCGTTTGAGCAAATCAAACACTCACCCCCAGTCAACTGATCTGGGTTTAATCCATCACCATTCTTTAGCCCACTCAGCCACCCCATTTCAGACATGGCTATATGCAAATCAGTCTGACCCTGTGCCTCATGGGAACAGTCCAGCCCGAACTGCCAAGCCATGTCTTCCATGGACCGGAAACAAGCATCCTGGGACCGGTTTCGGATTCATAATCCTCATCAGCCAGGCTATCTTGAATCCAGTGGCCAAGTGAGCAAGGGACTCACGTCTGAGCATACCCTGCCACACTTAGGGCGAACAAAGCGATACAAAAGGGGATGATGGACGAAGCGTTAGAGCAAATCAAACACTCACCCCCAGTCAACTGATCTGGGTTTAATCCATCACCATTCTTTAGCCCACTCAGCCACCCCATTTCAGACATGGCTATATGCAAATCAGTCTGACCCTGTGCCTCATGGGAACAGTCCAGCCCGAACTGCCAAGCCATGTCTTCCATGGACCGAAAACAAGCATCCTGGGACCGGTTTCGGATTCATAATCCTCATCAGCCAGGCTATCTTGAATCCAGTGGCCAAGTGAGCAAGGGACTCACGTCTGAGCATACCCTGCCACACTTAGGGCGAACAAAGCGATACAAAAGGGGATGATGGACGGAGCGTTTGAGCAAATCAAACACTCACCCCCAGTCAACTGATCTGGGTTTAATCCATCACCATTCTTTAGCCCACTCAGCCACCCCATTTCAGACATGGCTATATGCAAATCAGTCTGACCCTGTGCCTCATGTGAACAGTCCAGCCCGAACTGCCAAGCCATGTCTTCCATGGACCGGAAACAAGCATCCTGGGACCGGTTTCGGATTCATAATCCTCATCAGCCAGGCTATCTTGAATCCAGTGGCCAAGTGAGCAAGGGACTCACGTCTGAGCATACCCTGCCACACTTAGGGCGAACAAAGCGATACAAAAGGGGATGATGGACGGAGCGTTTGAGCAAATCAAACACTCACCCCCAGTCAACCGATCTGGGTTTAATCCATCACCATTCTTTAGCCCACTCAGCCACCCCATTTCAGACATGGCTATATGCAAATCAGTCTGACCCTGTGCCTCATGGGAACAGTCCAGCCCGAACTGCCAAGCCATGTCTTCCATGGACCGGAAACAAGCATCCTGGGACCGGTTTCGGATTCATAATCCTCATCAGCCAGGCTATCTTGAATCCAGTGGCCAAGTGAGCAAGGGACTCACTTCTGAGCATACCCTGCCACACTTAGGGCGAATAAAGCGATACAAAATGGGATGATGGACGGAGCGTTTGAGCAAATCAAACACTCACCCCCAGTCAACTGATCTGGGTTTAATCCATCACCATTCTTTAGCCCACTCAGCCACCCCATTTCAGACATGGCTATATGCAAATCAGTCTGACCCTGTGCCTCATGGGAACAGTCCAGCCCGAACTGCCAAGCCATGTCTTCCATGGACCGGAAACAAGCATCCTGGTACCGGTTTCGGATTCATAATCCTCATCAGCCAGGCTATCTTGAATCCAGTGGCCAAGTGAGCAAGGGACTCGCGTCTGAGCATACCCTGCCACACTTAGGGTGAACAAAGGGATACAAAAGGGGATGATGGACGGAGCGTTTGAGCAAATCAAACACTCACCCCCAGTCAACTGATCTGGGTTTAATCCATCACCATTCTTTAGCCCACTCAGCCACCCCATTTCAGACATGGCTATATGCAAATCAGTCTGACCCTGTGCCTCATGGGAACAGTCCAGCCCGAACTGCCAAGCCATGTCTTCCATGGACCGGAAACAAGCATCCTGGGACCGGTTTCGGATTCATAATCCTCATCAGCCAGGCTATCTTGAATCCAGTGGCCAAGTGAGCAAGGGACTCACGTCTGAGCATACCCTGCCACACTTAGGGCGAACAAAGCGATACAAAAGGGGATGATGGACGGAGCGTTAGAGCAAATCAAACACTCACCCCCAGTCAACTGATCTGGGTTTAATCCATCACCATTCTTTAGCCCACTCAGCCACCCCATTTCAGACATGGCTATATGCAAATCAGTCTGACCCTGTGCCTCATGGGAACAGTCCAGCCCGAACTGCCAAGCCATGTCTTCCATGGACCGAAAACAAGCATCCTGGGACCGGTTTCGGATTCATAATCCTCATCAGCCAGGCTATCTTGAATCCAGTGGCCAAGTGAGCAAGGGACTCACGTCTGAGCATACCCTGCCACACTTAGGGCGAACAAAGCGATACAAAAGGGGATGATGGACGGAGTGTTTGAGCAAATCAAACACTCACCCCCAGTCAACTGATCTGGGTTTAATCCATCACCATTCTTTAGCCCACTCAGCCACCCCATTTCAGACATGGCTATATGCAAATCAGTCTGACCCTGTGCCTCATGGGAACAGTCCAGCCCGAACTGCCAAGCCATGTCTTCCATGGACCGGAAACAAGCATCCTGGGACCGGTGTCGGATTCATAATCCTCATCAGCCAGGCTATCTTGAATCCAGTGGCCAAGTGAGCAAGGGACTCACGTCTGAGCATACCCTGCCACTCTTAGGGTGAACAAAGCGATACAAAAGGGGATGATGGACGGAGCGTTTGAGCAAATCAAACACTCACCCCCAGTCAACTGATCTGGGTTTAATCCATCACCATTCTTTAGCCCACTCAGCCACCCCATTTCAGACATGGCTATATGCAAATCAGTCTGACCCTGTGCCTCATGGGAACAGTCCAGCCCGAACTGCCAAGCCATGTCTTCCATGGACCGGAAACAAGCATCCTGGGACCGGTTTCGGATTCATAATCCTCATCAGCCAGGCTATCTTGAATCCAGTGGCCAAGTGAGCAAGGGACTCACGTCTGAGCATACCCTGCCACACTTAGGGCGAACAAAGCGATACAAAAGGGGATGATGGACGGAGCGTTTGAGCAAATCAAACACTCACCCCCAGTCAACTGATCTGGGTTTAATCCATCACCATTCTTTAGCCCACTCAGCCACCCCATTTCAGACATGGCTATATGCAAATCAGTCTGACCCTGTGCCTCATGGGAACAGTCCAGCCCGAACTGCCAAGCCATGTCTTCCATGGACCGGAAACAAGCATCCTGGGACCGGTTTCGGATTCATAATCCTCATCAGCCAGGCTATCTTGAATCCAGTGGCCAAGTGAGCAAGGGACTCACGTCTGAGCATACCCTGCCACACTTAGGGCGAACAAAGCGATACAAAAGGGGATGATGGATGGAGCGTTTGAGCAAATCAAACACTCACCCCCAGTCAACTGATCTGGGTTTAATCCATCACCATTCTTTAGCCCACTCAGCCACCCCATTTCAGACATGGCTATAAGCAAATCAGTCTGACCCTGTGCCTCATGGGAACAGTCCAGCCCGAACTGCCAAGCCATGTCTTCCATGGACCGGAAACAAGCATCCTGGGACCGGTTTTGGATTCATAATCCTCATCAGCCAGGCTATCTTGAATCCAGTGGCCAAGTGAGCAAGGGACTCACGTCTGAGCATACCCTGCCACACTTAGGGCGAACAAAGCGATACAAAAGGGGATGAGGGACGGAGCGTTTGAGCAAATCAAACACTCACCCCCAGTCAACTGATCTGGGTTTAATCCATCACCATTCTTTAGCCCACTCAGCCACCCCATTTTAGACATGGCTATATGCAAATCAGTCTGACCCTGTGCCTCATGGGAACAGTCCAGCCCGAACTGCCAAGCCATGTCTTCCATGTACCGGAAACAAGCATCCTGGGACCGGTTTCGGATTCATAATCCTCATCAGCCAGGCTATCTTGAATCCAGTGGCAAGTGAGCAAGGGACTCGCGTCTGAGCATACCCTGCCACACTTAGGGCGAACAAAGCGATACAAAAGGGGATGATGGACGGAGCGTTTGAGCAAATCAAACACTCACCCCCAGTCAACTGATCTGGGTTTAATCCATCACCATTCTTTAGCCCACTCAGCCACCCCATTTCAGACATGGCTATATGCAAATCAGTCTGACCCTGTGCCTCATGGGAACAGTCCAGCCCGAACTGCCAAGCCATGTCTTCCATGGACCGAAAACAAGCATCCTGGGACCGGTTTCGGATTCATAATCCTCATCAGCCAGGCTATCTTGAATCCAGTGGCCAAGTGAGCAAGGGACTCACGTCTGAGCATACCCTGCCACACTTAGGGTGAACAAAGCGATACAAAAGGGGATGATGGATGGAGCGTTTGAGCAAATCAAACACTCACCCCCAGTCAACTGATCTGGGTTTAATCCATCACCATTCTTTAGCCCACTCAGACACCCCATTTCAGACATGGCTATATGCAAATCAGTCTGACCCTGTGCCTCATGGGAACAGTCCAGCCTGAACTGCCAAGCCATGTCTTCCATGGACCGGAAACAAGCATCCTGGGACTGGTTTCGGATTCATAATCCTCATCAGCCAGGCTATCTTGATTCCAGTGGCCAAGTGAGCAAGGGACTCACTTCTGAGCATACCCTGCCACACTTAGGGCGAACAAAGCGATACAAAAGGGGATGATGGACGGAGCGTTTGAGCAAATCAAACACTCACCCCCAGTCACCTGATCTGGGTTTAATCCATCACCATTCTTTAGCCCACTCAGCCACCCCATTTCAGACATGGCTATATGCAAATCAGTCTGACCCTGTGCCTCATGGGAACAGTCCGGCCCGAACTGCCAAGCCATGTCTTCCATGGACCGAAAACAAGCATCCTGGGACCGGTTTCGGATTCATAATCCTCATCAGCCAGGCTATCTTAAATCCAGTGGCCAAGTGAGCAAGGGACTCACGTCTGAGCATACCCTGCCACACTTAGGGCAAACAAAGCGATACAAAAGGGGATGATGGACGGAGCGTTTGAGCAAATCAAACACTCACCCCCAGTCAACTGATCTGGGTTTAATCCATCACCATTCTTTAGCCCACTCAGCCACCCCATTTCAGACATGGCTATATGCAAATCAGTCTGACCCTGTACCTCATGGGAACAGTCCAGCCCGAACTGCCAAGCCATGTCTTCCATGGACCGGAAACAAGCATCCTGGGACCGGTTTCGAATTCATAATCCTCATCAGCCAGGCTATCTTGAATCCAGTGGCCAAGTGAGCAAGGGACTCATGTCTGAGCATACCCTGCCACACTTAGGGCGAACAAAGCGATACAAAAGGGGATGATGGACGGAGCGTTTGAGCAAATCAAACACTCACCCCCAGTCAACTGATCTGGGTTTAATCCATCACCATTCTTTAGCCCACTCAGCCGCCCCATTTCAGACATCACTATATGCAAATCAGTCTGACCCTGTGCCTCATGGGAACAGTCCAGCCCGAACTGCCAAGCCATGTCTTCCATGGACCGGAAACAAGCATCCTCGGACTGGTTTCGGATTCATAATCCTCATCAGCCAGGCTATCTTGAATCCAGTGGCCAAGTGAGCAAGGGACTCACGTCTGAGCATACCCTGCCACACTTAGGGCGAACAAAGCGATACAAAAGGGGATGATGGACGGAGCGTTTGAGCAAATCAAACACTCACCCCCAGTCAACTGATCTGGGTTTAATCCATCACCATTCTTTAGCCCACTCAGCCACCCCATTTCAGACATGGCTATAAGCAAATCAGTCTGACCCTGTGCCTCATGGGAACAGTCCAGCCCGAACTGCCAAGCCATGTCTTCCATGGACCGGAAACAAGCATCCTGGGACCGGTTTTGGATTCATAATCCTCATCAGCCAGGCTATCTTGAATCCAGTGGACAAGTGAGCAAGGGACTCACGTCTGAGCATACCCTGCCACACTTAGGGCGAACAAAGCGATACAAAAGGGGATGATGGACGGAGCGTTTGAGCAAATCAAACACCCCCAGTCAACTGATCTGGGTTTAATCCATCACCATTCTTTAGCCCACTCAGCCACCCCATTTCAGACATGGCTATATGCAAATCAGTCTGACCCTGTGCCTCATGGGAACAGTCCAGCCCGAACTGCCAAGCCATGTCTTCCATGGACCGGAAACAAGCATCCTGGGACCGGTTTCGGATTCATAATCCTCATCAGCCAGGCTATCTTGAATCCAGTGGCCAAGTGAGCAAGGGACTCGCGTCTGAGCATACCCTGCCACACTTAGGGCGAACAAAGCGATACAAAAGGGGATGATGGACGGAGCGTTTGAGCAAATCAAACACTCACCCCCAGTCAACTGATCTGGGTTTAATCCATCACCATTCTTTAGCCCACTCAGCCACCCCATTTCAGACATGGCTATATGCAAATCAGTCTGACCCTGTGCCTCATGGGAACAGTCCAGCCCGAACTGCCAAGCCATGTCTTCCATGGACCGGAAACAAGCATCCTGGGACCGGTTTCGGATTCATAATCCTCATCAGCCAGGCTATCTTGAATCCAGTTGCCAAGTGAGCAAGGGACTCACGTCTGAGCATACCCTGCCACACTTAGGGCGAACAAAGCGATACAAAAGGGGATGATGGACGGAGCGTTTGAGCAAATCAAACACTCACCCCAGTCAACTGATCTGGGTTTAATCCATCACCATTCTTTAGCCCACTCAGCCACCCCATTTCAGACATGGCTATATGCAAATCAGTCTGACCCTGTGCCTCATGGGAACAGTCCAGCCCGAACTGCCAAGCCATGTCTTCCATGGACCGGAAACAAGCATCCTGGGACCGGTTTCGGATTCATAATCCTCATCAGCCAGGCTATCTTGAATCCAGTGGCCAAGTGAGCAAGGTACTCACGTCTGAGCATACCCTGCCACACTTAGGGCGAACAAAGCGATACAAAAGGGGATGATGGACGGAGCGTTAGAGCAAATCAAACACTCACCCCCAGTCAACTGATCTGGGTTTAATCCATCACCATTCTTTAGCCCACTCAGCCACCCCATTTCAGACATGGCTATATGCAAATCAGTCTGCTCTGTGCCTCATGGGAACAGTCCAGCCCGAACTGCCAAGCCATGTCTTCCATGGACCGGAAACAAGCATCCTGGGACCGGTGTCGGATTCATAATCCTCATCAGCCAGGCTATCTTGAATCCAGTGGCCAAGTGAGCAAGGGACTCACGTCTGAGCATACCCTGCCACACTTAGGGCGAACAAAGCGATACAAAAGGGGATGATGGACGGAGCGTTTGAGCAAATCAAACACTCACCCCCAGTCAACTGATCTGGGTTTAATCCATCACCATTCTTTAGCCCACTCAGCCACCCCATTTCAGACATGGCTATATGCAAATCAGTCTGACCCTGTGCCTCATGGGAACAGTCCAGCCCGAACTGCCAAGCCATGTCTTCCATGGACCGGAAACAAGCATCCTGGGACCGGTTTCGGATTCATAATCCTCATCAGCCAGGCTATCTTGAATCCAGTGGCCAAGTGAGCAAGGGACTCACGTCTGAGCATACCCTGCCACACTTAGGGCGAACAAAGCGATACAAAAGGGGATGATGGACGGAGCGTTTGAGCAAATCAAACACTCACCCCCAGTCAACTGATCTGGGTTTAATCCATCACCATTCTTTAGCCCACTCAGCCACCCCATTTCAGACATGGCTATATGCAAATCAGTCTGACCCTGTGCCTCATGGGAACAGTCCAGCCCGAACTGCCAAGCCATGTCTTCCATGGACCGGAAAAAAGCATCCTGGGACCGGTTTCGGATTCATAGTCCTCATCAGCCATTCTATCTTGAATCCAGTGGCCAAGTGAGCAAGGGACTCACGTCTGAGCATACCCTGCCACACTTAGGGCGAACAAAGCGATACAAAATGGGATGATGGACGGAGCGTTTGAGCAAATCAAACACTCACCCCCAGTCAACTGATCTGGGTTTAATCCATCACCATTCTTTAGCCCACTCAGCCACCCCATTTCAGACATGGCTATATGCAAATCAGTCTGACCCTGTGCCTCATGGGAACAGTCCAGCCCGAACTGCCAAGCCATGTCTTCCATGGACCGGAAACAAGCATCCTGGGACCGGTTTCGGATTCATAATCCTCATCAGCCAGGCTATCTTGAATCCAGTGGCCAAGTGAGCAAGGGACTCGCGTCTGAGCATACCCTGCCACACTTAGGGCGAACAAAGCGATACAAAAGGGGATGATGGACGGAGCGTTTGAGCAAATCAAACACTCACCCCCAGTCAACTGATCTGGGTTTAATCCATCACCATTCTTTAGCCCACTCAGCCACCCCATTTCAGACATGGCTATATGCAAATCAGTCTGACCCTGTGCCTCATGGGAACAGTCCAGCCCGAACTGCCAAGCCATGTCTTCCATGGACCGAAAACAAGCATCCTGGGACCGGTTTCGGATTCATAATCCTCATCAGCCAGGCTATCTTGAATCCAGTGGCCAAGTGAGCAAGGGACTCACGTCTGAGCCTACCCTGCCACACTTAGGGCGAACAAAGCGATACAAAAGGGGATGATGGACGGAGCGTTTGAGCAAATCAAACACTCACCCCCAGTCAACTGATCTGGGTTTAATCCATCACCATTCTTTAGCCCACTCAGCCACCCCATTTCAGACATGGCTATATGCAAATCAGTCTGACCCTGTGCCTCATGTGAACAGTCCAGCCCGAACTGCCAAGCCATGTCTTCCATGGACCGGAAACAAGCATCCTGGGACCGGTTTCGGATTCATAATCCTCATCAGCCAGGCTATCTTGAATCCAGTGGCCAAGTGAGCAAGGGACTCACGTCTGAGCATACCCTGCCACACTTAGGGCGAACAAAGCGATACAAAAGGGGATGATGGACGGAGCGTTTGAGCAAATCAAACACTCACCCCCAGTCAACCGATCTGGGTTTAATCCATCACCATTCTTTAGCCCACTCAGCCACCCCATTTCAGACATGGCTATATGCAAATCAGTCTGACCCTGTGCCTCATGGGAACAGTCCAGCCCGAACTGCCAAGCCATGTCTTCCATGGACCGGAAACAAGCATCCTGGGACCGGTTTCGGATTCATAATCCTCATCAGCCAGGCTATCTTGAATCCAGTGGCCAAGTGAGCAAGGGACTCACGTCTGAGCATACCCTGCCACACTTAGGGCGAACAAAGCGATACAAAATGGGATGATGGACGGAGCGTTTGAGCAAATCAAACACTCACCCCCAGTCAACTGATCTGGGTTTAATCCATCACCATTCTTTAGCCCACTCAGCCACCCCATTTCAGACATGGCTATATGCAAATCAGTCTGACCCTGTGCCTCATGGGAACAGTCCAGCCCGAACTGCCAAGCCATGTCTTCCATGGACCGGAAACAAGCATCCTGGGACCGGTTTCGGATTCATAATCCTCATCAGCCAGGCTATCTTGAATCCAGTGGCCAAGTGAGCAAGGGACTCGCGTCTGAGCATACCCTGCCACACTTAGGGCGAACAAAGCGATACAAAAGGGGATGATGGACGGAGCGTTTGAGCAAATCAAACACTCACCCCCAGTCAACTGATCTGGGTTTAATCCATCACCATTCTTTAGCCCACTCAGCCACCCCATTTCAGACATGGCTATATGCAAATCAGTCTGACCCTGTGCCTCATGGGAACAGTCCAGCCCGAACTGCCAAGCCATGTCTTCCATGGACCGAAAACAAGCATCCTGGGACCGGTTTCGGATTCATAATCCTCTCAGCCAGGCTATCTTGAATCCAGTGGCCAAGTGAGCAAGGGACTCACGTCTGAGCATACCCTGCCACACTTAGGGCGAACAAAGCGATACAAAAGGGGATGATGGACGGAGCGTTTGAGCAAATCAAACACTCACCCCCAGTCAACTGATCTGGGTTTAATCCATCACCATTCTTTAGCCCACTCAGCCACCCCATTTCAGACATGGCTATATGCAAATCAGTCTGACCCTGTGCCTCATGGGAACAGTCCAGCCCGAACTGCCAAGCCATGTCTTCCATGGACCGGAAACAAGCATCCTGGGACCGGTGTCGGATTCATAATCCTCATCAGCCAGGCTATCTTGAATCCAGTGGCCAAGTGAGCAAGGGACTCACGTCTGAGCATACCCTGCCACACTTAGGGCGAACAAAGCGATACAAAAGGGGATGATGGACGGAGCGTTTGAGCAAATCAAACACTCACCCCCAGTCAACTGATCTGGGTTTAATCCATCACCATTCTTTAGCCCACTCAGCCACCCCATTTCAGACATGGCTATATGCAAATCAGTCTGACCCTGTGCCTCATGGGAACAGTCCAGCCCGAACTGCCAAGCCATGTCTTCCATGGACCGGAAACAAGCATCCTGGGACCGGTTTCGGATTCATAATCCTCATCAGCCAGGCTATCTTGAATCCAGTGGCCAAGTGAGCAAGGGACTCACTTCTGAGCATACCCTGCCACACTTAGGGCGAATAAAGCGATACAAAATGGGATGATGGACGGAGCGTTTGAGCAAATCAAACACTCACCCCCAGTCAACTGATCTGGGTTTAATCCATCACCATTCTTTAGCCCACTCAGCCACCCCATTTCAGACATGGCTATATGCAAATCAGTCTGACCCTGTGCCTCATGGGAACAGTCCAGCCCGAACTGCCAAGCCATGTCTTCCATGGACCGGAAACAAGCATCCTGGTACCGGTTTCGGATTCATAATCCTCATCAGCCAGGCTATCTTGAATCCAGTGGCCAAGTGAGCAAGGGACTCGCGTCTGAGCATACCCTGCCACACTTAGGGCGAACAAAGGGATACAAAAGGGGATGATGGACGGAGCGTTTGAGCAAATCAAACACTCACCCCCAGTCAACTGATCTGGGTTTAATCCATCACCATTCTTTAGCCCACTCAGCCACCCCATTTCAGACATGGCTATATGCAAATCAGTCTGACCCTGTGCCTCATGGGAACAGTCCAGCCCGAACTGCCAAGCCATGTCTTCCATGGACCGGAAACAAGCATCCTGGGACCGGTTTCGGATTCATAATCCTCATCAGCCAGGCTATCTTGAATCCAGTGGTCAAGTGAGCAAGGGACTCACGTCTGAGCATACCCTGCCACACTTAGGGCGAACAAAGCGATACAAAAGGGGATGATGGACGAAGCGGTAGAGCAAATCAAACACTCACCCCCAGTCAACTGATCTGGGTTTAATCCATCACCATTCTTTAGCCCACTCAGCCACCCCATTTCAGACATGGCTATATGCAAATCAGTCTGACCCTGTGCCTCATGGGAACAGTCCAGCCCGAACTGCCAAGCCATGTCTTCCATGGACCGAAAACAAGCATCCTGGGACCGGTTTCGGATTCATAATCCTCATCAGCCAGGCTATCTTGAATCCAGTGGCCAAGTGAGCAAGGGACTCGCGTCTGAGCATACCCTGCCACACTTAGGGCGAACAAAGCGATACAAAAGGGGATGATGGACGGAGCGTTTGAGCAAATCAAACACTCACCCCCAGTCAACTGATCTGGGTTTAATCCATCACCATTCTTTAGCCCACTCAGCCACCCCATTTCAGACATGGCTATATGCAAATCAGTCTGACCCTGTGCCTCATGGGAACAGTCCAGCCCGAACTGCCAAGCCATGTCTTCCATGGACCGGAAACAAGCATCCTGGGACCGGTTTCGGATTCATAATCCTCATCAGCCAGGCTATCTTGAATCCAGTGGCCAAGTGAGCAAGGGACTCACGTCTGAGCATACCCTGCCACACTTAGGGCGAACAAAGCGATACAAAAGGGGATGATGGACGGAGCGTTAGAGCAAATCAAACACTCACCCCCAGTCAACTGATCTGGGTTTAATCCATCACCATTCTTTAGCCCACTCAGCCACCCCATTTCAGACATGGCTATATGCAAATCAGTCTGACCCTGTGCCTCATGGGAACAGTCCAGCCCGAACTGCCAAGCCATGTCTTCCATGGACCGAAAACAAGCATCCTGGGACCGGTTTCGGATTCATAATCCTCATCAGCCAGGCTATCTTGAATCCAGTGGCCAAGTGAGCAAGGGACTCACGTCTGAGCATACCCTGCCACACTTAGGGCGAACAAAGCGATACAAAAGGGGATGATGGACGGAGCGTTTGAGCAAATCAAACACTCACCCCCAGTCAACTGATCTGGGTTTAATCCATCCCCATTCTTTAGCCCACTCAGCCACCCCATTTCAGACATGGCTATATGCAAATCAGTCTGACCCTGTGCCTCATGGGAACAGTCCAGCCCGAACTGCCAAGCCATGTCTTCCATGGACCGGAAACAAGCATCCTGGGACCGGTGTCGGATTCATAATCCTCATCAGCCAGGCTATCTTGAATCCAGTGGCCAAGTGAGCAAGGGACTCACGTCTGAGCATACCCTGCCACTCTTAGGGCGAACAAAGCGATACAAAAGGGGATGATGGACGGAGCGTTTGAGCAAATCAAACACTCACCCCCAGTCAACTGATCTGGGTTTAATCCATCACCATTCTTTAGCCCACTCAGCCACCCCATTTCAGACATGGCTATATGCCAATCAGTCTGACCCTGTGCCTCATGGGAACAGTCCAGCCCGAACTGCCAAGCCATGTCTTCCATGGACCGGAAACAAGCATCCTGGGACCGGTTTCGGATTCATAATCCTCATCAGCCAGGCTATCTTGAATCCAGTGGCCAAGTGAGCAAGGGACTCACGTCTGAGCATACCCTGCCACACTTAGGGCGAACAAAGCGATACAAAAGGGGATGATGGACGGAGCGTTTGAGCAAATCAAACACTCACCCCCAGTCAACTGATCTGGGTTTAATCCATCACCATTCTTTAGCCCACTCAGCCACCCCATTTCAGACATGGCTATATGCAAATCAGTCTGACCCTGTGCCTCATGGGAACAGTCCAGCCCGAACTGCCAAGCCATGTCTTCCATGGACCGGAAACAAGCATCCTGGGACCGGTTTCGGATTCATAATCCTCATTAGCCAGGCTATCTTGAATCCAGTGGCCAAGTGAGCAAGGGACTCACGTCTGAGCATACCCTGCCACACTTAGGGCGAACAAAGCGATACAAAAGGGGATGATGGATGGAGCGTTTGAGCAAATCAAACACTCACCCCCAGTCAACTGATCTGGGTTTAATCCATCACCATTCTTTAGCCCACTCAGCCACCCCATTTCAGACATGGCTATAAGCAAATCAGTCTGACCCTGTGCCTCATGGGAACAGTCCAGCCCGAACTGCCAAGCCATGTCTTCCATGGACCGGAAACAAGCATCCTGGGACCGGTTTTGGATTCATAATCCTCATCAGCCAGGCTATCTTGAATCCAGTGGCCAAGTGAGCAAGGGACTCACGTCTGAGCATACCCTGCCACACTTAGGGCAAACAAAGCGATACAAAAGGGGATGAGGGACGGAGCGTTTGAGCAAATCAAACACTCACCCCCAGTCAACTGATCTGGGTTTAATCCATCACCATTCTTTAGCCCACTCAGCCACCCCATTTCAGACATGGCTATATGCAAATCAGTCTGACCCTGTGCCTCATGGGAACAGTCCAGCCCGAACTGCCAAGCCATGTCTTCCATGTACCGGAAACAAGCATCCTGGGACCGGTTTCGGATTCATAATCCTCATCAGCCAGGCTATCTTGAATCCAGTGGCCAAGTGAGCAAGGGACTCGCGTCTGAGCATACCCTGCCACACTTAGGGCGAACAAAGCGATACAAAAGGGGATGATGGACGGAGCGTTTGAGCAAATCAAACACTCACCCCCAGTCAACTGATCTGGGTTTAATCCATCACCATTCTTTAGCCCACTCAGCCACCCCATTTCAGACATGGCTATATGCAAATCAGTCTGACCCTGTGCCTCATGGGAACAGTCCAGCCCGAACTGCCAAGCCATGTCTTCCATGGACCGAAAACAAGCATCCTGGGACCGGTTTCGGATTCATAATCCTCATCAGCCAGGCTATCTTGAATCCAGTGGCCAAGTGAGCAAGGGACTCACGTCTGAGCATACCCTGCCACACTTAGGGTGAACAAAGCGATACAAAAGGGGATGATGGATGGAGCGTTTGAGCAAATCAAACACTCACCCCCAGTCAACTGATCTGGGTTTAATCCATCACCATTCTTTAGCCCACTCAGACACCCCATTTCAGACATGGCTATATGCAAATCAGTCTGACCCTGTGCCTCATGGGAACAGTCCAGCCTGAACTGCCAAGCCATGTCTTCCATGGACCGGAAACAAGCATCCTGGGACTGGTTTCGGATTCATAATCCTCATCAGCCAGGCTATCTTGATTCCAGTGGCCAAGTGAGCAAGGGACTCACTTCTGAGCATACCCTGCCACACTTAGGGCGAACAAAGCGATACAAAAGGGGATGATGGACGGAGCGTTTGAGCAAATCAAACACTCACCCCCAGTCACCTGATCTGGGTTTAATCCATCACCATTCTTTAGCCCACTCAGCCACCCCATTTCAGACATGGCTATATGCAAATCAGTCTGACCCTGTGCCTCATGGGAACAGTCCGGCCCGAACTGCCAAGCCATGTCTTCCATGGACCGAAAACAAGCATCCTGGGACCGGTTTCGGATTCATAATCCTCATCAGCCAGGCTATCTTAAATCCAGTGGCCAAGTGAGCAAGGGACTCACGTCTGAGCATACCCTGCCACACTTAGGGCAAACAAAGCGATACAAAAGGGGATGATGGACGGAGCGTTTGAGCAAATCAAACACTCACCCCCAGTCAACTGATCTGGGTTTAATCCATCACCATTCTTTAGCCCACTCAGCCACCCCATTTCAGACATGGCTATATGCAAATCAGTCTGACCCTGTACCTCATGGGAACAGTCCAGCCCGAACTGCCAAGCCATGTCTTCCATGGACCGGAAACAAGCATCCTGGGACCGGTTTCGAATTCATAATCCTCATCAGCCAGGCTATCTTGAATCCAGTGGCCAAGTGAGCAAGGGACTCACGTCTGAGCATACCCTGCCACACTTAGGGCGAACAAAGCGATACAAAAGGGGATGATGGACGGAGCGTTTGAGCAAATCAAACACTCACCCCCAGTCAACTGATCTGGGTTTAATCCATCACCATTCTTTAGCCCACTCAGCCACCCCATTTCAGACATCGCTATATGCAAATCAGTCTGACCCTGTGCCTCATGGGAACAGTCCAGCCCGAACTGCCAAGCCATGTCTTCCATGGACCGGAAACAAGCATCCAAGGACCGGTTTCGGATTCATAATCCTCATCAGCCAGGCTATCTTGAATCCAGTGGCCAAGTGAGCAAGGGACTCACGTCTGAGCATACCCTGCCACACTTAGGGCGAACAAAGCGATACAAAAGGGGATGATGGACGGAGCGTTTGAGCAAATCAAACACTCACCCCCAGTCAACTGATCTGGGTTTAATCCATCACCATTCTTTAGCCCACTCAGCCACCCCATTTCAGACATGGCTATAAGCAAATCAGTCTGACCCTGTGCCTCATGGGAACAGTCCAGCCCGAACTGCCAAGCCATGTCTTACATGGACCGGAAACAAGCATCCTGGGACCGGTTTTGGATTCATAATCCTCATCAGCCAGGCTATCTTGAATCCAGTGGACAAGTGAGCAAGGGACTCACGTCTGAGCATACCCTGCCACACTTAGGGCGAACAAAGCGATACAAAAGGGGATGATGGACGGAGCGTTTGAGCAAATCAAACACCCCCAGTCAACTGATCTGGGTTTAATCCATCACCATTCTTTAGCCCACTCAGCCACCCCATTTCAGACATGGCTATATGCAAATCAGTCTGACCCTGTGCCTCATGGGAACAGTCCAGCCCGAACTGCCAAGCCATGTCTTCCATGGACCGGAAACAAGCATCCTGGGACCGGTTTCGAATTCATAATCCTCATCAGCCAGGCTATCTTGAATCCAGTGGCCAAGTGAGCAAGGGACTCACGTCTGAGCATACCCTGCCACACTTAGGGCGAACAAAGCGATACAAAAGGGGATGATGGACGGAGCGTTTGAGCAAATCAAACACTCACCCCCAGTCAACTGATCTGGGTTTAATCCATCACCATTCTTTAGCCCACTCAGCCACCCCATTTCAGACATCGCTATATGCAAATCAGTCTGACCCTGTGCCTCATGGGAACAGTCCAGCCCGAACTGCCAAGCCATGTCTTCCATGGACCGGAAACAAGCATCCTCGGACCGGTTTCGGATTCATAATCCTCATCAGCCAGGCTATCTTGAATCCAGTGGCCAAGTGAGCAAGGGACTCACGTCTGAGCATACCCTGCCACACTTAGGGCGAACAAAGCGATACAAAAGGGGATGATGGACGGAGCGTTTGAGCAAATCAAACACTCACCCCCAGTCAACTGATCTGGGTTTAATCCATCACCATTCTTTAGCCCACTCAGCCACCCCATTTCAGACATGGCTATAAGCAAATCAGTCTGACCCTGTGCCTCATGGGAACAGTCCAGCCCGAACTGCCAAGCCATGTCTTCCATGGACCGGAAACAAGCATCCTGGGACCGGTTTTGGATTCATAATCCTCATCAGCCAGGCTATCTTGAATCCAGTGGACAAGTGAGCAAGGGACTCACGTCTGAGCATACCCTGCCACACTTAGGGCGAACAAAGCGATACAAAAGGGGATGATGGACGGAGCGTTTGAGCAAATCAAACACCCCCAGTCAACTGATCTGGGTTTAATCCATCACCATTCTTTAGCCCACTCAGCCACCCCATTTCAGACATGGCTATATGCAAATCAGTCTGACCCTGTGCCTCATGGGAACAGTCCAGCCCGAACTGCCAAGCCATGTCTTCCATGGACCGGAAACAAGCATCCTGGGACCGGTTTCGGATTCATAATCCTCATCAGCCAGGCTATCTTGAATCCAGTGGCCAAGTGAGCAAGGGACTCACGTCTGAGCATACCCTGCCACACTTAGGGCGAACAAAGCGATACAAAAGGGGATGATGGACGAAGCGTTAGAGCAAATCAAACACTCACCCCCAGTCAACTGATCTGGGTTTAATCCATCACCATTCTTTAGCCCACTCAGCCACCCCATTTCAGACATGGCTATATGCAAATCAGTCTGACCCTGTGCCTCATGGGAACAGTCCAGCCCGAACTGCCAAGCCATGTCTTCCATGGACCGAAAACAAGCATCCTGGGACGAGTTTCGGATTCATAATCCTCATCAGCCAGGCTATCTTGAATCCAGTGGCCAAGTGAGCAAGGGACTCACGTCTGAGCATACCCTGCCACACTTAGGGCGAACAAAGCGATACAAAAGGGGATGATGGACGGAGCGTTTGAGCAAATCAAACACTCACCCCAGTCAACTGATCTGGGTTTAATCCATCACCATTCTTTAGCCCACTCAGCCACCCCATTTCAGACATGGCTATATGCAAATCAGTCTGACCCTGTGCCTCATGGGAACAGTCCAGCCCGAACTGCCAAGCCATGTCTTCCATGGACCGGAAACAAGCATCCTGGGACCGGTTTCGGATTCATAATCCTCATCAGCCAGGCTATCTTGAATCCAGTGGCCCAGTGAGCAAGGTACTCACGTCTGAGCATACCCTGCCACACTTAGGGCGAACAAAGCGATACAAAAGGGGATGATGGACGGAGCGTTAGAGCAAATCAAACACTCACCCCCAGTCAACTGATCTGGGTTTAATCCATCACCATTCTTTAGCCCACTCAGCCACCCCATTTCAGACATGGCTATATGCAAATCAGTCTGCTCTGTGCCTCATGGGAACAGTCCAGCCCGAACTGCCAAGCCATGTCTTCCATGGACCGGAAACAAGCATCCTGGGACCGGTGTCGGATTCATAATCCTCATCAGCCAGGCTATCTTGAATCCAGTGGCCAAGTGAGCAAGGGACTCACGTCTGAGCATACCCTGCCACACTTAGGGCGAACAAAGCGATACAAAAGGGGATGATGGACGGAGCGTTTGAGCAAATCAAACACTCACCCCCAGTCAACTGATCTGGGTTTAATCCATCACCATTCTTTAGCCCACTCAGCCACCCCATTTCAGACATGGCTATATGCAAATCAGTCTGACCCTGTGCCTCATGGGAACAGTCCAGCCCAAACTGCCAAGCCATGTCTTCCATGGACCGGAAACAAGCATCCTGGGACCGGTTTCGGATTCATAATCCTCATCAGCCAGGCTATCTTGAATCCAGTGGCCAAGTGAGCAAGGGACTCACGTCTGAGCATACCCTGCCACACTTAGGGCGAACAAAGCGATACAAAAGGGGATGATGGACGGAGCGTTTGAGCAAATCAAACACTCACCCCCAGTCAACTGATCTGGGTTTAATCCATCACCATTCTTTAGCCCACTCAGCCACCCCATTTCAGACATGGCTATATGCAAATCAGTCTGACCCTGTGCCTCATGGGAACAGTCCAGCCCGAACTGCCAAGCCATGTCTTCCATGGACCGGAAAAAAGCATCCTGGGACCGGTTTCGGATTCATAATCCTCATCAGCCAGGCTATCTTGAATCCAGTGGCCAAGTGAGCAAGGGACTCACGTCTGAGCATACCCTGCCACACTTAGGGCGAACAAAGCGATTCAAAAGGGGATGATGGATGGAGCGTTTGAGCAAATCAAACACTCACCCCCAGTCAACTGATCTGGGTTTAATCCATCACCATTCTTTAGCCCACTCAGCCACCCCATTTCAGACATGGCTATATGCAAATCAGTCTGACCCTGTGCCTCATGGGAACAGTCCAGCCTGAACTGCCAAGCCATGTCTTCCATGGACCGGAAACAAGCATCCTGGGACCGGTTTCGGATTCATAATCCTCATCAGCCAGTCTATCTTGATTCCAGTGGCCAAGTGAGCAAGGGACTCACTTCTGAGCATACCCTGCCACACTTAGGGCGAACAAAGCGATACAAAAGGGGATGATGGACGGAGCGTTTGAGCAAATCAAACACTCCCCCCCCAGTCACCTGATCTGGGTTTAATCCATCACCATTCTTTAGCCCACTCAGCCACCCCATTTCAGACATGGCTATATGCAAATCAGTCTGACCCTGTGCCTCATGTGAACAGTCCAGCCCGAACTGCCAAGCCATGTCTTCCATGGACCGGAAACAAGCATCCTGGGACCGGTTTCGGATTCATAATCCTCATCAGCCAGGCTATCTTGAATCCAGTAGCCAAGTGAGCAAGGGACTCACGTCTGAGCATACCCTGCCACACTTAGGGCGAACAAAGCGATACAAAAGGGGATGATGGACGGAGCGTTTGAGCAAATCAAACACTCACCCCCAGTCAACCGATCTGGGTTTAATCCATCACCATTCTTTAGCCCACTCAGCCACCCCATTTCAGACATGGCTATATGCAAATCAGTCTGACCCTGTGCCTCATGGGAACAGTCCAGCCCGAACTGCCAAGCCATGTCTTCCATGGACCGGAAACAAGCATCCTGGGACCGGTTTCGGATTCATAATCCTCATCAGCCAGGCTATCTTGAATCCAGTGGCCAAGTGAGCAAGGGACTCACGTCTGAGCATACCCTGCCACACTTAGGGCGAACAAAGCGATACAAAATGGGATGATGGACGGAGCGTTTGAGCAAATCAAACACTCACCCCCAGTCAACTGATCTGGGTTTAATCCATCACCATTCTTTAGCCCACTCAGCCACCCCATTTCAGACATGGCTATATGCAAATCAGTCTGACCCTGTGCCTCATGGGAACAGTCCAGCCCGAACTGCCAAGCCATGTCTTCCATGGACCGGAAACAAGCATCCTGGGACCGGTTTCGGATTCATAATCCTCATCAGCCAGGCTATCTTGAATCCAGTGGCCAAGTGAGCAAGGGACTCGCGTCTGAGCATACCCTGCCACACTTAGGGCGAACAAAGCGATACAAAAGGGGATGATGGACGGAGCGTTTGAGCAAATCAAACACTCACCCCCAGTCAACTGATCTGGGTTTAATCCATCACCATTCTTTAGCCCACTCAGCCACCCCATTTCAGACATGGCTATATGCAAATCAGTCTGACCCTGTGCCTCATGGGAACAGTCCAGCCCGAACTGCCAAGCCATGTCTTCCATGGACCGGAAACAAGCATCCTGGGACCGGTTTCGGATTCATAATCCTCATCAGCCAGGCTATCTTGAATCCAGTGGCCAAGTGAGCAAGGGACTCACGTCTGAGCATACCCTGCCACACTTAGGGCGAACAAAGCGATACAAAAGGGGATGATGGACGAAGCGTTAGAGCAAATCAAACACTCACCCCCAGTCAACTGATCTGGGTTTAATCCATCACCATTCTTTAGCCCACTCAGCCACCCCATTTCAGACATGGCTATATGCAAATCAGTCTGACCCTGTGCCTCATGGGAACAGTCCAGCCCGAACTGCCAAGCCATGTCTTCCATGGACCGAAAACAAGCATCCTGGGACCGGTTTCGGATTCATAATCCTCATCAGCCAGGCTATCTTGAATCCAGTGGCCAAGTGAGCAAGGGACTCACATCTGAGCATACCCTGCCACACTTAGGGCGAACAAAGCGATACAAAAGGGGATGATGGACAGAGCGTTTGAGCAAATCAAACACTCACCCCCAGTCAACTGATCTGGGTTTAATCCATCACCATTCTTTAGCCCACTCAGCCACCCCATTTCAGACATGGCTATATGCAAATCAGTCTGACCCTGTGCCTCATGTGAACAGTCCAGCCCGAACTGCCAAGCCATGTCTCCCATGGACCGGAAACAAGCATCCTGGGACCGGTTTCGGATTCATAATCCTCATCAGCCAGGCTATCTTGAATCCAGTGGCCAAGTGAGCAAGGGACTCACGTCTGAGCATACCCTGCCACACTTAGGGCGAACAAAGCGATACAAAAGGGGATGATGGACGGAGCGTTTGAGCAAATCAAACACTCACCCCCAGTCAACCGATCTGGGTTTAATCCATCACCATTCTTTAGCCCACTCAGCCACCCCATTTCAGACATGGCTATATGCAAATCAGTCTGACCCTGTGCCTCATGGGAACAGTCCAGCCCGAACTGCCAAGCCATGTCTTCCATGGACCGGAAACAAGCATCCTGGGACCGGTTTCGGATTCATAATCCTCATCAGCCAGGCTATCTTGAATCCAGTGGCCAAGTGAGCAAGGGACTCACGTCTGAGCATACCCTGCCACACTTAGGGCGAACAAAGCGATACAAAATGGGATGATGGACGGAGCGTTTGAGCAAATCAAACACTCACCCCCAGTCAACTGATCTGGGTTTAATCCATCACCATTCTTTAGCCCACTCAGCCACCCCATTTCAGACATGGCTATATGCAAATCAGTCTGACCCTGTGCCTCATGGGAACAGTCCAGCCCGAACTGCCAAGCCATGTCTTCCATGGACCGGAAACAAGCATCCTGGGACCGGTTTCGGATTCATAATCCTCATCAGCCAGGCTATCTTGAATCCAGTGGCCAAGTGAGCAAGGGACTCGCGTCTGAGCATACCCTGCCACACTTAGGGCGAACAAAGCGATACAAAAGGGGATGATGGACGGAGCGTTTGAGCAAATCAAACACTCACCCCCAGTCAACTGATCTGGGTTTAATCCATCACCATTCTTTAGCCCACTCAGCCACCCCATTTCAGACATGGCTATATGCAAATCAGTCTGACCCTGTGCCTCATGGGAACAGTCCAGCCCGAACTGCCAAGCCATGTCTTCCATGGACCGAAAACAAGCATCCTGGGACCGGTTTCGGATTCATAATCCTCTCAGCCAGGCTATCTTGAATCCAGTGGCCAAGTGAGCAAGGGACTCACGTCTGAGCTTACCCTGCCACACTTAGGGCGAACAAAGCGATACAAAAGGGGATGATGGACGGAGCGTTTGAGCAAATCAAACACTCACCCCCAGTCAACTGATCTGGGTTTAATCCATCACCATTCTTTAGCCCACTCAGCCACCCCATTTCAGACATGGCTATATGCAAATCAGTCTGACCCTGTGCCTCATGGGAACAGTCCAGCCCGAACTGCCAAGCCATGTCTTCCATGGACCGGAAACAAGCATCCTGGGACCGGTGTCGGATTCATAATCCTCATCAGCCAGGCTATCTTGAATCCAGTGGCCAAGTGAGCAAGGGACTCACGTCTGAGCATACCCTGCCACACTTAGGGCGAACAAAGCGATACAAAAGGGGATGATGGACGGAGCGTTTGAGCAAATCAAACACTCACCCCCAGTCAACTGATCTGGGTTTAATCCATCACCATTCTTTAGCCCACTCAGCCACCCCATTTCAGACATGGCTATATGCAAATCAGTCTGACCCTGTGCCTCATGGGAACAGTCCAGCCCGAACTGCCAAGCCATGTCTTCCATGGACTGGAAACAAGCATCCTGGGACCGGTTTCGGATTCATAATCCTCATCAGCCAGGCTATCTTGAATCCAGTGGCCAAGTGAGCAAGGGACTCACGTCTGAGCATACCCTGCCACACTTAGGGCGAACAAAGCGATACAAAAGGGGATGATGGACGGAGCGTTTGAGCAAATCAAACACTCACCCCCAGTCAACTGATCTGGGTTTAATCCATCACCATTCTTTAGCCCACTCAGCCACCCCATTTCAGACATGGCTATATGCAAATCAGTCTGACCCTGTGCCTCATGGGAACAGTCCAGCCCGAACTGCCAAGCCATGTCTTCCATGGACCGGAAACAAGCATCCTGGGACCGGTTTCGGATTCATAATCCTCATCAGCCAGGCTATCTTGAATCCAGTGGCCAAGTGAGCAAGGGACTCACGTCTGAGCATACCCTGCCACACTTAGGGTGAACAAAGCGATACAAAAGGGGATGATGGATGGAGCGTTTGAGCAAATCAAACACTCACCCCCAGTCAACTGATCTTGGTTTAATCCATCACCATTCTTTAGCCCACTCAGACACCCCATTTCAGACATGGCTATATGCAAATCAGTCTGACCCTGTGCCTCATGGGAACAGTCCAGCCTGAACTGCCAAGCCATGTCTTCCATGGACCGGAAACAAGCATCCTGGGACTGGTTTCGGATTCATAATCCTCATCAGCCAGGCTATCTTGATTCCAGTGGCCAAGTGAGCAAGGGACTCACTTCTGAGCATACCCTGCCACACTTAGGGCGAACAAAGCGATACAAAAGGGGATGATGGACGGAGCGTTTGAGCAAATCAAACACTCACCCCCAGTCACCTGATCTGGGTTTAATCCATCACCATTCTTTAGCCCACTCAGCCACCCCATTTCAGACATGGCTATATGCAAATCAGTCTGACCCTGTGCCTCATGGGAACAGTCCGGCCCGAACTGCCAAGCCATGTCTTCCATGGACCGAAAACAAGCATCCTGGGACCGGTTTCGGATTCATAATCCTCATCAGCCAGGCTATCTTAAATCCAGTGGCCAAGTGAGCAAGGGACTCACGTCTGAGCATACCCTGCCACACTTAGGGCAAACAAAGCGATACAAAAGGGGATGATGGACGGAGCGTTTGAGCAAATCAAACACTCACCCCCAGTCAACTGATCTGGGTTTAATCCATCACCATTCTTTAGCCCACTCAGCCACCCCATTTCAGACATGGCTATATGCAAATCAGTCTGACCCTGTACCTCATGGGAACAGTCCAGCCCGAACTGCCAAGCCATGTCTTCCATGGACCGGAAACAAGCATCCTGGGACCGGTTTCGAATTCATAATCCTCATCAGCCAGGCTATCTTGAATCCAGTGGCCAAGTGAGCAAGGGACTCACGTCTGAGCATACCCTGCCACACTTAGGGCGAACAAAGCGATACAAAAGGGGATGATGGACGGAGCGTTTGAGCAAATCAAACACTCACCCCCAGTCAACTGATCTGGGTTTAATCCATCACCATTCTTTAGCCCACTCAGCCACCCCATTTCAGACATCGCTATATGCAAATCAGTCTGACCCTGTGCCTCATGGGAACAGTCCAGCCCGAACTGCCAAGCCATGTCTTCCATGGACCGGAAACAAGCATCCAAGGACCGGTTTCGGATTCATAATCCTCATCAGCCAGGCTATCTTGAATCCAGTGGCCAAGTGAGCAAGGGACTCACGTCTGAGCATACCCTGCCACACTTAGGGCGAACAAAGCAATACAAAAGGGGATGATGGACGGAGCGTTTGAGCAAATCAAACACTCACCCCCAGTCAACTGATCTGGGTTTAATCCATCACCATTCTTTAGCCCACTCAGCCACCCCATTTCAGACATGGCTATAAGCAAATCAGTCTGACCCTGTGCCTCATGGGAACAGTCCAGCCCGAACTGCCAAGCCATGTCTTACATGGACCGGAAACAAGCATCCTGGGACCGGTTTTGGATTCATAATCCTCATCAGCCAGGCTATCTTGAATCCAGTGGACAAGTGAGCAAGGGACTCACGTCTGAGCATACCCTGCCACACTTAGGGCGAACAAAGCGATACAAAAGGGGATGATGGACGGAGCGTTTGAGCAAATCAAACACCCCCAGTCAACTGATCTGGGTTTAATCCATCACCATTCTTTAGCCCACTCAGCCACCCCATTTCAGACATGGCTATATGCAAATCAGTCTGACCCTGTGCCTCATGGGAACAGTCCAGCCCGAACTGCCAAGCCATGTCTTCCATGGACCGGAAACAAGCATCCTGGGACCGGTTTCGAATTCATAATCCTCATCAGCCAGGCTATCTTGAATCCAGTGGCCAAGTGAGCAAGGGACTCACGTCTGAGCATACCCTGCCACACTTAGGGCGAACAAAGCGATACAAAAGGGGATGATGGACGGAGCGTTTGAGCAAATCAAACACTCACCCCCAGTCAACTGATCTGGGTTTAATCCATCACCATCCTTTAGCCCACTCAGCCACCCCATTTCAGACATCGCTATATGCAAATCAGTCTGACCCTGTGCCTCATGGGAACAGTCCAGCCCGAACTGCCAAGCCATGTCTTCCATGGACCGGAAACAAGCATCCTCGGACCGGTTTCGGATTCATAATCCTCATCAGCCAGGCTATCTTGAATCCAGTGGCCAAGTGAGCAAGGGACTCACGTCTGAGCATACCCTGCCACACTTAGGGCGAACAAAGCGATACAAAAGGGGATGATGGACGGAGCGTTTGAGCAAATCAAACACTCACCCCCAGTCAACTGATCTGGGTTTAATCCATCACCATTCTTTAGCCCACTCAGCCACCCCATTTCAGACATGGCTATAAGCAAATCAGTCTGACCCTGTGCCTCATGGGAACAGTCCAGCCCGAACTGCCAAGCCATGTCTTCCATGGACCGGAAACAAGCATCCTGGGACCGGTTTTGGATTCATAATCCTCATCAGCCAGGCTATCTTGAATCCAGTGGACAAGTGAGCAAGGGACTCACGTCTGAGCATACCCTGCCACACTTAGGGCGAACAAAGCGATACAAAAGGGGATGATGGACGGAGCGTTTGAGCAAATCAAACACCCCCAGTCAACTGATCTGGGTTTAATCCATCACCATTCTTTAGCCCACTCAGCCACCCCATTTCAGACATGGCTATATGCAAATCAGTCTGACCCTGTGCCTCATGGGAACAGTCCAGCCCGAACTGCCAAGCCATGTCTTCCATGGACCGGAAACAAGCATCCTGGGACCGGTTTCGGATTCATAATCCTCATCAGCCAGGCTATCTTGAATCCAGTGGCCAAGTGAGCAAGGGACTCGCGTCTGAGCATACCCTGCCACACTTAGGGCGAACAAAGCGATACAAAAGGGGATGATGGACGGAGCGTTTGAGCAAATCAAACACTCACCCCCAGTCAACTGATCTGGGTTTAATCCATCACCATTCTTTAGCCCACTCAGCCACCCCATTTCAGACATGGCTATATGCAAATCAGTCTGACCCTGTGCCTCATGGGAACAGTCCAGCCCGAACTGCCAAGCCATGTCTTCCATGGACCGGAAACAAGCATCCTGGGACCGGTTTCGGATTCATAATCCTCATCAGCCAGGCTATCTTGAATCCAGTGGCCAAGTGAGCAAGGGACTCACGTCTGAGCATACCCTGCCACACTTAGGGCGAACAAAGCGATACAAAAGGGGATGATGGACGAAGCGTTAGAGCAAATCAAACACTCACCCCCAGTCAACTGATCTGGGTTTAATCCATCACCATTCTTTAGCCCACTCAGCCACCCCATTTCAGACATGGCTATATGCAAATCAGTCTGACCCTGTGCCTCATGGGAACAGTCCAGCCCGAACTGCCAAGCCATGTCTTCCATGGACCGAAAACAAGCATCCTGGGACGAGTTTCGGATTCATAATCCTCATCAGCCAGGCTATCTTGAATCCAGTGGCCAAGTGAGCAAGGGACTCACGTCTGAGCATACCCTGCCACACTTAGGGCGAACAAAGCGATACAAAAGGGGATGATGGACGGAGCGTTTGAGCAAATCAAACACTCACCCCAGTCAACTGATCTGGGTTTAATCCATCACCATTCTTTAGCCCACTCAGCCACCCCATTTCAGACATGGCTATATGCAAATCAGTCTGACCCTGTGCCTCATGGGAACAGTCCAGCCCGAACTGCCAAGCCATGTCTTCCATGGACCGGAAACAAGCATCCTGGGACCGGTTTCGGATTCATAATCCTCATCAGCCAGGCTATCTTGAATCCAGTGGCCCAGTGAGCAAGGTACTCACGTCTGAGCATACCCTGCCACACTTAGGGCGAACAAAGCGATACAAAAGGGGATGATGGACGGAGCGTTAGAGCAAATCAAACACTCACCCCCAGTCAACTGATCTGGGTTTAATCCATCACCATTCTTTAGCCCACTCAGCCACCCCATTTCAGACATGGCTATATGCAAATCAGTCTGCTCTGTGCCTCATGGGAACAGTCCAGCCCGAACTGCCAAGCCATGTCTTCCATGGACCGGAAACAAGCATCCTGGGACCGGTGTCGGATTCATAATCCTCATCAGCCAGGCTATCTTGAATCCAGTGGCCAAGTGAGCAAGGGACTCACGTCTGAGCATACCCTGCCACACTTAGGGCGAACAAAGCGATACAAAAGGGGATGATGGACGGAGCGTTTGAGCAAATCAAACACTCACCCCCAGTCAACTGATCTGGGTTTAATCCATCACCATTCTTTAGCCCACTCAGCCACCCCATTTCAGACATGGCTATATGCAAATCAGTCTGACCCTGTGCCTCATGGGAACAGTCCAGCCCGAACTGCCAAGCCATGTCTTCCATGGACCGGAAACAAGCATCCTGGGACCGGTTTCGGATTCATAATCCTCATCAGCCAGGCTATCTTGAATCCAGTGGCCAAGTGAGCAAGGGACTCACGTCTGAGCATACCCTGCCACACTTAGGGCGAACAAAGCGATACAAAAGGGGATGATGGACGGAGCGTTTGAGCAAATCCAACACTCACCCCCAGTCAACTGATCTGGGTTTAATCCATCACCATTCTTTAGCCCACTCAGCCACCCCATTTCAGACATGGCTATATGCAAATCAGTCTGACCCTGTGCCTCATGGGAACAGTCCAGCCCGAACTGCCAAGCCATGTCTTCCATGGACCGGAAAAAAGCATCCTGGGACCGGTTTCGGATTCATAATCCTCATCAGCCAGGCTATCTTGAATCCAGTGGCCAAGTGAGCAAGGGACTCACGTCTGAGCATACCCTGCCACACTTAGGGCGAACAAAGCGATTCAAAAGGGGATGATGGATGGAGCGTTTGAGCAAATCAAACACTCACCCCCAGTCAACTGATCTGGGTTTAATCCATCACCATTCTTTAGCCCACTCAGCCACCCCATTTCAGACATGGCTATATGCAAATCAGTCTGACCCTGTGCCTCATGGGAACAGTCCAGCCTGAACTGCCAAGCCATGTCTTCCATGGACCGGAAACAAGCATCCTGGGACCGGTTTCGGATTCATAATCCTCATCAGCCAGTCTATCTTGATTCCAGTGGCCAAGTGAGCAAGGGACTCACTTCTGAGCATACCCTGCCACACTTAGGGCGAACAAAGCGATACAAAAGGGGATGATGGACGGAGCGTTTGAGCAAATCAAACACTCCCCCCCAGTCACCTGATCTGGGTTTAATCCATCACCATTCTTTAGCCCACTCAGCCACCCCATTTCAGACATGGCTATATGCAAATCAGTCTGACCCTGTGCCTCATGTGAACAGTCCAGCCCGAACTGCCAAGCCATGTCTTCCATGGACCGGAAACAAGCATCCTGGGACCGGTTTCGGATTCATAATCCTCATCAGCCAGGCTATCTTGAATCCAGTGGCCAAGTGAGCAAGGGACTCACGTCTGAGCATACCCTGCCACACTTAGGGCGAACAAAGCGATACAAAAGGGGATGATGGACGGAGCGTTTGAGCAAATCAAACACTCACCCCCAGTCAACCGATCTGGGTTTAATCCATCACCATTCTTTAGCCCACTCAGCCACCCCATTTCAGACATGGCTATATGCAAATCAGTCTGACCCTGTGCCTCATGGGAACAGTCCAGCCCGAACTGCCAAGCCATGTCTTCCATGGACCGGAAACAAGCATCCTGGGACCGGTTTCGGATTCATAATCCTCATCAGCCAGGCTATCTTGAATCCAGTGGCCAAGTGAGCAAGGGACTCACGTCTGAGCATACCCTGCCACACTTAGGGCGAACAAAGCGATACAAAATGGGATGATGGACGGAGCGTTTGAGCAAATCAAACACTCACCCCCAGTCAACTGATCTGGGTTTAATCCATCACCATTCTTTAGCCCACTCAGCCACCCCATTTCAGACATGGCTATATGCAAATCAGTCTGACCCTGTGCCTCATGGGAACAGTCCAGCCCGAACTGCCAAGCCATGTCTTCCATGGACCGGAAACAAGCATCCTGGGACCGGTTTCGGATTCATAATCCTCATCAGCCAGGCTATCTTGAATCCAGTGGCCAAGTGAGCAAGGGACTCGCGTCTGAGCATACCCTGCCACACTTAGGGCGAACAAAGCGATACAAAAGGGGATGATGGACGGAGCGTTTGAGCAAATCAAACACTCACCCCCAGTCAACTGATCTGGGTTTAATCCATCACCATTCTTTAGCCCACTCAGCCACCCCATTTCAGACATGGCTATATGCAAATCAGTCTGACCCTGTGCCTCATGGGAACAGTCCAGCCCGAACTGCCAAGCCATGTCTTCCATGGACCGGAAACAAGCATCCTGGGACCGGTTTCGGATTCATAATCCTCATCAGCCAGGCTATCTTGAATCCAGTGGCCAAGTGAGCAAGGGACTCACGTCTGAGCATACCCTGCCACACTTAGGGCGAACAAAGCGATACAAAAGGGGATGATGGACGAAGCGTTAGAGCAAATCAAACACTCACCCCCAGTCAACTGATCTGGGTTTAATCCATCACCATTCTTTAGCCCACTCAGCCACCCCATTTCAGACATGGCTATATGCAAATCAGTCTGACCCTGTGCCTCATGGGAACAGTCCAGCCCGAACTGCCAAGCCATGTCTTCCATGGACCGAAAACAAGCATCCTGGGACCGGTTTCGGATTCATAATCCTCATCAGCCAGGCTATCTTGAATCCAGTGGCCAAGTGAGCAAGGGACTCACGTCTGAGCATACCCTGCCACACTTAGGGCGAACAAAGCGATACAAAAGGGGATGATGGACGGAGCGTTTGAGCAAATCAAACACTCACCCCCAGTCAACTGATCTGGGTTTAATCCATCACCATTCTTTAGCCCACTCAGCCACCCCATTTCAGACATGGCTATATGCAAATCAGTCTGACCCTGTGCCTCATGTGAACAGTCCAGCCCGAACTGCCAAGCCATGTCTCCCATGGACCGGAAACAAGCATCCTGGGACCGGTTTCGGATTCATAATCCTCATCAGCCAGGCTATCTTGAATCCAGTGGCCAAGTGAGCAAGGGACTCACGTCTGAGCATACCCTGCCACACTTAGGGCGAACAAAGCGATACAAAAGGGGATGATGGACGGAGCGTTTGAGCAAATCAAACACTCACCCCCAGTCAACCGATCTGGGTTTAATCCATCACCATTCTTTAGCCCACTCAGCCACCCCATTTCAGACATGGCTATATGCAAATCAGTCTGACCCTGTGCCTCATGGGAACAGTCCAGCCCGAACTGCCAAGCCATGTCTTCCATGGACCGGAAACAAGCATCCTGGGACCGGTTTCGGATTCATAATCCTCATCAGCCAGGCTATCTTGAATCCAGTGGCCAAGTGAGCAAGGGACTCACGTCTGAGCATACCCTGCCACACTTAGGGCGAACAAAGCGATACAAAATGGGATGATGGACGGAGCGTTTGAGCAAATCAAACACTCACCCCCAGTCAACTGATCTGGGTTTAATCCATCACCATTCTTTAGCCCACTCAGCCACCCCATTTCAGACATGGCTATATGCAAATCAGTCTGACCCTGTGCCTCATGGGAACAGTCCAGCCCGAACTGCCAAGCCATGTCTTCCATGGACCGGAAACAAGCATCCTGGGACCGGTTTCGGATTCATAATCCTCATCAGCCAGGCTATCTTGAATCCAGTGGCCAAGTGAGCAAGGGACTCGCGTCTGAGCATACCCTGCCACACTTAGGGCGAACAAAGCGATACAAAAGGGGATGATGGACGGAGCGTTTGAGCAAATCAAACACTCACCCCCAGTCAACTGATCTGGGTTTAATCCATCACCATTCTTTAGCCCACTCAGCCACCCCATTTCAGACATGGCTATATGCAAATCAGTCTGACCCTGTGCCTCATGGGAACAGTCCAGCCCGAACTGCCAAGCCATGTCTTCCATGGACCGAAAACAAGCATCCTGGGACCGGTTTCGGATTCATAATCCTCTCAGCCAGGCTATCTTGAATCCAGTGGCCAAGTGAGCAAGGGACTCACGTCTGAGCATACCCTGCCACACTTAGGGCGAACAAAGCGATACAAAAGGGGATGATGGACGGAGCGTTTGAGCAAATCAAACACTCACCCCCAGTCAACTGATCTGGGTTTAATCCATCACCATTCTTTAGCCCACTCAGCCACCCCATTTCAGACATGGCTATATGCAAATCAGTCTGACCCTGTGTCTCATGGGAACAGTCCAGCCCGAACTGCCAAGCCATGTCTTCCATGGACCGGAAACAAGCATCCTGGGACCGGTGTCGGATTCATAATCCTCATCAGCCAGGCTATCTTGAATCCAGTGGCCAAGTGAGCAAGGGACTCACGTCTGAGCATACCCTGCCACACTTAGGGCGAACAAAGCGATACAAAAGGGGATGATGGACGGAGCGTTTGAGCAAATCAAACACTCACCCCCAGTCAACTGATCTGGGTTTAATCCATCACCATTCTTTAGCCCACTCAGCCACCCCATTTCAGACATGGCTATATGCAAATCAGTCTGACCCTGTGCCTCATGGGAACAGTCCAGCCCGAACTGCCAAGCCATGTCTTCCATGGACTGGAAACAAGCATCCTGGGACCGGTTTCGGATTCATAATCCTCATCAGCCAGGCTATCTTGAATCCAGTGGCCAAGTGAGCAAGGGACTCACGTCTGAGCATACCCTGCCACACTTAGGGCGAACAAAGCGATACAAAAGGGGATGATGGACGGAGCGTTTGAGCAAATCAAACACTCACCCCCAGTCAACCGATCTGGGTTTAATCCATCACCATTCTTTAGCCCACTCAGCCACCCCATTTCAGACATGGCTATATGCAAATCAGTCTGACCCTGTGCCTCATGGGAACAGTCCAGCCCGAACTGCCAAGCCATGTCTTCCATGGACCGGAAACAAGCATCCTGGGACCGGTTTCGGATTCATAATCCTCATCAGCCAGGCTATCTTGAATCCAGTGGCCAAGTGAGCAAGGGACTCACGTCTGAGCATACCCTGCCACACTTAGGGCGAACAAAGCGATACAAAATGGGATGATGGACGGAGCGTTTGAGCAAATCAAACACTCACCCCCAGTCAACTGATCTGGGTTTAATCCATCACCATTCTTTAGCCCACTCAGCCACCCCATTTCAGACATGGCTATATGCAAATCAGTCTGACCCTGTGCCTCATGGGAACAGTCCAGCCCGAACTGCCAAGCCATGTCTTCCATGGACCGGAAACAAGCATCCTGGGACCGGTTTCGGATTCATAATCCTCATCAGCCAGGCTATCTTGAATCCAGTGGCCAAGTGAGCAAGGGACTCGCGTCTGAGCATACCCTGCCACACTTAGGGCGAACAAAGCGATACAAAAGGGGATGATGGACGGAGCGTTTGAGCAAATCAAACACTCACCCCCAGTCAACTGATCTGGGTTTAATCCATCACCATTCTTTAGCCCACTCAGCCACCCCATTTCAGACATGGCTATATGCAAATCAGTCTGACCCTGTGCCTCATGGGAACAGTCCAGCCCGAACTGCCAAGCCATGTCTTCCATGGACCGGAAACAAGCATCCTGGGACCGGTTTCGGATTCATAATCCTCATCAGCCAGGCTATCTTGAATCCAGTGGCCAAGTGAGCAAGGGACTCACGTCTGAGCATACCCTGCCACACTTAGGGCGAACAAAGCGATACAAAAGGGGATGATGGACGAAGCGTTAGAGCAAATCAAACACTCACCCCCAGTCAACTGATCTGGGTTTAATCCATCACCATTCTTTAGCCCACTCAGCCACCCCATTTCAGACATGGCTATATGCAAATCAGTCTGACCCTGTGCCTCATGGGAACAGTCCAGCCCGAACTGCCAAGCCATGTCTTCCATGGACCGAAAACAAGCATCCTGGGACCGGTTTCGGATTCATAATCCTCATCAGCCAGGCTATCTTGAATCCAGTGGCCAAGTGAGCAAGGGACTCACGTCTGAGCATACCCTGCCACACTTAGGGCGAACAAAGCGATACAAAAGGGGATGATGGACGGAGCGTTTGAGCAAATCAAACACTCACCCCCAGTCAACTGATCTGGGTTTAATCCATCACCATTCTTTAGCCCACTCAGCCACCCCATTTCAGACATGGCTATATGCAAATCAGTCTGACCCTGTGCCTCATGTGAACAGTCCAGCCCGAACTGCCAAGCCATGTCTCCCATGGACCGGAAACAAGCATCCTGGGACCGGTTTCGGATTCATAATCCTCATCAGCCAGGCTATCTTGAATCCAGTGGCCAAGTGAGCAAGGGACTCACGTCTGAGCATACCCTGCCACACTTAGGGCGAACAAAGCGATACAAAAGGGGATGATGGACGGAGCGTTTGAGCAAATCAAACACTCACCCCCAGTCAACCGATCTGGGTTTAATCCATCACCATTCTTTAGCCCACTCAGCCACCCCATTTCAGACATGGCTATATGCAAATCAGTCTGACCCTGTGCCTCATGGGAACAGTCCAGCCCGAACTGCCAAGCCATGTCTTCCATGGACCGGAAACAAGCATCCTGGGACCGGTTTCGGATTCATAATCCTCATCAGCCAGGCTATCTTGAATCCAGTGGCCAAGTGAGCAAGGGACTCACGTCTGAGCATACCCTGCCACACTTAGGGCGAACAAAGCGATACAAAATGGGATGATGGACGGAGCGTTTGAGCAAATCAAACACTCACCCCCAGTCAACTGATCTGGGTTTAATCCATCACCATTCTTTAGCCCACTCAGCCACCCCATTTCAGACATGGCTATATGCAAATCAGTCTGACCCTGTGCCTCATGGGAACAGTCCAGCCCGAACTGCCAAGCCATGTCTTCCATGGACCGGAAACAAGCATCCTGGGACCGGTGTCGGATTCATAATCCTCATCAGCCAGGCTATCTTGAATCCAGTGGCCAAGTGAGCAAGGGACTCACGTCTGAGCATACCCTGCCACACTTAGGGCGAACAAAGCGATACAAAATGGGATGATGGACGGAGCGTTTGAGCAAATCAAACACTCACCCCCAGTCAACTGATCTGGGTTTAATCCATCACCATTCTTTAGCCCACTCAGCCACCCCATTTCAGACATGGCTATATGCAAATCAGTCTGACCCTGTGCCTCATGGGAACAGTCCAGCCCGAACTGCCAAGCCATGTCTTCCATGGACCGGAAACAAGCATCCTGGGACCGGTTTCGGATTCATAATCCTCATCAGCCAGGCTATCTTGAATCCAGTGGCCAAGTGAGCAAGGGACTCGCGTCTGAGCATACCCTGCCACACTTAGGGCGAACAAAGCGATACAAAAGGGGATGATGGACGGAGCGTTTGAGCAAATCAAACACTCACCCCCAGTCAACTGATCTGGGTTTAATCCATCACCATTCTTTAGCCCACTCAGCCACCCCATTTCAGACATGGCTATATGCAAATCAGTCTGACCCTGTGCCTCATGGGAACAGTCCAGCCCGAACTGCCAAGCCATGTCTTCCATGGACCGGAAACAAGCATCCTGGGACCGGTTTCGGATTCATAATCCTCATCAGCCAGGCTATCTTGAATCCAGTGGCCAAGTGAGCAAGGGACTCACGTCTGAGCATACCCTGCCACACTTAGGGCGAACAAAGCGATACAAAAGGGGATGATGGACGAAGCGTTAGAGCAAATCAAACACTCACCCCCAGTCAACTGATCTGGGTTTAATCCATCACCATTCTTTAGCCCACTCAGCCACCCCATTTCAGACATGGCTATATGCAAATCAGTCTGACCCTGTGCCTCATGGGAACAGTCCAGCCCGAACTGCCAAGCCATGTCTTCCATGGACCGAAAACAAGCATCCTGGGACCGGTTTCGGATTCATAATCCTCATCAGCCAGGCTATCTTGAATCCAGTGGCCAAGTGAGCAAGGGACTCACGTCTGAGCATACCCTGCCACACTTAGGGCGAACAAAGCGATACAAAAGGGGATGATGGACGGAGCGTTTGAGCAAATCAAACACTCACCCCCAGTCAACTGATCTGGGTTTAATCCATCACCATTCTTTAGCCCACTCAGCCACCCCATTTCAGACATGGCTATATGCAAATCAGTCTGACCCTGTGCCTCATGTGAACAGTCCAGCCCGAACTGCCAAGCCATGTCTCCCATGGACCGGAAACAAGCATCCTGGGACCGGTTTCGGATTCATAATCCTCATCAGCCAGGCTATCTTGAATCCAGTGGCCAAGTGAGCAAGGGACTCACGTCTGAGCATACCCTGCCACACTTAGGGCGAACAAAGCGATACAAAAGGGGATGATGGACGGAGCGTTTGAGCAAATCAAACACTCACCCCCAGTCAACCGATCTGGGTTTAATCCATCACCATTCTTTAGCCCACTCAGCCACCCCATTTCAGACATGGCTATATGCAAATCAGTCTGACCCTGTGCCTCATGGGAACAGTCCAGCCCGAACTGCCAAGCCATGTCTTCCATGGACCGGAAACAAGCATCCTGGGACCGGTTTCGGATTCATAATCCTCATCAGCCAGGCTATCTTGAATCCAGTGGCCAAGTGAGCAAGGGACTCACGTCTGAGCATACCCTGCCACACTTAGGGCGAACAAAGCGATACAAAATGGGATGATGGACGGAGCGTTTGAGCAAATCAAACACTCACCCCCAGTCAACTGATCTGGGTTTAATCCATCACCATTCTTTAGCCCACTCAGCCACCCCATTTCAGACATGGCTATATGCAAATCAGTCTGACCCTGTGCCTCATGGGAACAGTCCAGCCCGAACTGCCAAGCCATGTCTTCCATGGACCGGAAACAAGCATCCTGGGACCGGTTTCGGATTCATAATCCTCATCAGCCAGGCTATCTTGAATCCAGTGGCCAAGTGAGCAAGGGACTCGCGTCTGAGCATACCCTGCCACACTTAGGGCGAACAAAGCGATACAAAAGGGGATGATGGACGGAGTGTTTGAACAAATCAAACACTCACCCCCAGTCAACTGATCTGGGTTTAATCCATCACCATTCTTTAGCCCACTCAGCCACCCCATTTCAGACATGGCTATATGCAAATCAGTCTGACCCTGTGCCTCATGGGAACAGTCCAGCCCGAACTGCCAAGCCATGTCTTCCATGGACCGAAAACAAGCATCCTGGGACCGGTTTCGGATTCATAATCCTCTCAGCCAGGCTATCTTGAATCCAGTGGCCAAGTGAGCAAGGGACTCACGTCTGAGCATACCCTGCCACACTTAGGGCGAACAAAGCGATACAAAAGGGGATGATGGACGGAGCGTTTGAGCAAATCAAACACTCACCCCCAGTCAACTGATCTGGGTTTAATCCATCACCATTCTTTAGCCCACTCAGCCACCCCATTTCAGACATGGCTATATGCAAATCAGTCTGACCCTGTGCCTCATGGGAACAGTCCAGCCCGAACTGCCAAGCCATGTCTTCCATGGACCGGAAACAAGCATCCTGGGACCGGTGTCGGATTCATAATCCTCATCAGCCAGGCTATCTTGAATCCAGTGGCCAAGTGAGCAAGGGACTCACGTCTGAGCATACCCTGCCACACTTAGGGCGAACAAAGCGATACAAAAGGGGATGATGGACGGAGCGTTTGAGCAAATCAAACACTCACCCCCAGTCAACTGATCTGGGTTTAATCCATCACCATTCTTTAGCCCACTCAGCCACCCCATTTCAGACATGGCTATATGCAAATCAGTCTGACCCTGTGCCTCATGGGAACAGTCCAGCCCGAACTGCCAAGCCATGTCTTCCATGGACTGGAAACAAGCATCCTGGGACCGGTTTCGGATTCATAATCCTCATCAGCCAGGCTATCTTGAATCCAGTGGCCAAGTGAGCAAGGGACTCACGTCTGAGCATACCCTGCCACACTTAGGGCGAACAAAGCGATACAAAAGGGGATGATGGACGGAGCGTTTGAGCAAATCAAACACTCACCCCCAGTCAACCGATCTGGGTTTAATCCATCACCATTCTTTAGCCCACTCAGCCACCCCATTTCAGACATGGCTATATGCAAATCAGTCTGACCCTGTGCCTCATGGGAACAGTCCAGCCCGAACTGCCAAGCCATGTCTTCCATGGACCGGAAACAAGCATCCTGGGACCGGTTTCGGATTCATAATCCTCATCAGCCAGGCTATCTTGAATCCAGTGGCCAAGTGAGCAAGGGACTCACGTCTGAGCATACCCTGCCACACTTAGGGCGAACAAAGCGATACAAAATGGGATGATGGACGGAGCGTTTGAGCAAATCAAACACTCACCCCCAGTCAACTGATCTGGGTTTAATCCATCACCATTCTTTAGCCCACTCAGCCACCCCATTTCAGACATGGCTATATGCAAATCAGTCTGACCCTGTGCCTCATGGGAACAGTCCAGCCCGAACTGCCAAGCCATGTCTTCCATGGACCGGAAACAAGCATCCTGGGACCGGTTTCGGATTCATAATCCTCATCAGCCAGGCTATCTTGAATCCAGTGGCCAAGTGAGCAAGGGACTCGCGTCTGAGCATACCCTGCCACACTTAGGGCGAACAAAGCGATACAAAAGGGGATGATGGACGGAGCGTTTGAGCAAATCAAACACTCACCCCCAGTCAACTGATCTGGGTTTAATCCATCACCATTCTTTAGCCCACTCAGCCACCCCATTTCAGACATGGCTATATGCAAATCAGTCTGACCCTGTGCCTCATGGGAACAGTCCAGCCCGAACTGCCAAGCCATGTCTTCCATGGACCGGAAACAAGCATCCTGGGACCGGTTTCGGATTCATAATCCTCATCAGCCAGGCTATCTTGAATCCAGTGGCCAAGTGAGCAAGGGACTCACGTCTGAGCATACCCTGCCACACTTAGGGCGAACAAAGCGATACAAAAGGGGATGATGGACGGAGCGTTTGAGCAAATCAAACACTCACCCCCAGTCAACTGATCTGGGTTTAATCCATCACCATTCTTTAGCCCACTCAGCCACCCCATTTCAGACATGGCTATATGCAAATCAGTCTGACCCTGTGCCTCATGGGAACAGTCCAGCCCGAACTGCCAAGCCATGTCTTCCATGGACCGGAAACAAGCATCCTGGGACCGGTGTCGGATTCATAATCCTCATCAGCCAGGCTATCTTGAATCCAGTGGCCAAGTGAGCAAGGGACTCACGTCTGAGCATACCCTGCCACACTTAGGGCGAACAAAGCGATACAAAAGGGGATGATGGACGGAGCGTTTGAGCAAATCAAACACTCACCCCCAGTCAACTGATCTGGGTTTAATCCATCACCATTCTTTAGCCCACTCAGCCACCCCATTTCAGACATGGCTATATGCAAATCAGTCTGACCCTGTGCCTCATGGGAACAGTCCAGCCCGAACTGCCAAGCCATGTCTTCCATGGACTGGAAACAAGCATCCTGGGACCGGTTTCGGATTCATAATCCTCATCAGCCAGGCTATCTTGAATCCAGTGGCCAAGTGAGCAAGGGACTCACGTCTGAGCATACCCTGCCACACTTAGGGCGAACAAAGCGATACAAAAGGGGATGATGGACGGAGCGTTTGAGCAAATCAAACACTCACCCCCAGTCAACTGATCTGGGTTTAATCCATCACCATTCTTTAGCCCACTCAGCCACCCCATTTCAGACATGGCTATATGCAAATCAGTCTGACCCTGTGCCTCATGGGAACAGTCCAGCCCGAACTGCCAAGCCATGTCTTCCATGGACCGGAAACAAGCATCCTGGGACCGGTTTCGGATTCATAATCCTCATCAGCCAGGCTATCTTGAATCCAGTGGCCAAGTGAGCAAGGGACTCACGTCTGAGCATACCCTGCCACACTTAGGGCGAACAAAGCGATACAAAAGGGGATGATGGATGGAGCGTTTGAGCAAATCAAACACTCACCCCCAGTCAACTGATCTGGGTTTAATCCATCACCATTCTTTAGCCTACTCAGCCACCCCATTTCAGACATGGCTATAAGCAAATCAGTCTGACCCTGTGCCTCATGGGAACAGTCCAGCCCGAACTGCCAAGCCATGTCTTCCATGGACCGGAAACAAGCATCCTGGGACCGGTTTTGGATTCATAATCCTCATCAGCCAGGCTATCTTGAATCCAGTGGCCAAGTGAGCAAGGGACTCACGTCTGAGCATACCCTGCCACACTTAGGGCGAACAAAGCGATACAAAAGGGGATGATGGACGGAGCGTTTGAGCAAATCAAACACTCACCCCCAGTCAACTGATCTGGGTTTAATCCATCACCATTCTTTAGCCCACTCAGCCACCCCATTTCAGACATGGCTATATGCAAATCAGTCTGACCCTGTGCCTCATGGGAACAGTCCAGCCCGAACTGCCAAGCCATGTCTTCCATGGACCGGAAACAAGCATCCTGGGACCGGTTTCGGATTCATAATCCTCATCAGCCAGGCTATCTTGAATCCAGTGGCCAAGTGAGCAAGGGACTCGCGTCTGAGCATACCCTGCCACACTTAGGCCGAACAAAGCGATACAAAAGGGGATGATGGACGGAGCGTTTGAGCAAATCAAACACTCACCCCCAGTCAACTGATCTGGGTTTAATCCATCACCATTCTTTAGCCCACTCAGCCACCCCATTTCAGACATGGCTATATGCAAATCAGTCTGACCCTGTGCCTCATGGGAACAGTCCAGCCCGAACTGCCAAGCCATGTCTTCCATGGACCGAAAACAAGCATCCTGGGACCGGTTTCGGATTCATAATCCTCTCAGCCAGGCTATCTTGAATCCAGTGGCCAAGTGAGCAAGGGATTCACGTCTGAGCATACCCTGCCACACTTAGGGCGAACAAAGCGATACAAAAGGGGATGATGGACGGAGCGTTTGAGCAAATCAAACACTCACCCCCAGTCAACTGATCTGGGTTTAATCCATCACCATTCTTTAGCCCACTCAGCCACCCCATTTCAGACATGGCTATATGCAAATCAGTCTGACCCTGTGCCTCATGGGAACAGTCCAGCCCGAACTGCCAAGCCATGTCTTCCATGGACCGGAAACAAGCATCCTGGGACCGGTGTCGGATTCATAATCCTCATCAGCCAGGCTATCTTGAATCCAGTGGCCAAGTGAGCAAGGGACTCACGTCTGAGCATACCCTGCCACACTTAGGGCGAACAAAGCGATACAAAAGGGGATGATGGACGGAGCGTTTGAGCAAATCAAACACTCACCCCCAGTCAACTGATCTGGGTTTAATCCATCACCATTCTTTAGCCCACTCAGCCACCCCATTTCAGACATGGCTATATGCAAATCAGTCTGACCCTGTGCCTCATGGGAACAGTCCAGCCCGAACTGCCAAGCCATGTCTTCCATGGACCGGAAACAAGCATCCTGGGACCGGTTTCGGATTCATAATCCTCATCAGCCAGGCTATCTTGAATCCAGTGGCCAAGTGAGCAAGGGACTCACGTCTGAGCATACCCTGCCACACTTAGGGCGAACAAAGCGATACAAAAGGGGATGATGGACGGAGCGTTTGAGCAAATCAAACACTCACCCCCAGTCAACTGATCTGGGTTTAATCCATCACCATTCTTTAGCCCACTCAGCCACCCCATTTCAGACATGGCTATATGCAAATCAGTCTGACCCTGTGCCTCATGGGAACAGTCCAGCCCGAACTGCCAAGCCATGTCTTCCATGGACCGGAAACAAGCATCCTGGGACCGGTTTCGGATTCATAATCCTCATCAGCCAGGCTATCTTGAATCCAGTGGCCAAGTGAGCAAGGGACTCACGTCTGAGCATACCCTGCCACACTTAGGGCGAACAAAGCGATACAAAAGGGGATGATGGATGGAGCGTTTGAGCAAATCAAACACTCACCCCCAGTCAACTGATCTGGGTTTAATCCATCACCATTCTTTAGCCTACTCAGCCACCCCATTTCAGACATGGCTATAAGCAAATCAGTCTGACCCTGTGCCTCATGGGAACAGTCCAGCCCGAACTGCCAAGCCATGTCTTCCATGGACCGGAAACAAGCATCCTGGGACCGGTTTTGGATTCATAATCCTCATCAGCCAGGCTATCTTGAATCCAGTGGCCAAGTGAGCAAGGGACTCACGTCTGAGCATACCCTGCCACACTTAGGGCGAACAAAGCGATACAAAAGGGGATGATGGACGGAGCGTTTGAGCAAATCAAACACTCACCCCCAGTCAACTGATCTGGGTTTAATCCATCACCATTCTTTAGCCCACTCAGCCACCCCATTTCAGACATGGCTATATGCAAATCAGTCTGACCCTGTGCCTCATGGGAACAGTCCAGCCCGAACTGCCAAGCCATGTCTTCCATGTACCGGAAACAAGCATCCTGGGACCGGTTTCGGATTCATAATCCTCATCAGACAGGCTATCTTGAATCCAGTGGCCAAGTGAGCAAGGGACTCGCGTCTGAGCATACCCTGCCACACTTAGGGCGAACAAAGCGATACAAAAGGGGATGATGGACGGAGCGTTTGAGCAAATCAAACACTCACCCCCAGTCAACTGATCTGGGTTTAATCCATCACCATTCTTTAGCCCACTCAGCCACCCCATTTCAGACATGGCTATATGCAAATCAGTCTGACCCTGTGCCTCATGGGAACAGTCCAGCCCGAACTGCCAAGCCATGTCTTCCATGGACCGAAAACAAGCATCCTGGGACCGGTTTCGGATTCATAATCCTCATCAGCCAGGCTATCTTGAATCCAGTGGCCAAGTGAGCAAGGGACTCACGTCTGAGCATACCCTGCCACACTTAGGGTGAACAAAGCGATACAAAAGGGGATGATGGATGGAGCGTTTGAGCAAATCAAACACTCACCCCCAGTCAACTGATCTGGGTTTAATCCATCACCATTCTTTAGCCCACTCAGCCACCCCATTTCAGACATGGCTATATGCAAATCAGTCTGACCCTGTGCCTCATGGGAACAGTCCAGCCTGAACTGCCAAGCCATGTCTTCCATGGACCGGAAACAAGCATCCTGGGACTGGTTTCGGATTCATAATCCTCATCAGCCAGGCTATCTTGATTCCAGTGGCCAAGTGAGCAAGGGACTCACTTCTGAGCATACCCTGCCACACTTAGGGCGAACAAAGCGATACAAAAGGGGATGATGGACGGAGCGTTTGAGCAAATCAAACACTCACCCCCAGTCACCTGATCTGGGTTTAATCCATCACCATTCTTTAGCCCACTCTGCCACCCCATTTCAGACATGGCTATATGCAAATCAGTCTGACCCTGTGCCTCATGGGAACAGTCCGGCCCGAACTGCCAAGCCATGTCTTCCATGGACCGAAAACAAGCATCCTGGGACCGGTTTCGGATTCATAATCCTCATCAGCCAGGCTATCTTAAATCCAGTGGCCAAGTGAGCAAGGGACTCACGTCTGAGCATACCCTGCCACACTTAGGGCAAACAAAGCGATACAAAAGGGGATGATGGACGGATCGTTTGAGCAAATCAAACACTCACCCCCAGTCAACTGATCTGGGTTTAATCCATCACCATTCTTTAGCCCACTCAGCCACCCCATTTCAGACATGGCTATATGCAAATCAGTCTGACCCTGTACCTCATGGGAACAGTCCAGCCCGAACTGCCAAGCCATGTCTTCCATGGACCGGAAACAAGCATCCTGGGACCGGTTTCGAATTCATAATCCTCATCAGCCAGGCTATCTTGAATCCAGTGGCCAAGTGAGCAAGGGACTCACGTCTGAGCATACCCTGCCACACTTAGGGCGAACAAAGCGATACAAAAGGGGATGATGGACGGAGCGTTTGAGCAAATCAAACACTCACCCCCAGTCAACTGATCTGGGTTTAATCCATCACCATTCTTTAGCCCACTCAGCCACCCCATTTCAGACATCGCTATATGCAAATCAGTCTGACCCTGTGCCTCATGGGAACAGTCCAGCCCGAACTGCCAAGCCATGTCTTCCATGGACCGGAAACAAGCATCCTCGGACCGGTTTCGGATTCATAATCCTCATCAGCCAGGCTATCTTGAATCCAGTGGCCAAGTGAGCAAGGGACTCACGTCTGAGCATACCCTGCCACACTTAGGGCGAACAAAGCGATACAAAAGGGGATGATGGACGGAGCGTTTGAGCAAATCAAACACTCACCCCCAGTCAACTGATCTGGGTTTAATCCATCACCATTCTTTAGCCCACTCAGCCACCCCATTTCAGACATGGCTATAAGCAAATCAGTCTGACCCTGTGCCTCATGGGAACAGTCCAGCCCGAACTGCCAAGCCATGTCTTCCATGGACCGGAAACAAGCATCCTAGGACCGGTTTTGGATTCATAATCCTCATCAGCCAGGCTATCTTGAATCCAGTGGCCAAGTGAGCAAGGGACTCACGTCTGAGCATACCCTGCCACACTTAGGGCGAACAAAGCGATACAAAAGGGGATGATGGACGGAGCGTTTGAGCAAATCAAACACCCCCAGTCAACTGATCTGGGTTTAATCCATCACCATTCTTTAGCCCACTCAGCCACCCCATTTCAGACATGGCTATATGCAAATCAGTCTGACCCTGTGCCTCATGGGAACAGTCCAGCCCGAACTGCCAAGCCATGTCTTCCATGGACCGGAAACAAGCTTCCTGGGACCGGTTTCGGATTCATAATCCTCATCAGCCAGGCTATCTTGAATCCAGTGGCCAAGTGAGCAAGGGACTCGCGTCTGAGCATACCCTGCCACACTTAGGGCGAACAAAGCGATACAAAAGGGGATGATGGACGGAGCGTTTGAGCAAATCAAACACTCACCCCCAGTCAACTGATCTGGGTTTAATCCATCACCATTCTTTAGCCCACTCAGCCACCCCATTTCAGACATGGCTATATGCAAATCAGTCTGACCCTGTGCCTCATGGGAACAGTCCAGCCCGAACTGCCAAGCCATGTCTTCCATGGACCGGAAACAAGCATCCTGGGACCGGTTTCGGATTCATAATCCTCATCAGCCAGGCTATCTTGAATCCAGTGGCCAAGTGAGCAAGGGACTCACGTCTGAGCATACCCTGCCACACTTAGGGCGAACAAAGCGATACAAAAGGGGATGATGGACGAAGCGTTAGAGCAAATCAAACACTCACCCCCAGTCAACTGATCTGGGTTTAATCCATCACCATTCTTTAGCCCACTCAGCCACCCCATTTCAGACATGGCTATATGCAAATCAGTCTGACCCTGTGCCTCATGGGAACAGTCCAGCCCGAACTGCCAAGCCATGTCTTCCATGGACCGAAAACAAGCATCCTGGGACCGGTTTCGGATTCATAATCCTCATCAGCCAGGCTATCTTGAATCCAGTGGCCAAGTGAGCAAGGGACTCACGTCTGAGCATACCCTGCCACACTTAGGGCGAACAAAGCGATACAAAAGGGGATGATGGACGGAGCGTTTGAGCAAATCAAACACTCACCCCAGTCAACTGATCTGGGTTTAATCCATCACCATTCTTTAGCCCACTCAGCCACCCCATTTCAGACATGGCTATATGCAAATCAGTCTGACCCTGTGCCTCATGGGAACAGTCCAGCCCGAACTGCCAAGCCATGTCTTCCATGGACCGGAAACAAGCATCCTGGGACCGGTTTCGGATTCATAATCCTCATCAGCCAGGCTATCTTGAATCCAGTGGCCAAGTGAGCAAGGGACTCACGTCTGAGCATACCCTGCCACACTTAGGGCGAACAAAGCGATACAAAAGGGGATGATGGACGGAGCGTTAGAGCAAATCAAACACTCACCCCCAGTCAACTGATCTGGGTTTAATCCATCACCATTCTTTAGCCCACTCAGCCACCCCATTTCAGACATGGCTATATGCAAATCAGTCTGACCCTGTGCCTCATGGGAACAGTCCAGCCGGAACTGCCAAGCCATGTCTTCCATGGACCGAAAACAAGCATCCTGGGACCGGTTTCGGATTCATAATCCTCATCAGCCCCGCTATCTTGAATCCAGTGGCCAAGTGAGCAAGGGACTCACGTCTGAGCATACCCTGCCACACTTAGGGCGAACAAAGCGATACAAAAGGGGATGATGGACGGAGCGTTTGAGCAAATCAAACACTCACCCCCAGTCAACTGATCTGGGTTTAATCCATCACCATTCTTTAGCCCACTCAGCCACCCCATTTCAGACATGGCTATATGCAAATCAGTCTGACCCTGTGCCTCATGGGAACAGTCCAGCCCGAACTGCCAAGCCATGTCTTCCATGGACCGGAAACAAGCATCCTGGGACCGGTGTCGGATTCATAATCCTCATCAGCCAGGCTATCTTGAATCCAGTGGCCAAGTGAGCAAGGGACTCACGTCTGAGCATACCCTGCCCCACTTAGGGCGAACAAAGTGATACAAAAGGGGATGATGGACGGAGCGTTTGAGCAAATCAAACACTCACCCCCAGTCAACTGATCTGGGTTTAATCCATCACCATTCTTTAGCCCACTCAGCCACCCCATTTCAGACATGGCTATATGCAAATCAGTCTGACCCTGTGCCTCATGGGAACAGTCCAGCCCGAACTGCCAAGCCATGTCTTCCATGGACCGGAAACAAGCATCCTGGGACCGGTTTCGGATTCATAATCCTCATCAGCCAGGCTATCTTGAATCCAGTGGCCAAGTGAGCAAGGGACTCACGTCTGAGCATACCCTGCCACACTTAGGGCGAACAAAGCGATACAAAAGGGGATGATGGACGGAGCGTTTGAGCAAATCAAACACTCACCCCCAGTCAACTGATCTGGGTTTAATCCATCACCATTCTTTAGCCCACTCAGCCACCCCATTTCAGACATGGCTATATGCAAATCAGTCTGACCCTGTGCCTCATGGGAACAGTCCAGCCTGAACTGCCAAGCCATGTCTTCCATGGACCGGAAACAAGCATCCTGGGACCGGTTTCGGATTCATAATCCTCATCAGCCAGGCTATCTTGATTCCAGTGGCCAAGTGAGCAAGGGACTCACTTCTGAGCATACCCTGCCACACTTAGGGCGAACAAAGCGATACAAAAGGGGATGATGGACGGAGCGTTTGAGCAAATCAAACACTCACCCCCAGTCACCTGATCTGGGTTTAATCCATCACCATTCTTTAGCCCACTCAGCCACCCCATTTCAGACATGGCTATATGCAAATCAGTCTGACCCTGTGCCTCATGGGAACAGTCCAGCCCGAACTGCCAAGCCATGTCTTCCATGGACCGGAAACAAGCATCCTGGGACCGGTTTCGGATTCATAATCCTCATCAGCCAGGCTATCTTGAATCCAGTGGCCAAGTGAGCAAGGGACTCACGTCTGAGCATTCCCTGACACACTTAGGGCGAACAAAGCGATACAAAAGGGGATGATGGACGGAGCGTTTGAGCAAATCAAACACTCACCCCCAGTCAACCGATCTTGGTTTAATCCATCACCATTCTTTAGCCCACTCAGCCACCCCATTTCAGACATGGCTATATGCAAATCAGTCTGACCCTGTGCCTCATGGGAACAGTCCAGCCCGAACTGCCAAGCCATGTCTTCCATGGACCGGAAACAAGCATCCTGGGACCGGTTTCGGATTCATAATCCTCATCAGCCAGGCTATCTTGAATCCAGTGGCCAAGTGAGCAAGGGACTCACGTCTGAGCATACCTTGCCACACTTAGGGCGAACAAAGCGATACAAAAGGGGATGATGGACGGAGCGTTTGAGCAAATCAAACACTCACCCCCAGTCAACTGATCTGGGTTTAATCCATCACCATTCTTTAGCCCACTCAGCCACCCCATTTCAGACATGGCTATATGCAAATCAGTCTGACCCTGTGCCTCATGGGAACAGTCCAGCCCGAACTGCCAAGCCATGTCTTCCATGGACCGGAAACAAGCATCCTGGGACCGGTTTCGGATTCATAATCCTCATCAGCCAGGCTATCTTGAATCCAGTGGCCAAGTGAGCAAGGGACTCGCGTCTGAGCATACCCTGCCACACTTAGGGCGAACAAAGCGATACAAAAGGGGATGATGGACGGAGCGTTTGAGCAAATCAAACACTCACCCCCAGTCAACTGATCTGGGTTTAATCCATCACCATTCTTTAGCCCACTTAGCCACCCCATTTCAGACATGGCTATATGCAAATCAGTCTGACCCTGTGCCTCATGGGAACAGTCCAGCCCGAACTGCCAAGCCATGTCTTCCATGGACCGGAAACAAGCATCCTGGGACCGGTTTCGGATTCATAATCCTCATCAGCCAGGCTATCTTGAATCCAGTGGCCAAGTGAGCAAGGGACTCACGTCTGAGCATACCCTGCCACACTTAGGGCGAACAAAGCGATACAAAAGGGGATGATGGACGAAGCGTTAGAGCAAATCAAACACTCACCCCCAGTCAACTGATCTGGGTTTAATCCATCACCATTCTTTAGCCCACTCAGCCACCCCATTTCAGACATGGCTATATGCAAATCAGTCTGACCCTGTGCCTCATGGGAACAGTCCAGCCCGAACTGCCAAGCCATGTCTTCCATGGACCGAAAACAAGCATCCTGGGACCGGTTTCGGATTCATAATCCTCATCAGCCAGGCTATCTTGAATCCAGTGGCCAAGTGAGCAAGGGACTCACGTCTGAGCATACCCTGCCACACTTAGGGCGAACAAAGCGATACAAAAGGGGATGATGGACGGAGCGTTTGAGCAAATCAAACACTCACCCCCAGTCAACTGATCTGGGTTTAATCCATCACCATTCTTTAGCCCACTCAGCCACCCCATTTCAGACATGGCTATATGCAAATCAGTCTGACCCTGTGCCTCATGGGAACAGTCCAGCCCGAACTGCCAAGCCATGTCTTCCATGGACCGGAAACAAGCATCCTGGGACCGGTTTCGGATTCATAATCCTCATCAGCCAGGCTATCTTGAATCCAGTGGCCAAGTGAGCAAGGGACTCACGTCTGAGCATACCCTGCCACACTTAGGGCGAACAAAGCGATACAAAAGGGGATGATGGACGGAGCGTTAGAGCAAATCAAACACTCACCCCCAGTCAACTAATCTGGGTTTAATCCATCACCATTCTTTAGCCCACTCAGCCACCCCATTTCAGACATGGCTATATGCAAATCAGTCTGACCCTGTGCCTCATGGGAACAGTCCAGCCTGAACTGCCAAGCCATGTCTTCCATGGACCGAAAACAAGCATCCTGGGACCGGTTTCGGATTCATAATCCTCATCAGCCAGGCTATCTTGAATCCAGTGGCCAAGTGAGCAAGGGACTCACGTCTGAGCATACCCTGCCACACTTAGGGCGAACAAAGCGATACAAAAGGGGATGATGGACGGAGCGTTTGAGCAAATCAAACACTCACCCCCAGTCAACTGATCTGGGTTTAATCCATCACCATTCTTTAGCCCACTCAGCCACCCCATTTCAGACATGGCTATATGCAAATCAGTCTGACCCTGTGCCTCATGGGAACAGTCCAGCCCGAACTGCCAAGCCATGTCTTCCATGGACCGGAAACAAGCATCCTGGGACCGGTGTCGGATTCATAATCCTCATCAGCCAGGCTATCTTGAATCCAGTGGCCAAGTGAGCAAGGGACTCACGTCTGAGCATACCCTGCCACACTTAGGGCGAACAAAGCGATACAAAAGGGGATGATGGACGGAGCGTTTGAGCAAATCAAACACTAATCCCCAGTCAACCGATCTGGGTTTAATCCATCACCATTCTTTAGCCCACTCAGCCACCCCATTTCAGACATGGCTATATGCAAATCAGTCTGACCCTGTGCCTCATGGGAACAGTCCAGCCCGAACTGCCAAGCCATGTCTTCCATGGACCGGAAACAAGCATCCTGGGACCGGTTTCGGATTCATAATCCTCATCAGCCAGGCTATCTTGAATCCAGTGGCCAAGTGAGCAAGGGACTCACGTCTGAGCATACCCTGCCACACTTAGGGCGAACAAAGCGATACAAAAGGGGATGATGGACGGAGCGTTTGAGCAAATCAAACACTCACCCCCAGTCAACTGATCTGGGTTTAATCCATCACCATTCTTTAGCCCACTCAGCCACCCCATTTCAGACATGGCTATATGCAAATCAGTCTGACCCTGTGCCTCATGGGAACAGTCCAGCCCGAACTGCCAAGCCATGTCTTCCATGGACCGGAAACAAGCATCCTGGGACCGGTTTCGGATTCATAATCCTCATCAGCCAGGCTATCTTGAATCCAGTGGCCAAGTGAGCAAGGGACTCACGTCTGAGCATACCCTGCCACACTTAGGGCGAACAAAGCGATACAAAAGGGGATGATGGACGGAGCGTTTGAGCAAATCAAACACTCACCCCCAGTCAACTGATCTGGGTTTAATCCATCACCATTCTTTAGCCCACTCAGCCACCCCATTTCAGACATGGCTATATGCAAATCAGTCTGACCCTGTGCCTCATGGGAACAGTCCAGCCTGAACTGCCAAGCCATGTCTTCCATGGACCGGAAACAAGCATCCTGGGACCGGTTTCGGATTCATAATCCTCATCAGCCAGGCTATCTTGATTCCAGTGGCCAAGCGAGCAAGGGACTCACTTCTGAGCATACCCTGCCACACTTAGGGCGAACAAAGCGATACAAAAGGGGATGATGGACGGAGCGTTTGAGCAAATCAAACACTCACCCCCAGTCACCTGATCTGGGTTTAATCCATCACCATTCTTTAGCCCACTCAGCCACCCCATTTCAGACATGGCTATATGCAAATCAGTCTGACCCTGTGCCTCATGGGAACAGTCCAGCCCGAACTGCCAAGCCATGTCTTCCATGGACCGGAAACAAGCATCCTGGGACCGGTTTCGGATTCATAATCCTCATCAGCCAGGCTATCTTGAATCCAGTGGCCAAGTGAGCAAGGGACTCACGTCTGAGCATACCCTGCCACACTTAGGGCGAACAAAGCGATACAAAAGGGGATGATGGACGGAGCGTTTGAGCAAATCAAACACTCACCCTCAGTCAACTGATCTGGGTTTAATCCATCACCATTCTTTAGCCCACTCAGCCACCCCATTTCAGACATGGCTATATGCAAATCAGTCTGACCCTGTGCCTCATGGGAACAGTCCAGCCCGAACTGCCAAGCCATGTCTTCCATGGACCGGAAACAAGCATCCTGGGACCGGTTTCGGATTCATAATCCTCATCAGCCAGGCTATCTTGAATCCAGTGGCCAAGTGAGCAAGGGACTCACGTCTGAGCATACCCTGCCACACTTAGGGCGAACAAAGCGATACAAAAGGGGATGATGGACGGAGCGTTTGAGCAAATCAAACACTCACCCCCAGTCAACTGATCTGGGTTTAATCCATCACCATTCTTTAGCCCACTCAGCCACCCCATTTCAGACATGGATATATGCAAATCAGTCTGACCCTGTGCCTCATGGGAACAGTCCAGCCTGAACTGCCAAGCCATGTCTTCCATGGACCGGAAACAAGCATCCTGGGACCGGTTTCGGATTCATAATCCTCATCAGCCAGGCTATCTTGATTCCAGTGGCCAAGTGAGCAAGGGACTCACTTCTGAGCATACCCTGCCACACTTAGGGCGAACAAAGCGATACAAAAGGGGATGATGGACGGAGCGTTTGAGCAAATCAAACACTCACCCCCAGTCACCTGATCTGGGTTTAATCCATCACCATTCTTTAGCCCACTCAGCCACCCCATTTCAGACATGGCTATATGCAAATCAGTCTGACCCTGTGCCTCATGGGAACAGTCCAGCCCGAACTGCCAAGCCATGTCTTCCATGGACCGGAAACAAGCATCCTGGGAACGGTTTCGGATTCATAATCCTCATCAGCCAGGCTATCTTGAATCCAGTGGCCAAGTGAGCAAGGGACTCACGTCTGAGCATACCCTGCCACACTTAGGGCGAACAAAGCGATACAAAAGGGGATGATGGACGGAGCGTTTGAGCAAATCAAACACTCGCCCCCAGTCAACTGATCTGGGTTTAATCCATCACCATTCTTTAGCCCACTCAGCCACCCCATTTCAGACATGGCTATATGCAAATCAGTCTGACCCTGTGCCTCATGGGAACAGTCCAGCCCGAACTGCCAAGCCATGTCTTCCATGGACCGGAAACAAGCATCCTGGGACCGGTTTCGGATTCATAATCCTCATCAGCCAGGCTATCTTGAATCCAGTGGCCAAGTGAGCAAGGGACTCACGTCTGAGCATACCCTGCCACACTTAGGGCGAACAAAGCGATACAAAAGGGGATGATGGACGGAGCGTTTGAGCAAATCAAACACTCACCCCCAGTCAACTGATCTGGGTTTAATCCATCACCATTCTTTAGCCCACTCAGCCACCCCATTTCAGACATGGCTATATGCAAATCAGTCTGACCCTGTGCCTCATGGGAACAGTCCAGCCCGAACTGCCAAGCCATGTCTTCCATGGACCGGAAACAAGCATCCTGGGACCGGTTTCGGATTCGTAATCCTCATCAGCCCGGCTATCTTGAATCCAGTGGCCAAGTGAGCAATGGACTCACGTCTGAGCATACCCTGCCACACTTAGGGCGAACAAAGCGATACAAAAGGGGATGATGGACGGAGCGTTTGAGCAAATCAAACACTCACCCCCAGTCAACTGATCTGGGTTTAATCCATCACCATTCTTTAGCCCACTCAGCCACCCCATTTCAGACATGGCTATATGCAAATCAGTCTGACCCTGTGCCTCATGGGAACAGTCCAGCCTGAACTGCAAAGCCATGTCTTCCATGGACCGGAAACAAGCATCCTGGGACCGGTTTCGGATTCATAATCCTCATCAGCCAGGCTATCTTGATTCCAGTGGCCAAGTGAGCAAGGGACTCACTTCTGAGCATACCCTGCCACACTTAGGGCGAACAAAGCGATACAAAAGGGGATGATGGACGGAGCGTTTGAGCAAATCAAACACTCACCCCCAGTCACCTGATCTGGGTTTAATCCATCACCATTCTTTAGCCCACTCAGCCACCCCATTTCAGACATGGCTATATGCAAATCAGTCTGACCCTGTGCCTCATGGGAACAGTCCAGCCCGAACTGCCAAGCCATGTCTTCCATGGACCGGAAACAAGCATCCTGGGACCGGTTTCGGATTCATAATCCTCATTAGCCAGGCTATCTTGAATCCAGTGGCCAAGTGAGCAAGGGACTCACGTCTGAGCATACCCTGCCACACTTAGGGCGAACAAAGCGATACAAAAGGGGATGATGGACGGAGCGTTTGAGCAAATCAAACACTCACCCCCAGTCAACTGATCTGGGTTTAATCCATCACCATTCTTTAGCCCACTCAGCCACCCCATTTCAGACATGGCTATATGCAAATCAGTCTGACCCTGTGCCTCATGGGAACAGTCCAGCCCGAACTGCCAAGCCATGTCTTCCATGGACCGGAAACAAGCATCCTGGGACCGGTTTCGGATTCATAATCCTCATCAGCCAGGCTATCTTGAATCCAGTGGCCAAGTGAGCAAGGGACTCACGTCTGAGCATACCCTGCCACACTTAGGGCGAACAAAGCGATACAAAAGGGGATGATGGACGGAGCGTTTGAGCAAATCAAACACTCACCCCCAGTCAACTGATCTGGGTTTAATCCATCACCATTCTTTAGCCCACTCAGCCACCCCATTTCAGACATGGCTATATGCAAATCAGTCTGACCCTGTGCCTCATGGGAACAGTCCAGCCCGAACTGCCAAGCCATGTCTTCCATGGACCGGAAACAAGCATCCTGGGACCGGTTTCGGATTCGTAATCCTCATCAGCCCGGCTATCTTGAATCCAGTGGCCAAGTGAGCAATGGACTCACGTCTGAGCATACCCTGCCACACTTAGGGCGAACAAAGCGATACAAAAGGGGATGATGGACGGAGCGTTTGAGCAAATCAAACACTCACCCCCAGTCAACTGATCTGGGTTTAATCCATCACCATTCTTTAGCCCACTCAGCCACCCCATTTCAGACATGGCTATATGCAAATCAGTCTGACCCTGTGCCTCATGGGAACAGTCCAGCCTGAACTGCAAAGCCATGTCTTCCATGGACCGGAAACAAGCATCCTGGGACCGGTTTCGGATTCATAATCCTCATCAGCCAGGCTATCTTGATTCCAGTGGCCAAGTGAGCAAGGGACTCACTTCTGAGCATACCCTGCCACACTTAGGGCGAACAAAGCGATACAAAAGGGGATGATGGACGGAGCGTTTGAGCAAATCAAACACTCACCCCCAGTCACCTGATCTGGGTTTAATCCATCACCATTCTTTAGCCCACTCAGCCACCCCATTTCAGACATGGCTATATGCAAATCAGTCTGACCCTGTGCCTCATGGGAACAGTCCAGCCCGAACTGCCAAGCCATGTCTTCCATGGACCGGAAACAAGCATCCTGGGACCGGTTTCGGATTCATAATCCTCATCAGTCAGGCTATCTTGAATCCAGTGGCCAAGTGAGCAAGGGACTCACGTCTGAGCATACCCTGCCACACTTAGGGCGAACAAAGCGATACAAAAGGGGATGATGGACGGAGCGTTTGAGCAAATCAAACACTCACCCCCAGTCAACTGATCTGGGTTTAATCCATCACCATTCTTTAGCCCACTCAGCCACCCCATTTCAGACATGGCTATATGCAAATCAGTCTGACCCTGTGCCTCATGGGAACAGTCCAGCCCGAACTGCCAAGCCATGTCTTCCATGGACCGGAAACAAGCATCCTGGGACCGGTTTCGGATTCATAATCCTCATTAGCCAGGCTATCTTGAATCCAGTGGCCAAGTGAGCAAGGGACTCACGTCTGAGCATACCCTGCCACACTTAGGGCGAACAAAGCGATACAAAAGGGGATGATGGACGGAGCGTTTGAGCAAATCAAACACTCACCCCCAGTCAACTGATCTGGGTTTAATCCATCACCATTCTTTAGCCCACTCAGCCACCCCATTTCAGACATGGCTATATGCAAATCAGTCTGACCCTGTGCCTCTTGGGAACAGTCCAGCCCGAACTGCCAAGCCATGTCTTCCATGGACCGGAAACAAGCATCCTGGGACCGGTTTCGGATTCATAATCCTCATCAGCCAGGCTATCTTGAATCCAGTGGCCAAGTGAGCAAGGGACTCACGTCTGAGCATACCCTGCCACACTTAGGGCGAACAAAGCGATACAAAAGGGGATGATGGACGGAGCGTTTGAGCAAATCAAACACTCACCCCCAGTCAACTGATCTGGGTTTAATCCATCACCATTCTTTAGCCCATTCAGCCACCTCATTTCAGACATGGCTATATGCAAATCAGTCTAACCCTGTGCCTCATGGGAACAGTCCAGCCCGAACTGCCAAGCCATGTCTTCCATGGACCGGAAAAAAGCATCCTGGGACCGGTTTCGGATTCATAATCCTCATCAGCCAGGCTATCTTGAATCCAGTGGCCAAGTGAGCAAGGGACTCACGTCTGAGCATACCCTGCCACACTTAGGGCGAACAAAGCGATACAAAAGGGGATGACGGACAGAGCGTTTGAGCAAATCAAACACTCACCCCCAGTCAACTGATCTGGGTTTAATCCATCACCATTCTTTAGCCCACTCAGCCACCCCATTTCAGACTTGGCTATATGCAGATCAGTCTGACCCTGTGCCTCATGGGAACAGTCCAGCCCGAACTGCCAAGCCATGTCTTCCATGGACCGGAAACAAGCATCCTGGGACCGGTTTCGGATTCATAATCCTCATCAGCCAGGCTATCTTGAATCCAGTGGCCAAGTGAGCAAGGGACTCACGTCTGAGCATACCCTGCCACACTTAGGGCGAACAAAGCGATACAAAAGGGGATGATGGACGGAGCGTTTGAGCAAATCAAACACTCACCCCCAGTCAACTGATCTGGGTTTAATCCATCACCATTCTTTAGCCCACTCAGCCACCCCATTTCAGACATGGCTATATGCAAATCAGTCTGACCCTGTGCCTCATGGGAACAGTCCAGCCCGAACTGCCAAGCCATGTCTTCCATGGACCGGAAACAAGCATCCTAGGACCGGTTTCGGATTCATAATCCTCATCAGCCAGGCTATCTTGAATCCAGTGGCCAAGTGAGCAAGGGACTCACGTCTGAGCATACCCTGCCACACTTAGGGCGAACAAAGCGATACAAAATGGGATGATGGACGGAGCGTTTGAGCAAATCAAACACTCACCCCCAGTCAACTGATCTGGGTTTAATCCATCACCATTCTTTAGCCCACTCAGCCACCCCATTTCAGACATGGCTATATGCAAATCAGTCTGACCCTGTGCCTCATGGGAACAGTCCAGCCCGAACTGCCAAGCCATGTCTTCCATGGACCGGAAACAAGCATCCTGGGACCGGTTTCGGATTCATAATCCTCATCAGCCAGGCTATCTTGAATCCAGTGGCCAAGTGAGCAAGGGACTCACGTCTGAGTATACCCGGCCACACTTAGGGCAAACAAAGCGATATAAAAGGGGATGATGGACGGAGCGTTTGAGCAAATCAAACACTCACCCCCAGTCAACTGATCTGGGTTTAATCCATCACCATTCTTTAGCCCACTCAGCCACCCCATTTCAGACATGGCTATGATTGGGAGGGGACCTCAACTTGGTTTTTGAGAAAGGGCTCGATAGATCAGCACATCATCATGGGCAAACAGGAGCTTCCTACGGGAAGGAGGTGCTCTGGCTGGGAGATATAGGCCTCAGGGACATTTAGCAAACCTTACATCCACCAATTAGAGACTGTACATTTTATTCTTGAAGAACACAAAGAATATACCAGACTAGATTACTTTCTCGGCTCGCCTGAGATCACATCTACAGTCCAGGTCTCTGAGATAGCAACTTGTTCCCTAGCGGATCATGCCACAGTTACACTTATACTGACTGTACCCCTATCAAAATCACTCCCTAAATCCTGGCAACTCCGAGAAACCTTATTACACTGCCGTGAGGTCATTAAACAAGTCACCAAGGCTATAGAGATCTCTGTCTTTATGCTATAGGAAATCTTTAAGGCTGTAATCAGGGGCAAGCTAATTGTGATTTCTGAGGCGGATGATAAGGCACACAAAGATAAAAGAAACGTATTGTCCCGCCAGGCCCAAGAATTTGAGCGCATCCATTAGCGCACTGGTGCCCCTCAGGTATGACTTCAAATTGAGGTGGCCCGATGTCAATTAGCAGGCATTAATTTGGACGAAGCGGAGTATGCGGCCCTGCGCCTTCAGCATAGCTTTTAAATTTGGGAGTGATAGGTGTGGACACCTTTTAGCCAATATATTTAGAGCGCAATGCATGGCAATGAGAGTCCAGGAAGGGTTGGGTTCTGATGGTCAATAATGGACAGATGATCCAAACATTGTGGAGACGTTCCGATGATTTTATAGAGATGTTTATTATACATGACAGCAATTGACTATGGATGGGTGGGCTACATACCTCCAAGAGGCTCAAACTCTCAAGTTGACATTGGAGCAAGTGGCTGACCTTTACGGCCCCATTTGGGTGGAGGAAGTCATATCAATCATACCTTGACAAAAGTTGCTAAAGTCTCCTGGTCCGGATGGCTTTTCTGCCATTTTTTATAAGACATTTGTTTGACTCTGGCCCCCCTACTCGCTAGGTTATCTAATTCTATTGAGAGCACTTCCCTTCCTCAATCCCCTCTTCTATAATAGCAGTGTCCATTGTTGTTCTCCCAAAGCCAGTGAAAGGCAAGTGTCATTGCATGTCCCGTAGACCAGTATATCTTTTTTTGTACGTAGATCTTAAACTCTTTACTGGCATTCTTGCAGGTCATCTGGTCCTTTGTTAATGTACACAAGTCCCAAGCTCTCAACTTGTCACTCCGGATCTCCACATATGAATCCCTACAACACAGCTACCCCATCCAATTAGCGATGACATATATTCCCTACCTGTGGATCCTCCTTACTTACTACTGCAGCCCATATGACAGCAGCTACTAATTATAAAAACTTGCTCCACCATGTTAAATCAGAGCTCCAACAATTGAAACCTTACAGTCTCTCGTGGGTTTGCCGCATTGCGGCTCTAAAGATGACAATACTTCCTAAAATCTTATTTCTCTTCCAGATGCCCCTCCTGGAGCAATACGGACTCTTCAGTGAGAGCTCAACCATTTTGTATGGGCAGAAAGACGATCCCGTATGCGGGAGTTGAGCTATAGATCTCCACAGGAGGGAGGCCTAGGCATCCTGGATCTCTCCCAATGCTATCAGGCGACCCAGCTTAGGTTTCTTTTAGAATGGTTGTGCGCTGAATCTGAAAAGCAGTGGCTTTTCATGGACAGGAGAGTGGCTGGACAACCTTTATGAAAAATCCATTTCCTTCATAATTCCGCCCAACCCAGGAGACTCTATTCCTCCCCTATCAATAGAACTTCCCTCAATGCCTGGGACAGAGTGAGCGAAATGAACTCAACACATTCCCCGCTCCTTTGATGCCAATTGTTGGTAATCCAGACTTTTCTTCAGGTTTGAACTCTCTAGCTTTCACACACTAGAATCGGATAGACTGTTGATCCATTGGTCACTTATTTGACACGAGGGACCGCTACCCTTTGAAAACCTGTGTTCTGACCACGCTTTGCTGAAACCAAATGACTACATTACATGCAAATCAGGCACTGGTTGATGCTCTCCTCAGTTCGACCTAAAGAGCAACGCTTTCTTACTTCTTCCAAAAAATGGCTGCTCACCAAAACATCCAACACATGTCTAATTACTGAATTGTGTAGCCTGCTTCATCTCACTACCAACCAACCCAAATCCACAGCCCAGAAAAGAGGGGAGATAGAACTAGGCCGCTCACTAACACAGTGGGAATAAGGGGCATTTATTACCACACTTGGAATACAACTCCTAATGTGGCCGGTGTAGAAATGGCTACCAAGATTGGTACATATTGGTATCTTACACCTCCTCGTTTACACAGGTGCAATCCCACTTGAATACCTGAGTGTTGGCATAATTGTGGCACCTTGGGCATGTTATTGCATATACTATGGGAATGTCTTACACTCACATCCTATTGGACACAGATACTGGTTGACATTGACACACATTTTAACACACTGTTCCCCCGTGTTCCTGCCCATGTTATTCTGGGATTACCTAATGCACTTAAATTCCAGCTTAAATCTCAACGAGGTAGGCAAATTGGTTAATAGTTAGGCACAGCTTTACAAAACATTTTGTCACACTAGGGCACGGGACGGATTCCGACATACCAGGAATGGATATACCGATTGTGGCATACCTTAGGGATGGAGCGCCGTCACTTTCTTTATTGAATCAAGGAACCTCCTTCCCAGCCTTAGGGCATCCCTTCCTGTCCTTATTATCTTTGGAGTACCTAGAACTCACCTGCTCCAAATACCTATGCCTTCTCCGACTGACTGAGACCCCTGCAACTCGTTGTGAGTGTACCCTGGCTACCTTTCCAGCCTGGCCATGAGATCGCTCTTCCAATCAATTTCTAATGCCTTTGGACCTGGGGGGTGGGAGTGGGAGTGAGGGGTGAGTGTGCTGAGTTTGGGGGAATGTTTGGGTTGTTCAGGGACTTTGTAACAATAACATTGCTTATGGCCCACAGGCCTTGTATGGCTATTTCCCTAGTTTATGAAACCTAATAAAGAGATTTCAACCCTAAATATCTGGTCTGTATCCATCAGATGGGCCTGCTTATCATCCTCTAGTCTATGCTGTCTGTTTCCCCTTCTCTTGCTAGCACACAGCTGAACATTCATCTGGTGAAGTCCAGAGGCGGGATCTTTTCTCTGCTTGCTTGTCTTCCACTACTCCTTATTACTCTTTAATTTCAACTTTGAGAATTGTGCATCCACTCCAACTGTGGCAATCCAGACTAAATGTGTTCTCAGCTCACAATTTGGCTCTTGATAACCATCAGCATCAGTGACATAGCTATCATCGGTGCAGTACGTTCTGCTGCAAAGGGGCTCATTGGCTGCCTCAAATAAAAAATATTGTGTCTTTTTCTACTAAACCAATGGGCAAGAAGGAACATTTCCCCTGCGTGTTCAGGACACATCTCATGTATTGTGTGTATGTACACTGGGATTGTCTGCATTTTCACTATGTGTATGTAATTTAATTTAATGTATGTGATATAGATATTGTGGGCAGTGTATTGAAAAAAACGAAACAAGTGAAGCAAAGAATATTGATGTATTGGCTACAAATGCTCGGACTATGACAATGAGTTTATCATACCAGATTTGTCAAGTGCGGGTTTTTGCTAGATCTTTATGACTTCCTGTTTGATTCATTCCTGTAAAATAGGCATTGCATTTGGTTTCAGGGGACGTAAAATAGAGGTCTCTAATTAATAGGAAAATCCCCTTCTTCCAAAGGGATCATTTTGTGACCCTTCTATACTGATGTGAATTGTTCAACATTACACAATTCTTCTTTAAGGATTGTGTTACCCGACAGAACTCTCTGTAGCTCATAGATTGTATACAAAATTTATATCTGAATATTCCTTTAGCAATTTTTATGTTTTGTATGATGTAATTGTATTTTAATTCAATTTATGATGTACTTACTTTTATGATATCTTGCTATCGAATAAAGTATTACAACAACGATTGTATACCCAGGTTCTGAGGGACACAGGGCAACCCCATTATATTTAACGGTGTTCAGGACACATGGCATTGATCAGCATCTATAGACTAGGTTCAATCAATCTCCTTTCATCTACATGTAGTGCACCTTCTGGCTTTCAGTCCTTACTTTTCCATATTTTGTAACAGTTTGGTCATCATGTACCATCTAACGAAAAGGAGCCCAAGAGGGATACACAGGCATAGTGCTCCTCATTCAGTTGAACATTTTCATGCACCCCTGGTGCCCTGGAGGAAAACCAGTGTTCGTCAACTTAAGCAGATTACGGGGTTGGGGGTGGAAGGCTCAGGAGTATTATCAGAACTACTTACTTTACATAACTGCTAGAGAACGTGTGGAAAAATACCTTTGCCAAAGTGTAAGAGACAAGCAGAACAACACATTTAAGTATGCCATAGACAGATACATGGAGGCAATATTGCTGCAAAGTCTAGGGTAAGGGCCTCCAGAGACGCTTCAAGCAGTGCATAATGGTTGTGCGGCATGTGCGGGATGTCCTTCTTGCAGCCCTGTACACTATTAACATGAGACCTGCAGAACTGCAAGTGAGGAGCTAGCATTTGTTTACAGAGTGACTGGGATAAAGGAGGTGCAACATAGAAGGTTCCCTGTAGAGAGAAGTATTGTATATGAAATAAAGTACACCCTGCCATACATTAAAAGAATATTGCAAGTCACAAAGGAGATCCATGACCATATAGAGCAATGAGGCCGAAGGGAGAGTTCCTTTATAAGGTTATGGAACTCCGAGGTGACTTGCATTATTCTTTTCATGTACAACAGGGGGTATTTTATCCCATGTAATACATGGTCCCACCATCTCCTTTCCCACAAATCACTTAAAAGTTTGGTGCGGAGCTCTTTCATATGAAAGACAGAGCATGTTTGCAAACATAAAGAATAAAAATAGAATCTCTAGTGCAAAATGAAACACACCCATAACCTGTTACTTATTTGTTGCAAAAATATATTGGAAACAGGACAATACAAAATACAAGTCAGCTTTTTGTGTGTTTTTTTTAAAGCTGAAGTAGGTCTGAATGTATAGAAACATGATCAAAGATTCTAACTTTTCTATAATTATCTAAGGAGTGCAAAATGTAAACATGGTTATTCTGCTTGTCACTGTAAGCTAGAAAAATTGAGCAGAAAAAAAGAAAAGCAATGTTTTGTTTCCTTTCTTTTGGTTGCTCCAAACAGGTGCTCTGTGACCTGACCTGCTTTTCTCCTTGATTGCTGACTCTGACAGCAAGCATTGTGACACCAGAACTCGACTGTAATCAATCAATCAATCAAAGCATTTATATAGCGCACTACTCACCCGGAGGGTCTCAAGGCACTGGGGGGGAGAGGGTACGCTACTGCTCGAACAGCCAGGTCTTGAGCTGCTTCCTGAAGGCGAGGTGGTCCTGGGTCAGGCGGAGGTGGGTCGGAAGGGAGTTCCAAGTCTTGGCGGCTAGGTAGGAGAAGGACCTTCCTCCTGTGGTGGCTCTTCGGATGCGGGGGACGGCGGCGAGGGCGTGGCTGGTCGATCGAAGTTGGCGTTTGGGAGCGTAGAGGTTGAGGCGGCTGTTGAGGTATCCTGGGCCTTGGTTGTGTAGGGCTTTGTGTGCGTGGGTGAGGAGCCGGAAGGTGATTCTTTTGTTGACCGGGAGCCAGTGCAGGTCTCTCAGGTGTCCAGAGATGTGGCTGCGGCGGGGGATGTCCAGGATGAGTCGTGCTGAGGTGTTCTGGATCCGCTGGAGTTTCTTCTGGAGTTTGGCGGTGGTTCCGGCGTAGAGGGAGTTGCCGTAGTCCAGACGGCTGGTGACGAGGGCCTGGGTGACCGTCTTTCTGGTCTCGGTGGGGATCCACCGGAAGATCTTACGTAGCATGCGCAGGATGTTGAAGCACGACGAGGAGACGGCGTTGACCTGTCTGGTCATGGACAGGGAGGAGTCCAGGATGAAGCCCAGGTTGCGTGCGTGGTCTGTGGGTTTGGGTGCGCTGCCCAGGGCGGGGGGCCACCAGGAGTCGTCCCAGGCGGAGGGTGATGATCCCAGGATGAGGACTTCCGTCTTGTCCGAGTTCAGTTTCAGGCGGCTGTTCGTCATCCATTTGGCTACGTCTGTCATCCCTTTGTGCAGGTTGGCTCTGGCTGTGGCGGGGTCGTTGGTGAGGGAGAGGATCAGCTGGGTGTCGTCGGCGTAGGAGATGATGTTGAGGTTGTGCTGGCGTGCGATGGCTGCGAAGGGGGCTCATGTAGACGTTGAAGAGTGTTGGGCTGAGCGAGGAGCCTTGAGGAACGCCGCAGATGACTTCGGTGGCCTCCGATCTGAACGGGGGGAGGCGGACTCTCTGTGTTCTTCCGGAAAGGAAGGAGGTGATCCACTCCAGTGCCTTCTCCTGGATTCCGACGTTGCTGAGGCGCTGTACTAGGGTACGGTGGCAGACAGTGTCGAAGGCCGCGGAGAGGTCCAGGAGGATGAGGGCCGCTGTTTCTCCGTTGTCGAGCAGGGCTCGGATGTCATCGGTAGCTGCGATCAGGGCGGTCTCGGTGCTGTGGTTGGCCCGGAAGCCAGACTGCGAGAGGTCGAGGGAACCGTTCGTCTCGAGGAAGGCAGCCAGTTGCCTGTTGACGGTCTTCTCGATGACTTTTGCCGGAAACGGGAGCAGCGAGATGGGGCGGTAGTTCTTGAGGTCGGTGGGGTCGGCTGATGGTTTCTTAAGTAGAGCGCTGAGTTCGGCGTGCTTCCAGCTCTCCGGGAAGGTCGCGGTGTCGAAGGAGGTGTTGATGATGTCCCGCAGGTGGGGTGCGATGACAGCGTCGGCTTTGTTGAAGACGTGGTGAGGGCAGGGGTCTGTCGGAGATCCGGAGTGGATGGAGTTCATCGTGTGGACGGTGTCTTCGGTGCTGATCGGGGTCCAGGCGTGGAGGGTGGTGGTGGGGGGCGGTGGTTCGGTCGTGGCGTGCGTCGGTTGAGTGCTGAAGCTGTTGTGTATGTCCGCGATCTTGTTGTGGAAGTAGGAGGCGAGGGAGTTGCAGAGGTCTTGCGAAGGGGTGATGTCGTTGTTTCCGGCGTTGGAGTTGGAGAGCTCTTTCACGATGTTGAAGAGTTCCTTGCTGTTGTGTGCGTTGTTGTCCAGTCGTTCCTTGAATGCGGTTTTCTTGGTGGCGTGGATCAGTTGGTGGTGTTTTCGGGTGGCGAGCTTGAGGGATAACATTACAGTTGAGCTGTGTTGTCTTTGCTTTATAATCAGCGGCTGCATGGGTCACAAGTCGCCGATTGTAAAGAAATTAGAGACAGGCATTTATACAAGGATTACAGAATCCCATGTATCATACATAGGGTTCCCGGTTTTATGGTATTTATTTTCTTAACATTTCTGTCTGTATTTATCCATATATATTTTTGTGCCATTTTATTGGTATTTATTTTATGTTTTGAGTATATATGGAGTCATGAAATGGGATATTTCACATTTAATTAACTGATAAACATGCACTCGTACTTTGGTGCCTGGTGCATTTTAGCAAATTAAGCAGCCAAATATACCAAACCACGACACCGTCAGGTATATATTAGCATTATACACAAATATATGTTAAATGCCTGTATTTAAGGGAGTCTCACCCTGCTTTAGATCCCCATGGTGTCTATCTGCTTAGAAGTTGGTCTGCAATTCATGAAGGACAACAAGGAGTGTCACCAATTGCGTAGCTAGCCCTGTAGCCGCCCATGGGGTCCCTGGGACTTGCCACCCGTGGGCGCACTGAAGGGCGGATGTGTGTACTGGCGAGATTCTGCTGATTGCCGCCCGCGACGGCCACATTGTGGAGCAGGGGTGGGGACGGGGGGAGTTGCTGGCAATTGCCGCCTCAACACAGCAGGTAGGAGCAGGAGGAAAATAAATACAAACAGGTTATAGATTGATTTCTGTCTGTATTTATCTGTAAAAATCGGCAAAAACTGAAAACTGGAAGCTTTAATAATAAAGAAATTAGAGACAGGTTTTTATATAGGGATTGCAGAATCCCATGTATTACACATATGATTGTGCTTACAGGAACGTTAATAAGGAGCAATTTGACTATTTGACATTGCTGACCCAAAATCTACATTCAGGCCTGTTTGGCATTTGCCACTTTGAGTTATTGGCCAGCGCACCTCTCGACAATGGTAAAGCTTTAATCCATATACTATTTGTTTCCTTGCATTGACAGAACATGGGGACTCCCAAAGGGCCATGGTTGCTCATCTGCCCTTCAGATTTTATGCCACAAATGAATCCTTCAATGTTTTAAACTGATTCAGAGACGGAAAGTGATTCAGAGATGGAAGCTCCTTTGGTGATGTATATATTGGTGTACATGCACATCTATATCCAGTGACATATAACTTTAGGTGGATCAAAATGCAGTAGCGCAAATGCAGTGTTGGGACACTGCACATATCCCTGCACAACATGGCAGGCACCATGCAGTGCCTGCCACATGGTGCAGACATATGTAGAGGGGCACCATAGGTGCCCCCCAGTACCCACATCGGAGGCCGAGGCTGAAGGAGGGCCCGCTATGGGCCCCCCAAAGTCCCTTTCCGCCTGCCTGTTCATGGCGGGTTAACCGCCATGAACAGGCAGGCGGAAAGGATGTCGTATTCTCTACAGCACTCCCTGGTAGGCACTGCCCCCATTGTAGGGACTATGAGCCCCATTGCCGCACCGGCAGGCTCAAAGAGCCAGCCAGATGTGTGGCTTTCGGTCTTTCCGACCGCCACACATCTGCCCACTATTGAAATATGGTGGGGGATGTAATGGGTCAGATGGCGGTGGTCCCACCATCATCCTAATCAGGCCCTTTGCTTTACCTTTGAGAGAAAATGAAATTCTCTTTCTATATTCTTTACTTGCTGCATATAAATATCATATTCTGCTTTTGATGTCTTTGATGTTTTTCAAATTAACGTCCTTGTTGCTTTAGAAGGTTTCTTAATTTCTGTTGTTTTAAAAGAAGCCTTTTTTTCGTATCTGTTTATTAGGTTTCATAACAAGATGCAAAAATACAGTGGTTGCTAAAAGGCACATGAAAACAATATCGTACAGTAATTCCCATATCCATATTTCCACTACGTCCATGTTCTGAGATCCTCTCTGGCACTCCCTGGCCCTACTGCTGAGCCACAGACCTAGTGATCAGTTCCAGCGGGAATATTCTCTACTCCGCAGTCCACTTTTCCCTACTACTTGTACACTCTCAGTCTTTGCCATGCTTTGCAGGGGACCCAGGTCTTTTCAAACTTACGTGGGCACCCTTTAGCTTGATAAGCCCCTTTTTCCGCTCTCATGCATCATTGTAAATTGGAGGCCCATTTGGACACCGTTAGAACATTTGTCCCTCCCCAATGTTGCACTATATCTGTCCTTGTTAGCATCAGTGCTACCTTACAGAAGAGGAGTGTGTAGCTGTCCAGCGTCTGCTCCCCCTAAATGCCCAAAATAAACAGTTGTGGGGTAAGTATTAGGGAGCATTCAATGGCCAAGGATGTTCTGCCTTTCACCAATTCCCAGTATCCCTATATTCTCGGGCACTTCCACAGGGTGTTAATTAGCATCGCCCTTTGTCTGAAGCCCCTTAGGCAAAGGTCAACGTCATTTTGCATAGACGGGTTCATGTATAGTATGCCCTAGGAAAAATCTTCAACTGGACTGAATCTTGGCCGAATACCCACTGCCCATGGGTTTCTACAGGCTTCTCCCCATACGTCATCTTCCAGTGTTCCTAGATCATCTCCCATTTACTTTGTAGGGGATCAAGGAGTGGTAATCGTTTCGATAGCAGGCACAAATAGATGTGCGAGACTATGGGGTCTATTGGAATGTCGAGTGGATCACCACCGCCCGCATGGCGGTGGCGATCCGCCCGACATTCTCCTCCGCCCACATGCCATATTAGTATGGCGGAGGGGACCCCGGGAGATGGAAAGACCATCCGCCGGTTTTCTGCCGGTCACACAGGTGACCAGGCGGAAAAGGGGCATGATATGGTGGCGGTGTTTGCTAGACACCGCCATCCATATTATGACAGCACTTCAAGTTTTCCAGGAGAAACAGTTCCTGTTGCACAGTGATGCAGATGCCTAGTTACTTGAAACTGGTCATTTCCCACTTTAGATGACCCCCTCACCACCAGCAGCTTGGTGGGGTTCATGTGGTCAGAGGAAATGCGGTGGATTTTCGTTCCAATTAATACGGATCCCGGCATACACACCAAGGACCTCGAGGAATGTGGAGGATGCTTGAGAACGAAACCTCCAAACTGGCAACACAGCAGAATGTCATCTGTGTAGTGCAAAATCACGTCCTCCCAGTCCGGATCCCATGTCAAACACCTGACCTGTGCATCTTCTAAGATTCAAGCTGCCAGGAGTTCTATCATGGTTGTGAATTGCTGGAGCACCACTGGACCCGTTTACTACTGATCTTTAATTTACCCCACACCTCAGAGTCATTTAATTTGGTCCTTCAATGGATCTTGAATCATGCAGTGAGGGGTCGGATATAGGGGATTCAATCCAGTCAACCAATGAGTGCAAGGAACTGGATAACTGATCTATATACTAGTAATTAGATTCATGTTTGTGACTCTCAACAATAGACTATGCAGGCATAGAATTATACTGCTAAACCAAATCTCCTGAAGAAATTTAGACGGGCTAAATTCATACAACCAAGCAACTCAGTTAAAGGTATACAAAATAGTAACATCAGGAACTGTAGACTAGAGACCCCTCTGTTAGAATTCCCATGCCTCATCTAAACTATGGAAATGCATATTTAATTATTAAAGACTAGTCATAGAGAGACAAAAACCAGATTTGTAAGTGGTTAGATTTTATCAGTATTTTTAAACAATAAATACATTAATATCAGGTATCAAAAGTTAAGAGTACAAAATCATGAAATTGGTCTTTTTGGGCCATCAATTACCAAAGTTCTTGAAGGAAAGTTCAGGAAAGGAGATAAATCATGTCTGCTCAAAGATTGTCTGCCATGAGTGAAAGAAGCCTGAGAATAACACACACAGCATATGTGCGAGCCAGGAGAGTCCACTAGTCCGATAGTTGTCTCTCAGTCTGATAGAAAGCAATCAGCATGAGAAGGGTGGCAAAAAGAATGTGAATGAATGTGTTCCAAGGATCAATCCAATTGGTATTATATTATCACAGACCTGGGGTGGTTACCTCATCAGATCAGGCCACTCAGTCCATTGGTCAGTTCATATAGGATGCTCCCGATGTGACTCCCAGCCAAAGATCGGCGCCTTTGCCTGCTTGCTGGACTATCTGGCCCCAGCGCTTGCTGCCACTCCCTGGGGCGACTCCGCATGCTCTCTCTGGGGCTCTTGCCTGCGGGGGTGAGCCCTCTTCATGGATCCCTTGGCGGTGAACATCGCCTACATCTGCCTCGGCGATCGGCCACCCGATGACAACATCCCGGGTGGTAGGATCGCTGGCTGCTCGCTGTTTCCGCCCGCAACAGACGTCAGAATGGGGTCAGAAATGTGCCCCTCCCCACCCCCCCTCACTGACCACGCTGCCTCGCGCATAAGGTGCCTGACTCCAAGATGGCGCCCTGGGGGACACTCTCCCGATGACCGGCGGACACAGGAGACACTGGCTCAAGGGACACGAACGCATGCCAGGGGAAACCTTTGCCTAAACCTAACTTTGTTGCCTTCCATTTCTGCCTGGGCGCCGGGGGTCTTTCTCCCCTGACCCTCCACTGGTCTCCGGATTGAACTCCCCTGCCCAGTTCCTCATGATCTATGTGGCTGCGACTTTGCTGCGGACTGCCTGTCCCCCCCCCTGGACCTGCTGGCTATGCTAGCCCTCTCTCTGAACCTTCGGACTCGGACCCTCACGCTCCCCCGCCATTATCTCTATAGGACGTGCCTCTTCTACCAACGTTTTTCGTCCACCATTTTAGTGACCTCTCACTGTCCTTCTGACTTTCCTACTGTCTCTCTTATTGCCTCTGACCAGTACAGGCCTAGAGTATATCCATTTGTATCTCCCCCTCTTGTGATTCTACCGCTTGTACATTTGCAATTTTTCTCTTTCTATCTGCACCTTTCGTATGGGCCTAGAGTATATCCATTTGTATCTCCTCCTCTTGTGATTCTATCTCTTGTACATTTGCAATTTTTTTTCTTTTCCATCTGCACCTTTTGTAACGCGTGTGATCCTAGGTCAGCTGAAATTCCTGGAGCCTAGTCCCGACAGCTCGACGACTTTCGGAGGGCTGGATGAGGTCCCCCGCTACACGGCGGAGGAGGGCACTGGACATCGAATGCTGTCTTATGTCTCTTGTGATTCTATCTCTTGTACATTTGCAATTTTTTTCTTTTCCATCTGCACCTTTTGTAACGCGTGTGATCCTAGGTCAGCTGAAATTCCTGGAGCCTAGTCCCGACAGCTCGACGACTTTCGGAGGGCTGGATGAGGTCCCCCGCTACACGGCGGAGGAGGGCACTGGACATCGAATGCTGTCTTATGTAAACCGCTCTGATAACATAAACGGGTCAAGAGCCTGAAATGTGCAATGTAACTGATTCTATGTAAACTGCTGTGACAATATGTAACGGAACTGGTGCTATGTAAAGCGCTCTGATAACCTTATCGGTTCAAGTTCGCGCTATAGAAAACTCTAAAAAAAAAAAAAAAAAAAAAAAAAAAAAAATGCTTGTCATGACATAAAGAAGACACATTTTTTGGGAATATAGGCATTTCAAGTTAAATAAATGATCAGATCATGCGGTAGAGGTGGAACTTAAAACAAATGGGCCCAATTCACAAAAGTAATCTGAGACAAAAGTCTAAATTTACGACTTTTGGCATTCACAGAAGGCACTTACGATTTTCGGTATTCACAGAAATCATTTATGACTCCTATCTTTACGTCCACAGTCGGACTGGAATATCCGCACCCGGACCGTACTCTCCACACTCGGACCATACTCTCCGGCTAGGGCCATACTCTCCGGCCCGAGCCATAATCTCCGGCTCGGGCCAGATAAAGTGTAATCAATGGGCTGGAATGCAATTTTTACAAAATGGAACATTAGGAATGTGTGATAAATGGTAGGGGAGGTCATGAAAAACAGTTTGGGCAGGGAAAAGGGTATGGCCAGTCACTACATCATAACCCAGAAAAAATTAACTTTATCTGCTTCTTCCCTGCCTAGTGCCCCTTTCGAGCTTGAATTCCCTCGATCTTGCACCATTAACCCTGACCCGGGCCAGGGGCTCTTGGTACAACTGCCCGGACCCACCCCAGCAATGATGGACCAAAGCCCATCTTCTGTTGGACCACCACCAGATATGGCTATTCGACCAAATCATACGGCTTTTCGGCATCCAGATATAACAATAGCGCTGGTTCCCCTATCCAGTCACTATGGGCTAGGCACCTAAATAATCTCAACGGGCCATCTTACTCTGACTAGACCTTGCGTGTGCAGCCCTTTACAGATGGGATTCGCCTGGTGTGATGTATCTCTGGTCCCACAAATAGGCGGGCTCCTCAAGACACTAACAGAGCAGCCACCAACTGTGCAGCTGCAATGCTAGGATATTCAGAAGTGGGGCCTCCGCCCCACCAGAAACACCACCCAGGGCCACAAGTCGCCACCAGTGAAGAGACCGGCCATCCCCTTCTGCTTCGCGGCACTCATGCCCGGCCGGAATGTCTGACTATGGGCCTGGAGTGGCAGCTGCCATCTTGAGTCATTAGCGGCGGTAGACTACCCCAACACCAATGCAGGCCCTTGGGAGTCTCTTGCCCCTCAACCGTGGCCCGTAAGTGCCCCCTGGTGCCCAATGAACACTTGACATCGTTCCCAGCCTCGGGAGGCAGGTGAACTATCTTCATGGGCTGTCTGCACTGGTGGAGCCACTTGTCTACACCGCAGCCACCATGCAAGTTCAAGCCACGCCTCCTTAAGCAAGTCTAATTTTGCTCCTGAAACTGGGTAAAGGAGACCTTTAAAACTAGCATCAGGCAGTAACCAGTGGTTATCTATTTAAATTCTACCACTTTAGCCTGCTCTCCTACTCTAACTCCAGAAGGCAGGAAACTGCATTTCTTTTATCGCAGCTTGCAGCACTTCTTCCCCACGCAGGTTTGCCTTACATAAACCATTTCTCAATGGAGTATTTAAAAGGTTCCTCTTGGGAGTTATAAGAGACTTGTGCAGAAGCAAAACAAACTAATGCAAAACTATTTGCACTGGGATAATGAAAAACGGAGGCATGCCCATTTACAAATGCATAAATCCTTGTTATTGCCACTTATTGTATCGATATTTTGGAATTGAAAGACATAAAAGGCGCTTAAAAGGGTGCTTCTCTAACTTGAAAACACACATTCAACATTTCATAAATTAATACATTTAGAAATGAAAAAGCAATTGCATGTAGAAGAAGAAGAAATACTTTATTTAGACAACCAAGTCCATTAAAGTGCCAAGTGCAAGTTTAAGATTATATTGAAACAAATAGAAAGTGTTAGACCTTTTCTGTGAAGCTGGGTAGCAAAGAGAAGCTTTTGGTTCACCCATCCTGCAGGGATTGGAACAGTCCGGTGATAATTAGAACGTGTAAGCTTGGCTTGTAACATGTGGGTTGGTCGAAAGGTCTGTAGTGGGTTGGTCTAAGGGTCTGTAGGGGTGTTTGTTGAGATTTGCAACCCTTGTCTGTATATGGATATACATGCCTGTGCCTCACCTGAAGAATAAAGATACTGAAATTATTGTTTTTTTTTTGCCTGTTTCTCCCTGGTCTGCATGGGTAGCTGGTAAAGCACAGATTTAATTAGCTGATGGTTATAATTAACCTTGTAGGTTTTGTGTTACGGTTCATGATTTCTGTTATGCCGGTGGCAGGGAAAAGGGGCAGGCATTTACCTGGATGATGTGAGCTGTAAGTAGGCACATCGTAGGGTGTAGGGGACTTAAAATATATACGCTGCGACAAAGCACATGCTTTGCAGAGGGGTAGAGGTGTGTACACCCAAAAAACAGGAAGTGGTTAACCAGAGATGGCCCAGTAATCCCAATGGCACCACATGAAAGTCAAAGGTAATGTCAAATAAATAAAATGTTGCCAAATGGGTGCTGGAGCAGGGGGTGGGTGGGATTGGAATGGTGGTGGAAGCTGAGATAAATGCTACAGCCTAATCACCGTCCCTCCATTTGAATACAACATTGAACAGAGGTATTTGAGACCTAGTGTTGTGGGAGCAAGGCAGGCAGGTGCGGCTTCTCCTTTAAGGAGGAGGAGCGTCGCCCCACTGCTTATAGGTAGAAAATGAAAAATAAAATGATAATAAAACACTTTTATTATCACTTTGTTTTTCATTGACTCTGCCATGTTTGCTGATATTTACAGATTCCGGTGGGGGCGTATGGGCCAGGTCGCAGTGTCACCAGCAGGGGGAGGAGGAGTAGTGGGCACTGAAAGTGCGCATGTCAGTTTGACTGGCCGTCCATGGCCGGTCAAACCGACCTGCGCACTTGGAGATATCCAGGCTATTCCTTGAAGACATCTGCAGGGCTCAGGAGCACAGGCTCCCAGTCCAACATGGTGCGTGATTCCGGACTGCTACGCCCAATCCCATGCAGAGAGTAATAGCATGAGAGAAGCGCTGATATTGCGAGGTGAGCTGGGAACTTGCGCGCATGGGAGCTGCAGTGCCGGGAGCAGAGGAGCAGCAAGGCGTGGATGCAAAAGGGAAGTGTGTATTTTTTTTAATTCATTTCCTCCCACACTGCCCAACCACATACAATGGGCGGCAGGTGCCTGTTTCATAAGGTCCTTCAGCTATTGCGGGGCCATTCTCGTGCTAGGTAAAGGCCTAGCTGAAGGACAGAGTGACAACCAGCCCTGATGTCCCGGAAGTTACTAGCCACAGCTCCACCCTCTGAAAGAAAGGGCTACCTTCTCTATATCCTCCTCATAAGGAGTACGCCTATACATTATTAAACATGGCTCTCGTCATTTACGCTTACCATGACAATCAACACAGCCAGAAACCAGGATCATAAAAATGCTTTTTAAATATCCTGGGGAGGTGATTAAGCTGTATTTTGAGAAGCTCGCGGCGTACTGTGCCACTTTTTTCTGCTCATTCTGTCGCTTTTACAAAGATTGCAGCGAGAAACTTTATCCCGTGAGGTGGCGGGAACGCACCTGAGACAGCAAGATGGCCGCCCCTGGGGAGTTCTTCGTTAAAGTACCTCAGACAACTCTGTCTCTGCAGGGAGGAAATGTACCCACAGGAGAAGGTGTTTACGTTGTCCCTGGTCCATTTTCCACATATCTATCCTGGGATGCCTTTCCTCGTGATAAGTTGTCAGACAAAAGCGGCTGACTGTTAAACAGGTGTAGGAAAGTCCCAGAAGAATACTCTTCCACAGTAACGAGTGCGGTCTTTTATGGAAAAGTTATTTTCTGCCTGAGCAGGTGCTATGATGAGGAATTTTGAAAATATCACAAGATAGCAAGTGCATCAGCCCTCCCTGTCGACTTCCGCTTGGCTGTTTGGCGACAGAGGGAAACTGTGTGAGAGCATGACGTCCCTTTGTACACATAGGTTAAATCTATAATTGAACTGTGGGGGAGGCTCCTGGCAATCTTAGGCTGTTAATTTAGTTTGCAGTTTTTTTAAAGCGTTAACTTGGCCCCAGAGGATTAGCGCTTTACAAGATAACCAGTCTACATTACATTTGTTTCCCTTTTTTTGGCAAAGGGTGATTAAGTGATTTGCTCCAAATTACTTGATGTTGAGCTAAGGGTAAGATTCAAGTTGGACCTCAGGCTGTGGGTGCTCTCTATCTGGTGGCTTCCTTGGCGACCCAAATATCTGTTGAGTAGGAACAAGCAGCCATCCGGAGGCGGCCTAGATATCTGTAGGGTGGAACAAGCAGCCACCCTGAGGAGGCCCAGATATCTGTAGGGTGGAACAAGCAGCCACCCTGAGTAGGCCCAGATATCTGTAGGGTGGAACAAGCAGCCATCCAGAGGCGGCCCAGATATATGTAGGGTGGAACAAGCAGCCACCCTGAGGCGGCCCAGATATCTTTAGGGTGGAACAAGCAGCCACCAATTGGCATGAATGCTCTGATTGCTTATTTATAATCCTCAGTACATTTGATGTTTTAATCAACACATACGTTGCAGACACTGAGACTTTCTTTTTTGTCATGGTGGTGGCCTACACCTGCAGACGAGCACCTCTTTCCCACCTTTTTTTTCTTCTAGATATTGCTCGTCCAGAGGAAAGGCATGCCTTTGCGTCCATATATTTACCAGTTTTTCACCCTAGCACACATAGAACCCCAGCATTGCTACGAGGCAGATTATAGTTCTTTGTCACGCATATTACTGGCAAGTAAATAGGAAAGGATGACTTGTCCCACTTTCTCTTCATAATTGGAACCTCTTCCTCATCATAATCCGAACCATGTGAGACTGACTACACAAGGCAGCATAAACAGGAAGTGGTCAGACTCCAAATACTGTGAAATCATTGCAGTTTATTAATCAACACCTTCCACATATTCCACAGAGCTAGAGCTAAAAACAATGGTTCAAAAACTGACATCTCAGGATAGAGGGTATGGTGTAAACTTAACACATTCAATAAAGGTGCGGCCTCCTAGTTGCCGGTCATCATCATCATCATCTGTGCATTTGTTCATCTGACCCAGAAAGCAGGCATCTTTCTGATTGACCAATCCAGGGCAGCCACAGGAATCTCAACCTAGTTTAACAGTGGGAGATGTCTTCTTCTCGTGAAAAAGATGCAACCAAAAAATTATGCATGAGAACACCACTACATTGTGGCCCTTTTTAGCTACATTAATAGAGTCCTATCAACATTCAAGAAATCTAGATGGACCTCCTTAGAAGAAAATTAGGATAATTTCATGTCTTGAAAGGTAATATATCCTGATGCACTAGGATCACAGTCGCTGATGAAGATGAGGGCATTCAACAATCCCTATTGTAAAATCACAGAATCAGCTCTTCAAAAAAGTAACATTGAACTTACAGATCCTGGGTACACTCAATATTGCAATCAGGTGTATTCCAATTGCAACATGCTAAAAAGGGGAACACAAGCAGGGTTAAAATGTGCAGAGTTCTATGGCCAATAAAAACAGCTCAGACAAAAATCTGGGGGTACACTGCACAAAAGATGGTCAATTACAACACTATTGTATCATTTTTTTATAGAATGGTTTCCATGCTCTTTATGAGGCCTAACACACTTTCTAGATTGTTGAGTAACTAGTTACTATACATGAATAATTTATACAGCACTACATAACCCTGACAAGAGGATGGAAGCACTTTGATTTTCATCAGGTTCCTGGTCGCCGTTAGGATGTATGGTTGAAAGTGGCTTGTTTGTAGAGTGGCCTATGTGGAAAATGTGGGCACAGTACATGAGGCATGGAGGCAGAGCAAAAACGTCCACAGTGCTTCACTGCACATAAGCAAGAGTGTTGTGGAGTGTAAGAATGGGCACTGTGGTTCTATTAGGGCCTCAGCTCAATTCTACAGGCACCTTCTCTGCTGGTGGGAGGGCTGGAGCAATGAATTATAATTAGGCTACAATTAATAGGCTTCTGACTTTTTCCTTGGAATCACAGTGGTGCTCTAATTAGCCCGCCAGCAGCCAGAGCCTGAGTGGATTGAAATATATTTGCATTGTTCACGTTCCAGCAAAAGAGTAATTTCTTTTTAGCTTGGTGATGAAATGCGTTAACAGTTTAGGTGTTTCCAGTGGTGTGAGTTGAATGCGGTTGCAGAGAACACTTTGCCTTCATTGATTTTGCTTACAGCTACCTTTGCAATGTGGCAGTATAACTTTACACCACCCCTGCCTATAAAATACATGGTATGAATACACAGTAAAGGTGTGCTTGATCACTTACCTTTATTCTACTAGAGCGGGTCATTCATTCTCTGTGGTGCAGGCCGTTGAGGCAATACATTGGAGGCAGCTCAAAATGACATTTCAATATTTCAGGTCCTGATTAAACATCATGTTTGAGACTTTGCATTGCAGTTGTGGATTTATGAGAAACACTCACATCGATGTATATCCAGTAAGTGCAGCAAGATCTTATGCAGCTGAGGGAGGTTTTTTTGTTGTTCATCTCTTTATTGAGTTTCAATTAGGTAAAACCGTCAATGCAGGCTAGTCGCCACAAACAAACAATTTCAGTGAAGTCATACACCTTTGATGTTTAAACAGCTTTATTAAGAATACATTCCCAAAAATAAGTAACCATAACAATAATATGTGCAAAACTGGGACAGAAGATACGTATTAATATCTAAAAAAGTAAAGTTGTTTACTATTTTATATCACATAGTGACAAAAAAAGGGGAAGGTAGGGTGGGAAGGGGTTCATAAACCAACAATTAAAGATCGAGTAGCAGAAAGCAGTAAATAATAAACTAGAAATAAGTAAAGAGCCTGGTTAAATAAAAAAAACAGAATAGAAAAGTATAATTAAATATATCATTAAAAGAAAGCAGAGAATGTAACACATTGCAGGGGATTAAAAGATTCAGAACAAATAAAATTAACTCCTTGCTCGGCATGAATATCTAAATATTTTGTTAGTGGTAACCAATACAACTCTCTGTTTACATGTGGTCTCTACAGAGAGGCAAATGCTATATCGAATTTATGATGATGACAATTATTATACCACCATGTTTTTAATGAAATATTAGCTGAACACTTACAGTTAACAGTAATTTGATGAAAAGCTTATGCCAATATAAGGTCAAATAGTCAATTTTCATATGCATGTAACTTAATACCATCTGATAAGCTTCCTAAAAACAGTAATGAAAGTGACAGTGGATAACAGAATTTAAAAATGAGTTGAGACCATACTTTCTTCCAAAAGGAGTCCGTGGATGGGCATAGAAATAGAAGAAACATCAAATCACTATGAGAATGACCGCTGGACTAACAGGATTTGTTATTCGTGTTAGAGAACATAGCAATGGAAGTGGAAGTATGGTATAATCCGTGGTAGAGTAAAACATAGATTTAAAAGTTAAGGCTAATCTGGAAATCTTAAATACTCTAGACCAAATTGTATTCCATAAGGCAAAGGTCCAAGCACATCCCAAATCTGTTTCCCAACTGAGTGCGAGCTTGGATTTAGAACGTAAAGGATCTGGGACGTAGAAAGATTTATAAATAAAGGAAGCCTTTGGATTAAGAGTAAGTATTTTTAATTGGGAAGTATCTGATGAAGGAGCAGGAGAAGAAGGAAGGGAATTAAGAACGTCCAAAATGACTCCCATAAGAATGGAAAATGTATGCCAGAATGAGCGAGTAGCTTGGCAAAACTTTTATAATCAATGCTTACTAGGGAAATAGGAGGATAATTTTTACATTGGGAATGATCTCAACCTTCTTGGCGAATCAAGCAAATTGTTACTTCTTGAAAAATACCCGCAGTACCAGAATGATAGAAGAATTGAAAGAGGCGCAACAGTTTATGAAGAAGTAGATTTGAGAAATGAAGAAAGAACTCCACCATAAAGCCATTAATGCCTGGAGTCTTACCTTTCTTAAGAGCAGACAAGGCCTCAAGCAATTCTGAGATAGATAAGTCCTTCTTGAGAGATGTGTACCATGGGGGACAAGAGGGGTAGCCTTAAGATAGTCATCTATGAGAGAGGGATGTGCCAAAGATTCAGGAGTATACGTGTTTTTATAAGATTTGATCAACTCTAAAATATTTTGGTCCTTGAATAACCGCTTTCCATCAGATGATTGAATAGATTCAATAGCGGACCGCTGTATCCGAATCTTTAAGTAATTAGCTAGGAGTTTCCCAACTTTATTACATCCTCTGTAGTAATGAGCACTGCTGCATAGCAAAATGGATGAAGTGATTTTATTAAAATTTTTATTTAGCCTAAACAAGATCCTGTAACATGGATTCTGAAGAAGTATAAAACTGATGTACTAGACGTTTAATATTCTCTAATACGGATGTATGCTGTTTAGCAAAAAATGTCTTCTTTTTAGAAATGAAATCTAAAATAAAACCACATGCCGTTACTTTGAAAGAGTCCCATAATAAATGAGGAGAGGTGTCTGCTCCAGTATTATTCACAACAAAATCCTCAGCAAAGTAAGTGAATGATGTAGAAAAAAAAAGATCAAGTAAAAGAGAGTTGTTAAATCTCCATCTATTTGATTTGAGAAGAGCAGGGAGGAAATCCAGATGGGGCATGATCAGAGATGACAATAGGCTCAATATTGGCTGAAAGGAGATTCTGCTCTAAAGATTTACTTAGAAAAACATGGGCTAGCTAAGAAAAGGAACCATGTGGGAGGAATAAAAAGAAAACATTTTTTGCAGTAGGATTACATAATCTCAAAACATTTATTAAATGATTTTGGGAAACAGAAGATTGAAATTGTGAGATTTGTGGGGAATAATGTGAACTTGTAAATGTAAATGTATTGCGACTTATATAGCGCACGTATCACCCGAAGGCATCAAGGCGCTTGCTTAGGGAACCCGTCCTGGTATTCCCCTGTGAGATACCCCGGCAGGGTATCCACAAGGTGAAAGCCAGGCATCCCGCCGCGAGGGGCCGTAGTGGAGATTAAGCAAGCTATTGCCCAGAGTCGCAGAGTGTGACCCCGTAAGTCGAGTAGGCACCGGAGCGAGAATTGTCGAGTCCGTGGAATTTTTGAGCCCGAGACCCGCCGAGGCGGGGAATCGAACCCTGGTCCACGGCCGATCTCAGCTTCCGGGTCTGCCCCCTCTAACCACTGAGCCACGCTTCTCCACTTGAGACTGACAATCAATAAATGCGTCTATAATCTGATTACATTCACCACTTTGGATAAAAAAGTTCAGCCTGATATTGTAAACATTTCTTATCAATAGTGGGACAGAATAAGTAGTCTGGTAAAGTTGGACCATATACATTAAACAGAGTGAGAGGAAAATCACGAATCAACAATTTAACAATCAGCCACCTACCGTCTATATAACCATTTCCTAAGTAAGAACAGTGCCTTTTCACTTTTCATGACATAAGACAATAACTTCATTCTTATTAGTTGTAGGAGAAGGAAAAAAATAGAACCCTCTCAATTATGTTTAAGCTTTAAGACCTCAACCTCAGTAAGATGAGTTTCTTGTAAAAAAAAAAACGAAAAAAACCGACATCAGGATTATAGGAAGCTAAATGGGATAGAGTTCTCTGCCACTTTATGGGGTTAACAAAATCTTTGACATTCCAAGTAATAACACTGAATGCTATAAACAACAACAAAATATAAAGCTACACGATCTACAAAATTGAAAATAGAATAGAATGAGAGGAAAAAATAGGAAGATTATACAAGGACCAGATGGCAACTACAGAAAGAAAAAGGAAGATAAAAAGAGAAAGGAGAGGAATGGGGAAGGTAAAAAATAATAATAATAATTGAAGACAGTACATGTCAAAAAATGACGATACATACCTTGAGCAGACCCCCTAGGATATTGTGGCATAGAGTTGCAAATGTTGTAGCCCAAAAATGGTAATTTTGTGGCATTTGTTTTTAGAGTTTTACATAGCGCAAACAAGACCTAAAGATAACAGGTATCAGAGCGCTTTACATGAGCACCAGTTTCGTTACAGGTGGACATGTTCATTTTTGTTCGGCATGGGGAGATTAAGTGATTTGTCCAGAATCACAGGATTTTGAGTGTCATTGCAGAGACTCAAACCAGGTTCCCTAGCTTCGAGGTCGACTGCTCTATCCATAAGCCTAGATCCTCTTCCCATTATTCCGTCCCTTTATTTTTAAAGTGTCTGAAGATCTACAGAAGCACAGCTCCAATCCTAACCTTGTGAGACGGGGCCCATTTCTCCCTGGGATGTTCTCGCACCCGGGTATGCAACCCTGCCGTGGCATCTCTGCCTCCTGGACCTGTGAGGCATGACACCTCTTCCTCAGGCACCCTGGGATGCAGGATTGTAGTGGGTGGAGGTGCATTGCCAGGGCTAATGTAAGCATGTTAAATATTGCTCTAGGCTGATCAGTGGCATGGGGGTGGGTGAAAGCCCTTTCACAATACAGCCCCCACCTCAATGTGACTTACAGGTGATGTGGGTGCAATCTACACCCCGAATATGAGACTATTCCCACCACAGCTCCTCTGCGAGCAGCCCCCCACCCCTGGCAATGGAGTTCCTCACACACACTAAAAAGTGCACTGGATATTTTGCAGAGTTTAAATCTAGTTGGCTTTTTAAAACTCCTACAACCCCGTCCATTTCCCGAAAATACGTTGGTTTTTTTTGCGACTTTAACAAATGGAACACCATGTGGTGCTGTGTAGTTACCAAATTAACAAGGCTGCTAGAGTCATAGCACACAGAGGCCCAGATATGCTGTTAGCTCACATTTCTGTGTTAAATAATCACAAAATGCTTGACGGTCTGAGAAATAAACTGCACCCAGCTATCTCAGCTTCAGCCTTTCTGGAAAAACACAAGGCCACCTCCTCTAAGGAAAATGGTCTTGCAAACTGTAAGTGGAATGCCACTTATGACTTGTCAGCAAGATGTCGCAGGAGGTTAAACACACACTGCTGAAATATACAGAGCTAAGCAGGCCACTGGTTGAATCCCGACAATGCCAAGCAAGGCCGACTCAGCCGGCCATCCTTATGAGGTTGGTAACCTAGTTCGATTAAACTGGAAAGCGCCAATAAACCGCGCCCACTTGAGTAGCACCTTATAGTTCTTAATATTATTGAATAAAACGTTATATACAAGTAGCTATTACCATCACCGTCATCATGAAGGTCCAATATCCCTTTTTCCCTTTTGCCACTATAAAGTGACATGCTGATTGCATGAATGTTGATGAATAAAAAAAATAGGTCAAAGTGCTTAAAATAATGTACTTCATTGCCCTTCAAACCAGAAAGAGCTACTTAAGTCCAGGGTATCCCAAAATATTGTATTCTAAAGACATTAAGGACAGGGAAGTAAACTGCTAGTCCATGGGCCCAGAGAGCAGAGCCTTCCAAAGGGGAGTGAGGGAGGGACGAGGGGTAAGAGGAAATGAGACATCTTAGACCTCCACTCGTCAAGAAAGTTAGCGAGAATTGAATGAAAGGAAAAGGTTACTGCGCGTACTAAAGCATTTTACTACATACAACAAAGTGATTGCATGCTCGCTCTATTTGAGCTAGAGACGGACAAACTACAGCTAAACGCCTACAACTGCAAAGAGACATCTACCGCCAGAGAGAGTCTAACTACAGAGGAATAGCATAAAGCTGTTCAGCCACACTCACTTAGGCACTACCTAACCCTATTGCTAAATGCCAGCCAGGAAGGAGGAAGTTGCTATTTTACGGCTGTACGTCGGTTCGTAGTGACATATGTGCATGTGCGTACAGCCAATAAGAAGGCACCATTTTTTTGCTGTCTGCTGGGAGACCTTTTTTTCACGGCCAAAATAGTAAATATTGGGACCATCCTGCTAGTCTGCTGATTTTTTGATCTTTTTGTGAATCGAAAAATGCTGGAGGGTCTGCTTAAGGGAACACAAAGCTAGACAGGGTGGTGACACACAGATGAAGACAACACACCCAACAAGGGACAACACCGCAACGCCACATAGAACGAGTAGAAAATGGACACCGTAGAAGAGTCACTGGCCTGAATGGGAATTAAAAAAAAATAAAAGTGAACAATTAAGTCAAATAACCAAGATATTCAACTGTTGAAAACCTAAATGGGAAACGATAAAAGTTAAAGGCACCATAAAATGTGTCTTTACAATCAATGTAAGGAGGTAGGACCAGCAGTATCCATTGAAGAGGCCGAGTGAGAGTTAATACATTTCCTGAGGGCCACATGATTATCAGGGTGGTTGTTTTGTTCTGAAACATGACCTTAAAAGAACAAGGGTGGAGCAACCATATCATGCTCCTAAAGCTAGCAATTCAGGGTTAAGCGCAAGGAAATCTTTCCTTCGTATAGCCGTAGCAGTGGACACATCTTGTGAGAGAAGTCTTAGCACCAGAGCATACAAGCTGTTTTTTTTTATTTCGCTGTGTTCAAAATTTTCAGAAGGTCTTTGAATAGCAAGAATAAAATGATCACTCCATGAGACTTGGGCAGAGCCGCTGAAGAGGACAGGCTAGGGCACAGTCTATGAGCAAGCCAAATGTTCAAATTGGTAGAAGAAGGTAAGTCTAGAAATGTAGACGAAAATGAAGTCATTCACCTTTAGTGACTGGGTCGCCTCTGTACAGAGGGGGTGCATACATTGGAATAAACACGCATATCCAGTATTTGAGCACTAGACAAATAACACATTATGCTTGGGTCCACGTTAGTAAGTTGTGTATTAATACATTCGATTGCTACTAGGGGGGGCGGTAACTCTTTTTTATTAGTATCACAACTGTGCATTGCTGCGTGTAGTGTCTAGGAGAGGCTAACTGCCAATCAGATGGGTTATAGTTGGTTCATACTCGTCTGTCTGATGATCTTGGCATCACCCCAAATCAGTGGGGGGGGGGGGTGTTAGGGCTCAAGGCAGTCTTACATCATTCTTAGCTTCTAGGTTCATGAGAAAAACATCTGAGAGAGTAGCCGCTGGTCTCCTGTCTCCCAGAGTTTGAGTCTTTGTAATAACGTCTGCTTCTGCTTTGGCCCATTTCAGTAGCTCCATGAGCCATTGTATCATGTCAGGTGCTACACAAGGCTTCCAGGACATGGTTATTTGCATTTTGAAGAGTAATACGGCTAGGTCAGTGAACATGTGAATGTATTTGTCCCCTTTGGCGTTTGGTCTAGGACCTAGAAAGCATGATTCCGGAGCGGGAGGCATGATTCGGCCTACCAAGTCCTTGTCACCTCACCCTATGCTCGTAGAATCACCAGGCAGTCCCATACCATGTGATAGAATCCCGCTTCTAGCATCTGGCATAGGAAAGTGCATTGAATGTCGTTAGGTTTTAATTAGGCCTAATGCAAGTAATTAAATTGTGTGTAGTGGAACCTGGAGTTTCTGGAAATCTCCTTGATTTGCTGGATGATCAGCATCCATTGTTTGTGAATTCTTAGTGCAAGTCTGCAGTCCATCGATCTCTGGCCTGTTCGACTGTCTTATGGTGTTGTGCAAGTAACATATTATATAGAACCACCACAACTTTACAGGAGCTGCTGTGTGAAAATATAGTCTACAAGGCTAGCGATATGATGGGCTCTGCAACTCCCTACCCCCACTGAGTGGAGATGACATGTTGCAGTGCATTGTATGTTAGGAACTGCTAAGACAGTAGGTCAGATGTGTCTCTGAGCTCCTAGAATGATAGTGAGGCTCCCTCCACATAAAGTTTTCCAACTAATAATACCCTGCCTCTTTCCTTGTGTGGATGTTTTGCTGTAACATGACGTTTTGTATTTTCGATAAGGACCAGATTGGTAGAGCGGAAGCATTTGCGAGGAGTGTCCCTCCTTCTTGTGCGTATTTAAGCCAGCATTTGCATGCCGCCTGTATCTGGTGTGTCTTGTTTGGGAACGGGTCAGAGGCCTGGGGTAGCCAACTGAAGATGCGGTTCCCATTGAGCATTCATTGAATGTCTTATCTTCCCACATTCAGTGTGGTTCAAAGTCAGCACATTGGTCATTGTACCTGGGCCGCTGCGTAATACGGCTCATAGGGGCATATTTCCAAGGAATAGCGATATTTATCGCTAAATGCGCTTAGCGCATTTTTTTATTGCTGCCTATCGCTGGATATGTTAGCGGAAAAATCATGCTATTAGCAACGTTTTTCTCCATTGTGCTAAAATATCCAGCGATAGCGGCGAAATGCGTGAATATCACTGAGAATACAGCGATATTCACACATTAGCGACGAAATGCTCTTAGCCATGTTATCCACCTCCCATTGGATAACATGGCTAAGAACTGGTCTGGGCAAGTGTTAGTATTTGGGGATATTCGCGCTTAGCGCAAATATTTCCATCGCTACGCCTGCCTTGCTAATAGGCGATAGCGACGTTAGCGACTGCTTTCAGTCGTTAACAGGTTGGGTACGCCCACTTTGCATGTCATTAGCGATAAACATCGCTGACATGCAAAGCGGGCCCTAAACCGCTCGCTATCACCTAAAAGCTGTCGCTAACATCAGTTAGCGACAGCTTGCTAATAGGGCGATAGAATTATCGCCGCTTAGCGGCCGAAAACATCCGCTAAAGCGGCGATAATTGCCTATCGCCCTGCTTGATAATATGCCCTTAAGTTAGGGACACCTAGGCTGCCTTTGAGCAATGAGTGTTGTTTTTTGTGTAACATGACCCTCTTTCTTCCATTCTCCCATATTTAGTCTGGTAGGAGCCCATGTAGTGTCTAACCGCCGGTTAAGAAGTAGTGGCAATGCCACAAAGTAGTCAATATGTTGTGATAATATCAACTTTTTAGCAATTGCCACTCAGCCCAGCGGGGACAGTGGTAAAGAATTCTAAAATGGTGGGGAATTGCGGTGTGCGTTAAGAACCCTATTCAGATTACCCTGATGGTGCCACACACACTGGCTGTGCCCAAGGGCCATCCGCACGAATGCTCGACTGTCAGCGTTGGGCTTCTCTAGTCAGCCACGGATCGCAGAGGCTACTTGTCTTAGGCGCAAGGGGTCCCCCATGGACCATTCTCGGGTGCTGCATCTGCCTCTGGAGTCATGGTATGCAGGATTGTGGAGGATTCTGTCGAGTCTGTGCCAGAGCTCAGTAAGGTGTGTCTGCCATATATGCCATGTTGACCACGCCCTCAGCTCACGCCTTGTCATAGCTGGACATATGTTGATGAAAATTCTGCATGAGTGCAGCTCCTGTTAGAGGATAACACATGATAAGCAGAACATGGTTTATCTCTGGGTTAGGACAAGGGGAGTTTGGACTTAGGCCTTCCTGGATGGCATGACCATTGTGAGTGCTGCACTTTGTTGGATTTTTGGACATCTATATACATATATAACTTCTCTCCTCTTTGGCTGGCACTCGTGTTGATTGAAACACAGACCTCTGTGGGGGAAGGTCAGCTGTAGGCAGACATCTTTGTACCTCATGAGTGGCCAGTGCCGCTCATCAAGATTTAATTTGGACGGTATTCCCACTGGGTCTAGCACAGGAAGGAGCAGAGGATGACGGGATGCTGAATACTAATTATGTATCACAACACTATGGCCCTGCAGCAACTCTGTGGGGGTTCTGTGCTGTTAGACTAGTCTGGTGGGAGCCAGGGTAAATGGACAGTTGGTGCAGAGTGTGTGTGTGTGTGTGTGTGAGAGAGAGTGAGAGAGAGAGAGAGAGAGAGAGAGAGAGAGAGAGAGAGAGAGAGAGAAAGAGACAGGCTCATAAGCATTGAAGAGGCTGTTACTGTATGCTTGTCTTTGTGCCTGTCTAAAAATGCCTGGAATGTGTTGGGAACAGCTGGGCAAATGATGCACACTGCACTGCCTGCAATATGGCATGAACATTTCTCTTGGTATGTGATGGCAATACTCTGCATGTGAGTTCCTAGTGATGGAGCAAGGATTCGCATGTACAGCGACTTGCTTGTAATCATGAACCTCGAATAACCCTAATTGCCTAATCAATCTGTTTTGTCTTATTAATTTGCCCTTTATTCTGACATTTGGGTGTCCCAGCGAAGCTTGCCTATGTGTTTTCTAATCGTAATATGCTTGCCATTAAGATGGCTGCTGCTAAGCGGGAATTTCTTCTGCGCATGCGTCGGTCATACCCATGTGACATGACGTACTCGCAGTTCTGGTGGGAAACCTTTTGCACTTGCGCAGTATAACTAAGATGACTGCTTTATGTTCTCACATGCCTGAAGCTTGCACTGCCGCTTTTGCTATGCTGTTTGTCTGCATTAATGACTAAAGCTATAGTTACATTAAAGTAATGGGAGTAGTATAGGGATTCATGGGATACAGTGCATTAATTTTTGCTGTGTTTTAAAACTGTTTCTATTTACTTTTCATATATCGTAAAACCTTGGGCATGAGGGACGGGAATATGCCATGTTGTCAACTCCTTCTGCGCATGACAGTCTTCAGCCAGAGGATGAACTCTGTGACATTGAACCCGCGCCAACACAGAGGTCCAAGCCAAGATGCGCCTGGGAAGAGGCATCTTCACCTAGTGGAAGAAGCTGAATTGTACCCAATGTATTACATTGTATAAGTTGATAAATTCACCATTGTTACGTGTAAAAGACCTGTCATGGGAACCTGAAATGCAAGGGGAGGTCTTGGAAATGTAAATTAGGGGCTTGAGAAAGTCAAATCCTAGATGGTGTGATGACCTGTCCTTTCTTTTGTCCACTCGAAATTGGGGATCCTTACACTTGCAACATTTGGGGGGTGGAACACTGACCCGAAAACAGTATAACTAGCCTAGGTTTAGCTAGAGAAATTGTCCGACTTGTCCGAATAGCTGACCTGTCACTGACCCAACACACTCAATAGCTGATCGAGAAACAGAGGTGCTGCGGAGCACTCTGTCAGACAGACTCACAGACCACAGACCCATTCGGGGTTTTGAGAACCTCAAGTGCTGGCGAAGCACTTTGCTGGGGAATTCGAGAACCCAATCGGGGTTTTGACTGAGAGCTGCAGAGAAGGTGTAGCGCAGGCATTGCAACTGAACTGCGGGTGCTGGTCTCTACTTTGGTGGTCCTGTCCTGATCCTAATCTGGTTTTCCTGTCCTGGGTTTCCATTCTGCACCTGCTGGCCTACTGGCGACTGCATTCCTTGGGGTTTCTTCTGTCCTTAACTGACCTGTGGCCAGGGTTGGTCTCCACACCGTTCTAGGTAAATATAAATCTGTGAGGGAAACACACCTGCGTACTTTCTCCTTTCCTGAAATCTTGCTAAAATCGTAATTGCATATGTTCCTTTTCTTACCCTACCTTTTTTACAATTACTGAAATCGTGAAAGTGCCTTTATTAGCATGTTCCATTTTTCCCCTACCTTATAGGTTGAATATTAAAGGACTGTCTCTGAATAAATAGATGTTCCTTTTTCTTTACCTTCCCTTTACTGAACCAGAGAAGTCATTTCTGAATTATTAGCGTGTTCCTATTTTTTCCTCTCCCATAGCTGGATGGATATTCCTGCTATCGTAAATTCACATTGAGTTACACTTTAGTATGCTCCTTATGTTCCCGTCCTTTAGAACCACCTTCCTAAATAAAGATTCTATGAGTTCATTATAGTATGTTCCCTGTTCTTACCTTTCCTTTAAAGTTCTAAATGGTTGGCATACTCTATTTTCTGCTACACGTTTTTCATGATCTTGGTTATTGATAGTTTAATTGCTGTAAATCTTTTACTTTCACATATTGATGAAGACTAGATAAAGGTTTTCAAAACTTCCTGAGTCTGTGGTTATTATAAATAGTGCAAGTATTATAAATGTTATTGTATTTTGGTGACTACTTATCTTTTTCAGCTAGCTCCCTGATCCAATGTGATCATAGGTACCCGTGACGAGGATTGGTAAGTCGGGTACATTGGAAATAAATAGGAATGAACTGGGTTGCTGATAATAGTGTGTAGGCTGCCTGATTAGTAAATATGGTAAATTGAATTTATGGGCCCAAAATGTGCATATGGTAAAAATATTATAATCGGGTAACCTGCGCGCTCTATCACTAGGCAAATGATGTATTTGCACAACATACAGAAGGAACACTTACTTTGAGATATGGTGGTTATACCTAGCATGGTGCGAGAACCTGGACATTTGATGGAAATGACAGAGACAGAATTGTTGTAAGTTCTACCTTATTTCTGCCTTTGAGCCCCACTCATAAAATATATTTTATTGTTAGGTTGCCACATGCTTCGCATATAATTCATAATGCAAAACTGTGATATGTTATTACATCTGTGGGCGTTTACAGCATAACAAAGTTTTATTATTCTTTGATCGTGTACTTCGAAATCATATGTTATATATTCAGGAAGTGTGGCATTTAGAGAGCATCTAGGATAAGGGGATCAACGCCAGGGTCATGCATTCTTGCCAACTCTTTTAGGAACAGTGATATAACATAGATGAGAACTACCCTCATTGCCCAACGGCAGGCAGTAGATTGGAAAATACAAGCAATAAGCAGATCTGTGTGTGCAACATCTGGGAAGCTCTCACTTTTGGCAAGATTTTGGTGTTTATGGTAACAAAACCTAGGACTTGGAAAGAAAGGAATCCTTCAAAGGTTGGCATATATTATTCTGTCAATTATCGTAATACATACTTGTTGTGACTTCATATCAATCACAATAATTTGTATAACTGCAGTTATGATTTTACATACATTCTGGACTGATACTTGGCTTTAATATTCTAATAAAACTTAAAAAAGCATCTATATTTGTGGGGGAGGAGGAGGAGGAGAGAGAGAGAGAGCGGGAGAAGAGAGAGAGAGAGAGGGAGAGAGAGAGAGACTGTCTATTGGAGATAAGACTGCTAGCAACCCACTAGAAATCTAAATGAATTCCTGACAGGATCTCATTGTTGCCCAGTATGCATTATTTCAAGGTAATTTGTGAGTGTTGTGTGGGTTACTTATAGCGTGTGTGCGGTGTTGTCAACTCAAGCTGATAGGCTTGTCCATACTTGTTCTTGTCTTTGGGCCAAAAAGGATCTACTGGGGCGTGGTTTCAAGAGAACTTGCAAAAATGTATCAGAATGGGGGCGCTTACTTGAGCTTATCAATGAAACTGCTAGCCTATTGTGGAGAAATTGTGTATGCTGCATTGCGTTATATATTTATTTATAAAGCACATTTGCTGGACCAACGTGTTGCTATAGATAATAAATAACTGCTAAAAACCAACCAATCTTTTGAAGGGGAGGAGAATAGCCCAAACTAAAATTATGCTTAGAAAGGTTCTTACATGTGGAAAGATTATTGATTTAAGAGCCGCGGGCCTGATTTAGAGTTTGGTGGATGGGTTACGCCGTCATCAACATGACGGATAATCCATCTGCTGTATTACAAGTGTCACTTAGAGTCTGGTGGATGGGTTACTCCGTCATCAACATGGCGGATATTCCACCTGCCGTATTACAAGTGTAATTGTATACAGTGCACTTGTAATATGGTAAAAAGGGATAGCCATCATGTTTGTAATGGAATAACCTGTCTACCAAACTCTAAATCAGTCCTTAATCTTCATTCCCTTACAGAGAGTTGAAACAGGCTGCCATCGGCACAATGCTATTGGTAAAAAGTTCATAGCCTTTCCCTCAGCAACTGAGAATGCTCTGCCACCAGGCAGGCTGTTTTGGTATTTCATCATGGCATGCTGAGCAGAGGCCAAAGAGCATTGGCCATGGTAGAGGCAATAAGCATTGGCCGTGCTAGAAGCAATAAAATCTAAACTAGATAAATAAATTGTCCAGTGTTCAATTACCAAGGATTTGAATTAAACTCAAGAGTGAACCAGGCAAGATCTAGAGGTTGGGACTGATGTGCTTTTGGCAGGAAAAATCAGACATAAGCCACGTTGCCGGCTTTTTCCCAAACTTTAGTCTCTCAAAAGGTCTGACGCAGGAACCAAAGTAAATTAATTTGCCATAGTCCAGCCTGGATTAGATAAGAGCATTCATGGCCAGAATGTGGTGGCCATAATGGATGCATGGTAGTTTTCATTTCAGAATTCTGAGATGAATAAAACACAAACTTGAAACTTTGCCCATTGATTTTCAAGTGAAAGATTGACATGGATTAGGATACACAGATGGCTGACCAGTCTCTATAAAGTAGGTTGTAGGTACAATAGTTTAGGCTATAGGTCCATCTAGTGAAGTGATTCCATGTAATGAAAAGCTCTTCCATGAGGGTATTTAATGATAAGAAATTGACTACACCAATCATCTGACCAAAGCAAGAGGAAATGGCAGTGGGTCCTTCTTTTCTTTGTGGCAAATACAAAAAATTAGTTGGGTATAAACTGCAGTCATATAATGATGGAGCAACTTAGCCGGTACATACATGTTGAAAGAAGTGGACATAATCAACCACTGCTTGCAATGGTAGGCTGCCAGCTATAGAGCATAACGGTGACTTTCTGATTCCTGTTACTCACAAAGAATGTCAGCCACCAGTGGGGTTTACTCAGAACACTGGCTGCCTGATTCACAAACTGCACTTTGTAGTACTTTTTGGAGTACAATTGTAAGACTACAATACTAACTATAAATTCATATTTACAAACTGCACTTTATAGTGCTTACACTTTAATAGTAATTTAGACGTGTTACTTACACGTTTGTAATAAAAGTGCAGTTTGTGAATACCGGAATGTAGTAAACGTACTCAAAAGTGTAAGTTGATTTTGTGAATCAAGCCCTCAGTATGCTGTGATAGGAAGCATGCGTATGATGGAGCAGGGTTTTCATGAAAAATAAAACCTGCTCGGATTGAACCCTCAGTAACATCTACTAACAGTGTGCAGTGAAAATGAAACAGAAAAGGCCTAACATGAGGGAAATTGCTACTTCGCAAGTGCGTACTAAGAGTAGGCAGCAAATGCTTCTTGACTAAGGAAAATAAAAGGGACTAATGCTGCTTATGTGCACGTTATTAACATATGCTACGAAATAAGTAATTACTAATATGGGTTGTGCAGGGGTAATTGCAGCATTGGGTGGTGCATAGAGATAAAACATTATAAGTGAATAATAATGTCTGTTTTTGTTTTTCCAAAAAGCATGATTTTATATTCTGCATGACAAATAATGGGTTAAAGTGCTGTTGGAATTAAAATTCGTTTAAATTATGGCAAATGAGCATGAAGAAGAAGGTTGAACATTATTCTGTCCTTCAGGTCCTGAGTGCCTGCCAAAATCAGTATAAAAGAACAATACGATAAAAAGAGGGAAGCTTCCTCTGCAGAGAGGCGCTCAGCGAGAAAGATATACAAAGGTTGAAACATTTGCCAGAGAAGAGGAAGAAAATGACAATGGCTCAGATTTGTATTTCCTGGGGTGGAAGTGTATGTCATAGATGAAATGAAAACAAAGGGACATTTTGTTAGACTGTCATGCTGAAAGTGGTGTGACTAAACACCCCCTTCCTTAACCATTCAAATGTGAAGAAAAACCTGTAGTTAGTTACATGTGTGGGTTGGACATTTGGGTATTAGGGTATAAATGAGGTGCCCAGTGGAAGGGGTTTTAGGTGGCTGACTCGTGAGTATGTTAGTAGATCGTTTGCTGTCCTGTTTACTGATTCCTGGCTTAGTCCTTGCCTCTTCAAATCTTCTTGAGGGGCCTTGCTGCTCTCATGACCAGAGAGTAGATTTCCTTATTCCTACATTGGTTAGTATAGATTGAAATCTGAATTTGCATAATCATTTGCAAATGTATTTTGTCTCTGAACTTTTGTCTCTTTGCTTATCCACTCCTTTATGCATTGTGATTGATATGAATTTGTCATTTTCTCTTCTGATTTTGTTCTCCTTGTGACGATCTATGATTCATGCTGTATGATTGATACAAATAGCATTATTTCACATTATTTAGATAAACATTACATATTTACACATGAGTCTGTCTTTATTAAGAGTGATTCATTCCAGAGTATTGTTTTCCAAATGTAATCAACTATATAAAGTTTGCATCAGCAGATGGGAGTACATTATTGGAAATTGGTAAGTTTGGTATAGTTTTTGGAATTTCACACACCCAGCATGAAAGGACTTTGTTTGGGTAATGGAAATAAGGGCCTAGTCTTTGGAAAATTTCTAGTCCTGGATCGCTGGATCACATATAATAACAACAGGGAAATCATCTTGGAAACATGAAAAAACAGGGCAAAACTTCATCCACGTATTCCCTTCTACAAAATACTAAAGAAAGCAGTAGACAAACACTAGAAACATCCTTACTATAGCAGAGACACAGCATGACAAACCTTTGTTGTGTATGTAATTGGTCACATAAAACAGGAGCAAAAATCAATCTCAACAAAAAAAACTAATGCCATTCACACCTGTACTTCCCAAAGAAGAAAACTCAAAATGCAAGCCCAATAACATAAGTCATACTTTGGGCTCTGTACTGCTCCGATACAACTCAGAGGCAGACCTTGTGTCACAGTGTGATTTTTAAATAACAGAGTATGGTGCCAAGAGACCCTATATGTATCAAAACATGACCGAAACACAAGACCTAAACCTACCAGACAGGACAAGCAACCACTGCTATAGAACCTGTCGCCTACAACAGGGCGCTATCTGTTCAGCAGGTAGTGTATGGAAATTCACATCTAAAACCAGTGTACTTCATTTACTCCTGAGCACCAGTTGGGACTTAAGGACTAACAGTAAATGTAACAGTGATCATGTGATATTATATATGATCACCCGTCCTTTTGAACCATATTACATAGGGATGACTATAAGAACAGTTAAAACACAGATTCTAGGCTAGAGTAGCACTGTTCCATGCAAACATATTACCACTAAAATTAATATACAATTCCTGGAATTAAAACACTCAGAGAATGAACTAAACAAGTTGGTAATAGATACAAAATGCCCCTTCCCTGACACAAGAAGGCCAACAACAACCTATTATAGGAATAATTAAGAAATAAACAAATGAACATACGACAATGTATTTTAAAACTATACAATACATCAAATCACAATTTCAATATAATTTTTTCAACATATTTAAACCTTTCCCTACTGCAACTGCTATATAAAATGAGGACAGTTGAGTTTATGCACATAAAGCATCAGGTCTATCCGTAACATTATCATTTAAGAACAAAGGCCTAAGATAAAAACGAAGAAAATATAAAAAATAAAGAAAATCCAGAACTAAACAACAACTGTTTGCTTTTACTTTTAACCCACAGGAACATAGATCTATTATTATCCTCAATAAACATTGGAAAGCCGATAAGTGCTGATTAAGGATTTCCTGCCTAAATACTCTCAACCAGCTTCGTCAATGGCTAATTTTGCACCTATACAAAGAAAGCTTTTTAAAACATATATCGATTCAAATTCATTTGAACAATAGACTGACATTACAGTCCACAAAGCATTTAGTCGATTTATAACTGTTGGGCTCTTTTAGTTTCTTTATTGCATGAGGCATTATAGAAAAAATGTATTTGAACTGAATCTGAAGCTTGGAGCTGATTGAAAAAAAAATACAATGAGATTTAGCAAGCAATTTGTATAAAAAAAACAAATTCCAACTGAAGAGATGGAAGCACAGTATTAGAAGGATGACACAAGATTTTTTTAAACATACTCCCTCAAATAAACTCCAATTAGACTGTAGATCGAGAACCAATAATGCCACTGCATATAAGGCTTTGGGTGTAGCTTTCCCTTAAAGGAATTCAGTGAGGACGTTGTTGAATATCTCCATTAAAGGTTATCAAAATGAAGAAGGGCATTGAATGTTGATAACATTTAATTTAATCATAGATAAATAAGCGTTTCTCTTCAAATTGGATTTTTAAATTGAAGACCAAGATCAGGGGTTTTAAAGATGAAGTACCCTGGCATCAGACTCAGTAAATAGGTGTAACTAGGGTAACTGAGCATGTACACACAATGCCCTTGATGATCGCACCGGACTAAGAAAACAGGAGCCTCTATGACAAATGAACCTATTCACAAAAAGTGGTCGGACCCGTTATAACATCCTTCTGAAATTAACGTTTGTAGCGCTGACAAAGGTGTAAAAGTCAATAGGATGTGGTCTGGTCCAACAAACAAAGGAAATAGCAGGGTCTGAGAAGTCAAATTGGCAGAATGACAATCCAATTTTCTCACATAAATTGATTTGATCCTTAACTACTGCATTCCAAAATTGAATATGCTTTTGAGGCATGTACTGAATTTTAGACATCGTTAATAAAATCTGTTAAAAAGAAGGATGTGTTCTGTCTCAAAATAAAGGATGCAGCTGTGTTGGGTTGGAGAGGTTAACAGAATTCTTCATGAAGCTAGTAATGCTCACAGTAGCTTCCACTATGAAACATTCCAAGATGGCTCCAGCACAGCTCAGACACAATGAGGGTACCCTGTCACTACGATCCAGGATCATGTGACCTGTCATCATCAGGCCACAAGGGCGAGCGGACATTTAGTAAGCTCTCAGTAAAGGAAGATGTTGTCCTTCTCATGTCAAGCTGATGAGAGGAGCGACTGGAGTAGGTCAGACCATCACTGCCCCTATTCAAGGCAGTAGTTAAGTGGGTCTATGACACCCTTCCACCTTTTTATAAAGTAATGTTTATGACTCAGCGCTCCATCCATCATCTCCTTGTGTTTGCTTTGTTCACCCTAAGTTGGCAGGGTATGCCCAGATGTGGGTCCCTTGCTCACTTTGCCACTGGATTCAAGCTAGCCTGGCTGATGTGGGGTGTTACCCCAAAGCTGATCCCAGGATGTTTGTTTCCGGTCCAGGAAAGACCTGGCTTGGCAATTCAGGCTGGACAGTTCCCATGAGGAACAGGGTCAAGACTGATTTGCATATGGCTGGGTCTGAACTGGCGTGGCGAACTGAACTAAAGAATGATGATGGATTCAATCCAGATCTGTGACTGTGGTCAGTGTATGAAAAGTTTCAGGGCTCCGTACATCATCTCATTGTGTTTGCTTTGTTCACCCTAAGTTGGCAGGGTATGCCCAGACGTGGGTCCCTTGCTCACTTTGCCACTGGATTCAAGCTAGCCTGGCTGATGTGGGGTGTTACCCCAAAGCTGATCCCAGGATGTTTGTTTCCGGTCCAGGAAAGACCTGACTTGGCAATTCAGGCTGGACAGTTCCCATGAGGAACAGGGTCAAGACTGATTTGCATATGGCTGGGTCTGAACTGGCGTGGCGAACTGAACTAAAGAATGATGATGGATTCAATCCAGATCTGTGACTGTGGTCAGTGTATGAAAAGTTTCAGGGCTCCGTACATCATCTCATTGTGTTTGCCTTATGACTTGTTAGTCAAGAAATTCGTTTTTATCGTATTCTTAGACTGTAGATGGGTGACTCATTAGAGGCAGTATGTTGCACTTCACAGAGATGTGACTCAATGACAGAATAAGATAAGCAGCACATAGTGTAAGAACAGCTGAATGTGGGTATCCATTTGAAGACTAGGAAATGCACAACTCTCCATGTTGTGAACAGTATCTTCATTCTTTGTCCCTCCATGACCGTTTGTATTTTGTAACTGTAATGGTTAAGAGCTGTGTGTTGACACTTTTTATACAATAGGGCCATGTGCTATATCAGATGCACTTACAAAATGGTTCACAGAAAGGTCCTCTTAGTAGTAGACATCAGATAGCCATGTGGCACCTGTTTTCAATGACATCTTGTAAATAGCCAATGCCCACACTGGGACTTTGTTTGTCTTCCCTTTCATGTTCAGCAACAGTCCCAGAAAAGGTTAATACTATCCACAAATCTGGTTTGATCTCACCAAGGGAGATCCAGATAAGAGACATTGAGGCTAAGTTAGTCCGGTACACACATTCATTCCTACACATAAGCTGAAGTCCCACAGAACAGGGACTCTGGGAAGGTTTATAATGGACTCCTAGTCCAGATGAAATACTGCAGACATGATTGGGTTAATAGAGACTTGAAACTAATTGAAGGACTACATACTGAGGGTGGATATCCATCTTTCTGTTTTAGATGTTGCCACAGGGAAACAAGAATAAATCACAGTTATAGTCTACCTTAGACAATTCCAATTTTAGATGGCCAGTATAGCCACTATAGTACTTCTGACAATATTGAGGTGTAATAAGATTAACCGCTTCCGTGCGGCGCCAATTCCCCCCCTGTGCTGGACATTCCAACAGGGTGCGGTCGTGACGGAACCGTTCCGTCATCAGCACAGCTCAACCGTGACTGATGACGGAATTGTTCCGTCACAAGCATCGAAGGGGTTAAACATAACATTTAACAAAACATAAAACACAATTTAAAAAGTATAATTCTTATGGCTAGTATCAGTGTTAGGATTAGAAAGAATAAACTAACTTTAACATAATTAAGCAAGTAAATTAATTAAATAAAATGATTAGTGTATGGGTTAGGTATAGGAAAAGGAAATGGTATGGTAAAAAAGTGAATATAACAATAGGATAATAGTAAGGTAGACAAGGTTAAGTAAAGTTTAATAATAAAACAATATATGCATGTAAAAGGTTACAGTTACAATTATGAAAATAATTATTTAGGAATTACTTAATTACAACGTTTTTGTGCGCAGGAGGGTTGAGGGAGTGGTAATTGCAATGACCTCGATGTAGTGGTAGCTTGATGTAGTAGCTCAAGATATATATTTATATATATATATTAATATGTGCCCTACCTTCATCCTAAAATCCACAACACAATGGATGGAACTTTATGGCGTAGGCTATCATGTTATCCTAGTCTCCTACCTTGTACTCCCTTCTCTCAAGTACCACCTAGGAATTCTGGCAATAGTAAACAAGATAAGTTCAGTGCCACCAGCACGGAGATGGTAAGCGATCACTTTGTGATTTGCTTACAGCCTTGCCATGATAAGCCCTTTTTTTGTAACCCATGTGTGTTTTTTCAATGTAACAAGCTCTGTGAGCTTGGAAAAGTTTTAAGAAAATGTATGAAGCTGAGAGATACTTAACTTTGCACACCCATAATTTTCATGTCAGGTTTTAGAGTAATAATTCCGATTGGCGGTTTTTGGGACTTAAACTGGGAATTGCTATTTTTATTTTACAGCTAAACTACTATGCTCACCTTGAATAGCAATCAAGGCACCAGTAGCGCTTAATGGTCGGATCCTGGAAGAATATTGGCTACTCTAAACTAAACACTGTGCTGTGTGAAACTAAGCCTTTAATTAATGAGAATATGGAGCAAGCTACCGCCACTTATGATGCTTGGGTTGGTGCAGCTGTCTCCTATTAAGCATCGCAAAGAATCTGGCCAAACCATCGGATGACACCTCCTGCACCATGGTTTTATCAAAAGCTTAGAGAACTTAAAAGAAAATGTAGGCACCAAGAACATAGCTGGAGGATGAACTATGACCTAGAGGAAAAACTAAAATATAAATATCTGATAAAAGAATATAAAACACAAAGTAAGCCAACTAAATCGAAGTTTTTTACAGACACTAGAGCAGCTAACAACTGCTCTAAGGAGTTACTAAACAGAGTTTATCATCCTTTGGTAATAGAAACACGGTCACTCCCAACCAAACGTTGTGTGATAAACTAGCTGATTTCTTCTTCACTAAGGTAACCATAACGTTCCAGGTATTCAACACAGTACCAAATAATATTATTTCTTCCCCAAAGACAGTTACGGTTGAGGAACATTTAGCCAATACACTCACTGACTGCCCCCGATCCTGAGATCATTTACTCCTCTTACTGGAGAGAAAGTTGGCTCTCTCACAAAAATGAATACAGTATCTCTGGGGGATCCCTGTCCTCCGCAGGTACTTCATCCGATTTCAGAAACCATTGTGGCTCATCTTACCTTGATATTAAACAAAATTCTTGCTTCAGTCTACTTTCTGGTCGCCTGGAAGAAAGGTTCTATTCTCTTGTACAGAAACCCTCACTCGACCCTTTAGAGGTGAAAAACTATAGGCCCATCTCACGCCTTCCTCTTCCTGCCAAACATTTTGAAAAAGTCATGAATCAGGAGAGGATTTCTTTTTTCAACCAAGACCAACTGTCTTGATCCGGGACACAGTATGGGATCAGACCCCAAACATTGTACGGAATCTGCCCATTTGGCAGCTACCAAGGAGATCAGAACCATCATTGACAGAGGTGACAATGAGGCCTTAATCCTGTTGGATTTGTCAGGCGCATCTGACACATTTGACCATTCTTCTCTGGTCAACTGTCTTGAAAGGATAGGTATTAAAGAGACAGTTCTCAAATTGGTCAGGTCCTCTCTATCTAATAGAGAGCAAGTAGGGGCATTGGAGGATTTTACATCTGTACCCTTTACGCTTCCCTGCGGGGTTCCTCATTAAGTCCAACTCTGTTTCCTGCCTACATCACACAATTGATTTATCATATTCAATCCTGTGGGTTCTCTGTATTTTCCTATGCCGATGATACCCAATTAGTGGTATCTATCTCTTCAGACCCAAAAAAAGTGCTTCCGAGTTCAACACATGTATGAGTAGCATTGGATGCAGATGAACTGTTGGAAGCTCAACTCAGAAAAAGTGCTGGAGGCAAGAAATGTGGATGTCATTTCATTTTTGACAACAAATTATCCTTCACAGAACATTCAAGGCAGGTTACATCTTGCTGCTTTCTTATGTTTAGAATTCTAAAGACGATATTGCTTGTTCTTCCATTAGAGCTAATGAAAACAGTTATCTTGGCTCTGGTAATTTATCGAGTCGATAGACTATTGTAATGTGATATATGTAGGCTCTCAAATACGCCTTCTTTACAAATTGCAGACACTTCAAAGTGCGGCTGCCAGAGTGCTGAGGGATCTTCCAAAATTCTTTTCAGCCTCTGAAGCCATCAAAGAACTGCATTGGATCCCTATTAATCCATAAACACAGATTAAAGGTCTAGGACCGCTAAGAAAGTATTGACCCTAGAATAGAAACATCACATCCGGGAAGAAGGCATTTTTCTTACTCCACCTCTAAATGGTAGAACTCTCTGCCCAATCATCAAAGAGCTCATCCCTATCTTTTGAAGTTTAGGAAGGATTTGAAAACCTGGCTTTTTAGCTCTCTGGTCTAAATCTCCTTTATTTCCTAAGGATCTTTATCTTTTTTAGGTCCGGTTCCCAGGATTAGTTACTTATCCCCACTTTCGCACAATTTCCTTTTTGGTTCAATTGACACGAACGCCAAGGCGTCGTATGGTATTCGCGTGCTTTGTGAACTCATTAACATTAATCTGCACAAGACGTGAAACAAGTCAGATTTTATCGACTTTTTTTTAAGTTGTCACTTTCAGTCCCTTCTGGATCTCAATTGAATCTCAATTGTGGATTGTGGATTTTGGAACACCGTTTTGTAACACAAATATCTGAAATACTATTGAATGCATTTACACCAAACCACAAATAAGACCTGGTAATTCAAATAGATCTGGTTTTCGTAAGACGGTGCAGTGGTTATTTATTGTCAAGCACATGCCATAACACTAAAATGAAGTGTAAAAAAAGAACAAAATGAAAAATTCATAGACAGCAATGGCCCCAACCCCAATAAAGAGATTTAATACTAAAATGAAAAATGCTACCACAACCTGTTGCCAAATACTGGCACTAACATTTTAAATTTAGCAAAAGTTAACCATCACATGTAGTTTATACTTTTTCAGTTTTAGTGCACCTCACAGGAAAGTATGATTCTTATTAAAGCAACAACATGGTGCTATTGGCTTTAAATTACTGTAACCTGAAGATGGAGTTTAAACACAGGAGTGACTACACAACATTAAATAGGAAAAAGAAAGGAAGGAAAACACCTTGGCAAAGGAAAGTACTGGTGCCAGCCCTGGTCTTAAAATGCTGTCCTTTTTAGGGGGATTTGCACATGTGATCAAGAAAAATGTTGTCACTCATAGTGCTTAAAATACGATGGCAAAGAAGCATGACACGTTGCCAATTACTGTAGGGGGCGGAAGTGAAATGTGAGTGACATTTGGAGAGACCAATGGATCGTGAGGGCTGATACATTGGTGTATTTTTTTTATTCATAAATGGAGATGACGATGAAGCTACAGCTGTTTCTAGGTCACACCTAAAAAGTACTTACTCTGATTAAAGTTGTCTCTTTATAACAAAATTGGTCTAATTCTATTAACATTTTGTGTAGTAGCAAAGAGCACATATTTCTATGGGTCTCAAAATGGAAATCACTGCAATTAGATCATTCTAAGAAACTTTGTGCTCATTGAGGGTCCAATTATGAGTGGTCCTTTAACCCAGATGCCTTCGGTAACAGGAGTTAGGGGTCACATCAAGATTACAGGTAATGCAGTGGATCACTGGAACACCGCAGCTCGCAAGTTTTTACCTGGACATTTCATCTGCTGAATGCAAATGGAATGTCTGGGTGACAAAATGCCTGCAAATGTGGAATTACATATGGGGATCAGTGCAGAACACTGATCTCTGCATATTAGTCCCAAGTTTTCAGGGGAAACCTTGTTATAGCATGCTATGCTCGGATTCTCATGGTATCAGTGGTTCTACAGTAGGAATACCTATGCAGTGTACCTGCTTTACCCATAATAGACCACTAATTCTATGCATGTTGGTTTGAAACATGTTGCTTGATGGTACTGCAAGAAGAGCAGTTTCTGCAAACGTCCCTAGTCATTGGTCCATGTGTGAATCCTAGACCCAGCAGTTAGCTTGTTCCGCAATATAGCTTTCAATTAATTCTTTTCTTTTATTAATGTATTCTTCTCTGGGGAAATGTTACACAAATATCATTTTAAAAGAGTAAACTCGAACAAGTACGATGTTTAATTTTCGATTGGTCATTTCTTAAAAGAGCATCCTGCTTTAAAAAAACTTTGCATATGCAAAACTACTCAAATAAAAAATAATTTATTGAAATAAAAAACGAGAATGAAAAAGAATTGATAGATTTTAATTTCAGACTATAAGGTATTTCTGCCCATTTTAATTACTGCTGCCTTTAAACTAAACCTTTCTTCATCTATTGTCCTTTCCAAATTCCTATTTCTGGAGTTTTTTTTACAAGCTTTGCAACATGGCATTTCATTACCCATTAAGCCCCGGAATAAAGACCAAAGCCCTGTGTTCTCCCTTTCTTGCTCTTACAAAGAACTCCTGTGTGAGCCAAGTGGCCCTTTAATGCGGCTTTGCTTCCTCAATCGCGCTTGACTTTCGGAAAGCAGTTTTTATTAAGTGACTCAATACCTTTGCCTGCTACCAGCATCCTTGCAAATTCTTTCATTGTGTCACACTAGAATCCGAGTAAGCTGCACCATCACCTGTGGCTTGTTAACACGAATTTTCGATAGTACACTCTGAAAATAGGAAGCCAGGAAGGAGTGTAAGAGGCTCCCAAGACAGCGGTGTGGTGTACCCCAACGTAAAGGAAAAGCAGATGAGGAAAATAAATTATGCTGATTTAATAATTTTCCTTTAATTATTCAATTCAATTCAATTAAAATCTATGAGGAATATTCTCAAGAATGTATCGCCAAGTTAACAGCACTTTATCGCAGCCAAAGTCGTGATAAATGTATTGCCCCAATCACAAGCTGGTGCTAACAGCCCATATCACCAGTTTACCTGCGTTAGTAGCCGCAAAAAACATCACCACAAATGACCCCCGCAACTATCGCTAATGAGATGCAGAGTAGGCCCTCCCGTGCAAAAAGCCGCGACAATACCACTCCGCAACATTCCCAATGACCAGCCAGATCGACGATGAGAACCCAAAACAGTCGATAAGGCACGTTAGCAGCAGGAAATTAACACCTGCTCTGACCTGGTGTAAAGTCGGACGACAGCCTCCACCAGAAAAGGGAGCCCAGTCCAGAGCCAATCCTGAAGGGCAACAGATGCCATGGAGCCACTGACCATGCAGCTGGGAGCCCCAACAGGGCAACAACACCCACCACCACCACCCCCAGAATCCCCATTCACACCTCCCCCCCCCTCCCACAGGCTCCCCCTCTCCCCCGGGCAAAGACATGTCACATCAACTTCACGAAATCATTTACAAAATAATTTGCCTGATGTCGCACAATCACAACAGGCAACATGCATGTGTTGTCACAAAAATGAGCATCACACATTCACCTTTTAATTACCAAAAAAACATTTTATTATAAAAACCCTCAAAACAACGATTTTGAAGACTCATGGCGGGTCTTCTCTGGACAATCTGAAGGTCACTGCCTGCAAGACAAAATTCCAGATAAGAAAGTGTGTCATGCGCACATCAAAGGACAGAGAGAGAGAGCGAAAGAGGGTGAGAGATACGGAGAGAGAGAAAGAGAGGGAGAGAGAGAGAGGGAGAGAGAGGGAGAGAGAGAGAGACGGAAAGAGAGGGGGAGAGAGAGAGGGAAAGACGGAAAGAGAAGGAGAGAGAGAGAGACGGAAAGAGAGGGAGAGAGAGAAAGGCGGAAAGAGACGGCGAGAGAGAGAGACAGAATCAGAGGGAGAGAGAGAACGACGGAAAGAGAGGGAGAGAGAGACAGATAGAAAGAGAGGATGAGAGAGAAAGACAGAAAGAGAGGGGGAGAGAGAGAGAGCGATGGAAAGAGAGGGAGAGAGAGAGAGAGATGGAAAGAGAGGGAAAGAGAGAAAGACCGAAAGAGAGGGAGACAGAGAAAGACGAACGGAGAGGGAGAGAAAAACAGACGGAAGGAAAGGGAAAGAGAAAAAGACGGAAAGAGAGGGAGAGAGAGACACAGTGAAAAGAAGAGACGGATAGGGAGAGAGAGTGCCGACACTGTGCACCCAGGCCTCACTGCTCACCTGCCGGCACTGGTGTGTCTCCAACCATGTTCTGGTATGCACTGCAGCCCGCTAGGTCCCTCATCCGAAACAGATCCCTCATCTGAAACAGAGTGCAGATACATGAATGGTAAAGTACATACAATTGCACACGCAATCATCGCCTGTCCGTCCCTGCGTACCGAGGCAGCTGCACCCCAGGCCCTCCCGCCACCCAGCACTGCATGTCTGTCCCTGCGTATACATGCAGCTGCACCCACTCCTGAAGCCCAGCGGTGCATGCCCACACCTGCGCACCCAGGCAGCTGCACCCCAGCACCTCCCGCTGCCCAGCGGTGCATGCCTGTCCCTGCGCACCCGGGCAGCTGCACCCCAGCCCCTCCCGCCACCCAGCGGTGCATGCCTGCCCCAACACACCCAAGCAGCTGCACCCCAGCTCCTCCCGCCGCCCAGCGGTGCATGCCCGCCCCCGCCCACCCAGGCCGCACTGCTCACCTTCTGCCATCGGCGTGTCTCCAAGAGGGCCCACCACGTGCCGGTGCAAGTCCCAAGCCCGGGGCCCACGAACATTGTACGGGCCACCAGGTCACACACTTGATTCTGGGTCTTGATTTCGCTATGGCAGAGGACATATCAGTGCACACAGCATCATCGCAGGCTGCACACCCGCTTAGCCCTTGAGGTGCCACTAACTCTGTGACCAGCAAGCCAACGGCAAGTGGTAGTAGGCCAACACTGCCCGCTGGCTCAGGCCTACACTGCGGTCCAGCAGGGCTCACAACAATCAACACCAGTCAGGGTCGCCAGGACGGTGTCGATGGTTGTGGCTGTTCCACTCCAAGGCTAACCTGTATGTTTCACGTGTAATCTGATGCTATCTGTTGTCTGGAGGTGCATGTTGCAGCATCTCTATGTGGTTGTCACCATATTTATGCCTGTAATCTATTTGTGGATGGGACCTTCCAAGATTCGCATACAAGCGAAACTCCAATCTAAAAGACCGCCTTGTCAATACCCGTCCCAGACCACCATCCCCACCTGCCACCAACACCCTCCGCAACATATGGGGCCTCCCCAATGTCAGCGGGCACTATCCGTGCAATGACTGCAGCGTGTGCCACCTCACCTCCCACACCAAAACCTTGGATTTGGAACCAAACAAGATGTGGACCCAACGTAGCCACACTAACTGCAACTCCCGCAATATCATCTACTTAATTACATGTAGATGTGGACTCCGATACATTGGGATGACCACACGGAAAATAAAAACCCGCATAACCGAACACCGCAGTACCATCAGATGCAAAAAGAACATAAGCAAGATGACCAACCATTTCATCACCGAAGGCCACACACCAAATGACCTATCATGGACGGTGATAGAGCAGATCACCTCAGGCGCTATGGACAATGACCAAAAACTACTGCAGGCTGAACAACGGTGGATCTACCGCCTTTCCACATCCACCCAGGGATTGAATGATGCCATCCCGTGGAATTCTTTGACCCGTCAGTGATCACACTACCCCCATCATCAAACTACATATGGTTGGGCGCAGTATCACTGAAACGACTACGTCCTCTAAGCAGTCTTTCTCCTGAAAATTGCTAAAGATTGTCCCCCATTTATTCACAATACACTTGTCTAAATGTTTCTATATGCCCGACGTCCATGAAATGGACGAAACGAAATTATTTATATGCCCCAGGTCCACTCAATGGACCAGAACAAATGTGCCCGGTGAACAACACACCGCGCATGCGCGGGCGATCACCCGTCATACGCCGCACATGCGCAGACCAGCCCGGTCATAATGCGCATGCGCGTACAACTAACACTACCCTCCAGGCTGTTCCCCTGAGGAGCATGCACTTGGACCTTTCGCGCATGCGCTAACTATAGACGCGAGCGCCTGGGTGGTTCCCCAGTGGCCCATAACGATGCCTCCCAGCGCGACAGGGCGCTAGAGCGCGCGCGCACCTAAGGCGCCCATACTTACTCCAGGCAGCATGACTCAGGCCTGTGAGTCTTTTCACCATTGCCCTCCACATCACAGGTGCACTTAATTAGACCAATTAACAAGACTACTTAAGACCTGGGAAAACACTCATTCCCCACCGGTATGCGAAGGAGGCACTACAGGTCCAGAGCAGGCTCAACCCAGAAGTACTGTGAGTATGAGAAACCACCATCACGACTCCTGGTAAGCGCTATTTTCTTTCCTAACAGGTCTCCCTAATCAGTATGGTAAATGTTTGTCCCCCCAGGGTCAAGCCTTTGCCACCTCCCAACCTTGAGGTCAGACTGAGCAAATAACTTGCGTAAGAATCCCTCCTTGCGCCGCATTTTCACTAATGCACCCTGTTTTACTCCGTCTCTTAAATCACCTCACTCCCGAGTTATCAGTGCGATTCCCACTGTGATGGTACCACCAATACCATCACACCATAGCCGCCTATAGCCCACCAGCACTCGCTATAGTGACGGCATCAGATGTGCGTAAAACTGTACATCCTAATGACTCTACCTTCTCCCTGTGTGTTTTGTTTTGTCCTTCCATGTTATGTGTACAGGTGGTCTTGAGAAGGGAATCCCCCTCTCACACGTAGATACACTTTAGGGCGTGTAGACACATAGTCTCCTCTACACCCCCACTAGGTAATTTGCACTCACTTATTTTAGGTCCTGAAGAAAGCCAGTCTAGTCATAAGGCACTGGCTGAAACATGTTGACCCATTGGATGTGAGAGGTCGTAACTCGCCCCTTACATCCCCTTGCCTTATTTTTAACCGCTGACGGAGGCCCAGGTATTAAAGTCTAATTTTACCTTCGGGTACTGGGACCACCGTTCAGCCGTTTTAACATCACTTCCTTAACTATCTTCACCGCACACTCAGTAAAATACCAGCTCCGCTGTAGTCAGGCGTTGAAGCACACCCGGGGCACGCTAGGTGCCACTGGGTGGGCCCGATGATGAAGCATGCCACCAACTAGGTTGGTGGGTGAGGGCTTTTTGAACACACCTGCTGGGTGTTCACACTCCGTGACAAAACATATCAGAGTCTTCCCCCTCCCCTAAAGTAACTTGAGCTAGTCTCTTTTTGATTTAATCATGTAATCTATTTGTGCCTGTGATCTGTGATTTGGCTGCACATCCGCTCAGCACTTAAGGTGCTCCTACCTCAGTGCACCGAAAGCCACCGTCCCGTGGCGCAGTGTATCCATTGCCACCAAGGCTATGCCCTGCAAGTCATGGACCCTCTATGATTGGGAATCATGGTGCGGATTCTATCATGTCACTGGGGAATGTGATGTTGCACGGCCCTAGGCCCTCATGCATAAATGAGAACCACACGGATACACCCAGAGAGACAGTGCAAATGGCATCGAGCAAGTGAGCCTGGCCCTTTTTATTGCCACGGTCACATGTCCTGTGAAGTGTGTGCTGGATGGGTGTGGTGTGGGTGTAAACCAGCCATGAGGGAGTAGCTGTGGCATGCTGACAACTAGACCTGTGATCTGCAGATCAATACAAGGTAGACCTGGGACATGTTGCGTTGCCCCCCCTGTGACTGTAAGTGGAGTGGGTTGGCCTTGCGGATGCCAGTCCAGCGTAAGGGTTTGAACAATGACCCCGGGGATCTGGGCGTGGTTCCCTACTGGACTGGGCAAGGAAGTAACTAATGTGTGTGTCCCTGTTGTTGTGTTGGTGCCACCCGGACCGCAATCGGTAATGTGTCACCCTGAGACCCAAGTCCAACGTCATGAGCAACATGGACGTAAGGGGGAATCAATGAGCCTACATTCATCGATACTTCCACACTTGAAAGATCATAGACATGAGACATATGTGTGATTATGAATGTTTATTGCACATTCATTGGAGTGTTGCAGCTGGAGCAGTACAGGGCCATGCTAACCCCACTTTAAGAAGTTGGCCCTTGGAGGGCCAGCCAGAGTCCTTCAGGGAATGACAAGTCCAAAGATGAGGAAGAGTTCAGTCCGCAGTCTGATTGCTGTGTCATTGGCGATCAAACAGAATATGACAGTCCCTTTCGAGGTCCAAGGTGAGTGTCACAGAGTGTATCAGGGGACAGAGGAAGGTGATTATGCAGAGGGCAGAACCAAGCAGAAACAGCCCTATGGCGGAGATGAATGCTACTGTGTCCTTCTTACCACAAAGCCAGATTCACCAGCATCTTCGTGTGGGTGGAGGTGTTCTGTCTCCAGCACTGTGTGGCAGTGACACATCAGAGGCTGGAGGTGGAATGTCTGCAGCATTGTGTCCCTTCATGAGGTGGAGGGTTGGATGTAGTGGTAGCAGCAGCATGGATCAGCGCAATGCCATGAGGATGGTCCTTAAGTCATTGAGGAACCCAGCTACCTTGCGCAGGTGTGCAGCCATGGCAGCCGCTCTTCCCGCCTTTGTCCGCTCCATGGCCTCCATGAACCTCCGCATGTATCCCAACTCTTGTGTGACATCTCTAGTGCCACTCTGACTGGACAGTTGTTCTAGTCTCTGAGTCAGGGCTCCAGCGATGTCAGCCCTGGTCCGTTGGAGAGCATTGAGCGGACTGTGGTAGTCTGTTAGGGACCGTGAGTGGTCCCTGATGGGACTTAGACACTCACGTATGGCATCTAGTTTGGCTGCCATGCGGTCGAACCCCACCTGCACCTGTTCAGCCAGATTCTCCTGGCACCCCAACACACCGCGTTGGGAGGCCATGTGTTCTTCGATGGGGGTCCTGGAAGGCAGCAGCGGTGGTGGGTGCTGCCTGCTGCGTGGTCTGTGCAGGGGGCGGGGTCTCCTCATGGCAAGTGGAAAGTCAAGCCTAAAGTGAAACAGTTTATGAAGTAGCTCCTCTATGGTGCCATATATAAAATAGGATATAGTATTTGCCCAGTGGAAATGGCAGGAGATGTTCACATCGAGCAAAGCTCAGCTTTAAGTGGACCGGTTTCGCTTGAAATGTAAACCCTTTTGTGATCCAAAACCTTCCATGTAAAAACAAAACCCACATTGAACAATATATGACATTTCTTGATTTGGATACACTCATGCTATTTTTTAATTTAACTGGTTTGTCCTTTACCGTTTTCATTCATTCATTGATTATTTTAGTCGAGAAAAAGAGAAACCGAATGCAACATCAGCAGCTATCCTTTCGTTGCTAAATGACAACGATTTACAATTATGCCTGCCCTGCACTCACACCCTGGGAATTTCAGATGTGTTCGCCCTGCTCCTGGAGGTGTGGTGCGGAGACTCTTCAGGAGCTGTTGGAGGGGGTCAGAGTCGAAGCTGTGGTGGTCCTCTTCGTCATCAGAGAAGAAAGGTTTGGGCTGCTCTGAAGGAGGTGTTGGATTTCCCTCTGCAATGTGATGGGGAGATGCAGTTTAACATTGTGTTCACATGTATGTACATGTTTACATACAGACTGCATGACAGTGTGCATTGTGACTGTTTGGGGGGAGCTGCCTATTGGATGCGGGACAGTGGACATTTCGACAACATCACGGATGTGTGTTAGTACTTGTATATTATCAACTCACATTTCCCAGCAATGCCAAATGTGATTGGCCAGTTTCTACACACATGCGGCACCAGTTGTGTCCTGTGTTCTGTTGTGGACGTGTTGCGGTTTGTACCACATCGTTGTCAATGTTGATGTGCTCTGCATGTTAAGTGTTTGTGCTGCATTTTGGGGAAGTCGCCCCTGCTACTCTGATGTCACGGCCCCTTTTTCTCTTACATGCGGTGTGCCTTTGACTTCTGTGCTTATAAGGTGCTGTGATGTTGCATATTTGGGTACATTGGTCTCTTGGTGGGAGTTGGGGGTCTGGTGCATGGTTTGTCTGCAGATATGCTGTACTTAATTGTGCATTTGTGCCATTGTGCCCATCTCCTCCGCCCTCATTACTCACCCTGGTGCTGTTGTGTCCGGTCATGATGAGCAGTGTCCGGTACCCCAACTCCTGCCACCATCTCCCCACTGATGACTGTGGACACCATTTCCTCCATCTTGTCCAGCTCCTCCTGAGGCGTAGGACTCCCACCTCCAGTCTGCATTGCTGCCTTCCGGTTGTTTGCGAGTTTCTGCTTGGTTTTGCGCTTGACATCATTGCAGTGCCTTTTGACCTCTTCCATTGTCCTCTCCAGCACTCCGACTGCATTCACCTTGTCCACGATGGACTGCCATATTCCATTTTGTGTTGCCAATGACACAGTGGAGATGATGAACAGTAGTTGATGGTGTTCTACCACCTCTGTTATCAGGATCCTGTTTTCCAGCGGACTGAACCACTTCTCTACTCTTCTTCTCTTTGCCCTTTCCTGACCCGAGGTCCCAGGCTGTTCCTCCGGGGGTCTTGTGGGGTTCTGGTTGTCCTCTGTACTTGCTCCGCAAACCTCCATTGTGCTTCTCTGGTGTTTGACATTTGTTTCTATGTTATTTTTTGTACTTTTATGGTGATATTTCCTGCCTGGCGTGTGTGAATTGCAGGCCTGTTGCTGGATTTTGCTGATCATTGTATAGCGACAGGCCTCATCGCAACTTTTTTTGCGTTCGTGTTTCGCATTTTTGAGGCATTGCATTAACTTTATTGCCGTTATCGTAGGCCTATCACATGGTACCGCCATGCTGCGAATACTAAGTTAACACAGCATTATTTTCCTGCAATAGACTGCGATGTGAAGAGTTGCATTGAGCAAATTTTGCAGTGATTATCCCACGTTCTTGAGAATATCCCATAATTTATTTGTAACCATACTAGTATGAATTGTCATGCATTTGCAACCATGTCAACTTCTAGCCCCTAAAGCATTTATAAAACCAGAAAAGCACATTGTTAACAACCACACATATTAATCCTAGTTGAAGAGTTGTAGAATTACCACAAAATACTCCATGGCTTGATTTGCCAATGAGGCTTAGACATTTTGATGGGATCGGATGGAATGTGCATTTATTCTACTGTGAGCCCCAACACAAGCAGAAGCAAAGTGCATGCTGGGTTCCTACTTGTACACACAGTGCTTTCTAGATCCTCTACAAAGACCGAGAACCTCATTTAGAGTTCCGCAACCGGGCTACCAAGTGGGTGGGGTGCTTGAGGCACGGGGCTCGCGGTTCGATCGCCGGCGGCAGCTCAGTTCACCATCATCTGACTCTAGGCAAAAGCTCACTTAATCTGCCTAATGGCCTCAAAGCCTGGATACCCTTAGGAGTGATAAGTCATGCTTTACAAATCTGGAATTTGTTTACTAGAGAACAGCCTGCTCACTAGATTTGGAGGTTGAAGCCCTCACGTTGACAGGGCAAGAGCATCCAGTGAAATAGTAAAAAGCTGTCCCCATCCAGCAGCCCCACCCCCAGGCCCCCACCCCCGACAATGTCACCATGCTTTGGTTGCAAAAAATGGGAGCTTCCTCCCATAACTGGGAAATTGGCCACAACACATGTGGGACATTGTTTACTCCATATGACTGCTATGTATGGCGGTCCCAGGCAGGAACAAACATGGTGGACCTGGCGTTGGAAAACCTGCCCTAAATAGGACGGACCTTAAGACATCATGCGTGTTGTCGAATGCTGGGAGTTGTCTATAGTGCTTCCGACAGTAGTTCTTTGGGTATGCGTGTTCTAGTTTAATGGTTACAGTCGCAGAGGTATAGATCACATCTCCCAGCTGCCAGAATAGTCTGCCAAATGACCAGCAGTGTTGAGCTGAATGTGCTCACAATGTTGGCTAGTGCCGCATTTGTTCACAGTGCCCTTGCCTGCCAGGACGAACACATCTGAAATTCCCAGGGTGTGAGTGCAGGGCAGGCATAATTGTAAATCGTTGTCATTTAGCAACGAAAGGATAGCTGCTGATGTTGCATTCGGTTTCTCTTTTTCTCGACTAAAATAATCAATGAATGAATGAAAACGGTAAAGGACAAACCAGTTAAATTAAAAAATAGCATGAGTGTATCCAAATCAAGAAATGTCATATATTGTTCAATGTGGGTTTTGTTTTTACATGGAAGGTTTTGGATCACAAAAGGGTTTACATTTCAAGCGAAACCGGTCCACTTAAAGCTGAGCTTTGCTCGATGTGAACATCTCCTGCCATTTCCACTGGGCAAATACTATATCCTATTTTATATATGGCACCATAGAGGAGCTACTTCATAAACTGTTTCACTTTAGGCTTGACTTTCCACGATGAAGCTTCCACCATTCCCACTGTGAAAACTTTACCAGACAGGAAACAAGCATTGGCAACGCCAAAAGGTTTCACCTATGTGAGATGGATGTATGACGTTACAACGCATACTTTTACAACGCCTACCTTTACATCGCAAGTTTTACAACGCATACCTTTACAATGCATAGTGCTTTTAGGCGCTGGATAGTGAATAGTTTAATTTACTATTCCAACTCCAGTCCCCATGGATAGTAGGGAAGGTGTTGGATAGTACATTAAACCTATTCCCTATCCTAGAGAGCCCCCCAGCGCTATGCGTTGCAATAGTTTGCATTGTAAAAGTTGCGTCGTAAAGGCACTGCGTGGTAAAAGTTGCGTTGTAAAGGATGTTTACCATGTGAGATCAATTGGCTTTGTCAATGTTTGTTTATAGGTTTCACAGCAAATCCACAGTAATATGAAGAAGAAAAAGTGTAGGCTTCCGCGCTCAACCCCCCAACCCCCAGGCGCCCCAGGTCCCCTCAAATCAATTTCATGGGGGGGACATGTGGCCCCCCTCTGTGTGAATCTTTGAGGCCCTGGGGAAAACATCCCCCGAGTGGTATGCAACATAAAGGAGGGGCATATGGCCCCCCTCCCCGAGCCACTATGGAGCCTTGGGGACCCTATTCCCCCGAGATCAGTTAGTTTTTGGTGAGAGGGGCATGGGGCTGCTCTCTCCAAGCCATACACTGGTCTGGGGACCCCACCCTCAGAGCCTAGTCCAGCAGGTCCCAGGAACCCCAGCCTCTGGGAGACTGTGGTTCTCTGCTCGCTCTCTCCCAGGCAGAACTATACTCCAACCCCTGTGGGAGCAACGAAAAATGCTACTCCTGCCAGGCCGGGAGCAAACTCATGCAGCTGGATCTTGCGAGCACCCACTATGTTGCTGCCTGGGGAGCTGGATGACAATGAGAGCCCTGTGGCTCCCCTCACAGCTGGCACAGATCTGGCTTGTGGGTGTCCTGGGTGGGTACTGGGACACTCACCATAAATGCAACAAGTGTCCGTCTCCCATCAAGTGAGTCATGAGGGCCTTGGAGCTCCCTCCGCAGCTCCTAACAAAATTGGGCATGTGGGTGCACTTGGTGGGCACCGGGTCATAAACCAAAATTCAAAAAGTGGCCAGCTCCCATCAGGGGAGCTGGCAGGGACCGCGGGGAGAGCCCCAGTAAAAGAGACATTGTGGGTGCACCGGGGCACCCACCAACAAAGTATGAAGCGGCACCCACAAAAGGAGCTAGCTGGGGGAGTGGGTGACATGGGGCTCTCCTGCAGCCCCCAATGTTATTGTGCCTGTGGGTGCCCCAGGTGGCAAACCCCAAAACATCTCTCTATATATATATATATATATATATATATATATATATAATTTTTTTAATATATAATAAAGGAGCGACAGGAGACACTTATTTATTATTCACTGCTCTGGAAATGAGCACCCCATAATGCTTTTTGTTAAATAATATATTTTCTTGCTGGTCGTGCCTCTAGAATGGGTAGGGCCCCACTAATCTTTTTTTTTAATGTTGTTTATGGCTGCTGGGAGTGAAGCAGCCCTGTAGCAACATAAAATAAAAAAGTAAATCTCCAGGGTCATTGAATTCATGGCCCCAGGATAGCCATATTTTTTGAAGCACTCCGAGCTGGAGCAGTTTATCAGCAGGAAGGCAGGACCCCTTGGGGGTTGGTTCCATGGTTGCACTTTGTGGCTAGAAACAAAAGTTAAAACAAGCATTGGTAAAGGCATTAGGTTTTGCCTATGTGAATAAAAATTGGCTCCTTGTTGTAAGTTGCAGCTTGCTGAATAGATGTACAATATAAGTTACAATAAGTCTGTTAAAGTGGTATGGCTCGTTTATGTACAAAAAGGTAATATATTGTGCTTTTACCAGTGGTATAGTGCGGGCAAGTAATAGCAAAATTCTGATAAATGAAATGAAAGAGGGAAATAATAGTGGAAGGGCCAGTATACCTGTGGCTGGATATCCAGACACTAAAATTGAAAGAACTTTGATAGCAAGGGGCTGCTGATTAGATTTCCTGAAGCACTGTTTAAGTGAGGGGTGGAACTGCAGATTCTGTTGTGCAAGGTGAAAGAGAATATTTAGATGAAGGCCAGACTTTTATCTTATTTGATTAAACTTTCATTTGGGCTGATGACAGAAGTGCAGACACCTCACACCTCTTTATGCTTCTGTTGTGGGTGCTCCAGTATGGAGACTAACCTACTGTGAGGGACATCACTACACAAAGGATGTGTCTGGAAAAGGGCATTTGGACAGATAACTAACCCAAACTGGTCCATGTACAATTTAGAAACATTTATCACAGATATGATTCCATTAGATTCCATTCCTCACACTCTCTCCAGCCCAACACAGATATTTCAAACTGTGCAGGTTGAAAGCACCCATGGGAAACCCCTCTGGTAATATGCCAGATTCTCTCCACAAGTACAGAATGGAACATTGAGCAAATGCTGATCGATTGTGGATAGGCCGCTGTGACTTCAGTACCTAAATAATCCTCTCCCTAGTACTGGAGCACAACCATATGCCCCTTCGGAAAGCCAGCACTGCTACAAAAACTAAACACCAGCAGCAAAGACAATAGAGCCTCTACAATAGCTGTTTAACAGGCAAATAAGCACAGATGCACCAGTGCCGGGCTCAATATGCAGGAAACATGTACCACAAAAATTGACCCGCACCAAGGTTTGTGTACAAGTACTGAATTGTCAAAGTTCTATAATTCACAAGTATTGTCGATGTTCAGAAGAAAACTTCCCACACATAAGAATCTCAAAAGAACTCAAACTTTCTTTATTCAATGTTTCAATTAAAATAACAGAATTGCTTGTTGCCAACGCGTTTCGTCACATCCGTGACTTCTTCAGGGCTCAATTGGTAATTTTCTGAAAACAATTGCGACAGCCACCATATAGTCTCTATGTTATCACAGTCAGATATTCTCAAAATAATATGCTCGGCGTGTCCCTTCTATCCACTCAGTACAGCACAGGGAAGGTACCTCCTGTTCAATCGTAGGGCTTTAGTCAATTATTTTGTAGTGGCCAGCGCTCATCTATGTAGAGATGATTCCCAAAGCATCCCGGTCTGTATATTGGTCGATATGCAGGAAACATGTAGGGGCTTATTTACAAGCCCCTACGCTCCCACTGTGTCATTTTTTCCCATATTAAAAGTGATGCACTGGAGGCACAAGGGCCTTGTAAATAAGCCCCGTAGAGTGCCTAGTGAAAGGGAACGACCATAAACTGCTATTCACTAGTTTTATTACTTTTAGAGCCTCAAGAAAATGGAGAAGCACAAGATCATACTTTCCATGCATGGTAGTTACTGTGAAGTGCAGATACACACTCACTCAGCATAATGGTCTAGTGATGGTACTCTCCCTTACACATTAAGTGCTGGTAGTTCATACCAGTTCTCCTAAAAGCAGTTTTTGGTTTTATACAAGCAGCTAGACCCACACTGTTTAGGTCCTCTTATGCTACAAACACATTTTAAGGGTGCTCATATGCTTAAAGAAAAATGTAGTCACTTTTGTGTCCAAGTGCAGTGGCATCAATTCCAACTATCCCCTCACCACTTCAGTCCCAGTCCTACTACTTTGGTTACCCGGCGACAGGTGCAGCCCTGCCAAGTTTCTCAGGTCCACGCGTGATGTGCTGCTCCAGTCAAGGTGCTTTCTTTGGATTCTGGGACTTGTAGTCGTGTTTATTTCACATAAACAGGACTACAAGTCCCATAATTAAACATTTTAGTAACTGAACTGGAGCAGTATCTCGCGTGGAGCTGAGAAACTTGGCAGCTATGCATGTGCACAATATCTACCTTGCAATTCTGTTTAAACATATGTGTATTCGTAAAGTGCATGTTACCCCAAGGGTGCCTTGGCAATGAATAACAGATATTTATTGTTACACAACTCAATGGTACTCATTGTATCAACCTAGAAAGGATGAAAGGCTGAGTGGACCCACTGGTATTTGAACCTGTGACCATGAGATTGAACACATTCACCTACAGTGGATGCATTAGCCCGCTAAGCCACCAGACCCAGCTAAGCCACCAGACACGGCTATCTACAAACTACTTCACATTCTGTAGGAGGGGTGCAGTTTAAATGTGCATTGACAGTGCCCTCAAAAACAGACTGCACAGTACAGAGCTCTCAATTCCCCCAGGGCCATCGCGCAAGCTCATCCAATCCAGAGTTTTGCCTTTCATTGTGCTGTGATTTGTAGTCCTGTTTATCTTCTTATAAAAATCTGAATTACAAGGTGCAGAATGTAAACGTTAAGGAACTTTACGAGCCAATAACACCTAGAAATTGGAATTTTGAGATCCCTGAGAATATAGCATCTAAGAAGACAAATTGATTGACCTTCCTACAGCTAGCACGTGCCTGTGTCATGCTACAGCAACTGACCTGTAAAGTATTGCCGCAGTCCTGGATCGCCATTTGGAAGGTGACCGTGTTATCCCCGCTGATGTACTAAACCCTGGCTCTCGATGGCCCCAGCATGCATTATGGGTGTGATTTATAAAGAGGTGACTGCTTCAGCGCACATTTCATGCATACCACAATCGAGGTACGCAATCCGCTGCCTATGCGTATCACCAATACCGCGTGCATTGAAACCATGCGACTACTTAAAGCAGTGGTGCTGGACAATTTTGAGAATGGGTGTACTACCCTTAATGTTACATTACTGAAGTCATAGTGATTGTGAAATATCAAAGCATCACGCAAAAAACAAGTGTAGCAAATGAGCAACGTCCATTTAGCATGAGAGTGGTAAGGGTGTAGTACGTAGCTCCTGGTGCATTTTGAAGTACGCTGTTGCAAATATATTACTAAAGCATGGTGTGGTAGCACACTCTCATTTACAGACAGCACATTTTATATTGAATTTGCCTCTAAGGGCCAGATGTAGGTAATTCTATTTTACTGACTCATAAATACCGAATTTTACCGATTCGGTATTTATGAATCGGTAAAATAGAAGGAGGGAGATTTAGGTACATTCGGTAATTGAATTAACGAATCTGTAAAAATCGGTATTTACCGAATCGGTAAATACCGATTTGGTAATTCCCATTGATTCCTATGGGCATTGAAGCCCATAGGAATCAATGGGCATTACCGAATCGGTATTTACCGATTCGGTAAATACCGATTCCAGCAAGGGTGCAGAGGGTGTCACTTTGACACCCTCTAGCACCCCAAATACAGGCATGTGTGCCATGTGGCACACAGACATGCCCTAAGGGCATGTCTGTCTGTCACATGGCATAGGTGTGCATGCACACATGTGCATGCACACCTGGATTCGGTATTTTACCACCCAATTGGATTGGGTGGTAAAATACCGAATCTGGAAGGCCTTTGGGACTCAGAAGAGTCCCACCTACATCTCGAAGTTACCGAATCGGTAGAAATACCGATTCTGTATTTTACCGATTCGGTAAATTTGCCGAATCGGTAAAATTGGCCCCCTACATCCCAAATACCCATTTACCGGTCGGTAACGGCCGAAATCGGCCGTTACCGGTCGGTAAATGGCCACCTACATCTGGCCCTATGTTTGTACGGACATGCAGTTTGACTCATAAAACTATAAAGTGCACATACAATAATTTGCGGAAATCAGGTATTGAAAATATTTACCATTTGTGCACCAACAAGAAAAGTTTCTTGATTTGTTTTGATCCTATGTTTCCCATGTCCTTTTGTACATCACAATTGATACTAACAAAAAATATGTGCCTTATGCGTGCTTTCCTAATGAGTAATATATTTAGAAATATTTGTTCAGTTCATTTACAGGTATTTAAATGTTGTATGTTAGATTACATTTGACACCCTTCTGACTTTCCTTTCAAACTTCATGTACCCCAGTAAGATTGTTACATAATTAACTTAATAAAATCCTCTAACTCTGAAGTCAGAGAAAGAAAACATAATCCTCCCTGTTGAAAGAATAAGCAACAATTTATCAGAAGACAGAGCCTGACATTCGCCCTTTTTCTTTGACTGCACAAGAAATGTGACAAGATAGAAACAAAATGTAAAGACCTCTTTATTGCCCATTCACCTTCTGAACACCAGCTTCAGCATTGTTATTTTTGGGGTGCCGTAGCCCTCCCCCTGGCACCATTACTTTGAGCACCTATGATTAAAGTGAGAAAGACAGTCCCATCAGAACACAGACATAATCTAGATACAAAGACCTGGCTATGGCTGACTCCTAGCAGTAGCTCTCACCATCCCTGGAAGCAGGAGACATTTTTACAAGCCCCTTTCACCACCGGAGCATCACTTTTTTGAGACTTCGGCTTAGCATCATTTCCTATATTTACAAGATGGTGCTAAGCCACTTAACGTGGCTAAACATCGCCTTGTGAATATGCCCCTTTCCGCCACAGTCCTCTGCAATGAGTGTTGCTTTGGGCATTCCACTGCAACACCCATTGCTTTTTTACGCTGTCCCAGATTTACAAGGCTGAAGCAGCACTAAAAACAGCGCCATTCTAACACCATGGATTGCCAGGCGTTAGAATGGTGATATGAGGAGATATCATTAATTTCTCCTTGTTTTTTTCTCTTTCCAAGTGTGCTGCATTCTGCAGCACACATAGGAAGAGCAAATTGCCATGAATGATTGTTTATGTGCAGGAGGGTGTCCCTTGGAACATGGCGGCAAGGTACCTGTGCTGGCACTGGGCAGCTTTTTTTGCTCCAGCACTAGGTGAAACACAGGAGTGCGCAGTATTCTTGTGAAAATGGCGCATCCCTGCATTTAAAAAATGTCAGAGCGCGGATCTGCTGATTTTGGCACAGATCTGCGCTCGACATGTTTTGGGAAATATACCCGAGGTTTCTAAGTGCATTTTTTCCCCAGAATAACTTTGATATTATTTATATCAGTTTCTAATAAATAAACCCAACCCAAAATTTCACTCTGAAAATATACACCACATGCCAGGATTGAAAGAGAAAGTCTGTTCTTTTGTTTCTCCCAAATCCTCTGTCGTCCAAAATTGCACTTTTCCTTCTGTTTCTCTTTCAAGACTGACATGCTACAGATGGCTGAAACTTCCATATGGTTTTCCCAAATATTCTGCTAAACAGAAAATCACAATTTTGCACGTTTACCCTATTATGGCTCTGCTCGCTGAGCTTTGAATCTCTACATGTTGGGCTACATTTTCTGTAAAAGGAAACAGACTCAGAGGCATGGTGCACCTTTCTAGAAACTAGTGCCACATGTACGACCAGTTTTAGGGCTTACAAACAGGAAATAGGGCAGTTTGCAACCGCTTAATAGTTCTGTGGCATGTACAAACCGCATTTTACAAGTCAGCAATCTATTACCAACTCGCAAAATAGGGTTTGTGACTCGCTATTAGGAAGGGGTGTGCCAAGGACATTCCTTCCTCATAGCGACTCGCAGTGCCATGTACGAATGTTTTGCGGCCGAAATGCAGTCGAAAAACATTCACATTTTACTCTCAAAGGAAAGTTGGTGGTAAACCAGTCGCAAAGGGGCAGGGATTCACAAAGGACCCCTTCCCCTTTGCGAATGTGGATGCAAATATTTTTTAAGAGCGGGCAGTGGTCCCACGAACCACTGCTTGCTCTTAAAAAATTGAACTTAAACATTTCATTTTTCATTTAAAAACATATTACATTTTCATTTAAGGAAAATGGGCTGCATATTAAAAAAAACTGGTTTAAGGAAAAAGCAGTCACAGACATGGTGGTCTGCTGACCCCAGCAGGCCACCATCCCTGTCAGTGGGGTTGCAAATTGTGATCTGCCTCATGAACATTAATGAGGTAGGTCCCTTGCGACCCATTTGGGAATTGAAAACAGTGTTTCAGACACTGTTGTACATTCCATTTTGAGAGTCGCAAAAAATCGCAATTTGCAACTTGCAAAATTGATTGGTCGTACATCTGGCCCTAAATAAGGATAAAGCACCACCAGCTGCGAGCTCAGTGAGGGTTGTGACAAGAAACAGCAAAAGACATACACTCTGACTCCTTCCCTAGTCCACAGCCCCACCTGAGGTAAAAAATGACACAAACTCCCATGGATGTGCTTTTAACCGCATGCGCGCTAGCGGTTTTCCCACTGCGCGCTGCGTTTTAAAAAAAGCCGCGTTACATGACGAGCTGAGCTCGTCATGAGGGTGCGAGCGGCACAACTCATGACGAGCTCAGCTCATCATGAGCGCGGAAGGGGTTAAACTCCCTCTCCCATGGAGCGGTATGTGTGCCCAGGAACAGTCGGGCGTCTGCGGCGCTCTGGGACTCACCTTCTAAGAAGCAGACTAAGGCCAGCAGCATGCTGTCTCTCAGTGTCCTCTGTTGCTTCTCTCTGCTCCCCACCTTGCACTCTGGGACTTGCAGTTTTGCTTTTAGCTTTGTAGTTATGACCTCAAAAGCTTCAGCATAAAAAGGACTGACTGTAGTTACCACACACGACTAAATGAGCAAGAATGTGGAAAGATGTGTAGAGGGGGTGACCTGGTTGAAGGATTTTATTACTCTTTGGTGTGCAAAATAGAGATTTTGGAATCAACATGTATTCATCGGTTAGTGCACAGATTTTCTGAATATCCTTGCAGATTTTGGCATTTTCTCCAATATGTTACACATTTTTCTGCAAAGTTTGCCTTAATTTTCTGTAGCTTTCGACTGCTTCTACTCCGGAGTAGTGGTAAAAAAAAAACTGTGTAAGTTAACCTTTGTGAACACTATATATTTCTATGTGCATTTCTCCCATGCATAGACATACTTGGCTGATATACACGCATCAATGTTTACGAGTAGCCTAAAAGTCAACAATGTTTATCTTCCTGGCTGATGGTGGTCTGGAGACATGGGGCAGGCAGAACTGCAGCAGAAGCACGTGCAGTGAGAGTTGGCTGGCCACCAACCTTCGCTTTCACATCACTGGCCATGCTGCGCAATGGGTTCGAGCACCTGCTGTGACTGCCTTTATTGCCATGTGATGGGGAGGTGCCACATGACCAGGGAGACAGGGATGCACATGCAATCAGATGCGTGCGTAGAGAATGTTGTCTAGAGACTGCTGTTTGAGACTGCCATGACTGGCCTGGGTATTTCCGCATTATTCAGCGCCAAGATACCCTTGGGTGAACGTGTGCTTTACAAATACATGTTATGTATTGCAGTACTTATGAAAAGTGCCAGTACTCTCCCTTTCAATTTTAAAAAGTGCAGGTACTCAGTACCAGTACCTGCCCATTTAAAGCGCTGCTTATAAGTGCCAGGGCTCCAAACGCAGGCACATTGTGACTCCTAGAGGGCTGGCTTCACTACTCACCCCACACCCATCCATCACAGGTGTCACTTGTCAGGTGACCCTGCTAATAAAAGGGGCCGGGCGCACGTGCCAGTTCCAGATATTTTAACCATGTTTCTGTGTCATTAATGGAACTTCATGAGGGCCTAGGGCCCTGATCCTTACAATGGCGCGAGTTGGACCCGCGTGCCGTAGCAGTCCTGAAGTTTGGTGATGGGGAGAGTGCAGCCCGCGGTTAGGGCACCGCCTGCCAGCAGTTGTAAGTTGTGCCCGGTTATCCGACGGGCATGAGGTGTGCCTCGGGTAGACTGTTATACAGCAGGAGAGCAACATATCCGTGTTGCCACTGAAAGGGCGGGATTTTCCTTCTAGAGTCTGCATACCATTCTCCAGAATCCCGTCTCAGGTCGACTGGACCTTTTTACCTGTCATAGAATGAATTAGGCAATCTATCTACCAATAGTCAATCACTTTCAACGATTCCCACTATTTCCCCCAAAGAACCACCAACTAAGGATTAAGTTTGAAGATTTATTACAAAGCCAAAAACAACTGAGTGTATAAACATCTCAGCAAAAGATTTAGAAGATAAACAGGCACTAATACAAACATAATCCTACGGAAGAGTCTCAGACGGCTCAGGAATAATACAAGAATCAATTCAAGAATCATCAGGCTAACAAGGATTGCTATAACCTGAGTTTTAGTATGCATTGATAAAAGGTATATATTCAGGTTAATCTGTCCCTATACTATACTAAGTGACATCCCTACTCAACAATAGCCCACTCTAATAAAGGTGTCAGCAGTGGCGACTTCCAAGGAAGTTCACTCACTTCTCACGACTTAGTCCAAAGACTCCTCAGTCATAGCTAAGCTCTCTGCCTGGTCAAACGCACCCTCACGCTCCTCAGCTCATCTACTCTGCCTCCTCCCTCGGGGTGCTGTCCCTAATACAAAACCCCACAATGCGAATGACATGCCTTCAGGTACGCCCCTCTCGAAGGTGTTGGTTTTCAGATTTTTCCATTATGGCACCTCTCCATCCTTGGCCGTTAAAACGTCCTTGGGTCCCAGGCTCTCCTTCTCTTCAAGTTGCTTCCTTAAATTCCTCTGCTACTCCTCCACGTCGCAGCCTAGTATCCTAACACTCATACACAATGGGCCCTTCTACTCCACTATCTACTTGGTCCTGCACCTGCAAAGAAATACATGTGAATCGGCTCACAATTCCTTAATGTTGCAATTGACTTTAGTTAAAGGCAGCTTTCTCCAAAAACATTTCTACGATTTAATGCTAAGCAAGGCATCTTCGATCAGGCCTACACGATTTCCCTGAACGGGGCCTCTGCACGTTTATGTCCCCAACATCCTAACATGAACAATATCTTTCGTTCTTTAAGCCTCCATCTTTAAAGCAAAATACATTTTTCTATCTCAAGCAATTTTATCACGTTTAAAAGGTACAACTATGAATTTTAATCAAGCAGATCTAGAGTCACAATGGGGATCTATTAAAACACATCTCTTATTAGTGTAAAACTTCACATCAAATGACATCTCTATGTTAAAACGGCATTATTAATTTTCAAAACTCTTAACATTAGCTCTCCATGTATTTCTAATACCAAGTACATTAGTTCTCATCCCTATATTGCATTTGAACACGATTAGTAAATCCTCTATATATGCGGGTGTTAACTACTTGTACATATGATACACCCCTACAATTTTTACTTCTGTTTGGCGCTCTCTCAGTTCCCCCCCTTTGATGACCTGTGTCATCACCATCATCACACCATCCCTGAGGGTAAGAACCGAGTTAAACAGAGCCTGTCGCCACTTTCCCTCGCTTGAGCATCTCCATCGCTCTCAAGCTCCGATATTGACTGTCCTGCAGTCTCTCCATTCTTTGCTCTTGCACTCTCATCGATCTCTCCAATCTAGTTGACCTATACCACTTGTACACTCTTACCAAACCCCACAACCCAATCACACATGCCACAACTTAGTCCAAAGACTCCTCAGTCATAGCTAAGCTCTCTGCCTAGTCAAACGCACCCTCACGCTCCTCAGCTCATCTACTCTGCCTCCTCCCTCGGGGTGCTGTCCCTAATACAAAACCCCACAATGCGAACGACACGCCTTCAGGTACGCCCCTCTCGAAGGTGTTGGTTTTCAGATTTTTCCATTATGGCACCTCTCCATCCTTGTCCGTTAAAACGTCCTTGGGTCCCAGGCTCTCCTTCGCTTCAAGTTGCTTCCTTAAATTCCTCGGCTACTCCTCCACGTCTGAGCCTAGTATCCTAACACTCATACACAATGGGCCCTTCTACTCCACTATCTACTTGGTCCTGCACCTTCAAAGAAATACATGTGAATCGGCTCACAATTCCTTAATGTTGCAATTGACTTTAGTTAAAGGCAGCTTTCTCTAAAAACATTTCTACGATTTAATGCTAAGCAAGGCATCTTCGATCAGGCCTACACGATTTCCCTGAACGGGGCCTCTGCACGTTTATGTGCCCAACATCCTAACATGAACAATATCTTTCATTCTTTAAGCCTCCATCTTTAAAGCAAAATACATTTTTCTACCTCAAGCAATTTTATCACGTTTAAAAGGTACAACTATGAATTTTAATCAAGCAGATCTAGAGTCACAATGGGGATCTATTAAAACACATCTCTTATTAGTGTAAAACTTCACATCAAATGACATCTCTATGTTAAAACGGCATTATTAATTTTCAAAACTCTTAACATTAGCTCTCCATGTATTTCTAATACCAAGTACATTAGTTCTCATCCCTATATTGCATTTGAACACGATTAGTAAATCCTCTATATATGCGGGTGTTAACTACTTGTACATATGATACACCACTACAATTTTTACTTCTGTTTGGCGCTCTCTCAGTTCCCCCCCTTTGATGACCTGTGTCATCACCATCATCACACCATCCCTGAGGGTAAGAACCGAGTTAAACAGAGCCTGTCGCCACTTTCCCTCGCTTGAGCATCTCCATCGCTCTCAAGCTCTGATATTGACTGTCCTGCAGTCTCTCCATTCTTTGCTCTTGCACTCTCATCGATCTCTTCAATCTAGTTGACCTATACCACTTGTACACTCTTACCAAACCCCACAACCCAATCACACATGCCACAACTATGATGAGGGGTTTCAGTACAAACCCAAGGAAACTCCTTCCCAGATTTGCAAACCAGTTTCCAACATTCCCAAATCCCTTGCCAACCTTCTCCCACACGTTCTCTTGCGTTAAATCCTCAATTTCATAAGGAATGGCAGTAATTTTACTTATATATTTCTCCAGATCCTTGGAATTGTCTGGAATATACGTGCAACATTTCTGTACCTTCAAAAGTTTACAGACTCCTCCTTCTTTTGCTAGAAGGACGTCTAAGGCAAGACGGTTCTGTAAAAGCATTGTCCTTATCGACAACATCTCACCCTCAACCAACACTAATGACTTAGCTGTACTCATTGACAGTTCATCCACCACAGTTGCCAACCGCTGTATCTTCACATCATTCAAAATCACTCCCAACATGGGTATCACTGCTCCAAACACATCTCCAACTATTGCACCAGCACTTTCACCTCGTTTTACCCTCGTCTGATGTCCCCCCTCCAAGAGAGCAAAATCCTCAGTATGGTAAATCTTGGGAAAAATAATCGCTAGATAACACGTTCCATACCACTTCTCCGGCAACCTTACATACGCATTCCTTCCGCAGACAAAATAAACTGCAGGAATCACCTGCACCACGCTCTGCAAGAAATCCTTCGTATAATACTCCAATGTGAAAGTGTGTTCACATGTAGTATGACCCACATACACATTTTCATAATACGTCTGCGGTCTGTGAATGCACAACTTCCCTTTCTGCACTTCATCTAGAGCTATCGGACCATAACTCCCTCTTGACCTGTGCTGCTTCTCCTCATCCGTCCAATCAACTTTACCTTGCCCTGAATCTTGCAACTGTTTTTGCTTGTTGTACCTGTCCTCTACTTGTTCTATGAACTTTTTCTCTGTCTCTGATAGCAAACATGTCAAATTGCGTCGGTGAGCATATGAGGTGTCCAACTCTTGTGTTGGAATGAAGAAATATCCAAGTCTGTCCTCTGACTTATAATAATCGAACTTATTCAGGTGTTTATAAGCAGGGACTTCTGGAAGCACAACATCATAATTCGAAAAGAAATACTCAAAATGGTTTTGCCCATAAAATTTGCTAAGCAGCAAACTACATGAAATTCCATATGTCAATGGAAGGTGATGGTATCTAATACCCTCATCTACTGAAGCTGGCAATTGCATACACACATAGCAGTCTTTCGCATCCATCGCATCAATGTATTCATACAACAACTTTGCATACGCATTCTGCTTAAAATTGCCTTTAGACAGATCTGCATGTAACCTACGACTCTCTTCTACTAGCAAAGCCTTTTCTGCTCCTAATTTGACCTCTTTCTTGCTAGGAGTGGTAGGTGTCGGTGTTCCCTGAACCTCCACCGCCTGCTCGTGTGGTACTAAATAGGAAACTATAACTACTAAGAAAATAAAGAGTATCACTACTCCTATAAGGGTGCCTTCAATGCACTTAGCCCTACGAGTCGGGTTTCCAGCCTCCATGGTCTCGGAACAATGTAGTTCGTTCTCATCAACAACCCAAAGTCTCTTTCTTGGTTATTTGAGTCTCCCGAACCACACCTCTGAAAGCAGAAATCCCCGTTTTAATTCTTCACTTGCATCAACAACAGACAACCCTAACCCTTCTCCGTCCTCTGTGGAAAGTCCCTAAATTTATTCTTTTTCCACTCGGCTCTAGGTTAGTTCAACAGCTATTTACAAAAGTCTTTAGTAATCAATGATCACACTTGCTCCAACTGCACTTAGCACGTATTCCAAAAGTTCCATGCGAAGCACAATCGATTCGTGAGATGGTATTTCCGGACCAAATGTAGGAAAAATCAGTCTATTCAGGATTAAATCACGTATCTTGCTTAGGTAAGGGGGATTAGGAACGGTGAGTGTCAGTACGCCTTCGATCTCAAGTCCTGGTACCAACAGCACCACATCCAACCTAACATTTGGATTCGTATTGGTCACTGTCACCACCCTCACCCTCCCTGATCTCAGCACACCGGGCATCTGTCACAGGGTAGGTCCACTCAGGAGTGGCGTATCTTCGACAAGGTACTCTCACCCTCCTGGACCTTCTCGGACCTCCTTGCTCTATTTCTTGTTCTCCCTCTTCCTGGTCTGATTCTTCAGATACGTGAGCCAGATCTCTTTCGGAAGCCAGTCTTACGTTCAATAGCCTCCGCCTCTCAGGCCAATGAGCCTCTGCGCTTCTCACTCTTCTGCTTCTCGTTTGCACACCCTGCTCATCACTGCTTTCAGCTTGCTCTGCGCTCAAATCACCTTCACAGCAACTTCCCCATTCAGAGATAGATTCAGTGTCACTGTCGTCGTGATTTCCTTCAGCTCGATCAGATGAGTTACCAGCCTCTTCAGACACCCCCACAGCTTGACTTGTCCCCTCCAGTGGATCTTCCTCCATGGCTGGATTTTCGTCTACGAGAGGAGCTGTTTCTTCCAGAGGTGCTGGAACTCGTCGGGTGTGAGAAGCATGGACCCAGTTTGGCAATCCTCCACACTTCACAGCAGTGTTCGTCACCAAGATAACTTGAAACGGTCCTCTCCAGCGTACATCCAGGCAGCTTTTCCTTACGTGTTTCCGCACCAGGACCCAGTCACCCGGACACAGGTCGTGACAAAGGTCTCTAGAAGCCGGAATTTCAGCAGTCTGCACCTGAAGGGACACAGAATGGATGACATCAGAAAGTCCTTTGCAATAATCAAGAATCAGATCATCTGTGATATTTAGCAAGGCTGTTGAAGGAACAGATGGCAGTCTCATAGCCCTCCCCATCAATACTTCGTGAGGTGAGAGACCTGTTCTCCTGTCTGGCGTACTACGCATGCTCATTAGCTCCAACGGTAATGCATCTGGTCATTTCAGGGACGTAGATGAGCACACTTTCGCCATTCGGGCCTTGAGGGTTCCATTTATTTGCTCCACTATGCCAGAAGCCTCTGGTCGATAGCTACAATGCAGTCTCTGGTCAATGTTCAGTGCAGAGCAGAGCATTTTCCCAATTTAGCTATTAAAATGCGTCCCTCTGTCCGATTCCAAGGAGGTCGGAACCCCGAAACGTGGCACAAGCTCCCTCAACAATAACTTTGCTACTGTGAGTGTATCGCACCTACGAGTTGGGTATGCCTCAACCCACCTGGAAAACACACACACGATCACCAAGACATACCTGAGGCGATTGCATCTCGGCATCTCAATGAAATCCAGTTGCATCCTATTGAAAGGTCCGCCGGACCTCCCAATGTGACTCAATGTGACTGGTGTTCTTTTCCCAACGTTCATTTGTTGACATGTAACACACCTCTGACATACTTCTTCCGCAGCTGTTCGGAATTTCGGATTGTACCAAGTTTGTCTGAACACATGCATCATCGCATCTCTTCCCAGATGTACAGGACCATGTATCTGTCATGCCATCGGACTCACCAGTTCATTCGGCAACACCCCTCTCCCATCAGCCGAAACCCACAAATCCAACTCTCCTTTGACACAACCAGCTGTCCCCCACACCTTTTTCTCATAGTCTGACGCCTGCTCCTGCATGCTTTTCAACTCTTCCCAGGTATCAGCCACCTCAAGCATCATGTTTAACTCAGTCCTTCCCTGTGTCCCTTCGACAGCTTGTTCAGTAAACGAGTATCCCTGCTCGGCACAGTAACGTGCAACTTCATCAGCATAACGATTACCCAGGGACACAAAGTCGGTACCCTTGCTATGTGCAGTGCATTTCACAACGGCTATCTCTGCTGGACCCTGCAAAGCCTCCAGCAGTAATCTGACAAATTCTCCATTCCTGATAGGGGAACCCGATGATGTCATGTAACCCCTTTGAGACCACAACTGACCGAAGTCATGAACCACACCGAACCCATATTGGCTGTCAGTATATATGGTGATCCGAATCTTGTTGGCTGCCAAACAGGCACGCGTCAACGCAATTATCTCAGCCACCTGAGCGGAGTGTACTCCTTCCAGGCAGGCCGCTTCGACTATTCCAGAAATAGTACAAACAGCAAAAGCTGCTCTCAACTGATCAGTATTGTCCCTTACACATGAGCCATCCACAAAGAAAATTTCATCGGGGTCTATCAGTGGCTCATCAACAATATCCGGTCTAGGTTTGGTGCACAGTTCAGTCACATCAAGGCAATCATGGTCTTCACAATCATCGTCTAAGGCATTTGGTAATGGCATCAAAGTAGCAGGATTCAAGACCGAGCATCTCCTAAGGGTCACATTCTCTGCAGCAAGTATAACCTGCTCGTAGCGTGTGAGCCTATTATTTGTCAAGTGCTGCGTCTTGGTCCTGGTCAGCAACAATTCCACTGAGTGAGGAACATGTACCGTCAGTGCATGACCCATCACAATGCTTTCACACCTTTCAGTGCTGACACCTGTTGCGGCAACGGATTTAAGACATCCAGGCAATGCTGCGGCTACTGGGTCTAAGGTAGCCGAGAAGTAATCAATCAATCAATCGAGCATTTGTATAGCGCGCTACTCACCTGGAGGGTCTCAAGGCGCTTGTGGAGGGGGGGCCCGCTACTGCTCAAACAGCCAGGTCTTGAGTTGCTTCCTGAAGGCGAGGTGGTCTTGGGTCAGGCGGAGGTGGGTGGGGAGGGAGTTCCACGTCTTGGCAGCCAGGTAGGAGAAGGATCTTCCTCCTGTTGTGGCTCTTCGGATGCGGGGGACGGCGGCGAGGGCGTGGCTGGTCGATCGAAGCTGGCGGGTGGGAGTGTAGAAGTTGAGGCGGTCGTTGAGGTATCTTGGGCCTTGGTTGTGGAGAGCTTTGTGTGCGTGGGTGAGGAGTCGGAACGTGATTCTCTTGTTGACGGGGAGCCAGTGCAGGTTTCCTAGGTGTGCGGAGATGTGGCTGTGTCGGGGGATGTCCAGGATGAATCGTGCTGAGGCGTTCTGAATCCGCTGAAGTCTTTTCTGGAGTTTTGCAGTGGTTCCGGCATAGAGGGAGTTGCCGTAGTCCAGTCGGCTGGTGACGAGGGCCTGGATGACCGTATTCCTGGTTTCGGTGGGGATCCACCGGAAGATCTTCCGTAGCATGCGTAGGATGTTGAAGCATGACGAGGAGACGGCGTTGATTTGTCTGGTCATGGAGAGGGAGGAGTCCAGGATGAAGCCCAGGTTGCGTGCATGGTCCGTTGATTTGGGTGCGCTGCCCAGGGCAGGGGGCCACCAGGAGTCGTCCCAGGCGGCTGGGGACGTTCCCAGGATGAGGACTTCCGAGTTCAGTTTCAGGCGGCTGTTCCTCATCCACTCGGCTACGTCTTTCATCCCTTCGTGTAGGTTGGTTCTGGCGGTGGCGGGGTCGTTGGTGAGGGAGAGGATCAGCTGGGTGTCGTCGGCGTAGGAGATGATGTTGAGGTTGTGTTTTTTTTTGTTGTTGTTTTTTTTGAGTCCTCATATAATGCCACCAGAAGTATAACTCTAGAAGGGCTTTCTCCGGGCTGCCACCTCAGACTTAATTGTTCCCGCCCTGGAGTCTGCAAGCAACCAACGAAGATCGCCCAGAGGTAGGTCATTTCCCATCCCACTCCCGTTTACGGTGATTCTTGCCCCGCGGGAGGATAGGACCAAAAAAACCTCTGGCATAATCATCGGGCTCGGTTCCGAATTAGCTCTAAGACCATGCCGGAGACCATATTCTGCTTGCCTTCTCTCCGCCACATAGCAGATCCAAACCACTCACCACCATGATGTTTCTAAGGCAGTCCGCAAATCTCGGAGGACTGGCGGACTTCCATTCCCTACATATTTCTCTTCTAGCAATGACTAGAACATAAAACATCAATTGTGTAATATTATCTCTGATATCATAATCTTGAGGGAGGCCGAAAAGTATTAATCTGGTATTGCATTCAACGGGTAATAAAGTTACCTGCTCTAAAAAACTAGCAACCTCCTCCCAGTAAGTCTCCAATACAGGACACTCCGCAAACATATGCCTGTCATCGGCTGCTACGGTCTTACATCTGGGACATAGATACTCATCTGCAGAAATCTTTGAGAGCTTTGATGGAGTCCAATAGGCCCTATACGCTGTATAGAAATGGTTCCTCCTTAGATTAGAGGGCTTTATAACATTCTGTGAGAGAACAAAAGAATCCGTCCATAATTTTACCATTTCCCCCGAGTCCTTAGTTATTAAGTCTCCCCAGAGTTTAATTATTTCTGCTCCCAAATTATCTTTCTCATATAACATTATAGTGTACCAGTGTGATATCTCCCCCTTCCAGCCCCCTCCCCTGTTGACATGCTCCAACATTACAACCTCTTTTCTATTTCCCCCACATTGCTCTTCCCACCATGAACTATTAAGCTGGGAATCTCTTTTCAACCTCACAGGAGGTGCCATTTCAAGGTTTAAGTTTTATCAGCTATCCTCATGTTGAGGTTGTGTTGGCGTGCGATGGCCTCAAGGGGGCTCATGTAGATGTTGAACAGCGTGGGGCTGAGTGATGATCCTTGTGGTACGCCGCAGATGACTTCGGTGGCTTCTGATCTGAACGGGGGGAGGCGGACTCTCTGTGTTCTTCCGGCGAGGAAGGAGACGATCCATTCCAGTGCCTTCTCTTGGATTCCGACATTGCTGAGGCGTTGCATTAGGGTGAGGTGGCAGACAGTGTCGAACGCCGCGGAGAGGTCCAGAAGGATGAGGGCCGCTGTTTCACCGTTGTCGAGCAGGGCTCGGATGTCGTCAGTGGCTGCGATGAGGGCGGTCTCGGTACTGTGGTTCGCCCGGAAGCCGGACTGCGAGGGGTCGAGGGATCCATTCGTCTCGAGGAAGGCAGCCAGCTGTCTGTTGACGGTCTTCTCGATGACTTTAGCAGGAAACGGGAGGAGCAAGATGGGTCGGTAGTTTTTGAGGTCGGTGGGGTCGGCGATGGTTTCTTTAGGAGGGCGCTGAGTTCGGCATGCTTCCAGCTCTCCGGGAAGGTTGCGGTGTCGAAGGAGGCGTTGATGATGTCCCGGAGATGGGTGCGATGATGAAGTCGGCCTTGTTGAAGACGTGATGAGGGCAGGGGTCAGTTGGAGATCCGGAGTGGATGGAGTTCATCGTGCGTATGGTCTCTTCGGTGTTGATCGGGGTCCAGGCACTGGATCAAAGTAATAGTACTTGTTCCCTTCGACTATGAAAGGCATCTGCTTGTAAACCTTGTTCCCTGTCGAAATCTTCGGTGGCTGGGGAACCAGAGCCCTAGGGGCTGAAGTCCCCCTTTTAGCCGTCTTGAACTTGGTTACTGTTACTTTCTGTACCGGAGGGGCTTGAACCTCCTCCTCCTCTTCTTCTTGTCCTTGATTTTCTGGGTTATGGGGACACTCGCGTCTCCAATGTCCTACCTCATGACACTGATGACACTTGGTCGTCTTTTTCAGAGTCGCCAGATCTATCCTGGGTCTTGGGCCGTCCTCGTTGTCCCTTTTTTGTCCCCCTGATTTTCTCCCTAATGTTCCACTTCCTGACTGACCTTGTCCTCCCGATTGCATCTGGACTAACATCAGTTTATCCTTAAGCTTCTTTGTCTTAGAGTCTATCTCGTCACTGCAATACCTCGCGTACCTCAAGATCTCGTCCAGAGGCTTGTTCTGCCAACAAATTAAATGTTGTTGTATCATGAGACAGATATCAGGTCTCAATCCCAGAACAAACTTAGACACAAACTGTCCCATGTCCTTTGGATCTATCACATCCAATCCACTGTACTTCTTAAAAATCTGCAATAGTCGCTCACAATACTCGTGAACTGTCTCCTTCGGTTCCTGCCTAGTCCGATCTATCTTTACCCAGTCAATGTCCTGTGGTGGTACCTTAGTCTTCAACCACGTGATCGCCTGCTCATACTTTATCATCACCCTGGGTGAGGGTCCATTCGTGGCAGCATCTCGGTCTGGCTCCACTGTGGGCCATTCAACACTGACCTTGCATGCTATCCACAGGTCTCCTGGAACCACAATGTCAAACAGTGTGTTTAGATCAATCCACAGTACCTTTGAGATCTTAACAAACCTCTCTACCTGTTTGTACCATTCCACTGGACTCTTGCGCAACTTCGGAAACGAGTTTGTGAAGGCAGCCAAATCTCCCCTACTCCAGGGTACATGTACATATCCCCCGTGAGCCACCTCCCGTAAGGGGTACGCCTCCGCATGCATCAACCCTCCTCCCGGAGATGTCTCAATAGCGCTTTGCCTAACACTCTTTTTCCTTGACCACCTTTCCTCCCATTTGTCCAATTGGATCCAGGTTCGGAGTCCCACAACCAATTCCCTGATGTATGTTTTTAATCCGATAACCCTCTTCTCTTCTAGATCTTGGTCCGAGTACTGCAACCTATGGCCACCCTGTAATGCTTTTGTCCTTGTCAAATCCACAGCATACTTATTCGCTAATTCAGACAATTTCTCATGAGCTGTCCTAGCCCTTCGAGTAACATCTTTCGCCACAAACAACAGTTCATCTGGTTCATAGAGTTCGATTCTCTCTAGTGGCAATGTGCCTTCCACTATTTCCTCCACTTCTGATTTAAGTCTCATCAAATCGATCCTTCTTGCCTTTATCGCCGCCCTCAATGTACCTTGGCTAGAAGTTCCATTAGAGTCCCTCCCGCCACAGTCCTGACTCACTCGTCTGTCTTCTTCAGGTGTGTTATGGGGAACCCTTCGGTTTTTCCAACTTTCACGGTCCCACTCCTGTCTTATCGCTAGGCACGTGGTGGGACGCCCCCCTACTTTCCACACTCCCGCGATCCCATTCCTGCCTGCTTCCGCTAGGCGCGCAGTGAGACACCCCCCTATTTTCATGGTTTCCATGGTCAATATCCTCCCTCGACCTGTTGCTCTGGGTATCCGCAATCGTTTCCCAAGTTCTCAAATCAGGCCTTAATTCTCTAAGTGACCTTGGCCGTGGTCCTCTCAAGTCCATCGGTCCTCTCAAACCCCCCTGCTCCCCAGATGAGTCTGCTGATTCTGCCAAAGGGGTGCTCCTTTCTACAGGTCTTGGCAATTGGCTCCATCCGTCCGCCACACTACTCCTTCCTTCACTGACACTTCCCATTCTCTCCGATTGTGGCGGGCCCTCGCTTTGTGTCTGTTCTGGATTGTACACTGATACTATGGGACCTATGGTAACAGGTACCGTAAGAGCGTCTGACAGTCTCTGAGAATCGACACCCTCTTCGTTCTGTACATTGTGTACCGTAAATCTTCCCACTACTCTCGTCCTTGGAGAAAGTTGAGGTGCCCTTTCTCCCTCCACCGAGCCGAACCTGTCCCCTAAGGGGCCCAAGCCGCTCTCCATTGGGACGCCACCGTCCACGAGAGAGGCTTCCCTGCCCATTGCTGGTGCTGGCCTTTCCTCCATCTCAGGATTATATGGAGGTGGTCTCTCCGACAACAGTCTCTCTATCAGGCTGTCGTCTGTCTCACTGTCCTCATCCTCAGTACCCCTTCTCTGCGCCTCCCCTGTATTGACCAACAATGGGTACAACCTGTCCCCTTCGATGGTCTGCACTCTCCACCTCTTGGCTAGTGCATCCCATCTCGCATCTTAAACCGCCCTAACTGATCTTTTCACTCGTTCTTGTCTCCTATCTCTGTTCTTTTCATAGGCTGCCCTGATCCACGCATTTAGTGCTTCAAACTGTGTTGGTCTGGGCAAAGGCCGCAAAGAAGCCATAGTCGCTTTTAACTGATACAGCACCTCCAATCTGAATGTTACCTATTTAGGAAAAGTCAATTCCTCGCTTCCGTCAGTCCTCTTAAACCAATTCTCAAGCCACAATATTGTATGCAACCCGACATTCGTAGCCATATAATGGGCTGGAGTATCCTCGGGTGGAGCCTCTTCCCCACCCCGAGGTTCTAACTTCTTTTCACCTTTGAAACAATTTCGTAACTCTTTTAACCATTTCATGATGAAAACCACAACGTTTCTTTGTTTACAGCGCTCTTTTACTTCCCGATGACAATCCACCAATCCCAGCGCGGCTCCACACTAACCGCCCTATCCCAGCGCGGCTCCTTCTGATGTCACTCGCCTCAGTTTCGCAGCAGTTCCCCTCCTCTCTCAGCTCGCCTCCCGGTCACGCATGCGTCCCAATCATACACTGGAAATGATCACTTCCGACCAAGCAACCACCTCCTTGACTGTACGTCCACAGTCTGACTGTAATTGTCACCGAACTGGCAAATGTCTGTCCACGAAACGACCGGACAATCGCCTCAACTGATAGGTTACAGACACACGGCAACTTCCGACCAGCGTCTGTTACCGACGCACTCACACATTCGTTCCCCCTATCTCGGTCCTGCGGGCGATCAATGGTACCTCATGACCCCCTTAACAATGGTCGACAATTACTATGGGTGTTCGATACACCCGAACCACTTAAACTCCCCTTGAGCCTAAGATTTTCACTGGTTGCGCGCGCTCACAACCTGATCTCCTTTCACACTACAGGCACTCAACTCTGCAAGACAATACAACACAACAATACAAACATAACACCGCAACCTAACAACGCATGACCCTTTTCATACTCACTCTCTTACGACCTGCTGCTTTCTGCCGCACCGCCACTCTCCGTCAGTTCCCAAGGAATGCCATCCTCCGTCCGCGACTCTCTGGATGCTCGTTATTGGATCTCTATGGGCCTCGGGGAAATCTCAACCTACTCTAGATTACCCTCACTCCATAAGATAAACCATCCTACTCTGCTACCAACTGAAAGGGCGGGATTTTCCTTATAGAGTCTGCATACCATTCTCCAGAATCCCGTCTCAGGTCGACTGGACCTTTTTACCTGTCATAGAATGAATTAGGCAATCTATCTACCAATAGTCAATCAATTTCAACGATTCCCACTATTTCCCCCAAAGAACCACCAACTAAGGATTAAGTTTGAAGATTTATTACAAAGCCAAAAACAACTGAGTGTATAAACATCTCAGCAAAAGGTTTAGAAGATAAACAGGCACTAATACAAACATAATCCTACGGAAGAGTCTCAGACGGCTCAGGAATAATACAAGAATCAATTCAAGAATCATCAGGCTAACAAGGATTGCTATAACCTGAGTTTTAGGATGCATTGATAAAAGGTATAAATTCAGGTTAATCTGTCCCTATACTATACTAAGTGACATCCCTACTCAACAATAGCCCACTCTAATAAAGGTGTCAGCAGTGGCGACTTCCAAGGAAGTTCACTCACTTTCTCACGACTTAGTCTAAAGACTCCTCAGTCATAGCTAAGCTCTCTGCCTGGTCAACCGCTCCCTCTCACTCCTCAGCTAATCTACTCTGCCTCCTCCCTCGGGGTGCTGTCCCTAATACAAAACCCCACAATGCGAACGACACGCCTTCAGGTACGCCCCTCTCGAAGGTGTTGGTTTTCAGATTTTTCCATTATGGCACCTCTCCATCCTTGTCCGTTAAAACGTCCTTGGGTCCCAGGCTCTCCTTCGCTTCAAGTTGCTTCCTTAAATTCCTCGGCTACTCCTCCACGTCTGAGCCTAGTATCCTAACACTCATACACAATGGGCCCTTCTACTCCACTATCTACTTGTGAATCGGCTCACAATTCCTTAATGTTGCAATTGACTTTAGTTAAAGGCAGCTTTCTCCAAAAACATTTCTACGATTTAATGCTAAGCAAGGCATCTTCGATCAGGCCTACACGATTTCCCTGAACGGGGCCTCTGCACGTTTATGTGCCCAACATCCTAACATGAATTATATCTTTCGTTCTTTAAGCCTCCATCTTTAAAGCAAAATACATTTTTCTACCTCAAGCAATTTTATCACGTTTAAAAGGTACAACTATGAATTTTAATAAAGCAGATCTAGAGTCACAATGGGGATCTATTAAAACACATCTCTTATTAGTGTAAAACTTCATATCAAACGACATCTCTATGTTAAAACGGCATTATTAATTTTCAAAACTCTTAACATTAGCTCTCCATGTATTTCTAATACCAAGTACATTAGTTCTCATCCCTATATTGCATTTGAATACGATTAGTAAATCCTCTATATATGCGGGTGTTAACTACTTGTACATATGATACACCCCTACAATTTTTACTTCTGTTTAGCGCTCTCTCACCTGCATGATGCTGACCAGTGCGGCGAGGGAGAACACTGCCCACCGGTGAGAAAGAACGAACCGCCTCTGCCATGTCCAGCATATGGGACATCCCCTGCAGCGAAACGTATGTCCCAGCATGAGGGAAGCATGTAGCGGCATCGCTGACTGCCGCTGCCCGTTGGCCTTTCCCCCCAGTGAAGAGGGCAAAGGGAGGCCATTCCGGGCACCAGATCTGGCTGCACCCATGAGGAGAGCAACGCCCACAGCGTGAGTGAACCTGTCGAGGCTCTAAGGGGTGACGTGAAGGTGGCAGGCCTCTGCAGATGAAAACTGCCTCCCACCAGCTTTGTGCACTCCGCCATCCGCTATCACAGACAGCCTGAAGTTACCAGCCATGGAAATGTTGCCAGCACCGGAGGCTAGACTGGGTAGGAGCTAAGTCACCCAGCGACTGAACAGTGCACTGCGTGCCCACCTACCTACTGAGCACTGAAAGGTGCAGGTAATGAGGTGCTTCAGCTCATTTGAAGCTTCCTGCCGCACATGCACCAGAATGCTGTGTCGGCCCAGTGAGGAAACAGAGCTGTGGGCAGCGGAGGACATCCCTCGAAGTAAGCCTGTTATTGTCTCCTTGCAAGTAAGAGGGTGTAGGACTCAGGCGCGCAACACCCATTGGACTCACAGGGCTTCAACCCCCCCCTCCCGTTGTGTGTGTCAGCCCGGGCTGACACAGCTTTGCGGGCTGGCGAGCATCAAATTGCAGCCGCACCCGAGTACTTAACAGGTCTTTAAAAGACCATTTACTTGTAAATGAGGCTTTTGTTGTTCGATCACCCCTTCTTACAGCCACTCTGTCCGTGGTTAGAAGAATTAGCCCCCCCCCGGTATATTTCCCAGCCCCCCCCCCCCGAAATTTGGCTCTAGTTGCCCGCCTGGCTAGGACTGGATGCGGGGCCGCACCACCCTGGTGTGAGGCCCCCGTGCGGCCCGTGAGGATGCTGCCGGTGAAGTAAAGGACTCCGACTGCAGCCCAGCTAGGCGGAGGCCGTGGCATGCCGGTCGGTAGTGAGGAACAGTGGTAGCCATGGGCATCCGCAGAAATGTTTCCAGGGGGGGCAAAATGTTTACTTCATCACTCGCCTTCCAGGGGGGGGCAACATTTTAACTTTATCACCCGCCTTCAAGGCAAGTTAAAGGCAGACGGCCCATTGTCATTCTTTATGTGATGATCAGCAGCAGACAGAATGACAATGGGCCTGCCCACAGTCTGCTCGAGGTCGGCGAGGGGCTGCTGCAGCCTCTAGAGTTCAAAGAGAAGTGTGAGAGGCCCCAAGTGAGAGATCATTTAAACTCCTGGGGCTTCTCGCAGGGGAACAGCCTGTTGTAATGGTGAAAATTACAGACCAAAGACGTCCGTCAAAGTCATGGGACCGGCGATCCAGGGGGGGCAAGCGCTCCCCCTTGCCCTCCCCTGCAGACGCCCATGGGCAGCACCACCTAGATGTCAAGGGAGGCCCTGTGGCATGCAGTGAAGAAAAAAAACTAAACAAGAGGAACAGTGCACAGGGAAACGAACCGCAGCACAGGGACGGCTGCCGCGGCCCAAAATTAATGGGAGAAGTGCACCTGCATTGTAGTATCACCGGTTTCTGAAGCAGTGGGGAGAGAACGTGGATTGGCCTGCGCTGTTTGCTTGGTGAGCGTCACTCCCTGCAGCTACTTGGACAGAACTAGTCAGAAAGGGCAGCGAGGTAAATGGCACAGCTGCTGAGTGGACGCGACAACCATGCATGCAATACCCTTCTCACCTCGATCCCGTGTCTGCAATAAGGAGGGCAGCTGTCACTGTCGTGAGTGGGCTGCTGAAGGAACCTCAAGGAGAAAAGTAGATGGGCCTGTGGAGATCACTGCGGTGACACCGAATGGCCATGGGTGGTTACTGCAGCCATCAAGGACATACAGCGGTATAGCCCCCACAGTGAGCAAAAGGCTGCCTGGACCCCAGGTACAGCAGTGGCAGCACCCAGGGGCATAAACTGTTGAGGGGTGAGAGACTATGTGCCCCCACTGCAGAGAACCCCAAGTAGCTTAAGGCTGCCCCAGCCAAGAACATGTAGTAACCCCCAGCGGTAGACTTCAGTGCAAGCCCTTGATACACAGTAGCAAGTCTATACTAATATAATAAAGAGAGAGCCCAAACCTTTGAGGCAGGTAATCTCAGGAAACACAGCACCAATCACAACACCCAATACAGCGTTGGAAAGGGCAGTTGCAGCAGAAGGACATAGGCTATGCAGACGCCCACCATATACATTTAAAAGGTAAAAGAACCGTCCAGCAAGGTAGTCCCTTGTGGGGGTGTCTGCGTTGTACTGTGGGCGTGTGCTGGGGGCGTGACAAACACTGGGGGCGTGTGGTACGTTCCACCCTTCATGCCATGTCTCATATCGTGTGCTAATCCCACCTTGCTCCCTTTAAATACCCCTGCACCCCATAATCATAACCCACCCGTACTCCTTAAAATACCCCAACACCCTTAAACACTAACCCATCTTAACCCTATAAATATACCCTGTACCCCAAAACCCAAACCTATCCCTAAACCCTAAAAATACCCCTGTACCCCAAAACCCAAACCTAGCCCTGAACCCTATAAATACCCCTGTACCTCAAAACCCAAACCTACCCCTGAACCCTAAAAATACCCTTGTACCCCAAAACCCAAACCTAGCCCTGAACCCTAAAAATACCACTGTACCCCAAAACTACCCCTGCACCCTAAAATATCCCTGTACCCCAAAACCCAAACCTAGCCCTGAACCCTTAAAATACCCCTGTACCCCAAAAACCGAAACCTACCCCTGAACCCTAAAAATATCCCTGTACCCCAAAACCCAAACCTAGCCCTGAACCCTTAAAATACCCCTGTACCCCAAAACCGAAACCTACCCCTGAACCCTAAAAATACCCCAGTACCCCAAAACCCAAACCTAGCCCTGAACCCTAAAAATAACCCTGTACCCCAAAACCCAAACCTAGTCCTGAACCCTTAAAATACCCCTGTACCCCAAAACCCATACCTACCCCTGAACCCTAAAAATACCCCTATACCCAAAACCCAAACCTAGCCCTGAACCCTAAAAATACCCCTGTACCCCAAAACCCATTACTATCCCTAAACCCTAAAACTACCCCTGTACACCATAACCCAAAGCTATATCTGAACCCTTAAAATACCCAAACACCCCAAAACATATACCTCAGTACCCCCAAAACATATACCCCTATACCCATACTTACCTTATCCAAACATTACAAAAATCATGCTTTTACCATTCATGCATTTACAACGAATTTCGTTGTAAATGTATGCGTGGTAAAAGCATATAAAATGTAACACCATGCGTTATAATGGCATTGCGGAGTCATGGTACTTTCGTCATGAAAGTATGCGGAGTGATGGTATGCGGAAAGAAAGTTGCGGAATAATGGGTGTTTACCCTCCCCGGTAAGTACATTGGTGGCACGGCGGCCCACATCTCCAGCAACATACTCATATTTTTTCACCAACCATTTGAAAAATGCACAGGTCTCTCTCATTGATGGCCAGCACCGACATACACTTTTTGACACACCTCCCACTACAAGTTCTAGAATTGCGAACTTTAGAGCTAGGGAGCTACGTTCGAATCTCGGCATCAGCTGAACATCCTGTGATTCCAGGCAAATCGCTTTGTCTCCCCGTGCCTACCACAAATGAATGTGTTCTTCTGTAATGTAAAGTGTGCTCATGCCATGTTGTCGAGTTTGCGCTATATAATATTGCAAGGAAAAATACACTACTAAACGCGCACTCTTAAGTGCATCAGCAGTGCACTGTAAATCGGAGCGTTTCACAGGCCTGTCACAGATAAGAAATGCTATCAAAACGAAATCCTACAAAACAATATACTACTGGCCGGCAGCAATTCATACCCGGACCTCGTCGGGACGGGCTGCTAGTGCCTAATAAAGGGATGAGGAGAGAAGCTGTCCCTGCAATGAAGTTGAACTATGTAGTCACATGGTGTGACAGACCCTGCAGGGCCCTTCTGAGTGGAGGCAAGAGTGAGCATAATGATGGCGTAGCCACAAGATGGAAGGAGTGTGTCCTCGAGTGAAGACGAAGAGGCAAAGGAGGAAAGGTGTTCCTCCAGTAAGTTGAGTGGAGCACCAAGCAGATCCCTCAGAGAAGGGACAAGACGTGAGAGAGGTCCACGAAGAGAAGACCTGTGAGATTTCCATGAAGAAGGAAGACCTGAGAGAGGTCCATGACGAGAAGACTTGTGAGAGGTCCACAAAGAAGAAAGTCCTGAAAGAGGTGCACGAGAAGAGTCAAGTCCTACAGAGAGGACGGGAGACGACCATGGGGGTCCCTGTGAAAAGAAGATCACAGCAAGAGGCCTGGTCAGGAGAGAGAGGAGAAGATAGTCAGTCCTAGGGGCAGGACGTGACCAGGAAGGTCCAAGTGAAGTGCTCGCCACATGGAGAGGCCTGATCAAAAGGAAGAAGAGAAGAAGGGAAGAAAAGAAGATGGGAAAGGAGAAGAGTGTGGCACGAGGCCACAGCATTAAAGTGTGAAGAAGAGAAAGAAGAGAAAGGTGTGTAATAAACATCTGTCACACCTCAAATTATAGACTGATAACTGTGAGTGTCATCATTATCAAGTGCATCACTAAAAACATCCAAGGACCGCTGGACATCTAAAGCGGAGTCCTGTGCCTATGATCACCCAGAGGTCAATGAGACATCTTTGGTTCCGCGGGAGTCTGGCCACCCAGGATCGATCTGTGTACCCCGGTGGACCTGACACCTGCTGGTGAGAGCACTCTCAACCATTGGACCTTCTACCTTTGGGACTGCATGTGAGGCTTGGACATGGTCCTGTTGGGGATTTGTCAGTGATCCCTTACCCTGGCATATGAGAGGTCCCGTGCAGCCCATGCAGTCCCGTAGCAATCCAGGGGCAAGGGCCTCAAGGGATTCCCATGAGAGGGAAGTCCCGTCTAGAGAGATGTGTCTGCAGCCGATCCATAACAGGTATCAGGAAGCACAGAGAGTGCATATGGAGAATGGATCACCCCAAAGACTATCCTGTAGATGTCTTTGCACCAGAGTTCGGATGGCAAGAGTACACCAACCTTGAAACAGCCACCCTTGAGGCAGAGCAAGTGACTTGGAAGTGGTGCTGTTGGCGATTCCTCCATGGCCCTATGGTGTGGTAAGGGAGGCATACTGCACAGTTCACACAGTCACGTGGAAGCCCGGTGAAAAGGGCCTCAGGGGATATCCGTGAGAGCGGAATCCTGGTAAGAGAGGGAAGATGGGAGCACTGCAGCATCCGCGGAAGACTTTTCAACAGTCGCATTGACGTCATCTGTCTTTGGAGGCTTACTATCTATGGAGCCAGGGAGCCTTTGAAGAGATCTCACCACTATTGTTCCAAATTCACCCTTACAGCGACCTTTGTCAATAGACTTCAACACAGTGAGACCAGGTGGGAAAGGAGGTGAACTGAGAACTTTGACTGGTGAGTGAGAAAACCAGACTTCATCCATACTGCCATTTGTGCCCTGAGTAGTTTGGTTAAACTATGGAGGAGTGCCGTGATGCCTGGTGCTCTTAGCTGCATCTGTCCACCCACCCTGTCCTGCAAGCAACCTGAATAGACTCAGTGAAGTTTTGTTTTGTAATTTTGTTCTCTCCCGCGGGTTTGACTCATCCTATTTTCAATAAAGATTGAGAGGGATGTAGTGCCTAGCAGGTCATGTTCTAGTCTCTGTGAAATATGTGTTTCCAACAGCCACTCCTTAAGGGCTGGCTTCAACACTCATCCCAAACCCATCCATCCATCCATCCATCCATCACAGGTGTCATCGGGTAGGTGACCCTGCTAATAAAAGGTGCCTGGCTCACGTGCCTTGGGCCAGTTCCAGATACTTTAACCATGTGTCTGTGTCATTAATGCAACTGCACGAGGGCCTAGGGCCCTGACCCTTACAGGTGGTAATGATTTTAAAAATGCATAATTGTTTGCCATAATTACCTCCAATTGTGCAGTATTGAAACCCACACAAGGGTTTGCGACTGAGTGGATCAAAGAGTGGTGTGCATGAGAGTTGGTGAATGGTCATGAGAGTTGGTGATTTTCTTTCGCATTTACAATCTCCTTGCTGGCAGTTTTTCACCATGGAAACGGTCAGAGATTTACCCAGCAGTGTATGGAGTACCTGCCTTACCAGGGTGGGAAAGTCAACGGACTACCCCTCCCCAACCCTCCTGAAGGAATTTCTCCACAGGGAAAAACAAAGAGACAAAAATGCATATCTGCAGTGGTGTGTTGTAGTGAGTGAACAACAATGCAGTAGGAAAATAGCAACCTGGGGAAATGTCATATGACAAGCCCTGTAGTACACCTGGAAAGCTGCGAGTGGAACAGCTTTCTAGGTGAACTGCTTGGAATGTATGTGAATTCATATAACTTGTAAACCAACACCTGTGAGTGGGAGTATGTGTACGGATGTAGATATATGAGTATTTTGTGCAGATAGGCCATTAGTCATTGTAAAAAATCTTTGGTTGATCACCATCATTTTCTTCTGTTTCAGCTATTCCAGTTTTGTGATGTTTTTGTGTCTTGCTGCGGTCCATCTAAAGATCGCTAGTGGCCGGACCACCAAACAGGCAGATGCATTCAATTGCATTATATGATTCAGCCCATGCATTGAAAAGGCTGTATTATGGGAATTCACTTACACTGGCCTACTAAAAGTTCATCTAGCCCTCCCTTAGAGGGGTGCTGAATCGTCTCTGGGTGCAAGACATTTGACTACATAGGGGCATAGTATCAAGGGATTTATCCCCGCTTTTTTGACTTTAAAAGCCAAGAAAGCGGAGATAAAATTATCTCCCTATTACCTAGCTGTCGCTAACACCAGTTAGCGACAGCTAGTAGGAGATAGCGACCATCTTGGGCCCAGCTTTGCATGTCAGAGATATTTATCACTAATGACATGCAAAGTGGGGGTGCCAAGATGTTAGCGTCTGGAAACAGTCGCTAACATCGCTATCTCCTATTACCAACTTTTGGAGATATTCGCGCTAAGCGCGAATATCTCCAAAAGCTAACACCTGCCCTGAGCAGTTCTTAGCCATGTTATCCAATGGGAGGTGGATAACATGGCTAAGAGCATTAGCTCGGTAATGCATGAATATCGCTGACTTTACAGCGATATTCATGCATTTCGGCCGATTTTTATCGCTTAGGAGATAAACCTTGATAATAGCAAGGCTCCTAAGTGATAAAAATCGCCGCAACACGGCGATAAAATTATTGCCGCTAAGCCAATATAGCGATAATTATCGCTAGTTGTTGGTAATATGCCCCACAGTTCCTGTTCTTAAAACACTACAAGGGCTTCCCATTGAAGCAAGAGCCTAGTTTAAGGTAGCCTGCATTACTCACAAGGTACTACACACATCTATACCCTCCTGTTTGGCTAAGAAACTCAAAACCTCTGGTGGTCATCCTTCTCCTTGAGCCTCCTCAATCCAAAAGAGAGCATTGTATAAATCAGTCCTTCTCTGGCAGCGCCGCAAGAATTCAGAATTCACTTTCACCAGCTCTACCTACCACCACCAAATGTCCTGCAACTGTTAAAAAGGAGCTAAAAATCCTCCCATTCCACAAACACTGTGATTGAGACTTAGAAAATTATCTACTCTTCTAATGTCAAAGCCCTATCGCCTTACCCCAAATAGGCCCCATGCAATATCTCTGCAGCTTGCGGTCCCAACTTTCTCCCTGCCTTCTGAATGTTTTCAGCTTGTTCAATTTCCTCCTTGATACCTTTCTTAATTTCGCCTTTTGAACCTTCTTCATTTTCCCCATTATCTTGCTTTTTTCCACTGATGCCTATTTTTTTCTAATGTTGTCTATATCTTGTTGGTTACCTTCTTGCCTCCATTGCTGGCTTTGTTTGATTAATTCATTGATCTTATTTATTATTAGATGTACACTATTTCTGTTCCTTTGTAAAGCACTCTTATGCCCCACTGCCTACATTTGAGCTATAGAAAATTGCACGGTAAATGTAAAAAATAAATCCAATAAAAAAAAAAATTCATGAAGGCTTTTTTTTCAAGCAGACATGCTAAAAGCAATGCAATTCATGGTCCCTAAAGAAACAATTTAAATGACATACAGTGACCACATCACAGCAGGGCCGGACTGGCCATTTTGCCACTCTGGCATTACCCTGTTTAGCTGCAGGCTAAGGAGGTTTCTTAAAGACTAGAATATATGCCATGACTCAACTATGCCCCAGTTGCCCCTATACAGTGGTAGCCTCCTGTAGGATGGGGCTGGTTTGAACACTTTTTCCAGGGCTGATTTTAGGTTCCAGTCCAGTCCTGCAGCAGAGTGTGCCTTACATAGCGCCATCCTTTTCTATTTGCACTAGATTAGTGTTAAAGTGCTTAATTTGTGGCGGTGGTTTCCGGTCCTCGGCATTGCCACTTAATTGTTAACACCAGCGCTTGTGACGGTCTGCCACACGGTGGCACTGTCGGTCTAATTTAGAGATGAGTACCACAACAGTTGTTTATTAATACAATATGCATTAAAAATTACTATTGCTTATCGTCCAAGACATTCTTATAGCTTTGGTGGCCTGGAATAGTCTGAATTGTCACACTTGTAGGAGTGTGAGGGTTAGCAGTTGTGCTGGTACTGTCACTTGCAGCACCGGCAGGAGCAATATGTGGTGCCAGCTGCAGTAGCCTCCAGACAAGGGCCCTGACGCTCATGTTTTTTTAAACAAAATAAGCACTTGTTGAAAGCAGGTAAAAGATGGCTTTGGAAACTTACCTTGCAGGCAGTCTGACATTACCAGCTCTAATCGCTGTGACCTGCCAGCGCTCACAAGTGATGGGGGAGTGTTTAATCTAGGATGCAATTCACTGAAGGGTTTCAAATGTGGTTCTTTAAAACAACAGATGGTCTGGCAGACAACAGCAGTTTTGAGCAGAGCCTCAGTTCTAGTCCCAGGAGCTCGGTGATTAAATTGTGGGATTAAAATGGGGAGGCTGGAGAAAGAGAATAAACAGTTGCTCAAGAAAGGCACTCAACTGCATCTGCATACTATATTGTGCTCTCCACATCCTTTCAATAGCAAAACACAATGGGCCAGTTGCGAAAGGGAAAAAACCTTTTGAGATGTATCATGCCAAAAGGCCATCGCAAAATAAGGAATCGCAGATTTTGCGACTCCCTATTTTGTGAAAGCATTTAAGGAATCACAAATTGCGATTCCTCAAATGCAATTCTGGAAGCACCCAAATTTTGCAATTTTGCCTCACGAAATTGCAAATTTCCACCAACTTCAAGTTGGTGGTAATCTGCGATTTCCTCGAAAAATGCTCTTTATTTATATTCTTCAAAGTGCCATGTTGCGGGCATGTATGTGCTCCACAAGTGCACACATGCATATTTCAGGGGCGCAACAGACTGTCCTTTTGGCACCCTTGCACCCTTGAAATTGCATTCGCAATTTGCGAGTACCTATTGGGTACTCGCAAATTGCGTATGTATTCCCATTCATTCCTATGGGCCTAAAGGCCCATAGAAATGAATGGGAAGGTATTCCTTAATTGCAAATCGCAATTAAGGAATATGTAGGAATCACAATTATTATTGTGAAACCTACATACATTGTATTTTGCTAGTCCTTAATAGCGAATCGGTAAATTTCGCTATTAAGGACTCGCAAACTGCAATACTGATACATCTGCCCCAATACAGTTTTCGCTTTGTAGCAAGAGGACACACTGATCTTCTGTGGCCAAAACACCACAGATCGAGGTTCTCTCACTGGAAATGGTAGGAGATTTATACAAATGCAAATGAGAGGAGGGTCTGGCTTAAAAATACAAAATTGAGAGTGGCACCTCCTGCAGGTTTGGAGGTCAGTGAAACATTTTTTTTTTAAGTTCAAAATGATTTTATTTAAATTTTTTGAGACAAAAGAAATAAACATGAACAGTACATAACAAAAAATTAAAGCAGATAAGCGTAAATGATGAGAATAATAACAAGAGCTATGGTACCTAGGTAAATTTGCAGTAGAGAGAATCAGTAACAAATAATCGTATAAGAAAAGGAAGGGAAAAAGGGGAGGAAGAGAGGGAAGGGAGTAAACATATCATTGCATCGTAAAATCATACCATATAGAGTTACAAAGCAATTGAGTACATAAAATACAGAATTACAAAAAAAAGTGATAATGAAAGTCAAAATAGTCCGTAATATACCAAGAAAACTAATTAACGATATCATTTCATAACATATGAATCAATAGGTGACCAAAAAGACTGAAATGATTGTGAATTGTGATTAACACCTTTAAGGGATAGCTGAGCACCTTTCCTTGTAAAGGTAATCCATGACCACCAAGCATGGACCGAAAGAGAAGAAGCATCTTTCCAACAAAAAGTAATAGATTTTAACGCAGCTGTAACCAAAAAATTAAATAACTTAGCCTTTGACTCACAAAGAGGATGAGAAAGGGCAACCGATTTGCATATTAGCAGTGTATATGTAATATCATCTTGCAAAGATAAAATATTCAAAATGATAGGCCAGACTTCCAACCCAGAATTTCCCAATAATTGGACCTTCAAATAACATATGGCGGAGTGAACCAGAACAAGAATTGCAGTGCCAACATAGATCAGATGGTAACAGTTTAGCATTATATAATCGCAATGGTGTCCAGAGAGTGTTGAACAAAATATACGCATTAGTTTGATAGAGAGACACTGGGAGCCATCCCAATATGCTGTTGAGCCATATAGAAGACCAGGAGTCATCTGATAATGATATGGAGAGTTCATTATTCCAAAAAGAGGCAATTGAACCAACATTGGAGCCCTGAGAGCTGGCAAATTTTTTATAAAAGATAGAGACAGCTTTGGAGGCTGATGTTACAGCTGTAAGGTAAATAGACAAATCATTGGCGGTAGATGAGGGGATACCATTTGGAAAGGAATCTAAAATTGAATTGCATAAGGATTGATATTTAGGGAAATCTGAAGCCGGGATTTTAAATTTTAATTGGAGTTGCTCAAAGGGAATAAAGGCAGTTCCATCAAAAACATCTTTGAGATATAAAACGCCTTTTGAAATCCAAGAGGACCAGAAGTTAATGTTTCGGTTCAGTTTAAGTAAAGCACTGTGCCATAAAGACAGGTGGACTGTAGAAAGTAAAGGTAAATCAAAATTAGAATCCAAATCATTAATGATTAATCTCGAAGATTTAATTATAGATGATCGATCAACAATCTTGGAACCAGAAGACATCGACATCAGAGAAGGGAGAGAGAAGGGTCGAACAATTGAGGATTCTAGTTCAAACCAAGTTGGAGGTCTGACTACCGGAGAATTAGTAAACCATAAGGAACTTTGTTTTAAAATAAAAGCTTTATGATACAGGCGAAAGTCTGGGAGTGCAAAACCAGCCTGAAACTTAGGGAGTTTTAATTTTCTGTAAGCAATACGAGGAACTTTGTTTGACCAAAGGAATTTAGATAGCAATTTGTCTATATCCTTATAGAATTTGAGGGGAGATTGAGTGGGAATCATAGTCAAGGAGTAAAAAATTTTGGGAGCAATGTTCATTTTTATAGATTCCATTCTTCCCCACCAGGAGAGATGAAGGGAAGACCACTTGGATGTTTTATTTTTAATATACTCAACTATGAACTCACTATTTAATGTTAAAGTAGCAGGCAACGATGATGCAAATAAAATTCCCAAGTATTTAAGCTTATTTTGTTGCCAAATAATGCCTGAGTTTGGTAACATATCCGGAGTACAAAAAGCATTTAAAGGAAAACATTCAGTCTTACTTACATTCAATTTGTAACCAGAAACCATAGAGTATTTTGTAATAATGTCTAATAGGGAAGGAACAGAAGAAATAGGATTACTAATAAAAAATAAAACATCATCAGCATATGCTAAAGTTTTAACCATAACATCATTGAGCACAATACCCTGTATAGTATCGCAGTGACGGATATAATTAAGAAAAGGTTCAATTCCCAACAAAAATAATAGTGGGGAAAGGGGACAACCCTGTCTAGTACCTCTAAAAAGGGAAAACTGAGAGGAAATTTGACCATTAATAAACAAACGAGCAGTAGGAGCAAAATACAAGGCAGAAATCATATGAATAAAAGGGGCACCAAAGTTAAAGGACAATAAAGTTTTAAATAAAAACTGCCAATGAATTTTGTCAAATGCTTTTTCAGCATCAAGAGCCATAACTCCTGCAGGAGAAGAAAGAGAAGGGCTCTGTTCAATAATGTGTAACAATGTTCTGGTGTTGTTAGCAGAGAACCTATTTTTCATAAAACCAGATTGATCTGGGTGAATAATGGAATGAAGGATAGGAGCTAATCTAGAGGCAAGGATTTTAGCATACAACTTACAATCTTGATTTATTAGGGAGATGGGACGATAATTAGAGACCAGGGTAGGGTCTTTATCGGGTTTGGGTAGTACAATGATTAAAGCGTCCGCAAAGGAACCAGAAATAGTACCAGAGGAACTAAAATGGGCAAATATCTCACTTAAATAGGGCAAAAGGAGAGACTGAAATTCTTTATAAAATTCAGCTGGGATACCATCCGGACCTGGGGATTTATTTTGAGGGAGCGAGTTGATGGCGAGCAATATTTCGTCACAAGTAATAGGGGAATCTAAACTAAGTCTATCTGATGGAGAAATTTGAGGTAGAGGATACTTAGTCAAAAAGGAATCAGTTAAAGATTCATCACAGGGATCAGGTTTACTATATAGTGAAGAGTAAAAATGCAAAAATTCTTGAACAATATCATTATGGGAGATAGCCACCTGGCCCTGAGAACCACGAATCGAGGTTATTTGAGTCTTATTCCTCTTGATCCGCAAATAGTTCGCAAGGAGTTTCCCAGACCTATTAATATTGAAACGAAATTTAGCATTGGAATTAGCGAGTTGGATCCCTGCTCTAGTACTAAGTATAGCATTAAATTCATAACGAAGTTTTTGTAATTTAAGTTTATATTGAGGGTCATTAGAGGAAATAAATAAACGTTCGAATTTAGCAATTTGTTTTTCTAAATGTTTAACATTAGAGTTAAATTTTTTATTCTCATTGGCCATGATAGAAATAGTGGCACCTCTAATATAGGCCTTAAATGCATCCCATCTATTGACAATTGACGATGAATCTTCAGGGTTGAACACAAAATAGTCTTGAATGGCCTGTAGTAATTTGGGTTTATGTGTGTCATTAAGTACAATGCTTGTGTTCATACGCCACCTATTTTGTTTGGTGAAAGAAGAGGAGATATTTAAAACAAACGAAATTAGAGCATGGTCAGAAATATCAATATTACCTATCACAGGATTGGTGGCTGATGGAAGTAAAGAGGGGGAAATCAAAAAATAATCAATCCTCGAATGGGAGTTATGGGGATTAGAGAAAAATGAAAAACACTTATCAGTGGGAAAATGCAATCTCCAAATATCAGCCAATTTGGTTGTGTGAAGAAAAGATTTAAAGGCATGGAATACTTTAGGAGGACGGAATTTTGCAGAAGAAAGTCTATCTAACAAGGGATCAATAAACACATTAAAATCCCCTCCAACAATCAAAGGAGCCTGCCCCAACGTCAAAACTTCTGTAGTTATAGTAGACCAAAAGAAAGGGTCATCAGCTGTAGGGCCATAAATATTAAGCAGATAAAATATTGAATCGTGAAGTTTAACCTTAACTATAACATATCTACCCTCTGTATCGGTAAACTTACTAAGAATCTGGCAATTCAACCTTTTAGCAAAGAAAATTGCGACACCATTTTTCTTTCCTAGCGCAGGAGAGGACACAATATCATCTACCCACTTTCTTTTCATATAATGTAAAATGTCGTCAGCAATATGCGTTTCTTGGAGAAAGCAAATGTCTGCTCTACAAGCACCCAGGTAATCTAAAATTTTAGTGCGTTTAACTGGATGTCTAAGACCCTTAACATTAAGGGAGACAATTTTAATATTATGAGGACTAGCCATCATGAATTAGAAGGAAACACAGAAAGAAAGATTGCAAGAAAGCGAATGGGGGAAACAGCCATGGATAAAGAGTAACTCTATGTAGGTAGCAAGAAAAGGAAGGACACAAAAGGAAGAGACAGGAAAGGAAAGAAAAAGAACAAACAAGATACAGAAATAAGAACATTGAGACGCACACCCGTTCCTCAAGCATGGCCAAGAACCGTTGGAGCCCATAAATGGATAGTCATTAAATGCCAGGGAAGATCAAACCACAAAATTCAAGTAACGGCATCCTGAGTTTCCATCGACGGTGAAGCTTGTTGTTCCAGGAATAGTCTAAAATCTTCAGGACGATGAAAAGATTTAGAGAAAGTGTCTTTCCAGACTCTCATCGTAGAAGGATCAAACAGACCATATTTGAAACCAAGGCTTCTCAGTTGTGGACGAAAAGAAGAAAATTCCTTGCGGATAGCAACCGTTTCCTTAGCAAAGTCTTGATGAATAAAGATTTTGGAGCCATTCACCAAGAGAGAAGGAATATCTCTAGCAGCTTTCCTAATAAGAACCAGATGATGGTGTCGCAAAACCTTAAAAATCATTTGCCTAGGTTTGGTGTGACGAGGATTTCTATGCGACGGAATTCTATGTGCCTTGTCCACTTCAAACTTTTCGGAAAATTTAATATTTAGAAGACCAGGAAGCAAGGATTCTAGGTATAAGCGACAGTCAGATCCTTCAACCTCTTCAGGAAGATTGAAAATACGGAGATTGTATTGCCGATTACGGTTTTCCAATTCCAGCAGCTGAGTATGCATTGGTACTATTTGCTGCATCAAAGGTGTAAAAGAGTCCAATTTATTTTTGTTATCCTGAATTTTGATAGTATTATCAGACACTTTCATGGATATGGAAGCCATATCTTTGCGAATATTTTTCATTTCAATTGCAATAGTGTCAGTGTTCAGTCGCAGCGCTTGAATTTCTTCTAAAATTAATTTGAGGGAAGGTTCAGATGATTCAACAACCTTAGATTTATTTGGGGGAGGCGATACTTGCTGTTTCCTCTTATTATTGGCAGAATTCTTATTATCCATCTTGAGGTGAATAAATAACTCAAAGCGTCAAATAAATGCAGGAAAAAGAAAAGCACCTCAAATTTTTTATAAATATTAGGGAAAAAAGATGTAAAATTCCCAAAAGCTCTCCAAAAACAGCAGTGCAGCAGTTAACAGGGTCGTGGGCGTGGCTAGGCCCAAGCCAGGCCCTCTCTTTGCGAGCACCCCGCCCCCTGTGAGGAGGAAGCCGGTAGAGGCTGGGACCGAGGCAGGGAGAGGAACCAGAGGGTCAGCAGGAGCACTTCCCAATGAGGAAATCGCCCAAAAAACAAAGAGAAGGTAGGCAATACTGTCAGCTCACAAGCGCTGCGCAGTTATCAAAGTTCCTGACATGAATTCGTCGTATTTCGGCTGATTGGGCCGAGTACTTCACCGAGCTCCGGTGGCGGCGGCCATCTTGGTCGACGCGCTCGCGCGACCTTGGTCAGTGAAACATTTTAACATGCATTAATTGCGCCACACAATATTAAACATGGTTCTCCTGGACTCAATGCAGCGCATGCATTCAGATTAGAACTTGGGCCCAGATTTCCATAGACGTCAAGCAATGTAGGGCAGGAAGTAAAGCTGCTGTGCTGCATTGCATGAATGGGAGATAGCAGAACAGTGCCATATCTACTAAGATGTGGTGCTCTTCTGCTTGCTACCTGTGCTGACGCACTTTAGGCAGTCATGCACCAACACAGATGCCCTTAACCCATAGTGTAAGGGTGTTTGCATGTCCATAACATAATTAGTATGCTGGGAGTCTTTCCCCACTTTCTATATGTGCTGTACAATGCAGCACAAATGCACAGTGGGAAAAATGAGAAATTAAAACATTTCGTTCACCACCCTTGGAACATCCCCTTGATGCAAAGTAACGCAAGGCAGCGTAACTTTGCACCACTTTGGGGTACAATCCAACATAAATGGCAATTTCCATTGGATTGTATCTCCCACCTGAACACTTTGCATCAGGTTTGCGTTACAAAAGTAATGCAAACCCGGCGTAAACCATTTGTAAATCAAGGCCAATGTATCTTTGTTTACAGTGCAAACATGACAACCTCTCACAGTGTGGCTTCAACAATCTGTGGAAGTAATCTGCCACCTGGTACCTCCATATCCTCATTCACTGAATGATGGCAAGGAAGAAGACATTTCAAATTTGCATTGTCGAAATGTGTAACAATGATGGCACACTTTTGAACGTGAGACAAAAGTTCCCCCCCCCCCATTAGGTTTCCCCTTGCACTTGCAGCCGTTCAGCTAATAAGTGGATCTAAAGAAAGTTTAACATAGACATTGGTCATGATAACCCTTCCCTGACCATGTTTGGTAAGGATGGAGTTAGATGAAGGCTACCTGCCAGGGACTCTGGAGGGTAAACGGAGATGCGAAGAATCTAAGCATGGGCGGATTTTGCGAATTGGCAATCCGTGAAATTCCGTATTTACATCTTCGCAATCCGCAAAATCCGCGAACTCTCGCGAATTTTGCGGATTCCTTTTTTTTTGTGTTCGCAAGTGTTTCTGCCATTGTCAGGTAGCAACGGTCGCGACCATGTTGTTTCTACGTCTGGTTCATCACAGCACCCTCTGTTTCACCACTGCCACCCTCTGTTTCACCACTGCCACCCTCTGGCTCACCCATGCCACCCTCTGGCTCACCCATGCCACCGTCTAGTTCATCACTGTAGATTATGGGGGGGAAAAGCACACCTGCCCTGCCTCAACTGACATGAATGAATTAGGGGCTGATTAATGTGTCACTGAATTTGAACTTCCAGGCTGGCACCTGCTTCCTTATCTGTAATTGCTTTCTGTTGCAGTGTCATTTTTTTAACAGGACCTTTGTTGTATACTTGTAGCTATTCTCTGAGCCTGCTGTGAGGGTCAGAGCAGGGTCATAGAATAGTTGCAAGTAGGCAACTGAACTCTGAAGGGGCCCCTCAGGAAGCACTACAGGGAATGGTTACTAATGATAAGATTGAACTTTTGCACCTGCTGAGTGCTTTCAGTTTTGCAAAAATCCAAATATCCAGCTGCATCCACAAAAAGTAACCCTTCCAGGTCAAGATCCAAATCAAAGTGACCAGCACATGAAGAAAGCACTGGGAGGAGCCTGCTGGACAGGAACAGCAAGTTGGAGACTGTGGGGCACTTCCTTCCTCCCACCACCCCCAAAATGGACTCCTTGCAAAAAAAAGTGCAGGCAAATGTCAACCTGAGGAGTTATTCTGATAAAAATCATAATTTTCAAGGTTTATGCTGCCTGCTGGTGGATTTCTTGTGCGAAATTGCAAATTTTGCAATCTCGCAATTGCGAGATTGTCGCTGCCCGCCGCATCTACGTGTTCGCAAGTGTTTACTCCCGCGATGCGTGATCACGGGCCTTTATGACCTACTCGCGTTGCCAAACTCTTGCTGTGCAAGGTGGCAAGCCGCGATGACGTTGACAAACTCCCGCAGGATCCCGCAGCAAGATCCAAAATGGCGCAGCACACGCAAACATGGAGAAAAACAACTCTGCAAACGCTGAATGACGGTAAGTGAACGCTGCACGCCACAAAATTGTATAGTATTCTAGTTGGCAAGTGCGACCAAGCAAAAAATCCGCTTCGCACGGATTTACGAATTTTCGGCAAATTCGCGAGAGTTCGCGGATTGCGAATTTGCCGAAAATCCGCGAGCGGAACGGATTTTACGCCCATGCTTAGAAGAATCCCCTGCTTTGTTCTGAGAAGTCAGAGACACCCACAATTATTTATATTTAGAAATCTTACATAGACCACAAAAGATGCAATGCTGTTATTTCGAAAACAAGTCAGATATTAGCTCAAGCAAATAGTAGAAATCTGATGACATAGTAAGTTCTTAAAATGTAATTAGAAGATAACAAAAGCCTACATGTTTATGTCTGCTGATCTGCTAGAAAGGTAAACCTTCCTATCTCCTCATACCTTAGCTCAGATCAGCAATTGTGAGCACACCCTTCATGGGTCGGTGCTCAGAGTTAATGAGGTGGTACTGAGGGGTATATATGTACAAGGGGATAGCGCCACCAGAACATCACTTTTAGTGACGTTCTGGTGGCGCTATGTCCTTCTCCACATTTCCAATGTGGCGGTAAGACACTTTTTGTGGCTTAACACCACACTGTAAATGCAGCCCCTTTACACACCTCACTTAGCATGAAAGGGTCATGCAATGAGAGCTGCTCTAGGTATTCTGCTGCAACACCCATTACTTTTGTTGCTGCCCCACATTTACAAGGATCTGTACATCTGAGGCAGCGCCAAAAACGAACGCCATGCAAGAGCAGGGGTTAGAATGAGAAACGTGGAGAAATACTTTTATTTCTCCTTGTTTTTGCTTTTTCTATGTGTGCTGCATTCGGCAGCACACATAGAAAGATCAAAATGCCTTTAATGATTATTTATGTGCAGGTAGGGATAACTTCCACCACATAAAAACTCATTAAATAATTACGATTTGTTTCTTCTATGTGAGCTCATTCTGTAGCACACATAGAAGTAACATATCGGCATTATGGATTGTTTATGTGCAGGAAAGTTCCCCTCCCTGTACATAAGCAATCATTCCCTGCAAGGCAGCTAATTTTAGTGCCAGCCCTAGGGATGCACTATATTGTTGTAAATTCAGCCCATCCCTGTGTTTTGGAAATGTTGGAGGGCCACAATTTCAAATTTGGCGCAGCTCCGCACTCTGGCATTTCACTGTAAATATGCCCCTTAGAATAAAACCCGCTTCCCAGAGTGACTAAACCTTGGAGGTTTTATACACAGTTCCCCTTGGAAATGTGAGAAATGTCCTTTCCGCCTCCCTCAAAGCACATCAGGCAACAGCGTGAGAATTTACACTTGCGTGAGCTAACGAGAAAATCGGTGCAACAGTTGCTCGCATGACTGGGCTCAATAAGAGTCTTTTAATTACTGCTGCTCAATGTGAACATTAATATGATCATCTTTATATTGAGCAACATGTATGCAAGGAATTCAAACCATCATGAGCCATCAGTACACAACCATTTAGCGATAGAGTAATAGGAAGCAGGAATCACAGGTTATAGGTTGTAAATGATGGTAATTGGTGAACTTTACCCAGAAGAGGCTTCACTATATTGTGTTACACCTGAACGAGGGAAACCCTAACACAAAGGTTGTTACAAAAAAAATAATTGACAAGGCATCTTTAGTGCACCTAATATCCACCTACTTCTTGCATATTGACAGTTCCCAGTGTAGCTTCTTTACCTATTAATCACCAAGTCCTTAGGCACACTAACACATGTACATCGTCTACAATTACCAAAATACATAAAAGACAAACTGATCATCATCTCACTGAGCAACCACACTGACATCAGACCTAGACATGCGTGAAGTTGCAAAGTAAATGACTCACATTTTGGCAATATTTTTTTTAATTTAAAGTATGCAAGTTTGGCAAAGTATGAAGCTTTTAAAAAATGTATTTTTTAAAAAGAGTTCCTTGGTTGCAGTGGGATGTCTTACTGAAGCCATGAGGGGTAACAGTGGACTGGCTATGCTTGGAAGCCACTCCCTGAGTCAGTGCCCAGTGTACAGTTAGTCCCCATTTTACCCTGCCTCGTCAATCCCCCCTTTACCCAACCCTCCACCACAAAGTGACAACAGCTTAAAAACTGAAATCCAGAGAGGACATGGACATAAAAATAGGACTGCATGGCCAGTGACCATTCAAAAAGAAAACAGACTTAACATTTTCTATTTTTCCCTGTATTTTACCATGCACAGATCTCCACCCACATTGCTGATTCTTTGCACAGTAAGGCATAGGATACAAATCAAAAAAGTTTTTTCAACAAAAATAAATATTAAAAATATTTTATGTTAAATATTAATGTGAATTAATTATATATTTATTCATTTTTTATTGTAGAACAAAATAAAACATGGCAAGAACTATTAGCTTAATTTACAATTAAAAACTTTAATAATGGAACATATATTACATTAAATTAAAATGATCTTTCCAAAGCTTAAATTAAAAAAACATTAATTCCAGCATAAAGAGCAAAAAAACCAATATGTATTAATACTTACTAAAAGTGATGTATAAATGTAATTGCAATTGGTTTAGTTATATTTTAAGTATTGTTTTATTATTTTTAAATTCAAAATTAGGTATTCAATTATGTAATAATTAAATAAAAAATACATCCCAGCATAAAGAACAAAAAAAAACAAATAAGCATTAATACTTACTAAAAGTGATGTATGGATGTAATTGTACTTGATTTCATTATATTTTAAGTATTGTTTTATTAATTTTTTATTCAAAATAAGGTATTTAATTATGTTATAATTAAATCAAAAATATAAAGTATTTTTATATTTTTTAATATTAAATTACATGTATTGCTATTTTTACCTATTGTAGCTAGTTTATTTGAATTTTACATTATTTCCTATGGGGTTTTATTTTATATCCCTACTTTAATTATTTTCTATAGGAGGGTATTGCAGTACCAGTGGTTTGCCATGTGTTGTGCTAAAATAACCACTGTTTTTAAATAAACATTTAAAAAGTAGTAAACATGCTCAACAGCATAAGTTATCTTTGTGAACCAGGCCCTTCGTGAATAGCCAAAATTAGTAAAGTTTCTCAAAAGTGTAAGTTACCTTTGTGAACGGGGCCTTGTGTCTTAAATGCCTATAAATCCTTATCACCTCGGTCCATACCTCTCTGCTTCCAAAAGCATTCTGTTGATCCCTAAACAGGTGAGGTGTGTATATAGCTAAAGCAGGCCACTGGTAATGTTATAGATCCTAAGCACACCTTTGACAAAGTATTTCAATGAATTTGTACGTGTCATATTCATTGAAATACCTTTTTTATTTTTAACAAAACAAAGAAAGAACAAAAGCAAAACATGCACATTACAATACTCGAAAACAACCATCTGTAGATACAGTTCTGTGAAATACTCTATAATGGTACATGTGACAGCACAGATGTATATTCCGAGTGCATTAGTTAAGTACATTGCCTGGTTTAGATTCTCCTGTGTACAGACTATAATATAGTCTTAGAGCCCGCCATTCTACCGTTCATTAAAGGTCCGCTCTAGCGTTTAAGGCCCAAGCCCGCTGAGCGCTCAACATTCCAGTGTTCTAATAACTAGTCTAGGTGGCTCGGCGTGGGCTTCGGACAATGTAACCCACCCATTCTATAACTCGTGAAGGCCCTGCTGTAGTTGAAAAGGGAGTTTTTTTTAGAGGGAGCCATATGTGTTTGGGGCTGGAGAAGCAGGAAAGCTGTTCATTATAGTACATTAGGGGGTTGATTCCGATCCGGTAAAAAGCGCTCCGAATCGTCGTACGGAGCGTTTTTTCCCCGTACGAATCGTACCTGTAAACGTCCCATACGTACGACAAAGTACGATTCGTACCAGGAGCCGTACTCCGTACGAGTCGTACAAGACACAGTACGACTCTAATCTCCGTACGATTCTCCCTCGGAACCCGCTGTACGTGACATCTGTACAGTTCGCGGCTGGTTTTTACAACCCAGCAAGTACGATACGTGTCGGGTATGCACCGTACGACCCTTTTTCTACGGGAGCTGAAAACATCCATAAAAGCAGAGTTCACGCCGAAACAGGTACGGAACGCCCCCCCCGGTACGGTGCGTACCCCCCATGATCGCAGGGGTACGCACCGTACCCCTGCGATCATGGGGTGTATGAGCCTTACCCCCATTGTACGATCGGTGTATGAGCCGTACCCCCATTGTACGATCGGTGTACGAGCCGTACCCCCATTGTACGATCGGTGTACGAGCCGTACCCCATGTACGATCGGTGTTCGAGCCGTACCCCCATTGTACGATCGGTGTACGAGCCGTACCCCCATTGTACAATCGGTGTACGAGCCGTACCCCATGTGCGATCGGTGTACGAGCCGTACCCCCATTGTACGATCGGTGTACGAGCCGTACCCCCATTGTACGATCGGTGTACAGCTCGTACACCGATCGTACATGAAGTACGGCTCGTACACCGATCGTACATGGGGTACGGCTCGTACACCGATCGTACAATGGGGGTACGGCTCGTACACCGATCGTACAATGGGGTACGGCTCTTACACCCCATGATCGCAGGGGTACGGTGGGTACCCCTGCGATTATGGGGGGTACGGACCGTACGGTGTGTATGTGTTTGTGTGCTTTACCTTACGACTCACCCTTACCTGACGTGGAACATACGAATCGCGTCCTCATACCCCGGTCCGAATCGTACTAGTCGGGTCGTACGGCATGTGTACGAGTCGTACGGTATGTGTACGAGTCGTACGGTTCACGGTTTCAGCCTTGCAATACGTACGGAACACGACGATTCGGACGGATTCACGGAATACGGATCGTACTTCGCGACTCGGACGGACGGGTATGATTCGTACGGAGAGGGCTCCGGATACAAATCGTACGGACGGTTTTTTCCCCGAATTGGAATCGACCCCTAGATGTGTAATCCACCTGTCATCGGTGGACAGACCCCTGGTCCCAATATATGGCGATCTGCCATAGAATGAATTTCCTTTCGCTAGCAGAAATATTACTCATCAATCCCAGGAGACAAACTCTGAGATATTGCTTAATGGGAGACTCTGCCATTTTAGTTAGAGTCTCAATAGCCACACACCCCTGCAAGTGGCAGAGAATGTGCATCCAGTGCCGCACATTTAACGTCCCCCCTCAGCCCACTCATCATTAAACGATATGGAGTATGATATAGTCTGTGAAGAAACCTGACATGTATGGTGTGTAATCGAATATTCGGCAATCATTTAGGATTCACCAGGGGTCACAGCTGTGACCACTTGCTTGATTCTTGTGACCCTTGGCACTGCCTGTGCGAACCCTGGGCTCAGAGGCTGCAAAATCAGTGCCAGGAACCCAGGGACAGCTCCTTGTTTTCTGTCAATTTTTTATTACACTGATACTGAATAATGACATATTATTAACTTTTAGTATAATAAAGAAGCAATTACAATTTGCTGGATTATGACCCTCCCTGGCAGCTGAGGTAAGTGAAAAATAGTTTTAAACATATGTTATCTGCATGCTTGCGGGTGTGTTTAAGTGAGAGCGAGCGTGTGTATGTGTAAATCTGGGTGTATATGTGAGCATGTGTGTGTGTGTGAGTGAAAGTAAAGGTTAAATGGTGTGTGATGTCACCTTCACTACCACTGGCATTTTGCTGAATTGGCGTTAAAGACAGAGCACTTGTTAGCAAGGAGCAAATAAATCCAGTTACCCTCTAATGGTTGGGTGTCCATTTCTCTATTCCATTTCTCCCAGGTGGGAGGGGGGGGGGGCTTGACGGCCAGGGCTCAGCCTGTATAGGGGTACAGAGACATGCAACAAGCTCCTTTGAGATTTTGCTGGTGAGAAGTAATGTTAAAGATTTAAAATCAGGTAGTTCCTTTGGGTATATCGCAAAGGGGACCCTGCAGGCCATGGTATCCTATAGAATAAAAAACAATTAGGGGTAGATGTATCAACATGCCCCCTTGCGATTTCTAAATAGCGATTTTTAAGGAATCGCTATTTAGAAATCGCAAAATGGGATGTATGTAAAAAATCGCTATTTTTTTGCGATTTCTTAATCTTCCTTATTTGCGAATTCACAATTAGCGAATTCGCACCTAAGGAATAATTTCCCATTTATTCCTATGGGGCCAGGAGGCCCATAGGAATGATTGTGAAATGAATCTCAATTTGCGATTCGCAATTTGCTAATCGCAAATTGAGAATAATTTCAAGGGTGCAGGGGTGTCTCAAGGACACCCTGCTGCACCCCTGAAATGTACATGTGTGTGGATATGGCACACATACATGCCCTATGGGCATGTGTGTGCGTCACATGCCACCTTCACAAATGCCAAATTGTGCATTTTTTAAAGAATTCGCAAATTACCATCAACTACAAGTTGGTGGTAATTTGCGATTTCTAAACCAAAATTCGCAATTCAAAAATGCTACATACATAGCATTTAAGGAATCGCAAAATTGCAATTCCTTAAATGCTATGGCAAAATAAGGAATCGTGAATTTTTGCGATTCCTTAATTTGCGAATTTTTGATGCATGCCAAAACATGCACATAGACTGTTTGCGATTCGCAAAAGGCTTGATACATCTAGGCCTTAGTGCTGTATCTGTAAGTATATCTCGGAGTGTTATGAAGTTGCCTTCCACGAATACGCTGCCAAATTTCTTCAGATTTAATTTATGCAGCATTTGCAGCGACTTCTCTTCCCATGGCAGGGTGAACTTAGGATGCTGTAGTAAAGGGAGCTCTGAGGAGTGCATTGACTCCATCTGTGTTCTAGTGCCCAGCTTCTGCCAGGCTTACACTGTAGGGTGAACAGTGTCAATCCCAACATAGAAGCTCGCTAGTTTCTGGGGGAGCATCACATACAGTGGTAGTGCTGCCACATTAAAGTGATACCATCCCTGGTTCCACCAAGTTGCACAGCCATGTCACAGTATGAATCCAATGAATTAAATCCAACCATATTTTTAACTTCCTTTTATCCATGTTTTTCGAAAATTCTTTATCTTTTTTTAACATTTATTCAATTAGTTTTATCCATACCACTGTTCCCACCAAGATGTTAAAACAAGTTCCAAGGCACAGGTTGGTTACACATGTCATGATGGTTATTAAAAGAACCCAATGCATTTCTGGAAAAATATTCCCTTCGTCAGGGGCATACGGATCGTCCGAGAATTCAGTCTGTTCGGGGTAAAGATGAATAACGGACTCCGAACAGATTGAATTCTAAGACGATTCAACCAGTGCCTTGGAGCTTGTTTTAACATCTTGGTGGGAGCAGTGGTATGGATAAAACAAATTGAATAAATGTTTAAAAAAAGGATGAAGAATTTTCGAAAAACATGGATAAAAGGAAGTTAAAAATATGGTTGAATTTAATTAATTGGATTCATACTGTGACATGGCTGTGCAACTTGGTGGAACCAATGATGGTACCCCTTTGATTTGTTTTGTATGCAGCGCATGAGGCGAAGTGCATAATAAGTATGCATGTCAATAACGTGGAATCAGTTTAAACATGGACAAAAAAGGAAAGAAAAAGGAGTGCATCTCACCACCTCTAATTTCAGTGCTGCCACATTGCCATTTTCAATAGTCAGGTGTGATATAGATGGAAGGTGACAATAACAATGTTGTGCATATTGCGCCTGTGAACTTAGGTATACAGCTCCAGGTCTGATGCTGAAAAGCTACCCTGTATTTAAGATCCGGACAAAAGTTCCCATTTGATTCTGGGATCCTAGGCGAGCCAGATCATGGACTGCTTTCTAGCACATTCTTGATTTTTGACTGGGGTTCTTCATTGATCTCTTATGGGAACATACACAACGGAGTCAAGTAGAGTAGATAACTGAATTGAATGGAACGGTGAACAGGCAGCTAGTTAGACAAGCAAGAGGAACAACTAATAGAGAAAGTCAGGAAAAGTAGACCAATAAGAGAAGCCAGAAAAAGAATCAATGGAAGTAGAGGCCCCACAGAAGACGTTCCTAGGAACCAAGGGGCATATGATCAACAACTAGCGATATTTATCACTAAATGAGCTTAGCGATATTTTTTTATCGCTGCGCATCACCGGATTTTATCGCAGAGATAACGTGCTATTAGCAAAGTTTATCTCAAATGTGATAAAATATCCGGCGATGGCGGCTCAATGCGTGAATATCGCTGGAAATCCAGCGATATTCAGGCATTAACGCCAATAGGGTCTTAACCTGAATATCCAACTCCCATTGGATGTACAGGTTAAGAAGTGGTCTGAGCAGGCATTAGTTTTTGGCGATATTCGCGCTTAGCGCCATTTTTTTATCGCTGTGCCTGCGTTGATAATAGGCGATAGCAATGTTAGCGACTGCTTTCAGTCGCTAACAGGTTGGGTACGCCCACTTTACATGTCCATAGCGATAAATATCACTGACATACAAAGCGGGCCCCAAACCGCTCGCTATCGCCTGCAAACTTGCTAATAGGGCGATGAAATTATCGCCGCTTTAGCGAGAAAAAGTCCCACTAAAGCGGCGATAAGGCCCTTGATAATATGCCCCAAAGGTGTTAATTTAGAGACATTCACCCCTGAGAAGAAACGGAAAACCTCACAAGCATACATCCATGTTGAAGTTTTGTGCTACAAAAGGTGAAATCCACCAACCTGTAGCAAGACTAAAAAGACATATTGCCATTTTATAAATCTCCTAAACATAAAATTATGCAAGCTACTTGTCATGGGCATGGTGCTGGGATTTTGGGATCATTCGAACTGGTCAAGCTGTGTAGTGATGCTCGTAAAATGTGTAAACTTATGGATAGATTAGACTGCTTAGTTAAGGTCTTCTACAGCCCACTTGTGTGAATCCCATTAGCACCCCAGTGGAAGGAGCTAACATTGCCAGGCCCGTTCAGAATACTGGCAGGCTGTTCCAAAATTATATCTAGAACTTGTGAGACATGTTTATAAATACATATCCTGTTGTCTTCTTCAAGCAAGCATTATTCCAATGCTCTGCATCTGCCCTCTAGGACATTAGCAATATCCCAGGTCAATCTCATGCAATGAGCTATCATAGGAACCTGCAACAGGTTAGAGCTCTTGGGAAAAGAAAGGTTGCCATATGAGGCATTTAAGGGATTGAGTTGATTCATCATACCAATGGTATGTGGCGAGCCCACGTTTTTATTTTTAGGATAACGTGAATAAACCTGGCCAATGGATGTTCTTTTCCAGCTTGGGTATTAATTACCTGTAGACAGTGCTTTAGAGGTGGGTCAAGTTTGTAAGGTCTACTCTGCCATAGCAGCTCCCATAATTTTACCACCAAGGCAGGGGCGGCTCTAGGCTCATGGTGGCCCTGGGCAGGGAGCGTAGGTAGGGGGCCCCGGAAGAGGGGGTCTGGGCGGGGCCCCTGAAGAGGGAGGGGGGTCAGGGTGTTTGGAAGTGGAACAGAGCCAGAGGCCGCCAAATCCCTGCCAGGGGCCGCCACGCAAATTTGTATCCATCCTCAGAGGATTATTATATTAAGGATATATATTGGCGTGGTGGCCCCTGGGGTTTGGTGGCCCTGTGCAGGTGCACAGCTTGCACATGCCTAGGGCCGCCCCTGACCAAGGTTAAGCCAGGCATCTGCGTTTTTTTACAATGATGGGCACTTCTTCGAAAATGCTTCCTGGGTGATTTATTCAATCCACTGCAAAAAGGCCTATTTGTCTTAATCTCGCCTGGAATTTACAGCTCCAGAGAGGATGGGTGGGTTGTGTTCTCCTGTACAGCACCTAGAAGTAACCATAACATGATCTGTCAAACTTAAAACCAGCACTGACTTACATAGTGTCCTTAATCTGGAGTCTAATATCTTATTATATTGGTTTAATACAGGAAAGCTCATTCACATTTTTCACGGATGAAGGGATCCATTGATTGCAATGAAGAGTAGCATGCAGAAATGAGCACTGAAAGAAGGTGATATTGGAACACCTGGAAAGATCCGATGCAAGCTATGATTACCTAAAACTTGCAACCTTTGGCCCTGTGTCAAAGTACAGACTAAATCCAAGCTAACCCAAAGAACTACTAGGCAATTGCCCAGACTATGGAGCATATTTAAGTAGGAGAAAAAAAAACTTCTTAATTTAAGCCATAGTAAACTAATATAGCACCATTTCTAGACATGCTCTATCTTCGAACAATTAAAATGTCTTGCCTCAAACATATAGGCCTGACAGCCATTTAGTTTGTATTCACATAAGGCTAATGGGACACACTGTGCAACTTTGCAACGGAAATTAGGGGAGAGAGAGGAAGAACCTGCCATTTAGTTAAGTTGATGCACGTCGGTGTCTGAAACGATGTGTAAGCTCTAAAACAAAGTTTATGTAAGCCTCGAAAAAAGGAGACAGAAAGGACAGGCAGCTGTTTTCTGCTTAACCTGAGAGTAGAGTCAAGAGCCCTTGGGCGGTTTCTGTGCAGCGCATCCTGAAAATAAACTATGGTTTGGGAGTTTTATTAGTATAATTAAATATATTTGAATCACATAACCAGTGCAGACTTGAAATTTAGTAGAAGAATGACAAAATACATTTGACAGGTGTTAGTCAAATTTAGATTTACCTCAACGCCTAGACGCACATTTTAGGGCGCCAGTCATTAAAAGGCCATGTAAGAACAGATTGAAATGGAACATGTATTAAGGTGAAAATGCTTGTAGGCAATACTATCAAAGAATCCGCAGTGGTGACGAAGTGGGCAACATCCTAAGAGATTTATCTAACGGGACATTATCTTATAAAAACGTAGGCACTGAAAAAGGCTTGTATGGATATATGAGATGGGCATCTTTAATCGGAGTCTAACCAATAGAAGTTTAATGGAAATATTAAAAAACTTGAGTGGGGCTTGTAAACAGGTGGTTGTCAGATTTGGTGCAGACAGCCTAATTTAAGTTTTCAGCATTCAGGACCAAAGATATTTTTCTGCAACCTGGGAACCATCTCATGCATCTTTTTGAAAAGATATATATTTTATGATGGTCAGTGTTGGAAATTACCTTTTTTGTGTGATATCCCCCCAGATGTTTACTCTACCTGTCGTGCTGGCTTTAGAATTCTGTGCTTGTTACCCCTGCTAACGAGTAGAAGAAGAAATTGGTTTATTGTGTGGTTAATTAAAAAAACATTAACAATATAGAACAGTGAGCCAGCATAAAAAAATAAAAATAATTAGTTCGGGGGGGGGGGGGTGGTAGGGGGCTGGGTAAGGGATTACAAATGATTATTGTTACCTTATTGTTAATACAAGTGTTTAAAATCAATTGCCATTGAGTCAAAGTGCATAGATCACTGAGATTAATAGAGCTTGATTGCCATGCGTTCATCACAATCTTGTGATATCAACAAGTAAAATGCGTATTTTACAATCGGCAGTCATTAGATGGAGGATCAATTGCCATTGAGTCAAACTGCATTGTGCAGTAAAATTGATGGGGCTTGAGTACCATGGGCCTCATTTATGAGGCCGTGCGTGCCTTTTACTTCGCTGGTGCGTCACTTTTTGTGACGCACCAGCAGCGTAAAAAATGTGCCTTGTTGCACCATATCTACAAAGTGACGCATCTAGGTAGATGCGTCACTTTGTAAACCCTTGCGCTACATTATACCTACGCCAGGTATAATGTATGCATGGGGGACATATTGACGCAAGGAAGGGTCGTAGAAGTGACGCAGTGAAATCTATGAGATTTCACTGCGTCACTTTTAGGACGTCGTTGCGTCAAAATCTTGCGCCTGCCTCACAGCAGGTGTAAGACTGATGCAGGCCCTTTCACATGCCCCATGTGAAAGGACGCATTGCTGGAGTTGCGTCCACACACTCCAGCAATGCGTCACTTTTGCGCTTACAGATACGTCAGAAATACTGACGTATCTGTAACTCCTTGCGACATGATGCGTCATACATTAAATATGACGCATCAGGATTGTCGCAAGGAGTGCGCAGTGAAAAGTGACGCATCGCTGTTTTCACGCAGCGATGTGTCACTTTTCATAAATGAGGCCCCATACGTGTATCACGATATCGTGATATCAAATACATAAAATTTGTATTTTGCCATCAGCAGTCATTGCATGAGGGATCATATGAGTGGGATCTGTTGAAAAAATAGAACCATATGCCATGTGTATTATAATTATCAGTGATATTCGCTGCACTTAAGTGAGTTGTTTTAAGCAGATCCTGCACCACCTTGAAGTATTTGCCGATTCAGGCCAGTTCAGAGGGGACCGTGGTGGTGAATATCCAGGTCGTGGCATCGCTGCATGTCCATAGGCCATGGATTAGAAAGAGTGGCTTTAGCTACGTCCTCCTGGAGTGGAGTAACGAGGGGCAGTAGCAGAGTAAGCGGGGGAAAGATTCAAATGTGTAACTGCACTGCCTGCACTTCACAATTTTAGAGAGGATCGACCAATTTGGATTAAGGTCTTTAACTCCTTCCATGCTCATGACGAGCTGAGCTCGTCATGAGTAACACGAGCACTGTGCCCCATGACGAGCTGAGCTCGTCATGAGCATGGGGGCGCTGTGCACAGTGGGGGAATTACCCCCGCTGCGAAGGGGTTAATTTGTAGTGTCATCGTCCTTGTAGCCAAAATTTGAGTAAAGCAGGCTTTTCGTATTGAACAATTAAGTTATGGGTGTGGCTTTATGCCGACCTAGGGGTCGATTCCGATCCGGTAAAATCCCCGTCCGTACGAATCGTATCCGGAGCCGTTTCCGTACGACTCGTACGGACGCCGTACGACCGGACGATTCCGATCCCGATCGGCCGACCCGGACGCGATTCGTATGGTACACGTCGATTCGTACGGAAAAGCGCACGATCACCTACACACCGTACAGCGCGTACCCCCCATGATCGCAGGGGTACGCGCCGTACCCCTGTGATCATGCGGGGTATGTGCCGTACACCCAGCGTACATGGGGTACGTGCCGTACACCCACCGTACATGGGGTACGGTGCGTACCCCATGTACGCTGGGTGTACGGCACGTACCCCGCATGATCACAGGGGTACAGCGCGTACCCCTGTGATCATGGGGGGTACGTGCCGTACCCGGGGGGGGGCGTTCCGTACCTGTTTCGGCGCGAACTCTGCGTTTACGACTGTTTTCGCCTCCCGTAGGAAAAGGGTCGTACGGCGCGTACCCGACACAAATTGTACTTGCTGGGTCGTAAAAACCAGCCGCGAACCATAGTGATGTCGCGTACAGCCGGTTCCGAGTGAGACTCGTACGGAAATTTGAGTTGTACGGAGTCCTGTACGACTCGTACGGAGTTTGGCACCTGGTACGGATCGTACTTCGTCGTACGTACGGGACGTCTACGGGTACGATTCGTATGGGGAAAAAACTCTCCGTACGATGATTCGGAGCGCATTTTACCGGATCGGAATCGACCCCCTGGTGTTCGTTGTCATACGAGGCTACCAAGTCTTGTGAGAATGAAATGGTCTTGATATTTTCCACTTCAGCAAGTTTCAAAAAGGATCTTATCTGTTCCTTCAATATGTTTTTCACTGCTGTGTGAGGAAACGTTGGAGATTCTAATACGCTGAAGTCAATTTGGAGGGTGTCTGCTGTTGCCATTAGATATGTTCTCCAGGGCTATTTTTGGTTTTGAATGCATTTTGAAGGATACACTTCAAGGTGCCAGACGTGGCTGAGATGCATCTATGATAGTATTTCATATGGAGCCCATGCTGGTCAGATTTATGGCCTGTAGGCCAAATTGAAGTCTCACCAACGATCCCCTGATGTAATATGGCATCCTAAACACTCCTTCGTAGGCTTTTAGATGCCATTTTTCTATACTTTCAATGAACAGTCCCGGGAAAGCCTCACTGGCATAGGTGATGGCGCTTGGTAATGTTGCCCTGAGCATTTTTCAAATTGGTGCTGAAGAAGGGCTTTCAAGGGACTCATTCAATTGACTCAGTCTGGTGATGATTAGGGCAGCCTTATCTTTAAGATGATTCAAATGGATTTTGGGTCTCCCATTTGCCGACAACCAAGTACCCAAGTAAATATACGATTTTGCTCCTGTTATTTTTAAGGAACCAAGTGACCAGTGATGATAGATTTGCTTACGTGTACTTCCAAATGAAACTACTTTTGTTTTTGTAGTATTAACTATCATCTTATTTGTCATGTTGTAGGTATGGAGGGTATTGGGGGCTCTCTGGATCCATATTTGTGAGTTATCGAGGAGGACTATATCATCAGCATACTGTAATATCGTGATCTTGGTGGTTCCTATTTTTGGGTGAATTAGGTTTGCATGATTAAGTGATGTGGACATATCTGCAATATATAGGTTGAAGAGCATTGGGGCTAGAACACATCCTTGTTTTAGGCCTTGGTTAGTGTTGATCTTTTTTGATAGAGCAGTGGGCAACAACTTCACGCTTCAAGCTGAGGAAAAAAGTGCAATGATTGCATTAAGCAGGTCGCTTGGAATGCCCCTCGCCTGGTGTTTACTCCATAAAATGCCCCTGTCCACCAGGTCAAATGCAGATGAATAGTCCACAAAACATGCATAAAGAGCTTGTGTCTTCTGAGTGTTCGCCTAGTGGATGAGGTATGAAAGGGTAAATATGTTATCCAGTGTGGAAGAGTTTGCTCTGAATCCTGTTTGTCAAAATGGTATTATTGTATTTGTGGTTGCCCATGACTCAAAGTCTTTTAAGATGACAGAAGCATATATCTTGGCCTCTATGTCCAATAGAGTGATCAGGTGATAGTTGGCGGGATTTTGTTAATTACCCTTTTTGAGAATTGGGTGCAATATTGACCCTCTCCAACTGTTGGGGACTTTACATAGTGTCAGACGTGAACAAAACAGTGGAGAACACATCGCCGACCACAATGTTTGATTGTCATTGAAAATTTTGGGCTGGAAGCCCATTTGGACCCGGTGCACCTGATGCTCTCATTTTAACTTATGACTTCTTTGATCGTGTTGATCATGGGCATTTTGTCACTTTCTTTTCGATCATCCGTGGGGTTTAAATTTTCTGGTGAAAATAAGAGGGAATTCGAGAGCTCAGTTGTATGCAATTGTTTTACATACTGAGCCCATATGGGTTCGTGAATTACATTAGTTCTGATGGTATCCTGGCGTTTCATTTTTAATATACCTCCATAAGTCTGCCTGATTGCATTTATTCATAAGAGAGTATACATACTGCCACTCCTTTTCCCTCTGCTAATTTGTACAGCTGCTTATGTTGTTTTCTTGCACCCCTCAATGCCTGTAATAGAGCGACTTTGGTGTTATGATTATGGGTCTTATGGCATGCATTTGTCATTTTGCAAATTTGTCATGCACTGATCTGAATGGTTTGGTTGTTGCTGAAGACTTTTTGCCAGGGGCACCCTTGCCTTTAGAAGTTGACGATTGATTTGTGGATGCCCCTTGTTATTGGCTCCCAATGGGCTAATAGATGTTTGCCACATTGGGCCTAAAGAGAATGCCCCATACTGGATTTCCATAATTTTATTTTCTGCACACAAACAGGGCCCCACTTTATTCTCCGAATCAATAGTGCATCTTTGTCATTGAGGGAATGGCCCAGGGTCTTATGTCTTTCTCGTTTGCCCAATCTAAGATTGAATGTTGTGAGGAGTGGTAGGTGGTACTAACTTGTAGGGGGAGTTTTCCTGAGGCAAACACGTAATCAATGGTACTTATGCCCTTTAAGTTTCCAGAACCTGGAGAGATGGGTTAATGGTTTCAATTATTGTCTGTTTGGACTGTAATCCCTGTTTTTCTAGTATTTTGTCCAGTTGTTTACTTAAGTGATTTGTCGAGAAGCATCCAGTGTGATTCCACCCCAGTTCGTGCAGGTTAAAATCCCTGCAGAGCATTATGTTGTGATTTACATGATTTGAAAGAATTTGATACACGTTTTCTATTAGGTGACATGGCCTTTTCGGTCGTGTGATGCCAGGGCTGTTGAAAAAGATGTTGATGAGGAGTATCCTATTCGGCGGATGTTGTGATAGTTCATTCCAGTGGGATCACTTGGAGCTTCTGTTCTTGGGTCAGTGTTTCTGTTACTGTTAATTTTAATTTGAGATTCACATAAGTTGATAGTCCCCCCGATGGCCTCCCGAAGATGTTGTTCATTCTTGCTATCTGATACACCCCTTGGAAACCAGTAATTGTTTGTGGGGTGAGTGACCATGTTTCTTGTAAACAGAGAACGTAGGTTGCCATCAGCAGTTTTTTTGTGGGTTCAGATTTTAGTGATCTTGCTAGTCCGGTGAATTTCCAAGTCAGGAGATTTAAATGTGGTTGTTCCTAGCTGGGCTTGACTCAATGCTAAGAGCAACTCTGTGTCTCTCTGGAGAGGGTGAATGGAACCCAGCTCCGCTCTGTTGTGTGTTCTCCGAAGGTTTTTCCCATGGCAACTTTCTTGATGGCTCCCCTTGTTGGAGAATAGGAGCAATCTATATGTATGTTTTCGAGCTGAGAGTGGTTGTAAGAGTGTCTAGTCCCTTGTAAAATGCTGTGGGGGTAGGTTTTTTGTTTTGGTTGGTCTTTTGGCTTTTTTTAGTGGCGCCGGGTATTGTGGTGCATGCATTTCTGAATTACGATTATTCAGTCCTCAAAGTTCAGCCCTTGCTCCAATATTGCTTCAGTCGATTGTGATGTTTTTAGGGTTAAGACTGTAGCTTCCCTTCCATTTCTACTCTCGGTCGTGCTTATGAACTCGACACTCAGAATATCTTCGGAGTTAATTTTGAGTTGACTTGAAGTAGCGTGAAACAGCCTTATTAGATTCGAGCGGATCAGGACATCGTGGCTCCCTTCTGAAGGATAATGTGGAGTGAGTACCAGCTTTGTTGGTTTATCCCCACTTGAGCATGTGCCGGATCGGCTTTTATTGAGATCTTGGGCATACATAAAGTGTTCGGGAGGGGGTGATCTAATCCTAACAGGCGGGGTCAGTGCTCCTTGTAGAAAATTGTGATTGTTTACGGAGCATGTAGCTTCCTGTAGATCTGTTGTCACATGACAGCCTAGCGGATGCTGCATCCTCTATATGTGGCTACTGGAGGCTATGATTGCGCCAATGAGCTTTGGCTTATTGTAGGACCTGCGGTTTATAAGATTGCTGAGAGAACTGGTGTGTCGATGCCCTGGGGTGGGCAAGATGGTAATTGATCTGGTTTTAAGTCTTTCTTTGTGTAGCTGCTGTTTCTGGGCAAGGCTTCTGTCTGTTTTCTAGTATATTGATACTGCGTCTTCTGAAGGTACACTACAGTCCTGCTAAGTCAGGTTCATTGTATGATTTGTTGGAATAAATATAGGGGTCAGGTTTTCTAAATTTGCTGGTCCAGTCATTGGTGCTGATTTTAGTTCACTCTTCTTCACACTGCATTTAAACATTGGGTAGAGACTGGGGAGAGTTTTATCTAATGCTTTTCAGGTGGGGAGAAATTTATTTAAGAGTCATTCTTTCTCAACCTTGTTTCCAGCCTTTTTAGGGCTCGGCGACGTCACCACTTCGTCAGAAGTGGGGCGGAGCTGCGAGCCGTATTGTTAAGGGGTTTCTGGATCGTGCTTGAAAAATTCCTCAGTGCGCGAGCATTTTCAGTGCTTTATGTTACCATCTTTATGGTGATTGGTCCTCGCGGTGCCGTGTTTGTAATACCCTTAACGCAATAGGCCATATATATTTCCAGTTGGGCATTTCCTGCATTTTGTCTGCGGTTACGAGCGCGGCAGTCCATAAATATCAATTAGGAGCTGTCAGGGTGCCTCGGTAAGTGAATCCAGATGGCCGGGGCGCGTTCACCATTCAGCAGTGAGTTTTGCGGGCGCGTGCGAGAAACCAGCAAATATGGTGTTTATAAACGTAAATGTTTCTTTATTCTTCTATTTTTTTATTTATCCGTGGGAATTTACAAGTTGATTAAAGTGAAGCTTTTACAAGGGCATATGAAGGACATCTGGACTTTGCGGTCACTCGGCAGAAATGTGTATTTTAGTTAAAAATTACCTCTGTAAGAAACGCCCATCTGTAAATTACGTGTCCAGCGATGGAGACACACGGTTAACTTTATTTACACAACACCGTGCATTTAAAATAAAATAGAAAAGAAGGGCCAGTGGAAGCTCTCAGCGAAGTGTCATTTAAAGCAGCCCCGGACTTCTCACTAACATTGTCGGATGTTTCATACAAATTCAGCACAGGCGCCTCCCTTCTGCACTCGATGGAAATGCTAGGTACAGAACACCCCGCGAATATTTTCAGGGTGTGCAAGGAAATCGAATTTCACGCGCAATATAGCAGCCACCATGTGCTGCTGTTGGCACTCTCCCAAACAAGCACTAGCTAGTGTGTATCCCGTTGTCTGTGTAAAGCGTCACATGCAGCTAACAGCGCTTCTAGCCACCCGGCCATGTGTCACCAACCACCACAAAGTCGTCACGTGCCCATTGTGTGCGCGCGTTCTTCTCTTCCAATCAGCAAACATGAATAAAATAAACATTTCCACATGCCCTAGCAAGGACTGAAGACCTTGTCGTGCCCTCTGCTAACCTGGGATGAGTGGGCTGTCATATAAAGGCACGAGAGATGCCTCTCTGCAAACTCCCTATCAGTACAAAAGAATCTGGCACAGCCACTCCAATGTAGAGTTTAATGTGTTTGTCAAGCGCCTACACTAAACCGTATCGAGGCGCTCTGCTGTGGCAAGCTCTGTTAGACAGGATTTGGGAGCAGCGTGTCTAGGCCGGGGATTTTCCACTACAGATCATTGCCTTCCGCGGAATCGGTCTAATGGAAGTGCGACTAGACTACAGCTCCCACAATGCAGTTTTCCAGACTTTATGTCATCTGTTGAGGACGCAATTGCGACTTCCGCGCGGACATGGTCGAAAGAAAAGGAACTGGGTGTCACGATAGCAACTACTATGGGGCTAATTAGCTCAATATAAGTGCGGATCTGGTAGCCAGGGAGCCTCCCCTTGCATTGGTACGGCCCATGTTACATGGTACATTCCTCTATGATGGGACACAGCGTGCAGATGTCCGCCCTCCCCTCCCCTTCATGAATATGTATAGCGGGAGGCTTTAATTCCAGATTGTGATTGCAGATTCAGAGTGCAGATTGTGAGTGCAGAGTGCGGATTGTGAGTGCAGATTCAGAGTGCAGAGTGGAGAGTGCAGATTCAGAGTGCAGAGTGCAGAGTGCAGATTCAGAGTGCAGTTTGTGAGTGCAGAGTGCAGATTGTAAGTGCAGATTCAGAGTGGAGAGTGCAGATTCAGAGTGCAGAATCAGAGTGCAGAGTGCGAGTGCAGAGTGCAGATTGAGAGTGCATAGTGCAGATTGAGAATGCAGAGTGCAGATTCAGAGTGCAGATTCAGAGTGCAGAGTGGAGAGTGCAGATTCAGAGTGCAGAGTGCAGATTCAGAGTGCAGATTGTGAGTGCAGAGTGCAGATCGTGAGTGCAGATTCAGAGTGGAGAGTGCAGATTCAGAGTGCAGTTTCAGAGTGCAGAGTGCGAGTGCAGAGTGCAGATTGAGAGTGCAGAGTGCAGATTGAGAATGCAGAGTGCAGAATCAGAGTGCAGATTCAGAGTGCAGTTTGTGAGTGCAGAGTGCAGATTGTGAGTGCAGTTTCAGAGTGCAGAGTGGAGAGTCCTAGGTGTATGCTCCATTCGTCCTGTTTGTCACTTGCTGAATTGCCTTGTTCTGGTGTAGGGTCAGTTCCTTCTTTTCCCCCCTTGGGTTGTGGATCTGGGCTATCGTAAAGATGCAACTTTTTTTTTGCAGCTTGCTTTCAATGGATTTTGGATCCACAGTGGGCTGTCCATGGGGTTAGAGGGGGGGAGATCAGTTAGCGTACATTATGATCATACTGCTTTGGTCCTTTAACAGTTCGTTAGTGGACCAGTCAATTTTTACAAGCATAATGTCAGGAGGACTTCCTGAGAGAATTTCTATTGCGGAGCAATTTCCTGACTGCTGTGTCTCCTGGCTATGTCTGCATTTGGTTCCTGAAGGCGGAGTTATGAGAGATATTATATCTGTCTTGAAAGATAGTGTTTCCCCTGTGTTTCTATTGGTTGACGGAGTTATATATGAATGGTTCAGCTGAGATGTTTGTCTGTTGAAATAGTCAGCTACTGTTGTTTTCTTCCCTGAACTTAAAAAGCCACCATTATTACTAAAACTGCCCTTCATTGTGACGTTACCGTTGTCGAGAGACATCGGTCATGTGCTCAAGCTACTTCTTTCATGGGTTGGTTTGCATCAGGGACTGTGACGGGAGCTGCAAAGTTAGTATTGCAACCTCGTTGAAGTTGTTTGTTTTTGTCGCTTTGGAATTGGGGTGTTTGTGGGCCCTCCTCGATAGCCATGAAGGCAGTAGCTGTTTTGCGCACTTTTTTTCCTCGGCCTTGAGTTTCTAGTTTTTAACTTCTTCTATTTGCCATGCGTTAGCACGTCGCTGATGGAATAGTCTGTGTGGTAGTTTCCCCCCTGAAGGAAAGGGTTTGCTCTTCTGATTGTGCCCCACTTTGGAGCCTTTGCGGCCCAGCGGCGAGAGAGGCTCCCAGGGTGAGCTGGGCTTCGGGCAAAGGCAAAGGCATCCAATTTTGTAGTGATCTTGTAGTGGTCTCCAGGCAATCTTTACAAACCCCCTGTTTTGTGGGGAAGGAAGGAGCTACCCCACTCCCGCTTTTTTCCTTTATTATTTTTTCTGTTTGTTTAGGTGTGCAAAGAATGCACTCGGGAGGGTGTCTTCTCTGGTGATCTCTAGCCCTGTGTTTAAAGTTGTGGCTTGTGGGATTGTGAGTTTGTAGGTTTTTTGGTCCGGCTTAGGTACGCGGAGTCTTTTGCTAGGTGTTGACAATGATGCTAGGTCGGAATAGGTCTGGGTCGGCTAGGCAAGGCATATCAGGCTGGGTAGGCGGTGACGCACCACGCCCTCCAGCAAGCTGCACCCAGACCACTGGGCCGCTCCCGCTAAAGGTGGGGTTCACACTTTTAGGGGTTAGGTGTGACCCTCCCATTGCGCCTGCTAAGTCCCCACTGCTTGCCTCCTCGCCACTCCTTGCTCTTTACCTTCAGGTGCTAAGTAGCCCCTCCGGGAGGAGGGTCGGTTGATTCAGTGAGAGGTCCTCCCTCCTCCCCTCCTCGCCTCCTCCTCCTGAGGAACCCAAGACCTTTATTCGCACTGTTTGGGGCTTGTCAATTGGGTGTTGCTTAGTTCCAGTGGCACAGGGAACATGGGACTTATGTCTGAGCATACCCTTGCTTAAATGATTTGGATATGGCTAGGTCCAAACTGAGGTGGCCTAGTGAGTAAAAGAACAATGGGTTAGAAGGCTACCCAGAGAGATTGACAGTCTTTAGAAACATTGCAAACATTTTTCCCATCCCCTTTTGTCGGTTGGGCAGAGAGAAGTTTTTAAACCTGTATTTTTAATAGTTATTAAAAATCCACTTCAATAGTGAAGTCTGATTTTTAACAATAAGAAAGGCAGCCTTTAGAAAATTACCCTTTACCTGCCTGAACTGTCGGAAAGCTAATTAGCGTAAGTCTCTGCAGGCTCTCAGTCTGTGTTCAGCCTTCAGTAGGTGTGAAAAAATTATGATATGCCTCCCAGGAGCAAAGAATAGGCTGAGCTGAATGAGCAGAGATGACTCCCCTGAAGTCCACAGAATATGCAGGGTGGGTGCTGTGGGCCTGCTTTTGGGAACATAGTGTCAAATGCTGCTTGACAGGTGTGTAAAACATGGGGTGGACTTGCAAGGGAGAGAACAGGATGGCAAGACAATTATTGTGTACCTGGTCTTATTACCGGAGGACCCTGCTTTTGACCTACCAAATTTCAGTCTCTGAGTTTGTTGTCAGCACAGTGTCTGTCTCAAATTAGATGTGAGTTTTGATGTGGGAGGTCACCAGGAATACCATAGTACACTCCCCCCCACACACCCTGGGATCAGAACTCAGGTACAGAGTGACCGAGGAATTTCGCCCACTTGAAAATGTCATGGCATACAGCATTTTGGGCCTATTTGGAGTAAGGCAAACAGGAACTACTGAAAAAAATGGGTAGGGCTAATCACATTGGTCATAGAAGGGCCAGGAGTCGTCCCCACCTACTACATTGTGCCAGGCATCAATCTGGCACATCCAGGCACCCACTTCTGAACACATTCTGGACATGCTCAAGAGCAGTGGAGTACTGGGCCTGGTGTCTGTGACCTGAGAGGAGCTGTGAATGATTGGATTTACTCATTCTTTTAACCAGGGCAAGAATGTGGAGGCCAAGGATCAGTTGAAGACAACAAGTGGCTAGAGGCTTTTTCTTGATAGTACTAAAATGGCCTGAGGCAACTGGACTTATACTGCAGTTGGACCCTGCCTGACACTGTGTAAGTCTTCAAGTGTCTCCGCTAAGGTCCCGGGAGCCTTAGAGGTGTACATAAGTAATGGATTGGGATTTAATAGACTAAGGGCCTGACTAAAGGCTGTTGCGATGGAGTATCCTTACAGTCAATAGTTAAATCAAGCCCTAAGTCAAAAGGTAAAATATTTGACCAGTACGAACCTGGTTGGTGTATCCGACCATTATGGGCAGCCTCAAATTGCACTTAGGCCCCGGTCTAGCAGGACCATTGACTATCATTGGCACTTCATGCTTTTTGGTGCTATTCCTCCTTAAAAACGTATTGGATTTTGATCATTTTGGTGTCATTTTGTTTATTCATTTTTACTCTAGTTTTCTAAATTGAATTGGGATTTTTATTGTTTGGCTCTTAACTTCATTACTGCTTTGGTACTGCATTCATACTTTACACATTGCCTCTAAGTTAAGAGCATCTGCTCTGTGCCATAGCTACCAGGGGTTGAGCTCAGTTTTATTTGGGCACTTTAGTGCTTCACCCTGACAAAGATTGTGATTATTACTTGATGTGGGTACTTAGGCCCACATGCATCAACAATGCCATTTGCGATTCCTTATTAGCGAAAAATAAGGATTCGCTAATAAGGAATAGCAAAAGGCTATCCATGAAGAAATCGCAAAAAAAATTGCGATTTCTTAATATTCCTTAATTGCGACTCGCAAATTGCGAGTCGCAATTAAGGAATACCTCCCCATTCATTCCTATGGGCCTAGAGGCCCATAGGAATGAATGGGAAGACATTCTCAATTTGCGATTCTCAATTAGAGAATCGCAAATTGAGAATGCAATTTCAAGGGTGCCAGGGTGTCAAAAGGACACCCTGTTGCACCCCTGAAATTAATCTGTGCACATATGTTGCACACACACATGCCCTAAAGGCGTGTGTGTGCGCAACATGAAACTTTGAAAAATGCACAAAAGTGCATTTTTCAAAGTTTTTGCAAATTACCATGAAGTTCATCTTCATGGTAATTTGCTCCCCCTATTAGCGAAATCGTTAATGTTTTGACTTTGTTGCATTGCATTTAAGGAATCTCAATTTGGGATTCATTAAATGCAATCTCAATTTAAGGAATCTCAATTTAGAGATTCCTTAAATTGCGATTTTTGCATTTGGGATGATGCATCCTAAATGCAAAAATACCGGTCGCAAAGGGGCAGATTCTGAGAATCTGCCCGTTTGCGACCGGTTTTTAGCTTGATGCATGTGGCCATAGACCCCTAAACTAATACCCTCCTTTCTGACACAAGGGGGGCGGGGGGAGCACACTGCTTCTCATCCCAGCACAGTTCTCCCCATTGCAACCTGGTAAATGCAGTACGCTTACTTTCAAAGTTGCTGTAGTTCTTCACAAAAGTTGGTACAGATAGTGCTGTTATCTCTGGTCAAGTAAAGAGCAAAGTAATATAGAAAATAGAAAAGTCATCATGGGTTGCTGAAATGGTGCCCACGTCGTCCCAGATCACAGTACCACTCCACAGGCACACAGGTGAATCCCAGGAGGGCTTATCAGCCCATTGGCTCAAGGGAGCCTTTCAAACACAAGAGGGGAGGGAGCACACTGCTTTCATCCCAGAACAGTTCTCCTTGTAAGTTAATTTCTGACATTAGTGTTCAGCGATGGGATCCAGGACTTATGTTTTGCAGTACCACTGTCAATCAAAAAACCCTTTTAATCAGACATCAAAATCAACATTTTGATTTTTAAATTCTCCTTTTATTTTTAAGCGGTCATTTATTAATTTTCCCAAAGTTTATTCCTACCCTCCAATTTTGCACCTGTGATGTTTGAAAGGATGGTAGTGAATCTGAGCAGCAATGAGAGCCTCAGCATGGTAGATATGAGGCAGATGTGCAAAGAGAGAAAGCTAAATCTGGCAAAGGGGGAACAAGAAAGAGGACTACTAGATTGACCTCAGAGAATGGGAGGAAGTACCCATGCCTCCATCCACCTCATAGGAGCAAATGGACGAGGAAGAAGCAGAGGTGGTGGAGGAGATGTAGGAAGAAAATGAAAATGACACTGAAGTGATAGAAGTACCAGAGGAGGAGGAGGCACCCTTAGATGTGAGATTACCTAACATGTCCAGAACAGGCAGCAGTGTGTATTCCCGCCGTCTGACCCAATCAGAGATGGGGAATAGGCAGTCAGAGAAGGCCCTAAAGTCACAACTAGCTACTTTGGCTATAGCTGCTGAGGAAGGGAGGAAAGCAGCAACCCTAGCCCTTGAGGAGAAAAAGTTGGCACTGGAAGAAAAGAAGGTTTGGGTGACCCATGACAGCGAGAACTGAAGTTAAAAGCAAAGAGGTCCTTTGAGGCCAGTGATTATGATGGCAGTTACAGTGAAGTGCCTAGGAGAGTTAAAAAGTTCACAACTCCAAAGATCTGGTGTTTAGCTAAGTGATGGGGTGACATTGATACGTAGTTTTCAGAATATGAGGTAGCTGCATATGCATAGAGTCCCAGGGGAGGACTGGAAGCTAATCTTTGAAAGTCAATCAATCAATCAATCAATCAAGCATTTGTATAGCGCGCTACTCACCCGTAGGCTCTCAAGGCGCTGGGGAAGGGGGGTCCGCTACCGCTCGAACAGCCAGGTCTTGAGTTGCTTCCTGAAGGAGAGGTGGTCTTGGGTCAGGCGGAGGTGGATGGGGAGGGAGTTCCACGTCTTGGCAGCCAGGTAGGAGAAGGATCTTCCTCCCGTTGTGACTCTTCTGATGCGGGGGACGGCGGCGAGGGCGTGGCTGGTCGATCGTAGCTGGCGGGTTGGAGTGTAGAAGGTCAGGCGGTCGTTGAGGTATCTTGGGCCTTGGTTGTGGAGAGCTTTGTGTGCGTGGGTGAGGAGACGGAACGTGATTCTCTTGCTGACGGGGAGCCAGTGCAGGTTTCTCAGGTGTTCGGAGATGTGGCTGTGTCGGGGGATGTCCAGGATGAGGCGAGCCGAGGCGTTCTGGATGCGTTGGAGTCTCTTCTGAAGTTTGGCTGTGGTTACGGCGTAGAGGGAGTTGCCGTAGTCCAGACAGCTGGTGACGAGGGCCTGGGTGACCGTCTTCCTGGTTTCGGTGGGGATCCACCGGAAGAATTTACGTAGCATGCGGAGGATGTAGAAGCATGACGAGGAGACGGCGTTGACTTGTCTGGTCATGGAGAGGGAGGAGTCCCGGATGAAGCCCAGGTTGCGTGCGTGGTCTGTCGGTTTGGGTGCGCTGCCCAGGGACCGGGGCCACCAGGAGTCGTCCCAGGCGGAGGGCAAAGATCCCAGGATGAGGACTTCCGTCTTATCTGAGTTCAGTTTCAGGCGGCTGTTCATCATCCACTCGGCTACGTCTTTCATCCCTTCGTGTAGGTTGGTCCTGGCGGTGGCGGGGTCGTTGGTGAGGGAGAGGATCAGCTGGGTGTCGTCGACGTAGGAGATGATGTTGAGGTTGTGTTGGCGCGCGATGGCCGCAAGGGAGCTCATGTAAATGTTGAACAGCGTGGGGCTGAGTGATGATCCTTGGGGTACGCCGCAGATGACTTCGGTGGCCTCGGATCTGAACAGGGGAGGCGGACTCTCTGGGTTCTCCCGGAGAGGAAGGAGATGATCCACTCCAGTGCCTTCTCTTGGATCCCGATGTTGCTGAGGCGTTGTACTAGGGTGCGGTGGCAGACCGTGTCGAACGCCGCGGAGAGATCCAGGAGGATGAGGGCCGCTGTTTCGCCATTGTCGAGCAGGGCTCTGATGTCGTCGGTGGCTGCGATGAGGGCGGTCTCGGTGCTGTGGTTGGCCCGGAAGCCAGACTGTGAGTGGTCGAGGGACCCATTCGCCTCGAGGAAGGCGGCAAGCTGTCTGTTGACGGTCTTCTCAATGACTTTGGCAGGAAAAGGAAGAAGCGAGATGGGTCGGTAGTTTTTGAGTTCGGTGGGGTCCGCTGATGGTTTCTTCAGTAGGGCACTGAGTTCTGCGTGCTTCCAGCTCTCTGGGAAGGCGGCGGTGTCGAAGGAGGCGTTGATGATGTCCCGCAGGTGTGGTGCGATGACGGAGTCCGCCTTGTTGAAGACGTGGTGAGGGCAGGGGTCGGTTGGAGATCCGGAGTGGATGGAGTTCATCGTGCGGATGGTTTCTTCAGTGTTGACCGGGTCCAGGCGCGAATGGTGGTGGTGGGGGGCGTTGGTGCGGTCGTAGGGTGCGTCGGCTGTGTGCTGAAACTGTTGTGTATGTCTGCGATCTTGTTGTGGAAGAACGAGGTGAGCGAGTTGCAGAGTTCTTGCGATGGGATGATGTCGTTGTCTCCGGCGCTGGGGTTCGAGAGCTCTTTCACGATGGTGAAGAGTTCCTTACTGTTGTGGGCGTTGTTGTTAAGACGTTCCTTGAATGCGGTTTTCTTGGTGGTGTGGATCAGCTGGTGGTGTTTTCGCATGGCGAGCTTGAGGGTGGTCATGTTGTCTGTAGTTGGGTCTCTGCGCCAGGCTTTCTCGAGGGATCGGCAGTTTTTCTTGGAGCTCTTGAGTTCGTCGGTGAACCATGATGCTTTTTTGGTGCCGGGTCTGGCGGGGGGGTCTTCAGTGGGGCAAGGTCGTCCGTGCTGTTGCTGATCCACTTCGTGAGGTTGTTGGCGGCTTGGTTGGGGTTTGTTGAGCTGGCGGGAGGGTTCTGGCTCAAGGATGTGGCGAGCTGGTCGGCTGTGATCTTGTTCCAACATCTGCGGGGGACCTGTTGTGGGCGGTGGTGGATCGTGGTCCTTTTGAAGCTGAAGTGGACGCAGCTGTGGTCCATCCAGTGGAGTCCGGTGGCGTGGCTGAAGGTGATGTCCTTGCTGGATGAGAAGACGTGATCAAGCGTGTGGCCGGCGTAGTGGGTGGGGGTGGTCACCAGTTGCTTGAGTCCGAGGTTGGCGAGGTTGTCCAGCAGGGTGGTGGTGTTGCGGTAGTTGTTGTTCTCCAGGTGGAAGTTGAGGTCTCCGAGGAGGATGTAGTCAGCGGAGGGGAGGGCGTGCGGGCTGATGAAATCGGCGATGTCTTTGCTGAATTGTGTACGTGGTCCCGGGGGCCTGTAGATGAGGGTGCCTCTGAGTTTGGTCTTGGGGTCGGTGTGTATCTGGAAGTGCAGGTGTTCGGCGGCTGTGAGGGTGTCGTCGGAGCTGGACGTGATGCGGATGGTGTTCTTGTGAACGATGGCGATGCCTCCTCCCGTCTGGTTGATGCAGTCCCTCCGGGTGATCTTGTATCCGTCCGGGATGGCGATGGCGATGTCGGGCGCTGAGGAGGCGTTCATCCAGGTTTCCGTGAGGAGGGCGACGTCTGGTGATGTGGTGTTGAGGAGGTTCCAGAGTTCCACTGCGTGTCTGTGGATGGAGCGGGTGTTGAGCAGGATGCACTTCAGGTGGTTGCTGCTGGTGCTCGGCTTGGCGGATGCGTTGCAGGTACGGATGCAGGAGAACTTGCAGGATTGGCAGGTGAAGGGTCCGTGGTTGCGTCCTGGGGTGGCTCGGGGGCAGCCAGGGGTACGGCCGGCGTTGAGAGCGTAGATGGTTGCTGCGTCGTAGGTCCTGTGGGTGGGCTGGAATCGGCGGGGGCCAGGGGTCCTGGCGCTGGGCGCCGGCCAGGCGCGGACGGGCGCAGACGGGCTTGCCTTTGGCGTGCCTTCGGTGCACCATTGGCGCGCCCGCTGCGCGTGGACGCTGCGCGCACGCGCGGACTCTGCCATAAATGGAGAGGGGAGGCGGAGCGAGGGAGGAGCAGCTGGGAGGTGGGAGCGGGCTGGCTAATGGGAGGGTCGAGGTAACCAGCAGGAGTGGGGGAGGGGCAGCGGGGGAGCAGCGGCAGGGAGCGGTGTGGGCAGCTGCGGGGACAGCACAAGGCAACAGGAACAACAGAACAATCAGGGCAACAGAACAGCACAATACTAAACAATACAAGTCAGGGTGATGCTAAACAATACAAGTCAGGGCAATGCTACAGACCACAGTGGGGGCACAATCAGGGCAGCGATGCGAGCGGTGGCAGCAGGGAACCGGTGACTTCCTGGAGGGGCCACGCGGCGGGTACGGCGACCGGCACTGACGAGGTCAGGCTGGGTCACAGCTCCCCGTCGCACGGTCACTCCCTTAAGTAATCCATGGGAGGGAGGAGCAGCTGGGAGGTGGGAGCGGGGTATCGAATGGGAGGGTCGAGGTAACCAGCAGGAGTGGGGGCGGGGCCGCAGGGGAGCAGCGGCAGGGAGCGGGGTGGGCGGCAGCGGGGACAGCACAAGGCAACTGGAACAACAGAACAATCAGGGCAACGGAACAGCACAATACTAAACAATACAAGTCAGGGTAATGCTAAACAATACAAGTCAGGGCAATGCTACAGACCACAGTGGGGGCACAATCAGGGCAGCGAAGCGAGCGGCGGCGGCAGCAGGGAACCGGTGACTTCTTGGAGGGGCCACGCGGCGGGTAGAGCGACCGGCACTGACGAGGTCAGGCTGGGTCACATGCCAACTGCACATGCCAACTGCAGGGAAGGATACCCTGTTGGCACTAGATGTAGGTGACCAGATGAGATATGCCCCCATAAAGGAAACCCGTATTACCAAGTTTGGTCTGACCTCTGAAAAAATATCACTTGAGATTAGGGATAGCCATAAGCAGTAGCCTCATCAAGTAAGACACAAGATTATGATGGACTAATCTGATGATGAAAGAGCACATACTGAGTAATTCTTTTATATAATTGCACCAGCACCAAATTGATTCCAAGCTATCTGTCCCCATAACGCTTACGAAAGAGGCTGACTTCTGGATCAAGACCAGACTGCCACAAAAGTTACTGGGCGGGACCTCAAGAAGGGTAGTTCAGGTTCGCTCCAACAAAGGGAGGAAGAAGTCCAGGATAAAATGGAGACGTTCCCCAGAGGACACCAAAAAGTGCTTGGAGGGAAAGGATTCCAATACCCTGTCTTAGCACAAGGGAGAGGTTCTGGAGACTCTGGACGCAAGTCAGGGGACCCTGCTTGTTCCAAAAAACCTCCCTCAGGTGAGCTATCCACAGGAGTAACCTGGCCTTGGGGGGAAGGTTGTACTCAGGAGGACAGAGTAAAGCATGCCCTAATGTCCCTTGGTTGGCTGATTGATCCAGAAGGTAAAATGGTGATCCTGGAGGGAGTAGTCGTCACTTCCAGGAGATCAAAGTGTATGGGGTCTTAGTCCCTGCCCTGCAGGATACCTGTGTCAGCCAGACTATGGCGGGGGGCAGGCTGGTTCCCAAAGTATCTGCCAGTTCAAAGTGGTAGAGTAACCAGGCCTTTGGGTAGAACTTCTTCCACACTATGGCCCTGCTATTTGTAGAGTGGGAGGGTACACAGGAACAGAGGAAAGTCATCGTCAGCCCCCAGATGCCCATTGACTGCATCCTTGCTTGTACCTGTGACAAAGGAGCTGGAAGGGGAGGCTGCCCGTAGCATGGCAAAAACATAGATTTCGGGGGGTACTCTTTCCAAAACAGACAGAACGGAGGACTGATGGAGTGCAGGAGGAAGAAGGTGGAGGCCATCCACAGTGGGAGGATAAGTCGGATAGGTGTTATCTGTTGTGAGAGAATAGCACCCCAAGTTTGACCCTGGTGCGGCCATTTCTGACCTAGAGATGCTACCTGCCTGCTAATACCCAGGCCTACTCCTTCTTTTATTCCCCGCACCCATCTTTTTGATATCAGTATCAATCCCTGCTTGACAGTCTGCTTGGGGTTTTGCATATAGCGCGAAGGCGCACTTCAAAGGGTGAGGGCAGAATGCAAAAAGATTTCTTGTATATCTACTATCTGGTTAATGGAAAACTCAGCTTTGTTCTACCAGACTTCTGTCTCTGGGTTTGTTGTTAGTACAAGAGCTGCCCTAAACTAGATTTCAGAGTTAGATGTGAGAGGACACTAGGATTGCCATAGTGTACCCCCTACACACACATAGACCCAACTCTCAGAGTTTTTCCGACTCTCACATAACTCCTGCTTGCACCGGGATCGGAATTTTGTGTATTATGGTATTTACTGCATCCCGTAATTATTGGCTGTGTTAAATATTTCACCCTTTGTTAAATTACCACAGGTCAAATCGACCCGAACTTAACAGGAGAAAAGTGCATGGTATTTACTGTCATGGACGTCATTTAGACATAGCCAGGGGTCGCAGCTCCGACCTCTAACTTGCTCCCTGCTACTCTTGACAATTCCTTTGCAACCCCTGCCCTCAGAGGAGGCAAATATTTTGCGTCCTCTGAGTCCTGGGGTCGCAAAGGATGTGCCAGGAGTAGCAGGGAGCAAGTTAGAGGTCAGAGCTGCAACCCCTGGCTCCGCCCAAACTACGTCAATGTTTACTGTATTATGTGGATTTTGGTGAATTAAGCATCATATTTTGCATGATATTCCCCTGGAACTCATAATAGGTATTATTGGGCGCACATGATAAACAACATAATCCAAGGTATCATTATTCATCTGGTGCAATAAAAAAAGCATCGGGATTCCGAGAAACTTAGAATCAGCGCCTTAGTGAAATGACATATAGGGTTGTTTGTAGCCTTTCTCACAAAACATTAAATGGAAATAGAAATCCAGAACACATTGTTCAGTGCAAGGAATAATTCCATTGCAATGTTATCCGGTTTGATTTATTCGCTTTGCTTAATTTTTTAGAACTTCACTTGCATTTCACCATCTTGGCAACAGATGCCTGTGGCCTCTATTTGCAGAGCTACTTCAGTTCAATTAAATTTGCTGTCGATTTTGTAATTTATGCGGCAGTGTCCTTGCCTCTCTGAACACTTCCAGCAATGTCTTACCCCAGCTGGTTCCATCATATGTAAATGTTCTAAAATAATACTAACAAATTTACTGATATGGAGTGAAAATAAGTCAAACTGCATCAAAGTCACTGTCTCAAAATCAATTCCCTGATGGATAATTGTTATAGAATAATAATACCAAGGGCAGGAATCACTGTTCTATCCAAAATCTGATCGCCTTAGACAAGGGACAGAATATTCCTTTTCTCTTTCTTCTCTCCTTGTCTGTTTGACCTTCCTCATCTACTCTCCTCCCTAATCTCTTCCCTTCTATTCATTCCTTGCGAGTGTCGCTGGCAACTCTGAGAAAGGTGAGGCGGGCAAATGGGTGGGAGCATTCACGAGCACTAGATGCAAAGCACCTAGGAAATAAAATAAAAATAACTTACCGTGCTTGCTATAGCCTGCATGGTGACACGTCCTTCTGCTCTGGTCCTCTTCTTCTCTAATCCAGGCTTTATTCAACTCCCTTAACCAATCCTGGAGCTGCTCTCATGCTGTTAACCGGCATGAGAGCAGCGCCAGGATTGGATAGAGCAGGCTCTCTCAGCACTCTCAAGAGCACTAGAGACCTATGTTTTCTCTAACCCAGCTGCCTAAGACAGCTGGGTTAGAGAGGTTAAAAATGTGCATGTCTGGCTGGCCGTCGCAAGATGGCCAGCCAAAGGGACATGCGCACTTTAAACTTAAAGTGCCCTGCCCATCTCTGTTCTCTACTGCTGCCAGTCAGCAGCGGCCCCAACTCCATCCTGATGCTCGGCTCGGGATGGGGTTATTGTACAATAAAATGGTGATAAATTGACTTTATTACTATTTTATTGTTCATCTCTGGGGGCACTTTAGTTAGTAGCGTGATGCTCCTCCACTCTAGATACAGCACATGCTTGTCCTTTTTCCCTGCACTGAAGCACAATACGCCAATGGAAGCACACTTGCCCCATGGTGCAAGGGTGCCTGCATTGTAGGGGTGATTGTTATTGTGCAGGAAGTGATACCTTACTGCAGAAAAACAATCACAAGAGGTGTTTTCCACTTTTTATGTGTGCTGCAGAATGTGGCATTTGAGTTTTGGGTAACACCTGCAGGACGGAGGCTAAAGCTCAGCAAGATTGACATATCCTTCTATTGCTCCATGGATGTTCCAAGCAACTATAGAGACTAATCACTGCATTGTAAGAAGTTATGTATAAAAAACACTGGAGGCAAGTGAAAAATAAAATAAATCCATTCTGCCAGAAAAAAAACATCAGTATGGGTATGCAGGCTGTGCCATTTTTAGAGTCAAGCATGTTCTTGCCCCTCTCTTTGTCTTCAAACAATGTGGAAAGCACTCTAATAAAGCACAAACTTTTGCGCCCCTTTTGCATGTGCCTTGATACTGCAGATGCAGCACTTTGCAGAAACATACTATTTACCTTCTAACATTAACTTTTTGTTGGCATATAAATACCTAACTGTTTGCTGTCTCTAACAAATGAGAGTGGTGCAAATGCTAGCTGGTATTTACAACCAAAAAGGAATAGGAAGATGAAGGGAATAGTAACTGATCTGTGATAGTGAGGTCGGGCAAGTGACATAATAGGGATGAAGAAAAGTGAGCTGATGGCCAGAATCTGCAATATGGGAAGACAAGCAAAACAGGGTTATTCGAAACTGGATTGTTGGTTGAGGGGTGTGAAAACTCTACTCAAACAACAACAATCCTTGGCAGGGTGAACCACAAAGAGTAACTAGATTAAACTAGAGCATAGCCCGCTGTTAGCTTGGCAGAAAAGGAGTAGGCTTAACTAAGAGGAAATGTATAAAATACTTATGCAGCAATTAAACAGTAATAAAGTGAAAAGCCAACACAAAGAAAATCCCACACCAATTTTGAAAAATAGAGTAAATAGTAATCAATTATTTGACACCAACACAACAAAAATCTAATTAGTAAGAACTGGAGTCATGAATTTTTATAGTTTAAAGTGAAGACTAGCACCTAAAAGATCAAAGCAGCAACAGTGGGCATCTAGTCATGCGAGACCGCAAAAAAGTCGAAAGTTATGAATGGCTGAGATAGAGCGCGCGTCAGATACACGAAGTGGAGAAATGCCTAGGTGGATGAGAGGCCTGGTCTCCGCCAACCTTTGGACTTAAAAGAAAATTTTGAAGAAAAATCTCTGAGAAGACAAGAGTTCAGAGGGGCACAACAGCTCGCAGTGTCCGAGAGGGAGGCGTCATCGCAGGGGAGCTCCTGGATCAAGTTGCGGTGAAGATTTCTACTTTCGGACTTAGTCTCTTTTTTGGAAGTCGAAAATCTGAAGCAGGATTAAGGTGCAGGCTGTGGCTGACTAGGACTTCACCAGATAAGAAACTTCTTCTGCAAGGAGCTGCTGAACAGGATTTATTGTTGTGGAGAAGAAGGTAGCTGGAGTTGCCATGAAGTCAGGCCAACTGTCACTGGGCGGATCGACAAGCAAATAGGTTCCGGTCTCCTCTCGGTTCTCAGAGCACTTTTTGGGCAAAATAATTCTAAGTACCAAGTTTTGGATTTGGGCTATGTGTGTACCTTTAGCACCACTTCCAAGGGACAAGACTGTAAGAGAACCACTTGGAGGTCAGGACTCGCTCAATCATGGTCAAGGTAAGGTTCAAGATGATTGGAGCCTTTTCTATACCTGAGGCTCAATTAAGAGGCCAGTCAACTGGCCCTTGGAATCACTCTGTAAGTCTTGGATTCAAGTAGAGCAGGGCACAAATTTTGGCTGCAAGTGGGGCTGTGTTTGTGTCTACCCCCTCCTTCCTCCTAGTAGAGATGGCCTACCAGGAACACATAGCCCCTCTAGTGTGTGGTTCTCTGGGAGGACTATACAAAAGACAACTGTCAACTACATCTAGTCATGTGACCCAGGAATATGATGTAGGCACCAAATGGTTAAGACAAGAAAATGTCTAATAATAGTTTTTGAGGATTGTGACTTAAAATCCGACTTTGCCATTAAAGGGGATTTTAAATTGCAATTACTCAGACACCTTACATGACTTTCATATCTGCTCCCAATTTATTAAATAGAGTAAGGTAACCCAATGTTATATTATAGGAGAAGAAGGCTTCACAGTAGTGAGTTTTCCACTACCAGGACATGCAAAACTTGAAGTACATGTCCAACTTTTAATGCACCCTGCACTATTGGCTGTTTAGGGCCTTCTTTAGGGGTAACTTATATGTAATAAAATGGGAGTTCAAGGCTTGGCAAGGGAGGTTTTTGGCCAAGTGGAATCAGCAATTTTAAACTGCCCCCGACTGCCATGTCAACCTGAGACACATTTAACAAGGCTACGTAAGTGGGGATCACACGTTACAGGCCCAGTATACATGTAGTACCACTTCACTAGGGACCTATAAGTACATTAAATGTGCCCATTGGGTGTAAGCCAGCTTTACCATGTTTAATGGAGAGAGCACAAGCACTTTTGCACAGGTTAGCAGTGCTAAAGTGCACAGAGTACGAAGGTCAACAAAACCAAATTCAGAAAACTAAGGGGGAGTTAAGGCAAAAAAGGTTGGTGGTGGCCATGCAAAGAGGGCCAAGTGCAGCAAGGAGATGAAATAATTGAAGAGGTAACGAGAAACTTTACGAGGCCAGCACTCAGCTGACACTGCATGCTTACTTGTGCCATGATATAGGTCCCAAAAACACCTCACCTCTTTTGTAAGAATTCCACCCAAAAAGGCTTGTTCATCCATTCCTGTCAGGAATGGGAAATGGTGTGATGACTGCTGGTGAATGATGGCTGCCTTCATTCAGGCAGTGACCTGGGCATCGTCACTGGCATACACTGTATATTCCTAAACCCTCAGATGGCATTGAACGGCGGTATAGAGGCCCTGCATCATACGTTACATGCGCAGCCAGCTGATTTACTGCCTGTCTTCTGGATTCTTGCTTGGAGCAAGGGCCAGATCATATTCTTAAGTAAATCTCTATAATTTTGAAAAACTGAGGTAGAACATTTAGTGGGGACAGCCCCAAAGCCCTAATGCACAAACTGCCACAGGAGGTTAAACTGGATGTCGGCACTGTAGTGATACACTTAGTCCTACATTTTTGCATACATTATTAAGTACTGTGTTTACATTTCAGTTAATATGGCCTTTGTCCATTCGTCGTCTCGCACTGTGCTTGTTTTTGTAAATGGTCACAATTTGCAATGGCTCATGCCCAGCATTTCTTCTCCATGGCACCCAACCAGTGCTTAATTTGTAAAAAGGTAAATGGCAGGGTCCTTCTCGGGAGGCCACAGCAGCCTGCACCACTCATTGTCCCTGCCAGTGTTACCAATGACAGAATCAACACAAGTACTAACCATCGCACTACTACAAGTGTGACAATTCCAACTATCCCAGGCCACCAAAGGCTATAATAATGGTTTGAGAAAAAGATGTTAGTCATTTTTAATATATATTGACTTAGTAAACACTGTTGTGCTTATCTCAAAATGTGATAGACAGCGCCCCCATGTTGTGGACTGTCACTAGAGCTGGTGCTGACAATTGAGTGCTGGTGCCGAGCACCGGAAACCACCGGTTCAAATTAAGCACTGCACCCAACTGCAGTAAAGTCAAATGTGGCTTGAAATCCTTGGAGGCAGGACATGCGGGACGTGGGCTCCTGTATTTCCAAGAATAAACTTAATTTGTTTTGCACTTGGAGTCTCCTGCTCAAGTGATTACCGTCTCAACAGGCACCTGGCACTTAACTCTCTGAGTCTTCTTGCCGGCTAAAACATTAGGAAGTGATAGCAACCATTAGGAAATCACAAGGTGCCCTGCCTTACAGGTTAGCGTCTTACAGGAAATTAGCAAACATATTCTGTGCTATTTTTGCTTTCCTAATGTAAATCATTCCATATTAAAAATGTCCCAGTGACATGAAAAAAACAACCTGACCTATTAAAGATGCTTACAAGTTAGCAACACAATTTTAAATAAAAAGAAGGCAGCAGTCATCTCAGACACAAAAGCAGACAGGCTACGTCTTTTGTTACAAGTACATGCGTTCCCAGTCTGTAATGCCTGGAAAAAGACGACCAGTCCAAACCGGACTGCAAGCTTCTGCTAATGCATCAAGAAACTGTCAACAGCTCGGCGTGTTCTGGACTGGACGACATCGGGGAAAACAGGTCTATTTATGGGCCTGTCTACTTTTAGCCGTTGCACCTGTCTGTCTCCTCTGGTTGTCTGGTAACCGCTCTTATTTCACAGCGTCATGACATCGGAACCCTGAGGCCTACCTAGCTTGCTGACTCACGTCCGACCACAAAGGCAGTGTGAACTGATATGACCTGCATAATTCAGGGGTGGACTTCTCCCCATCCAGCTAAAAACATGTTTCTGTTGAACATATTAGTGCAACCAGTCTCTGAAAAGACAGACACCCTAGAATGCGTGGACATTACTTCCATGTCCTCGCCCTTTCTAAATGAGGAAGACAAGAACCATACCAAGGACCATACCACAAAGGAAAGTGAAAAAATCTATTATTTTTCTAACTCCACATTATCCAGGAATAGGCCTTTAACGAACGACATCACAATACTACTAATAATAATAAACATCTTTATTGTTTGATTAATTAAAATCATTGCAATCACAACATCTTCAAATCTCAATCTTAAAACCAGATTAATCATAAAAAAATTCATTACAGACAAAACATCTTCCCTTCACATAAAACTGTCCCATATGTACATCACAATACATCTCAAAACTCAAGCAGATGTCCTCAAAGCGGCATGCCTGCCTGTTGGTAGCGCTGGAGGACTGGGTACCGAGAAGGTTTTTTTTCTCTATATGGGATAAAGCCTTTAAGAGTCTTCAAAGGGCTTGAGAACGCACTCAACCCTTTTTTTAAGACTCCGCAGTGTGTGTCCCGGTATGGTTCGGGAGAAGTGTAGCCCCTAGAAGGGCTTTTGTGCTCCCTGCTGAACTAGTCTCAATCTTAAGGAATCAAGCATTGAAATTGTAATATTGGAAACCTGAACGAATTAGGTACTACAAGAATGACAGACACTAATGTCTCAACCTTAAAGGTTTTATTTAAAAGATATTAGGCATACAGAAAATAGTTCAATCTAGTCAAAATCCACTAGGCAATTAAACAGAGTACAAGCCAAATTAAAGTACAGAATCAATCAAGAACTCAGTCAATTTCAGATCGGCAAAATGCAGAGCACAAACCAGAGAGAGAGAGACCCAGCATAGATTTGCCTTCTAAGGTAAGGGAAGGGGCTCTCCCTCACAGCAAGAAATCTCACTGGTTTATAGTTCTAAATAAAGGATTTCATATATTCAATACAATAGCACCTTTCTCAAGATCTCAACCAATTAGAATAAGGCAAGACAGACACATTACGAAATAAATTTAATATATTTCTCATTATCCTATGACATGGAGTTTCTCACAAGCAAATGCCTATACATGGAACATAAATGGATACCTAGAATATGGTTACTCTGGGATAGCTTGGTTTGGCCTTGTAAAATAACCACTTCATTCAGAGCAGTCTTTGCGAGTCATTGTTTGTCTCAGTGTTCTCCCCCCCCCCCCCCGTGCGAGCAAGGAGAGGTTGGTTTCTGACAAGAGAACACTTTAAAGAAAAAATTGCTCAGACTATCGGAGTAGTAATATTTTCTTGTTTAGGGATGACAGTAAAATATACTTTCTTTTGTTTCCTCCTGTTTTGTTTGGAGTAAAGGTGCATGTTTTAGGTTCAGATAAAATTATTTTGTACACTGGTGAAAACCTGGGAATATTAAAACTTCCAATGCAAGTTTAGTGATAGACACCTGTGAAAGGAGCTCTATCACCGTGCACATAGCATAGTGGTAAAAATATGACACAGGACTTTTCACATGCCAATGAGATTCATAGCTGCAAGGTGTCGTTTTGTTATGCATGTACCTGCAGCTAATCCTGGCTTGTTATCCAACTGCACTTTTCGGCTGGGGTTTTTGAGCCCATAATTACAATGTGAGCAGCGAAATTTCAGGTCACAGAGTGCAATGCAATGTCTGTTAAAAGGTTGGGACTGACGTAAAGTGAGATATTTGCCAAGGGGACACTTGGTAGCTATCAATGTCCAGCAACACAACAATAAGTCCTTGTTACACATCACACATCTAATAGATACTTTTGGGGTTCCCCTTGCCTTGTTAAATTTCAAGAGGGGAAAAAGGTTCTAGCACATATCTGTGAACTACCCCATTGTGTGAATTTACAAAAATTGAGGCCCCATGCCTTATGGTGAATACTACATGTAAGACAAAAGTGTATATATATTGTAAAAAGGCAGAGCCGAATTCGACCAAGAACCCTTCAGTATTTGCCCGGCGTTAGCCGCCTCTCATACCATTCAATATTACCAAACAAAGAGGCAGGCGCTGGAGACTGGAAGGCAGGAAACAGGAGTTTATTCCGACGGAGCAGAACACGTTAAATCAGACAACAGGGTATCTTCTCGAGGTGCTCTAACCGCATCTCTGTGGCCTGGCCTCTTATACACAAGTTTATGGCTTTATTACATTTATGACATCCGTGGTATTGCTTTGAAGTACGAAAAAGGCATCTTTGGAATCCCCGGTTCAGGCCCGTTCTCACACATATCTACAGTAGGGGTCCCCACCCAAATCTCAGCATGATGGCTATCGCGCAGCTGGACATTCCGCTGGGAACAGGAATGCGGGCGATCGGTCGGATATAGGGGTGTGAAGGCATTGATTAATCCCCGCTCCTTTGATGTGAGGCGAGGTCCTACTGTAGGGGGCAATAAACTGCATCTGTTGGGCTAGGTGATGGCCTGGGATCAGGCCGGACAATCGGGCAGGGAGGAAGAAGTTATCAAATGGCCTGTTCTATGAATGAGATGAAAGAGTGAGGGCGTTCAGCACGGGATGTGGCTCGGAGACAGGGTCGCGCTGGAGGTGCGTTTATGGCCCAAGCAGGAGAGGCCGGGGGCTGTCGGGGCGCGGGGGGGATGCTTGCGAGGCCGGGGAGTGAGGGGGAGAGACGCGCAGGCTATTGGCAGTGGGCAGGGAGGCTATGGCACACAAAATGGCTGCCACTTACGTGCATGAAGGGGCCTAAAAAGGGACAAGATGGCGTGGCCACTGTTTCACGATTTTCACTTTACTTTCAACAGTGGCTGTAGTGAACATAAATGAACGCCGCTTATGTATACCTAATTTAGTCATTTTCCACAGTCCCCAGTTTTTATCATAAGTTAGTTCATTTCTGTTCATGTCACAGGTGAGGATGTACAAGCTGACATTAGTTATACAATTCGCTTTGGTAGTCCATATGCATTACGGGTAGATGGAAATAATTCTGCTATCAATGCTGACAGAATCGTACATAACCATATGTAGTCAATGTGATAGGCGAGGAGGCAGTGCATACAAAATTACATTAGCTGTGTCATACATTAGACCTGGAGATGGGGACATTACTTAGATGATGTAGGGAATTCGTTCGAATACAAACATGATGTCATACAAGAAAATGTTCTGGCAGAATAAGGGCTATTAAGTACATTACTTGAGGTCTGGACTCCGTGGGGATCAAAACTAGACAGCATGTTCATGTGTATGACTGGTGTTCTATAATCATCATGATACAGAGTTAACGCTTTCTTAGTTATCCATGCACAGTTGAAAGTGATCGATGTAAGGTTTCGAAAGCTCAATTGGGTGATAATCAATACAATGTGGTTGGGAGAGAAATTCGACTTAATACAAGTGACAGTCAAGGGGTGGTAATGTTCAAAAAGGGTTCTTCTTTCCAGTGTCTTATTACAGAGAGCCATCACTGGTAGGCTCTCATTGTTCTTCCTTTTATTTATTTTTTTTCGTTGGCACTGTTGAGCACCGGCGGTGGAGCTATGCGTCCAGCTCTAATCCAGATTTCGCGTTGCAGGGTGTGGCCATTCTTTGCTCTCGGACCACAGTCCTGTTTGTCTTGTTCCTAACTGATCTAACATAGGTACTTTAGGCGGGGTACCCGCATTCCGTTCTTCTTTCGTGACAAACCCTATTCTATCTTTGTGCTGTGTTTCTTCTTTAAGTCAAGTTAAAAAAAAACTCCATATGGAAAAAAGGGGGGGGGATGGGGTCGTGCTTTGGGAGGCCGAGGGAAGAGAGGGTGGAGTGGGATCAGATCTGAAATGGACCAAGGAGGGCAGAAATCTCAAGCAAGTGGGCCCATCAATCGGGCTCAATGGGCTGGGACTTTCGGCACGAGCTGGTCAACATGCAGGGGCTTCTGGACAGCCCTTCTTTCTTTCATTTTCCATGTTGAGAATGGTGCCTCGTCCCGCATCTCTTTGCTCTGTGGCTCCGCCTTGGTCAAGGTTATAGATGTTCCCCGATCTGCAGCCAGGCTGTGCGTCACGTCCGGCCCCTCTCCTCCGACGACTGCATGTTATCTTTAAATAAGTACAAAAACAAGTCTTAGAGAACTGGCAGGGGAAGACGTTCACACACTTCAATTTCTCTCCCAACCCCAAGTAGTTGGGGAAACGTTTATCGGTCACGATAGGGTGGATGTTTATTAATCCTTACATCGGGGTATGCTATTAACTCATGAATCATTGCTGTGGTGCAGGTTTGCAGGCATTTTTACTATTTTCCATCATCATGTCTGTTTGGTGTTTATTCCTGTTACATTCGCGAACGTGATTTATCTTTAAAAACAAGGTCATCAGCTACACTCTTTAAGGTTTTCTGGGACGGCTGGTACAGAACTGGGACCATTCTGGAAAAACGGGGACGTTTCGGACACTCTACTTTTGTGCAATGGGCGGTGGTAATCTGAATGATGAAGGTGGTGTTACTAAAGCACTAAAAAAAGCCACTGACATATAGCTCCCTTTTAAGGGCCAGATTAGGGGACATCAGTCGTCTTACCTGTCCTTTCTTTCTCAGCCAATTAAGTTCCATCATTTTACAGAAAGGAGAGGTAGTAATATGGCAAGATACGATCGTTTTGTTTCTGTCAATTTGTTCAAACACTGTCGTGTTCAAAGCCAATTATACATGTACCGACGAGGTACAGTGTCGTCATTTATTCAAAAGGGAGCAAGGGAGCCCTCAGAGGGAGAGAGCGTCGTGCGCACCAAATAGGCTATTAGTACACGTACAACTTAAAGAGAGAGAGAGAGAGGAAAAAACGTGTATAATAATAGGCTATTCAGTGCACACACATAGAACAGTACGGGTCAGTTTTACGTGTAAAAACACAAGCTGAGGGAAAACATAAATTCCTAGTTTACGTACACACAAATACCAGATAGGGCGCAACAGTACATACATCAAGTACGAAAACCTAAGACAAGACACAGAGCTATTTTGGGCAAAAGGACTTTGTCATGCGTGTTGCGTATTCTCAGTATTCCCTTTAATTCATTTGGGGGTCGAGCTCTTTTTATTCTCCTTTCTTCCTAATAGTAGACAATTTTTGTTGGTAACCTCGTTTCAAAAATACTTACTCCTTTTTAGGTCGAGCGTAGCGAAGAGACCTCTAGTATACTTTAGTATACTTTGTAAATGGGACAGGGGAGGTGCACGCGCTTTCCCTCGCGGATTTCACCTCGTGGGCGCGCACGCCCAGGCCGGCGCCGTGCACATCCCCTGTCCCACTTTCACTGCAAGTCAGCCTCTCGCGCGCGCACACACAGCCGAGTTCTTCATCGCTGCTGCTGCCTTTCATTCCGTGCTGTTACTGTTCTTGGGCGGCATTGCTGCTCCTGTGTTTTCATTGGTGTCTGCTTCATCCTCGTGGCTGCCTCTGCAGTTGGAGCTCCATGTTGCTTTCCCTCTTGGTTTCATAGGCAACAGAAGCTTTCCAGAATTAGAAAGTAAGCTTTCTCTTCGCCTCTTCCACGCCTCATCCCCCATGCCCTGTCTTTTCACCTCGCAGGCAGACACACAGACTATCAAACATGCATGCAAGCACAAACACTCACACTCATTCTTATTTGTTTACCTGATCAATTATTCACTAAAAGAACTGGGCCATGCTGGGGGTTGGGGCAATATATTGCAATGTGGTGAAATGTAAATTATGTTTTTGTTGTTGTAGCAGCATGTGTGATAAATCAACAAACCAGATTGCACATTTCAAACTGCATAGGACTGGGAAAGACATCATCACAAAAATGCAACATGAATAATGCCAGGAATATCAGTTGTAGTGTAGAAAGCCACTCTTGGGGATAGATTCAGATTTTGAATCACTTATAGTTTTCACAGAACAGTTTGCGTTTAATAAACTCTTCCTATGGGGCTCTTGAGCATTACATTTCTCTACTGACCAGCCAGGGCTGATTCGTGTTGCACATTTTCTTTTAGCCACCATACTAACTTCTCTTTTTTAACCACCATGTTGCCTATTCCAACCACTACTCATTCTGTCTAATAATCATAGCTCCTCGATCTTGGTTTTGGGGCGACACCTGTGAATCCTACTCTTTTCAGTGACCTCCGCAACTCAACTTCCAGTTACTATTTTTATGCAAAGTGTTGTTTGAGCTCCACTTTGTCGCAAAAGGATTATAAGTTTATATATGTACATGCTCGTCCATCTGCTCACGTGCGGGGCATGCATAGTTATAGATTGTACAAGCATTGCCCATTTGATATGCTGTAGAACACACATCAGTTATCCCGGGGAATATAAATGAATGAGAATTGCTTGAACGTCATGTAACTGCTTCTCACCACAGTCTGCACATATGACAAAGACATGTAACATGGTGTATTCTGCATATTTAAATACAACTATGCATAAATTGTTTGTATTTATTCTAGAATAGCATTTATGCCTTTGCTTACTTGAAATATATATCAAGGATCATTACGGCTGCTTTAGAACACATTTCAAATGCTTTCACAAGGGTGTAGCTTCCATTGGTTCAGCAGGTGCAGTGGCACCAAGCCCCATATGCCTGAGGGACCCACGGAACCCCAATCAGAACACTGATTATTGCTAAATTTCTCACTGTAATCGGCAGCTATGGGTCCCATTTCTTTCCCGGCACTATGGCCCCTGGCACGCTATCTACGCCACTGTTTCTTCTTGTGTTTACTCTTTTGAGCTTTTACTGACGAGTTGCAAAATTACTAGCTTTCTTCCTCTTTGCGTGTTTGTCCCTCCCCTGCAGCATGGACACATTACTCATGTCCGTACACTGCTTTTTAGGTCGAGCGTAGCGAAGGGACCTCTAGTATACTTTAGTATACTTTGTAAATGGGACAGGGGTGGTGCACGCGCTTTCCCTCGCCGTTTTCACAGATTAACATATAGTTAAAATATTCTATTGTGAGTATTTCGCAATCATCGTAAAGATTTCCACCAAACCACGAAAGGATTTCAAGTTGTCCCTAGCCTAACCATTGCAAGAATGTTGTAAATCCTTTCAACAGTTTTTGCTGTGCACTTGGGAAACCTCATTAGGGACTATGATTGGGAAATAAAAAATTTAGGACACCTTCTATAAATAACCGCTCCACCCATGCCCGGATTAAAGTGCATAAAATGTGCCAAAGCTATCTTAATCATGTGCATCCTTTGGGGAAATGTCATGAAGATGTATCCAACGGGGCAAAAATGAAGAGAGATTAAAAAAAGTGTTCACCAGAGGTGTCCAATGCAGCTCCAAGAGGGCGAGAAGCATGGCAGACTTCTACACAAAGCAGGAGAGGCTCCTACCCTCCGGCACTCGACCCAGGGGTGTCCAACGCAGCTCCAAGAGGGCGAGAAGCATGGCAGACTTCTACCCAAAGCAGGAGAGGCTCCTACCCTCCGGCACTTCCCTGCCCCCCCCTGCTGAGAGCTCCTGTGTTGCACTCGACCCAGGGGTGTCCAATGCAGCTCCAAGAGGGCGAAAAGCATGGCACACTTCTACCCAAGCAGGAGAGGCTCCTACCCTCCGGCTCTTACCTGCACCCCCCCTGCTGGGAGTTCCTGTGTTGCACTCGACCCAGGGGTGTCCAACGCAGCTCCAAGAGGGCGAGAAGCATGGCAGACTTCTACCCAAAGCAGGAGAGGCTCCTACCCTCCGGCACTTCCCTGCCCCCCCCCCCCTGCTGAGAGCTCCTGTGTTGCACTCGACCCAGGGGTGTCCAACGCAGCTCCAGGAGGGCGAGAAGCATGGCAAACTTCTACCCAAAGCAGGAAAGGCTCCTACCCTCCGGCTCTTACCTGCCCCCCCCCCCCCCGGCTGGGAGCTCCTGTGTTGCACTCGAGCCAGGGGTGTCCAACGCAGCTCCAAGAGGGCGAGAAGCATGGCAGACTTCTACCCAAAGCAGGAGTGGCTCCTACCCTCCGGCACTTCCCTGCCCCTCCCTGCTGGGAGCTCCTGTGTTGCACTCGACCCAGGGGTGTCCAGCGCAGCTCCAAGAGGGCGAGATGCATGGCAGACTTCTACCTAAAGCAGGAGAGGCTCCTACCCTCCGTCTCTTCCCTGCCCCCCCTGCTGGGAGCTCCTGTGTTGCACTCAACCCAGGGGTGTCCAATGCAGCTCCAAGAGGGCGAGAAGCATGGCAGACTTCAATGCTATTAAAACAGAGACTTTTAAGGTCGTTCCTGAGCAGCGCATGTGCTGCTCTTCGAAGCACGATGTATTTAGGTATGGACTTGTTAAGATAAGCTTGCAGTTTTGTCCTATAGCTGAAGGTTGGTAGGTTGGGGAAGTAGTGTCTGGGGGGTCCTTTAAACAAGCATTTGCAATGCAATAGGTCTCATTTTTGCGAGAGTTTAACCTTTTCCATGCTCATGACAAGCTGAGCTCGTCATGAGGCACGGTGCTCCGGTGCTCATGACGAGCTCAGCTCGTCATGGGCCATGGAACGATCAGGTGCGGGGAGAATTCCCCTGCTGTGCTGAGCGTTCCACGGGAACCAATGCACCTATGACGAGCTGAACTCGTCATGAGCACAGGAGCACTGTAGCTCATGACGAGCTCAGCTCGTCATGAGCATGGGAGCGCTGTGCGCGCCCCCCTCTCCCCCAGCACAGCGGGGGAATTACCCCTGCAGCGAAGGGGCTAAGCTATTAGCATTGTAAATGTTTAAAAACAAAAACATAAATAAAAGGTATTGCCATTTACAATGCCAATAGCTCTAACTTTAATAATGCGAGACCTATTGCATTGCAAATGCTTGTTAATTGGCCGGACACTAGTCCAGTCGCGCTTATACTCACGGTGGGGTCTTTCAACATCTAGAAAATGATGATGATAATGGTACAATTCCGATTTTTCTATGAGGATGGAAGAAGAAGGGGTAAATCTAAAACATGACAATATCCCTAATTTCTGGGCTGAGGGGGATTTTGGATGAACCCCGACCCGGGGTACTCTTAACTTCTCTTATTTAGTCAGCGCATAAATTGCCTCACTGGTGCGCATTATTTTGGGTATACATTTGGGATATCGGTTGGGGTCGGGTTCGTTGTACTGCAATAACCCTTCAAGTTTCTGGTGTAGGCCACTCTCCCATTTACTAGCTCCAGAGAGAGTCGTCTCTAATTAAGGAATGTGCTATACTCTTATTCGTCTTTTCACATGCAGGTACCATGTTCGGGCTTAATTTTCCTATCCCATTAACCGTTCGATCAACACCACAGTCATACAAAAAGCATTCTTTTGTCAACCCAGACGTGTGCCACACACAAGCATTCATACGGCACAAATCAGGGCCCATGCGCACATTCATACCATACAAATTTTTCACGCTCCCAGAGATAGCTCCTGTATACAATGTACCATCTCACAGAGCTAGCCTATTTTTTTTCTTTTTGCGTGGAACACGGTGTGTTTTAGGTCTTCTCCATACTTCAGATGAAATTCCGATATTAACCTGCAGAAAAAGAAAAGAGGGGGAGGGGGGGCAGCGTTCAAAGCACATCAGCGTGCATAAACACAAAAATGTTTTTACCTACCACGTACCTGACTTATCTCTTTGGGATGCAGTACCTTGCATCTCGGCATTGAAGCCCAGAGGAACTGGTAGTGCGGCAAAGACAACCGATGATAGGCTGTTTATTACATAGATTGTCCGAGGGTGGTAGTACAGACCGCATGTAGGAAAGGGTCAAAAGCCAGGGGTATTCAGTATAAGGTGAGGGGGGGGTGACGGAGTAATGTTTTCATTTGAAGGAAAGAAATGGTCTACAGTGGTATCAGGTCATTCCTATTCGCAGAGCATGGAAACTATTGGGGGGTGGCAAGTTTCACTGAGGGCTTTCGCGCCTTCAATAGTATGCGGTTTGCCTAACGTTAGACTAGAGGGCATTCCTCTGGTGAGTTTTAGGAGCGTTTAAAAACTCCTCTGATACACGGGGTGGGTAAAACAAGGATTATGATGTCTAGGATTCCGAGGACCAGAATGCGCTTGGGGTTCATCACTAACAATACTTCGGGTCAATGTACTTCTTCGGGGAATTTACAACTGTAGTGTAATTAAAGATTCCTAGTTTGAAAAAGGCGCGCTTTCGATCCACAAGGGGGCTGTGAGGTAAAAGAGGTCTGGTCTACTGTTCTATTCATAGATATATCTAAATATCAGGATCTTTACCTATTGCTTATGCTGCAGGAATGTAAAGTACGACAGATCTTGACTATTCTTTTCGCATTATTTCTGTGTACTATGTCCTTTTAATTTTTCATAATCAAAATTGCTTCATTTTACTTGCCCTTTATTTATTTGAGGATAGTAGCCTTTATTCGAAAACCTACCAATCTAAGTGACTGTTATGATGCTAGTTCCATATATTTAAAAAACCTTTATTTGTGAAGATGTCAGCATTCAAATACGGGCCTCCAACCATATAGGCCAGTCACGGAGCAGACAGGAAACGCATGAGGTAAGGAGAGATTACACTGTAGTATAGAAGTACGTAACGGGCGAGCCATTTAATCAAAAAACTAAACGTGACTAACGGTTGCGGGATCAGTGAAGGTTAATTTTATAATTGGAAGTATAACAGGATCAGTTACAATAAAATCGTCCATACGCACACCATGGGCGAGTATCATGAGTAACATTACTTCGAAGCTATAATAAAACAATAATCAATAATGAATAAAAACTCACATCAATAGGGTTGTCCGCATGTCCAGTCAGTACCCTTCCCCGCCCGCCGTGTGCACAAAGACTGCATACATATCCCATAACATCAAGGCTAAGCAACTAGAACGTCATAAGGAGTTGCAAGTCTCGCCTATACTGGCGCCATTTTGGTCGAGGCCAGGCAGGTCCAGAGTAAAGTCCAAAATGCCTCCAATAACTAGCAGTCAGACCAGAACCCCTTTCGGCAGTTCAAAAAATTCCGTTAACGCCAACGGAAAGGACAGGCGGCATGAACCGTGACTTAAAGGTGAGGAAGGCAGAATCTTCCCTACCGGGCTGAGGTCCCACCGGAACTGATCGAGTTGGTAGTCTACAGTATCTCTTAGTAATTTAGGACAAAAGCTGGCATTAGCATGAGAGCACCGCCATCTTGTGACAACGTCGTGGCCACTCCGGAGAGCGGGACAGCAGGCGTATCCCTCCGTCGATGCACTGAATCATCCTCCCTCATGGCACCAGATGAGGGTAAGGCGGCGGTCACCCCCACCGGAAGCCCGCGGGAGTCGGGGGCCAACGACTTCCGTAGAATCTCTAGAGCTGAGAGAACATCTTCAAGAGTGGGGTTCATGCCCGAGCAGGCAAGCATCCGAGTTCCATGGTAGCCCAGAGCCATCTTAGTGGACCAGGCCCAAATCCGGGGAGCCGGCCGCCATCTTGACAGTCCCACAGCAGCTGCCCTTCACCACGGCCACCGGAGCGCCCCCCCCCGGTCAGCCAGCCGCGGGGGATCCGCAAGTGGAACGCGAATGGCAATCTTGGTGCAGGAGAGGAACCTCCACCTGGAGGGGAAGGGGGCCGTCCGTGCCGCCTCTCCGCGGGCGCCCCACGCCATCTCCTGGCGCAGGTATACAAAATGGCTGGACCAGGCAACAAAGGGGGGAGCCATCAGCAAGGCATCCCCCGCACACAACTTGCTGGACACCACCTATGGACAATCCGGGGACGGGCCTCGGCGCGTTGTGTTGCCTCCGGCTTATTCGCACAACGGTCCCTTTTGTCGGCCTCCATCCTCCACCCCGGGCCGCCACCGATGTCACCTCGCCGGCTGATGACTGCAGGCAAGGCCCCAGTCTCCACATGCCGGAGGCCTCATTTTCCGGACGAGCGTAGCTGCGGATCTGCTGCACTCCGGAGCCCCCAGGACGGATGGTAGGTATCAGCAGATAAGGTTGCCGTTATTGGGCAGGGTGGGCGGCAGGATAGACACGTTTGGGCAGCGGGGTCGGTGGAGCCGAGCTACCTTGCGGCCATCACGGTGTCGAGCTCGGCTCCTCCCACTAGTTTCATATTTCTCATGAAGGGCTGTTCCTAGTGTTTCTATTTTAGCGGGGTCAAAAAGATCCCATCAGTGGCCTACTAACTTTGCTCGATTCCTTTTGTTTTTCCTAGCGATTTTTATGTCATAGTTTGTTGGAAAGATACAGCGGCTAATCCGTATTTTATATACATGTCCTTTTTATTAGGGGTGCCCTCCGGTGGAGCCGGATGATCTACCTCTAATAAACGGTCGGGGCTGAACCAACTACTGAACAATGGGGAGAAGATAGGCATGACGGGTTACAATGGGGACAAAAGTCTGCACTACCTATCCTTCACTACTTTGCGAAGACTAGGCAGAATATTTCTATTCTACAGTATTCGCAAATAGGGAATACCCAAAGAGAGAACTAATTCCAAACAGTCAATGTTCGGACAAACAATCAATCAATCAAATGAGGAATAAAATAGGAGCGACGGGTTACAACGGGGGCAAAAGCCTGCGCTACCTACCCTTCACTATCTGCAAAGAGAGAGGGAAATTCCTGTTCCTCCCCGTTTGTAGGCAGAGAAGATCCTTTCAAAGAACCAATTTCGAACAGTTAATGCTTGAACAAACAATCAATCAATGGAGAGGGAAGTAGGCGCGACGGGTTACAACGGGGGCAAAAGCCTGCGCTACCTACCCTTCACTATCTGCAAAGGGAGAATACTCCTATCCTTCCCCGTTTGTAGACAGAGAATCTCTCAGAACCAAACAATCAAATGCGTAATACTAGTATTTTCCAAGACAATCAAACAATCAATTCGCAATTCGTCGTGTTACACAACCTTACCCGGACCGCATGGACAGTTTCTCGTCTTCCACTTCCAGCGCCTGATCGTCCTCTATTCTCCGTAATTGCTGTGGCACTCCTGATGGTTCCCAGTCAGGACCGTAGATCACTCGAGAGAGGTCTGCTCGGAACCGGTGAAGTTCGGATGATCGGCTGCCAGACGAGGGTCTATCGGGCAGGTGCACTTCCCGATCGTTGCAGTCGTTCACTCTGTCGTTGGGACCTCTCCCACTGGATCCACGTGTCGCTGATGGGCCCCACATTTGGGACGCCAATTGTAACAAGGCAGAGCCGAATTCGACCAAGAACCCTTCAGTATTTGCCCGGCGTTAGCCGCCTCTCATACCATTCAATATTACCAAACAAAGAGGCAGGCGCTGGAGACTGGTAGGCAGGAAACAGGAGTTTATTCCGACGGAGCAGAACACGTCAAATCAGACAACAGGGTATCTTCTCGAGGTGCTCTAACCGCATCTCTGAGGCATGGCCTCTTATACACAAGTTTATGGCTTTATTACATTTATGACATCCGTGGTATTGCTTTGAAGTACGAAAAAGGCATCTTTGGAAGCCCCGGTTCAGGCCCGTTCTCACACATATCTACAGTAGGGGTCCCCACCCAAATCTCAGCATGATGGCTATCGCGCAGCTGGACATTCCGCTGGGAACAGGAATGCGGGCGATCGGTCGGATCTAGGGGTGTGAAGGCATTGATTAATCCCCGCTCCTTTGATGTGAGGCGAGGTCCTACTGTAGGGGGCAATAAACTGCATCTGTTGGGCTAGGTGATGGCCTGGGATCAGGCCGGACAATCGGGCAGGGAGGAAGAAGTTATCAAAGGGCCTGTTCTATGAATGAGATGAAAGAGTGAGGGGGTTCAGCACGAGATGTGGCTCGGAGACAGGGTCGCGCTGGAGGTGCGTTTCTGGCCCAAGCAGGAGAGGCCGGGGGCTGTCGGGGCGCGGGGGGATGCTTGCGAGGCCGGGGATTTTCACTTTACTTTCAACAGTGGCTGTAGTGAACATAAATGAACGCCGCTTATGTATACCTAATTTAGTCATTTTCCACAATAGGAAGTGCCCCACGTAAGCAGACACCAAAGAGCTCACTCTTTCATAATCAGCAACTTTCCTATGTAGAGAACGGAACCGACAGCTAAGTAAATGTAGAAGAATGTTGTGTATGTGTGTAACCTAAAAACCTCTATCGTGTTTGGTATACATCTCAACCATACCCTGTGGATCTCCATAAAGGGAGGAGATACTTCTTCCTCACTAGCAAAAAAAGATTAAAAATGAGTAGCGGATAGCACACTGCTTACGTCTTCAATTTGTTGAGCCCGCACTCACGATTAAAAAACACATACTATATTTAGACCATTTATTTTATTTTATTTTTTTTAATTTTTTTTGAAAACCTTTATTGATATCAAAAGAAGACAAATCGAGGCCCACAACCAAGCCGGCCGGCCGCAGTGTACAAAACAGTCAGGAGTCATCAGGCAAATAGTACATAATCAATCAATACAAAGCAGAGGCCGTATAATCGCAATAGGGGAAAAGAAATACAGAAACTAAAGGGCTAAAACACAGGAGTAAAGAAGGCTTAATTTTACAATAAGGGGAGAGGACATATGACAGGCACAATTGCAATACGGAGGCATCCGATATCCCGTAATCAACCTCAACATTAAGAAGGGGGCGTGGGGCAAAATATCAGGGGGACAACACAATGCATTCAAGAAATCAGGATATGTGAGATACAGTCAACCCCTGAGCGTTATCCTCGTAACACGCCCGCCACCCGGGACACTACCAAGCCAGAACAGTGGGATCGGAAGACAATGCATGAAAACCCGCCCGTCACAGTACCCTCTGGGACGCAGGAAGGAAAAAAGGGAAGGGGGACTAGGTAGGGGGGGGGAAGAGGAAGGGAAAGGAAAATGGAGGGAAGAAAAACCAAACAATAAAAGGGAATAGGGAAATATGAAAAAAGAAAGGTAAAAGACACGCCGACACGGCACCCCGTGGTGAGAGGACAGGAGACAAAAGGATTAACGGCCCAAGTGGGGCATGGCAATCGGATGAAAATACAGCCAAAATGTAGCAGGAGGAGTAACGACGCCATACCCCCACCCGAAACACACCATAGGAGGTCGGGACAGACGTGGCCTCACGAAAAAGATATACAAAAGGGCCATAGAACCAGAAGACAAACAAAAATAGGACCCAACCCACCCGTCCCACCCTGCACCCCTGTAGAAGGCTACGGCCTACCCTTCAAACAGCGTGCCTGTCGCCCTAAACCAGAACCCGAAATATAGCAAGAAGAAAGAATGAAAAACGAGACAAAAAGACCACAAAAGCGGAGAAAGAAAACAGGAGGGAGGAGCAGAAGAGCTATAATACAAACGATAGGCCACAGCCCTCCGCCCAACCCGACAAGTACAATAAAAAAACAGACCAGGATGACACCCCATCACGCGCCACAAAATATTAGGAGAAGGGGACCTCCCACCCCTCTACAATCAGAGACAATTGTGCAACGAAATCGCATACCGGGAATCAAGCAGAAGTCGTACATTTCACCCCCAACCCTTCCGAGCGACAAACCCCACCCACCACACGGCAATGTACAACCACATACTAAATACGAAATCCGCATATAATCGAGTGGAATGGAGACTAGCATAGCTACGTGGGGAGTAGATAGATCGACAAGTGAGCAATAGTTCAAACTGAAAGTATCGATGCATCAACAATCGAAGCACGAGCCATGAGAAACAGGAGTTCAGTTGCGCCACTGGAGCGGGCGAGGTGGTCCCATTTTTAAACACAGGCAAAGTCATCGAAGCAGGCACAGGAGGAAGTCCACCCATAATTCCAGGCAACAATGTCGAACAGGGTCGCAGTACAACATCCGAGTCCCCGGGGTCCGAACCTTGAAAAGCAGGGCGCCCCAAAGTCACCAGCACATTACACGATCTTCGATCAGCGGTGGAGACACTCAGGTCAATCGAGGGGGGTGAGGCAATGGAGGCATCGAAACAAGAGGGCGACAAGAAGAAACGGCCGCCCAAAATGGCGGCGGATCGTGGCGGACCCACCGAGACGCCCAGGGCCAGGGAAGCATACAGGGATCTGAGGGCTTCCAGGATATCTCTGACTGTCGGCTCACGCCCACCAGATCCGATCCCCACACAATCAGGCAACTCGGGCCCGCCGCCACAAGGTGACTCTCGATCCAGAGGGCCGGCCGCCATTTCGTGAATCAGCCCAATCGCCGCCCACGAGGACCCCCGGAAATAACAGTTCTCAAATGTAGGACTTTACAAGCGCCGGGGGTCCCAGCAAGGGCGGCTTCGATGCCAAAAGGATGTCCGCCCAAAACGGGTCTCCGCCCGCACCAGCACCGGTGCCCCAAACAAGCGGAGTCCGGGCCTCGAAGACCAGGGCCGCCGGACAAAGCAGCGGCGGGGGGAGACCCCCTCTCAGAATCAGGTCCCGGGGCTTCTCACCCACGTCTGCCACGCGACCAGCAGGGCAGGTCCGGGTCAGGATCGCCGGGATCTTCGCACATCGGCTCCCAACACTGGTTCTCGCTCTCGGCCGGGGCCGAGAGCCGTCGGATCCCACCGGCCAGGTCCCGGTCCAAGTCTCGCAGAGGCCCCGATCTCTCGGAGGCCGGAACTCCGGAGCCACTGCACGCCAAGACCCCGGGGTCAGATGGTAAGTACAAACAAGCCGTAATGTTTCCAATTCCCCAAAAGTGTGCCGCCCCGGGACAGGATAAAAGACAGGATAGGCAGTCAGGATGGAGGGCTGCGGGAGCCGAGCTAAAAGGCGACCATCACGGCCGCGAGCTAGGCTCCTCTATTTAGACCATTTTAAGCAGAACGGCCGACACGTTTTATTGCGATTTCACTTTGTGGCGATTTCTTCAGGGGACAGGGACGCCATCACACCATTAAGTGCACCGGGCCATGTGGCTACCAAGTGGGAGCCTACCGGTAGACCTCAGGCAGAAAATGGGAACAGATATGGGGAACAATATTCAGTTACCGCTGGGCTCGGTGTTTCAGCTTCCAAGCAAGGGGTTGCTAGTACTTATGTACTAGAATCTTTTTCCCCGCTTGAAATTTAACAATTCAAGTGGATATGTGAGGCGTAACAAGGGCTTTTTGTTGTGATGCTGATTGTGAGTGGAGGGCATCCTTGACACCTTTTATCCCTCTATTGCCCCTTTTTGTTTAACAGTTATCAATGTCCACACAACTGCTGCACTACCTTAATGTAGTAAGGCAGATTGCAGAAAATCTATGTATAGCATGCTTAAAGCATCACGTCTCAGGTGCCTTACAATGCAGGGCTACAAATGTATCTGGTGTAATTCAACATTTTGAATGTTTCACTTGGTTCTATGCTATTGGCAGGGTTGACCACCCTACAATGCCATAATATTCAGTAAGAAGTAGGTGAATGTCCACCACCTGTGTCCAGGAATTTAGTAAACATTTAAATATAGCACTCTTGGGGCCAGATGTAGGAAGGCTATTACCGGTCGGTAACAGCCAAAATTAACGAATTTCGGCCGTTACCGACCGGTAATAGACTTTTCTGATGTAGGGGCCTAAAATAAGGATTCGGTAATTTACCGAATTGGCAATTTAAGAATTCGGTAAATTACCGATTTCTTAAATACCGATTCGGTAAATTACAGAATTCCTAATGTAGGGAGCACTAAAATGAGTGCTTATCCCATGTTAGGATTCGTTATTTACCACCAACTACAAGTTGGTAGTAAATAATAAAAAAAAATAAAAAAAGCAATTTTATGCAAATTGCTTCAGTGCCATGTTGCAGACATGCTATGTCTGCAACATGTGCACCCATACACAATTGAGGGGTGCAACAGGGTGTCAAAGTGACACCCTGCCACCCTTCAATGTTTTCCCCCTTTTACCGAATCGGTATTTACCGATTCGGTAATTGACATTCATTCCTATGGGCCTCCAGACCCATAGGAATGAATGGCAATTACCGAATCGGCGATTCGGTAAATACCGAATTTTACAGATTCGGTAAAATTTACCGAAAAATTACCTACATACTATTTACCTATTCTTAAATACCGAATCGGTATAATTCGGTATTTAAGAATAGGTAAATAGAATCTAGCTACATCTGGCCCTTAGTTTTTTAACTCATTAACAGTCCTGTAACGTGTCCTGACAGAGCGAGCGTGAGAGAGGGTAATAGGATGTGAGTGAAAGTGAAATACACAGACTTTCTATGTATAAAATAGGCTAAAATAAGTCGGTTGGACACACTGCTGGTGAGACAAAACTACATCTGTGCATTAATTCTCCTTTAAATTTATTATGTTCTTATTAACAATCATTGCAAAAACCTGTTTTGTAAACAATGCAAAACTACAGTTTTTGTCTAATTAGGTGGTTAGGCAGCTCAACAAACACTAATAAGTACAGATTTCAAAAGCTTTGGAAAGCACTGAGAAAAAACACTGCAATTCACAAAAAATAAACGTTGGAAAAAGGACTGCCTAAATATTGCCTGCTAGGCTTAGTATGTGCTTTTGGGTCAAAATGTGCCTTGCTTGAAAGTCTCCATCTAGAGTAAGTCTTCTCTTCCACAGACTAATAGCAGGTTTGATCTTGGGGTGGACTGAGCGGGCATATGTTTGGTGCCATATTTCTTTCCAACTGATCAAATTTCTGCATCACCCTTTCAACAATGGTTAAGCTCCATTTTAAAAATACCATTAATGGCAAAACATTTTTTTAGACTTGACCATTGTAGGAAGCTGGGGTGCCCAGTGGGATATATTCTCCCACCACCAAGCAAAACTAGCTCTTCAGCAGACACTATTTCTGTAACATAGCCTTGTCTACCTCTTAGTGGTACAGCACTAAGATGAAAAACAACTTCAAAGAATTTTGTACAAGCACAAAAAGTGTATCATGAAACCAATCAGTAAAGCACCCACAGCAATTCAGTTAAATCAAAAAGTATTTTATGCTTACAGTAAGGGCAAAATGACAATAACTGTATGTCACTGCAAAGTTATAGGCTATTAAATTCACAGTTCTATTTAATACAGCTTCTCCATTTTGCATGGGCCATCAATAATTGTTTCTGCACAATACTCACAAGTGGCCACTAGAGGCTTCTTTCCCTGCAGTCCCCAGAATAATTAATAGCTCCCATCTACCTCCAGCCTTCAGACAGAGAAGAGGGGTTGGATGAGAGTCACCTTGCTCAGGCAGGCAGAGTTCACAGCATCCAAACTTCACAGAGTTCCTGTGGGGGTCTCTCTGGATTGTGTCACCACAACAAACTCTCTCTGGTCCTTCTGAGTCTCCAAAGCCAGTAGATGATGCTCTCCCTTCTCAGCTACGAATCCAGTCTGTGATGTTGACACCAAAGTCCTTGGCTTCCTCTGGAAAGTCCTCCTTCCGGATACCAGTTCACTGTGAGTGTAAGTTAACTCTGTTCACTCACAGGCACAAACAGACCTGAGAGGACACCGGAGGGGTTGCAGGCTGTACCTGTGGTTCCTGGCAGCGCTGGGTCCCTGACGCTGTGGTTTCCCCCGCCGCCGAGTAGTTACCATCGCTCGGCCGCCAAGTGGGGAGAACTGCAGCTCCCAGACTGCCCTGCAGCATAACACCGCCCACTTCCGGCGGAGCGCGCCTGGAGGCGCTGAAGTAACGAGAGCTTCCTCCGCGTCGCGGACGCGCGCGGATGGCGCCGGGCGGAGCCCGGGCAGAGGGCGGGCCGTCTGTGGCCGTCCGGGGACGACCAGGAACGGGACGGGCCACCTCCCTTGGCTTCACTTGGGAGTACGTGCACAATTTGGCTGGGTCAGTGGAAAGCTGTATTTAAAAACATTGGTTGTGACCTTTGAACTACCCCTAATATGTCTATCCAATCTACTTTACCAGACAATTATCTATTGAAAGTAGTCAATAGAATCAATTGTGATAGAAGGAAATCGCTAGGTAAATGTAATTTTCCAGACCTCCCTCTGTCTTCGTCTTCATCTTCGGACCCCAATAATGTTGATATAAATACCACCAATGAGACTGGTATAGCAGTTGAGAGTGATAACATAGGTATTAATGTTGAATCCACTGAGGCCCCTGTTGTCCTGACTGTGGTGGAAGATACATCAAACATTTCTGAGATCATTGAAGGTACCCCTCAGCAGTCCACTAGGGCTACAAAATTTATGAGAGCATGCAGGAAAACAGCTCTTAAGCGGGGAAACCATTCTGCAAGAACAAATAAAAAAGGCACCACACTCAAGGAGAATATAGAGGAAAATGGGTCACCATTTAAGGACAGTTGTGTTTACTTTCATACCACTCAAATTGACTTGTTATTGAGTACTATCGTTGATAAATTGGAAAAGGTTGTAGAGCCTCTGTTAGTTAAAATTGATGATCTGTCGGCAGAAGTGTTGAGACTAAGGGTGGTGGTGGATCAGCACGCAGTTAATCTGGATAAATCCATATTAAATATTAAAGATATTGCGTGCCCACATGCAGCACCAAAACAGGATAGGGTTCAACTATGTAATACAAATAGTGCTACCCCTATTAATAACGCAGGGAAACAACTACCTAAAAAATTACCTGTATTGGCACTCCCTGTAGCACAGGATATGGGCCGACCTTTGCAAGTACCGGCAGCTGGGTCGATAAGCGTAGTGACGGGTGGCTCACTTCCTGATGTAAGAACACCAGCTGCACCAAACAGAGACAACACCGTTTTGGTACCAGCTGCGCCAGCTATGTGTGATGCCTTAAGGGGAATTGATGGGGTACCTGTAAGGACATGTAGGCGCCCAGTAGATCTTCCCCCTGAATGTGTACCCTATGTTGTGGTCCTAACTAATGTTCCGACTCTAACTCAGGCCCCATACACACAGGAGTCGGCGGATTCCCTAAAAAATAAAACAATTTCTTGGCTAAACCGCCACTGTGGTTATCCAGTTGGCTACTCTGATCAAATCATCTCTATCAGAAGAGTCAATTGGATTGGTAATACTAGGAAGACCTGTGGGGGTGATTGTGTAATTATAAATTTTAAACACCCGCAACACGTTGCGACGGTCTTGCTCAGAGCAGCTGCACTTACGCAGTCTGAGACAGATGTCGTCGCAAGACCATTGGGCTATTTTTATAACCACCTTAACAGGTTGCCTTCTGCTAATTGTAGGGAGGGGGCAAAGAACAATTCCAATGTTCCATCTATTGGAAATAGACCTGTGTTACCCACTTATTGCCCTGGTTTTCAGGACGGTAGATCTATTCTCCCGATGCACATGCTGAACCCTGCCTCCGGCGGGAATACTTTTATAACACCCCCCCCCAACCTAGTACCAACTTGCGATAGTATTTTTTCACCTGCTAATGGGATGGTTTACCAAGTCCCAATTCAGAACAGGTACCATTCATTGAGTTTTCTGGACCAAAATGATTGACATCAGATGGTCTCGGGGGTTGTATGACATAATATCGACAGACAGAATATCGACATACAAAAATATCGCCACAAAAATATCGAAATCAAAAATATCGGAGTCATATCTTCATAAAGGTAAGTACAAAAATATCGAAAATTTAATATCGTAGTACAAAAATATCGAAAATAAAAATATCGTTTTTTTAAATGTATTAATAATAATAATGTAAAAATAATGTTAAAATACATATAATTTAACAAATATTAAATAAAAACATTAAAACATAATTAAAAAATTAAAAGTAATACATATACATTTAAAATAAATTAAAAACTTAATAATTTAATGTAATTTTATTTTTTTTAATTTCATTTGATTTAAATTAAATTTAAATTTATTTTATTTTTACCCTGTACGCCTGTACCACAAAAACCCAAAACTGACCCTGAACCCTAAAAATACCCCTGTACCCCAAAAACCCAAAACTGACCCTGAACCCTAAAAACACCCCTTTACCCAAAAACTGAAAACTGACCCTGAACCCTAAAAATACCCCTTTACCCAAGAACTGAAAACTGACCCTGAACCCTAAAAATACCCCTTTACCCAAAAACTGAAAACTGACCCTGAACCCTAAAAATACCCCTTTACCCAAGAACTGAAAACTGACCCTGAACCCAAAAAATACCCCTTTACCCAAAAACTGAAAACTGACCCTGAACCCTAAAAATACCCCTTTACCCAAAAACTGAAAACTGACCCTGAACCCTAAAAATACCCCTTTACCCAAAAACTGAAAACTGACCCTGAACCCTAAAAATACCCCTTTACCCAAAAAACTGAAAACTGACCCTGAACCCCAAAAATACCCCTTTACCCAAGAACTGAAAACTGACCCTGAACCCTAAAAATACTCCTTTACCCAAAATTAATTAACATTATTTAATTACCAATTAATTATTAATTAAAAATATGTACAAAATTATATTAATTAATTAACTAATTAATATTAATTAATTACCAAATAATTATTAATTAAATATATGTACAAAATTATATTAATTAATTAACTAATTAATATTAATTAATTACCAATTAATTATTAATTAAAAATATGTACAAACTTATATTAACTAATTAACTAATTAATATTAATTAATTACCAATTAATTATTAATAAAAAATATTTACAAACATATATTAATTAATGAACTAATTAATATTAATTAATTACCAATTAATTATTAATTAAAATATGTACAAACTTATATTAATTAATTAACTAATTAATATTAATTAATTACCAATTAATTATTAATTAAAAATATTTACAAACATATATTAATTAATTAATTATTATTAAATTACTTCCCACCCTATTCCCCTATAAACCCACAACCCGCTCTAATACTAAAACGCAAAATGTTAACAAAATTACTAATTTTCAAACATACATTTCTAAACATATTTAGCAAACATATAAACAACAAAATAAAATACATAACACTAAACAACAAAATTTCGATATTACTAACATACATACCTTAATCTCGATATTCTGTCTGTCGATATTATGGCACATCGATATACTATACCATCGATATTAAAACATCGATATTATTGTATATCGATATTTTAATTTCGATATTTTGTCTGACTACCGGTCTCGGGAACTGGGAAGGAAGTAAATAGAAACAATATTGGAGAGTTTACTATGCCTGAAATTGAACTGGTTAATAATGTGACTGTAGATTGTATGCCAGTTGGAGGAGAAGATGAGAATTTTAAGTACAATATAGAGCTTTTAAATTTTGATGAGAACATGTCCGTATCTAGTGATGGACCGCCTGTTGTTAGCCATCTTAGGAAAGAGGAAACTTGTTATATAGCCAGCTGGAATATTGCTGGCCTGATGGCCAAGGAAGATATGTTAGGATGGAAAGATTTTATTAGTTTATTTGATATCATTTGCCTACAGGAAACCTGGTGTAAAACTTTTAAAGGCAGTGACGGCTTTGCATCCTATGAACTTCCCGCCTTGACATCTCCCTTTGGTAGAGAAAAAGGAGGGCTGCTGGTTTTGATTTCAGTCAAGTTGCCAATTTCTGTGAAAAAGCATATAATAGTGGGGGCTCACTCCCAGATTTTATGGCTAGCACAAGAAGCAGGCAGAAATATACTTTTGATTAATTTCTATAATAACATATTTGATGGTACTAGGCACACAGTTGATTTAGAAAATGTACTAAGTAAGATTGTGAATGATTTTAATGGTGTTTATGAATTTGTTTTTGTCGGGATTTTAATATTTCAGCTTGCCCCTTATCATTTCAAAAGCTATGTGGTGTATATAACCGTTCAGAGGATGCTGATGTTCATTTTCCTCATAATTTGTATGGCGAAACTTTGAATAATTTCCTAATAGATTATGATATGGAAATTATGGACAATGAAAAGAATGACCTGGAAGAAAGTATACCGACATTTAAAGGGAGGGGGGCTAACACTATTATTGATTTTATGTGCATGTCCTCTAACCTAATCCCTTTGTGCTCAGAGCCCAAAGTGGTTGATGTTATGCTAAGTGACCATAACTGCCTAACTATTGAAGCCATGATCTGGAAACCTGTCTCCACTCCCAATCTGGGTACTATTGTTAATATCGAACCATATAGACCGAATGGGTTTAGGTTGAGGTGGAAAGGAGATAAAGCCGAATTAACATCTGATTCCATCATCAATAACTGTTTGATGGAAATTACGGCGATCCTCGAACAGGATGATAACGTGGCTGCCAGTATTGATCACTTTGATAGAATTAATGCAATCATCAATAGGAAATTCTCTAGAATAGCAGGGCACAAGAGTAGACAAAAAAGGGTATGGTTCGACCATGCTTGTTTTATTGCCCAGAGAGACCTCAAAGATGTATTAGCAGTTAAACCTAGAGATAAGAGTCTGGTGATCCAATTTAGGCAGGATTATAATCTGACCCTTAAACGCAGAAAGGCTGAACTCCAGCAGGAAGCGTGGGATAATCTTAGCCAAGCAGCAGAACTAAAGAACTGTACACTGTTTTGGACTACCGTGAACAGCCCATTCCTAAAGGACGAGAAGGTGCCAGAGCTTACATCTAATGTGAGCATGGAATCATGGATTCAACATTTTTCCATTATTTTTGATTCTGGTATTAGACCGGCCTCTTCTGAAGACGGCTGGCCTATCGCTGTTTTAAATATTACTACAGCGGAGGTCATGCATGGTATAAGAGCCAGTAAGGGAGGGAAGGCCCAGGGACCCGACGGGGTACCTATAGATGTGTATAAGACTGCCCCGGAGATCTGGGGCCCATTGTTGGTTAAGATCTTTAATGCAGCAGTTAGTTGCAAGATACCGTCAACATGGGCAGAATCAATAATTGTCCCGATCTTTAAAAAAGGTGACCGGGGCAACGCAAAAAATTATCGGCCAATATCCTTACTGGACTCTTCTGTAAAAGTTATGAGTCGGGTCCTTTTAGTTAGACTAGAGGAATGGGCTGAGTCTAATGAGATTTTAACCAATAGTCAGTTTGGGTTCAGAAAAGGTCGTGGCACCATTGAACAGTGCTTGAATTTAGAACTTTTGGTAGGGAAATATACCCAGGCCAAAAAAGGGTCAATTTATCTATGCTTTGCTGACCTAAGCAGCGCTTTCGATATGGTAGACCACGCAATATTATGGGCTAAATTGATTGAAATGGGAGCTCCGGAAGGTATAGTTTACTTTTTGGCCCGCCTGTATGAAAAACTCTGCACCAGTGTCCGGTATGGACCTAATGGGGAGAGTACTAATAAGTTCAGGATCAGAAGGGGAATTAGGCAGGGGTGTGTTTTAGCACCCTTGCTCTTTACACTCTTCATTAATGAGGTGGATTCTGTTCTGCAGACAGTTACGGCAGACGCCCCTAGAGTTAACAACCTTAACATCCCTGTGTTACTCTATGCGGACGATGCCGTGCTGCTGTCTAGGACCCCTCTGGGTCTCCAACGTTTGATGGACAGATTTGTACAGTTCATCAGAAGTAGGAAACTGGTGATCAATAGGTCAAAAACTTATGTGATGGAGTGCGGGCCCGGACGAGCTAAAACGAAAGCCAATTCCCATTATTCCATAGAAGGTGAAACAGTCCAAAAAGTTGATAATTTTTGTTATCTGGGGATCACATTTTCAAAAAATGGCAGCTGGGATACCGAACATAAAGCTGTTAAAACAAAGATGATTAGGAGTGCTAATGGGGTTTTTGTATTTGCCAAGAAGTTGGGGAATAGAAGCATTAAGGACATGTTAAAAATCTACCAATCAAGATGTCTTTCTGCGGCCATTTACGGGGCTGGAGTCTGGGGTGTGGCATCAGCCGGGAGTCTACAGGTGGAGGAGAATAACTTTCTGAAAAGGCTCCTGTGCTTACCCAAAAGTACCTCCAACAACTTGGTTCATAAGGAAACAGGGATTCAATTCCTGAATGATATTATTATGCTAAGACCCTTACTACTGTGGCGCTCGGTATGGCTGAATGATGGTACTTCTCTGAATAGAGCCATTATCGAGGATTGCCTCACTTTGGACCAGCACTTAAAGATCCCTTGGATCAAATATACTATTGACTGTTTTCTAAAGGTTTTTGGGTTTAATATGACTATTGATCGAAATTGTGCCTCTGATATTTCCAAGTCTAATATGAAAATAATTTTTCTGAACCATTGTGCAGAGAGGCGTGCTCTGGAGGAATCTAAACTTTCTACATGTGTGCTGTATAACAGCTTGAATGATTTTATTGGATTCCACCCATATTTGACACATGTGAACAGAGTTTCGCACCAGTTTGTGCTGACAAGGATGAGGATGGGAACAGTACACCATCTGGTCGCGTGTCCCAATGTAAAAATGCGCCCTACTGGTCCCTGTGCGTGTGATTATAATTCAGAACAGAGCACTACGCACTTTCTTTTGTCATGCCAATTGTACAGTGAGTTACGGAAAGTCTTTTTAAAGCCAATGTTGAGAAGATTTGGAGTAAGAACAATTACTGACTCTATGAAACTGCTTTTTAATTTGCATCATCCGGACATTTGCTTCTTTACGGCCACCTTCCTGCTTAAAGCAATTGGTGCCAGGAAAAGTATGTGTTTTTAAGTAGTCTTTTTAATTATTTATTCCATCCCCTTCTGGACAATTATAATTATGTATTATTAATTGTGTATTATGTGTGTTCACTTTCTTAAAATGATGAAATGTTTTGTATATGTAATTTTGTGTGCTTTTATGGACATGGTTTTTATGTTCCGAATAAAGCTTTATGAATTGAAGATCACTCACTTTCCAATCTTCACCAAGGTCTGTGTCAGACCAGTAACAACCGGCCAACTGATCTTTTCCACCACACAGTGCTCTGTTATGAGTGTTCAAGTCAATCAGAGATCAGCCGATCCTGACCATTTTATAGAACAAAACACATAAGGTTTGCTTTGGGCAGGTCACACTCCTAACCACAGTTCAGCCTTCTCTCTCAGCCTTCAAGTCCTTCACTATGCAAACCTGCCTTGATCTCTCCGTCTTCTCTTCTCAGACTTTCAGGAGTGTTCTGTCTCTTGGGAGAAGCCCCATAAGCTTGGGCTCAGTGGCTAACAGACCACACACAATCAGCCCCTGCTTCCTTCTGGACAGGGAGCCTTTCTCCCATTGCATAAGTGGGGGGAAACCCTTAATATAATCCCCACGCTTTACTACAGTGTTTTACGGTAAAGAATCTGCTGAGTGAGTGGTCAGTTCAAATCTTTGAAACGATTACATAAGGAACATTCAAAAACTGGGCTGCCCTTAAATAGGTCATTTACTTTGATACTTTCCTGTGCAATACCAAGGCTAGTTTCACTCAACCTGGTTTGGTGGCCCATGATCTTTTGCTTCCATGGATGAACAGGCTGTGAACATATATGTGTAAAGGGAATTTCTCGTGGAAAAGCACCGATCTCTAATCAAACATCCAACCAACCATATAGCTCAGGCCAGTGGGATCGCTCCCTTTTTTTTACATACATGTAAACATATGTGGCCTGGTTCTAGCACCCTAACTTTACTAAACCTAGCTCTGCCCATTCACATCCCTCTCATATGTTCTGCTATGCTACCTAGGAAGATAGCTGTCACCCCCTGCCCCCAGGAAGAACTGCTGACTCCTGTGAGGTCATGGAGAGGTAATCTGCACCTCTATCCTGACAAGAATAGGCAGGTTGAGCACCTGCGGCTGAGAAACTGAATACAACGAATGCATACAACATTAAGGAAAAGCATATATACTGAGAAACCAGCTAGTGGTTTCTCAAAGCACAGAGTCAAACGACCATCTAACAGAGGAAAAGAAAAGGATCCATGTCAAAACAGATTGTTCTACAACGTTAATATAGGTGTTTTCCTTAAAACGATTTGTCAAGGTAAAATCCTTATGATCCAGGCAGTTGGCAGGGAAAGCAAAGGAGATGTATTATGCATGGGCAAAAGAAAATCTTTCCATCTGGATTTGCACTGACCAGCTCCAGTCACATGCTTATGGCATTTGGGCTGGATTGTTTCCCTCAGGTAGCACCGTGCAGCTGCCAACAGCCTGTTTAACTGCACCTCATCTCACAGAGGCACTTCCTGCTTAGCAGCCACACATAAGAGCAGCAGCCATTTTACCTGAAGGAAGGCAACTCGCATTCCATAGCAGTGCCACAGGCTTGTAGGAATAGCTGCCCTGTGACACTCGGCGTGAATGTTATTGTGTTGGGCAATTAATGCTCCTTGTGTGTGGGGTCATTAATGCTAGTGACTGTGTAAAGCCACTAAAGCTGGTTACTGCGTGGAACATTACAGCTGCTTGCTGAGCTGGGCCGTTAATGCGTGTAGCTGTGAGGAGCCATTAATGCATATTTACTGTCATGGGCCATTGATTCGTTCACTGCCTATAGCTGGTGAGACATATAATTACCCGAGGCAGTTGATGCATTTACTGAATAGCTCTAAGAGCGATGATATATATGTAGGCCTGGGCTAATTGATGTGTGTTGTTGCATGGCCTGTTGATGCATGTTGCTATCTGTGGACGGTGAGGCATTACTGTCTGACAAAACTGATGATCATTACGTCATGAACAGAAGCTGCGTCGCTAGTTCAAGCTTGTCTGAGAGGAAGCCTCACAGAGAGGGATATACGAGGGCAGGTTTAGGTTAACTTACAGAACATCTCTAGGCACAAGGGCACATTCTTAAACAAGCCTCTCTCTGAATCCCAGGGTGATCAGTGGTTTGCAGTGCCCGAGTGTAAAGTGAGAGTTTTAGGTGACGTCATACCTACAGTATTTGCAAAGGCTTGCTTTCATTAGGTAAAAGGCCTTCACGTCGATCCTCTGTGGCATAAGTTACCCCTGGACACCATTAGCATAATTAGCCATACATGTTTTATTCAAATGTAGGTTATGAAATATTGCTGAATTATGTTTTTTTTTAAATCAAATTGATGTTGTAAATCAGTTATGCTTGTTTTTAGTTTAGGCCAGCCATTATTTTGGTCTGTGTAGCTTAATGAGAAATAGATGCAGAACACAGAACCTGTAGTAATTTATTTTGATGATTCTTTTACGTTTTATGGGATTAGTGGCCCATTGGTTTTGCATAAATCAAGGCGTGTCTTTAGCTGAATGTGTTCACACAGATTGATTGATATACGTATGTAGGATTTATTCAATGGTTATGAATATCCAACAATAGGAAAATGCTTTTTTGATTTTTATAATTTATCCAAAATGTGTGTTATTCAGTAAATCGTGACTGCTTCTTGACACATTATTTACAGCACTTCGTTCTTAACTGTATGAAGTACTACGATACAAAAAGCATACCATAGACCTCTCCCTCGCTAGGAGGGTGTCTTCCTTCTTCGGTTTCACCCTCCAAAAATGGACTAAGCTTCTTTAAATTTCAGCAGGTATTCTCCATCACCAAACCCTTCTCCTCCCAACAATGGTTCCTTTCTATTTACTTCAACTGGCTCACCTTCCACAATCCCTCGCGTCCATGTCCGTATCCCAACACCAGCATCTCTGTGTCCTGAGGTTTGTCCATTCTTGTCCCTGAATTTGTTTCTATGCCCCTATGCCTGTCTCTCCCTGTCCTGATGTCCTCATTTTACTGACTGTACCCCCGTCTAGATGTATTAGGGTTGGTGTCTCCATATCTTAGCGTCTGCATACCTTTTCGTATTGTTGATCTCTTGTGTACCATCGTCCACGTCTCCTGAGCCCCCCATCCCTCAGTCTGGTCTTTGGTGTCCCTGCATTCATGTCTTGGTGCCTTTGTTTCAATACCCTCTATGTTTCCCAGGCCTCTATCTCCATGTTCCAGGGTGTGCATTTCCTATCCTAGTGCCAATGCCTCCCTGCCCTTGAGTCTGTGACAATGTGTGTCTTCCTCACCAGCAATCCATGCTTCCCAGGCCCAGTGTTTCTGTTTCCACCTTTGTGTCTCTGTCTGTGTTTTTGTGCCTCGGTGTCTATTTTTTTAGCCCATTGTCCATCCTTGTTTCCCCCTCCAATCATCTGTGTCTCCTCGTCTTCTTGTAATTGACTCAACATCACAATGACTGCACTTACCTCCTTGTCTAACATCTATGTTTCCCTGTCACAGTGCCCATTTATACTGCACCTGCGTCAATGTCTAGTTGTGTCAGTGCCCTGGTTTCCCTATCCTTGTCTTCTGTTTCCCTTATCCTGAGTCCGGGTTTCCCCCTCACAGCATATATACCCCCTTTCACAGTGTCTGTGTCTCCCATTGCCAGTGTCTGTTTAGTTGTGCCCCAATATCTTAATAACAAAGGACCATGGTGGTTTGCTTCTGTGGCTCCCCAGAGGGGCTTTTTGCCCCTGTGCATGTTTTCTTCGTGAAAATTAGACAACTCTGAGAGAATGTGCCAGTATTTTGCCAGCATCATTTTTTTTTTAAAGTTTCTTTATTGACAATAAAGGTCACTTAATACAGTACAATCTTTCGTTTAGCGTGCTTCTACATCGTGACATACAACTCAATAATGTAAACCAGGATCGTCATTTTCCATTTTCCGCTAAAGATAATAATCCCCAACTCCCAAACTCCCTCCCCCTACTCTCTCCTCCCCAGCACTTACTCAATCCTCAATTCAGGCCTATGGTGGTTTGGTTCTAATCTCTATGTTTCGGTTGGCAGCTGTCGGGATTACCGATCCCCATATATACAACATATAATTACAGCAGATTATGTAATTTAAGTCCGCAACTCGGTCCGCGGTTCTTACGCATGTCCGTACGATTGTACATTGTTCGTCTTTGCCAGGCAGTAACCCTGCTCTATTCCCCATGATCCTATACGCCCTGTTCAAATGCTAATAGTAATGCATTCCACTCTAATGAGACGGGGTGTTTACTGAGCCCTCTGCGCTCTTCCCTGTGTAGTTCCTGTCCCTCAGCTTTGCCCCACCTGATCGCCTCCCCACTCCAGGTCTCTACTTCCGGGGGTCTAGCCGACTTCCATCTCATCGCCACCGCTCTCTTTGCCAATAACAGTACCAGGTCTACGAATCTGGTAACCACACTTCTCTTTTTTTCTTTGTGGCCTAGTCCCAGCAAACAATAAGAAGCGGATGTGTAAGGTCTGCCTGGCGCTATGTCATTCAAAATGTGGTGTATCGCGCCCCAGTAGGGCCCCAGCTTAGGGCAATCCCAGAACATGTGCATTATGCCTGCATCTTCCTGTTGGCATCTGGGGCATGTGTCAGCCGCTTCCGGGAACATCACATGTATCTTGTGTGGGGTGAGGTATGCCCTATGTACAATCATTAATTGTATGAATTTAAACTTAGGGTTTCGGGACACTTTCTTTGGCAGTCTCAGTACCAGTTTCCATTCCTTGTCACTCAAAACTCTTCCCATATCTACCTCCCAGCATAGCCTCAGGGGTTGTAGGGGGTCAGCCCTGCCCTCTCGTATTCCAGCAGTCAGCCGTTTTGTCAAGTGACTACCCGTTCCCATGAGGTACTGCATAGAAATCAGCGTGTTGGTGACGGGCTCCGCTTCATCTTTCAGCCAGTGAGTGCCTATGTAATGAGTCAGTTGTGCATGTTGCAGAAACAGTGCTCTCGGCGTTTGATGGAGTCTGGCGAACTCCATATATGGCAATAGCCTGCCATCTGAGAAAAAATCTACAATCTGCACCACTCCCGCATCCTGCCACGCCCATAGTCTCCGTTCCGTCAATGTACCCGTCCCCAGTGGGATGCCCAGCAGTGGTATCGAGGGTGCATAATTCGAACGACTATTGGTGTACCTGACCGCTCTTTTCCAGTACTTGAGTGCCAGTTTAAGTAGGGGCAGAGTCGCAGGTGGCGCCCTGCTCCCTGGGAGCAATAACTGATGTATCGCGCCCATTCTTCTATCCGCCTCCGTCATGTTCAGTTCCTGTAAGTTGCGGCCTGCCAGCCAATATGCAAGCCACTGTAGTTGGCACGCACACCCGTAGGCGAACAAGTCAGGTACTCCCATGCCGCCCTGGTCCGTGGGAAGCTGTAGTTTGGCCATGCTGATGCGCCTTCTGCCCTTCCCCCACACCAGTTCAATTAGCAGAGTATTTAGCTTCTTAAAAAAAGGCATAGGGACCAATATAGGCAAATTCGTGAAGAAATATATCAGCCGCGGCAGTACCACCATCTTTGAGATAGCTACTCTGCCTGCCACTGACAACGGCAGGGTGTTCCAGAACTGCACCTGCTTATGTAGGTTGGTCAGGGCTCTTCCCAGGTTACCGTCCATCAGGTCTTGTGACTGTCGGTATATCTGAATACCCAGGTACTTGAAGTGCACGGGTGCGACCTGTAAGCAGTGTGGCGGGAATCGGACATGTGTTCCCGCCACCGGGCCACGGAAGCCAAACCCGTAAGACTTCATCTCGTTGATGGCGAGGCCCGACAACTCGCGGAAATCCGCAAATATCCGCGGCAGTGGTGTCACCGGATTGTTTATATCCTTGAGGAACAGCAATATGTCGTCGGCATATGCCGATATGACGTGGTGAGTGTGAAGCCTAGTAATCCCCACCGCGGCCGCCACCGAACGCACTTTCAGCAGTAAGGGCTCTAGAGCGATTATGAACAGCAAGGGTGAGAGCGGGCATCCCTGCCTCGTACCCCTCCCTATCTCAATCCGATCTGAGATACATTTGTTGGTTGGAACCCGTGCCGTGGGTTTCCGATACAGCAGGGACACCCAGGCTATGAATTCAGCAGGGAGCCCAAATCTGGCCATGGTCGCAAACATGTAGTCCCACCTGAGGGAATCAAAGGCCTGTCTGAGGTCCAGTGAGATACAACCCTCGGCGTCACCACCCTCTGCATCCGGGGACATCAATTGGCTGAGCCTCCGTAGGTTCAGAGCCGTGCTCCTACCCGGTACAAACCCACACTGATCGGGGTGTACTATTTCCGGGATATGCTGGGACAGGCGCACCGCTAGTATCTTACTGAGGATTTTGGAGTCAGTGTTCAGAAGTGACAGCGTTCTGTAGTTGTCTAGCTGCAGTGCGTCCCTCCCTGGTTTCAGAAGGGAAACAACTAGGGCCTGCAGTGTCGTGTCAGGCAGTTCGCCTCTTTTCAGTGCTTCACCGTATAACGCATGAAGGCGGGGGGTCAGTAGGTCTATATATGTCAGGTAAAATTCCGCCGGGAGCCCGTCCGTCCCGGGTGCCTTGTTCCTCGGCAAAGCCTGGATGGCCATTCTAATTTCATCCGCTGTAATGGGCTACGCTAGTTCCGCATTGTGCGCTGCACTCAGCGGAGGAACACAGATATCGGAGAAAAATTCCTCAAATGCCAGTTCCGAGAGTGGAGCGTGTGGGCCATATAAAGTTGCGTAATATTGCCGGAACATTGTGTTAATCTCACGCTGCCCCTGTACCAGCTCCCCGGAGGTATCCTGTATCTCCATAATAGGGGTGACCGCTGGGGCGTCCTTCGTCAGACGTGCCAGATGCGCGCCCACTCTATCCGCCTGTGTGTGTTGCCGTGCGGTGTACTCCCTATAGTCTAGCACTCTTAGCTCCTCCAGGAGCTCTGCATGTTATATGATAGCCTCCTGCAGTTGCGTGAGGGCACCGTCCGTGCCTGCGACCTCGTTTTCTAGCACCGCCAGACTGTCCTCCACTGCCCTCAACTTTCCCAGTACCAGGTGTTTAACGCTTATTTTGGTACCCATGGCCACACCACATATGGTAGCCTTAAAGGCGTCCCATTCAACCTGTCTGGAACTTGCCGTGCCCGTATTCTCGTTAAAGTAATGTGTGGTGGCGTCTAGTAGGGTGGACTTAAAGACCGGGTCTTCTAGAAGACTCGGGGACAGTCGCCATGTCGGTATAGGAGTGGGTAGTCTTCCCCATTGTATTAATAATTCCACCGGGTTGTGATCTGACAACGTCTTCCCCATGTGCTGTACCTTCACGATTGATGGCATGAGTGTCTTGGAGCAAAAAATACGGTCTATCCTGGTGTGTAATTTGTGCGGTGGAGAGTAGAACGTGTATTCCCTATGTGATGCATGAAGTGCCCGCCAGGCGTCATCTAATTCCCATCCTTCCGCCCACTGTGCCAGCGCTCCCGCTTGTTTCCTACTTTCAGTCGCATGTAGGGGGGGTGTGATCTGTCCAGCGTGAGGTCTAATACCGCGTTACAGTCCCCACCTATAGTCCAGTCATACTCCACCCAGTCCGCCAGCACCCTACCAATCTCCACAAAAAAATGCGATTGGTCCACATTCGGAGCATACATACATCCAAGTACTACACATACACCGTCCAACAGCCCTCGAGCAAGCGCATATCGGCCCTCCTTATCTACACTAGATTCAATGAGCTTGAACGGGACCGTGTTTCTGATCCAAATGGCCGCCCCCCGGGAGAACGCAGAGAACTTTGTGGCGTAGAGCTGGCCCTTCCATTTTCGTAGCATTTTGGCACCCTCCGATTCGTTTAAATGTGTCTCTTGAAGGTATGCTATGTGTACCTGCCGCCTATGCAATTGTGCCAGAACCCTGTGCCGTTTGTGTACCGAACCCAATCCCCGTACGTTCCAAGTGCAGATCATATAATCATTAGGGGATGCCATAACCCAGGATATCCACATTACGAACCAAAACCATTGCCCACAACAGTGTCAACCACATAATGGAAATTTTCAGTGCTACGTATACATGCATCACCCCAACTTGTAGGTCCCCCTCCAAAACCGTAGAGGACCAAACTAGAATACCCAACAGGGTTAAGAGCATTCTGGAACCATGCCTAAGCCTGGGGGCGTGGGCCCAGACAGACGTTCACAACAGTTCGCTGCAAAAAGTCTCGTAACCAATGTCCCCTATGGTCGTAAGTGTTTCAGATCCTAGACCCCCCACCCCTCCCCTTCTAAACATAGAAGATCATCCGCTACGTTACCAGATCGCCGTCTGCTGGGATAACGTTCACATGTCTGCCGCCATCTGTGCCGTGATCCGGGGAAATAACTGCAGGCTGCCTTCCATGTCAGAGGCCGCTGTATGGGAACTTGTCTGGCTCGCTGGCGGCGACCCAGTGCTCGCATCATGCTCTGCCAGTGCGTTAGTGGTCAGTTGTGCTATTATTGTCGTGCCGTCCTCTTTCTCCTCGCTCGGTCGATCAGCTTGGGGCTCCTCCAAATCCGGGCGCCCAGGGCGGTCCTGAGCCTCCGTCCGACTATCGGACCTCTGTGTTTCCGGCACTTCCTGTTCATCCCGTAAGGACTGCAGAGGGGTGAGTGTCACTTCCAGCCACTCCGAAGCGTCCTCCGGATTGTCAAAGAAATAAGTCTTGCGGTCGTGAATGACTCTAAGACGCGCCGGGTAGAACAAGTCATATTCCACATTGCGCTCCCTGAGTGTTCTCTTCACTCCCCAGAAGGACGCCCTGGATCATTGAACCGCCAGTGTAAAGTCCGGGTAGATGGAGATTGAGTGGTTCTCGTATTGTATGGGACCTCTTTCTCTTACGGCCTTCAGTATGGCATCCCTGTCCTTAAAGTGGAGGAGATGCGCTATCAAGGGGCGAGGTGGAGCCCCGTGTTTCGGCGGTCTGGGGGGGACCCTGTGCGCCCTCTCTACACTGTACATTTGGGTAAGGTCCGCTGGGTCCGCGACAGTCTTTAACCATTCTTCTACAAAATGGGTCGGATTAGTCCCTTCGCTGCGTTCCGGTACGCCCTAGATGCGTATGTTGTTGCGTCTTGAGCGCCCTTCCGCATCATCGACCCTGTCTCTCAGGTTTCGCATTTGCTTCTCCAGACTTTCTAGCCTCGTGGAATGTTCTGTTTGTTGAGGGATCAAATCGGCAAGCGCAAGTTTCTGTTCTGACACTTTTTCTGCCAATTTTTTGTGGTCGTCTTTGAGCAGTGACAGTCCCATCGACATAGTGTCCATCCGGGTTTCAAGAGCCTTTCTGGACGCCCTGATCTCAGTTAATATGAGGTCCAGCTTTGGCTCCTGCCTGGTAGTTCCTGTCGGCGTTGGATGAGGCCAGAGGATCGTCCGATCCGGAGGCCTGCGTGCCACTACGTGGGTTCCTGTTCCTGCCCATCGCGCACCACCGCAATGCGCCCTATGGGCGATATGGAGTCATCCTGTCTATCCGACACTGGCACTCTCAGTCACTCACCACCAGATCGATGCAGCTACGGGCGGATGCCACCCTACTGGGTACTCTGTGGTTGGTCTCGTGCCTCAGTATAGTATCCGGGTATGGAGTCCAGAAGCTGTGGGAGCGAGGATCGCGTTCGCGACCGTATCCGGCCAGTTCCTATTAACTGCAATGCGTGGTGCGCATTCCTCCGGACACCGGCGCCACCATGACCGCACCCAGCACCCCCAGGGGAGCGCCGCTGTTCAGGCTGTCCATCCTCCTCATGGCGGCGCCGCTCCGAGGCGCGCTTGACAGGGCAGTCCTGTTAATTCAGTTAGGGCACCCGAAGCTCTCACTCCAGTTGTGCTCTTGCGCTTGTCTCCCCAGCTTGTGATCAGATGCCCAACTTCACACAGATCCATACATCTCCCTCTGGTACGGAGGGGGGCTGGTGGGTCACTGTCAAGCACCGGGCCTTGCCTGCAGTCTCTGCTATAGCCCCGTCAACACTCACCAGCAAAACCGTTTCCTGCCACAATCAGGCCGTCTTCCCTCAGGGCAGGCCCCTCGTCACCCCGCTGCACTGTGGGGTGGATTCCGTCCGAGGCCCCAGCCGTCCCAGTTCCCGCCGGGCTCCCGGGCTCAGATGTCGATCGGCTCGGAGCTCCGGTAGGCTCCGGTAGCTTCGGCGGTCCGATTTCCTGTCCTTAGGCACCTCCCCCGCAGCAGGGGCCAACAATGCCGGTCCGCAGGCAGTCGCCGCACCCCAGTGGCTCCGGGGGCACCCCGGACCGCTCCACCGCCCGCAAGGGCACTCACGTAGCCGAGCGCGGGCCACTTCCGGTCCGCTTCTCAAGGTACCGTGGTCCGCGGTCGTGTCCTCGGCTGCAGGCCTCTCTCCCCACACGCGGCGCTTCAGCTCGGCGTCGCGTTCCGAGGTCCTCAGCGCCGTCGATCGGTCAAGAGCAATGCAGACCGTATGTCGACAGGTTGCAGGTAAGGGGTGGGGGTCAGATACCGCTACAAAAGGATGTTTTCAGGATTTCAGGGGAATTTTGGAAGGAGCGATCCTAGCTCACGTCCACCATGTTCGGCTGTTGGCCACGCCCCCCATTTTGCCAGCATCATTATGGATTGCAGGAGAGACAACAAGCTCCTACTGTAACACAATACTTGATCAGTGTAAAATGTGCTTTATTTCAATAGCAGTGGTTCAGTTTCTACATGTATGGGGTTCAAGCACTTTATGTAAAACAACCCTTGACATTCTTGGGGACCTGCTTATTTGGAAGCAAGTTTTAAAAGCGTGCATATTATATGTATTTGGTAATGAAGCTTAATGTCATTTTGTTGTCATAACCTTCACACTGTAAAATTACATAGCATTGCCACTTTTAGTGCCAAAGCTATATTTTAGCATTGAGCCCCTGCTAGAGACATCTGCGAGCAATCTGTCGGGGTGAGTTTCGAATCCTGGATGATCAACTCAGCCATCATACTTCCTAGGTTGATTCCAGGGACAGTTCGATTTGTGACCCACATTGTATAAACGTTTAATATTAAGTAGTAGATCTGCCCCTAATAGCATTTGATTTATTTAATTTATTTATTTATTTAAACTTATAAGGCGCGCGGATACCCGCAGTGGGTTACCCGGCGCCAAGGGATAGACTGAAGAAGAAAGAACTACCAGGCACCTATAAGTGAAGCTACTAAAGAAGACTGTGCAAAATTACTGCTGAAAGAGCCAAGTTTTTAAGCCCTTACGGAAGCGAAGAAGATCTGTTTCCAGCTTCAACATCACAGGTTAGACATTCCAGGATTTAGTGCCCAAATGCGAAAAGGAGCGGCCGCCCATCTTCACTAACCTGAATCTAGGAACAATAAAATCTCCTTTCCCTGAGGATCTCATACTGCGGCTAGGTTTATAAGCATGAATGAGATTCTGTAGATACCTCGGGGCAGAGCCCTGTTTTATATTGAAGATGTAACATAAGGCCTTGAATTTAATTCTATTTGTTATTCTCAGCCAGTGTAGATCACGAAGGGCTTGAGAAGCAGATGTTTTCCGAGGAACATTGCGTAACAGCCGTGTGGCCGCGTTTCGAATAACCTGAAGTTGTTAAATCGGCACCAAGATAAAGGACATTCCCGTAGTCCAGGCGAGATATTACCAAGGCCTGGACTACCGTCCTTTGTGTAGAGGCAGGAAGCATCCACAACATTTTTTGGAGCCATCTTAAGGTGGCAAAACAGATAGAAGCCACCTTGACGGCCTGTTGCCGCATTGTAAGCTTTTCGTCAATGAGGAATCCGAGATTGCGAACCTGAGCAACGGGTTGAGGGGTAGGACCCATACTCTCGGGCCAATGTTGCGGACCCCATAGATCTTTACCCTTGCCCAGGATCACAACCTCGGTCTTATCTCCATTTAACTTGAGGAAAATCTCCTGCATCCAGCCTGCCACCCGAGACAGACCGTGTTTAAGAGCCGAGATATTATTGTCTTCCCTGTTAGAGAGGGAGAAAATAATTTGTGTGTCGTCGGCGTAAGAGTATAAATTCAAACCGGCTTCCTCCACAATGGTAGCCAGGGGTCTAACATAGATTTTAAACAGTAATGGACTGAGAATAGACCCCTGGGGAACGCCGTGCGCTGATGCACAAGTTTTCGAGGATGCTTTTGCTGAGAAAACCTGAAAGGTACGCTCACTTAAAAAGAAGCAATCCAAGCCAGAGCTGAACCCCCAACTCCCAGAGATTGGAGAGATGTGAGAAGAATGGAATGGGACACGGTATTGAATGCCGCACTTAGATCCAAAAGGATAAGTGCAGATGTTTCCCCGCGATCGATACCGTGCCGTAAATTCTCAGTAACTCCCAAAAGAGTAGTTTCTGTGGAGTGGTGAGCTCTAAATCCAGATTGTGATGGATGTAGAAAGCCCGAACTCTCTACCAAGAGAGTCAGTTGTGAGTTAATGTGCCTTTCTAGGATTTTAGAAAAAGTAGGCAACAACGAAATGGGCCTGAAATTGAATAAATTGGAGGCATCCGCTCCAGCCTTTTTTAGTAGAGGGACTACCATCGCATGTTTCCACTTCTGTGGAACACAAGATTCCATCAGCGAGGAATTAAGGAGCCTCATCACCACGCGGCGAGGGTTCAGGTCAAGTTGTTTCAAAATTTTATCCGGTAGAGGATCACAAGGAGAACCGGATTTGATGCTCTCAAGGCAGTGAGCAAAAGAAACATCATCAAAGAGCGACCACTCGGAAAGTTTAATTGTCGTGAGGAATTGACTGTCTTGAACCGGCACAGGGGTAGAAGATAAATCTTCGCTCGAAGGTCGAAGACCCAGTGAATCGTAAATACGTTCCACCTTGGTAATAAAAAACTCAGCGATAGAATTACATTGTGCCTCATCCAGAACAGGAGGGGCAGGAGTAGAATCTGCACCTGTCAATTTTTTCACAACAGAAAAAAGTGTACGCGGACAGTTCCGAGCATGTGTTATAGTGTTGGCAATGTATGTAGCTCTAGCGATTTTACATTGTTTATGATAATCTCTAAGAGCCACCCTGTATGACATCTTACGAGAGGGAGAATAGGAACGCCTCCATTGTCTCTCGAGTACCTTGCACTGAGATTTCATAGTTTTTAAATTCTCCGAAAACCATGCCGCAGGATGACGGTGGGGCAGAGAATGCATGGACGCAAGTGGAACGAGTTTGTCCAAAGCAATGTTCAACCATTTGGAGACTGCCACCTCCGACACCAAAAGAGATGAATTAACATTTGGTGCAGTGTCAGACAGATAGAGATTAAACTCAGGACTATTTAGCTTGCCCCAACAGCGTAATTTTCCTCCTGTATCAGTAGCATCAAACACTGTATTCTTTGTACACAGGAGAGAAAATGTAACTGCCATATGATCCGACCATTCCAAAGGACGAGCGGCAGGTTCACAATCATACGCAAGGTTCGAAAGAACAGGGTCCAGCAAATGCCCCGCGGAATGCATAGATCCCGAGTTGCACAGTGGGATTTTAAGAGCTTCTAAATCCGCCAGAAAGGTTTTGCTAGTCATACATTGAGGGTCTTCCAAATGTAAATTCAGATCCCCCAAGATGGTGAAATTAGCGGCCTTCAGGATCAATGGAGCAATGGTTTCAGAAAAGGATGTTGCCCATATATTGGAATTCCCTGGAGGGCGGTATATTAATAAACCGGATAAAGTCATCTGGGCGCTGATTGCTAATTTGAATTGAGCAGCCTCGCAGCCCTGAAGCGGAAACGCTTCAAATTCACAACTGTAACTGGATTTAAAAATTATGGCAATACCACCTCCCTTGCCAGTGTCTCTGTCTCTCTTGACCATGACATAGCCAGGGGGGGTTGCAAAAGCAATGTCTGGTCCAGAGCTTGCGTGGAGCCAAGTTTCTGTAAGAAAAATGGCGTCCAGTTTTTCATCAACTAAGAAATCAAAATATGATTTTTATGCTTTGGCAGAGACCTACAGTTTATGCTCCAAAAATGGAGTTTGGAAGTAAAAGAGGAGGGTTTAATTACAATAGGTTTACCAAATTTATGCGGGCGTTTCCACTGTTTACACCTGCTCATCCTGCCCAATGAGAATCCACACTTATGACAATTAAAACCCTGAATAGGAAATGTGCAGGTTGAGCAATATGTGTTAGACACATGTCTGTGGGAAATCAATTCCCCAGCAGCATATGTGATAGTCGTACCTTGATTACCAGAAGTGAGGCCATCTAGAGTGGAATTGGTGGTCCCAGGGCCCAGCCTGGCGCGGACGGGCGCAGACGGGCAGGACTTAGGCTCGACTTCGGCACGCCAGCGGCGCGTCCGCTGTACGCGGCCACTGCGCGGAGAAGCGGCCATCTCACTTTGTAGTCCCGTGTACAGCGCAAGAGCGCTGGGACTTGTAGTTCTTTATGAGTCAGGCTGCCGTGTAACACAAGAGACAAGAGACGTCTCTGGCCACAGTACCCAAATCGTCTATGGCAAAACGGAAAGGACAGTGCGAGCAATAGGAGTGAGTCACAGAATGTTTGTGATTATATAAAACAGTCTAACAGGTGCAAAGGAAAATATAAGTAAAAATAATATTTTTAAAACAGCGAGCAAACTATCACCCGGCTTTCCGCCTCAGGTGAGCAAAATCATTAGCAATATACGATACAGTCCTCAGGAGCAGCACACGTAGTCTGAGTGAACCCGGTAAGCCAAGAGTTCTCGCGAACAAACGCTCACCCCTCACTTTGTAGTTGATGTGATACAAATAGAAATAACCTGTTTTTAAATAGCATTTTTAACAGTTTCTTGTGTGTTTTTAAGCGTTATAAAGAACCAGTAGATTGCTAGCAAGACTGATATTAATGTTAACTATTTAGCTCTCGTGTTATTACTCGAATTAATAGTCTTCCTTAAGCAGCCTAGGGAGGGTGCAAGGCTGAATCAACCATGGCACGTTGTGTAAATTCTCTTATGCAGATTATATGCAGAAAGTTGAAAGCGCTTTTTAAAATTCTCTTTATCATATACATAGGACAAAATGAAGATGTAAACAAAGCAAACTAAGCATTTGAAGAAAATGCCACCCTTACATTTTTCAGGCCAAACATATTCTGTCAAAAGCAGAATTGTCAATTTTTCAAAGAAATGCTCATGAAAAAGAAACGAGCATTTGAGGTTACTATAAAAGCAGAATGGCCTAGGCTTTCTTCAACCCCTCGCGTTATCTGTTTCAAATCAGCACGTGTTTCAGCGCACTGGCTGGTCATGGACAGGGCCACTGGAATTATGCGACAGGAGAGGGACACATTATGCGGCATGGTTGAGTAAATTATGCCGCAAGAAAAGTCAAATTATTGCTGTATAATACAGCATATTTCGTACCAGCATTACTTCATTATTTCATCATTTTTAAACTTGATAACACTGTCTGGTTATTGGTTGTGCCTCATTCCTACCCGTTTACCACCCAAATATATCAATAAGCAACGGAAAGGTGACCAGTCTAGCTTTGCTAAAGGGCCTTCCACTATGCAATAACATATGTCGCTGCATTATTAGTATCTCTAGAACCGTCTGAGCTAGAAACAATTTTTTTTTGTTAACATCTGCAGATTATATGGCAGATGATAGATTATGTGGCAAATGCAAAAAATCTATAACTAACCGAAAATCGCCACACAATCTCATAGTTCCAGTGGCCCTGGTGATGGGTTTATTGATCTTACGGTCAGTGCATTTCTGAACCTTTTGTTGGCTTGGAGTCTGAGCATTCCTGGATGAAAAGAGAAACCCTTCTTTAACTCTGAATGGCATACCGGATTTGGGGGCATATTACCAACAACTAGCGATATTTATCGCTAAATGAGCTTAGCGATATTTTTTTATCACCGTGAATCGCCGGATTTTATCACAGTGATAACGTGATATTAGCAACGTTTATCTCAAATGCGATAAAATATCTGGCTATAGCGGCTCAATGCGTGAATATCGCTGGAAATCCAGCGATATTCAGGTATTAACGCCAATAGGGTCTTAACCTGAATATCCAACTCGCATTGGATATACAGGTTAAGAAGTGGTCTGAGCAGGCATTAGTTTTTGGCGATATTCGCGCTTAGTGCAAATTTTTTTATCGCTGTGCCTGCGTTGATAATAGGCGATAGCGATGTTAGCGACTGCTTTCAATCGCTAACAGGTTGGGTACGCCCACTTTGCATGTCATTACCGATAAATATCGCTGACATGCAAAGCAGGCCCCAAACCGCTCGCTATCACCTACAAACTGTCGCTAACTGCTGTTAGCGACAGCTTGCTAATAGGGCAATGAAATTATCGCCGCTTTAGCGGGAAAAAGTCCTGCTAAAGCGGCGATAAGGCCCTTGATAATATGCCCCTTGGAGTGTCTTTAAAACCACCGCCACTGCACTCAGCAACACTCCAGAGTCCGTAACTGCTGATTAGCCTGTTAGGTGATAGTCGGTATGAGTGGGGCCTGCTGGGATGCAGCTTTACTCGTGCCACACCCTGATCTTCGCTAGGTGCAGCCTGTCACAAGCCACTACCCAGGCGAACACTGGATACACCTCACCCCAGTGATCCGCAGGACACGACTGTCACTGACAGTAATCCAAACTGAAAACAAATATTAGGGGAGTGTTCAGCACATACCCCTGCCTACCACACCACCCCCCGAAGATACGACCCTGGTAATGAGGGCCTAAGTGGTGTTGAGCAACTCGTATACTTTTGCACTGGATTTCTGGGTTTGCACCGCTCCACTAAAAGTTGTCCGGCATGTGGCATAACTATGCAGGCAGGTCACTGAATGACTGAGCAATGCCCATCTAAAAAAGCCACCAAAAGCCAAATTTTTAAGTGACAATTGAGTACACAAGCCTCTTTTAATTTTCCCATGACATCTATATTTTAAAACGGTTCCCTGGAGGTCAGAGTGGGTTTTATTCTTTGGTCATAGTGTAGACAGTAGGAACTAACCCTTTCTTATAAGCAGACCTTCATCACAGCGAAACAGTTAAATATTTAGTATGAGTGTTTTGCTTGGAGGTAATTAAATCAAACATTTATAAGTCAGAAAACCTTAATAAAGTGAAATTAAATCATCGGGATCATATTAAACCTTGACTGTGCTGTTAATAACATTTTAGATTGGGAAATATAAACTGTAATATGCAATTGCTCTATATACAATTGTACTGTGAACAACATTTATGTGTGCAGAAATGCCTATTATTATTATTATTATAATTACATTTATTAAGCGCGCAGCTACCCGGAGGTGTCCCGGCACTAAGGCAAACAGAACGATATACAGGGTGGGAGGAGCGTCAGGACAGCAGTTTAAGTATTGAAGAGCCAGGTCTTAATTCCTTTACAGAAAGTCAAGAAGCACATTTCAGAACGCAGAGGTAGGGGTAGGGAGTTCCAAAGAGAAGGTGCTAACAGGGAGAATGAGCGACCTCCCATTTTAGCTCTCTTGACACGCGGTATCCTAAACTTATTCTGGGTAGATGACCTAAGTGTACGAGGGGGAAGATATTGCTGCACTAGAACAGATAAGTAGTGTGGAGCTTTTCCAGTCATGATCTTGTGCATGAGACATAGTGCCTTGAATTTGACTCTGCTCTCAATTCGCAGCCAATGTAGTTTACGCATATGAGACGTGGCTGAGGTTCTGGCGGGTAGGTTACAAATAAGGCGAACAGCCATATTTTGTACCACCTGGTACTTCTTAGTTACCTCCTTGCAGGCACCCAGGAGTAGGATGTTCCCATAGTCCAGGCGTGAGGTGACAAGAGCCTGGACTACAGTCCTCAGGGTGTCAGCAGGCAGCATCCACGTGATTTTCCTCAGCCACCTGATGATGGTGGTACAGGTGGCGGAGACTTTCACGACGTGTTGCTTGAAGGACAATTGATTATCAAGGAGGACCCCAAGATTACGAGCAGTCGTAGTTGGGGTGGGAAGAGGGCCCATCTCCGGCGGCCAATGTTGTGGGCCCCAGAGCGAGGTGTCAGAGCCAAACAGGAGCAGTTCTGTTTTCTCCCCGTTCAGTTTTAATTTGTGCTCAAGCATCCATGCAGATATCTGTTTCAGTCCAGCTTGAAGAGAGGAAGAGGGAAGATTTTTGTTGGTGGAGAGTGAATAGATGACTTGAGTGTCATCGGCATAGGAATAAATAGTGAGACCTGCCTGTTCCGCCAAAAAAGCAAGAGGTCTAACATACAAATTTAAAAAAAGAGGGCTGAGGATAGACCCTTGTGGGACACCGTGATTGGAGGGGAATATTGATGAAACAGATGTAGAAGAAAAAACTTGAAACGTGCGATCAGAAAGGAAATTAGCAATCCAGGCCAGGGCGGAACCACCGACACCCACAGATTTCAAGGTGGACAACAAGATGGAATGGGAGACGGTGTCAAATGCGGCACTCAAATCAAGCAATATGAGTGCCACTGTCTCCCCATTGTCCACCTTTTGTCTGATGGATTCCGACACACCAAGGAGAGTGGTTTCAGTAGAGAAACCAGCCCTGAACCCGGATTGAGAACCATGAAGAAGATTGAAGGTTTCCACGTGAGAATTGAGTAAAGAATTAACGTGTTTCTCTAACATTTTAGAGAAACATGAAAGCAAAGAAATAGGGCGAAAGTTAGATGGGTTATTGGGATCTGCGTTGGCCTTTTTTAATAATGGGACCACCATAGCGTGCTTCCATTCATTAGGAACGATAGCTTCAGTAAGTGACGCGTTCAGAACCTTCAAAATGATAAGGAGTAGGGCTGGGTCCAAAGAGCTCAAAACTTGAGGAGGCATAGGGTCAAGGGGGGAACCAGATTTTATGTCCTGCAGATACTTTTTTAGAAGCGTAGGGGAAATAGGATCCCAAGCGTGGAGTTGGGGAGTAATGGAAGTGGAGCAAGGGATAGTGACCGGTGGGGGAGTACATAAGGTTAGATCAGGGTAAGTGGACGCAACGGGAGTAGAATTAAAAGTATCATAGATCTTCTCAATCTTCTCAACAAAGAAATTGGCTAAAACTTCACACTGGGCAGTGTCCAGACAGGGGTCCTTAGGTACAGTAGACGCACCTGATAGCTCTTTAACTATTTTAAACAGGGCCTTGGGTCTATTCTGCGCCGTAAGAATAGTGGTATTAGCAAAATTTGCTCTGGCAATATCACAAGCCGAATGATAAGCTTTAAGGGCAGCCTTGTATTCTACTTTCTGATCAGAGTTATAGTTGGAGCGCCATATGCGTTCCAGTTTTTTACAATTAGATTTTTCTTGGCGAAGGGCGTCAGTGAACCATGGTGCTGGTGGGTGATGGATTTGAGATTTATTTCTTTGAATCGGGAGACAAGAATCCAAGGCAGTTGTCAACCACAGTCTGACAGAAGGTAGCTCTTTGGTAGTTATACTGGAAGACGTAGGTATTGAGTTAGTAAGAAATGAGTTTAGTTTGTCTACGTCTAAACGTTTCCAGTTCCTGCTGGCTTTGTGAGGGAGAGCGGGATTAGAGGGGTTAACCATAGTCATTTCAATTGAGAAGTTAACAATAAAATGGTCCGACCAAGAGACCGGCGTTGAAGATTGGTAGGAAATGCCAGTGAGGTTAGAAATGATGGGGTCTAAAAGATTACCGGCCTTATGAGTGGGGTCGGAATTATGAAGGTGAAGATCTAAAGCTGCAAGATCCTGTAAGAGGCGTGTAGAAATAGCACACGAAGCAGAGTTAAAATGTATGTTTAAATCACCAACGACGATAAAATTAGTTGATTGCGCCAAGAATGGGGCAATAAGGTCAGGGAAGGAGGAAGCCCAGCTACTAGCAGAGCCCGGCGGACGATAGATCAGCGTGCCGGTTAAAGTAAAATGAGGAGTAAGTAGGAGTTTAAACAAACGAGTTTCGCAGTTAGGGAAATCGAGGTCTTCCCATTTACAAGAGAATTCTCTCTTGAAAATAATGGCGATTCCCCCGCCATCTTTAAGAGCCCGGTTCCGCCCAACATAGGTGTAATCATTGGGGAGAGCCATGGCGATGTCAGGGCCAGAGCTGTCATTTAACCAGGTTTCCGTGACAAACATGGCAGCTGGGCTAGCTGTCTCTAAAAGGTCAAAAATATCTCTCTTGTGTTTCGCGAGAGATCGACAATTAATACTGATAAACCTCAGAAGGGAACCGGGAGCGGGCGGAGTGGAGGGGGAAGTGTGACTGCGGGAGGGAATGTTCCAAAAAGTAGAAGACATACAGTCTATGCTTGAAATGGAAGATTCCAATGAGAGGCTGCAATTTGGGCAATAAGTGGGCGCATTGTGACAATTAAAAACAATATTCGCGGAACAAGAAGGTCCCCGCAACCGCAGTAAGGCGGTACGAGAATATGTTACGTAATCGTGGGCAGGGGAACTGGGCCCTGGGCACGTACTGGCGCGGACGGGCGCAGACGGGCTTGACTTGTGCGCGACTTCGGCGCGAAGTCGGCGCTCCCGCTGCGCTCGTCCGCTGCGCTTCCTCCATGCCACCATTAAGTACTAAAGGGTGAGGGAGCACTAGACCGCTCACCTGCAAAGACTAGCGCAGGGCGGAAGTGGTGTCAGCCTACAGGAAGTGCGCTCCTCGAACTGGCCCTCCGCAACAAACGGCACAAGCCGGGGCGGAACGGGACCACGCGGGCGGTAAAGTGCAAGAAAAGCGGCTTTCACATGAAAAGGTAAAATGTAACAATTTTAAAACAATTTGTCCAGCGTGCTTTTAATATCAGCCGCGGACATTAAAAATAAATATGCAAATATGCTAAGATATTTAAAAAATGAATCATGCGTGCTCTTAGGATCAACAGCGGCACAGTTTACTATTCAATACAGCGTCCACACACACCGCAACCTGAATGCTGCGTTTGTCACTGGGGCTGGGAGCAGAAAGCGCCAATTAAATAGTAGGACGGGCTCGGCAGCACTAGACCGCTCACCTGCAAAGACTAGCGCAGGGCGGAAGTGGTGTCAGCCTACAGGAAGTGCGCTCCTCGAACTGGCCCTCCGCAACAAATGGCACAAGCCGGGGCGGAACGGGACCACGAGGGCGGCAAAGTGCAAGAAAAGCGGCTTTCACATGAAAAGGTAAAATGTAACAATTTTAAAACAATTTGTCCAGCGTGCTTTTAATATCAGCCGCGGACATTAAAAATAAATGTGCAAATATGCTAAGATATTTAAAAAATGAATCATGCGTGCTCTTAGGATCAGCAGCGGCACAGTTTACTATTCAATACAGCGTCCACACACACCGCAACCTGAATGCTGCGTTTGTCTACGAGGAGACTGCATTTTTTTAAATAAAGTGAATGGAATGGAGGTGCTGCAGTATAGAAGATGTAATGTACAACGCAGCTTTTATTAAGACTTTTACTTTTAGTGGTGAGAATAAGGAGAACTGTGAACACATGCACAGAAATGGCCCTAAATGCTTTAATGCAATCACCTAGTCCTGCCTTAGCCAAATTTTGTTAATAGCCAGTCCGCTCCTCCAAATATGCTCTGTAATGGCTATTGTGAAATAGTCACACCAACACTCAAACTTGAAGCATACAAGGCCAATTTTTAGGGCAGATTTGTTTCAAACTTATTGCCAAAACCCTTTTTCCATACCCCCTTCTTAAGATGTACCAAGCATCCTCAACCACTTTCCCATACACCAACCTCATTCTTTCAACTTTCATTCACTGTCCCGCTTGCATCCACAGTCTTCTCTCTCTCTCTCTCTCTTATTCTACCCATCACCCACCAAATGAAGCCTTCTTGTCCTATTCCAAAGACCCAAACTATCTCTTCCCCTTTATTCTAGTCCCCTCTCCACCTACAAGCGGTGGATAGGCTTGCACCTGACTCACCAGGGTGTTTTTTTGGCCGCCATCGCCAAATTAGACATATGCATGTGAACCTTCCTTTTGTCAACTGCAAATCCTCCTTTATCTGTTGCAACAATGTTAACCTCGACAGCGTCACCACTCATTCTTCCCCAAATGGATCAGGAGCATGTCGGGGCAACCCCTCGGTGCCACCAGACTAAGCAAGAAAGGCATCAAGTTCCCCCGTTGTATCCCACTTCTTCCCACAATATCACCTCATGCCTGCTAGTGGGTAGTCCAAGGTTCCTTCCACATGTCTGCTGCTCAACGTATTTAGCCACTCGTCGTACAAAAGAATGTCCCACTATCTATGTCACCATCTAGTCACAAAACTCTGACAGTTCTGCCCTCCCACCAACACATAACGCTTGCAGCAGTTAGACTTCAATCTACCTATCAAACGCATCCGTCCCCAGGCCTATCCTAGCTGTTCTGCAGTCATGACTGCTCCAATCCTGAAGGAGTGTGTCCCATAGTTACATATGTATCCCAAATCTACTCATTGCCAACCTCAAAAATGCCAACTATTGGTAAGCTGTCACCCTCTTGCCATTCTCATGACAGACTATTGCATCCTGCCTGTGGCCAAGCCATACCAGAAAACTCCACCAGCCCGACACCGGGTATGCCTCCGCCTTGCCTCCATCACAGTGCCACAACCTGTTGCGCCTACCCACTTGATCAGTCCTTGAGCTCCACAACTTGATCGTCAGCTGACACCCCTCCAAACGACCCTATTGATGTAAAACTCCTTCCCGCTTGTCAGTGCTCAGCAGCTTCAAAACCCTGAAAGCACCAAAAATCATCCACATCATGCACAATTTAAACACAGTAACGTCAAAATGTTCATAATAACAACACAGTAAAAACTCCAAAAGTCAGAACAGCAACTCAAATGTTATAGTCCCCCTCACTACAGAAACCCCTCTCCGTTCCCTACCCCCAACCTTTCAAAATCTGCCACAAAATCTCTTCATGTGCCAGGTCTAAACCCCAATACAGTTTGCCATAGAAAGAAGCCCAGCCAGTTTTCCTGCTATGGTTGTGGGAGACAAACCCTTGCCAATTAAATGCAACACAAAACCTATCACACCGCGTTCCTCCAGTCCTTGCTGTCCACTCGATGTCTGCTGCATATTCCAGGCAAAGCGCCTAAACTCCTTCCACAAAGTCATTGCCACTGTCAATGAGATAAAGAATCTGCTATATCATTGTTCTCTCCTGGCACATGCAATGCTCCAAAGATCACGTTTAACTGCAAACACAGCAACATAAATTGTCACAACAATCATAGCACCCTAAGGCTGTGCACCTTCTGTTTTTTCACCAACTCCACCAGAGTCATATTGTCAATATTAAACATCACGGTTCTGTTAGCCAGTTCTCTTCCCCACACCACAAGTGCAACCACCAAGGAAAACATTCCAAGTAAGCAATGCTCCTTCCCTGCCGCAACCAATGTCCCGGCAACTTCTCTGCACACCACCGCTCCTCAATGAACAAGTCAAAACCATTTGGTCCTGCTGCGGCAGAAAATGAGGCCTGGTTTCCTGCTTAAACATAAGCACTCTGTACAGAAGTAGCATCCAGGAAACCATGGCTGGCTGAAACAGAGCATTCCCTGTTGGTTGCAAGCATGTGATCTTCTGAACCCTGCATGAGGTGTTAAATGAACTTGGGACCAAAGGTGTAATGAAACTTGAGGGGGGACACCTGAAAAGTACATGGAGGAGCCCTTTCTGGGCTCACTTGGGAGCTCCCAGGCCAGGGTACTGTACTAAGGGGGCCCCCGCACTGTGGAGGCTGTGGACACCTTTGCTACACCACTACTTGGAACCTCCTGTGTGCGGGACAAACAAAGAAATTGCCAAATATTACGCAGATGAAATACTGTGTTAGCCAATTAATTCTGCATACTACTACGAAGTTGGGTCAAAATCAACATAGCCCGTATTGGTCTGAAGAAAACATTTAAAATAAAAATCCCACTTACCTGGAACAGCTGGTCCTCCGGCCAGCTGCTGCCTCTCCTGCATGCTCCATCATCTTCATGCAGACTCCCGGCCAGCAGCAGGCAGCACAGGGCACACAGGCTAGGCTCATCGAAATATGCATTGCGGTCAAGATGAGGGCTTCCTGGACAATCTTTGCCACAGGACGATGTATCACGATCGACCTGACAGGCTACCAATTCCAACTTCTCTGCTCAAGTAGTTTAAAGAGCTGGACACCTAGAGGACATTATAAGCCAAGACAGATTGCCTTGATCGTTTACAAACTCACTTCCACTTCGTGGCAAGACTCTCATCCGAGTTAGTACACAATTTTAGGATATCCGTATCACTCTCAGTTCGCATCAAGACCAGACGTAGTTTAGTCGTATTAGAACATTCAGTCCATGCCCTCACCACTTATGAGTTAGCAATTGGTGAAAGGAGCCGTATGGAACTTTTCCTTTGAGGATTTACTTGGAAGCATTTTCTTCCAATTTACAAGCCCTGAAGAAGTCCCATTGGGACGAAACGCGTTGGCTGTACGGTGTTAATTATTGAAAATAAAGAACTTTGAAAGACAAGAAAACATAATCTTTCGCGATTCATTATATTTATAATATTGTTGTTTGTAGAACTTTGTGGTGCACCTTTGCGGTTGTTCATTTTAGGGCAGACAGGCTTCCCTGGGCCAATCACAATGCTGTGATGCAGCGTTGTGATCAGGCCCAGACTGGCCGTTGCGGGCACCGGGCAATTGCCCGGTGGGCCGTAAGGGTGGGGGCAGGTTTTGGGCCCCTTGTGGCTGGTTTTGTTACAGGGCCGTTTTTGCAGCAAAATCGGCCCTGGCAAAGAGCTCGGTCACACCCCCAAACCCTCCCAGGGGGCCGGCCAAGAACTTTGCCAGGGAAGGTTTTGGTTCCCAGTCCGGCTCTGGTTGTGATTGGTCTGAGCGCCGTGGATCGGTGCTCAGACTGGAACAGGGAGCCTGTGCATGTTCCTGACCAGGCTGTGGAATGCAGCCTGGTAGAAACATGTGCACTTAGAAACTGTACACCACTCCTCCGCTACTCTGCCACCCCTCCCCCATCCTAGAGCCACTGACAGCAACTGGCAGCTATAGGGAAAAATAACTCGAGAATAGCAATAATTATTATCATGTTATTTTACCTTTTGTTCAGTGGGGCAATGCTCTTCCACCTTAGCGGAGGAGCCGCCACTGAAAATATTTTCTTAAATCCTACTTCTGAGCTTTTAATCAGCTTCTCACTCCAAATGTAATGCTATAACTTCCAAATGTAAACATTTTCCCTTTTGCAAAATTGTGACCTCTATTCCCAATCTATGTCTTAATGTTTTACTCCACTGCATCCCCTACATGTCCTTTTGCCAAGTATAGGGAAATGTTTATAGAGTAGTCTGTCCCTATCGTTCTACTGTTTCTGATTATTTTTGTCCAGTAGATTAGGCAAATTCAATCATGTATCGCTCCATTGATTCTAGGGAGTCTATTGCATATAGGGTGGTATGCGCACAGCACACTTTTAACTGGGAGTGCTGAGAGAAGACTGGGACAGTGTATTCTATTACAGTGAATGTGCAGTTCCAGTGGAGCTGCAAACTCAGCAACCAGGCCTGAATTTAAGGGGATGCTTCAAGTGCAGTGCACCCACCTGCACAGGTTGCATGGGGGGGATCTTGGATCCCCTTTCGCGAGGTGCCATCTGGGCATGCTGTGTGCTGCTTCTATTTGGCGCACAGTTAGAGCACCTAATGATGGTCTCTTTTCCTCTACAGGTGCCCTCATTTACATGGGGTCATCCTGCCATGCAAATAACGGCAGGCCCCATTGGTGTCCAGCAAGTGCACATTTAACACCATCGCAATCTGTATTACAGTAGGGGCTGCACAAGCATCTGCAGCCCCTTCTGTAATACCAAAGTGTCCCTGGGGTGAAAAATGTTAAGCGCACATACCCATTGAGCCCCTAGGGCACTTTCTATAAGACAAGCCTTGTATTCAGTTAAAAGCCTGCTTTCTGTTTCCTTGTGTGGCGCTTGGCTATCTGGTCGCCCATTAGCATGCCATTCCTTGACAATTGTGTGACTACATGGAGATGTTCCCTTTTTGTCTTCCATGTAGCATCTCACCCCTTTACATATGAAAGATCCTGTGAATATATATGAGTGGGTATGTATGCATGGTTTGAGATTCACTGTTTGTTCTGGTTGTCCTCTCACAAATAAAAATGTCACTAAAAAGTGAAAAAGGACATATTGTGTAGGGAGCCTAAAGTCTTGAAGTCAGCTTCCTGACCGTGAGTGGCTTTAACATTAGGTTGAAACATGTTAACTGAAATCACAGGATGGAAGGATAATAGCCTCTAACCATCCACACTTATTTTTTAAGATTAACCAGAAATAAAATACTGAATCAATTTTCAATAAAATTTTATGTGTGCACTTAAACATAAGTATCTCTCATTCCCACGTAGAATACAATGAGTGCCCAAATTATTTTAGTCCAACTTATCCTAACATCATATTTGTCAGGATGACGATAGGCCTGTTCATGAACCATACCAAAAATTATGAGAGAGGGCTTTGTTTTATCTCCACAGAGGTATTCTGATTAAGGGTGGGCGTAGCACTTCGCTCCGCCCACGGAGTGGGCGTAGTGTTGCATACTTCGCGCTTCACAACGTAGGCGTAGTAGGCAACACTACGCCCACTCCGTGGTGGCATGAATTTGCCCGCCACCCGCCTCCCTCCCGCCCTCTTCTACAACCAATCTTTTATTTTACTGTATTTAATACTAAAAATATGGTTGTAGGAAAGGGCGGGAGGGAGGCCGGCGGTGCGTAGTGGGGCTACGCGAAGTGTGTGGGTGGGCGTAGCGCACCCCGGCTTCACGGAGCTTCGCGTAGCCCCGCTGCGCGCACTACACCCACCCCTAATTCTGATACACACCAAATCGAAGTAGAAATTCTTGTTATATTCCTCTTGATATTCCTTTTTTTTTTTTTTCGACTCATCTCATATGACCTCCGTAGCTATAGCACCCATTCGACCTGTACCACCTCTGATGCATATTAGCTTTGTGTTTCCACTCTCAGCTGATGTTCTTTGCAGGGAATACCCACAACATGCAACCTGAGCTGACCAGAGGTTTTAATCATTGGGTCATTGTCCTATCCCTAAACTCAACCAGATGCCGCATCATCCAAAAGATTCCAAAACAGCCCCTTATCTGGCTTTTCTCTATAAACATATTCCGTTTGTGATAATATTGCTGTAACCTACCTTTTCATTTTCTTTTTTTGAAGTAATTGAGAGGTTAAAAATTTGCTCTAACCAACATCTGCATCAAACTAGTACTGACTCACTTCCATAAGTCAAAATTCACTAACTATACTTTGCATTAAGTAAATTTCATATAAGGCTGTTGGGTTGAAAGTACCTCAGCATTCACGTCACCACCTGCTTTTTATCGTTCGCCTGGATATATATATATATATATATATATAACCTACTGGCGGTCGCCAGTAGTTAGTTATAGTTAGGACCTAGTTTCCATAGGAAATCCGCAACATTCTATTGGGAATAACTTTGGCGCCAGTTGATGAATCTTCGCGAATTTCTCAAAGAAGATGGCCCACTCCGCTCCTTCCCTGAAAGTTTTGGGGGGATTCGTCAAGTGGGGGCTGAGAAAAAAGGGGGGTCCCAAAACGTGTTTTCCTCATGTTATTTTCCATAAGACGATTAGACACGGCTACAGCCCGAACGGCTGAACGGAATTACAAGAAATTTGGCAAAATGGTAGAGTCTGATCCGCTGGTCACGCTTTTGCTCAAATTGTGTAAATCGCTCCAGTAGTCCCTGAGAAAATCAAAAGAAAAAAATACATATATTTAGGCGCGCGAACAGTACGCGTACGGTACGCGTACCTTCCCGAGCACGAGCTGCATGCTGATTGGCTGTCAACTGTCTGTCAACACTCCTAACCAGAAATTGTTGGCAGCCATCTTGTGCCTCGGTAGACTGAGGCCCAAGAAAGCAGAAAAACAATCGTTTAGAACTCAAAAAGGGGGCAGGGTAGAAGCACCCTGACCCCCTAGGCCTGCTCAGGGGGTCCCACAAGGACCCCCAAGGCCCCCCCCCCCAATTTTTTTTTTTTTTACAAAAAATCGCGGGGTACGCGCACCTTTCCGAGCACAAACTGCATGCTCATTGGTTTCACCACTCTAAACCAGGAAGTGTTGGCAGCCATCTTGTGCTCGGTAGACCAAGGCACAAGAAAGCAGAAAAACAAACGTGTAGAACGCAAAAAGGGGGCAGAGTAGAAACACCCTGACCCCCTAGGCCTGCTCAGGGGATCCCACACGGACCCCCAAGGCCCCCAATTTTCTTTTTTTAAAACCCGGTCTGTTTTTTTTAAATTACCCCCCGGGGGTACCAAATCCAGGGGGCATAGTGAAAAAGAAGTGTGGGGGGGCCCAACCCCCCCCCCCCACCCTGCCCCAGGGACCGTCACCCCCCGGGGCAAAGCAATGCAGTCCCCTCGAGCATACTGGAGGTTCCTGGTGGGCTAGTTGGCCCCAGGGACCCCCAGTATGCAAGGGGAATTAGTTCCCCCTCTGCAAACGCGCCCGGGGGCTGCGTTGCAGAGAGGTGTAAAAAGGGGCGTGGCCTCATTACACCTCTCTGCAACGTAGCCTCCTGGCGTATACTTTAGGTTCCCGGTGGGCTAGTTGGTCCCCAGGGACCCCCAGTATGTAAGGGGACTTAATCCCCCAATTTAGAACACTCTAGGGTGCGTTAGCACAGTGGTGAAGGTAGGGGGCGGGGCTTGAGATGATGTGAGTGCAAACATGCCCTGAGGCGCGTTTTAAGTTGGGGAAATATTTCCTGTTCAATCCAGAGGTCCCCTAGGGGGCAACTAGTCCAACAGGTATCTTCAGTAAGCGCCACGGAGCTGTGTTGCAGAGGGTTGTAAAAAGGGGGCGGGCCCTTTGAACACCTCTCAACAACACAGCTGCCTGGGGCATACTGGAGGTACCTGGTGGGCTAGTTGGCTCACAGGGGACCTCAGGATTGAAGAGGAATTAATTCCCCAATCTAGCTCACTACTATTCCTGAAAAGTAAATTTAACTGTACTTACCATTAACTTGAATTTCCTTCCATAGAATATCATTGCCTGCTATATAAAATATATATAAATTTAAAAAATATTAAATTAAAAAAATATATATTACAATTTAAATATTTTTTAAAACATTTTTTTTCAATTTATATTTAAAATATGTAATGCAATTTAAAAAATAAAATATCTAAAAATAAATAGTTTAAAATAATGTAGTAAATCGGTATAAAAAATATAACAAATAATACATTTAATAATTATCATTTACAAAACCTTTGAAATTCACTGAAAAAACCATAGGTTTCACACACGTTATAGTTAGGAATTAGCATTTAAAAAACCTTGCAAATTCACTGAAAAAACCATAGGTTTCACACACGTTATAGTTAGGAATTAGCATTTAAAAAAACTTGCAAATTCATTGAAAAAACCAAAGGTTTCACACATGTTATAGTTAGCTGGACATTTCACTCATACAAAACCTATGAAATTCCCTTGTTATAGTTAGTTCAGCTAACTATAACTTGCGCGCCCACAATGCACTGCTGATGACGTCACATATTGCATCACTCATGACATGGTCAGTGACATCACTCATGACATCACTGATGACATCTCAAATGACATCACTGATGACATCATCCTTGTGAAAGAGTGGCAGACCTCCTCTCAGCGTAATATAACCTTTGATACACACATTCAAAAATAGAAACTAACATTTAAAAAAAAAAGGAGTTACCAATACCAGTTACAACAACCTATTCAGTAATTCCACCATCTATATACACATCCACTCAGTCACTCATACATGTACTCACTCATCATATGTACTGATACACCTATACATCCTATTACACACCTATACATCCTATTACACACCGACAGTCATCCATAGAGTTACTCACACACATACTCACACATGCAAATAAACTATCAAACATCCATTTATTTGCATGTACAAATATCCACCAGCGTACTCTTCTGCCATCTTCAATTGCAATTAAATTGGGGGGACATCGTTCTGCTGTTCCCTGAACGTCTTTAAGGTGAAACCACTCTAAAGCTAGGACCAATGGATTATGGTCACTTTCACAGCGTGACTGGACCAAAAAATTCTTAGACATGTACCACAGCTCAACGTCTACCAGAATATAATCGTTTGTAGATGCCTGTCCCATTTTTCCAAAGGTGGGATTACCCAGACTATCAGAAGGGAAGCGGCCGCGGTGGTTATGGCAGCGCTAAATAGCGCAATCACCACGCCTCCCCCAGCGGCATTTGCAATCGATCAAGGGCCAGTGCACCCTGGGACAGCGAGTCCCACCAGGGGTCGAGGTTCGCAGTCCGGCTGCAGTGGTGGCGTGGCAGGCAGCCCGGGAGCTTGACAACAGTGTCAGAGGGCAGTGTTCCAAGTAATAGCCCCAGTAGAAGTGACCCGCGCTGCGGGGATTGAGGCAGTGCTAAATAGCGCGATCACCACACCTCCCCCAGCGGCAGCTGCAATCGATCAAGGGCCAGTGCATCATGGGACAGCGAGTCCCACCAGGGGTCGCGGTTCACAGCCTGGCTGCAGTGGTGGCGTGGCAGGCAGCCCCGGAGCTTGACAACAGTGTCGGGGAGCAGTTTTCCAAGTAATAGCCCCAGTAGAAGTGACCCGCGCCGCGAGGGTTGAGGCAGCGCTAAATAGCGCGATCACCACGCCTCCCCCAGCGGCAGCTGCAATCGATCAGGGGCCAATGCACCCTGGGACAGCGAGTCACACCAGGGGTCGGGGTTCGCAGCCCGGCTGCTGTGGTGGCGTGGCAGGCAGCCTGGGAGCTTGACAAGAGCGTCGGAGGTCAGTGTTCCAAGTAATAGCCCCAGTAGAAGTGACCCGCGCCACGGGGGTTGAGGCAGTGCTGAATAGCACGATCACCACACCTCCCCCAGCAGCAGCTGCAATCGATCAAGGGCCAGTGCACTCTGGGACAGCGAGTCCCATCAGGGGTCGAGGTTTGCAGCCCGGCTGCAGTGGTGGCGTGGCAGGCAGCCCGGGAGCTTGATAACAGCGTCGGAGGTCAGTGTTCCAAGTAATAGCCCCCGTAGAAGTGACCCACGCAGCGGGTTGAGGCAGCGCTAAATAGCGCGATCACCACGCCTACCCAGCGGCAGCTGCAATCAATCAAGGGCCAGTGCACCCTGGGAAAGCGAGTCCCACCAGGGGTCGAGGTTCGCAGCCCGGCTGCAATGGTGGCGTGGCAGGCAGCCAGGGAGCTTGACAACAGTGTCCGAGGACAGTGTTCCAAGTAATAGCCCCAGTAGAGATTCCAGATGTCCATCATTCACAGGCATAGATCCTACCGTTACCCATTTGTCACACTTAAGATTGCATGTAAGCATGTGTGCTTTGGTGCCTTATGCTCAGTAAAGGTCGGTGTTATGATGCTCATCTTGTGTTATGCATTTTATACTGAGACCCCTCACCATGCTAGTCTCCCCAACTGTGACACCCCAGGCCTAGGCTGCAGGAACCTGGCCCTTTAGAAGTGGATCTGCTGTATATGTTCCCACGTAAAATTGATCAAAAAGATGAGCAGGGTTCATGTTCGCTCGCCAAGTTGATCCAAATTTCCGATTCAATCGCTAAGCGAAAAATATATTCTTACAGGAAAGACAGTTATTTGCTGTATGAGTCAAGCAGGCCATGTCTTCATGCAATGCAATGAATGCTAACAACTTTAAGCTAATGCATATCAGGGAATTAGTCCCACCCTTATTTCCCGTTTTACTTAATCTTGCATTCCCCATGAGTTAGTTATTTCACATGCTGTGATTTGGCACTTTTTTCGAACATCTTATTACTCTTGCATAGTGCATACTTTGATTTGGGCCACGTGCTTATGAGGGACTTTAATTGAGAGCGCTGGCGCTGAGGCAAAAGGCAAAGCAAACTGCCTGTCAGTGGATTGGAGTCTTTGCAGAGCACACAGAACAGTGGTCGCGTATTCCAATTGCAACTGAAATACCGTGAAGATGTGTTTGAAGGGGGTACACAGATGTCAAAATATTTACAGGGCAAAAGGAAATAAAGTGTGTGAGTCAGTGCAGTGTATCTTTGGAGCTGGTGAAATGAGGGAGTTGCAAGGATGTGCATTCGGGATAGAGTGAAAAGAGGTGTACTGAAGAGGAAAGAGGAGTTTGAAAATGTGCGGATGGATGAGATGTGCAGAGAAAAAGGGAATACATATCTAATATAAAATACCTGTAAATGAAGGCCAATAATCCTTCCACAGGCATCAATAATATTTAATTCACAGCCTCACGATTTCAGAATTAAAACATTTCCAATGTTAATTATATACCATCTCTGACAGAAACCAAAATACCAGTCGAGTGGCACACTACGGGAACCACCAAAATGTCTTTTACATGTTCCCTTTTAGAGAGCCACCACTTTTTTTATCCCACTGTGTGACCTGTGTGCACATATTTCTTAGTGACTGATTGCAGCCAGCAGCTGCGGGTGCCTCCTGAAGCCTTGTTAGAGCTTTTTGTTCCAAAGTTAATGCTGCATGGAGTGCAAGACAATGGGCAAGAACACACTTTGAAGTGCTTGAAGTTGTTGCGCTGTACATTTTGCATAATAAAATAACTGTTGAACATATTAACCCCTTCCATGCTCATGATGGAACGGTTCCGTCATGAGAGTCGGTTGAGCTGTGCTCATGACGGAACCGTTCCGTCATGAGCCCATAGGCTCATTAGAAGCTTCAGCACAGCGTGAAAATTTGCGCCGCGCTGAAGATGTTAATCGAGTAAGATATGGGGCATTTTTTTAATATGTTTAATATTTCAAGCATATCCCTTCCCACTGCTTTATAAACCTAGCTTTCTCACTATATTTATTTGCTTTCAAATGCACAGTTGTTTATTTTTTCTCAGGAGAAAGACCCAGCCTGAATCCCACATTTGTCAAGTAAGTTTGCTCGCTTCACTCACTACATAAAAGTCATACCCAACTTTTAAGCCTCATCATTTTCAAATGTGACCAGCTGCCATAAAAGTGCCTTGGTAATATGAGGTGTGTCAACATGTAGAGATCCTAAGTGTGTGCATCCCCTAACGTTGTAGGGTGTCCAATAGGAACAGTGTCAGTCATAGTTGGCTATTGCACATGTATATGCAAGCAAGCTGCTACTCTATAGACTCTACCCTCTATCCTAAATTCTTTCTAAATCCATGCGCATCATCTCCCATGAATCATCGTAAATACTGTAGCATTCTTCTGGTACCACTGACATCACAAGTAGTCTTTTTTGTAATTCCTTGGCCTGGTTCTCGGGGCTTGGATGTAATCTGTGGATTTGGTTGGCTCATGAAAGCTACGATGGCATACTGCTCTTTCCCGTTATGCGTTACAAATGATAACAAGAGGAGGGCTCACATCCACATCTGCTAAATGGCCCCAACTCATAAGAGGCATCTTCAAGCAAGCATTGCTCTTTAAGCCAACAGCACTCAATATGGGAGGCTTACAGGCCCGTTATTATAAGGAGAAAAGCAAAGCAAAATGCAGGAATGCAGTGCTGTAGGTCATAAAATGAGGTAACCCTTCTGACCTGAGACCAGGTGTCATCTATGCACTGACTTTTCCTTTAGCAAAGAGGAGCTTACTTGAAGTGCTACCTCACAAAAGACTTACGGGTATATTTACAAGCACTACGCCACAGGAAGGTCACTTTAAGTGACGTTCCTGTCGCGATAAACCCTTTGACTTATTTACAAGGCAGTGTTAAGCCACTTAACGTAGATTAACGTTGCTTTGTAAATAAGGCCCCCTTTTACACTAAACTTAGCGAGCAATGGGTGTTGAAGTGGGCGTTCCGCTGAAAAAACCATTGATTTTGAAGTTGCCCCTATTTACAAGGGTGGCGTAAACAGGAGACAGCGCCAAAATTAAGACCAGGGAAACCCTGGTCCTAACATGGTGAAAAGAGGAGAAATGCTTTATTTCTCTTAGTTTTTGCTGTTTCTATGCAGCACACATAGAAACAGTAAATTGCCGTAAATTAATTATTATGTGCAGGAACAATCTTTTAAAAAATGACGATTTGCAACTTCTATGTGTGCTGCACAATGCAGCGCACATAAAAGTTACAAATCAGAATTCTGGATTGTTTATGTGCAGGAAGGGACACCTTGTTGCACATAAACAATGATTATCTCAACACAGGCACCCTTGCACTATGGTGAAAGGATGCCTGCATTGGTGCTAAGCAGCTGAATTTAGTGCCAGCGCAGAGAGAAATGTAGGGATGCACCGTATTATTGTAAATACGGCACATCGCTGCATTTCTAAAGTGACGGAGTGCAGTGTTGGCAATTTTGGAGCTAACCTGCGCACTGCCACTTTCTTATACAAATGTCCCTTAATATATTTTCCTGTCTCCTATAACAACTGATAATTGTGCCCTAGCTAGTCTGCATTACAGATGAGTATTATTTTTTATTATTATTTATTGAATTTGTATTGCGCACAGCTACCCGCAATGGGTTTCCCGGCGCCAGGGATAGACTAGAGAAGAAGACAAGCAATTGCTGAGAGAGAAGAGAAAAAGAGACAGAACTAAAAACTCAAAACAGAAAAGTCTTCAATTTTTTGCGGAAAACCAAAAGATTAGTTTCTGTTTTAAGCGCCAGCGGGAGAGCATTCCACATCTTCGGTCCTAAGTGCGCGAATGAACGGCCTCCCATTTTTGCCAGTCGGATTCTTGGAATCGCGAAATTGCCATTGTTAGATGACCTAAGAGAGCGACTAGGCTGATATGGCTGGACAAGATTGTGCAGGTAAATGGGAGCAGAACCCTGACGAATCTTAAACAGGAGACACAAAGTTTTAAAGACCACACGATCAGAGATTTTTAACCAGTGAAGGTCACGCAGGGCTTGCATTGTGGACGTTCTCCGTGGAACATTGCACAGAAGGCGGGCGGCTGAGTTCTGTACAACCTGGAGTTTATTTATTGTAGCTTTATCAGCTCCTAGATAAAGCACATTGCCATAGTCGATACGGGACATCACAAGGGCCTGAACGACAGTTCTTCGAGTGGACTCAGGCAACATCCATATGATCTTCTGCAACCAGCGTAAGGTATTAAAACAGATTGCAGCAACCTTAGTTGCCTGCTGTCTCATCGAGAGTTTCTCGTCGATTAGGAAACCGAGGTTACGAGCAACCGGCACAGGGATAGGTAGCGGGCCCATGTCACTGGGCCAGTGTCTAGAGCCCCACAGATCTTTATGTTTGCCTAGTATGATAACCTCAGTCTTTTCTCCGTTGAGCTTCAGCAGATTGACTTGCATCCAAGCTGCAACGCGAGAAAGGCCAATTTTTAGGGCAGAAGTGTCCTGAGCCCTGCTGCTAGACAGAGAAAACACAATCTGCGTGTCGTCTGCATATGAGTATATGGACAGACCGGCGTCCTCTACGATAGAAGCAAGTGGTCTGATGTAAATATTGAACAACAAGGGGCTCAATATGGACCCTTGAGGGACGCCGTGAGCAGATGAATAAATCGCAGATTCAGCTTTGTTTGAAAAAACCTGAAATGTGCGCTCATTAAGAAATGAGGCCACCCAGGCAAGCGCTGGTCCAGCAACACCAAGGGAGCGGAGGGACTCCGGTAGGATGGAATGAGACACGGTATCGAAAGCAGCGTTTAAATCCAGAAGGATAAGCGCAAAGGTCTCACCGCTATCGATACCGTGTCGGAGTCGCTCGATCACCCCAAGGAGTGCGGATTCGGTGGAATAATTAGCGCGAAAGCCTGATTGGGATGGATGAAGATATCCCATGTTTTCAACAAACTCATTAAGCTGGATATTGACAAGGCGTTCCAGTATTTTGGAACAAGCTGGCAGCAGGGATATAGGCCTAAAGTTGGCAAGATTTGTGATGTCAGCACCAGATTTTTTTAGTAGGGGAACGACCATGGCGTGTTTCCAATCCTGTTCAACCCGAGATTCACTAAGGGAGATGTTAAGTAACCTCATTAGGAATCTCCGTGGTTCGAGGTCAATTGTTTCAATATCTTCATAGGGACAGGGTCCCGAGGAGAGCCTGACCTGATGCTTTTTAAGCACGACAGGAAGGACGAGTCATCAAATGGTTTCCAGTTGTAAAGGAACTCAGTAGGAGAGACAGAGGCATTGCAAAGAAAGCCGGGTAGGGAGAAATCAATTGGTGGTGGAAGGGAGGCCAAGGATTGATGAATGCCCTCAACCTTAGATATGAAAAAATCTGCAATAGCATTGCAATGTGTACCATCTAGAGCCGGCAGCGCAGGAGTGGTGTCAGCACCTGTAAGTTTCTTAACAGTAGCAAAAAGAGTCCGAGGACAATTCTGCACTGAGGTGATTGTAGAGGTGATGTAGGAGGCCTTGGCGCGTTTGCAGTTTGCATGATAAAGTTTTAGCTCATCTTTGTAAATCACTTTAGAAGAAGCGGAGTAAAACATCCTCCACTTCCTCTCCAGGGCTTTACATTTAGCACGTAGGGTTTTTAACTCATCCGAGTACCAAGGTGCTGGAGGGCGCAAGGATCTATATTTACTGCCAGAACGAGGGACGAGAGCGGACACTGCATCTGTTAGCCACCCAGAAATGGGAACATTCAGATTCTGCTCAATATTAGTGAGGGATGGAATTGTCTCAGTCAGACGCAGATTAAAAGCAGCTATATTAAGCCTGTCCCAGCGATAGGATGATTTGATTTCCTCCACATAAACACTGGCCGAGTAAAGACCAGGTGGTAGCACGAAATGTATCGCATAGTGATCAGACCAAACGAGCGGGCGCGCCAAGTGAGTGCAGTCAAATGAGAGAGTAGAAATAACTGGATCCAGGAGGTGACCAGCAAGATGAGTAGCTCTGGAATTGCAAAGTTTGAGGTTAAAAACCTCAAGATCAGAGAGAAAAGATTTATTAAGGGGATTGTTGACATCATCTAAATGGATGTTTAAGTCACCAAGAATGGTGAAGTTATTCGATTTCAGAAGTATAGCTGATAGACAATCAACAAGTGAGGAGATCCAAGAAGCAGCATTCCCGGGCGGCCGATAAATTAACAGGCCGGAAAGCGTCAATCGAGGATTGATCATAAGTTTGAACAATGCAGCCTCACTACCTGGAAGATGTAATAATTCCAGTTTGCATTGGTAGGTGGATTTATAGATAATTGCGATTCCACCCCCTTTACCTGAGGGTCTATCCTGATGCAACACAACATAGTTAGGAGGGATAGCTGCAGCAATGTCCGGACCCGAACTGGCGTGTATCCAGGTCTCGGTCAGAAACAAAGCATCAGGGGATTCCTCAGTTATGAAATCGAAAATGTTTAATTTATTCTTAGGAAGCGATCTACAATTTAAGCTCCAAAAATGGAGCGAAGAAGGGAAAGAAATACAACCCTTAGTAGGCTTCCTTTTTCCCCTATAGTGCTTTACATACTGTTGTGTCTTAGAGAGCTGCATTTTGCCAGTAGAGAAGCCACAACCAGCACGTGAAAAGTAATGACGAGGCAAAATGCATAAGGTACAAGAAGTGGGGGAGGAGGGTCGCAGTGAATGGAGTGTCGCGGAAGAATAATATACGCGGCCGTCCCGAGTTGACATACCTGAGGACAAGTTGACAAAGGACAGCCCGTCCTCAGCGCGGATGGGCGCAGACGGGCTGAACTCAGGCGTAACTCCGGCGGAAATCCGGCGACCCCGCTGCGCGATGACGCTGCGCGTCAGCATGGCTCGCTTAAATGTGCGTCCAGCCTGAGAGACTAGACCGCGCAGAACGCCTGGCGTCGTCAGCCCCACCAAAGATGGCCACTAGTCCGAGACGTGGGCAGGGACCCGCAAAATGCGGTGTTTTACACATTTATGTGCGGTAAGCGGGAAAGAGTGCGGTAAGCTGTAGGCCAGTTTACAATTATGGAGATTTAAAAGCAGGGTTGAATTTGCAACAAAAGGTAAAATAATGAGGAAAAAACTGGAAGTTTTTAAAAAACTGCAAAAGCAGCGTTAACCAGCCGAGGTCTTCTCCATGTAGCGCAAGCTTGTAAAAGCGCCCACCTGAAGGTTTGCCTCGCTTAAATGCGCGTCCAGCCTGAGAGACTAGACCGCGCAGAACGCCTGGCGTCGTCAGCCCCACCAAAGATGGCCACTAGTCCGAGACGTGGGCAGGGACCCGCAAAATGCGGTGTTGTACACAATTATGTGCGGTAAGCGGGAAAGAGTGCGGTAAGCTGTAGGCCAGTTTACAATTATGGAGATTTAAAAGCAGGGTTGAATGGTACAGAATGGTACAGAATACTACCCTAGAAAAGACATGCATCACTTTGCATTGCTCTAGCCTACGTATCACCTAGCCATGAAACTCAATTGGGTTTTTCTGACTTGACATTCTCACTTTGAAACCGTGCTGTCCTTTAACCCCTCCCACGCTTGTGACGGAACCGGTCCTTCATGCCCCACGGGTGGGCTGTGCTGGTGACAGAGCGGTTCCGTCACGGCCCGCTCGCCGCGCCTGCGTGGCGCGAATTCCGTGCCTGTGCTGAGCGTTCAGAAGAGCGGGCGGGGCCGTGATGGAACCGCTCCATCACAAGCACAGCCCACCCGAGGGGCGTGACGGAGCGGCTCCGTCAGAAGCGCCAGAGCGCCGCGCGCCCCCCGCCCCTTAGCGCTGCGGCGGAATAGCCGCCGCAGCGAAGGGGTTAACAAGCCTATTTCAAGAGAATTTGAATATTCTGTCCTTCATAAGTGCTTCCATTTATTTTCCTTACACTGATCCCTGATGCATTGTCCCTTCCTGGTAAGGTTCCTCTCTGAAACACGCTGTATAGAGTGGGGCTTCATCTGAATTTCTCCTGTTCTCTGATATATAACTATCTACAGTGATTAATGGGTTGATTTGTTAGTCAATCGGCAATCAATTTAGGGTGTATTCCATCATGTTTATTCCCTTATCCACCAGAGGAAGTACAAGCTATAGCATCCGTCATCCCTTTCTAACAGGGCTAGCATTCACATACCCTCTGTTGGCCAAGTCTGGTGGCTTAGTGGACTAATGCATCCACTCCAGAAACCTCCCTGTGACCTCGTGGTTACAGGTTTGAATCCATCCAAGTCAACTCAGACTTTCATCATTCCACTGTTGATTAAAGGAATACCATTGAGTTGGCTCACTGTACGAGTCTATTATTCAGTGCCCGGATGGCCCATGGGATGAGTGTGTGCTTTACAAATATGTGTTAGTTCTCAGCTCATGAGAAGGTCTTTCCCAATGCTTTCACTAATGAATAATCAACACATTTCACTCTTTCTCTTGTCTTCTATTATCACACTTCCTCCCTAATTCCATTGTTTTTATAATTCACCCACTGCCGCTCTTCCTCTCACTAACATAAATATTTAGCCACTAGTTTCACAAAAGGGGTCCTCTGCAAATATTCTTTCTTTCCAACTTCCTGCACTTTTAGGATTTTCGAAGTGCGCTTTTCTTTTCTCCTGCTTCTACAATTCTTTGTCCATCTCTACGTATTTCTTTGAAAATTCTTCTATTCAATCCTTCTGGCTTCTACCACAATCTTTCCATGAATAATTTGAATCACTTACCTAGAATGAATGTTTTCTTAAGAACATCATGATTGGTGCTGCTTTACCTTATTTTAGGCATTTAAAACAAAACAAAAATCCACCGTCTTTGGAAAGATGTTTTTTCAAGTATAGGATATTTGCATTCAAATGTGGTCTGTGCTGAAGTTAGCCTGGCTTTCCCTTCATGTCTGCAAGGTTGAGCTATTTATGAGGTCCCGGTTCAATACGGACCAGCTGCAGGTCCTCTCTTTTTCTACCTTCTTGAAGACTGTCATTGGTAGGAGTACTGGCTATCCCAGCTCCTCCACACAGAATGAGCAAGGACGCGCTCTCAGTTTAGGTTTACAAAAGAACAGCTATCTAGCATGAAAAAGGTGGTAAGGGGATCTCTAAAGCAGAATGGCCAAAAAAACACAACTAAAAAACCTTTATGCGAGCCAAGACCTTTGCTGTTATGGTGTGCTCTTAACTATGAGGATTAGAATCCTGTGCTTGTGCCTCGATCTGTGTTTTCTGGTTGTGCATCCAGATACATCACACAACAGTGTACACATATACGATAATCAAGGCTGACCTATTGACTTTACCAAAGCCTGGTAGGTAGCACTGAATTTTATTAAATGTTAGGTAAATGGATAACAGCTATTATTCTTCCTTTTACATCTCTTTTCTTTGCAATATCACTTTCTGTGTTAGTCACTTATGTCCCTTTTCTCTGCATGTTTCTGACGTTCCTAAATCTGAATGCCTCACACTTCAACTCCTTCCTCTCTGTTACTGTCTTTTTCTCTCTCCTTTGTGTGTTTCCTTTAATCTTCTCAGACAGCTTGCTTTATCATCCCTTCACACAAAAACTGGATCTTCTATTCCTTTGGCGCTGTTCATATTTCGCAGACGTGTGCCACCTTCAAACACATAATAGCAATTGCTACATATGTGACCACTGCTCTCTGTGCTCTAGAGAGGCCTAGAATTGGCTGAACATATGGTCTGACCTCCTTTATGACACAGTGACAGGTGCAGACAAATATTCACGATGTCAGACTCAACTACAGGGCTTTTAATCGTGCCTCGTCATGATCACCCATCTACACCCTAAACTCACCCAGACACCTAGAGACAATAAATTCAGTTTGCAGCTTGTGCTATACAAGAATCATATATTGCAATAAAAACAAAACTGGAGGAACACATGTGGGAACAGGAAACAGTTATAGGGAATGCTGCCACCTGTACAGTGCAACATAAAGTAAAACGTGAAACATAATTGTGACTGCATCACTGATTTTGATTATTTTAAGGAATCATGCTCACGTTGTCCAGGTAAATATAAGGAAAGATAAGTATAGTGGTCGGAAGGTTGTTTCAGTGCCATCCACTAAATTAACTAAATAATCATATTCACCCTTTTGTTTGTACATTACAATACAAAACACTTTATAGACATGACAGTCTAAAATCTGGCAAATCAAAAGCATAATTTTATACATAAATATTTTGCCCATTGCCTCATCGGGTTGTTTCCTGGGCGGCACTGCATTTTTGTGTCTCTGCTTTTCCGCTGAAATGTAGTTAAATTCTAGGGTTTTCCCCTCACTCTATATGTTGAGCACTAAACAAGGAGTCCTAGCAATGAAAGAGAAAATGTCTCTCATTCACCTTAGAAATGACACCAAAACATATGGCGCTCCTACTATCGAATGCAAAGGTTTCCCCTGGGACCCCCTGATGCTTCACAGTCCCAGCCCTTCTGTGGCTCGTTCAGGCCTTTGACAATACTTGCGCAGATGCAGCCTCCTTGAGTGATGCTGCCTGCCGGTTAGCCTTGGTAGGTCTCTTTCTACCAGAAGCCTGTTAATTCATCTGATGGGTTCTCGGGAAGGCCGCGCGGCTACCAGTGGGAGAGTTAATTCGATCATCCCCAGGCCTCTGCTTCCTTTCCCCTGCGTTACTGTGTCAGAAAGTAATGAACAGCGAGTGCGCGCCCGAGGCCTCGGCTTAGGCGCCTTCCTGCTCCCGCAGACGTGATAAATAACGCAGCAGCTACTAGGCCTTGAGTTTTGCACCTGAAGCCTCGGCAAGCGAGTAAAATGCCTTATCAGGGGGGAAGCAACGGTGTTTCGGCAGAGCACGCGGTTCAGTCACCCCGCAACCTGGATGTTCATATTTCTCTTCATATTAGGAGGTGAAAAGAAAAGTAGGCGGGCGCGAGCTGCCTCGTCACGTCTGCTCCCGGTAAGGGCAAGCAGCAATGCCTGCTGTCTGCCCTCTGGCTGATCCTGGCTGCTGGACACGCGCCAGTTTCCTGTCCTCGAGGGGCCTCGAGGTCGCTCTCGTCCAAGCGCAGCAGGCCGGCTTATTTTAACCTTGACATGCTTGATGGCCGCGCGCCCGCCCAGCTGGCAGGAGGAGGACACGAGGAGAGCATGCTCTGCGCACGTGGCCGCAGGGCGAGCCAGTCCCGTTACAAGGAATTACATACATGCTCCTAGGACGATGCTATGCAGCCATGCATTTTTTTAGCCAGCAGCCGGCACAGGTGGTGATTCAGTTTCTTTTAAACTCGAGTCGGGGTATCAAAATCAGACACACTGACATTTTATAAAACTGTAGACTTAGGGCCATATTATAAAGAACGGTGATAACATTATCGCCGCTTTACGGCAGGAAACTGCCGCTAAAGCGGCGATAAGGGGCTAGATATGCCCTTGAGAATTCTCATAGAAGCCCTGGTTATGGTGTGAACATGGGCTTCTATGGGAATTCACAAGGCCATATTATCAAGCCCCTTATTGCCGCTTTAGCAGCAGTTTCCTGCCGCTAAAGCGGCGATAATGTTATCGCTGTTCTTGATAATATGGCCCCTAGAACCTTAGTTTTGACGTACATTCCCAAATAGGTTTATATCTCAGTGTAGCTCATTGATAGAGGCGTTTAGAATGGAAGTTTTGTGACTTGACATCGAAGATGCATTCAGCAGTAGCACTGCGTTCTGTAAAATACAAGTTGATTGCCAATTGTATCCCTAATATTCAAATACCCTCATTTATAAAGCTAACAAAGGACACCACTCTTGGTTGGTTCTAACAAGCAAGACCCCACATCTCTCTCTCTCTCTCTCTCTCTCTGTCTCTCTCTTTCTCCTTCAGTCTCCTTCCCCCTCTCTCTTCCTGACCCTTTTTCTCTTTCGCCTTCATTTATTTTTATCTATTAATTATAGTGATTCTATATTGGGCCCGGAGGCCTCAGAGCGCTTTACAGTAGAGAAAACACATATCAATAACAAAAAGATCAGATAGAGAATACAGAGAAACAAGAAGTGAGTGAGCACCAAAGATAGTGTGCTTTACACAAACTTAAAACATAACATGGCCATAAAAACTAGGTGAAATGAGGCAATGAGGTGGACGTCATACCACGCAGTGTTAGTTGATGCTGAATAACGTTGAAATGTATCCACAGAAAGTGTGGGGAGGCAAAAGGGCATAACCCAAGTGTCATTCAAGGAGAAGAGCCTTGAGGTCTTTTTTAAGGTGTTATGACATGGTCAAAAGGGCGACATATATGCCAACCATTCCGATTCAGGTGGGAGACTACTGATTTGAAAGCTAGGTCCCCTCCTCCCAATTCCTGCATGCAGAAACCCAATCCGGATTGCTGAATCATGATCTGCTGGAAGCAAGGCAGTTTAAACCAGAGGCGGGTCGCCCAGTAGGTCACAGGAGTGCCGCCCTCTGTTGCCAGCGCAGCAGACATGAAAAATAAAACAGTAATAACATGATTTTATTTCATGAAAAATAAAGCAGTAATAAAATGATTTTATTACCGTTTTATTTTTTAGTGCAGCCAGACAGCCCAAGCCAAGTGTTGGGGCTGATATCATGACTGACAGGCAGCAGGAGAAGAGGAATGGTGCAAACCTAAAGTTTAAAGTGTGCATGTCATTTTAGCCGGCTGTGTTGCAACGGCCAGCCTGACATGCACACAATAAACCTCTCCACCTGAGTTGTCTTAGACAGCTGGGTGGAGAGCAGGTACAGGCCTCCAGTGCCTGTAGGATCGCTTAGAGCCAGCCCACTCCAATCATTCATTGCGACTCTCTCATAATGTTCATGAGAAAAGCCTTTGGATTAGTTAGGTGAGTTGGTTCAGAGACCCCTTGCTGAAGATCTGTGACCGTAGAGGACTGGAGTAGGTAAGTAAGTTTTTCTTTCTTTTTACATTTATAATACTGTTTAATTTCTTTTTAATCACTGCCAGGTAGTGTGAGAAACTCTCACTGCCTTCAGCCTCAACTCCAGAGTCCTCAATTGTTGCCCGTTATAAACACTGTTTATAACGGACCTCGATTGAGAGCTTTGAGGTTGCTCTTAAGGGCATTCTGGAGTGCCCTCTTGATTGCCCCACTACTTTAAAAACAGATCGCCACCATATATCCTGAGCCACAATGATTTGCCTTTAATTCTTGGAAGAGAGAGATTAGAGGATGTGACAGACCTCAAGATTTAGTTTTTGGCTGTTTAATAACATAGAGCAAACAAAAACAGAGTTCTACCCTGTTTTTGTTTGCGCTATGTTATTTAACTTCTAAAATGGAAATGCTGATTGTCTGTCTCCATACATGCCAATAGACCCGATTCAGACAGATTGCCTCTGCTTCAATCTAAGTCAATGGACAAAGTACATTCTCCGGACTATTTGTTAAAAAACCTCTCACTTGCCTGCCCTAAAACGCTAGCATGAAGGGACGGAGGCTTGGTGGAAGGAAGTCCTAAGTTCGAGTGGCACTTCCGGAGAAAGATTGGTTCATGTAGGGTTCTTGTTTGAAGAAGAGAGTTTCTAGGAGAAGGAATATGGCACTTTTAGAACCCTGGTTTGTGCCTGAGATTTTTAGTTTCTCTGTTAGGTATGAGGGTGAGAAGGAGTAAAGTGTTTAATGGGTGATGCAGGCAGTTTTTAAATAAAGCGCTTCTCTCCATGGAAAACCATTAAAGTGAATGTTAGCTATGGGGTGATAGGATCACATTTCTTATGTCTAGTCACAAAGTGGGATGCAGCATATAAGACTACTCTGAGCAGACCGAGGTGGACTTTGGGGATGCCTGATAGGAGCGTGATCCCACAGTTGATTCTGGAGAGGCCGAGCCCTTGGACAACTGATTTTAGGTCCTGCTTTGGGATGAGGTGTCTGATTTCCTATAGCACCCTAAGCTGGAAGCTATGGATATGGAATTAAAGGTGGAACCAAGTGATTTGGCATTTTGAAGGAGGTGAAGATGTACCTCCTGGTCAGAGAGTATTTCCATTCAGTCTTTAATCAATGGATTGGCTTTATTTGAAGAGAGAAGGAGAAATTCTGTTTTCGCAAGGTTTAGTTTCAAGTGGTTGTTAGCCATCCATGCTTAAATTCTTTTCAGGGTGTCATAAGAGAGTAAAGTCCTCCAAGTATGATAATTTCAGCTGGTTTAGGTATCAGCAGCATACAAGTGTAAGAGGAAGGGGTCCCTGAGGATTGTACAGAGGGGTTCGAGATAGAGGTTGAAGAGGGCAGGGGAAAGAATCGAACCCACCCAGCTGCAACAAACAAACTGGATTTGAGACGGTGTTCCCGATTTTTACTACTGGTGAATAGGTAATTAAATATTAAGTGAACTAATTTAGGACTACACTATTGACGCCCAGTCGTCGATTTAAAGCTTTGTGGTTTTGTGTCAAATGTTGCAGTGAGATCGAGGAGCACAAGAAGACAGGAGTTCCCGGTGTCCAGTATGCGGAGGGCATAATCGATAATCTGCAGAATTGCTGGCTCCAAGCTGTCTTCTGTGAAGTAAACCCTCAAACACGTTACAAACTTGTAAAGAATACTCAAAACTAAGCCTCCTTTAACATAAGGGATGTATGACGTTACAACGCATACTTTTACAACGCATACCTTTACAACGCATTTTTTACAATGCAACATCCATTACAACGCATTCCATTTCAAAGCATGCCATTACAACACATTTTTAAAAACTACCCTTACAACGCATTCCATTACAACGCATACTACCTTTACAACGCATACCATTACATTGCATGTATGGTAAGTATTGGATAGTGTAGGGGTAAAAATTACTATTCTAACTCCAGGGGGTGCAACAGTAGGGTAAGTGTTGGATAGTGTAGGGGTAAAAATTACTATTCTAACTCCAGGGGGTGCAACAGTAGGGTAAGTGTTGGATAGTGTAAGGGTACTATGCGTTGTAATGGTATGCGTTGTAATGGTATGCGTTGTAATAGTATGCGTTGTAATGACATGAGTTGTAATTGTTTGCGCTGTAGTGTCATGTGTGGTAATGGTTGCGTTGTAATGGCATGCGTTGTAAGGGATGTTGCGTTGTAATGACTGCGTTGTAATGGTAATGCGTTGTAAAAGTTGCGTTGTAAAGGTTGTTTCCAAACATAAGCATTCAACCCCTGTCTACAATTCACTGACAGGACCGCAGGCTTCGGATTATGCCTTCTTCCTTTGCTTTATTACTACACAGCAGCAAGAAAGACAAAACAAAACTACATTTCCCATGAACACTTGGGAAAGCAAACAGTCTTTTCGGGAGTCCTTCGTCTCTGTCCGCACTCTGGCCAGCTCCCATCATGCCCTGCTGCTGTTTCCTCTTCCTCTTTCTTCGCTGCTCAGCAGCAAGATAAGTGTTTTTTTCTCTTCTCTCCTGGGTTTTGGGGGTGATTCTTGTGATGTTGTAAAGATTTGGTCAGCGCTTGGCGGTTTCCTTTCTGCAGATTCCCCCTGATAATGGCGGGACACTCTGGTGCTCCTAACGCGATTTTTGGCCCAGTGTAAGGTGCGGTGTGGTCCTCCCACCGCTAAGGGGTGAGTTCTCCTCTCTGTGGTCAGCGCGACTGTGAGGCTTTTTCACAGCGTTTTTTCGTGCTGCCCACAGAGAGTCTGTCCTGCCTCATGCCACCCGGTCTGACACTCTGAGGGGTTGAGTTTTCCTTCCTTTCTGCAAACCCGAACACCCTGGTGGGTCAGTATTTGTGTACCTGAACACCCTGAGGGGTCGCAATTTGCAACAGCCTTGAGTGGTGCGGTGGGACGCTTTACCGGGTGGTGCCCTGTGACAGTGAGGGCTGAAGCGTCCCCTGGGCTTGTACCTCTTATTATGTGCCTGCGTGCCACCCACATTTGCCTGCCCCCCCCAGCCTAAATTGGTGCCCGTGAGGGTGCAACTTTGATTTCTGCTGCCTACAGTTCTTGTGCCTGCAGAGCCCAAGTTAATTCATAATGCAGGGGGAGCACGACCAGTACCCAGAGGAGGACCCCCCTAACTACGTGCCCTGGGACGATGACTTTTATCAGGCAGTAGACGATTCTATTTACAAGGCCGTAGACCAGGCCATGGTTCCCCTAGAGCAGCGCCTTACTGCACGGTTAGATGAAGCTTACGCGAAGCTGGCAGCCCTTATTCCCACCCAAACCCCTGCCCCTGCGCCCTCTCCTTCCCCTCCCCCCAGTAAGAAGCAGTGCACTGAGGAGGTAGACTCGGAGGCTTTTGCGCGAGTTAAAAGCGCATTTTTGGAGCATGAGGCTCCCCAGCCTGTCCCAGTGCCCCAAGCGGATAACTTTCTGCCGACCCCTGGGACTACATCCACGGAGCCTCGGGATGATGGGGATTCCCCGGATACTGATGAGGAGGCCTGTTCCTCTAGGTCCTGGCTTCCTTCCCAGGCTCCAGCCTCGGCTGGGCCATCTGACATGTTGGACCCGGACGATATCGTCCATCCTCGCTCTTCGGACTGGGTGCCTGGGGACAAAGTGGCCCAGTATGTTGCAGGTCGTCTGCGCAAGCCAGTCGATAAGGATGCTCACAGCCGCCTTAGGGCGGGGTGCCCACGCCCCACCTTAGAAGGTAAGGTGGCGTTAACTCCCGATATTGACCCAAAAATTGCGACGTTCCTAGCGAAATTTGTTAGAGACCCTAGGAAGGCTATAGACCGTTCATGGCGTAACTGCCAAGACAAACTGCTGGATGCAGTAGGCCCTATGACCAAAATTTTGGATATGGCCGAAGAGGCCAAGGTGTCGGGGGACCTTATTTCCCCAGAGGTTCTCTCCAATTGGGCGCAGCGGGCCATTGCGTTTCTAGCGAATGCCAACTGCGCTCTCAACGGAGAGGCGGAGGTCGCTCCTTATAAAGATCGACCCTAAACTGGGTGATCTTGCCTCTTCAGAGGCTGGGGCTGTGGCGCCAGGGGGCCTGTTCGGGGACCCCTTCGTCAAGGAGCTCTGCAAGTTTGTGGCTACATTTACTTCCCTGGACAGGGCACAGTTCAACATCAAAAAGGTTTTTGCCCCATGGGTTTTTGAAAGGGCTGGACCTGGCAGGGGCCGCTCGTTCGGCCGTGGCAATAGCTCCGATCGGGGGCAAGGCTCCGGCCGCAGGCAGTTCCAGGACAACCCCCGCTTCAACAACTTCTACCTGATGCGAGGACAGCGGTTCCGTGGTGGAGGCGGCTAGAGAGGACAGCAACAGGGTGCTGGAAGAGGTGAGTGTGATGCCCTTTGTAACCTTGCAGGTAGGGGGGCGCTTGGCGCAGTTTTTCCCTCACAAGCAATGCTTGGGTGCTGCAGACGGTCCAGGGGTTCCAGCTGGAGTTTCATGGCCATCCGTGTCAGCTGTATCGCCCCCGCCCCATTACTTTCTCGCAGCGAGATGCAAACTTGGTGCGCGAAGAGGTTTGCGCCCTCCTCCAAAAAGTGGCAGTTTGTTGCGCGCGTGAACACCCTGGGGGTTTTCTCAGCAATCTCTTTTTGAGATACAAAACCTGGGCACACATACATATATCAACAGTACAAAAGGTAATACGTAAGTATAGTCGACACCGGATTTATATTTTGCACATTTTATACGTGTAGATGATCTTTAAGAAAGACAAACGCCAGCCGACACGTGTTTCGTCAAAGGACAGTGCCTATGACTCTTCAGGGCTGGGAACAAGGTGACATAAGAACAGCATAAGTATAATACATTAGTCAGGTGCGATACAATTAGTCAAAAAATGAGACAAAGAGACGGCACCGACACAGTGAAAAACCATCATAACACATTGACAAGAAACCGAAATATTGAAGAAAGGAGTTACCATCTATAAGAGATTTTAACAAAAACAAATAATGTTAAGCAAGCCAGATTCGCTTGGAAGTCCTACAATGTAGTAATTCTCAAGGAATGAAGGATGGCGAAAGAACAAAAAGAATTTCGATTTACTTGGAGATCGATTTGTGGAAAGGATCTCTCAAGGGATAGAGAAAGCGATTTTAAAAGTAAAATATCCCGTTTGTTTGTGGCTAATTTGGCTGTATAATGGTGAAAACATACGTGTCAACGAGAAAGCACTGTACAAAACTCTTAAATAACAATAAGTGACAGCCAAATTAGCCACAAACAAACAGGATATTTTACTTTTAAAATCGCTTTCTCTAGGTCTTCTCCCTGCTATCGGAAAGGTGGGGTCCTTTCTCGGTGGATCTGTTTGCGTCGCGTTTAGATCATCAACTCCCGAGATTCTTCAGTTGGCGCCCGGATCCATTGGTGGAAACAACGGAAGCTTTTCTCCAGAATTGGTCGGGTGAGCAGGGGTATGCTTGTCCCCCGTTTTCAATGATAACACGAGTATCAGCATTGCTACGGTGCCAGTTGGCGGAAGTAGTGTTGAACACAACATGGTGGAGGTCTCAAGTTTGGTTTCCGGTTTTACTGGAACTTTCTTGGGATTTTCCAATCCTACTCCCCCAATCTCCTCACGTTCTGCTCAATCCAGACCTGGTTCCCCACCGGCTAGTCCAGCAGGGGTCGCTGAGGCTGATGGCCTGGAGGATCTCCGACGTCGCTGGTTGCTCCCAGGCCTTTCGGGAAAGGCTGAGGACCTGCTCTCCAAGGCATGGGCAGATGGCACGACGAAAAGGTACAGGTCAGCCTGGCATAGATGGCGTTGTTGGTGTGTGCGACGAGGTTTCGATCCCGTGGGGGCAGATGTAGTCCACGTGCTTAATTTCTCAGCGGGTTTGGCTAAGGAGGGACTGGCCTATCGGCCAATCAACACCTTCCATTCGGCAATCTCAGCTGGTCATGTGTTAGTGCAGGGTTCCCCGATGGGGGAGCACCCCCTGGTGTGCAGGCTCCTGAGAGGAATACGCCTCTCGTTGCCCCGGGAGCCACGTTACTCGATCCTCTGGGACATGAACATAGTTTTGAATCTCTTTCTCTCCTGGCAGCTGTATTGGTTTCTTTCTCGTAAGGAAGTGACTGCCAAGTTGGCTATGCTTTTGTGCCTGGTTTCCTCCAGGCGGGTGTCGGATGTGCGAGCCCTAGACATTTCTGCCAGAGTCTTTTCCCCGGAAGGGGTGTCTTTCACAGTGAGTAGACGGACTAAGTCCAACACAAGAGTTATTTCCAGATTCCCCTAAACTGTGCGTTGTGCAGTGCCTCCGTGCTTACGAAGACATTACCGAAGATACCCGGCCTCCGGGTGAGAGACAGCTTCTCATTGCCTTGCGTAAACCGTACAAGGCGGTTTCATCCCCAACAATTGTCAGATGGGTGCGTTGGGTAATGCAGGAGGCGGGGATTGATAATAAACAGTTTGGTGCTCATTCAGCGAGTGGGGCGATGGCCTCTAAAGCGTTCGCCCTAGGGGCGAGATTGGAGGATCTGATGCGGGCGGCCAAATGGTCCTCAGATTCCACCTTTAAGAGGTTTTACTTTAAACCTGTGTTGGAGGTGGCAAGGCTAGTTGTCGACAAGCTTTGAACTGGCATAATCCGAAGCCTCCGGTCCTGCCATAGAATGAAAATTTGCCTAGCCTTCGTGCTGGTAAGTTTCAATTCTATTAAGGACTCGGAGGCGAAGATTATCCCCCAATGACTTCACGGAAGTGGACCCTCCCCGTACGGAATGTAAGTAAAACGTTCATGTGTTTTTCTGCTTGTTTATGGTGGTTGGTGCTCTGTTTTCTCTACATGCGACATGTTGGCTCATTGAGGTCCTGCATCTGACATTACCTATTTTGCAGGAAACAATGGTCCCAAACAGGATGCGTGAGAATGAACTTCAGGGGCTTCGCGCAAAGAAAGAGGAAGAGGAAACAGCAGCAGGGCATGATGGGAGCTGGCCAGTGTGCGGACAGAGACGAAGGACTCCCAAAAAGACTGTTTGCTTTCCCAAGTGTTCATGGGAAATGTAGTTTTGTTTTGTCTTTCTTGCTGCTGTGTAGTAATAAAGCAAAGGAAGAAGGGATAATCCTCGCCTCCGAGTCCTTAATAGAATTGAAACTTACCAGCACGAAGGCTAGGCAAATTTTCATTGTTCGTCAGAGAAGCACATAATGATGATGCATCAACAAGTATTATCAGAGCACAGGGAGCACAAAAGCAAGAGGCAAAACCAACAGAAAAGGCTCTGATCAGGGACATCTTAAGGATTTTGGGGCCCCCTGTTCGGAACATATTTGAATTTATGTTCCGATTTCATCTCTTTCATACCCTCTTTGTCCTTTTCACTGACAGTGCACTGGCATTCTTATTCAAGTTCTTAATGTGTTTACATCTAATATTCAGGGACAGTAACATGTGTTTTCCATATTGTAAAAGAGCAGCAGCTCATTAATATTACTGCAAATAATCTTTGTGACACCCTCCCATTTCTCACATGGGATGATCTGTTTGAGCTAAAATAAACTTTTTTTATGGATGTTGCATGAAACAAATAAATGTTTCTGAAAAATGTCTGTAATAGATTCTCATTCAACACCCATAGTAAACATAAATTAACAGAAAATGGGATTTAAAACAATATGTTCAATGATTATGATAGGTCATTAGGGCAAGACTCTCTGCAGAACAGAGCTGGCTCTATCAGGGGACCTTAAATTGCTAGCTGCAACACAAAAACAAATTAAAAAATAGTTTTGACATAGAAAATCCACAGTCAAACTATGGCTAGATCTTATTGCCCCTTGAGTTATCACATTATACACTATCCAGCAATCCTGTATCAAGCCATGCTGATTAACCTCTAGCCTGACACCATGCCTTCGGATTTGTGCAGACTACACATAATGTCACAGTCCATCATTCAGAATGGCTAACCAGAAATATGTCCAATCAATACAGAAAAAGGATTCCAAACCCTGAGGCTCATTTATGAAAGTTCACAGCCTTTCAAATCCTTTCTGTGATATATGAGCAACAGGCTTCTAATAGAACGTTATAAAAGTGATTCTCAACAACAGTAGTATGCTAATTTCTTACTATTGCTTAACCTTACAGAAGCCAAAATAATGATGTTCTCATATGAACTCTAGAAAAATCCTTCATTCCCCATCCGCCATCAATCATCTGATCCACCTTCATAAAGTGGGCAAAGAAATGGGTTCTTTAAAAGAAATCAAAAGCTGAGAGGCTGAAGGAAACGGTTTACGCCAAAAGCAGGGGTCAATCATCCCAAAACCCAGAAGTTAATGTTTCTCTTCATAATGGGAAGTGAAGAGAGTGCTGGTGCAAGCTCAGTCTATACACGACTACTTCAAAGATATTTAACCGCACATAACTTGGAACAAAGTGCAAAACGTGAATAAAACATTATGGTAGAAATACATTTGGTATATGAAGTAACGCAGAAAGAGATCCCTTAAGGGATGAAAATGTGTATATCTCATGTAGCACCTTTATATCTGATACCCTTCCAAAGGAAATAGGGCATACATTCATATTAATCTTGGCAGGCATTTGCTTTATAAATTTATTTATTATCTGGCCATTGGAGTAAAAAATCTAATAGCACTGTAAAAAAGAGTGTTTTGGTCTCTAATAAAACGTTCATACAATGAGAAGATGAGGAAATATTGACCCACTGATTTAACCATCACTAAATATGGCCTGTAGATATAGCAGATCTATAATTAACAGTTCAAATGGGATTAGATCTAGAAAAAAGTGAAACTAAACTTCTGCTGGAGTAACAAAAACAAGGTTAGGGGTGCTGTTCCACACACACGTGCTCACCCGGAAGGAGCAGGCGTATCTGTAATTTTCCAGAGCTGACAAAGTATAGGAACCTGGACTGATGTCCTAAATCGCGAGAAAGACCTGGCTGATCCCAAGGGCCGCAGAAATCCTCTGAGCCATCTACTGAAGATGACCTTGAAAAATGTTCTTGCGAGAAGAGCCTACCAGATGCAACAATATATGGGAAAACCTGGAATCAATCTGGGAAAATCTGTCAATAACTCCAGAAGTTGAGGGTACCATATTGAGAAGGTCAGTACACTGTCATGTGGACCAACACCACTTTATCACTCCTGAAATGGACCAGAGACCTGATAATCATGGAGAAGTGAGGGGTTGAATGGACTTGGAGATCTACCAAAGGTTAGATGAAGTGTCCGGCATTCCTTCTTACAGTTATGCCCACTCTCAAAAGTCCCAAATCATTTTCAGATTTATTGAGACCCATTGGTCTGAAGTCCATTTCTTCCTTTCCTGAAAAACTTTGATCCCCGCCTGCCTCTTTGCTTGATAACCCAGGAAGATAATTCACCTCAACCATTACACCGTTTACTAGACGGAGATGCCAAAAATCCTTGGCTAAGACGGATATACATTTAAACAATCTCCCAACCTGTTTATCTACATGACTACCAACATGTTTTCCATGTGCAGCAGCACACAACAATTACACCAGAGATCTCACTGTGAAGGAATGAACAAACAGTCCTATGCAATTCATAAAGGTCCCATAATTCTGCCATCACATCTGTATGCCTACCCTCAATCTAGTTTGCTGGTTTCTGAAAGTACCCTGATATCTGCAGCTAGGCAAAATAGATTTTCAATTCCAGGTTTCCATCTGTTAGAGACACTAACCCATCTCCTCCAGTGCAACCGGAGAAAGGGAAACTAATGTTGAGTAAAGGAGGACCTTTTTCAAAAGAAGAGCCTATAGTCTCTGACTGGTTTTGTGATGCAGGGAGGCTGGAAATAGAGTCAGAATTGATATCAATAAAAGGCTCAACATCTTGGCTAAATGCATTAGGGATAGATTATCTAGATTTTATATCCCAAAATCTCCTTTGTTATGATCGTAATCTTTGAATCTGAAAAAAGTGGAATGCTTTCCAGTATCCACAAAAAAATCCATAATTTTCTGAAAGGGAGTGAGCACAGACTTGTTGTGACTAATTGTAAATCCCAGCTGATGTATGATTGTTGCTGCCATTTCAACCTGTTTCTCTAGACCTAACATTTCTGGGACATGAACGGATCACTGACAGAATATTGGAAACATAAATATGGTGGGAACAGAATATCATGTCAAAAACACGGAGGACCAAAATATTGAGTAGGTAAGGGCACATAAGTAAGTACGGATATACTATTCTTAACTCCACATCTACGTACTTTGGAGGTATATATATCATCAAGGAACATATATGTGGATTTATGTACAGTAAAACTTCACTTATCCATAGAAATGTATCTTCACAATATTTTTGTCCTCAATATTTTTGATATTATATTCTGCCCCACAATATTTGTGTTTCCAATATTCTATCTAACTACTACATGAACAGGTCACCCAAGTAAATATTTATTTGTCTTCCTCTTGATCTCAACAGAGCTGCCATCAGCTTGACAGGCTTGGTGAAGCACCAGAGGTCTGAAGAAGCCCAAAAAGGAGAGATTTGAACTGTAATTTCTTTGGACCCCAAAGCAATTGGAGACATGTCTGGGTGGGAGTCAAATAGGATTGACAGATATGCACCTTTCAAACCCAGCTTGCCATCCATGTCTGCCCTGGATAAAACCATTCAACAATCCGAGGATTATAAAAGGACGACTTCTCAAGTCTCCTTTTGTGCTATGAAAAGATGGATAATGAACCACAGGGTCACCAAGAGAACCTTCTCATGTGCCTCCTTCCACAACATTTGAGAGATCTCCTTTTACACTAATGCAACATCCTACTGAATTCAAGGCATAAGCACTGACAAACAGACACATAGCCCTCTGACCAAAGCTTCATATTATTGGGAGATGGAAGCAACATGGAGAGTGTGGGTGGGTAGACCAAATGGGTGAAAGAGACTAATGTAGCTCTGGTGGGGAAAAGCACACGGGCGGGAAAGCAAAGCAAGGAGAATGGGAGAAGGACACAGGAGTGAGAGAGCAACTCAGAGTCCAGACGTGGGGAGAGAAGTATACATGGGAGACTACTGGAAATCATATACCCTTTAATGGAGTGCATAAACAAAAAGAAAAAAGTAGTGCTTGAAAAGCGATCAATACACAAGCAATACATTCTTGCTCGAGGGGAATGGCAAATGCACAAAAAGGAACGAATGCTCACACAATCTACTGAATAAGAAGCAAGCATTTGAGAGTCGCAATAATGCAAACCAAAAGTATGCATTATTGGTAGGCTTACACCTACTGTAAGCTAACAATATGTTTCGCAAGAGGCCACGCATGGACTGTGTACTAGGCGTGCGATCTGAAAAAGCCAAGAACAATAAAGACAACAGAAACAAGTATTTGATTTGAAAATAAACATTAGAAAGAAAGTTATAATCTATGTTTGAGAAAAGGTAGAAAACAATACCCATCTGCCAAAGCAGCAGAAAAATGGATGAATGACATGAGGCAAGAATTTATGTAGTATATGACCTGCTCTGCAATCAGTGAAGCATGTGCTACCATCACTCAGTAAACAATGGAATGTATGTGTAGTGTTTTACTCTAGGTATTTTTTCTTCCTATGTTAAATGTTAAATGTATTGCTTGTTTGTATGTTTTTATGTTGTCGCTAGTACTTTTGCAGTAAGGAAGGTATGTCGTAACTGAGCCTTCAATCTTGCCACATAATCGAACCCCACTTAAAAATAAACCCCAATATGTCAAAAGTTAGAGACGTAGGTAAAGGAAGAAAATTAATACTTTCTATAAACAACAGTAGTCTAATATAGCAAACACCAAAACATCAATAAGCTATCTTACCATGTTAGAGAGCTATTCCACATTTTTTATTACCAGTTGTTTAAGACCATGCGACCATTCTTTAAACTGACATAATATAACTGAAGCAGAAATTCTCTTAGTAGGGATGAGGAGTGTAAATGCATTTTACAATTCATTTAAGGGTAAAAGTAAATTTGACTTTTATATAAAGGGCAGGTAAAGTGAAGAAATGTTGTTGTACTATCAGAGACAGACCATTTACCTTCAAATTAAGGGTACCTGAAACTCAGACTGCCCTTCTTATTGCAGGGAAAATGAAATTGCAACCATATGCAGTGGTCAGCAGTTATGTGCTGTAATCATAAACATACTGGCACACACCCAGGCAACAAGAAAGGAAAACAGGCCCTTCACCTACATAACACTTTTTTGTCATTTAAAGTGTTTGATGGCGTGGTGTGAGAAAGTGGCGGACAAGCATGGCGGTGAGGCATTAATCCTCTATCTCTGTTTATATTTGCTTCCAGTGCACCACTAATTTGCATAATGTTGAATTCCTGAACATTTAAACTTACTCATTTAATGCTCTTGTTTTCTGTGTTGTGCCCTGGACTTGAGAAATCAAATTCGACACACACCAAACCTCAATCTTTCAACTGGTGTTGCAGGTCCCGCGGATCTACTGGAAGATTCCAGCATTTTTTTCCAAAGACACATTTTGGAGTTATTTTCACCTGAAACTTTATAGAATTCTTTACTCCAATTATACTGATTCGATTTTGGTCATTTCTGTGTCATTTTATTTATCGAATCTAACTCTGTTTTTCTAAATTGGTTTAAGATTGTTCTTGTGCTGTGTTTTCATTTTAGTACTGTGTGAGTACTGCATAAATACTTTTATACATTGCCTCTGAGTTAAGCCTGATTGCTTTGTGCTTGGTTTGTAATGGTGGACTGAGTAAATCTTTAATTCAAGAATAAAAAAAAACCTGATGCTTTGTGCCAAGACACCAAAGTTAAGCACAAGTAGATTTAGTAACTTTTGTCGTTCATCCTGCCAAGGACTATGTTTATAACTTAAGTGGGGCTGTCACATACCTCAACTAATAATAACCCTATTTCTTAGACCTGGTAATTTAATTTCCATGTGGTTATTGCTCATTCTGGGAACAATAAGTTAGAACTGGCAGGAATTTGTAATCCTAAAAACAGACATTTCGGCACCCCTGCACCGTGCAAATCATAGTCAGGCCCATATGGTGTTTTAATCACCCAGTGATTTAGGTGATTCAGATTTGTGGTGATTAAGTTCACAGTTGTGTGTTTTTATCGTTGTGAATTACTCTAGTACCACCATGTATACATCCTTTTGTCTGAGCCCCTTTCTCATTTGACCATCACATTAAAAAATGCCATTCAACATTAAGTGCGGAAATCAGATAAACCACACTGGTGGATTTGTGTGTAAGATACAAAGTAAAATGGACGTATCCACAGACAATGCCTGGAAAGGGGCCAAAATGGATCGAAAACACAGTCACTCTGCTTTAATGAACCCTGCCTGTCAGGTGCGTTTTTTTCCACATCTGGCATAACTTTCTCTTCTCTGACTGGCTCTCCTTTGAGATCTATCTTCCTGTAGGACCTTAATTTCTCTATCAATTTCACCCCTTAATTTCTTTTTAATCGCAGTCAACTACTCTTATGAGCGATACCTGTGGAACATTCACTTTGCACTGTGTACTTTACAAGCAACAAAAGCGAAATGAGTTAATATTCTTCATCTGTTCTGCTACCTTTTTATTTTGTTTGCAGTCTTTGTATATTTAGATTTCATGGGGCGTGACGGGGGTATACAGAATCAAACTGTAAACAGTGGCAAGTACACTGAACAATCATGGTTCAAACAGAACAGCCAAACCTTTCATAGAGAGGGAGAGTGGGAAAAAAGAGGCAAAGTGGGAAGGGGCAGGATTGGGGTCATGAGACATAGCAATTAAAACAACATGATGTGCCAGTCCCCTGTTTTTCGAAGATGTACTGGGTCAATGGTGTGCCCGCAGGACCCGCCAGGGTAAGCAGGGGCAAGAGGAACAAGGTAAGGTAGCTCCAAATGGGTGCCCGCTTCGGCGGGTCGAATGAGTGAGGGGAATCAAGAGGCCTTGTTTTTGAGTGTCATGAAGTGTCCTCAAATGCCGTCAAATATGTCTTACTTGTCATTGAGCTTGCAGGTGGTCTCCTCATGGCCGGCTACTCTATGGAGTTCCACTGACCACTCGTAACACGTCAACGGCAAAGGCGGCTGCCAGTGAAGAAAGATATACACTTTAGCCACTGCAAATTATGTTGTTAACAATCTGTGTGGAAGGAGTGTTAAGTTTGTGCGTATCAAGAGAGGGCTGAAGTGGCGTGTGTGTACCCACACATCCAACCAGTAACTGGCCAGGGTTGGACAGCACCAAAGTATGTGATACAGATTACAGTTACTAGCATTACATTTCCATCAGAGGTTGTGTGGTAGAAGCCTAGCCCTCTTGAGCTTCAGGGGGACCAGTACCAGTTGTCTAGAATTTTGAAGTAGAGAAATGCAAGTCTAGACTCTCCTAGCACACTGTCATGATCAAAGAGCAACGTGTGGAAGAAGCTAGAGTGAAGGACTTTGATGATTTCCCAGTCCAAGCAAGAGGCCTCCCCTCAAAACTGGCCCAGTGATCAGGTTATACCCCCCCCCCGTAGCAATAAGCTAGTTAGTGGTACAGCCATGGGTCCACATTCTAGAGCCAGAACTGAAGTTGTAAATCTCAGAATGATTTCGGATTCGCATCACTAAACATTTGTGCCTCTATTTTCAGGCTGTTCCCGAAACCAAGACAGCCAGCAACACGGTTTGCTACCTATGTGTATGGCCGCATTGTGCCAAGTGGTGCCTTGTGATGTAATAATGGTGGTGTTCCTATGAATTTATGGGTCTCCTTCCAAGCTGTGACTGAGGCACAGAAGATTGGTTTCACGGCCACTGTTCAGTCAGAGGGGCGAAATACACTGGGAGTAGTAAATTCGGGCATCCCATGAGGTGTCGCTCTAGATGTAGCCACTACGGAGCCTCGTGTGACCTTACCAAGTAGGAGGCCAGCTGTGACAGATGAAAGGCCAGACTGTAGAGTTGCATGTAGGGCAACTGCAAGCCTCCATCCATAGTGTCTGCCCAGAGCTGAGCTGCTCGCATTTTGGGCTTGCACCCACTCCAAATATAGGATTTGATATCGAATTAAATGGCGGTCAGGACGTGCAAAGGTATCTGTAGGGGCAGTAAGCCGAAGATATAGTTCAACTTCAGGGCCACAACCATTTTTACAGTATTTACCTTTCCCCCGGAAGGAAAAGTTCATCACTGACACCAGGAGCTTATCCAGCCTTTTCACCATGCAGTGGAAATGTACTGCGTGTTTTCCTGTGACTGCGGAGTGGAGACCCAGAAACCAAAATGAGGAAGGATGAAGACAGAGACCCCCCCCCCGACCCCCAGAAATTCAGTGATGACTTTGTTAGCAAAGGGTTGCTGACTAGTTCTTCCTGAGCCGCTAACATTTGGGAGACGGAAGGGGTGAGGGGCTGGACTGCATTTTCTGTTGTTCCAGGTGAGGATGTTTCTTGGCAGGGCTTGCCCTTTTGTCGGTTTTGTCGGTTCCTGATAATTACTTCAGGAAGACTGATGGTAGCCAAGTGCAGTCCCACACTTCATTGTCCCCTTATTTTGGATACTTCTGCTCGGAGCCAGCCTCATTGCTACCTGCTTTGAGAGCCATCACCTTGTACAAAGCCTGTGTCTGAGAAAAATCCAGAAAATGACATTTGAAAGAGAACCAGCAAAACCAGTTCTGAAACCATAGAGAGTGGATCAGCATCTCCTGTCACAAAAATGAGTATAAAAATGGGATCCAAATGATCCCACATTATTCCAGTACCAAGTTCTTCTTGACCAAGGTAGGAAATGTGCCACAGAGTAGTCGAAGGACTGCTGCGTGACCAGGGCTGGTGTATGCATGACACCCAGTGCCCCAGAGGTGAAGCCATATCACCAGAAGTCTACATTTTCTGGTGGTTGAGCTGAGGGTCTGCCTAGAGCCTAAAAGACTGTCTGCCCACTGAAAGCAGGACAAGACACACAATTGATTGACAGAATGCAGAACAAATCAAAACATTCATCCCCAGTCAAGAGATCAGGGTTAAAGCCATCATTCTTTTGCTTACCATGCCACCCCAGTTTAGACTTGGCCATATACAAATCAGTCTTGACTCTGTGCCTCATGGGAACAGTCCAGCCCGAACTGCCAGGCCAGGTTCTCCCTGGACTGGAAACCAGCATCCTAGGACCGGTTTTGGGGGTTCACCCCTTTTCAGCCAGGATAGCTTGATTCCAGTGGCACAGTGAGCCCAGGATCCACGTGTGGGCATACCTGGCGTACTTAGGGTGAGAATGCAAAACACACACAATTGATGGACAAAATGCAGAACAAATCAAAACATTCACCCTCAGTCAAGAGATCTGGGTTAATTCTATCATTATTTTGCTTCCCATGCCACCCCAGTTTAGACCTGGCCATATGCAAATCAGTCTTGACCCTGTGCCTCATGGGAACAGTCCAGCCCGAACTGCCTGAGAGAAGGAAGCAGACTGTTTAACCGTGAAAGAGAAGATACTTTACAAGAGGAGAAGTCCAGTATTTTCCTGGTGCGATGAACACCCAGACAAAGCAGATTAATCAAAGGGATCCAAGCCAGAATTGACCCAAGTTGTAAAGTGGTCATCCAGTCTCACCATCAGCTTCATGCTGTGATTTGCATATGGCCATGTCTGAACTGGGGTGGCTTGGTGAGTAAAATAATGATGGATTAAACCCAGATCTGTGACTGGGGGTGAATGTTTTGCCATTGTGCAACATTCCGTCCATCATCTTGTGTGATTTGCACCACAGCATAAGTGTCAAGCTTTATTGTGTCTTTTTGGCATCATGCTGTCTTCCAGAGAGATTGCAGATGCCGGGATCCCTCTTTGCTGCCAATATTGAAGCCCTGATCAGTCTAGAGGCTGCAGTTGCGAAGACAACCACCTGGTGACGACTGGTCCGAAATCTACACCTCCTGTATCCAAGATCCCGTCTGCAACTGACTCTGGGAGTCTGCTACTGCCAAAGAAGAGTGTTGTCTTGTGAGCCTGCCACACTGATTCTTCCCAGTTTGCGAGTTCTGAGGCCATCACCCTGTTCCCTGCAGTTACAAGACCCATTGCTACAGGAGCTAGAACACTGAATGTGGGTGCCCCATCCCTAGAGCTGGGGCTACAATGAGCAAGTAAAACTGGGGTCTGAGTTGGATGAGAAACTGAAAACAGAAGAATTCTGCTGTATAAATTTAAGACGTCTGCTGGGTGAACTCAAATTGGCGAAAGCTATTTGAACTAGTTTGTAGTCAGTGGTGTACCTTTGAGTGAACTGCACTTGTGCCTAATCAATTAATTCACTGGGGGCTTTAGACATTAGTAAACTCTGATAGCAGGGAGGGTACCGAAAGGGGTGTAGTGTCTCACTGAAAGTCACAAGTAACATTATAATTCTGTAACTCAGGATTCTATTAGGCTGTGTTGTATTTCACTTTGCTGTAGGATTAAATTATTTTCTATTAATTGAAAAATAAGCACTAATCTGGGCAACACGTTATTGTTGGTTCACTGCTGAGTTTTGAGATCATGTCCTTCATGTGGATTCCCTGAGATACCTTTGATGGCTACCCTGAGTTAAGAATGGAAAGTGTTGTACTTGACCCAGTTTTCAGACCCATTGTAGAAGGACCCAAGGACACCAGGGGAGAGTGACCTTGGGCCCAGTAATCCCTGTCTGCCATGTGGCCCCTCAAATGGGGGTCTTACAGTATTCATCTTCTGTTGCACAAGATGATTTGTTTCTGGTTAGAAACAGTTCAAGAAATTATCACTTAAGGTACATATGGCAAAATGTCAACAGCATTTTGACCCATATAGAAATGGCCCTGTGATGCAACTATAATTGGTCCAGACACTACCAAGTGCTGGCACATAACATATCATAAACATATTTTTAATGCTAAATGTATGCAGGAGAAAGTCTGTTGTTTTGACAATAAGGCTGGCAATGGGACCAGTGTCAGGAAACTGCATGCATTCTTCTCTCCTCTGGAAGCAGCACAAATTGGCGGAAGTAGGAACCTCTGTTTGTAGGCCTTTCGACCCTTTTCAAAACAGGTGGGCCTCTGCTCAGATTACTGCTATAAGGCCATAATGAGCTGTGAATGTTCCATCAGGTTGTACACCTTTCTTGGGTCATATGGATGCTGAATGCTGCAATGCTGCTCCTAGCAGTGATTTTGTCAGACATGAGGCAATAATCACACTAACCAGCCTGTATTTCCCCTTTATAAGGAACCTTGGCATTGGCTCCTTGTTTATGGAGACTCTCTGTCTCACTGTGTCCTCCCAGTTTACAACTTTCCTGACACAGCCTTGATCTACAGTTTTCTGATTATTTAAGCCATCTTCATATTCCACCAAAATGGCTTGTTCTATGCTGAAAACAGGTCCAGGAAGATGGCGGTAAAGCAGAACCCTTCTTGTGTCCAGCTGTTGTGCACAGCAGTCGTGTGCATGGAGTCCCTCACCTTTCCATGCCCCATCTATGTGCATCAAGCATGCTCCGCCCCATGTTCAGAAAGTGTGCTGCCAATTCAAGTGCAGTGCTGACTAAGGCATTAGTTTCCGTGTTGGGGCACCAGCACATGAGGCAATCTGTGCCATCTGTAATGTTACTTTACTGGGCTGTCATCTCTTTACCCATTAGAAGTGGATGTTTGGCATACTCCCAGCTGAATTTCACAGGAAACCAAACAGATGTCAATATATGCAATCATTTATGACCACTGGTGGCCCACATTAGGACATGCTGATAAATGATCTAGCGTAAGCGGCATTAATATTTCAAGTTTAACTTCCACTTCACTACTTACTCATCTATTCCTCTCACTGCACTGGGCCCCCTGCAGTTAGATGGATTACAACATTACGTTCACCACAGAGGCGAATGGTCCTCTGATGGATCTTTCTCCACAGATATGAGGGGTTTGAATTAGGATGTCAAAAACACAACGTTAACCATTCAAAGAGGACTATTAATTGGTGACTAAATCACAAGTTTGAAATGAGGTTGAAATACATTACTCTGAGAACCATTCTGTAAAAGTATTGCAATGGGAAGACCAAATCTTCTAAAGAAATTAAGTCCAATCAGAATGATACAAAGTAGAAGCTCTGCTACTGTGATACAGAATATTAGAAGCTGAACTTGATATTCTGAAGAGATTCGCTGACCTTCCCTACAGCACATTTAGATTAAGAGGGTAATTCAGTACAATTTCAAATAAAGAACATCAGGAAACAATAATAGACTCAAGCAATTTAGATAGTCAGTTAATGAATTAATGTTCCAACATTTATACAAATAAGCAATTACTTAAGCATCTCAGTCTGGAATATCAAAGAATGTAATGCAAGACTACACATTTCATCAGAGGTTCAGATCCAAAAAGGATGTGGTTTTAAACAAACATGAGATGCAAGATTTCAGGCTTCTATCACAATTAGAGGTAGAAGAATAGTCCAGGCCTATCTAAGATTCAAAGCAAAAGGGGTAGAAGGATCAATTTTAAAGTCATCTAAGGGCTAGCCCATGAGCATTGGCAAAAAGAAAAATATGAGACAAAAATCAATTCGCTCGTCAAAGAAGGATTCCAGGTTAACCACATGAATGCAGCAGCATCATCAAAAAGGCAATCCACGATAGGGAAAAATATGACAGCGACGCTGTTGTACCAGAAAGAAAATAGCATTGTGGTATGAAAGTGATAAAAAGGTATGACCTTGCCCCTCCTGTGGGGTTTCTTTTTTTATAGTCCTTATGACACCTTCATGACACGGTGTCACTCGACTAGTCAGTCCATTGTATGGCTAGTCTACGTATGTAGTCACCAAATACAATTTAGTTACTCCTGCATTCTTTCCCAAGAATCTCTTGTGAATGGCTTGGCTTTCTGGGCCTCACAGGTTAGTCAACGGTAGAAAATATACAAAGTAACAGACTTTGGCATTGAGCGACCTATTCCACGATGAACTTCAAAAGAATGTCCTTTGTATGTATACTGAAACATGCACAGAACAAATAAACCAACATTTACAAAAAAAGTAAATGAATTATTATGCGTACTGAGGGGAAATTGCAGCTCAAGAAAAAACATGTTTAAAGGTTACAATGCATACATCAACTCTAAATGAATTAAACTTAATTTGAATCAAATATAATGCATCAAATCATCATTTCATAAAAAGAATAATAATAAATGCTTCACCAATGTATAATTACTTGAAATTAATTAGCATTAGCTATGGTCTACTGCCACAATTTTTCAAAATGCATACATGTAAATTATTCTTGATAACCATTTTACCAAAATCATTTCTACATTTTTAAAATCATCAAGGTCTTTATTATTATATCTGTAAATTTCAAGTTTTTTGGGTAATTTATCGGCAAGTTGCACCACAATCTATTTAAAATGTTTTTGCAATGAAAGGCCATTAAACTGTTAGGCCTCGTCATTAAATTCATTCGTTTTCATCAGTACGTAAATACAAAAAAACATAATTTCATGAGTAATCTACTTATGAAAATCTATAAATGAGCTTTATAACTATTTACAAATAAATGTTCTCCTTTTCTGACTCTTTCAATGACCCTTTTACAGTGATGTTACTTCACTTGTCTCTATGGTTGTATCACATTGTCTAATTAGTGCAATGTGTGCGTTCAGGTTTTTGTGTCTAACAGCCTGATTCATCAAGCCGAATTACGCTCGCAAAGGGCCAGAATCTGAGAATCTGGCCCTTTGCAAGCGTAATTTTTGCATTTGGGATTCATCATCCCAAATGCAAAAATCGGTAATTGCTAATTCGCTAAATTGCGAGGAATTACATTTAAGGAATCTCTATTTGAGATTCCTTAAATGCAATTCATCAACCATTTTTAAATTGCTAATTCGCAATTTCGGGCCGCTATTTACCGAGAGGTCAGACCTCTCGGTAAATAGCAAAAACTTAGAAAAATGCTTTTAAAAGCATTTTTCTAAGTTGCATGTTGCACACACACATGTCCTTTGGACATGTGTGTGCGCAACACCTGTTTCAATTTGCATTTAAGGGGTGCTACAGGGTGTCCTTTGACACCCCTGGCACCCTTTAAATCGCTATCTTATTTGCGATTAGCTAATTGCTAATCGCAAATAAGGAATACTCCCCATTCATTCCTATGGGCCTTTTGGCCCATAGGAATGAATGGGGAGTTATTCCTTATTTGCGATTAGCAATTTGCTACTCGCAAATAAGGAATGTGTAGGAATCGCTATTTATTTAGCAATTCCTACATGAATACCGTTTTGCGAGTCCTTAATAGCGATTCGCTATGAATCGCTATTAGGGGCTCGCAAAACGGCCCGTTGATGAATAAGGCTGTAAATCGGTAAAGTGTCATGCAATGTAGTTTTGAAATATTTGCTCTGTCATAACTTTGTGCCAAAAAAATTAGTTCCACTTCCTTTTCTTTCTGGCAAGAATATTTTTAGGCGTTTAAGTTTATATGTTTGTGTAAACGTATATGACAGAGCTCTTAAAAATACTTTGCAGTGACACACTAGTGTGCTTTATTTAGGAAATCTGGCACACTAATCTGGAGTTGAAAACCTTGTACTCAGATGCCTTCTGTGGCCATGGCCACGAGCAGGCTCTGCAGGTGGCAGTATTTCTCTGTCTGGGAGGCGCTGTCCAGGGGTGAAGGGTTTCTGCCAGTGTTGAACATGTAGTTTCTTTGTCTTGATGGTAGACTGTAGAGTGCCTAATGTTAGCACTACAAAATGTATTTTGAATTGTAACCAGTGCTATTTCAATAGATAATATTTTGCGCCACAATTCCAAATGCCACAAGTGATTTAACTGCTGATATTCAAATACCACTGATGCAAAATTATTTATGTGATGCAGTCAGAATTGCTGACAAATTCAAATACAGCTGGCACGCAGTGACGGCTCCTGTGTAAGGGCGCTTGGGTCATTTACTTTGCAGCTCATTAGTCTTGAGTAAACATTGCAATGAGCCGCTGCTCTGCTTAGTTTACTCAACACTAATGGCCTGTCTCTCACTGCCTCCTGTCACCCTCCTTCATCCTTGACGTTGTTGGAGCCAAGAGGCCCACTGCAGTTGTGTGGCAATGAGGCTTGAGCAACTTTCTATCCCCATAGAGATGCAGACATTTCTGCAAGGATTAGGGATAGCTAAGGTGGCCATCTCTCCTAGAGAAAAATATCAGTCATTTGTTCACATTTCAAGATTCTGCAAAGGCCAGAACACAAATACTTAAATACAACTTTTAATAGAATCGCCTTTTTAATTTTCACCATGGCCTTTCTGTCTTTGTTTACTTTAACTATCAGTCAGGGATCGTTTAGGCATCCCTGGAAAAGATTTTAAAGTGCTTTCTTTTCATATTTACTGTTTTATGTATGTACTGATAAGAGAAATAAATGCTAGAGATTTTGGTGATTTTCATAATTTTTGTACCTGATGGGACATTAAATTCAAGGTGATGCTATTAAAAAACCAACCAGGTGGCAACTCTAGTTAAGGCTGAAAATCTCATTCCCGCTTTTTCACTTCCTCATTTTAGTAATTACAAAATGAGGCACACCATTTCTCACAAACAAGCCTTCTACATAACAGCTCAAATTCATAACGTTTGAAAAATAGCTGCCCACCTGGCTCAGTCCCTAATAACATCACTTTGCCCTAGCATATCCTATTTTGCATCTGTCTTGACAGACTTGCGGTAACTCAGCTATTGCAGGGTTACTTTCTTCTCCCGTGCTAGCTGAGTGTAGGACACTGACAGCAACAATATTGTGGTTTTAGTGCATATGCTTATTCTTCCTTGTTACTTATGTGGCATGGGTACAAGGTACAAGGTTGGTGACCTGTGAAGTATATGGAAGGAGGGCGATGGAGGTTGGCAGAGCCAGAGAATTGTCGTTCATTGTTGTGGTGCTAGAAAAGCTGTGCTTCGGGATTTAAAAGCAAAGTGCTTCCTGGGGCTTAAAAGTTTGCTTTTCCTTGCATTGCCCAATAATGGCTTCTCGTTTCAAACAGGCAGCTTAGAAGTGGGAAGCAAGCATGTACCGTAGACCAGGCTTCAAGTGTTAAGGTAAGTTTGTTTCCCAGTCTTTGGTCTTACGCACTTTCAAAGGTTTTTTCTTTAGCTTGATTGTTCATTGCTTATTAGTTAAAAGTGGTCGGGCGTGGCTTAGGATGGTCATCATGGCAGACATGCTCTGAGCGAGAGCCGCTACTCACCCTGCTGCTTCGGCACCTACCAGGAACCTGACATCTTCGCTCCCAAAGTTCTCACCCTGTGGTCTCCATCACTGCTGTGATCGAGGCTGCCGTCGTGGGAGGGGAGGACGGGACACTGTGATAGCCGGTACAGGAAGCCTGGGCCTGGTCCTGCTATTTAAGAGGAACAAGGGGACCCAAGGCGCAATGAGCTAAGGACCATGCGTAGGTACTATATTGTAAAGAACAGGGGTCCTTAGAGCAACAAACCAATGAAGGGAAAAATAAATATAAACCAAATGGAAATATATTGTTAGGGGAATTGTCCAGCCGGACGATTTATTACCCTGATACAAAAGTAATCCTAAAACCAATAGAACACTGGGTGTGATAGAAGCGGGACACCGTCCGGTGTCCGACTAACACACTGAGAAGACATACAACATACAAAATAACAGGCAATAACAGGACATCTGATTGAAATAAGACATAGACCAGACAATCTAAAGTATACACATATGCAAGAAAAATTATATAAACAATTGATGCATTTAGTGTAATGTGTCGACGACGTTTCGAACCATACTTAATAAAGGTTCATCCTCAGGACAGAGGGTAATTGCCTTAAAGTTACACATTTACGAATATATCACTGGTAGGGATGTAAATACCATGTAAAGAGAAAAGGAGACATAAAAAGATAGAGACATGTCATTAGAACATTGCCAAAACTGCGTGCATAGATTGCATGACTCATACCATGCCAAGGTGCAGCCGGCAACGGGGTGTGGTTCATGCAGAGTATAGGCAGTGGAGAACAGCAACGAGGAACAAGGCTAGTGGCGCCGAGTGTCTATGGTCCTGAAAGTGACTATGGCTAGTGCAATAGATAGGCACATATGAAGTGAAGTGAAACGGCAGCGAACTAACGTGCCAAACAAACAGTACACTATGACATTGTGTGTCAATTGTGAGGAAGCGCTTACCAGTTGTGTGGCACTCAAGAAGGAAAATTCCTTAGACTTGATAATTTGCTTAAAAGCACAAGACAAATTAGATCTAGTGGGAAGAGAAAGAAATACACTGCAGTAGCGTAAAATACTTCCCAATTTAAAGGTATGCAAGAAGATAAACATACCGTTAAAGAGTGCCCTCTGTAATAGGGTCTGTGGAGGAAAGGGACGGCAAGTGATTGATTATAAAATAGAATGGAATAGAAGTTAACATAAACAGTGCATGTTGCGGGAAGTTTGTCTTACCCGAAAACGATGGTCAAGGTACCCTGGTCTGGAAAAAAGAGAGAATGAAACGGGCGGCGTAAGTGCCAGTGGTTTCATTAACCTCGCGTCTAAAAAGTATGCAGAATAACCGGGACAGATCTTACCTGGTAATACAGATGGCAAGGCCTCAATGGGGATTCTTGCTTGCACCAGGAATCAGCGCGACGTCACCATTCAATGCGGGACGCGATGTAGAGTACCGGGGAGTCACGTGGACAGTGGGGGACCAATGGGATTGCGCAAAAAGTTAGCGGACATTTTGGAATGGGAAAATAAACCCATGACGCGGTGTAGTGACACCGGTAGTCGCGTGGAAGATGAAGCCCAGTTAGGATGCGTCAACCGGGTGTCGGCCATCTTAAAGTGCCACCCGGGCCCATAAAAAATAGTGATAACTAAGTGAGTGATAATAAAAATACTCCGAGTGGAGGGCGGAGAATTACATGCCAGTGAGTCACGTTCACTCAGAACATACAATAGCGCTATCTTTTCATAATACCTGAATTTTTAGCACATTTCTTGCATTTTCCATTTACCAGTGCACCAAAATAAGAGAAAAAATTATTCAAAACAATTTTTAACAATTGTGTTTCAGGCTTCAGTTAAAATCCGTGCAGAGTGGGAAACAGTTTGAATTTGTCAAATGAATTCGTTAAATCAGAGAAGTCCAATCCTCAGTCCGATTCAACCCAGTATGAAGACTTTTGGTCTTCAAAATCCATCTCAGTTCCTCTTTGTTCAGGAGTTGTTGCAGGTTACCGCCGCGGCTGGGGGGTTTTACCAGGCAAATGATAGTCCATTTGAAATCCATTTCTGTGTGGGACTGTTCTATGAAGTGCTGTACAAGGGGAGCATTCGCAGTTCTACATCGTATCCTGCTCCGGTGTTGGCACATCCTTGTTCGTGCCTTTTGTGTAGTTTGTCCGATATAGATCATGGAGCAAGGGCAAAACAAAGCATAAATCGCATTTGAGCTATTACAGTTTGAGAATTCTCTGCGCTCGTATTTCATATCTCTGTAAATAAACTCTTTGCCTTCTATAGTGCTCTCACACATTGAACAGTTACCACATTTTACATGTCCAGTGAGCTTTGGCAGACCCCATAGTGTGTCAATTGTGGTCATTTCTGTAGAGGCGGGTAGTGCTGCCCGCACCAAATGATCTTTTAAGTTCTTGGCCTTCTTGAAGGCAAACATGGGTTTTTCTAGTTGCAATTGATCAGCATTCAGCACAGCCCAGTGTTTTTTAATGCTTTTAGTAAGTGAATTGGATATCGGAGAGAAGGTTGTAACACATACCAAACGGTTCTGTGGTTTTCTCGGTTTAGATTCCAACAAAACCTCCCTCGGGCAAAACCATGCTCTTTTTAATGACGTTTTGATTAATCTGTTCCTCGTTGCTGTTCTCCACTGCCTATACTCTGCATGAACCACACCCCGTTGCCGGCTGCACCTTGGCATGGTATGAGTCATGCAATCTATGCACGCAGTTTTGGCAATGTTCTAATGACATGTCTCTATCTTTTTATGTCTCCTTTTCTCTTTACATGGTATTTACATCCCTACCAGTGATATATTCGTAAATGTGTAACTTTAAGGCAATTACCCTCTGTCCTGAGGATGAACCTTTATTAAGTATGGTTCGAAACGTCGTCGACACATTACACTAAATGCATCAATTGTTTATATAATTTTTCTTGCATATGTGTATACTTTAGATTGTCTGGTCTATGTCTTATTTCAATCAGATGTCCTGTTATTGCCTGTTATTTTGTATGTTGTATGTCTTCTCAGTGTGTTAGTCGGACACCGGACGGTGTCCCGCTTCTATCACACCCAGTGTTCTATTGGTTTTAGGATTACTTTTGTATCAGGGTAATAAATCGTCCGGCTGGACAATTCCCCTAACAATATATTTCCATTTGGTTTATATTTATTTTTCCCTTCATTGGTTTGTTGCTCTAAGGACCCCTGTTCTTTACAATATAGTACCTACCCATGGTCCTTAGCTCATTGCGCCTTGGGTCCCCTTGTTCCTCTTAAATAGTACGTAGCGCAACCAACTGGTTGCAAGGGTTCGCTCCCCTACCCCTTCTTTGAAGCGGGTTACTGTCCCTTGTTAGTCTTTCCACTCTTAATCCTTTTTATATCTTCCCTCAACTCTCTAGGGCATGTCAGACCACACGCCCTTATACAACGAGGAATACTTCAAAAAACTTCTAGATGGCCCGTCCCTACTTACAGATAATCCCGAAAGTCCCAGCACACTCAATGTTCCATTAGGTGATCAACTTGAAAAAATTAAGAAGAAGGTAGTAAGGTTAGAACTGATGATACTTCTTCTGGCTCAATACCTCAAAGCAAATATTATTCCGCTTGGGTTGCAGGTTCGCAACATACCTGGCGTGTTTACTGATAACCCGAAGTATACCACAGGGTTCAGCTATATCAGCACCGGTTGCTCTAGACAGTGGATGGCACTAGGCATCGATATTGCTTCAGAGGAGCTGAAAAAACTAGGATTGGAAATAATAGATCTGGAAACACAATTAAAAGACAAATGCCCTGTACCTGATTGCACTAAATTATTAGAGGATATAGCTAAAACTGTAAGCGACTTTCACAGAATTGAGCTGAACAAAAAAACAACCAAAGTTAGAAAAGATATTAAAAACTTTTCGCAAGAAAGAGCTTATCCATATTTAGCCAAAGATTTTTACAGCAACCGCACTTATAGTGGCCCACAGAATCAGAACCAAAGACCGTGGGGTCGCTATAATAGACGACAGACTTTAGTTGGGTTTTCAGACACCTCGGCAGAGTCATCCGATAGCTCTGACCAAGGTGGAGCTTCTGGCCCCTCCAATAGAGCTCCTTTTTTATCCAGAGGCCAATCCGATCCCCCCAAGAGGGGGAAACCCAAGCCAGCCCCACGAGGCCCCTACCCGTCAGGCGAAAGGAACACCAGACGCCAACACTACCAATGGTAGACCAGCAATTTGCCACTTATACAAACACAATGCCTAATCCAGCAGATTCAGCTAACCCTTTGCCATTACCCATTTTTAACCTCACATCCCAACCCCTTTCCAACACCGAATTATCGTTATTAACCAAGGGCCTCTCATTTGTCCCGACGATACGTCCCAACTATTTGGATGTCCAGACGGAGTTACTAAGATTTTTTAGGAAGTTGAGACTACATGCTTTCTTCCTACTCCATCCCAAACCAGCTCTCATGCCTAACACTCCATTCCGTCCTCCTTCAACTCTCTCACCAGTAGGCAACATGGTGCCTCCTGAGGTATTGACCTTTGAGAAACTGGTCCTACAGGATCTCTCCATCCTTGAGAAGCAGCATACTTTCATCCCTTACAATATAAGCCTGGAGGAGAAGCAAGCACTTCTCAGCCTCAAATCAAACCCTGATTTAATTATCAAGTCCGCTGACAAAGGCGGTGGAATTGTACTGCAAAACCTTGAAACATACAAAACAGAGGTGCTTCGTCAATTGAGCAATCCCTCACATTATGTTAAACTCCAGAGGAACCCAATAGTTGAGATCCAAAATTTAATTCGGCTGGTCACTAAGGAAGGCCTCGAGTTAGGCTTTTTAAGCAAAAAGGAATATCTTTTCCTCAATGCCAGATCTCCTCGGACTCCGGTTATTTACACACTACCGAAGGTTCACAAGAGTGTAGAACATCCTCCGGGCAGACCCATTGTCTCTGGCTGTGGGTCAGTTCTAGAGCCCTTGGGACTGTTTGTGGACTATTTTATCAAGGATTTCGTACCAGCTACTCAATGTTACATACGTGACAGTACCCATATGATCAATATGATAGAGGAACATCCATTTGACCCCACGTCCAATGTGCTCTGCACTCTGGACGTGGAGTCATTATATACAAATATTCCTCAAAATGACTCAATGTTAGTCATTGAAAAAGTTCTCAACAACCGCCCGAGACCACATTTCATACCTACACTTTTTATTCTCCAGCTTTTGGAAATCTGCCTCTCGAAGAATTATTTTTTGTTTGATGGCCAGTACTATGGCCAGATCAAAGGTACATCTATGGGGGCTGTCTTCGCACCGAACCTGGCAGTACTGTATATGGATAGCCTTGAATGCGAGCGCATATTGATCCCGTCTAACCCTTTCCATAGTGGCATCGCCCTATGGAAAAGGTATATAGACGATATTTTCATGATTTGGACTGACAGTGAGGATCTACTTCCCCCCTTTCTACACTGGCTCAATTCTAATTGTAGCGGCCTTACCTACACTCTTACCAATAGCCGCACCAACATTCCCTTCCTAGATTTAAACATACAGGAGAAAGAAGGCGTCCTCATCACTAGCCTCTATAGGAAACCTACCGAGCGCAATACCGTACTAAGTTACCAGAGTAACCATCCTAGAGCGCTCCGTGACTCCTTACCCTTCTCACAATTTCTAAGGCTCAGAAGAAATTGTTATTTAAAAGAAGATTACTTCAAAGAGGCCCATCTACTCAGTGCTAAACTTAGCGCCCGGGGCTACCCCCGCAGATTAATCAAAACGTCATTAAAAAGAGCATGGTTTTGCCCGAGGGAAGTTTTGTTGGAATCTAAACCGAGAAAACCACAGAACCGTTTGGTATGTGTTACAACCTTCTCTCCGATATCCAATTCACTTACTAAAAGCATTAAAAAACACTGGGCTGTGCTGAATGCTGATCAATTGCAACTAGAAAAACCCATGTTTGCCTTCAAGAAGGCCAAGAACTTAAAAGATCATTTGGTGCGGGCAGCACTACCCGCCTCTACAGAAATGACCACAATTGACACACTATGGGGTCTGCCAAAGCTCACTGGACATGTAAAATGTGGTAACTGTTCAATGTGTGAGAGCACTATAGAAGGCAAAGAGTTTATTTACAGAGATATGAAATACGAGCGCAGAGAATTCTCAAACTGTAATAGCTCAAATGCGATTTATGCTTTGTTTTGCCCTTGCTCCATGATCTATATCGGACAAACTACACAAAAGGCACGAACAAGGATGTGCCAACACCGGAGCAGGATACGATGTAGAACTGCGAATGCTCCCCTTGTACAGCACTTCATAGAACAGTCCCACACAGAAATGGATTTCAAATGGACTATCATTTGCCTGGTAAAACCCCCCAGCCGCGGCGGTAACCTGCAACAACTCCTGAACAAAGAGGAACTGAGATGGATTTTGAAGACCAAAAGTCTTCATACTGGGTTGAATCGGACTGAGGATTGGACTTCTCTGATTTAACGAATTCATTTGACAAATTCAAACTGTTTCCCACTCTGCACGGATTTTAACTGAAGCCTGAAACACAATTTTGGTGCACTGGTAAATGGAAAATGCAAGAAATGTGCTAAAAATTCAGGTATTATGAAAAGATAGCGCTATTGTATGTTCTGAGTGAACGTGACTCACTGGCATGTAATTCTCCGCCCTCCACTCGGAGTATTTTTATTATCACTCACTTAGTTATCACTATTTTTTATGGGCCCGGGTGCCACTTTAAGATGGCCGACACCCGGTTGACGCATCCTAACTGGGCTTCATCTTCCACGCGACTACCGGTGTCACTACACCGCGTCATGGGTTTATTTTCCCATTTCAAAATGTCCGCTAACTTTTTGCGCAATCCCATTGGTCCCCCACTGTCCACGTGACTCCCCGGTACTCTACATCGCGTCCCGCATTGAATGGTGACGTCGCGCTGATTCCTGGTGCAAGCAAGAATCCCCATTGAGGCCTTGCCATCTGTATTACCAGGTAAGATCTGTCCCGGTTATTCTGCATACTTTTTAGACGCGAGGTTAATGAAACCACTGGCACTTACGCCGCCCGTTTCATTCTCTTTTTTTTCCAGACCAGGGTACCTTGACCATCGTTTTCGGGTAAGACAAACTTCCCGCAACATGCACTGTTTATGTTAACTTCTATTCCATTCTATTTTATAATCAATCACTTGCCGTCCCTTTCCTCCACAGACCCTATTACCGAGGGCACTCTTTAACGGTATGTTTATCTTCTTGCATACCTTCAAATTGGGAAGTATTTTACGCTACTGCAGTGTATTTCTTTCTCTTCCCACTAGATCTAATTTGTCTTGTGCTTTTAAGCAAATTATCAAGTCTAAGGAATTTTCCTTCTTGAGTGCCACACAACTGGTAAGCGCTTCCTCACAATTGACACACAATGTCATAGTGTACTGTTTGTTTGGCACGTTAGTTCGCTGCCGTTTCACTTCACTTCATATGTGCCTATCTATTGCACTAGCCATAGTCACTTTCAGGACCATAGACACTCGGCGCCACTAGCCTTGTTCCTCGTTGCTGTTCTCCACTGCCTATACTCTGCATGAACCACACCCCGTTGCCGGCTGCACCTTGGCATGGTATGAGTCATGCAATCTATGCACGCAGTTTTGGCAATGTTCTAATGACATGTCTCTATCTTTTTATGTCTCCTTTTCTCTTTACATGGTATTTACATCCCTACCAGTGATATATTCGTAAATGTGTAACTTTAAGGCAATTACCCTCTGTCCTGAGGATGAACCTTTATTAAGTATGGTTCGAAACGTCGTCGACACATTACACTAAATGCATCAATTGTTTATATAATTTTTCTTGCATATGTGTATACTTTAGATTGTCTGGTCTATGTCTTATTTCAATCAGATGTCCTGTTATTGCCTGTTATTTTGTATGTTGTATGTCTTCTCAGTGTGTTAGTCGGACACCGGACGGTGTCCCGCTTCTATCACACCCAGTGTTCTATTGGTTTTAGGATTACTTTTGTATCAGGGTAATAAATCGTCCGGCTGGACAATTCCCCTAACAATATATTTCCATTTGGTTTATATTTATTTTTCCCTTCATTGGTTTGTTGCTCTAAGGACCCCTGTTCTTTACAATATAATGGGCCTGGTCCTGCAACCCATGAGACAGAATCGCCAGAGAGGCGGCTCTGGTACAGGGAGTGGGACATCCGGGACTGTGGTTGCGGGCTCGTGTCGCTGGCTGCTCGTTTGGTGGTTGTGACGTGCTACTCAGCTGGGCAATGAGGATGGACTGTGCCTGAGTACACTACAGAAAGCTGACAACTTGAACGGTGTGGGTGGGAGAGGACAATGAATGCCAGGACACAACTCAGTTTGGGAGGCCTCGTCCGTCCGCCTCGTGGTGGCTGTGTGGATGGGTGGAATAGCCCATTCGAGGTGAGGAACCCGGTAAGGCTTGCCTGAAGGGATCATAATGCTGACACCCCATATGTCTCTGATGACCTGAGACTGGTTGTGCTGCTGTTGTGTGGGCCAGTCCTCCTGAGCCGAGTACCCACTCTGATCACAATCCCCAAATTTTACGATTACAATGGTCAGTTGAAACACTTCCCATTGCCACCTGGCGCTTTCAATCTTCAATGTTAGAAGACCCCCCCCCCCTTTTCGAGCCTCTCTAGGTCGGTGATCACAGAATCCTTTCACAACAATGCTGGCATGGCTTCCACTAAATTGGTGGAATGGGATACCTTTAAAGTGACGTTACAAGGGCATTGTCTGGGCATACATGGAAGCATGAGGCAGTTGTTTTACAGAGACATCTCTAAGTTAGAGCATACACTCCAAGATCTGGAGAACCAGGCTGATCCCAGTGGTTCAGGGGCACTAGCAGAGGCGCCTCACGAACATATCACACTTTTGGAAAGGATGTGCAGCATTAATTATGCTGCGCATTCGGCACACACTCAGCGGACAGAGCAGGATGACTCTTAGCATATCTTATCCGACAGCAACAACCTTAAAGGCCCATGCTTGGATTGTGCTCAGACACAGGCTCTCTCCTCTATACCCAGCATGATATTCATGGTGAGCTGACACTGCCCTATACAAGAGTGTACCAGTCGCGGAAATAAACCCGGATGCATACACTTCCTTCTTTGCCGACCTCACTATACCTCACATTCTCATAGATGAACTAACAGAATTGAACAAACCTGTTACATTAGACAAAGTTAAGAATGCAATCAATGCACTAGCTAATGGCAAGACCCCGGGACCTGATGGTCTACTAGCAGAACTTTCCAAGGTATATGCATCTCAACTAGCCCGACAGTTGTTAACTATGTACAAAGAGGTCCTTTCTCGCTACACACTCTCCGACTCCCAGAGAGCAGTGATGATCATTTCCTTGCCCAAATCTAACAAAGACCCAGATCTCGTAGGCTCTTATAGACAATTGGCCTTGCCCAACACTGATTATAAGTTGCTGGCGAAAATACTTGTGGCTCGCCTAGCGCCCCTGGTACTGTCTCTGGTTCATCCAGACCAAAATGGGTTAGTCCCTGTCCTTAATACTTCCCTGAACCTGCGCCGCCTCTTCAGAGTCCTAACTTATGCCCGTTCCACCTGGCCTCATGCAGGATGTCTAGTCTTAGACCTTGAAAAGGCCTTTCACTCTCTGGAATAGAATTACTTGTTTACTGCACTACCCTTATTTCGTATAGGCAATCGCTTACTTCACCTTGTGAAATTATTACACACCTATCCCCTCATCAGGGTCAAGATGGGACCCTTGCTATCAGAAGTTATCCCAATCCACAGGGGACGAGACAGGGCTGTCCACTTTCGCCTCTGTCATTCTCTCTGACTATTCAGCGGCTAGCATTGGTGATGTGATGCCAGAGAACAAAATTGGGTATTCAAATAGGTAATGGGACTCATACATATAATATCATTATATACCGATGATATGTTACTGAACATAAGGGACATTCACCGTAATCGTGCCATTATTGCCTCTACTTTAACACATTTTGCAACCATCTCAGGGCTGCAAGTCAATTGAGCGAAATCCTATTTTTTCCCCTTTCTCCCAGATGCCACCAACCCCTGCACCTTGATTGGGGGGGGGAGCAACTGGACTGGCAACAACATACCTTTAGATACCTGGGGGTAAGGGCATACCACTCCATGACGGATCTGTTTGATGGAATTGTCACTCGAGTAGTTACATTCTTGTGTGCCCAGATGGCCTTTTGGTGTACATTGCCGTTGGCAGTGGTGGGGAGGGTGGATTTATGAAAAATGGTGTTTCTGCCCCACCTCCTGTTTTTCTTTCCAAATTTTCCTATCTACATCCCAGCTGCATTCTTTTTGAAATTCGACCAACAGTTCAGGGAATTTGTTTGGAACAATTCGAGATGCAGGGTTGCCTTAATGAAGCTCTACTCCCCCCAGATAGGGGGAATAGCTACCCATCATTTTGAGCAAAACTACCTAGCTGACCAAATCCAATGGATCGCTCAATAGCTTGCGGGTCTACACCTGTTGGACACTGCCACATCCCCACACTACCCCAACCTATCCGAAAATGTGCACCTATTTCAGTTCTGCGCAAAAATGCGGACACCTGAATTACTCTTACTAAGGGTGGCAGATCAATGTTATCGTAGCTGCATGGCACTCTGCTGGCTTACACACACTAGGTGACCTGTATAAGAACGGGATCCTAGCATCATACAAGACGTTGATGGAAGAGGACGGCCTGCCACTGGACCAATTTTTGTTCCATAACTCATTGATCACTACACTGGGACACCACTGGGATGACATGAACACTGAGCTGCCAACCCTTCTCACGATCCAATACTTACAACCACTGATTCATTAGCTTCTTGAGTAGTTCTATTGATCTAAGCAATCGATGTCTCTAGTTGGAACTTTTCCTTTCAAAAAGGTAATCCCCTCATCATACTTGGCCATTTCCAATGGTGAAGGTGCACAACTACATGCATCTCTTGGAGGCTCTAAATGTGGCCATTTCCCAGCTATTTTGCATTTAGCCCACAAATCACTCAGTACTACAATATCAAATAAAGTATAGAAGTCTGTCTACAAAACCTTCAAAATCTTTACCACTGTGTGGGATTCTCTCTCAGCTTCAGACAGTTGTTTGTACATGTTGAAAGTACACCTCTACTACACGGTACATGAACATATCTCCACCTGATATTCTCTCATAGAGTATGTCGAAGCCTCATCTACATCTAGGGGTGCTGGTGGCAGCTCTTCTGCAGTGTCTGGTTGCTTCTTTTTCTTTCCCTGTTTCTCTGCAAATTTGCTCTCTAACCTGTCAAAATCGCTCCATTTGCAGATGCACTTTACCAATTCTGCAATATGTAATCTAATCCCTGAAGAAATCATTCTCACAATAGTTTCATCTCCTGGTTGCGCCCTGAAACGTTTCTACAAAGGAACACTCTTGGAGAGATCCACCTCATATTTTCTGCTAAATCATTTAATTTATCATGGGTTGCAGCCGAATGTCTTGGGATCTCGTTACTTAAATATATCAATTCATTTCCCAGATATCGGTTCAAATGTGAAATGTCCAGATATCATTTGATAATCTCTTCTAACTCCACTTTTAATGTTGGTATGTCCAAAGGTCTTACTCTTTCTTGGCTAGTAGATGGTCTTTCTGTTTCCCCCCACCTTTTGTTTTCTGACGTTTCTTCAAACCATGGGGGAAAACTTCCATTGTCAAGTTATCTTGTCTCACCCTGTGCAATTGGTGTCATAAAGATGATTATTCTCTATTTTCTTAATGATTGAACATTTTGTTGTGGTGTCCAGGTAACAATTCGTAAATTCTTTGATGTCGAGAGGAACCCTGCCGCAGCTGCTCCTGCTACAGCACCTTGAACAACAGTATTCAGAACAATATTTGTTGGTGCAGTTGCAACAACAGACACTGCCAACATCTGAGCTGACACTACATATGACACTGGGGGAGGAACAGTCACAATAGAAGCAGAAACACCAGAGCAATTCCAGTATGGACTGCTTGAAAAGATGCAGCTACAATCGGTAAGTGGTAAGTGCTATAAGTGGTATTTCATTCTGAATTGGATTCGGGTCAACAGGGGCTGTAGCCACTGTATTACTAACAGCTGTAACACTCTTTACATTCATTGTGGGGAACACATATGGTAGTGGACATCATGTGAGGACAACAAAACATCTAGAATGACATCCCTTGAATCGCTAGCAGTGTCTGTTTTCTTGTTAACTTCCTCATCCTCTTTCCCCTGCCTTCAATTCTTGTACTCTTTATCTGTTGTTATAGCTAGGTACATCCTAGCTCTTTTGACTGTGCATTTCCTCCGCCTTTGCTGCTCTTCATCCCATTGAGCATCCCTGTAATTTCACACTGCACTCTTAGCTCTATTCTGATATCTTTATTTCTCTTTGGCATGAACTGCTCCCTTTCAAACATTTAAATGCTTCATATTGTGTAGCTTTAGAATGGGGCTTCAATTCATATAACTTTTCTCTTAAGTCTTCGATAATCTTTAAATCAAGAGTACTGTATTGTGGGATTTTAAACAGTCCTTCATTTTCAGTGATCTTGCACCATTGACAAAGCCACAAACATGTATAGAGCCATATATTTGTCGCCATATAATTGCAGTGGTTATCAGGATGGATCAGGTGCGAAGCAATTACATTGAATTGGTTGGCTAAAAGTTTAGTGATAATTTTATAGTCAGATATTAAAAGCGTGATACGGCGATAAGAATTCTGATCTTCACAATCCTTTCCCTTTAAAAAAAACCTGACTATATTCCCTTTTCTGAATGAAGATGGTATTAAACCACCCTCTAAAATTGAATTAGCAAACAGCTGAAAGTATTCCAAGATGGCGCTCAAAAAGGTTTTGAAAAATTCAGCCGGAAGACCGTCCGGGCCATAGGCTTTGTCATTTGGAGATTTTTAATAGCATCCCACAGTTCTTCTTTAGATAAAGAACACGTCATTCTCGTTTTATCAGCATCAGAAAGTACCAGCATTTCATGTCTCTAAAGAAAATTCCCAAAAGATGCCTTGTCAATAGACTGTTGTTGGCCATATATATTCCTGTAATGTTGTGACATTATATCCCCTATGGCCCCTGGGTCATCAGAACGAAGACCAGTTATAGGGCACCTCTGCGCTAATCTGATTGCTTACTGCCTGTTCCCTGGCCTGCCAAGCAAGAAACCTCCTGGTTAATTTGCTATCTTCATAAACCTTTTGCCTATGACGCTGATAAAAAGATTCACTTTCAACATAATATTTTTCGCTAAGATCCCATTTAGCCTGATCAAATTTCCATTGGTTAAAAACCGAGGGGCTACTGAGTAAGATATCCGAACAACTTTGCACCTTCAGCTCTAAAATTTGCTTTTCCTCCTTCACTTTTCTTGAATTATCAGCATCTTTTCCAATGGCTAATCCCCGTACATATCAGTGGGTAAGAAAATTATAGCAAGCATCAGTTGAATATGCCGAATTATTCTAGGTATGAATAGAAAGGAGGTAACCACTAGCTATGCTGTACACATAGATCAAGACTACAAAATAGTTATGAAAAATATATTTATGATTTTATTGATATTCATCACTCATTTTTTTATAATATTTGTATACATATTTCTTTTTTTATATATAGTTCATTCATTCAATTCATTTATTTTTTTTCAAAAATTGAAAACAGTACAAAATCAATAAATATTAGCAGAAAAAAGTAATAAGCCAAATATATCCAAAACAATCATGACAAATAGAGAGAATATTATCAAATTCATACAACAATCCAATAGTTTTGATCAAAAAGGTGTTGAAAATACGGTCAATATAGAATTGATGACAGCAATGCGGTAGATGGAAGCTACGCGCATTTCGGCAAACCTGCCTTTATCAGGGGACCGTCTATTGCCATACAACAATGTGGGACATAAAAATAACATAAAGAACAAGGGTTACAACTCTATAATATGTACATATGCACCTAGAATATCAGTCAACAATTTAATTCAACAGATTTGATTTAATATTTACATATAAAGGTAATAATGGCTAATTTCACATCAGACGGGAACATGATTTTGTTATAAATAGCACACTTCTTATTTTTCAGCACATTATTCAAGAACATTGTAATAACAGTTCATAAAAAACAACAAAGAAAAAAGGGGAATATTTATAAAATATAATATTGCAGCCACTTCCGATATCAATACAAACAAATGCATAATATCATACAACAATAATGCAAAATTAAGAATAAATAAAGAAGAAAGAAAAACAAAGAACATCAAATAATATAGCAAGAAAGGCTGATAAGAAGAATAATAGTTAAAAAGGCCCAGTCTTGAAAAAAGGCACATGCAAGATTTAATCATGGCAATGTACCTACATATTTATTTTATTGGTCAAAACTTGGCCGCAGTTCAATAAGAGTCCACTTACTTAACGCCCTGATATGTAACCATGTTACTCCCCAAAAATGTTTTGTGGGGTTAACTATTGTACTATACTTTATAGGATCTAACTTACTTTTGTGTGTAGAACCTCCATCAGATTACTAAGCACTCTGAAGATTTGAAGAATTGTAGGACAGCTGAAAAGATAGTAAACCCAAAATATGAATTTAAATTCCGTAATTTTAGAAAATAACAAACATTACTGGGCTACTAGCATTCATTCCTGTACTTACTGGAAAGGTTTTCAATGTAAACAGTCCTATAATGTGCGTGAAATGGAAGGCTCAACGTCTAACCACAGCCTTCACAAGATTACGTGTCGCGTAGGCAATGGAATCCTCTCTGTGAACAGACGTTAGATGTGACCATAAACTAAATGTAACTCACAGATATCCTAATTTAGAAGGTCTAACCTAATGTTATTGATGAACATTTGAAAGACATGGACTTACTTAAAATATGAATATGATCACCAGCTGTCAATTTCTATTACTCAATCTTGATGTGAGAATATACTTCATACATGCACTTATTTCTGTTTGATGCTGGCGCTATAATGATATAAAGGAAATCAATTACTAATCATACACTAAGGAGGCCTGTAAATTCACAGAATAAAAAGTCCAATCCCCGTACACATGCCTTAAGTGAGTCCCAAACCACGTGAGGTGGTGCTGAGTCATGGTTTTGCTCAAGAAACTCCTTTATCTCCATTTTGTTAAAAAGCACCCACATTTCTTCTAATAGGTATTGCCTATTTAACATCCATCTTTTGGAATTCATAATATATTTACCTGATTCTAACTCAAGAATGACCATAGCATGATCTGAAAATCCATTTGGAAGGATTCTCTTCTAGCTAAAAGTCAATTTCCTAGAGATGAGGAAAAAATCAATGCGCGAGGAAGTACGAAATCTACCCGAAAAGGAGGTATATGCGATCTTGGTCAGAAATACTGCCGGCCATGGATCAAATATATACAGAGTCTTACCATAATTTTGTATGACTCTTAAAGTTTCCGTTGTAGCTGTTTTTGTATATAACTGAAGAATCGATTTTAGGGTTCATTAAAAAATTCCAATCTCCCCCTATGATCACTTCGCCAGGAATTTGAATTAAAGATTAAAATAATTCTTCATATGGTAAAGATTTATCCTCTACTGGTGCATATATGCTGGTAAGAGTTAGGAGTCTGTTCCCGAGACTACAGGTAACCCAGCACCACCATCCGCGCTGATCACTTGCAGTATTGACCACCTCAGCCTGAAGTTTTTTACCCAAAAAGATCGCCGTGCCACGATGAGACACCGAGGAGGATTAGAAACCCCTGTAAGCTGCCCAGGACCTGAAAATTGGAAAATCTACTAGTTTCCCCGCCGGTATATGAGTCTCTTGGATTCAAATGACAGCTGGATTTTCTGTCTTTATCCACAACTCAATGGCCCACATTTTCTATTTATTGTTAAGACCATTAACATTGAAGGAGATCACTTTCAAAATATCTTTTTTATCCTTTAACATACATCAAAGTATAATCCTAACAACCTAGCGAAATAGATCAAAGTGTTTTGGAAAACTACGGCATCAATCGATAACCCAAATGACCAAATATGAATTTATTAATAATAAAGATGAATCTGAATTTTAGAAATTGATTTATTTTTTCCCTCATGCTTCCCCTACCGCCCGGTGACCCACCCTCACCTCAAAGCCACGATGAGCAGTCCACCGTCCCTGCTCACACCTAACAGGCTAACCCACCACCCCTTAACTTGCACTATGACTTAGTGCCAGACGTTACCAGCCTACCTACCGCTCCCCTCCCTCCATCAGTGAATTGAAAAAGAAGGAAAGCAGGAAAGAAAAAGAAAGAAAAAAGAAAAAAGCGATATCAGCCACAAAAGGCTGCCTAAGAAGATATGTCTGAAGAGAAAAGAAAAAAGAAACCGACGAGAAACTAAACAAGGTTCTGATAACATTTACAACTCGTTTACATTTTCATTTAGAATTCTGCAAGCCCCACCCTAAACGAGGCCATCAGGACTTATCTCAAGAAATTTGTTGCAGTAATTCCTGAGCTTCTGGGACATTGCAAAATACATGGAATCTGCCATTTACGAGCACTTTTAATTTGCTCTGTTGGGCAATCACTGCCTGTGCCTCCTGTTCCTTAACTAGATGTAACAAACTCTTTTCGCCTTTTGGCTGCGGAAGAAGACATATCCGGGCAGATTCAACAAAGTGGAACCTCCGAAGAGGTGATTTTTCGCTGCTTTATGGCCCCGGCTAGAATTTGTTCTTTGACCCTGAAGTCCCCAAAATTAACCAGGATTGTCAGTGGAAACTTGGCATTGGGAGGAAGATGTGAAGGCACCCGATGGGCTTGCATAAGAGTCAAATCACCATTAAACTCCGGGAGGACATTTTTTTTATTAAAGGAATCAACCCATTGTAATGTCTGCTGGCCCTCAAGGCCATCCGGAATGCCAAGAATGCAAAGATTGGAGCATCTGGAATGATTCGCCAATTCCTCCAGTTTGTACTCCTATGCTGTTTCCTAACTCTGGAAGGCTGCAACTTTATTATTCATACTTGAGACTTGATCCTCCAATTGCTAGATCCTAGTCTCTGCCTCAAGAAGACGTACCGGGACCTGGGCCATGTTTTTTTTCAATTTTAGTTAGGCAAGCGTGGATTGCAGCAATTTCTGCAGATAGAGAGGCTTTCAGATCTCAAATCTCATCCAAAATCAAGTTGAGGAGGCTCTTAGCATCCCATTGCATATTGAAAGGTCTATTATCCTGGGAGGGGTTGCCATAGGTCAATTCCGGCCCAACTTCAGACTGCGATGCCAGCAGGACAGAGGATACAGATTCATCTTGTACAGTCAGTCCAGCATCTATGGGAATGGATTGTCCAGACGGGCTCCCCCCCAAAAAAGGCAAAGGTTGAGCAAGAGTTTGAGGACGAAGGTGACTACCATCCCTGGGATCCCTGGGATACCTATCTTTACTGTTGTCTGTAGGATGATCGACTGCAGAAAAAACGCTCCCTGCCCCCTCCGCATCCCCAGATGATGGTCCGGGTTTGGCTTTGACAAATGAAGGATACCTCCCAAAATCACAGGGCTGATTCAGAGATTGTACTTGAATGCAGAGGCCAACATTATTATGAATGCCTCTGTGGCAGGCCAAGTCAGTGTTAAACGGGGGACTAGACAAGGTTGCCCACTGTCTCCGGTGTTATTCGCCTTTTTTATCGATCCCATGGCGATAGCCATATGGAATAGTGTTGATGTTTGTCCTCCTCTACCAACTATGGGAAAACTTAAAATATATGCTGATGACATTATGGACATAATAAAGGCTGAGAAGGAGGTGCAAGCAAACGCTTTCGAGATTTTTGAGCAATTTGAGTTGCTCTGCGGATACAAAATCAATTTAAAAAAACTGAAATAATCCAATGTGGCTATAAGCCTGTGGATTTACATGCAGATATTCTCCCTTGTCTAAATACTAAACTGAAAAGATTTCTGGGAGTTTATTTCTCTGCTTGAATTTCTGAATTATATGATTTAAACTTTGCTCCGCTTCTGCGAAAAGTTCAGGACTTATTCCTTCAATGGAATTCCCTTCCATTAACTATCATGGGCAGGGTCGCATTCTCCCCGCTGTCCCTACTACCAGAGGTAGGGCGAGGGGAGGGTTGGTAACACTAGTGGCAGCTAACATTTTAGGAAAGCACTAGATGATTGATTCTGGTTCCCCCTATTGTTTGGCAGTTAAAATCGCATGCAAAGGGGCTCAAAATGTTTTGATTGTTAACTTTTATAATTCATTCGACAGAGCTACTACCACTAGTAACTTAACAGCTTTACATTCCTTTTTAGTAGACTATAGGGAGCTGCCTGGAAATGAATGTCATATAATACTTTTGGGGGATTTCAACATTCATAGATGCCCAGATAAATGCCCGCCCAATGATCCCTTTGCTCCCATTGAACAGGCTGACTCACATTTTGAGCACACGGAGCAGGGGACCTTATTGGAATATATTTTAGCTGAAAATGGCCTAATGTTACCCACGGGGGATGAGGTGAATATACCAACTTTTAAGGGAAATGGTGGAGGAACTACCATTGATTTTATTTTCACAAGCCTAACATTGGGGAACAACGTGGTAGATTATTTCCCCGTCTGGTCTCATTTTAGCGACCATAATCCAGTTTTTTTGCGTGTTGGTGGTCTTTTTAGTAGATCCGGCACGCAACTAAACGGGGTTGATAAGCAAGATATTAGAGCCTCAGATCAGGCACGGAGAATTAGATGGTGTAAAATTATCCCTGAGGATTTTCAAGGCAATCTTTTACATAGTAGGGGGGTTGAGCTGCATACATGTATGGATAAGGAAGCTGGAGATAGCGAGGTAATGGAGGCATTCCAAAAGGTCTGCCAGCAAATATTGTCTGATTTAACGCATCAAGGAAAATCAAAAGAAGCAGGGCCAGTTGGCTGTTTAATCATAATTGCTCAGTAGCCAACCGCAAACTGAAAGAGGCCTTGAAATGCAAACCTGTTGATAGAAAATGCGTGGCACTTTTAAGAAAAGCTTATAAAGCAGCTGTGGAACATAGGCGGCGGGAGATTAGGGAAGATGCTTGGGCAGAATTGACCTCCATTGATGTTATAAAAACAGCGCTAAATTTTGGGCAGTTATAAATCAACCCTACTTTGTAGATACAAGCAATAATGTTTTAGACTGCGGTATACAGGAGGATAAGTGGTTCTCCCATTTTAAGTCAGTCTACGAACATGTGTCCGTAGGGGTTGATGATTCAACCTTAGGGGTTACTCATCAATATACATTACTAGTTACCGAGGCTGAGGTAGAAGAAGCCATCTGTAAAATGACAAGTAATAAGGCCCCTGGCCCCGATGGCATACCAGCCGATCTATTTAAGTCCAACTTAGCAATATGGTCTAAAGTTTTATCCAATGTTTTAAATAGAATTTCTAAAACTGGTATCCCAACAACCTGGTCACTGTCGGTAATCGTACCAATCTTCAAAAAAGGGAATCGGGGCGAGCCAAGTAATTACCGGCCAATCTCCCTTATAGATTCTGAAGTGAAGGTCCTGGGCAGAGTGGTCCTATGTAAACTATCTAATTGGTTGGAGGAAACGAACACTTTATCGGCATTACAGTACGGGTTCCGAAAGGGGCGCAGCACTACCGATCAATGCCTTAATCTCCAACTATTGATTGGGAAGTATACCCTAGTGAAGCAAGGCTGTTTGTACATAGCATTTATGGACCTGTCCTCGGCATTCGACCGGGTAAACAGGTCCAAGCTATGGAGTCAACTTTTAAAGATGGGCCTTGACGAAAATGTAGTATATTTTCTAGCAGATCTTCATAGGGACCTCACAGCCACGGTAAGATATGACCGTAAGGGGAATTGCACGGGGAAGATTGGTATAACTAATGGGGTCAGAAAAGGCTGCATTCTAGCCCCCATATTATTCACACTCTATATTAATGGGCTAGCTAGTGTTCTGGGTGCAGCGTGTAAGGATATCCCAAAGGCGGGTAAGTTCTGTCTTCCCGCGTTATTATACGCGGACGATGCCGCACTTATAGCGCGTACACCAGTTGGTTTACAAAGTCTGTTAAATGCTTTTTATGAGTTTATGTCTTCCCTGGATCTCAGTGTGAATTATACTAAATCACACATCATGGCTGTGGGCACAAAGGGCGGGCATAGGAAGCCCATGTCACTCCATTGTAATGGGAACAAGTTAACCAGGGTAAGCAAATTCCCATACCTTGGGGTTGTCTTTGATGAAAGTTCCACGTGGCTTCCTCAACTGTCCGAGAAAAGAAATGCGTTTGTACGGTCCATCTCTGCTGTTTTTGGCTTTTCCCGCAAATTGGGGGTGAAACCGCTACAAGCAGTGTTAAAGGTTTACGACGCAAAATGTGTGTCCATAGTATGGTGCAGATCTATGGGGTTTTAAAAATGTTAAGCAGTTACAGGTCGCTGAGGAAACATTTTTAAAGTCTATTCTGTCTGGACCTCAATCAACTGCAGGCTTTATAGTTCACCAAGAATGTGGGGTGGGATATTTAGAGGATCGGATTGCCATCGCCCCTTTATTAAAGTGGATAACGGTTTGGTTAAATCCAGAAGTGGATGTGAACCATGAGATTCTGGCGGATTGTCTTAAACTAGAACATTGGCAGTCCATTCCGTGGTTAAGCAATGTTAGAAAGGTAGCAGTTTCACTGGGGCGGCAAGAAATATTTGAGGAACCATCTAAACTGGTCAAAGGAGATATAAAATGGGTTAAGTCAGCCTTTAAACGGCGTAGAGAGCTGGACAGAGAGGGCTTTGAATTGAACAAGCCCACTGTGAGAATCCACCAGTTGATTGTAACATCAGACAATGACCTAGAGTTATATCTGAAGATTGTTAACAACGCAAACCACAGATACTTGCTAACTAAGTTTAGATTAAATAAAATTCTTATTTCAGGCTGGCCGAGTTGGACTAAGGCCACAGATCTGAAAATATGCACTTGTGATGGTTTTTCTATAATGGATACTGCCCACTTCATGTTCTTTTGTGGCTTTTTTAAGGTTATACGGACAAAATGTATTGTACCGCTTTTGAAGGATAAAGGGTTTAAACAAGTGTAACCTGCGCTATTATATCTCCAACTGTTGACAAATAGGTGGGAAATTTTTAATGTTGCTACTTTTTTAAAGATAGTAATGAGACTGAGGAAAAAATAGTTAGTCTCAGATAACATTCTTTTTATAGCACCAATTTCTGAATTTTTAAATTGAGATGAAATGTCCAGGTTTTTAAATGTATTCATGAAATTGTTATTTACATCACAATGTTTGTGTTATATTTCTTTGTTTATTTGATGCATTGTTATCCTTGTTAACCATATTGCATCTGAATGTTCTTTCCCTTTTGGACCCATGTATACTTTTGTGGTTTTTGTTATGAACCGAATAAAGTATTTTGACTGACTGACTGATTAAAATGTCTGTTCTTCCGTTATTTAATTTTTTATTTTCTATGATCCCCTGTGTAGTAACGGCTTCTTTCTTTTCTAAATTAGAGTCAATTTTTACCTCTTTTCTCTGGGGTAAGAAGGTCCCTCGAATTGCACTCAGCACTTTATATGAGGAATTGGAAAATGGTGGATTAGCTCTCCCCAACCTCAGGGATTATTATTTTGCATATTTTGCACAATATATGTCAAGGTTTAAGCCAGAACCACAAACTAGTCTATTTATAAACTATTTCATGACTGTAATTTATAAAGAGAATCATATACTTTTCCCACTAGAAATAGTAAAATCTCCTAAACTAGAACATTATAAGTGCATGCAGTGGTTTTTCTATAAACGTCAGGCTTTCTATAGAAGATATTTAATCCCCGTAATCAACTTTTCAACTCCGTTATCAGACCTCATTTCACTATCTGGTATTAGAGATATGATTATAATTACACAAAAATGGGCCAAGGCTGGCTTTGGGAAATCTCTGATTTCTTAAGGAATGATAGGTGGCTAAATATAGCTGGAATGTATGATTGAATTCCGAATTACTTCCTTCTCCTTGGGTCATATTATATTTTTAGTAAATTTTTGAGTAACCTCAACTTGGTACAGATTATCGAATACAAATTTAGTATAGGAGTTAATAGACGAAACTATCGTTAAGAAACCCGGGGAATGGAAACAGCATTTAGCCTCTATCAAGGGTATAGATCTTGCGGAGAAAGCAATAACTAAATGGGGAAAACATGAGGAGTTTGAAATCACATGAAGTATGTGGTCCTAATTAATAAACTTAACTTTAGCACGTTATGGGGGGCTAATTGACCTAGGATGTTATTCTTTAGCAAATGGCTGCTTTATAGAACCCCACTTCTTCTATCTAAGGTTTATCCCAATAAATCTGGGCAGTGCTTTCGTTGTCTAAACCATCCTTCAGCCAATGGACACATATCATATCACAGTGCCCCTCGATTCAAGGGTTCTGGAATTATATTTTTTGCTATTTGGAATGCGAATGTTCAATCACAATAGTTTCAAATATTCGGCTAAAAGTGTTTGGTTATGACCCTGCTTTACATTTTCCCGATAAGATGATTAAATTATTATATATCGTAATGGCAGTTTCTAGATCAGTTCTGCTTCAGAGATGGCGATCGGATATTATACCAACCAAAGGTGAATGGGTTCGGAAGATGAAGCAGGTAAAAAAAAGTGAACGAGTTTATGCTCTATGAGTTGGGTGGGCTCAAGAAGTTTGAGAATGTTTGGGCAGCCCATTTCGATTAAAATCTTAAAATTGAGCCTATATTTCAGGAGGTATTCTTAGTATGTTTGAATCCTCTTTATAGTCATATTTTTGATATAATTGCATATCCTCTGGGATTTGATTGCACTATAGACACTTATTTCTTAGCACTTTAACGCACTATAAGACACTTTAGTTTTTATTGCTATGTATCTGTATTGGCTGTTATTGGATGAAATATCATTCAAGGCACATATTTTGATTTTACTGCATACTTTATTGTACCTAAGGCTTAATCAATTGCTTAGTTTGTGTAAACACTGGCAGTTGACGTTGTACTAAAATATAAGTCGTTGCATTCTTTAAAGCTATATTTTTAAGATTTTTAAGATTATCTTCTCACACATTTTAATGTATTATTTGAATGATTGGCTTAAATTCATATATTGTCTCTTTCTTAATGATTTTACGATTTACTGTTTTTAGATTTCTTAGTGGTGTTCAACGATTTTTTATTACCTAACATGCTAAATGAATTGTATGTATGTATGTATTGATAAAATGTTCTTTATGGATTTCAATAAAAAGAATTAATTAATAAATAAATAAACAGTAATCAATTCAGAACATTTCAATGTTATGGTTCAGTTTACAATTCTGTATACATCAATATTTTCCTCCAATCCTGTCGAAATTTCCTCTTTCAACCTATCAAAACGTAATACTTGATGACTTTTTTACCAACCTCATTGCAGCACACCACACCCACTGACCTATTCCAGCGCCGCACTCTGATGTAATTCTTCACTCTTTGCAGCAGTTCACTATTTTTACATGTTTCTGATAGACCAATTCTACAACTCTAAGCAAACACAAATAACAACTTTTGTCTGCTCCGCTAAAGAATTCAAAATTGTTTCTTCATACAAGAAACAAATTGGAAATAAGGTCTTATCACCCTCCTGACTCTACATGCACACATACACATGAATGAAATCTAGACCAGCGCACAATCACCCTGACATATAGATTCCCCTTTGCGCAACAGGTTCTAATAACACTAATCAATGTTAGTACAATCAGAACAAATTGTTATAGTCCCTATCGCAATAGTGCAGTCAATGGTACCTCACAAATCTGCACCACCAAACCGTAGCAGACAAATAACACGACAAATTTAGTTTTCAACGCACTTCTCTGTCCCGGAATCTTAGACTGCATTGAGTCCGAGAAAATCTTCAACTGCTCAACATTTAAGCACAAACGCCACTATTCTTTCGACACAAAAACACAACTTTAACACAAAGACAGATGTTTAATCAGACATTTACGATGCTTAGCCCTATTGATACTCACACCCCCACCACTGCAACAACCTTTGAAACCGTGAACTCCTTCAGTCTTCCAGTTCAGGTTTTGGACATAAGGGACATGCACGAATCCAAATTTGTGGCAAAATATTACAGCTCCCTTCTCATGTGATATAAACCGTTCTCTTCCTAACACTTGTGGGAGCTGGGTTTTCTGTATCTCAGTCTTTGTGTATAATCACTAAATCACCCCCACCACTGGTCATATGGACGTTTTGTTCATTGACAAGGAGGAGTAAGGAGCAATCATATATGGCAATAAATAATTTAGAACTTTCAGTTCAATCAATAAAGAGAACTAGTGTGAGTTAAAGGGTTTTATACCAAATCTTTTATATACTCTAATCTTTTTTGTCATTCAGTAAAAATCATACATCTTAATGTTAAAAGTTAATATAACCCATCAATCGGTATATGATTATGTAATAAGACAATGGGCCCAATTCACAAAAGTAATCTGAGATAAAATTCTAACTTTACGACTTTCGGTATTTACAAAGAGCATTTAGGAGTAGAAACGTTTGGATTCCTAACTTAACTACTCCTAAATGCCCTTTGTGAATACCAAAAGTCGTAAAGTTAGGATTATGTCTCAGATTATTTTTGTGAATTGGGCCCAATATATTTTTTAGAATCACAGTTAATATAGGAATATTACAGCAAGATTGTTCCATAAAGAAAACTTCCTGTTCTAAAGAAGCTGGAATAATGAGAGAAAAGGTGTCAGTTCAGATAACCATAAAGAGCACTGATGATCAGTGTGCAAGCATAAAGCCTTTGCATTAAACTGGAAAATATTCTCAGCTCAAACATATCAGAGTCCAATCAGAAAAATCTAAGTAAGGCAGCCTCTCATGAAGAAAGACATCAGAAACTGAATGACGAGTCTCCATTCAGAGAGTTGGGGAAGAAATTCACAAGCTACTCTAGAAACACACTTAATATAAAGATGCAATATTCTATGTTGAAACATTATTTTCTTTCATCTTCTGAGTCCCTCAGTAGAATTTCAGTAAGCTCCGGGGAATAAGCAAATGCCCCAAGTTCTCAGGTGCAAAGTAGACTTTCAGACCCTAAACCTTAAAAAATTACATCTTTGATTTGTTGCTGTCCAGAGAGTTTTTTCCCATGAATCCTTTTACCAGTCAACTCCTCTTCTCTCCATGAGAACTCACTATCAGTTGTCTAATATGTAACAAATGCCTATTCACTAGCTACCAAAGAGCTCCTGGAAAAGTACAGATTTCGGAAAATGAAAGAGAGAAACATTGTGTGCAAACAACTATCCAATGTGAAAAACAGGGCTTTTCAGTGTTCATGCATTATTTCCCTGTTAACATGGCATTGACAGTTAGGCTAACTTAAATTAGCACCTTTATTCATGTTCAAGCCTATTACATTTATGATTACCTACCACAAATTTCGCATTTTAGCATATGTTTTACTTAAACGTGAGCTTCGCACATTATTAATGTAAGCATTTTGTTATAGAAGAAAATGTGCGTCAGAAGCTACAACCAGCTAATTTGTCTTGCAAATAAAACAAATAATCGTGCTAGCGTTTGTACATATTACAGATGTAACTACTGACCACTACAATTTACTAATAGAAAACCCTTTCTACCAGCAAAATGAAGACAAACTAAACCTCCTAATGGATTATTTTGAAGACACTTGGGTTGACAGATTGCATCGCTCCGGACACAGGCGCCACCCCAAATTCTAAATACCATGGTGGGATGTCTATGACAGCACCTTGGCAGAGAAGGTCAAAACAAACAACATAGTGGAGGCCTAGGAGCAATAAAAAAAAGCAAAGCTATCAAAAACTATGAACCTAAACTTGGCAAACAAACCAAAAGAAAGTACGACATGCTGCAATGTAAAGTTAAAATCTTCATAAACAACAAGCGAGTAGAAACGTAGTAATATTGGCCCAAAGCATATTATAAAATAAATCATAACCTACAAAAGTCCCCTAACAACTGTCACAAAATCTAAATCAACATGGCAAATCATCTTTGATATAAATAATAAGCATAATATTTTATTACACCAGTCTAAACATTAATTAAAACTTCAATGTTAAATAAGATATATAAATTATTTACATGAAAAATGTAAACCTTGCCAGCCTACAAGGGCAAAGAACAAACTTAATCCATCACATAAAATAAATACAACACATATATCACACAATTCCAAAAGAAAAATACATTGTATTTACACAAGCAATAAACTATAACATTTCCCACCCACAAGAAATAAAAGAAATATGATCTACTGTTCTGTAGCTGCAGATCTTACTCTCTATCCATGTAGTGAAAAATAATAATCTACCAAAAACTAGAAAAAAATTACAGAAAGACCCCTAAAAATGCTAAAATAAAACGCATTCAATAGACATTCCTCAAAGCAACCGAAAGTATCTAGGAAACATACAAAACTCCAAAAAAAGGAAATCAAAGTTAAAAATATTGGTTTATTAGAAACCAAAAGTGATTTTCTTAAAAAAATAAACAGTAACTCACAACACCCGTAGGACACATTTGTTGAGGAGGTGGGCAGCCCGGAGATGCCGCGATAAAGGTAAGTGCACTTTTATTTACTTTAATTGTAATTTTTATTTGAAAAATATTTATTGAGGGGGTGGGAGGCGGGGGGGTTTGGGGTTTGAACTCCGCTGCGGAGTCGGACGTTTTGCAGAAACTTTGCGTTCTCTGCGAAACGCGGAGTATGCAAAAATCTACAAACTCAGCCAGAGGAGCAGAGTTCGTGGCCCAGGGTTACTTATTACGATGAAGGCTGTCGGATTTGAAACTGGCCGGTCGGACCGACTGGCTTCCGTCTGGCTCAAGGAACCTGTCTGCCAATCCTATGTACGGCGTTTACGCTGTGAGGCTGATAATGTCGGTTTAAGACAGGCTTTTCATGCCGGGCTTTCTGACATGAAAAGCCTGTCCGAAAGTGACTTTGGAGGCGCTAGCAGGTCCCCCTTGCCACAGCAGCCTCCGTTTATTCCCTATTTCTCTTGGGGAGTTTGTGCTTCTGGCCGATTCAAAGCTTCCATAGAGAAATGGGAGTGTGTGCGTATAATGAGGTTGGGACCGCTGGCCGGAGATTGGCCGGTCCCAATTTCACAATGGCGTCGTCCATCGACATCGTAATGAGGGCCTTAATGTTCAAAAAATTCACAAACTACACCATGACTAACCTCTAAAACCCCCCACCCTTAAAACCCTTAAAAAAAACTTTTAAAAGGGCTTATCTGTCTGACCAGCACAGCACCTTAGAGCAGCTTGGATCCGGGAAATTAGATTCGAAATTGCATGAACTACAAAATAAAAGGTAGCAGTAAAAAACAGATGGCTGCTAAATGAAACTAAATATTAGACTATCTCCCCATAGAAATGAATGGTAACAAAGTTAAAAATGTTGAACAAATGTATTAAAAAATGTTTTTAAAACTATTAAACATGTAAAACATGTAAAAAAATAAGTTGTCAAAAATTGAAAAGTATACATTAAATAATAGTAGAAAGTATATACATTTCTTTTATATATACTGAAAAAACGTATGTTAAAATGATGTAAAAAGGTATACATATAAAACACTTTAAGTGATGTTAAAAAATGATAAACAATGGAAAAAAATGCAAAATGTAGAACATACTATACTATTTCAATGTGATTTACATTTTTTATGTAATAATAAAAATGAATGAAAAATGTTTCATGTATTTATGAATATATATATATATGTTGAATTACATACATTTAAAATGCAAAAATATGCATTAATTAAACTTTGAAAACATTAAAATTTGAAAATGTGTTACAGGTATGTCATTAATAATATTATTTATTACAAACATATATCTCACTTATTTGTATTATATTTCTAAACACCAACAATACTAATTAAATAACACCGACAATTTCTACGAAATACAAATACAATTTAAAAAAAGGATTTCATACAAAAAAAGTACATTAAATATCGCACTCCCACATAAAAAATATTTAAGAAAATGTTGGGAACTAAAGGGATGACATTTACTATTTTCACTCCAATCTAAGCTAATTTGGGAAAGATGTTGGGCACTAACAGGGTTACATTTACTATTCCCACTCCAATTTATACCAAGTCGAGGAAGGTATAGGACACTTAAAGGGTGACATTTACTTTTCCCTGTACAATCTATACCAAGTTGGGGAAGGTGTGGAACACTGAAATGGTGACATGTACTATTCCCCTCTAATCTATACCAATTTAGGGAAGGTGTTGGACAATAAAAGGGAGACATTTACTTTTTTCAACCCAATCTATCCCAATTTGGGGAAGGTGTTGGACTCTAAACGGGTGACATTTACTATTCCAACACCAATTTGGGAAGGTTTCAAAAACTAAAGGGGTGACATTAACTATTCACGATCCAATCTATACGAAGTTGGGGAAGGTGTGGGACACTAAAAGGGTTACATTTACTATTCCCACTACAATCTATACCAATTCGTAGAAGGTATTGGACACTGAATGGGTTACATTTACTATCCAACTTTAATCTACACCAATTTGGAGACGGGGTGGGACAATAAAATATTGACATTTACTATTCCCACTCCAATCTATACCAATTTGGGGAAGGTGATGGACACTAAAAGGATGACATTTACGATTCAAACCGCAATTTACACCAATTTGGGAAAAGTGTTGGACACTAAAGGAATGATATTTGGTTTTTCCACTTCAACCTAAACAAGTTTGAGAAAGGTGTTGGACACTGTAGGTAGGACATTTCTTATTCCCACTAAAAAGTATACCAATTTGAGGGAGGTGTTGGACACTACTGGGATGAAAATTACTATTTTCACTACAAACTGAAACATTTTATGAAAGGTGCTACAGACTAAAAAACTTTATATGCACAGTCATTACTCCATACCCACCCATAATTTTAATCTATAAAATAAACATTACATAAAAATGACACTAACCAAAACTACAAACCTATATATTCATATTTAAACATTAACATAGAAAGTAATACTTATATCATTGATCGTAATAATTATAATTTAAAAATATTTTAATCATAAAACCGTTTGTTCACAGTGTGTATAACATTTTAATTTTCTATTTTAAAAAATGCAAAATCATTTACTTTATCACATTTAATTTTAGTATATTTTTCATATTCATTTTTTTTTTTAAAGTAATTTTTATTGTAGTCATACATAGATCAGGCCAAAGCACATACATGTATCCCAGTGACCTGGGCGCTGTTGCGTATCATTTCCTGCTCCGTTTCACACAGCCTGTGAGCCCACAACCCGGGGTCGGGCGGCAAAAAGTTCTCAGCCCCTCCATGCCAGATGCTAATGTTGCAGGAGTACCGTGCCGTAGAATTGTGTGCATGACTACTTTTATCCCTCACCTATATGACGTAAATAACTCCCCTCCCTTCCCTCAAACTATAAACTCCACCTGCCCCCCTCCCACCACCAGCTCGAGGGCCTCCGGCTACACCCGTTCCTGCCCATTAAGGGCGTGTTCCCTAGTCCCCAATGGCCAATGATTATTCGTCAGCTATTCCGCTCAGCCTACCTTCCCTGCCCGTGTCAAGGGTCCCTTCCTCTTCATCCATCCCACTATCTCTGAGGGCCTGTACCATCGTCTCCCACGCTGTTGCTGTCTCGGTCGCCCCCGGGTTAGGAGCCCTGCGCGCCATCTGGTACCTGTGTGTGCTGTCAGAGGTCGACCATTTCAAGAATTCGTTGAGCCACCTTCTAGGGGTCGGGCCCACCCTCGCCTTCCAATGCCTGGTTATTTCGCGCTTAGCCACTATCAACCCCATATCAATGAATTTGCTCGTGAGTTTATTTTTGGGGGTGTGAGGGAACCAGTGCAGTATACACTCCGCCGGGCCGAAATCTACAGTTCTGTCAGTCACCTCGTTCAGAGTCTCCCCTATGGCCTGCCAATAGTCCCGAAGGGTCGGACACGCCCACAGCATGTGCACCAATTCAGCCCCCTCCTCCAGACAGCGCGGGCATGTCGCTTCCTCCGCTCCAAAGTATCTCTTTATCCTTCCCGGGGTCATGTATGCCCTATGTAGTATATAGTAGTGGATAATCTGAAACCTGGCGTCTCTCGTGCTGTTGCGGGCCCGACGCACGAGCTGCGCCCACGTCGTGTCCGGGATGTCTCTACTCAGGTCAACTTCCCACTTGGCCTTCAACGACGCCAGGGGTGGGAGGTTGTCACACACCATCCTATTGTAAAGGCACGTCACTGCTTTGATTGTACCCGCTGCCATCATGGTGTATTGGCATGTCGCAGCCGTCACGGGTTCCGCTAGCCCCGCTCCCCAGTGTGTCTGGATCGCTCCGCTCACCGCCGCGTGGAGAAGATATCCTCCCCTTGGAAGGTCGAAGCGCTCCAGTAGTTCCCGGAACGGGAGTAGCGTTCCGTTTTCGTATAGGTCACCTATATTTTTCATATTCATAAAAGTATTTCAATGTAAAGATGGATTTAAATATTTACAATCAAATAGTATTTTTAAAAGTTGTATAATTAATATATATATACTATATTTATTTATAAATTATTATTAATAAAAATTATTAATGTAACAAATTTATTTTTTAAATTTACAATAATAATTTGCATATCAGGAAAAAATCAAAATTAAATATACATTAAAATGTCCACTTTTTAAAATCCTTCCCACCCTTATCCCTTAAAACCCAATATCCTGCTGCTAACAAAATGTATAAATGCATTAATTTGATACATAATACAACTGAAACCACACATTTCAGCAATTTCTTAATTAGTGAATTATCTTACTAAAAACACAAATACAAAAATTAATAAACATATAAGTAAAACACAGTACAATAAATTACATACAAAATAACACTTATAAACGCTATTACATGGAATTATATTTTCTAAATCTATACTTTTTAAGATAATAAAAACAACACTTAAAACAATATCTTTACCTGAGATATTCCTGTTTCTGATTTTTTTGACATCCCAATATTTTTGATATTTTTGCATCACAATAATTTTTATTCAATATTTTATTGAAATATTGTTTTTACACCTTGGGCCTCATTATGATAGCAGTCAGATGAGCGTCTGACCGCCATTGTTTCAGGCAAGTGTCCGACCGGTTATATGTCAGCGGTTCCACCTGCCCAATTACAATGCGACCACCGTACAGGCGGTCAGAAAGCTGCTCTTTTCTATTGCGGCTTGTACTGCAGCCCTAGAAAAGGGCTGCAGCACAAGCCACAGTGAAAAAAGGCAGTTCTCAAACATCCATGAACCATGTGCCAGGCTCCATGTGGTGCCTGGCACATGGTGCATGGATGTTTGTAGGGCGTGGTGCCTCCGTGGTCCCATAATGGAAGCCAAAGGGGGATGGGGGCCATGCTAGGGGTCCCCAAAGTCCCATTCCGTCTGCCTTCATATGGCGGTTGGGCCACCAAATAAAGACATAGGCAAGAGGGTCTTCGTAATCCCTACAGGGGTGCCTCCGCAGGCACCGCCCCCATTGTAGGGATTACCCGATGGCCCGACAGGCTCCTTGAGCCTGTCAGAGACATCAGTCGGTCTTCCGCTCGCTGCACTTTGACCAACCACATCATTGTGCAGGAGTTGGACCACAGGCACTATCGGCCTGTCGGTGGTGATCTGCCCAACATCATAATTGGGCCCATTGTCACAGCAAGATCCTGACCCCCCACCCCACTGGGTGACCAGGTGGGAAAAGGTGGGAAAAAGTAAAGACGGAAAGGGGTCTCTGACGCAACCCTCACAATTACCATGATTTTTTTGTGTGGCTTCACAGAGACTCCATCACACAACCACTAGCCTGCCAGCCCGTATCCTCCGTCACATGCTGCCTTCTTCTACCTCTGCGACTGAGCTAGTTCATGTTGGTCTTTGCTGGTGCTGGTGCTGAGACCTGCAACCCTCTGTGCCCCATCATCAGCAGCATTATGCAAGCCAGGAGTCTGGATGAGACTGCAGATCTTAGATTGTCCAACTGTTAGGTAAGTAGTGCATCAGCAGATTCTGCACATGGGCTAAGCGGTAAATAAGTGTGTGCTCATGTGTGTGCTCATGTGTATGCAAATGTGACTGTGTGCACACTGGAATGGGTGAATATCAACGTAGAAGGCTTGAGATCATATATTTTCAACAGGCCTATTAGGCTTAAGGATATCATTCTCAAAAGCATATGTGAAGCTACAGTGGTAAAGCAGGTGGATTAGCACCAGAGCCCAAAGCCTTAATGGGCCCATTGAAACATGATAAATGATGTATTTTGATTGCCCAGCAGCAGTCAAAGGGGCCATTTTCCTTGCTTGCCCCCGGCCCAAGCATTCTTCCTAAGTTTCTGTGGAAGAGCTGCACTACTCGGCACCAAAGACAGACAAAGATAACTCCTTGACAGTTTTTCAGCAAAATGTACAAGCAGCATGGAGTCAGATGTACAAAGTACTTGTCTCAAAAATACTGATTACAATTTGTGGCCACTATTGTTGTGACGAATAAAGACTTTTACACACCAACCTGTGTCAGTTTATCAAATTTAGATTCAGAGTTGGTCGCATTCTAAACTATCTCATAAATAGTGATACAGTAGGTCACAAATTGCAGCTCACTCCAATTGGTGGCCATTACAAGGATGGTGGTCTACTGTGATAACCTTAAATTTAATTAAACTTTTTTTAATGCAACCTGTTTTCCTTGAAGTTAACTGAGCTATGATAAAATGAAGTTTTCTTTTTTGAAGTTTGTTTAAGAGTTGGCAGTGGTACCCAGGAGCACTGCCTACTCTCCATCAAATTTTTTTTAACATTCACAAAGTGGAAAGTTCCAGCATCATATCAAGAACCCTTTCCAGTTTGCGGATGTGTTAATGCCCGAAACTCAGGAGTCAGTAACTTTTCAATGTTTTGCGATCGGATTACGGGTGTAAAACATTGAAGCATTTCATAACTATTCTATATTTGGAAGGGATGTCTACAATATGCCCATATTAGCAAATTGGTATGGGGTCGCAATTCCATTTTTGGAGCCAGTAAAAATATATTGACTGCTAAAATGTAACTGATACAAAGGAAAACCTATTTTGCAGTCTCAAAGTCCAAACTGGAGGGCTTGCATCCATAAAATCGGTTCATACATTATGACCACAATCCTTCTACTCTTTATAATCATAATTACCAATTTATAGATTTATGTAAGCACGGCTTATCATCCGTGAGGGTATCCAGACACTTTCCATGGGCCCGGGGAGATTAACGGGGTCATTAGGAAAGTCCGCCCGCCATCCTATCGGGAAATGGGACCGCCCGCCATAAGGGCAGAGGTCCCTTGGGGGACATTAGTATGCACCCGCCATAGTGGCGGGCTCATCCTGCAATACTGTCAATGTGGCGGGCGGTGCACTCAGCACCGCCCACCACAATGCCAGGAAGGTATGTTGTGCATGGAACTGCGGGGGGGTACCAGAGGTACCACACCCCCCAGAGTTCCTGGGGGCCTGCATCGGGCCCCCGTAAGCATTTACCGCATGCCTTTCCATGGTGGCAATACCGCCACGGAAAGGCATGTTTCCGCCCCCATGATAATATGGCTGGCGGTGTCTGACAGACACCGCCAGCATATTAAACTCTTTTCCGCCTGGTGAACTTGTTGACCGGGCGGAAAAGCGGCGGACGGTCTTTTCGTCTGTTGCTGTTCCCCGGCCTAGTAATATGGTGGGGGGAAATGGGTGGCGGGCGAGGACGGATCTCGGGCGGTGGCGATCTGCCCGAGATCCTAATGGGCCCCTAAGTGGGAAATTTAGTGACTTGCCTGAAACGTTTTTTTATCACATTATTGATTTTTATCGACCTACAAAATATTGATTCAGGAGTATTTACTACCACTATATTGTGAAGGTAAGTACATATAGGGAAGCATAGATTTAGTATTCAGAACTCTTATCCACATATCACCACCATGTACATCTCATTCATATACGTAGATGTGAGTTCAGATTAGTAAATCAATATTTACCTAAATATGTGTGTTGGTTTGTGTTGGTTTGTGTGTGTATATATATATATGCATATATATATATATATATATATATATATATATATATATATATATATATATATATATATATATATATTCACTGAAAAAACCATAGGTTTTACACACGTTATAGTTAGGAAGTAGCATTTACAAAACCTATGAAATTTACTGAAAAAAACATAGGTTTGACACCAGTTGTAGTTAGGTGGAAATTTTACTGATATAAAACCAATGAAATTCCACGTTATAGTTAGTTGGACTCACTATAACTTGCGCGTGTAATGCACTGCTGATGACATCACATATTACATCACTCATGACATCACTGATGACACCATCCAGTGAATGTGTGTCTTTCTGAAAAATAAATATGTGTTATATATGTATATATTATTGAATATCTTAGTGAATACATATATTACTGAGTAATGCTTACATATTTAAATATATGTATTAGTGTTTCACTTTGTGTATAAGTGGCTGCATGGGTTGATGAGTAGGTACATGTGTATGTATATAGGTTATTAGATGTTTTTCTTAGTATCAGTATGAGTGTTTGCATGGTTTGGTGGAGGTATTACTTAGTACATAGATGCAAGAATGACTGAGTCTCTGTTTGTATGTGTTTTGAAGACAGCATATGTGAAGGACTGTATGGGTGGATTTGTGTGTATATGTCTGTGTTAGTGAGTGAATGACTGTCTTATTAGTGTCTTTATCAGTAACTACATATGTTTTAATGTAGTATATGTGAATATTGATGTATATAAGTGACTATATGTGAGAGTGAGGGATTGTAAGAGTTCCTGTTTAATAGTATGTGTTTCTATAAGTGATTTTTTAAGAGAGTAAGTATGTGTAAGTTTCCTTAGAAGTAAAGTGGTAGTGTGTGTATAGCTGTTTATGCAAATAAATGGATGTTCAATAGTTTATTTGCATGTGTGAGTATGTGTGTGAATAACTTTTGGATGATTGTCAGTGTGTAACAGGATGTGTAGGTGTATCACTACATATGATTAGTGAATATATGTATGAGTGACTATATAGAACTGTTGGTGAATTAGTGCATGTGTATATAGATGGTGGAATTATTGAATTGGTTGTTGTAACTGGTATGGGTATCTCCATTTTTTTGAAAATGTTAGTTTCTATTTTTTAATATGTGTTTCAAGGGTTAGATTACCGTGAAAGGAGGTCTGTCACTGTGTCACAAGGATGGTGTCATCAGTGATGTCATGAGTGATGTAATATGTGACGTCATCAGCAGTGCATTACACGCGCAAGTTATAGTGAGTCCAACTAACTATAACGTGGAATTTCATTGGTTTTATATCAGTAAAATTTCCACCTAACTACAACTGGTGTCAAACCTATGGTTATTTCAGTGAATTTCATAGGTTTTGTAAATGCTACTTCCTAACTATAACGTGTGTAAAACCTATGGTTTTTTCAGTGAATTTCATAGGTTTTGTAAATGCTACTTCCTAACTATAACGTGTGTAAAACCTATGGTTTTTTCAGTGAATTTCATTGGTTTTTAAAATGCTAATTCAGAAATATCTCGTATATACAACCTATACTTTTGTCAATAAAGGTCTGGCAATATTTTTTTCGGAAACAAGCCGTTTTCTTCACTGTTCAAGTTGCATAGAGACTCCTTGTAAAGCGATACAGAATTAGAAAGTCTGTACCTTGCCTTTTTTTGAACGCATTAAAATTTGTCTGTAAATAAAAATAGCCTTTCTAAACTTTCGTGCGCGACCCGGTGTGCGCACTCTCGGCAACAGTTCTCAATAAAATGGATAGCGCATTTCCAGGCTTTCGTGCGCGACCGACTGCGCGCACCCGCCTATATATTTCGTGAAAACTTTGCAATCTGAACTTATTGAATTTCTTCATAGACCCATCAAAGAACTTATACTACGTCAAAGACACTAAACCTAGGCTTCTTTTTTATTATTATGAAAATTTACATTAAATGGAGCCGAATGTCTTTTTAAACTTTCGTGCGTGACCGAATGTACACACCTTGGTATTTTAAAAAAAAATATAAAAGGTTTTATACTTTAACAATTGTATGCTTGAATCGAGCTCAGAAGATATAATAAATCCGGATGTGTTTGGATTTACTCCTTTTCACGTTTTGAAACTTCGCTGAATTAGACCGCTACTTCCAAATGGCGTACGTGACCAGATACTGTCACCGCCTACACGTCCCGAGACGCGCATGTGAAGTCATGTGACTCGAAAACAACACTTCCAATTGGTTCTTAGTAGTTTCTATTCTGCAATTTACACGGAGGACTCCACCCACTTCCCTCACTATCTTTTGTACTCTCAAAAAAGAACAACGTTCAACATCCTTCGGAAGACTTTGCTGAAATGGCTGCCGCCCCGCATTCATCTTCCGAATCTGAAGGAAATGAGCGACTACCTTTAAAAAGAAAAAAGGAATCTTTTATTTGGCAATTTTTCACTTATCCTGAAGAACAAAAGAAAGTGAATGCGCCAAAAGTTACCTGCACGATATGCAATTCGGTTCTCTCAAGAGGAAATCCAAGAAAAAAATATTCCTTTTCCATACATACCATGGTGCGGCATGTCAAACAAGTGCACCCTGTGGAATTCGCACAGGCATCGACAAGAGCCCTGGCCACGCTATTACCATCAGAGGTGGCCAGCACATCTTCTGGTGGATGACCTGTATCTCCATCGAGTGCTGTGATGGACTTGAGACCATATCTTGCAAAGGTGCACATGAAATGCAACGAGTGTGGAGAAATTCTTCTGTACGGAGAGCAGAGCCTCATTCTTACTAAACTAAAAATTGAGAGTCATAAATGCCCCAAGAAAAGATAAATTTCTTCATTTCATTTTGATCCTGTGTCACACATGAAAATGTTGTTGCAAGTTTAAAAAATCAAAAACAACATAACACTTGTTTAAAAAAAAAAAAAAAAAAAAAAGTTCTTTTCAGAACTAACTCATTCTACCAAAAAGAGCTCCAGGAGCATATTATAAAGGGGGTTTATCTCCGCTTTTTTGGCTTTCGTTCGTGCGCGACCGTGTGCGCGCACCCGCATATATATATTTCGTGAAAACTTTGCAATTGCAACTTATTAAATTTCTTCATAGACCCATCAAAGAACTTATACTATGTCAAAGACACTAAACCTAGGCTTCTTTTTCATTATTATGAAAATTTTCATTAAATGGAGCCGAATGTCTTTTTAAACTTTCGTGCGTGACCGAATGTACACACCTTGGTATTTTAAAAAAAATATATAAAAGGTTTTATACTTTAACAATTGTATGCTTGAATCGAGCTCAGAAGATATATTAAATCCGGATGTGTTTGGATTTACTCCTTTTCACGTTTTGAAACTTCGCTGAATTAGACCGCTACTTCCAAATGGCATACGTGACCAGATACTATCACCGCGTACACGTCCTGAGACGCGCATGTGAAGTCATGTGACTTGAAAACAACACTTCCAATTGGTTCTTAGTAGTTTCTATTCTGCAATTTACACGGAGCACTCCACCCACTTCTCTCACTATCTTTTCTACTCTCAAAAGAGAACAACGTTCAACACCCTTCGGAAGACTTTGCTGAAATGGCTGCCGCCCCGCATTCATCTTCCGAATCTGAAGGAAATGAGCGACTACCTTTAAAAAGAAAAAAGGAATCTTTTATTTGGCAATTTTTCACTTATCCTGAAGAACAAAAGAAAGTGAATGCGCCAAAAGTTACCTGCACGATATGCAATTCGGTTCTCTCAAGAGGAAATCCAAGAAAAAAATATTCCTTTTCCATACATACCATGGTGCGGCATGTCAAACAAGTGCACCCTGTGGAATTTTCACAGGCATCGACAAGAGCCCTGGCCACGCTATTACCATCAGAGGTGGCCAGCACATCTTCTGGTGGATGACCTGTATCTCCATCGAGTGCTGTGATGGACTTGAGACCATATCTTGCAAAGGTGCACATGAAATGCAACGAGTGTGGAGAAATTCTTCTGTACGGAGAGCAGAGCCTAATTCTTACTAAACTAAAAATTGAGAGTCATAAATGCCCCGAGAAAAGATAAATTTCTTCATTTCATTTTGATCCTGTGTCACACATGAAAATGTTGTTGCAAGTTTAAAAAATCAAAAACTGCATGACACTGTTCCTGTCAAGGTAGCATAGCTGGCGGCCTAGGGGTGGAGGACCGTTGTGCAAATACCCCGGGGAGTACTCTGGATATGCTTGGTCCCTGAGATTCTTCGATGTCACTGCCTTCCACAAATGGCATAAGTCCTGGATGTTCGGTGCCATACTTGAGGGTTTGACCTAAAGACACGTCCTGCGGTGCCCTGGTCCAAAATCAAAAACAACATAACACTTGTTTTAAAAAAAAAAAAAAAGTTATTTTCAGAACTAACTCATTCTACCAAAAAGAGCTCCAGGAGCATATTATAAAGGGGGTTTATCTCCGCTTTTTTGGCTTTCGTTCGTGCGCGACCGTGTGCGCGCACCCGCCTATATATTTCGTGAAAACTTTGCAATTGCAACTCATTAAATTTCTTCATAGACCCATCAAAGAACTTATACTACGTCAAAGACACTAAACCTAGGCTTCTTTTTTTATTATTATGAAAATGTTCATTAAATGGAGCCAAATGTCTTTTTAAACTTTCGTGCGTGACCGAATGTACACACCTTGGTATTTTTAAAAAAGATATATAAAAGGTTTTATACTTTAACAATTGTATGCTTGACTCGAGCTCAGAAGATATATTAAATCCGGATGTGTTTGGATTTACTCCTTTTCACGTTTTGAAACTTCGCTGAATTAGACTGCTACTTCCAAACGGCGTACGTGACCAGATACTATCACCGCGTACACGTCCTGAGACGCGCATGTGAAGTCATGTGACTTGAAAACAACACTTCCAATTGGTTCTTAGTAGTTTCTATTCTGCAATTTACACGGAGCACTCCACCCACTTCTCTCACTATCTTTTCTACTCTCAAAAGAGAACAACGTTCAACATCTTTCGAAAGACTTTCTTTTCACGCGATAATGTGAAATACTGAGATTGTTACAGGATTTTCTATCAGATATGTGTTCCCATTTCTGTTGAAGCACTAACACCGTGGAAAATTCCACCGATAGCAGTGATATTTTTAACGCCGAGCACCGGCGATTTTTATCACTTAGAAGCCTTCCTATTATGAAGGTTTATCTCCTAAGTCTCTGATTCTCAAACTGTGCAACGCGGCTCCCCTGTGTGCCGTAATAAGGTGCTAGGGGCGCCGCGCACATTCTAGTGTGACTAACCATCCATAAATTCCACGGACATCTCTACCCTGTTATCTGCAATTGTGAACATCAAAAGGAGCTGCGCTACGCCCCTGTAAGAGGCCTCACTCCCACTGCTGCAACGGCTTGGCAGTCCTCCAGATGCACAGGAAGTTCAGTGTCGGTCTCAATACCACTTACAAAATGAAAATAAGCACTGAAGAATATTTATGCTGTAGCAGGAGGAGTACTACATGCTTGCAGAATGCATTCTATTACCTATAAAAAAGTGAAACACCCACGCTACAATCATATAGAATACTTCCTCTAAAGAAGCCTGTGAATAACTTTAAAACATCAGGTTAACCTTTTTTTACTCTCTCATCATTGTTAAAGATAAGTATTTACAATACTATATTAAACAATGCCATGGTTGTTGCTTTTTAATTGTAAAAATCTTGCAATCTTTCACAAACCCAATACTCATGGCTTCTTTTTCGAGACAAAAATATTGCAATATTACATAACTACATAGAATAATAGAAAAAACATAAAACTACAAAGGCCAAACAGTCTACTAAACGCGGATTTGTAACCTATGGGGCAGATTTATGTTAACTACTTCATACCCAGATATGCACCAGTTAATGTGCACCACAGTATGCTAGTGCTCCGTTACCCATAGTGTGCCACATTTGAAATGTGGCGCACTATGGTACAAAAACACCATACATGCGTAACACATCTGTGCTGAAAAAGTAATACATTGCTAGAGTTGCATCGCAACTGTGATGCAGCTCCAGCAAGGCTCACCAATGCACTATATTCACAATGCTGCGTCAATACCTACGCCTGCTTCAAGCACATGCACAGTTTTGAAACAGCATGGGCCTGAAAGTCACTGAGTGAAATATCATACATTACAGTCAGCCACTTTCAAGACGCATTCCTTCAGAGGAACACTTACCGTTTATTAGAGGTAGATCGTCCGACTCCACCGGAGGACACCCCTAATAAAAAAGACATATATATAAAATGCGGACTAGCCGCTGTATCGTGCTAGCAAACTTTAACTTAAAAATCGTTAGAAAAAACAAAAGGAATCGAGCAAAATCAGTAGGCCACTGATAGGATCTCTTTTTGACCTCGCTAAAATAGAAACATTAGGAACAACCCCTCATGAGAAATATGAAACTAGTGAGAGAAACCGAGCTCGACGCCATGATGGCTGCAAGATAGCTCGGCTCCGCCGCCCACCCCGCCCAAAATAACGACAAACCCTATGCAAATATTATAAATAAATACAACACACCAGCAAAGTAACAGGGTAAAACGTTTTATTAAATAACTATTTACATGGCAGCCTGCTGCAACATGAAAACAACACTTCCAATTGGTTCTTACTAGTTTTTATTCTGGAATTTACACGCAGCACTCCACCCACTTCTCTCACTATCTTTTCTACTCTCAAGAGAGAACAACGTCCTACATTTTTCGGAAGACTTTGGTGAAATGGCTACCGTATCTCATTCATCTTCCGAATCTGAACAAAATGATCGACTACCTTTAAGAAGAAAAAAAGAATCTTTCATCTGGCAATTTTTCACTTATCCTGAAGATCAAAAGAAAGTAAATGCACCAAAAGTAACCTGCACGATATGTGACGCGTTTCTCTCAAGAGGAAATCCAACAAAAAAATTCCTTTTCCATACATACCATGGTGCGGCATGTCAAACAAGTGCACCCTGTGCAATTTGCAGAGGCATCGACAAAAGCCCTGGCCACGCTATTACCATTAGAGGTGGCCAGCACATTTTCTGATCGACGACCTGTATCTCCATCGAGTGCAGAGATGGACTTGAGATATTTAACTATATATGGTCTATAACCTATGGTTTTTTCAGTGAATTTTCAAGGTTTTGTAAATGCTAATTCCTAACTATATATGGTCTATAACCTATGGTTTTTTCAGTGAATTTGCTCCGCCGCCCACCCCGCCCAAAATAACGACAAACCCTATGCAAATATTATAAATATACACAACACACCAACAAAGTAACAGGGTAAAACGTTTCATTAAATAACTATTTACATGGCAGCCTGCTGCAACATCGATCCAAATGCATGACACTGTTCCTGTCAAGGTAGCATAGCTGGCGGCCTAGGGGTGGAGGACCTTTGTGCAAATACCCCGGGGAGTACTCTGGATATGCTTGGTCCCTGAGATGCTTCGATGTCACTACCTTCCACAAATGGCATAAGTCCTGGATGTTGGGTGCCATAGTTGAGGGTTTGACCTAAAGACACGTCCTGCGGTCCCTGGTCCAACCATCACATATACCTCCGCCAGGAGACGGCGTGGGGTGCACTGGAAGGGAAAGGCGGCGCAAACGAGCCTCCCCCACCTCCCCAGGTGGAGGTTTCTCAGCTACACCCCTAAAGACACGTCCTGCGGTGCCCTGGTCCAACCATCACATATACCTGCGCCAGGAGACGGCGTGGGGTGCACTGGAAGAGAGAGGCGGCGCGAACGAGCCTCCCCCACCTCCCCAGGTGGAGGTTTCTCAGCTACACCCCAGCGCTTCACTGATCTCCTTGTCCTCAGTCAAGCATCAATAGTAAGATTTTCATAGGTGAGTGTAGGTTCATAGTTTGCCATCCACAGACTAAAAGCCTGGAGTGGGAGTGAAAAAACCATAACTAGGTAAGAAGGAACGCAGAGGCTGTAGGAAGGACTCTGCATATGCTTGGTCCCTGAGATGCTTCGATGTCACTACCTTCCACAAATGGCATAAGTCCTGGATGTTGGGTGCCATAGTTGAGGGTTTGACCTAAAGACACGTCCTGCGGTGCCCTGGTCCAACCATCACATATACCTGCGCCAGGAGACGGCGTGGGGTGCACTGGAACGGAGAGGCGGAGCGAACGAGCCTCCCCCACCTCCCCAGCTGGAGGTTTCTCACCTGCACCCCAGCACTTCACTCGACATAGGCGGCCGGCTCCCGGGGTCCGGCGGAACTTTTAGCCTTTTGGTGACTCTTCCATTCTGGACCTTGTCCCACAATCCGTTTGACCTGAAGACACGTCCTGCGGTGCCCTGGTCCAACCATCACATATACCTGCGCCAGGAGACGGCGTGGGGTGCACTGGAAGGGAGAGGCGGCGCGAACGAGCCTCCCCCACCTCCCCAGGTGGAGGTTTCTCAGCTACTCCCCAGCGCTTCACTCGAGAAGATGAGTTGCGCCCGCTCCTGCGGCACATTGCCTCGCTCGGCCAGCTGAATTACGCCTGCTCTTGCTATTACAGCGTCTCACCCGCCATCCGGCTGAATTGCACCCACTCTTGCGGTACAGCGACAGGCGGCTGCCACGGAGCTCAGGAAAGGGCGGTCGGCTCCACAGACTTGGGCCTGGCCTGCAAGGATGGCTCTGGACAACCCTGGAACTCGGACGCTTGACTGCTACGGCATGGGCCCCATTCCCAAAAGCGTCCCATCAGCCTTGAAGATTCTACAAGAGTCACCGGGGCCCCCGACTCCCGCAGAGTTCCGGTAGGGAGCTTCTGCCATGATTGCTCGCAGAATGGCCACGACGTAGCCACGGGGTGCTCTCATGCTGACGCCAGCTTCAGTCTGAAACTTCCAGAAACACTGTAGACTACCAATTCAATCAGTTCCGGTGGAGCCCCAACGACGTATCGCGTTGTTGCATAATGCGTCATATGACACGCCGCGTTAGCGCACACGGAAGTGCTCCGGTGCGCGAGGCGCGAAGCGCAGCTTCCCGGAAGCAATCCAGGACGCGGCGCGGGGCGCGTAACGTAAGCATAACAGGTCATGTGACTTGTTAATAAAACTTTTCATTGGTTTAGAAATACTTTTTGTCCCAAATGATGAAAACCCCTCCTTGTTTCCTCTTGGCTCCTGCCCCCTCCCCAAGTCTTGCTCGGCCAGCTGAGTTTCGCCCACTCTTGCGGCCTACGACATGGATACGCCGGGGCGTTATGGATCAGTATGAGCAAATATACACTTGGGGATTCACAAGCAACAACAAGCCTTTGTATTTGGGGCTCTAAATCAACAACAGTGACAGAGAACAGAACCGAACTAAGCACTCAGGGGCTACGTTTAAACGTAACATCATCTCCCCAGAGGTACATCACCTTACACACACATGCACTCTGATCTCCTTGGCCTCAGTCAAGCATCAATAGTATGATTTTCATAGGTGAGTCTAGGTTCATGGATTTCCATCCACAGACTAAAAGCCTGGAGTGGGAGTGAAAAAACCATAACTAAGTAAGAAGGAAGGCAGAAACAGAATCTTCCTCTGCAACATCCGGCTCTGCATCGCTACTTACTTATAAATGCAGAAAAAACTCAATTAACACAAGGGCTCTTTTCAGAGCCACCTTATATCAAAGCACTCAAACTTCTGATTTATCTCCATTTTCACACTCTTGTAAATAGGTGTGCGCGCCCGAGTGCGCGCACCACGCAACTTTAAAAAAAAATATATATATATATTTTCGCCTTTAAGGACATTACTGCACACCCTGAGAAAACCTACGCAGCAAAACAATCTCTACCTTCTCCCATTTCCATGTTCCAACGCTTTGAAATGAACAATATATTTACTCGCAGTGACAAAATGGCGGTCAACACTTCCTGATTTCCTTCGAATCGAACGTTAACAGACGTCACGCAGCAACAAAAAAAATTCCGCTCGCGCGCAGCCGCTTGAGTGCGCGCACTCGTGCGCGCGTATAGATATATAATTGACTTTAACTTTCATTTTCTCAGCAACTACTGAACGGATTTACACCATTCCAAAAAAAGCGTAATCTGCGAGCCGGACTCTACAGTTTTGCCAAATTTCTTATAAATCCATTCAGCCGTTCGACCTGTAGTCGTGTCTAAACGTCCTATGGAAAATAACATGGAGAAAACACGTTTTGGGACCCCCCTTTTATCTCAGCCCCCACTTCACCAACCGCCCCCAAACTTTCAGGGAAGGAGCGCAGCGGACCGAGCCATCTTCTTTAAGAAATTCGCAAAGATTCATCCACCAGGGCCAAAGTTAATCCAAATAGAATGTTGAGGATTTCCTATGGAAACTAGGTCCTAACTATAACTACCTACTGGCGACCGCCAGTAGGTAATATATATATATATATATAATGTTGCGATTTCCCTATGGAAAACAATCCTAACTATATATACCTATCGCCAGTAGGTAATATATATATATATATATATATATATAAATATATACATATATATATATATATATATATATATATTACCTACTGGCGGTCGCCAGTAGGTATATATAGTTAGGATTTTTTCTCTATGGGATTTTTGAAAATTCTATGTCTAATAACTTTGGCGTTTGTGGACGGAATTGGCTGAAATTTTCAGGAAAATGGCACATTTTGTTTCTGAGCAGCCCCTGAAAATTGGGGGGGGGTTCGTCCAGGGGGGGTCGAGAAAAAAGGGGGGTCCCAAAACGTGTTTTTAACATTGAGTTTTCCATAGGGCGGTTGGCCTCACTTTTAGCCCGAACGGCTGAATGGATTTGCACGAAACTTGGCAAAATTGTAGGGACTGGTAGCCCGATGTGCCTTTTGTAGGTCTCAATATATGTGCTCCAGTGGATTTTGAGAAATTAACGTTTAAAAAAAGATATATATCTGTAACAGCGGACCGGGCAGCGCTCCGGTTCGCGTACTTTTCGCGCAACGGAGCTTTGTGAAGCGAAGCTGATTGGTTCTCCGGCGTCTGTAAACATTTCAAACAGTCCGTAGCGGCCGCCATCTTGTCTCTCGGTAGGATCGAGAGACAAGAGGAGGCCAAAGCGAAGGGGCAAATGACCATAAGGGGGCATAGTAGATTCTCGCTGACCCCCTAGGTTTGATGTGGAGGTTTTAAAAGGGCCCCGCGGGGCAAAAAAAAAAATAATAATAATAATCGAACGGCTGAATGGATTTGCACGAAACTTGGCAAAATTGTAGGGACTGGTAGCCCGATGTGCCTTTGCTAGGTCTCAATATATGTGCTCCAGTGGATTTTGAGAAATTAACGTTCAAAAAAAGATATATATCTGTAACAGCGCTCCGCTTCGCGTACTTTTCGCGTTACGGAGCTTTGCGAAGCTGATTGGTTCTTCGGCGTCTGTAAACATTCCAAACAGTCCGTAGCGGCCGCCATCTTGTCTCTCGGTAGGATCGAGAGACAAGAGGAGGCCAAAGCGAAGGGGCAAATGACCATAAGGGGGCATAGTAGATCCTCCCTGACCCCCTAGGTTTGATGTGGAGGCTTTAAAAGGGTCTCGCAGGGCAAAAAAAATATATATCGTTTTTTTAGTTTTTTTTGCGTGGAGTGCGCCCGGTTCGCGAACCGGGAAGTGTTCTGGGGAGCGTACTTTCTTGAAAATTAGTGAAAAAAGTTAGAGTAAAATAATAATTGTGAGTGATCAGATGTAGGGTAGCTCTGAGAAGAGCTTTTGGGTTTATGGTACATTTAGGTACTTATAAGTAGGTACCAATGCACAGTCTTAAATTCAGAGTGAAAATTCTGTTGCCCTCATCTGAGAAGTGAACTCCATCTCCTCTGCAGATATCTTGCATGTAGTAACGCAAGTTATTGTTGTACAGGGAGCCCATTCCATGGTCTCTCATGTAAGCTGAAACAGATTTGTTTACATGCTTCCTCGATTTCTCAATTTGTGGACAAAATTGGTTCGACCACCTCCATTTTTGTCTTTGGCATATATTTGAATATACCAAGGCAGTCTGAGGAAAAAGTGCCATCAATTGCTCAAAGGTGTCCTTTAAAAGCATTTCCAGACCTACCCCAGTCAAAGTGCCCAAGTCATTACCTCCACAGTGCACAATTAACAGGTCAGGTTTTGGCAAATGCATAAAGGTTTTCACCAATGGTATCAATTGGTGACATTTTAATCCTCTGTGTCCAAACCACTTAATTTCCACATCTTGTAAATTGAGGTTAGGTAAATTCCTGTTTTCAGCGTACCTCTGAGCCCAATAGATGTAACTATGTCCAACAATCCAGACAGAAAACATGGCGAGAGAAGGTTCTCCTGCAGTCAGATGAAGTGTGGCAATGAAATGGCAGTTGAAAAAATGAGAGTGTAAAATGAAAAAAACTGAGGAGTTTCTGTGTTAATGAAGCAGTAAGAGTGATTGGTGGATTTTGATTGCTGAAAACAGAAAGTTAGGGTGCATGGATGAGTTCGTTGAAAGATGTATTTTGAGTGGCGAAGAAAAAATCATTAAATGAAAGATTGCACTGGATATGCAGGTGCACTGAGAGTTCAGAGTTCAATTGCAACATTGTTGTGTGAACTTGGAAACACCAGAGGTCTTGCAAGAGGTGGTTGCTATGCAGAAAAAGCAGAGAGGGGGCAGAGGGGGGAAGGGTTTTGATTTGAAAAAAAGTGAGGGAAGAGTTTTGATTGGGTGACATGAGAGATATGTGTGAAGAATTACAGCATTTCTGTGCTTTTGATAGCTGCAGACTCTGGAGTGCATACCTTTTGCTCTGCTGAAGACAAATTGGTGTGTTTCTGAGACTGTTTTGAAACTCAAAGTATTTGCTAAGGTGAGAAAAGGTTTCTTTAATTTAGATAGAAAATAGTGTGCTTTAAGGAGAAAATTATGAAGAAAGTTGTGTTTTTCAAATGTTGCTTTGTCTCAAGTGTTTTACAAATAGATTTTGTTTCTTTGAGAAATTGTAATTGGAGAAAATGTGAAGTATTAGTACTGACAGGGTTTTTATGTGCATAGGAGCTGTGGAGTGTTTTCAAATTATGACTTGTAAATCGTTTTTGAGAAAAAGCAATGGTTTTAATATTGATGACAAGGACATAATGGTGTCTGCTTCTTTATAAGGTAATTGAGAGTCTCTGATGTTATTTTTCCCATTTCAATGTAAGAAGTTTGTCTGTGGAGCAAATTGCTTGTAAATATGCTCCCACCTGTGCATGGCAAATTTAGATTTTGAATGTTTGCGTTACATAGGCATGTTAAAGGTGACTGAAACATGCTGCAAAGGCAATCAAAAAACGCTTTTATGTGTCTTAAGGACATTTTAAGTCATTTCCCCATGTGCAGTGTTTTCAAATTATGAGTTGAAAATCGTTTTTGAGGTAAAGGAATGTTTTCAAAATTTATGTGCGCCATATGCCCCCAAATTTCTTTTTCAGGGGTGCAGCAGGGTGTTCTTGAGACACCCCTGCACCCTCGGAAAAATTCGTAATTTGCGATGAGGTAATTGCTAATCGCAAATTGCACCTTCATTCCTATGGGCCTCCTGCTGCATGGAAATGAATGGGTAATTTGTAATTAGCAAATAGCTCATCGCAAACTAGGAATGGTAAAGAATCGCTATTTATTCCTTAAAGTTCGCTATTTAGGAAATGCAAAAAACTTTGATGATACATATGGCGGTTCATCTCTAACAAGATAAGAAGCATAGGGATAGATTTTTGATGACTGGCGCATCACCAGGGATGTGTTAGTCATTCTGTGCCGCTGTTCCGTCACCTATGGTGTGCTGCATTTACAATGCGGCGCATCATGGGGCAAAAACAGCACAGATGCGTGACGTATCTGTGCCGTAAAGGTGGCGCATTGCTGGAGTTGTATCGCAAGTGTGATGAAGCTCCAGCAAGGCTCAGGGGTGCCCCTGTCGCAGGGTTTCTGTTCTCACACAGAACTGTGGACAGAGGATTGGAACCTCGGCGAATTAGGGTGCCCCAAAACTCACCTTAGTAATCAAAAACCCCTTAGCAAGCTAGGTACAGTGTCACATTGGATATAACAAACTCTCAATGTTTAGACAATCCAGAATATGAACTTATAGTACCTCAGGATACGTGGAACTCATGAACAGTCGGTCGTTATATATTTCTTAGAAACCAGAACATGGAGTTAAGAAGAACACATGTGTATTTGAAATGTTTATTTACTAATGCCGTCTTCCCAGGCGTAGTATCTTAGATAATACAAGTACACATATTATCAGTAGCAAAATTACCAGCATAGTTACTAGTACATAAAAAGCGAATGGTGACAGTATGTTAACATGCTGTAAATGAATAAGAGTTAGCAACACTTATAAGCAGCCGCGGGCCGTGGAGGGAGTTACGGTGGGGCAGGGAGGCGGGGAGGGGGAGGGGCAGGGTGGAGAGGGCTCCACCCTGCCCCTCCCCCTCCCCGCCTCCCTGCCCCACCGTAACTCCCTCCACGGCCCGCGGCTGCTTATATCTCACCCTCCCTAATACACATATTATATTATTTGCTAAGAAGGTCTCTTTGTGTTGGTTTAGGGCGTGCCCATACTTTAGTGTCTTAGATTTGAAGGAATCACATCAGCATACACCAGCTCTCTCTTCATGTGAACCGCATCAAGTGTTGTGTATGTGTGTTCGGCAAAGCAATATAAAACCCGCCTCATGCCCAGAATTGGCAGAAGCTGCACTTATGTTATGAGTATGAAGTCGTGGAGATCAGACCTCATAACAATTCTGTATCGTGTTGTTCTTGAAACTTCAGCACTCGCTGTACAGATATAGTTTAACAAGTAAAGCAGATAGTAGAGCAATAACATATTATTCTCATGTAAATCACGATGAACTATTAGGTTGAAAGCTAAAGCAACAACTAAGTGTCGTGTGCAGAAGTTGCAAAAAAGGAAAAATGGCGTTTAAACCGGTAATGAGCCCATGCTAACTTAACACGGTGTAAAGATATCCAGGATCTACATGACACCTCCCCATGATCCGGAAACGAACTGAATAAGATAATAGAAGTGCCATCTCATGAGAGCAGATTGCAACTTTATATGTGCACGGTCCGCAAGGTAAAACATTAAAAACTAGCAAAATTTAATGCTAAAGAAAAATAAAACAGCCAACTACTTTATCGAGGCTTAAGCCAATAGGCATGCTAAATAATAAAAACTTGACAAATAAGTCAATGAATTGTCAATGAAATGCTAGTACTCAGCATATCAAACATGAAAAAGGTCTATGACATAACTGTGTATTCAAAATAAGCTGCAACAGCCTCTAATAGGAAGTCACCGTCTTCATCCGAAAAGAGTTCAGCCATCCAATTTAAAAGCGGAAAAGAACATACGTGCTCTCCCAGCACCGGATCCTCTATCACCATCAGAGGACAGCTCGGTGGGTTTTCAAGAAAGCTCTGTTCCAAGAAAGACTGTGTTGCCGCCAGTAAATTCCAGGGACCAATTAGTCCATGCATCAATGCCACAGCCATAATCCTTTCGCCAGGACAGACCAACTCGTGAGTAATGATAGGAGTCATCAGCTGATTAAAGTCGACGTCAGGAGAAACCGGTCCGCAGAGACACAAATCAATGGCCCAATCGAAATCACAGGTCAGGCAGTGAAATACAGGCTGGACACAGGTGAAGTAGGAGAATCGAAAAGATAATCCATATGCCGTGCTTAATATCGCCAACGGCATTGTGCCATAATATTCAAGCATGCGATTGCGGAACAGCGTCAGCAGCTGCAGGGCGGGAGCTTGCACAGGAGGGACATCCATATTTAAAAATGTAAAAAAGCACAAGAGCGTCCGTTGGTAATGCAAGTAAAAATGGGAATCCACCAAGCACAGTGGAAAAAATAGAATGAAAGAAAGCAGGGATGACTCCAAAGATTTTCTCAAATGAAGTCACGAGACCACTGGTAACAACTTTAAAAAAGTGCACCAGGCCCTTTGTGGAGGACGCGTTAAAGATAGTCCGAACCATGTCGCTGAAATGCAAAGGTGAATCAGTATTTAAAAGGGTCTGCACCTCTGTACGGGTGTTCGCTATGTGAAGCACGAAAGTTTCACGGGCCGAACTCAAGGCCACCTCTCTCTGAGACAAAAGAGCTCTTATTCTTGCCATGCCGTTGAAATGTGGCCAGATTGAAAACTCCCTATGTTCATGTGTGGGAGGAAATAGAACATTTCTGCAGCAAATAACCCGTTCACTTACTGTTACGATAAAAGGAATACTTTTAATTAACCCAGAACAATCTTCATTATTGAGCATCAAATAACTACCATTTTCCAACAACTTGAACGTGGGGATGATAGCAGGAACTGGCGTGCCTTGCAACACGCAAGCCATATTTGGTCGGTGTTTGTTGCATGAACCGTGTAACTGTATGTGCCTACACATTAGTGAATGATCTGGCGTCTCAGTGCATTCCTCTCCATTCAGATAAACTTCTTGATCATCTTTGAAAATCTGTATGTGTATGGAAGCGACCAGACCTCATGAAGAAAACCACTACCTAAAGGTTCATAACGACCTATTGGTATATATTTCATACAATTTGAAAACTTATATAAAGCAAAAGGCAGCGTTATTAAACCGTGGATAAGGCACGTTGCCAAAGCAGCCAACCTTTTGGATTTATACTGGAAATGTTAAAGGAAGAATTACGGAGTAGGGCCTGTAAATCTTTAATGGACAACCGAGTAAAATTACTCCAACCATCATATTCCTCTAACTCCGGGATAGTAGGGGTGTTTAATTTTTTAGAAGTAGCCAATCCAAAGCATTTGGTCTGGGAAATTGTTTCATTCACAAACAACATATGATTTGGGATGAGACATGCACGGTGCAAAGCCTCAGTGCCTTGTACCTGCCAGGTTCGTGAACCCCAAACTGATGTAGATCCTGGATATCTTTACACTGTGTTAAGTTAGCATGGGCTCATTACTGGTTTAAACGCCATTTTTCCTTTTTTGCAACTTCTGCACACGACACTTAGTTGTTGCTTTAGCTTTCAGCCTACCTGCGTCAAGATCTATGCCTGCTTCAAGCAGGCGCAGGGTTTTGATGCAGCTTTGTCCTATCTGATTGTAAATGCGGCACACCGTGGGTGGCAGAGCAGCGGTGCACGTTAACTGGTGCATACCTGGGGATGTGCTAGTTAATATAAATCTGCCCCTTTACATTTAATTATGTGCAGGGGACACAGAGTCGGTGAGGTTTATCCAAGGTTAAGAAGAGATGAGTCCTGTTCAGTGAAAAATTGGAGATAGGCTTCACCTCCTCTGCTCCTCAGCATCGTTGGACATGGTTAAATAATAGCTGCAAAATGTTACTCTTGTTAAACAATTTTACTATTATAATCTCTGAGATTTGTCTCTTACTGTGCAACATTTCATTGTTGTTATCTTTCTTTAAAGATAAAGACAACATCAACATGAGCGACAATCAGCAATCAGTTGATTTCGACCTCATCATTGAACTCGTAATTGAAACATCAGTGGATGTTGATCCCTTGGATGATTTCAATCCTGAGGATGAAGAAGAACGTGATGAGGATGCAGATTTGTCAGAATTGTATGACATAGGATGGGAAGCTGACGTGCTTGAGCCTATGGAACTATAAACATTTATTTTATAAATTTATAATAAATAAAAAGTAAATGTGTAAACCGTTTAATTTAAAAATAAAGACACCTTCAAAAACAGGTTATGTGTAGTGTCTTCAATAAAATATTAAAATATGGTCATAAAATTAGATCAGATTCATATATAAAACAGCACAGGTAAAATGAATATAAATTCCATTTCTTTTCTGCTATTTCTGTATTCTAAATTTGCCATGTACAAAAAATTCTTCTATGTAAAAATGTTAAGTAGTGTGTTAAGTTTTTGATGACTGTTATTAATTTACTGTTGGGTAATAGTGGTTAATAACATTTTTTATTATATTTTACCACAGATTCAACTGCAGATTATTTCAAGATTTTAGGATGCCAAGCAAAGAAAGAGTGAGAAAGGCTGCAAAACGTCAAAGACAGCAGGTGAATGAAAAAAAGCAGCAGTCCTCTAACAAAAAGATTTGTCAAGTCACCAAGAAAGCACCGGGTAAGAGTACAAAAACATTCATAAGAAATATCTCTAGTAAAAAAAATATTACTACAGAAAATGTTTCAGTCCAGAAAAGGAGAAGCAATTCAAACGGTAAGGAAAGGCCAATGAGAAATGTTACTGCTAGAGTAAGAGATAACTCTATGCATGAAAGTAGAAGGAAACAACAGTTTAGGGACATTCGTAAACGAATGTTCCGCAACAGGATAATTGGCAATTTGTTAAAAAATATTAAGAAAGGTCAACAGAAAGTGGTTTTTTATAAGAGAAAAAAAATTGTTGAGAAAGTTATTGATCAGGCATTTGAAATTAAACGTAAGTTATTTATTTTGACAATCAATAGAATTAGGAAGCTAAACAAGGCAATTTATGATTTCAAAAGAAATAGTAGATGGAAGAGAATAGTTAATCGTAGTAATTTTTGTGAAGTTTTTTCTGGAGAATGGATGCATAGTTCAAGCTCTGAGGCATTTTTTAATGAGGAGAGTTATTTCCAGGATAATGATTTGGTGCATGCAGTTGACACCAGTGGTCGAGCTTATGAAGTGAAAGATGGTTGTCCAGTTGAAAAAGAAAAACTTGTGACAACAGAGATAGAAGAGGTGTTAGGTAATGAGGTTTTAGGGAGACGTCCTAAGGGTCCTGTGTACACCTGGAAGTGTAGTAGTATTTGCAGTGTACGACAGGATTCCATCAATTTGCTTTGTGATTTTATACGGTCATTTATTAAGAAAAGTTTGAAGCAGAAAATGAAGTTGTTGCAAGAATTAGATCCTTGCAGAGTGAGAGAAGTGATAGGTTTGCATGGTCATTCACTGGCTTGTCTTTCCAGGAGAGTATGCCAGAGTGTTTTTCATCATTTCAGGATGCTAGCAGTGCATCATAATAAAGTGAGGAAATTAGTTAGAATGTTGTATTATGCTAAGAGTCCAGCAATTATGCTTAAACAATTATGCGCTGCTCTTTTGCATGGTTCTGAAATAGATGTGAAGAATATATGTGAAGAAATTGAGTTTTGTTACTTTGGAAGTAAAGAGGAGAATGTTGAAATTGACCAAGAAGAAGAGAGTAATGTGGAAGATAGTGTACAGGTTTCCAGTACAGATAATTTCCAGAGGGAAATTGCGACGTTTGAGGTGAAATCAAGTGAGAGGCCAAATTTCACTTGTGTGTGTTGTCGACGCACTTATTATAAGAATCAGACTAAGTTAGTGGATTTATATGGAAAAAGTGAAAGGGAAAATAATAGTGAATGGAAGGATTTTACAACATACTTGATGGTAGAAAATTGTTTTGATTTGGGATTGGATCAACGTGTGTGTACTTATTGTTGTAACAAATTAAATCAAAACCAGATGCCTTCTAGAGCAGTTCATAATAATCTGGAATTGGTTGAGATTCCTTCTGAATTGAAGGATTTAAATACTTATGAATCTATTTTGATTCAAAGTATCCATCCCTTTCAGGCTATTGTAAGAATGGAGCCAAAGACAGGGAAATTGCCTCCATCAGATTTACAGAGAGGATTAAAGGGAAGAGTTGTTTATTTGCCTCTAGATTTGAAGAAAAACATTAACACAATTGGAGTAGAAAAAGTGGAAGAGGAACCTCTTGTTATCTTAGTTAATGGGGTTCCGACAAAGAATAAGAAAATATGGCAAGATTTAGTAGATGTTAGGAAAGTCAAAAGGGCAACATTGTATTTGAAAAAATATAATAAATACTATAAAAATGTATATGTTGCAGAAGAGGAAGTAAGTGAGGAAGAGGATAGCGATTTGTGTGCTGGTCAAATTGAGAAAGTAGAACCCTGTACTAGTGAAGAAATATATGAACATTATAGTGTTCATCATTTGCATTCCAAGGAAGTCATGGGGAATGCAATTGAGTTGTTTCAAATGAAACAAGCGAAAGGGAGTCCCATTAGTGTTTGGGAGGAAAGTTTGGAAGCTCGGTGTTTCCCACAGCTTTTTCCAACAGGTCAGGGAGGAAGATATGATGAGCGACCTCATCAAATTCCTGCTTCTGAATACCGGACTTTGCGATTGTATGCAGGAGATCCTAGGTTTCGACAATGCATTCCTTATTTGTTTCATCTCCTGTTTGAAAGCGATCTGTCTGGACTGTCATATGCAGTGAACCACATCTTGAAAAGTGGTATACACATGCAAAACATCTCGGCAAGTGACTTTATGGATAAAGTCAATGTCCAAGACAGTATTTTGGATTCTCACCTGATTCATCTCATGGCGTGTCAGCGTGGTACTAATGAGTACTGGTACCGTCGTCATGGTGATTTAAAATGTATGCTGAGGAACTTAGGAACTCCCACATGGTTCCTCACTTTGAGCTGTGCTGAGTATGGCTGGGAAGACTTACTTGAATTTCTACGAGAGGCAAATGCTAACGTAGAAAACATCGAATTCAAGACACCCGGAGAACTGTGCTCTTTGGATCCAGTCAATGTATGTAGGTACTTCAATCATAGATTTGAAGGTATGATGTCTTTCATCATGAATAAGAAGAATCCACCTCTTGGAGAGGTGTTGGATTTCTTCTGGAGGAAGGAGTACCAAGCAAGAGGTGCTCCTCATATACATATGTTGCTGTGGATCAAGGATGCACCTAAATTTGGAACGGATGCAGAAGACTCAGTGATGAGTTTCATAGAACAGTATTCTACGTGTGATGTTCCAAACGCAAAGGAGAAAAAAAGCCTAAGAGAAAAAGTTCTACGTTTCCAAAGCCATCGATGTGGAAAGTACTGTCGTCGTAAATTCCGGAACAAAGACAAGTTCTACACCAAATGTCGTTTCGGCTTTCCACGACCGGTGATTTCTAAAGGAAGAGTGAACAGTTTGATGTCTTCGCTGCGACATAATGTGATGAAGAAATCACCTAAAAACACATACAATTTGAAGAGGAACGAAGAGTCTAAGTACATCAACGACTACAACCCGGTGATTTTGTCCATGTGGAATGCTAACATGGATATACAGTTTGTGGCTGATAACTGTATGGCTGTGGCTCGGTATGTGACATCTTACATCACCAAAAAAGAGAAGACAGAATTGAAGGATATGTGGGAGGACATTTCCCATGAAAAGAGCCTCAGCAAGAAGTTGTACAGTTTCAGTCTGAAGATGTTGTCGCATCGAGAAATCGGAGCTTACGAATGTTCTGACTGGTTGTCTTCAGCAAGTCTCTATGCCAAGTCCAGGAGTATCGTTTGAGCGAGTGTTGGTCTTGCTGCAACGCGTAATCGAGTTCTGAAACCTGTGCGGGAAATTGAGTATTTGGCGGAAAAGGAGCCAAACAGTACCGACATTTTGAAGAGCAACATGTTGGATACATATTATCCAAATCGAAGCAGTCACCTCGAGAATGTTTGTCTGTATGAGGTTCTGCAAAATTACATATTCAGGAGGAACATCAAAGAAGATACTGAGAAAGGAGTGTATGCTGTAATAGGAAGTGAGGGATGTCTGGTCAAGCAAAGAAAATGCCACTTGATAAACCATCGAAAATTGAGTGGCGAATCTCCTGAAAAAAAGGAGTTTTTCTATTTAGCACTTTTGCAACTTTTTAAGCCTTGGCGTGCAGAAGAGGAACTGCTTGGAGATTTCCTTTGTTACGAAGACTCATTCAATGCTGCCAAGGAGACCATAGAATGTCCTGCTTTTCCCAAATATGTAGAAATGTTGAATGTGGAAATTGAGCAGGAAGCAACGATTGCAGCCGAGATTGCCAGAGACAGTTCTCAGGACAGTCAGAGTTCTGCTTCATTGAGTCAGGATCCACTAGGAGGACCTCTTATCGAAAATGAAGCTGCCACTGCTATGAGTGAAGTGGAAAGAGCCATGGCACATGCTCAGGAGGATGCGGTTAACTTAGAAGAGTTGGAAAGACAACTCAACGTTGAGCAGAGGAAAATATATGACGAACTTACCATGCAAATTGATCATGGATTAAGTCATGACAAGAAAGAGTGCTCATGTACGTCGTTGAAGCCTGTCCGACTGTACGTGAGTGGAGAAGCGGGAACTGGAAAAAGTTTCCTTATTAAAGCAATTTCATGTTATTTGCAGGAAAGGACAGAGTCATCGCTGTCTTGTGTTGTCACCGCTCCAACTGGACTGGCAGCACATAACATTAAAGGGATTACTTTACATCGTTTACTGATGCTGCCAGTGGAGCATGACAACAAATTAGAATATCACAAGCTATCTGGAGATGCTTGTTTTGAAGTTTCAAGAGTCTTGAGGAAAATGAAACTTCTTATCATTGACGAAGTAAGCATGGTTTCCAATGTCATGCTTGCCTTTGTGCATTTGAGAATGCAAGAAGTTCTCAAAACAGAGTATGATGTGTTATTTGGTGGCAAACACATCATTGTTTTCGGAGATCTTCTGCAGCTGACACCAGTGAAAGGGCAACCTGTGTTCAAAATGCTCACGCATGAAGATACCAGGAAGTGCTTAGGGAGCATTGGCAACGTCAATATATGGTTAAACTTCAATTATGCTGAACTGCATGAAAATATGCGTCAGGCAAAGGATGAAGTTTACAAGACTATTCTACAAGATGTTAGAATTGGAAAAGTGACCGAGCATGGGAAAGAAGCTTTACATGCACGATTACTGACAAATTTATATCCAGACGAAGATGTTGTGCCTGAGAATATTTTTCAGAAAGTTACTGAGAAAAAATCTGGAATATGTTTGATGCCAACTCTTGCAGAATGTGCCAAATTCAACAACAAAATGTTGCATTTAGAAAAGCAAGAGATTGTGAAACTGGAAGCTATTGACAGAGTAGAGCATATGGGATCAACAATTATTTTGTCTGAGAATCTGAAAACAAAATTGGATTCATTAGAGAAGAGTATATCTAAAACTGCGGGTTTTGAAAAGACTCTGAATGTGTGCTTGAACTGCCGTATAATTTTAAGAAGGAATTTACATGTTGAAAGAGGTCTGGTAAATGGATCAATGGGTAATGTTGTTGATTTTGTGAAATACAGAAATAGAGATGGAATTGAATTTTTAAAAATTAAATTTGATGGCATTGAGGAAGTACAGCTAATTGCTCGTTGTTCTGCTAGATTTTTGCTTGTAAAAGACTTATATGTTCGTCGTAAGCAGTTTCCTGTTTGCTTGGCATATGCGGTGACAATCCATAAATCGCAAGGTTTAAGTGTAGACTGTGCATTGGTGAATATTGGCAGTTCTGTGTTCAAGGAGGGTATGGCATATGTGGCATTGTCACGAGTTAGAACTTTATCGGGATTGTACTTGATTGAGTGTGATGTCACAAACATTTGTGCGATCTAGATTGTGTTAAGGAATACAATAGGTTAAGAAGAGAGTATGCGCCACATTTGCCTCAGTATCCTTTGTTTGAGAAACGTGTGGTAGGCCGGAAACAAAGAAATGTGACCAATACTGGGGAGGTTGTAGCAAAAAGACGAAAAGTCGATGAACCTGAAATTATAAGCAGAAACAAAAAGGATTCTGTTGAAGATGTTGTTGGTTTTCAATTTGAAAACAGTTCTGGTGTCAACTGCTATGCTAATGTAGTGGTTAATGTTTTGTTTTCTCTAGAAAATGTAAAAGAAGAGATTGTGGTCAATTCTGATCAAAGATTTTGCAGTTTGTTAAATTCTGTGTTAGAGAAATGTAGCACTGATAGAACAAACATAGAAAGTGTGTCTGAAATTCGAAATCTGTTAGACAGATGTTCAGGCCAAACAAAATTCTCTCAAAATAGTCAGCAAGATTGTCAGGAGTTTTTAATGTATATGCTTGATGTATTGCATGATGAAGGTGTAGATGTAGATCACCTGTTTGGGCTTTCTTATCAATGGCAGCATGACTGCGAGAACTGTAGGGTATCAAGTACTACTAGTGTAGACTCAGAAAGATTTATATATTTAACTTTGCCAGACAGTAAATCAGTCTCTTTTAATAAGCTAGTAAAAGCAGCTGATCACAACATGGAGTGTAGCCAATGTAAATCTGAAATGATGTCCACATTATTTATACGAACATATGGCCAGTATGTCATTTTAATGTTCCAACGATGTGGGCCTGATGGAACAAAATTGACAACTTTAATTAAAAATTTTGTGGCTTCACAGTTGTCAATATCAGGAAGGACTTTTGTAACTGTAGCAATTATATATCATGATGGTCCTTCAATAACATCAGGACATTATACAGCTTATTTAAAGTGTAGAAATGGCTGGTCATTCTGCAATGATTCTGTTTTAATTTTCAAAAAAAAATTGCCGTATGACCTTAAAAACTCTTACCTGGTGTTTTTAAAACCAAAATTTTAGGGAAAGAATCTCGGGATGTGCTCTGAGGAATTTCAAGAAGTTCTAATGGCTCCTACACGATTTGGCCTTGAGGATAAGTGTAGTACAGAGACATAACTTCTTACCATAACACTGGACGTCATGGAGAAATACGTGCACTTTGAATGAGTTCAGAAAAACTGTTTCTTTTTATAAGCTAATTGAAGCAGCCAATCAAAACATGGAGTAGAGGGAATGTAAGTCTGCAATGCTGTCTACTGTTTTACATTGCTTTGTGATTAAAAGTGATGTAGAGAATTAAATAATTGTACTAGTCATAAAGGTAGTGTAAGTCTGCTTCATAGTAAGCAGTATCAGTGTGATAGGAAATGTAGAACATGATTGAGCAAGAAGGGGAAGATATTACTAGTCCAGGATTGTGAAAATGATCTTCAACATTTTAATTGTGAAAGTTGCGGAAATACAACATGACGGGATTGGCTTAAAAGAATTCTAAGAGTTATAAATGGCTCAGACACGATTTGGCCTTGTGGAAACGTGTGGTAGAGAGCGAGAAGTCATTTATTGTATGTAACATGTTTTTGAAAACGATGGAGGTTTTCTTTCAGAAAGTGGCGGGTTGAAAGTAATAACAGCACAACAGAGTGTAAGCTGTTCATAGGACATCCTTGGCCGTCATGGAAAGTAAGTTAACTTTAAGGAGTTCTGAATTCTGATTTGTTATGTTGTATGGGTTTTTTAAACACAATCATTTTGATTGTGTTTTTTTTCCCCGCTGTTATATGATGAATACCTTCAAGTCACTGTTTTAGTGAAATTTGATACATTCTGAGAACAGCAAAAATAAACCATTTAACATGTATAATTAATTCTGTTCTGTTTGCATTTATGATGTACATGTAGAACTGTGTAGGAGGCATGGAGAAGGTGAGGCTTCTGTAAGTGTCAAAGTTGTTGCATACAGTGCTCATATTCTACGTAGTCTTTTATATTTCATTACTTTCACTGTTTCTGACTGATCTAAAAAAAATTTTTTTAAAAGAACAGTAAGTATAAGGGAAGGAAACAGACAGTTATGTTAAAAGAAACACAGCTATAGGGAATAAACTAGGGATACTGTTACCCGCAATCCTCTGCTGATGATGTCACTGAGCATGTCATGAATGATGTAATATGTGACATCATCAGCAGTGGATTACGGGTAATAGTATCTCTAGTTTACTCCCCTATAGCTGTCTTTCTTTTAACATAACTGTCTGTTTCCTTCCCTTATACTTACTGTTCTTTTTAAAAAAAAAAAAATTTGGTTCGCTTCCGGTTCGCGTACCGGGGAGCGAACTGGGAAGCGAACTAAGAGAAATAGAGGTTGGCACAGTTCCAAATATTGTTCCAATTTTTTAATAACGGGGAGGTAGTTCTGAAAAGAACTTTTTTTTTTATTGTTTTTGTTGTTTTATATTTTTTTTATTATTTTTCTGAACATTTTTTTACTTTTTTTGAATTTTTCTGAACAGTTTTATATTTTTTTGGGGGTTTTTTCGGAGGGGGAATTTTTTATAGCCCAGTGATATCACTATAGTGTCATTAATGGACTCATGGTCTCAGACTATACATGGCACACTCACAGTGATCTTGACCAGGCTTCTTTTCTTTGTTTTGCTGTTGTTAGGATGCCACCTAGTCATATGGCGATGCATTGTGTAGTTTCCGAAACTGTATTTTTTGTCGGTCCCTCTGGACAGTCTATCTTGACATATAAGGCAAGTTACGTATCTTGCATTTACTTTTTTCTGACCTTTGGGAATTTAAAAAAATTGCCAAATGAAGTTTTCTTTCCGGTGAGACGTCCTGGGCTCCTCAGGCAAAAAGTGCCTCTCTTCGTGCTCGTCGTCCTGTTCCTCTTCTTCCTCTTCTTGCTGAATTATAACTTCAGCAGGTGGTCCACTCTTCCTTGGATGTGGTGGAGGTGGTGGGGAAGCACCAGCTGAAGCTACTAAAGAAGCCATTGCTCACTGGTAACAAAGGGTCTTTCTCTCACAATGATGAAAGTCAGAGTGAGGAAAGAAGGAGGGATTTTCATCATTTGGGAAAAACAATAGTTCTCAACCAATGAAAAGTGTTCATTTTAGATTATATGACCTAGTCTTACATCATTAGGAAACCAAAAGTGAAATGAACCAATGAAAAGTGTTATTACCAAGTCACATGACCTGCTGTGTTTACGTTACGCACTTTGCAGGGCCTCCCGGTTTGCTTCAAGAAACCTGTGCTTTGCGACTCGGTAAGCGTACCAGTTCGCTAACGTAGCACGTCATATGACGTATCACGCGACAACGCGAAACGTCATGCGGACGGGAGGCGTCACGATGTTGTTTTCGGTAAAGAAACGTTTACCGGCTCGCGGTCTATTTCGCGGCATCAAGGTCAGCTAACGGGAAGCTTCCCGATTCGCGAAGCGGGAACGAAGAAAAAAAAATATTAAAAAAAAAAGTTATTAATAAACATATAAAATATATTTTTGGATTTAAAGAAGAATACATTTTACAGCTACAGATATTAGCTGTTAAAAAACCAATGAAATTCACTGAAAAAACCATAGGTTATAGACCATATATAGTTAGGAATTAGCATTTACAAAACCTTGAAAATTCACTGAAAAAACCATAGGTTATAGACCATATATAGTTAGGAATTAGCATTTAGAAAACCTTATTTTACTCACACAAAACCATTGAAATTCCATATATAGTTAGTTGCACTAACTATATATCGCGCACCCGCAATCCACTGCTGATGATGTCACATATTACATCATTCATGACATGGTCAGTGACATCACTGATGACATCACTGATGACATCTCAAATGACATCACTGATGACATCACTGATGACATCTCAAATGACATCACTGATGACATCATGACACACCAATACCAGTTACTACATACGCACTCACTGATTCCTACGTCTACACACACATTCACTCATTCACCCATACAATCACTCATACATACAGTCACTCATTATTACAACACTATCATATGCACTCATACACCTATGCAGACAGTCACACACTGCCACTCATCCATGGAGTTACTCACACACCAAGTCAGTCCTGTAAAGAATCAATCACACTTCCATTTCTTCATCTATACAGTTAAACACAGAACACCATACTTCAGTGACATCACTGATGACATCACTAATGACATCTGAAATGACATCACTGATGACATCTCAAATGACATCACTGATGACATCATGACACACCAATACCAGTTACTACATACGCACTCACTGATTCGTACGTCTACACACACATTCACTCATTCACCCATACAATTACTCATACATACAGTCACTTATTATTAGAACACTATCATATGCACTCATACACCTAGTCAGTCCTGTGAAGAATCAATCACACTTCGATTTCCTCATCTATAGTTAAACACAGAACACCATACTTTTCACACATATACTAACACATACTTACTCTCTTATACAATCACTGATACAAGTACACATTGATATGCACAGAGTCACACACCTCCCAGCCAGCCACACACACACTCAGTCTTCCATACATCCAGTCATTCTTCAATATGTAAAACGTATTTAAACTTTACAAAAACACACAGACACTAGATGATGTCATCAGTGATGTCATTTGAGATGTCATCAGTGATGTCATCAGTGATGTCACTGACCATGTCATGAATGATGTAATATGTGACATCATCAGCAGTGGATTGCGGGTGCGCGATATATAGTTAGTGCAACTAACTATATATGGAATTTCAATGGTTTTGTGTGAGTAAAATAAGGTTTTCTAAATGCTAATTCCTAACTATATATGGTCTATAACCTATGGTTTTTTCAGTGAATATATATATATGTATGTATACTTATTTTATATACTTTTCTTCATGATATAGTGCCAGCCGATATTCTGGTTTCAGTATTTTAGTAGAACGATAAAATGGCTCAACAGTTTGACCTACAACCCCAATAACAGACAACAGAAACCTACGCCCAGAAAACATGCATAAATCATAGTACTTTAAATGGGCAGGTACTGCCCAGCACTGAACTTCTTTAATTTGACAGGGAGAGTGCCTCCACTTCTCAGCACTCCTACAAGACATTTAGGGGTAGAGAATCTGCACTTCTCAGCAGCAAACATGTGTTCTAAAGAGTACGGGCAGATTTACATGCCCCTTGCAACACTTTTGCGCTGCCTTTGTGTCACTTTTGTGACGCAGCAACAGCGTGAAAAATGCAGCCAATTTACAACGTGACGCATCTAGGGAGATGCGTCTTGTTGTAAAGGCGTGCGTCACGTTAAACTTGCGTCAGGTATAATGTATGCAGGGGCTGATTAACAAGCCGCTTGCAATACTTTTCCGTTGCAGTTGCGTCACTTTTGTGACACAGCAGCAGCATAAAAAATTAGGCCAATTTACAATGTGACTCATCTAGGGAGATGCGTCACGTTGTAAAGCCCTGCGTCACATTATATCTGCGTCAGAAATAATGTATCCAGGGTGGGCGTTCTCACGCAGGAAAGCCTCGTAAAAGTGACGCAGTGAAATCTGCAAGATTTTACTGCGCGACTTCTAGGATGCCACTGCGTCAAAATCTTAAGCTTGCTTGAAGCATGCAGTATAGTGAGAATAGGCCTCAGCATGCATTTCTGGAGTTGCATCATGCTTGCAACACAACTCCAGCAATGCGTGACTTTTCCGGCAATAGATGCATTATGCCATGGTGCGTCGTATTGTAAATATGGCACTTCCATGGTGGCGCAACAGTTTCACAGGCTGGTGCAAGGAAACGGACGCATCTATACAGATGCCTCAGTTTCTTGTAAATCTGCCCCAAAGGTCGTACACTTCTATATTTTCATTTAAAGCTCGACCTAGACTTCAAAACAGCCTGGAAAATGAACACCAACTAATAGAGAGAGTGTAAAGTTTAATGTATTTTACATGTTTATATTGGCAGCAATCGCCAGACCTGCATTGCCAATCAGATACATTTGATTGTACTGGAAGCCCTCCTAGGGAACAGAGTACAGGGAGGATAGCCAAGGGCAAGTAGAGTTGTGCCAAGGCCTGGCGCAACAAGTTAAGGATTACAGACTGATGCAGCTCCTTTGTGCAAGGCGGCCCCACCATTTGGGGGTAGGGGCTTCAATTCACCCCAAGGTCGGTCGGCCGGCCGGCCTGCCTGCCTGCCTGCCTGCCTGTCTATCTATCTATCTATCAAATATGTGCGTCTCAGAGGCCCCTCAACCCCTATCAGGGGAGCTCCATCATTTTTCGGGTGTCACCCTCCTTGAGACATCACGTTTTCCCATCGGAGATGAAGCATTGTCAAGGCTTAGTGTGAACCCCCCCTCAGGATACTTGTGTCCTTAACCTCCTCTAATCTGCGCGTCAGTCACACGTCCTCCCCCGTGGCTCCCAGGTGATCTCGTCGAAAAGGAGCCCCCTTGCGCTCGAGCGCCTCAGCCCACTAGCAGAGGGACCCAGGAGCTGTCAGTGCAGCCGGCAGCGTCCATGCCTCAAAGTCACCAGAGGGAGCAGCGCTTCTCTCTTAAGAGTTATTGGCCACGACAGCTGACTCGGCTTAGGGTGGATTTACAAAAACACAAAGACGACAAGCAGGAGATGAAAAATACTCCCCTCGGTCGGAAATTATTCACAAAGTCACCTTTTCGGTGCGAGCATATGCTAAGCAGAGCTGGAATGACGCCCATTTCATCAGACCATATGCCGCCCCCGGCGCTGCGTTAGACCACCGACTGAGTGATCGCCCTGCTCCTTTCAGCGGGCCTCTGGTAACATGTCACTCACTCACGTGCACATGTATGATTTACACGTGCAAATTGACACAGGTGTATGAGTGAGTGTCAATGCTACATGTTTGGATGCTTTTATTGCACGAAAGCAACGGCTACAAGTCCATATTTCACAGGGATAATATGTTATTTTGAGGTGAGGACACCATTTAGCAGAAATACGGATTTAATCCCATGGGAGGCCTGGTCTCAATATGAGTTCCTTCCCTCTACTTAATTATTCTCTAAGTGTTCACCATTTCCATCTGTTTAATTTACAACATCTTCCCCTAAATTAAGCAACCCCATACATTTTTCTACAATCAGGGCCATTTGTTAGCTAATACCTTGCAGCCCGCAGCTTAAAATGTTATAACTTCTACCAACAGATTGTGCTTTTTGTCAAACCAAAACATGTTCCCCCATAATTACTACCTTCTTAGTTACATATTTAAGAATGTATCTTATTTTAATTCAAATAACTACCAACAGAATGTGGTTTTTGTCAAACCAAAACATGTTCCCCCTAAATTACTACCTTCTTAGTTACATATTTAAGAATGTATCTTATTTTAATTCAAATAATATGATTCAATATTTCAAATGTTGATTTACATAAACATTTCCGTATTAAAAAAACAAACGCAATTTTCATGATAAATTTACCAAAGTGAATATGTGATTTGAAAATACAGAGAGGGTACTGTGTTAAAGCCCAGCAAATCCATCTCGGGATCCTGGTGGGAGTTACAAAGCATTTGGCCTTGTGGTATATTGTCTATGGTAATATAATGCCATAATACAGGGTTACAAGCTCTCTGAGTGCGAAGGCTGGGAATGGTGCCATATTTGGACTGCCTCTCAAACCCGAACACACACCCCTGTCGCAATGGCCGAAGGGAGGCATTGTGATAAATATAAATAATTGCTATGTCACGTGTGTAATTGTGTAGCTTTGGTTTGTTTAGAATTTTCATTGAATTTTTTTGTGTGTATTCTTAATAACTTTGCCACTGTTTGATGAACCTGCGTAAAACGTTTTTTAAAAAAGTGCATTCACTTTGTTTTCTTTATGGCAATCCATCAAGCTGCTGCCAGATAAAGGGGGTCCCACAAATGATCTTTCCCATTCTAACTCCAATAAGATTATTTTGTCTCAATACTGAAAAAACTGCAGCACAGAGTAAAATCAAACTTGGCAAGTAAGTAGAACTTTACTCAAGTTTGTTTTTTGGTGTACATTTGTTCAGTGTTTTTTGAGAAATTAGTGTAAGAAAAGTTTTTCTCTGGACATGAAAAGGTTATATTTTACAGATAACTGGACTGTTAATCATTGGAGGTTTTGTGAATCAAATAACAAAAAGAAGGGCACACTGTTAGACTAGGCAGGTTTTCGCAAATCATGCATTGTGGATTCTCAAATCTGCTGAGCTCTGATTGGCTGAGTATCACAGAAAACTGTTTTGCTGCTGCTGCTGCCTTTGAGCACTGAGCCTCATGTTAGGAAAAGTTAAAACAAAAAGAGCAGAAGACGGCAGAGTGAGCCAACCCCAAGGGCCATGAAGGGGGCCCCAAAGAGACCCCCCCATCTATAAACATAATATTTAAAAAAAATTGTATATAAGGGTTCATAAATTCTGAAAACCGTATTTAAAAAAAAAAAAAAATGTGCTACAGGAGTGCTTAGCCAATCCCTGCTTAGCATGTTCTTCAGCTGAAGTGGGATTGCCTAACAGGGTGCTGCTGCATCAAACTGTTGGATGTGGTATATGGGGAGAAGAAACAAAAAATAACTGAAAAAATAGAGGTTTAAGAACAGTTACGGTTGGCTTTGGTATAATACTTCAAAGTATGTTTAAACAACTCATAAATTGTCCTACAAACTACATTTAAAGTGAAGTTATGTTTACAAATGAAAACAAAAAAACACACTGCAATTTACAAGGTATGGTTAGGGCCACAATTCATGACTTGCACAACAGCCATGCAAACCATAACTCGCACACGAAATGCACTGCTTATTACCAATAATTAACAACACCTAAATGCAAAATGTAATTAAGTAGCAGCACAGACTCAAACCAATTAATAATACTACACGTATACAAGGCTGTCAAGCATTACGGGTTACCCTAACACATCACGAAAAGCACCTGCAATTGTTATGCAATTTCTCTGAGCAGCATGTTCATTCTCAGTGCACTTGCGCTGCTGGTGCCGAAATTGTATTTCTCAGCTCTGATGCTTATAATGTCAGTAACAGATGGGATAGCTGAGGTAGGGTGTTACGCTGCTCAGGCTGGGCAAAGACGTGCAATAGCTCTAATTGCCTGTGATGGAGCGAGATAGAAAACAAAATTTTGTTTAAACTCGCGAAGTCACATTTCCATAACATGAATAATAATATTAATGATTTGTGATATGTCGTGCTAATACAACTTAGATTAAACTTTACACATGGGGGGACTAACATGTGTGCTCATAAACGTGCATAATTGTTGCATCTTTTTGTTCGTGCAAAATAATAAAATAATTTATTGTTTTCGTTTTTGTCATTACTAACTGCTGCAAACTTAAAAGAAGCATGTGCTTGTTTTGCTTTTCCTTGTCTGTGTGATGTCATTTCTACTATTCTAGGTGCATATAAGTCTCATGGAATAACGGAGACTGGTAGATATAAACGCTGCTTTATTTGTTTGCAATGGCTAGGTAACATTTTGATTAATCGGGTGGGTTAATTAATTAGTAAATCTTGGGGTGGATACAGAATCTACATTATTTCTTACATTAATACTTTTCTTGTGTTTGTTTTATACTAGAAATCATAAGTTGCCTGCTTTTGGGCCTAGTCACTTGAGTCGCAGAAAAGAGCTGACTTGTAATTCTGCAAAAGTCACGAGACGCCCATTCTGAATTAAAGCGTTTATCAAAGCTGCATTCACAAAGCAAAAACTGATGTGTTGTCATCATTCTGTCGGACATGGCCAAGGTCGAAAGTGAACATTTTGTCAGCCTTAACTTGGCATCCGCGGAAGTTGCTTGGACGTAGTGAGAACAAATTTGAACATTTGTTGCAAACTCAGGAAGCTCCTGGTTTCACGTGGAAGAGACAATGGTCTTTATGAAACATGATCTAATGGAACTTTTGAAAAGTGGGTGACATGTCACTTGTCACTCTCAGCCAATGGGACGTCGAAGATTTTTGAAAACTTTCCTTTGCGTGGTTTAGTTAGCGTAGAAAGGTATAAAAAGTCATGCCCCTAGGGATGGGCTGGCTGCTGCTTTCTGACTTTCCGATGAGGGTGATGTGCTGTCGGACTTTGCGTGGAGCACGTAAGAATCCTCAAAGAACTTTTCTTTAATTTCTATCTATTTAGCTCAGTTAGGGAATTGGGTTTTAGAAATGCTAAACTTTATATATTTACCTTAAATTTGATTCACTTACTTAAATTGTATTTTTCTCATATTTCTTTACAATCATGCTTGCTTTATTGCAAATAAAATTCATTTATAAAACTATCAACTTATATACCATAATTTAGTAAATAAAATCTTACTTTTGACAAACAAGCTGGTCTTGCTTATTCAGAAGTGTAGGTTACTATTAGCTAGATCACGTCGCCAATGGTGGTCATCTAAATGGTTAAGTTTTATTCTAATGACAATATTCCTTTCGCAGATGTATAAAATGTATATAGTTTGTAGATAATGTGTATATAGATTTAATCTGACCACCTGATTCAGTAGGCCCAAAATATGTCAGGTTTATAAATGGGTCCATATTTAGTATAGAATTTTGTTTATAGGTTATGAAGTTGGGTAGCGTTGTTTATGATATATTTTCTATAGGCCGCTGGATCAATTCTCTGGTAGCAGAAATTGATGGTTGCTAAGAGTAACCAAGGTAATATGGTGGTTGCTAAGGGTTACTAAAGTATTATGGTATGGAAATAGGATCGATGTTTTAACACATGTTGAGTTCGTTTTTCGTGCTATCTGTAAGCTATACCGGTATAGATTGTGTGGCGAGAAATTAGTCACGCAAGCCATCTGTTCTGTTTGTAGTGATATCGCCGAGTATCACAAGAGGTATCGCCGTGTACCATAGTGTTGTCGCTGAGCAGCACAGTTTTAGGGCTAGGTGTGAATCTTGTATAGTGAGGGTTTTCTAAGAAATTAGAGCAGCATGAGAATAGGGACAAAGCGCCTTCCATAAAACTCACTGTGATGAGAGTATTAGTTATATCCGAGCTTGAGTGAAGGGTAAATTAGCGTCGGTGCATGATTACCTATAAACAGGTTAGAGTCCTGTACGGGTACATGTTTCATATCTATAAACAGGTGAGAGCCCTGTACGGATAACGTCGTTATTTTGCTAACGGTGCATGATTTCTATAAACAGGTGAGAGTCCTGTACGGATTTCATGTGTGTTTGAAATTAGGGAAATTTCAGTGTGAAAGTGCGAGTTTGAATTGTATTTTATGTTCAAGTGGAACTCTTAGAACTTTCACTTCGCGGTGGGTTCAGAGCAAAGCGAGTTCATAATTATACGTGTTAGAAGGGTGGAGTAAGGTTACTCTACTAACAATTGAATATTATCCTTAGTGTGAATAGCGCCGTCTATTCCGAAGTGTGGATACTTGAATGTATGTAAACTATCCTAAATAGTGAAACGAACAGATGTTGTCTTTATAGTCATTGTTAAGAATTAATTTACACTGAAAAGTGTTCTTAAAATGGCGCTGTGAAAAGATTTTGTGAAGGAGGGGTAAGCGCCAGGAGTGAGAAACGAGAAACCGCAGCTGCTGTGTACGTCACAGAGCCGCGCTGGGATTGGGTGACCTACGTCACAAGCTATACTCTGATTGGCTCTTGAGTCTCTGACGGCCTGTGAGCTGATTGGTCCTTCGGAAAAACTCCAAATTTATTGGTTGAGCAGAAAAGTGACGTAGCTCAACTGTCATTGGCTTGTTGGTGTGTTTCGCGCACGGATTGGTTGTTTTACGGAACATCCCGGAAATATTTTACGAACGATTTTGTGAATTAGATTTAACTCTTAAAAATGAGTTATCATTTTAAACATGTTGAGAAAAAGCCAACATTATTTCAGAAGTTTAAGAATTTATTTTCACCTGACAAGAAAATCGAAACGCGAGGTGGTAAACTACTTCATAAGTATAAAACACCTGCAGCGTATATGGAAGGTGAATATGGATATCATACTGTCTTATGGTTCGATAGTTGGAAACGCTATACTAAGAACGACGGTGTTTTAACTTGGCCTGATGATGGTTCATTTAATGTAAAAGTCTTAAGAAATTTACGAGAGAAAATGAATGCTCTTGTTCCGAAACCGAGACCAACTCAATTTGAAGCTTTAGTTGAGTGGGAAGACGAGATGTATCAATTACAAAGAGAAGCTAGTGGAATTAAAAGACCTTCTAAAAATCCACCTTGGAGAAGAGAAACTCATGAAGATAGATTACGAATGTGGAGACAGGGAAACATGAGTGAAGGATTGTATTTAATTCATGAAATGGTAATGGGTACTCCTACAGGGAAATCTATGGAAAGTGAATCTGAGGATGCAGTTATGGAAGAAATATATACAACTGCTAGAAAGAATCAGCCTTTGAGACCTCCTAGATCATGGTCTACTCCGGTGGTTTCTACTGAAACTTCACCGAGTGCACCTCCAATTAATGAAGCTCCTAAACTTTATCCAAATAATTGTGAAATCATTGAAACTCCTAAAAGACCAGAATTCGAGAATGCTCGAAATGAAGGTAGACATTTTACAATGGCTCCAAGAGCAAGAGAACCTCCAAAAGATTATTCAAGAGAGGCAAGAAATGTTGAAGACGTTGATTATAATGAATATTTAAGATCTAAAGAAGAATTAATAAAAAGAATGACAAAAGGCATGGAAGCTGTGACAGTTCCAGTAACAATTGGTCCTGTTCAGCCCGTATTTGATCAAAAGGAAACAAACAAAACTGGATTAACTATTCCTTTAAATACAGAAATTCAAAAGGCTGCTGAAAAATTTTATTCAGACTTATCTGAAATAAACTCTTCTAAATCGAGAATGCCTGATTTAACCTTTAATGAGGATTTATCTCCAAAAACACCAATGGGTGCTATATCAGATATAGGGAGTCCTGAAGTCAGGGTAACCACACCAAAACTTGATGTGGCCAAATTAAAAGCGAATATCGAAGAATTAATAATTGGAACAATTGGTCCAGATAGTTTAAATTACTATCGAGATGATGAACTACTGTTCATTTGCAAAAGCATTCAATGGAAAACGAAAAACAAATATGATCAACTAGAGGATCTAGCAGCAGAACTTGAAATCGATGTGAGTAAACAAAAGAATTTTGCGAAGCATTACAGATTAGACTTTTCAGAAAGTGACATTGAGAGTTTAAACTCAATGGGAAGAATAGTTCATATTAAAGATTTGATTGTCTATATCAAAAAGCTAGGAGAACTGAACAAATGGAGAGTAAAATGGACGAAAAAGAAGGAAGATGAAAGATTGGAAAAATTGTCAAAACAATTTCCAATGAGAGAAATTGCAGGTGGAGGATATGTTCATGTCCCTTGGTCGAGACAGGACATTCTGTTATTTACAAATGACTTTCCGAAATTGAGGGAGAAACCAGTTGAGTGGTACAGGCAAGTCGATAGATTTATCAAAGTATCAAAAGTTCTGTGGATTGATTTAGATGGATTTTTTGACATTGTCGTTCCATCAGATCTTTGGACAGAATGCAAGATATCGATTAGTTGGCCAAAAACAGAACCTGAGCGAATCAAAGAAACAGGTGCTCCAAATCCACTTGTAATGGATTTTTATGAAAAAGTAATTGTTTGGATGAAAAACAAAATTCCACCCAAAGAAGTCGATTGGGTTAAAATAGAAAGGACAGAACAGGAAACAAAAGAATCAGTCCATTCTTTTTATGAAAGACTACTGTTAATCTTTAAACAATACAGTGGTTATGAAAATTTAGATGAAAAAGACATGAGCCATTTTGTCTATAGATTTGTTTATGGACTAAAACCTGAAATTGGAGAAATGATCAGAAATAGTATTGTCGGATGGCAATCACTATCTGTAGATGATATTCTAAGAAAAGCAAAGTATTGTAGCGATGAAATAGAAGTAAAACAGAAGAAGCTGAAGGAGAAAGCCATGTGGGCTCAGGTAAAGGTGGCTGAGCAACAGATTGCCAGCATGGGTAATAAGAACACTAATTTTGTTCAAACTGGAAATACAAACCAGATACAAGGAAAGTTTAAAAGTAATAATTTCCCAAAGAAATTTAGCCCAAAGATTGAGGAGTTGAAACAAAGATTACCTTGTTTTAATTGTGGCGAAATTGGACATTGGAGAGACGAGTGTCCTCATCCTCCTAAAAACTTAAAGAATCCCTTATTGAATCCACAGATGCAGAATGGTGTTGACCTGCAGCGACAGCTACAGATACAACAGGGATTAAACGAATTTAATATTCAGCGACAGTTACAACAACAGCAACAACAACAGGTGAATAATCGTCAAGACCAATTGCCACAACCACCTTTTCCGAATTGTGGGGGAGTTCAAAAATATAATCCAAACGTGGGATTTCAGGGAAGTGAACAGGTAATAAAACCACAAAAACAGCAAAAGCAGCAAAGGGTTCAAATGCAAAATGCTTCACAACAATTTTTATTAGCAGAAAGTCAAGACAGTGATTCTGATGATTATTGTTGACGGTGCCCGAGAGAGGAGGAAGAGTGTGTTGTTGGAGCCACTCTTGAGGTTGACCAGTCTGGTCCTTTTGTAAACGGGAAAGTTAATGATGTAGACATCACTTTTCTAGTGGACACTGGTGCTACCCGTTCTACTGTTAGATCAGTGGAAATTGAAAACCTACCTCTCTCTGGGGATACCATCCAAGTTGTCGGAGTAAGTAATCAGCAAATTAAAACTGACTTAACTGATCCAGTACCAGTTGAAATTGGAAACTACAGAGATAAACACAGATTTGTGGTTTGTAATAGTAGTCCAGTGAATCTATTGGGCAGAGACATCCTATGTAAAATGAATTGTAGAATATATTGTTCTCCTGATGGAGTTGAGTTACAAACAATGGAGGAAGATGGTTTATACAGAATGACAATGATGATGATGGAAGCAGAAGAAACAAAATTGTTTCCTGCATTTGAAGAAAAAGATTTACCTGAAGAACTCAAAGAAACAGTGAAATCTGAAATATGGGATTTTACTGGAAATGAGATGGGTCTAATGAAAAACGTAGATCCAGTAAAAATTACATTGAAACAGGGAATAGAATTTCCAAACACTCCACAATATAAAATGAAAACAGAAACAATTGAAGGTATTACACCTATAATTGAAAAATTAATCAAGCAAGGTGTATTAAAAGAAATGGAGAGTAGCTCTTGTAATTCACCAATTATGGGAGTTAAAAAGTCTAACGGAACATTTAGAATCGTACAAGATTTGAGAAAGGTTAATCAAATTGTCGTTCCATGTTGTCCTGTGGTTCCAAATCCAGCAGTAATTCTATTTCAGATTCCACATGATGCTGAATGGTATACAGTCATTGACCTTTGCAATGCATTCTTTACTGTTCCCTTACATCCAGACAGTTATGAAATCTTTGCTTTCAGATTCCAAGGTAAGACCCTCGGATGGTCAAGAATCCCTCAGGGCTATACAGAAAGTCCTTCAATTTTTAACGAACTGTTAAAAAGATCATTAGAAGACCTAGACTTACCTGGTAGGTCTACGCTAGTGCAGTATATTGATGATTTGTTAATAGCTGCAAAGACAAGAGAAAATTGTGTAACAGACACAATAATTCTGTTAAATCGCCTTGCAGAAGAAGGACATAAAGTGTCTCCAGCAAAACTACAGTTTTGCAAACAAGAAGTAAAATATCTTGGTCACAGAATTGCAAAGGGAAAAAGACAAGTAACAATAGAGAGAATAAAAATGATTCAAGCAATGTTACCACCAAGAACACAAAGACAGGTAAGAATGTTCTTGGGAATGGTTGGTTACTGTCGACAATGGATAAGTGGATTTTCAGTAATTGCAAAACCACTACAAAGACTGACAAAGTCAGATGTAAAAGATCCAATTATTCTCAATGATGCTGAGATGGACTCTTTTGAGAACCTGAAAAAGAGCTTATGCCAAGCTCCTGCTTTAGGCATGCCAAATTATGAGAAAGATTTCGAACTGTATTGCAGTGAGAGAGAAGGATGTGCATTATCTGTGTTAATTCAGAGACATGGAAATTTAAGGAAACCTATTGCATACTTCTCTGCAGTTCTTGATCCAATTGCAAAAGCATTACCAGGTTGTTTGAAAGCAGTTGCAGCTACAAGTATCAGCCTCGAACAAAGTGAGGGGATCATTATGGGATTTCCTGTGAAAGTTTTTGTGCCTCATTCAGTTGAAATATTACTGACAAGAGGTAAGACTCAACATCTAACAAGTAGCAGATTGACAAAGTATGAGAAAATCATACTGGGAGCAGATAATGTTTCGATTTCAAGATGTTTAAATCTGAATCCTTCTACATTACTGCCTGATTCTGAAATTGTTGATGACATTGAAACAGAACATGAATGTTTAGATGTCATGGAATTCTGCACTAAACCAAGAAAAGACATCAAAGACAGTCCTTTGTCTGAATCGGATTTTGTCTACTTTGTAGATGGGTCATGCTTAAGATCCGAAGGAGGTGTCTTAAAAGCTTCATATTCAGTTTGTACAGTCGTAGATGTTGAAGAAGCATCATGTCTTGAAGGAGTTCGTTCAGCACAAGTGGCTGAATTAATTGCTTTAATTCGTGCATGTGAAATATCAAAGGATATAAGAGTTACCATCATTACTGATAGTCAGTATGGGTATGGAGTTGTGCATGATTATGGACAACTCTGGTCACAGAGAGGATACATGACATCAGCAGGATCACCAATTAAAAATGCAGTTTTCATTAGGAGATTAATTGAAGCAATACAATTGCCAAAAGAAATCGCTATTGTTAAGTGTGCAGCGCACACTAGAGGAACTGATTATATTTCCAAGGGAAATGCCTTCGCAGATGAAACAGCTAAATACTGCGCAAGGAAAAATTATTCATATAATCGGGAGAGGAGTAAAGAAACTGATTCAAATTCATTAATGCTAACAACTGTTGTAGAAACATGGCATGAGATTAGAGATTTACAAAATGAAGCAGAAGATGAAGAAAAAGACTTATGGTTAAGATCAGATTGTAGACCACGTGAAGAAGATGGAGTGTGGGTTTACAAAGATGGCAGAGTAGTCTTACCAAATTGTTTGATTGCTGATATGGCCAGATTATATCATGGTCCAGCACATCTAGGAAGAGATTCTATGGTTAGACTTTTTAGAGAAACATGGTTCAATACCAAGTTTAGAACTATTGCTGAATCTTTTTGTCAAAGGTGTTTGTCATGCCAACAAATGAATCCAAACAGAAAATCAGTGGTGGGGACAGGAATAATTGGTCGAGAAGGTGGTCCCTTTACCAGGTTACAAATGGATTTCATTGAAATGCCATTACACAATTGTTTGAAATATGTGCTTGTAATTGTGTGCTTATTTTCAAGATGGGTAGAGGCTTTCCCTACACGACATTGTGATTCAATTACAGTGGCAAAACTAATGCTCAGAGAAATCATCCCAAGATACGGTTTTCCAGTCACTATTGAGAGTGATGGAGGAAGCCATTTTGATAATAAACTGATGAAGTTAATTTGCGAAGCTTTGAGCATTGAGCAGAAAATACACTGTGCATACAGACCAGAGGCATCAGGAGTAGTTGAACAAATAAATGGAACAATTAAAAACAGAATTGGAAAAATGTGTCTTGAAACAGGTATAAAATGGACTGATGCTCTTCCACTTGTTTTAATGTCATTAAGAAGTACACCAGATAAAAAGACAGGTTTGAGTCCTCATGAAATTTTAATGGGAAGAGTTATGAGGCAAGCTTTTGTACCTGTAGGTAAACTGTTGAGCATAAATGACAGTGCAATTTTGGATTACTGTAAAAGGTTATCTGATATGGTAACTTCTGTGTCTAATCAGGTGGGAACTGAAGCTCAATCAGATGAAAAGGTTTTGACACATGATCTGAGACCTGGCGATTGGGTCAGAACGAAAGTACATCGGAGAAGGAATTGTCTAGCTCCTAGATGGCAGAAACCTAGGCAGATAATTTTGATCACTACTAATGCTGTAAAGTGCAGAGGATTGAAACGTTGGATTCATCCTAGTCATACTATTCCAGTACCAACTCCTGAGAGTTCTGATGTTGAAAGTGATACTACAGACGATTCTGATTCTGAAGCAGAAGGCGAAACAGAAGGTGAAATAATTCCAGATTCTGAAGATCGACAAGAAAGTCGACATCTGGAAACTGTGCCAGTGAATGGAAATTTGACAAGAAAAGACTTGGAAATAATTGAAATAGATTCTGAAGGTGAAGAGAATCTGTTAAAAGGAAAGATAACTGAAGATTCGGTTGTTTCCATTGAAGACAAAGAAGCTGAACAAAAAGAAGTTTCAGACCAGGAGAGTATCGAAAGGCAGAGAACAAACTCTGAAGTAAGGAACAGAAATCTGAAATCTGGGAAGTTGGGGGTAATTGAGGAAGAGGAGGAAGACGAATTACCGAGTACCAGTGATGGAAGACAAAGTGTTCCTGAAGGAGTGAAATTGCTGAATAGAGAAGTTCCTGAGTCAATTGAAATTTCAGACTACGAAACTGAAGAAAGTGACGTGGAAGGTGAAAGTGAAAACAGAAAGAAAAGGACTTGGAAGTCAGAATCAAATAATTCTGAACCAAAGAAGAAGTACGTGAGAAAAGCAGACTACTGGCCAGGTGGAAGATTGAGAGTCAGATTGATCAAAAAGCCAAAAGAACAAGTTGAAGAAATCAGTAGTCAAAAGAGTCCTGGAAAAGAAGTTGGAGTTGGAAGAAAAATTGAAGTGATATCGAGAAAAGGGAAGAGAATAATAAGACCAAACCAAAAATACAAGTCTCCTGAGTGGACTTACTTAGTAATTCCACCTGTTATTGACATATATGAAAGTAGTGAAGAAGAAAACGAAATCCAAGAAATTAGTGACAATGATTGAAGTACAGAAATATTAAATTGGCAAAAGGCTGAAGAAAATTTGTTAGTTGACACAAGGTCGAAGAAAAACTGTTTAGTTGAAGAAAACTTATGTATGACATAAGGTCGAAGAAATCTTGTTTAGGGTTTTAAAAAAAAAAAAAATATATATATTTTAAAAGAGGGGTGTAAATATAAATTTAGAATTTTAAAAATTTATTTTTATTTTTTGAGGCTAAACTAACCAAGAATGCCTTATGTTAAGGAGAGCACTTCAAAGTGTTCTGTTTTTAAAAGATGCTGTAAGATGACTCTGGTGTGTCTGCTCATTTTAGTTCTGCTCTGGTTGGTTCTAGCTGTAATTATCCCTTTGGAGATGAATAGAGAATTACATAAAGTTAACATAACAAGCAAAGCTCTGGTTAGCCAAACTAAACATAGTGCGTCTGCAAAAGTTATTGATCATCAGCCTAACATTCATCAAGATAAATCAATTGGTGATTTCTCAAGTAATACATTCACAAAGCTATTGAGTGAATACGTTAAGGTAATGGATGCAAAAGACTGTTACGTCTGCGTTAAGTTACCTGCTTCTGTTTCTGAGGGAGTAACATATAATATGCTTCCTCTCACTTATGCTGTAACATGTAGTGTATTAACTAGTTTATTTTATCAAACTGGACGTTTAGAATATTACTATTCAAATTATGATGAAATTTTTGCAAATATTAAGATTGATAATGCTTTAAATAAGCATAAGAAAGCAAAACAAATGAGAGAATTTTTCCTTGTTACTAACGAACTCACTTACGAGTATGCTTACAAGAATAATCTAACATGTAAATTAAGTGCTGAAGGAAAGAAATTTTTGAATATGGTTGAGGAGAGAAGAGCAATTTATAAGAGGAATGAATTAGTCAAGCAGACTAAGTCAAGCTTCTGGCAGAGAGAGGATGAGAAATTAAATGGCAAAATGCTCGAAAATATTGCAATTCACATAGACAAACCAGTTAGTGGAAAACTTTGCATTAGAAGAGATAATACACTTTTTGATAATTACTTTGTAGGTGCAAGTAACTGTGAAGATACTTATCAGATTATGGGAGGTTGGGGATTCAAAGGTGGAAAAGATCCTATCTTTCCTGGGATTTATTTTGTTTGTGGTGACAAAGCCTACTACAACCTTCCAGACCACTGGTATGGAACTTGTTATGTGGGAATTGTTTTTCCTAAAGTGTTTCATGTTGACAGAGATTCAGAAGGATTGTTTAAAATTCATAATTATGTAAATAGAGTTAAAAGAGAAACTTTTACTGAAGTTCTGGGAGATATTTTTCAAGCTGTAATACCTTTTGTTGGTATAACCCTAAATGCAGGGAGAATCAGAAAATTGTCCACTATAGTTGATAGATTATCAACTGACACAGCTGATGGATTTCAATTAGTGAATGTTGAAGTTATTGCAATTAGATCTATGGTAATACAAGACCGCCTTGCTTTAGACATACTCCTAGCAAAAGAGGGAGGAGTCTGTGGCATTTTACATGTACAACATTGTTGTACATATATACCTGATGAAAGTAAGAATATTGAAATGTATATTAAGAATATTACACAAATGCATTCAGAGATAATTCCTTTAGAAGAAGATGATTTTACAGGGAAACTTTCAAAAAGGTTTCAAGCAATTAAAAACTGGTTTCATAATATCGGAAGTTCAATTCTTGGCAAGATTCTGGCACCTTTGATTATAATAGTATTCATTTTTATTTTGACCAAAATAGGTTGTTTGTTACATAAAAGAAAGAAACAGTTGAAAGAAAAGAAAAGAATCTATAAACTCAGAAAAGAAGAAGAAAGAGAGATCGAATTACAGGAGTTACATAGAGAGCGTTATGCTAATTCCAAAGATTATGCAGAAACAGACTTTTAGGTTTACTGATACAAATGAATTTGAATCGATTTCTAGAAAACTTAAATTATCAAAATTTTGAGTGCTGGTGTGGTGATTTGTTAATCACCAGATGAGGGAGTTGATGGAGCGAGATAGAAAACAAAATTTTGTTTAAACTCGCGAAGTCACATTTCCATAACATGAATAATAATATTAATGATTTGTGATATGTCGTGCTAATACAACTTAGATTAAACTTTACACATGGGGGGACTAACATGTGTGCTCATAAACGTGCATAATTGTTGCATCTTTTTGTTCGTGCAAAATAATAAAATAATTTATTGTTTTCGTTTTTGTCATTACTAACTGCTGCAAACTTAAAAGAAGCATGTGCTTGTTTTGCTTTTCCTTGTCTGTGTGATGTCATTTCTACTATTCTAGGTGCATATAAGTCTCATGGAATAACGGAGACTGGTAGATATAAACGCTGCTTTATTTGTTTGCAATGGCTAGGTAACATTTTGATTAATCGGGTGGGTTAATTAATTAGTAAATCTTGGGGTGGATACAGAATCTACATTATTTCTTACATTAATACTTTTCTTGTGTTTGTTTTATACTAGAAATCATAAGTTGCCTGCTTTTGGGCCTAGTCACTTGAGTCGCAGAAAAGAGCTGACTTGTAATTCTGCAAAAGTCACGAGACGCCCATTCTGAATTAAAGCGTTTATCAAAGCTGCATTCACAAAGCAAAAACTGATGTGTTGTCATCATTCTGTCGGACATGGCCAAGGTCGAAAGTGAACATTTTGTCAGCCTTAACTTGGCATCCGCGGAAGTTGCTTGGACGTAGTGAGAACAAATTTGAACATTTGTTGCAAACTCAGGAAGCTCCTGGTTTCACGTGGAAGAGACAATGGTCTTTATGAAACATGATCTAATGGAACTTTTGAAAAGTGGGTGACATGTCACTTGTCACTCTCAGCCAATGGGACGTCGAAGATTTTTGAAAACTTTCCTTTGCGTGGTTTAGTTAGCGTAGAAAGGTATAAAAAGTCATGCCCCTAGGGATGGGCTGGCTGCTGCTTTCTGACTTTCCGATGAGGGTGATGTGCTGTCGGACTTTGCGTGGAGCACGTAAGAATCCTCAAATAACTTTTCTTTAATTTCTATCTATTTAGCTCAGTTAGGGAATTGGGTTTTAGAAATGCTAAACTTTATATATTTACCTTAAATTTGATTCACTTACTTAAATTGTATTTTTCTCATATTTCTTTACAATCATGCTTGCTTTATTGCAAATAAAATTAATTTATAAAACTATCAACTTATATACCATAATTTAGTAAATAAAATCTTACTTTTGACAAACAAGCTGGTCTTGCTTATTCAGAAGTGTAGGTTACTATTAGCTAGATCACGTCGCCAATGGTGGTCATCTAAATGGTTAAGTTTTATTCTAATGACAATATTCCTTTCGCAGATGTATAAAATGTATATAGTTTGTAGATAATGTGTATATAGATTTAATCTGACCACCTGATTCAGTAGGCCCAAAATATGTCAGGTTTATAAATGGGTCCATATTTAGTATAGAATTTTGTTTATAGGTTATGAAGTTGGGTAGCGTTGTTTATGATATATTTTCTATAGGCCGCTGGATCACCTGCAATCTGTTTATGGCCTCCCTGGAGACGCAGCTGGGCCAGCACCACATACACTGCACCGTATTCTTGGGACCTCAGAGCGAGTGGTGTAGCATGGGGGGGAGAGTGCCTGGCAGCTGGACAGAGTAAGAGTCGAGCACTCATGGCCCTAGAAGCTTAATTGCTCCACAATTGCAAGCTAGGTTTGAACAACAAAAATGTGCCAAGCTCATTAAAAGTGAAGAAAATACGTTCTATGGGGCCCTAGCATGGTGGGAAGCACTTGGGGCTGGGAAGGAGAGGCTTCAGACAGCAGGTACTCGTGTTTACACATTCTCTACATCTGACTCCCTCTCATCTTAGTACTGTGGCTTCAACCCTCTATGCTGCCTTTCAACTTTGCACAGCTCTCTTTTTCTTATCCCATTTCTCTTCTTTTTAGGTCGAGACTGGCGTAGGCAGCGACACTTAATGTCTCAGAGTAGCGAGGGTAAACCCCGCCCCTCTTCTCCATTGGCTGGCCTCCTAAACGGTGGCCAGCCATTGGAGAAGAGGTCTCTGTGACAATCTCTTATTGCTGTAAGACCCGTCCTTTTCGGATTGAGGGGCGTGGTATTTTTAGTTTCTTTCTCACCTCTCCTCCAGCCAATGGAGAAGAGGGGAGAAAGAAAAACACTCCCCTCAATCTGAAAAGGACAGGGCTTACAGACATTGCGAGTGCCTGTATTCCCTACCTAACAAGTGTTTGCAAAGCATTAAAATGCATATTGCTTTTCTCACATCCAAAGTCCATGATAAGATCGTAAAATATCCTCACTTTCACATTTAAAATAATTTCTAGCACAAGGAGTGTGAGTGAAAATCGAAGGTCACCCCTCCGGGTTATCGGGTGGCGTCTAGAGCTCTGGCTCGCGTGCTGTCAGCTGTATCTGAATTCATAGTTTGCATTTTCTGGTATTTATTCTGTGTGGGGTGACTGCATGCGGGCAGGTGCAGAGGCACGGGACCGAGGCAAGCTGGGGGACGGGGCCCGGGTGTTCAGCAGGGACCTGCCCCAGTGACTTCCTGGCTCTGTGACACATGCTGCTGACCCGGCTAGAGGGAGGTCGGGAGCCACACATTGGCCGAGGCGAGCGGCCGGGAGCCGGTTCCTCTTTGAAAGGCCGAGACGAAGCCCTGCCTCACACAATACCAAGTTTCTCCTCACCTGTGCTTGGACGCGAAAGCTGCTCTTTTACCCTTTGCCATGGCGGACGAGCTGCTCGGGACCTGCTAGCTGTGCAGCAGCAAGGGGTTTGATCAGTACATGCAGAGCCTCGGTAAGAGGGACACGAACCATCCGCGCTTCCCGTTTTGGCTTCATCTCTCCCCTTGCATTGAAGGGGAGAAGTGCGAGGCACCCCATAGGTCACTGCGAATACACCGCCAAACATCGACAATGCAGTGTGGAAAGAGGCAGTAACGGAGAATAAAGGGGTGACAGAAGATTAGAGGTGCCGATGGAGGAATTCAGAGACTTTCATTCCCATACTTTTTAAGTCCACATTTGGGTTATGTTGTAGTCGTGTGTGGCTCTGTGTGTGTGTGTGTGGCTCTGTGTGTGTGTGTGTGTGGCTCTGTGTGTGTGTGTGTGTGTGTGTGTGTGGCTCTGTGTGTGTGTGTGGCTCTGTGTGCGTGTGTGGCTCTGTGTGTGTGGCTCTGTGTGTGTGTGGCTCTGTGTGTGTGGGTGTCGCTCTGTGTGTGTGTGTAGCTCTGTGTGTGTGGGTGTGGGTGCAAATGCAATAGGTCTCGTATTTGCGAGAGATTAAGCTATTGGGATTGTAAATGACAATGCCATTTATTTATCTGTTTTCAAAACCAACATGTAAATAAAAAGTTTGTCATTTACAATGCCAATAGCTCTAACTTTTCCGAAGGTGAGACCGTTGCATTGTAAATGCTTGTTTGCCCATGACTTCTGGCTTAGCTTGCTGTCCCACAGCTCCTCCCATCTCTCCCCACACTTCTCCCACCACTGCTCTTGTGATCCGTCTCTTTTTTCTCTGCCATTTCCCACTTCTTTCCTCTCTTGCTCATGATCTCCTTATTACTGTTTTCCTGCTTTGCCCCTCTCTAGCCTGGGAGCATGCAAATGAATATGCCACACATGAAGCTCTGTAACAGACGTCTTTAATTCCTCAGCATACGATTGCACACAGCCCTCTCATTACATCATACCCTTTAATAACCACACCTTGACACCGCTCAGCAAGTTACATAATCCCTCAGTTGATTCCGCCCAGAATCAGAAGGGTCCTAGCGCACATACAGCCCCATGCATCAAACCAAATACCGGTCGCAAACGGGCAGATTCTCAGAATCTGCCCCTTTGCTACCGGTATTTTTGCATTTGGGATGCATCATCCCAAATGCAAAAATCGCAATTTAAGGAATCTCTAAATTGCGATTCCTTAAATTGCGATTGCATTTAAGGAATCCCAAATTGAGATTCCTTAAATGCAATGCATGAAAGTTAAAAAACGTAGCGATTTCGCTAATTAGGAGTAGCAAATTACCATGAAATTGAACTTCATGGTAATTTGCTAAAACTTTGAAAAATGCACTTTTGTGCATTTTTCAAAGTTTCATGTTGCGCACACACATGCCCTTAGGGCATGTGTGTGCAACATATGTGCAGAGATCAATTTCAGGGGTGCAACAGGGTGTAATGTTGACACCATTGCACCCTTGAAATTGCATTAGAAATTTGCGAGTACCTACTGGTACTCGCAAATTGCTCATGCAATCTCCACTTCATTCCTATGGACCTGTAGACCCATAGGAATGAATGGGACAGCATTCCTTAATTGCGACTAGCAATTTGCGAGTAGCAATTAAGGAATGTTTAGGAATCGCTATTTTTATAGCGATTCTACATGCATAGGCTTTTGCAATTCCTAAATAGCGATTCCTTAAAAATCGCTATTTAGGAATCGCAAAAGCCTACGTTGATGCATGTGCCAGATAGTCTCATGACACTATGCCTCCCCCTTTGTTAAATAAAAAGTATTAACAACAGTTATATAATAGTTCTTCAATAACTTGTCGAGGCTATCGCACTAGTTGGCCAGATCAAGTTGTATGAGGCAGTTGAGGTACTCTCTGATTGGACACCAATGGCACAGGTTCTGATGCTTGATCTGGACTATCAGGCGGAGTCGCCTCATTCAGGATTACAGGAGCTGACGAACATTAAGACAGGTGCTTAGAGTGTGATGAGTCCCGTGTGATGGACATTCAGGGACAATGCGCCACCACCCTTAGAGGATTAACAGCAAATGGAGTGTCTTTTTCCGCATTTGTTTCTGTTTGACCAGGACCCAGTTACCTTCATTAAAGACTGGTTCCTGAGCTCATCGATGCCAATCGGCATATGTTTTCATTTTGCACTTTCGAAAAGTGTCTGTAACACAAACTTTATCGGCATTCATGGATTGGCTGGTTGTCCACAGTGGAAGTTTGCTTCTGATAGCTCTCCCAAATAGCAAGGTGGCAGGACTCTCACCAGTTGTGGAGTGAGGAGTTGAATGATAAGCACTGAGGGCTTGACACAGGGCCAGGTTTAACTTGATTCCCTCCATGGATGCTCGTTGAACTACCCTTTTGAGGGCACCCATGAATTGTTCCACAACACCATTGGCGTTGGGCCACAGAAATGTACACTTCTGATGCTTGACATTGAGTCTGACTAGAAAGTCCTTGAATCCATTCCTATTGAATGGCAGACCATTGTCAGATTTGAGAATGGTAAGCATTCCCCATGCAGCAAAGATGTCATCCAGCCGCTCGATGACCTTGCCATGGGTTGGTGATGGTAGCTCCACTACTAGAGGAAAGTGTGAATACTCATCAATGACTACCATGAGATGATGTCCGTATGTCCATTCTCTAAAAGCCCAAATATATCAACTGCAACTCTTTCACATGCATGTGCAGGAAGGGCAGGTATTGTCAGTGGATGTTGCGTCAGTGGATGTTGCATCACTTTGGGGGAAACACTTGCCAAGATGGCACCCTTTTGGTTCCCTCTGAACTCGCTCATCTAGGCACTGGAACCACACTTGGTGTCTTAGGGCTCTTTTGGTGGCTACAAATGACATGATGTCCTTCATGGGATAGTTCAATGGCTTACTGTCTTAGGCGTTAAGGAATGATAATTCACAAGCCTCTCAATACAGCACCTTCCCTTGTAATGGACAGTTTATCCTGTACATTTGTGAATTTTTGAAATTCAACATCGTCAGCAAAAGGTTGAGTTCTCTTCTTCCACGACTGAGTTGAAATAATGTCTTTGAGGATAAGCATGTTGTTGTCAGCATTACTAGCAGCAATAATCTGTTCAAGGGATAGGGCTGCTTGCATGCTGGACCTCATAGTGAAGTTGATGTACTCTTCCACTGTTTTGGATGTTCAATTGTGGCGATGTAGTGGTACTTGTTAAAAGTAATGAGCAGGACTTTGATCTTTACCTGGCATGTGTACAATTGCATTGTCGTACTCTTGCAGTCACAACCCCCATCTCTCAATGCGAGGGGGCATTTTGGCATTTGGATTTCTAAAATAGTTAGCAATACTTCATGGCCTGTAATGATGGTGAAACATTTCCTGTACAAAAACACATGAAAATGTTCACAGGTCCACACTACAGCCAGACTCTCCATCTCCGGCTGAGAATAGGCACCTTCTGTGTCAGACAGGCTTCGACTAACATTTGCCACACTGTGTCTCTGAGCATTCAAATGACCACTGTGTTGAGCAAGGATTGCCCCCAGCCCCACCGGGCTCGCATCTACTGTGATATCAGCCTGTAAATTGGGGAGAAAATAGGCCATCTTGGTTGCATTCTCAATTGCATGTTTTATTCTTTTGAAACTTTGATCACATTTAGAAAACCACTGGAAAGGGACATATCATTTTGTCAAGTCTCTCAATGGGGCATTCACAGCAGCAAAGTCATGAATGTACCTGGAGCAAAAATTGGCCATGTCTAAGAAGGATCACAACATGATGACATAAGTGCTTACACTTTATTTGTGTCAGGAGTCATTCCCCCATCCGAGAACTTATGCCCAAAGAACTTAAGTTTGGTCTTGTCAAACTCACACTTTGTTGCTTTCTGAGAGAGACCTACATCCACAAGTAGCTGACACATTTATGTAAGAGCCTTGTCATGCTCCTTTGTGTAGCCCCAAATCCCAGTATGTTATCAGTGTAGTCAAAGCCTGTGAAACAGGTTGAATTATTCGATGTATAACATCCTGAAATATTTCTGCAGCTGATGGCAGTCTAAAGCTCAACCATTTGTTGCTGAACAAGCCACATGAACCAAAAAAGTAGTAATATACCTACAGATCTCTTCCAGTTCACGTTGATGGTATCCTTTACTCTGGTCAAGATGGGAGAAAACTTTGGCTCCGTTCAGCTGCAAGATTATATCTGCTATATGTGGACCAGGATATCTTTCTCTCTTAATTGTTTTGTTGGCCTGGCGCATATCAACACATATGTGCACCGCACCTCTACTTTTCCTTTTTGGCACCACCACTATCGGCGAGACCCAGGGCGTGGGACCGATTGAGCTCTCAATGATGTCATGCTTCAGCAGCATTTCCAGTTCTTTCTCAATGGCTTTATGCAAGTGAGAAACAACTTTACAGTGCCACTGGGCAAAAGGGTGAATGTCCTCATTAATATAAAGTTGCACTTTAATTTTCTTAAGTCTTCCCAGGCCATGAAATGACAGGCACTGACTCACAATTTCAGATTTAGTGTGGAGGTTATACAAATCTGAGTAAGCATTCACTGGATGATGTTCCTTGCATAATGTGAATTGGTGCTTGAACTGACGTTGTTTTATGTTGCATGGTTGCTATGAATGACCCTTGGCTCTGCGAAGGTTTGGCAGTAGACCAAGTGTAAACCTTTGTGTTTGATGGGTTGAGGCATGGCACAGGAGACAGGCTGTTGACCATTTCAACTGGCTTGATGTTAATAGACGCACAACTGTCTATGATAAAGTTTATGGAACAGCCATTGACCTTTATTGTAATCTTCGGGCAGTGTCCAAATAATGTTTTAGTTTTGTTTGTTGGTTTGTCTTTGGACATGCAGTTGGAGTTGGCTTCTCTTTTGCTTGCAAACTGTTATGAAGTGGTTTTCTTTCCCGCAACCTTTGTACGTCTGTCATTTACCTTCATGGGGAAATGAAAACCCACATTTGAAACACATTTTTAGGGCTCGGCGACGTCACCACTTCGTCAGAAGTGGGGCGGAGCTGCGAGCCGTATTGTTAAGGGGTTTCTGGATCGTGCTTGAAAAATTCCTCAGTGCGCGAGCATTTTCAGTGCTTTATGTTATCATCTTTATGCTGATTGGTCCTCGCGGTGCCGTGTTTCTAATACCCTTAACGCAATAGGCCATATATATTTCCAGTTGGGCATTTCCTGCATTTTGTCTGCGGTTACGAGTGCGGCAGTCCATAAATATCAATTAGGAGCTGTCAGGGTGCCTCGGTAAGTGAATCCAGATGGCCGGGGCGCGTTCACCATTCAGCAGTGAGTTTTGCGGGCGCGTGCGAGAAACCAGCAAATATGGTGTTTATAAACGTAAATGTTTCTTTATTCTTCTATTTTTTTATTTATCCGTGGACATTTACAAGTTGATTAAAGTGAAGCTTTTACAAGGGCATATGAAGGACATCTGGACTTTGCGGTCACTCGGCAGAAATGTGCATTTTAGTTAAAAATTACCTCTGTAAGAAACGCCCATCTGTAAATTACGTGTCCAGCGATGGAGACACACGGTCAACTTTATTTACACAACACCGTGCATTTAAAATAAAATAGAAAAGAAGGGCCAGTGGAAGCTCTCAGCAGAGTGCAGAGTGCAGAGTGCAGAGTGCAGATTCAGAGCGCAGATTCTGAGTGCAGAGTGCAGATTGCGAGTGCAGATTCAGAGTGCAGAGTGCGAGTGCAGAGTGCAGATTGAGAGTGCAGAGTGGAGATTGAGAATGCAGAGTGCAGATTCAGAGTGCAGAATCAGAGTGCAGTTTGTGAGTGCAGAGTGCAGATTGTGAGTGCAGTTTCAGAGTGCAGAGTGGAGAGTGCAGATTCAGAGTGCAGAGTGCAGAGTGCAGATTCAGAGTGCAGATTGTGAGTGCAGAGTGCAGATTGTGATTGCAGATGCAGAGTGCAGAGTGGAGAGTGCAGAATCAGAGTGCAGATTCAGAGTGCAGAGTGCGAGTGCAGAGTGCAGATTGAGAGTGCAGAGTGCAGATTGAGAATGCAGAGTGCAGATTCAGAGTGCAGAGTGCAGATTGAGAATGCAGAGTGCAGATTCAGAGTGCAGAATCAGAGTGCAGAATCAGAGTGCAGAATCAGAGTGCAGATTCAGAGTGCAGTTTCAGAGTGCAGTTTGTGAGTGCAGAGTGCAGATTGAGAATGCAGAGTGCAGAATGAGAATGCAGACTGCAGATTCAGAGTGCAGATTGTGAGTGCAGAATGCAGATTGAGAGTGCAGAGTGCAGATTGAGAATGCAGAGTGCAGATTGAGAATGCAGAGTGCAGATTCAGAGTGCAGATTCAGAGTGGAGGTTCAGAGTGGAGATTCAGAGTGCAGAGTGCAGATTGAGAATGCATAGTGCAGATTCAGAGTACAGAGTGCGAGTGCAGAGTGCAGATTGAGAGTGCAGAGTGCAGATTGAGAATGCAGAGTGCAGATTCAGAGTGCAGATTCAGAGTGCAGTTTGAGAATGCAGAGTGCAGATTGAGAATGCAGAGTGCAGAATCAGAGTGCAGATTCAGAGTGCAGTTTCAGAGTGCAGAATCAGAGTGCAGATTCAGAGTGCAGAATCAGAGTGCAGAATCAGAGTGCAGAATCAGAGTGCAGATTCAGAGTGCAGATTCAGAGTGCAGAATCAGAGTGCAGAATCAGAGTGCAGTTTCAGAGTGCAGTTTCAGAGTGCAGATTCAGAGTGCAGATTCAGAGTGCAGAATGCAGATTCAGAGTGCAGAATGCAGGTTGAGAATGCAGAATGCAGATTGAGAATGCAGAGTGCAGATTGAGAATGCAGAGTGCAGATTCAGAGTGCATATTCAGAGTGCATATTCAGAGTGCAGAGTGCAGAATCAGAGTGCAGAGTTCATTTTCAGAGTGCAGATTCAGAGTGCAGATTCTGAGTGCAGATTCAGAGAGCAGATTCAGAGTGCAGATTCAGAGTGCAGATTCAGAGTGCAGTTTCAGAGTGCAGAATCAGAGTGCAGTTTCAGAGTGCAGTTTCAGAGTGCAGAATCAGAGTGCAGATTCAGAGTGCAGAATCAGAGTGCAGAATCAGAGTACAGTTTCAGAGTGCAGTTTCAGAGTGTAGATTCAGAGTGCAGATTCAGAGTGCAGAATGCAGATTCAGAGTGCAGAATGCAGATTGAGAATGCAGAGTGCAGATTGAGAATGCAGAGTGCAGGTTGAGAATGCAGAGTGCAGAGTTCAGTTTCAGAGTTCAGTTTCAGAGTGCAGATTCAGAGTGCAGATTCAGAGTGCAGTTTCTGAGAGCAGATTCAGAGTGCAGATTCAGAGTGCAGATTCAGAGTGCAGATTCAGAGTGCAGAATCAGAGTGGAGATTCTGAGTGCAGATTCTGAGTGCAGATTCTGAGTGCAGATTCTGAGTGCAAATTCTGAGTGGAGATTCAGAATGCAGTTTCAGAGTGCACAATCAGAGTGCACAATCAGAGTGCAGATTCAGAGTGCAGAATCAGAGTGCAGATTCAGAGTGCAGAATGCAGATTGAGAGTTCAGAATGCAGATTGAGAATGCAGAGTGCAGATTGAGAATGCAGAGTGCAGATTGAGAATGCAGAGTGCAGATTCAGAGTGCAGATTCAGAGTGCAGATTCAGAGTGCAGAATCAGAGTGCAGAGTTCAGTTTCAGAGTGCAGATTCTGAGTGCAGATTCAGAGTGCAGAATCAGAGTGCAGAATCAGAGTGCAGATTCAGAGTGCAGATTCAGAGTGCAGATTCAGAGTGCAGAATCAGAGTGCAGAATCAGAGTGCAGAATCAGAGTGCAGTTTCAGAGTGCAGTTTCAGAGTGCAGTTTCAGAGTGCAGTTTCAGAGTGCAGACTCAGAGTGCAGATTCAGAGTGCAGATTCAGAGTGCAGAATGCAGATTCAGAGTGCAGTATGCAGATTCAGAGTGCAGAATGCAGATTGAGAATGCAGAGTGCAGATTGAGAATGCAGAGTGCAGATTGAGAGTGCAGAGTGCAGATTCAGAGTAAAGATTCAGAGTGCAGATTCAGAGTGCAGATTCAGTGTGCAGATTCAGAGTGCAGATTCAGAGTGCAGATTCAGTGTGCAGATTCAGAGTGCAGATTCAGAGTGCAGAATCAGAGTGCAGTTTCTGAGTGCAGTTTCAGAGTGCACAATCAGAGTGCAGATTCAGAGTGCAGAATCAGAGTGCAGAATCAGAGTGCAGATTCAGAGTGCAGATTCAGAGTGCAGAATGCAGATTGAGAATGCAGAATGCAGATTGAGAATGCAGAGTGCAGATTCAGAGTGCAGAGTGCAGAATCAGAGTGCAGAGTTAAGTTTCAGAGTGCAGATTCAGAGTGCAGATTCAGAGTGCAGAATCAGAGTGCAGTTTCAGAGTGCAGTTTCAGAGTGCAGAATCAGAGTGCAGTTTCAGAGTGCAGAATCAGAGTGCAGAATCAGAGTGCAGTTTCAGAGTGCAGTTTCAGAGTGCAGTTTCAGGGTGCAGATTCAGAGTGCAGATTCAGAGTGCAGAATCAGAGTGCAGAATCAGAATGCAGAATCAGAGTGCAGAATCAGAGTGCAGTTTCAGAGTGCAGTTTCAGAGTGCAGATTCAGAGTGCAGATTCAGAGTGCAGAATGCAGATTCAGAGTGCAGAATGCAGATTGAGAATGCAGAATGCAGATTGAGAATGCAGAGTGCAGATTGAGAATGCAGAGTGCAGATTCAGAGTGCAGATTCAGAGTGCATATTCAGAGTGCAGATTGCAGAATCAGAGTGCAGAGTTCATTTTCAGAGTGCAGATTCAGAGTGCAGATTCTGAGTGCAGATTCAGAGTGCAGATTCAGAGTGCGGATTCAGAGTGCAGATTCAGAGTGCAGTTTCAGAGTGCAGAATCAGAGTGCAGTTTCAGAGTGCAGTTTCAGAGTGCAGAATCAGAGTGCAGATTCAGAGTGCAGAATCAGAGTGCAGAATCAGAGTACAGTTTCAGAGTGCAGTTTCAGAGTGTAGATTCAGAGTGCAGATTCAGAGTGCAGAATGCAGATTCAGAGTGCAGAATGCAGATTGAGAATGCAGAGTGCAGATTGAGAATGCAGAGTGCAGGTTGAGAATGCAGAGTGCAGAGTTCAGTTTCAGAGTTCAGTTTCAGAGTGCAGATTCAGAGTGCAGATTCAGAGTGCAGTTTCTGAAAGCAGATTCAGAGTGCAGATTCAGAGTGCAGATTCAGAGTGCAGATTCAGAGTGCAGAATCAGAGTGGAGATTCAGAGTGCAAATTCTGAGTGCAGATTCAGAATGCAGTTTCAGAGTGCACAATCAGAGTGCACAATCAGAGTGCAGATTCAAAGTGCAGAATCAGAGTGCATATTCAGAGTGCAGATTCAGAGTGCAGAATGCAGATTGAGAGTTCAGAATGCAGATTGAGAATGCAGAGTGCAGATTGAGAATGCAGAGTGCAGATTGAGAATGCAGAGTGCAGATTCAGAGTGCAGATTGAGAGTGCAGATTCAGAGTGCAGATTCAGAGTGCAGAGTTCAGTTTCAGAGTGCAGATTCTGAGTGCAGATTCAGAGTGCAGATTCAGAGTGCAGAATCAGAGTGCAGATTCAGAGTGCAGATTCAGAGTGCAGATTCAGAGTGCAGAATCAGAGTGCAGAATCAGAGTGCAGAATCAGAGTGCAGTTTCAGAGTGCAGTTTCAGAGTGCAGTTTCAGAGTGCAGACTCAGAGTGCAGATTCAGAGTGCAGATTCAGAGTGCAGAATGCAGATTCAGAGTCAGGATGCAGATTCAGAGTGCAGAATGCAGATTGAGAATGCAGAGTGCAGATTGAGAATGCAGAGTGCAGATTGAGAGTGCAGATTCAGTGTGCAGATTCAGAGTGCAGATTCAGAGTGCAGATTCAGTGTGCAGATTCAGAGTGCAGATTCAGAGTGCAGAATCAGAGTGCAGTTTCTGAGTGCAGTGTCAGAGTGCACAATCAGAGTGCAGATTCAGAGTGCAGAATCAGAGTGCAGAATCAGAGTGCAGAATCAGAGTGCAGATTCAGAGTGCAGATTCAGAGTGCAGAATGCAGATTGAGAATGCAGAATGCAGATTGAGAATGCAGAGTGCAGATTCAGAGTGCAGAGTGCAGAATCAGAGCGCAGAGTTCAGTTTCAGAGTGCAGATTCAGAGTGCAGATTCAGAGTGCAGAATCAGAGTGCAGTTTCAGAGTGCAGTTTCAGAGTGCAGAATCAGAGTGCAGTTTCAGAGTGCAGAATCAGAGTGCAGAATCAGAGTGCAGAATCAGAGTGCAGAATCAGAGTGCAGTTTCAGAGTGCAGTTTCAGAGTGCAGTTTCAGAGTGCAGATTCAGAGTGCAGATTCAGAGTGCAGAATCAGAGTGCAGAATCAGAATGCAGAATCAGAGTGCAGGCTCAGAGTGCAGATTCAGAGTGCAGAATGCAGATTCAGAGTGCAGAGTGCAGATTGAGAATGCAGAGTGCAGATTCAGAGTGCAGTTTCAGAGTGCAGATTCAGAGTGCAGTTTCAGAGTGCAGATTCAGAGTGCAGATTCAGAGTGCAGATTCAGAGTGCAGTTTCAGATTGCAGTGAGTGCAGAATTCAGAGTGCAGGGTGCAGATTCAGAGTGCAGGGTGCAGATTCAGAGTGAATGAGTGCAGAGTGCGTGTAGAGTGACAGTGAGTGCAGAGTGACTGCAGAGACCGTGTGTAAGGGTGCAGGGTGCACATTGTGTGAGTGTGCAGAACAAGTGTGCAGTATAAACAGTGTGTGACTATGCAGGGTGACATTGGGAGTGTGTGGGTGAGCAGTGTGTGAATGTGTAGGGGCAGTGTGTGAGTGTGCAGAAAACACTACACACACATACACCACACACACATACCATACACACACCACACACACATACACCACACACACATAGCACACACACAAACCACACACCTCACTCTCTCAACAACACACACTCGTCACCACTCACCACAACACACTCACCACCACACTTTCTCCCCAGGCTCACCCCCACAGACTCACCACCACACACTCACCAGTACACAGAAAACAACACACACAACACCACACCCCCAGCCGTCAATGAATGCTTTCACCATGCACAAACACCAACAACCACCAATGTACGCTTTCACCCAAAAAAAACTCCACCATACATCCGTGTCGCTAAATACCCACGCACACAACAAACAATGTCAGTGCAACTTTCACTAAGCACACACACACACCAACAGCTGACAGTACACCAGCCACTCTTTCAATTGGCACAATCATCAGCAGCTGTCAGTGCACATTACCATATACAATGCCATTATCTCAAACTCAAACAAACCGAGCCCTAATGCATTCCTAATGCTTGTTTTTTCTTTGGAGATGTCGACTACCTTGTGCTTGTGCTTGCTTTTCATGACTATTGCCAATTCACTTTTAGCTGCTCCAGCTTCCATCAGCAGCTTGCTGATCTGCTCTTTCATCAGCCCTTGCAGCCATTACAACTTTCTCCACACTGAGCGTCTCTCTTAACATGCGTCTTCTGAATGAGTCTGAAAGATAGCCATCGATGACTCTGAGGTGCATGGCTTGTTCGCCATTTAACTCATTAAACCTGAAGTGTTTAATAAGCATGTCCAGTCTCTCAAAAAATGCATCCATCGTTTCATCATCTTGCTATCTTGCTTAATTGAAAATATACCTTACATAGTTGACATTTGGCATCGGATTGAACTTGGTTCCCATGCTTCTTTGATGTGTCGTTGCGATATTGACTCAGTCTGCAAGATTTTCTTCAGCGCTTCTTTTACTGCATCACTGGCAAGATTCTTTAAGTATTTAATGATTTTCTTATTATCTATTTCTTCAAGGGAATCTACGAAGTCATCGCACATCTCAATCCACGCAGTCCATTTGGCACCAATATTTTGCTCCTTGGTGGTGTCGAATGATGGTGGTGGTTTCAGGAAAGCAGCTGCCACGAATTTTGTGCTCCCTCCTGCAGCCATGAAACTTTTTCACTTTTCCGATGGCTTTCATTGTACTGGATGCCAGTGGCTTCTTTGCACACATTGGCCCGGCCTGGGTCGTCAGACCCGAGTTGAGGTCATGTGGCACTTCCCTCACTTCCCTCACACTTGCTGGTAAGTACATTTTACTCTTTCAGACCTATTTATAGCTGTCTTTAGCATTTGCTTTGCATGGATGATGACTCTGTGTTATGGTTCAGCTCAGTATAGCCTCTTTCAGCCTAACCTGCAGGTTGTGGCAGGCTTTTCGAATTCCCTCCAACATAGGGCCTTCAACGTCTTCAACTGCTGTGTCTGGACTGGAGCGGTGCTTATGGTCCACATACGCCAAATTCAAACTACTTTGCATCAACTTTGGGTGCACATGGCATGCACGAGGAGTTTGCTGTACCATTGGAGACTCTCAGGGAGAGCAGTCTTGTTTCTTCGGGGTACATGTCCGCTACTCGTCGCCAGATGTAGCATCCTCCCCAGCATCCAAATGAATACACAACACACAGAGAACGGAAACAGACGTCTTTATTCCTTAGCATACAATCGCACACTGCCCTCTCATTATGTCATAACCATTAATAACCACATCTTAATATCTTCCAGCAAGTTACATAATTCCTCTGTTGAGTCCACCAAGAACCACAGGGGGCCTAGTTTACATAGTATCACAACACTACATCATACATCATTTGGGACCTCTCTTCTTTTTATCACGTCCTTCTGTCTGTATCTCTTGTTCTCTGCCTGTTCTTCCTTCTTTCCTTCCATTCACACATTTACTCATGTCACTCTCCTCTTTTTCCAGCTTTGTCTTCCTTTAATTGTCTTTTCCATTAAATAAAAATACTTTCCAGAGCTGTTTTTCTCACACCTCCTCACATTATGTGTCACCTTCGACTGATTTCTCAATCCCTGTCATTGTTTTTCAGTGTCTTTGAGCCGTGTGACTCCCTTTCCTTCTGTCTAACCATCACTCTGTATATCTCCCTGTCTCAAGGAGCAAAGCTATCACTAGTGCAGCAGGTGCAATGGCACCAGATCCCAGGGATGTGAGGGTCCCACTGTTTTTTTTACTATCTAACAGGCAAGGATTAGCTCTTTTTACTTGCTACCATTAGGGCCCATTGTAACCTTTCTGGACCACTCTAGTCTTGCTCTGTCAGGAACCACCTTTTCTTTCACTCTATCATGCTTACTATGTGGTTGGTTGTCTGCCCTCTCCTAAACACTCTTCCTTCACATTTCCCTCTATTCCATGTTCTCTCCCCATGCTCTCTAAATTGCTTTTTTTCTCTATTTTGCTTTTATCTTTCTCCTTGCAATCTCCAACCCCACTGGCACCCAGGCCCAGCCGGCACAGGTAACAGTGGTGGGCGGGCGGTGGGGGGAAGTCGACAGACGACCGGGCATCAATATTTGGGGAATGCCTGTAATGCATGCAAAGCATTTGTACCAAGTGCAAACCCCCATCTTTGCCCTCTTTGAAAATTGACTATATGCCTGCCCTGTCAGCAGGCACAATAGCTGACAGCAGAGGAGATCTAGGGGACTCCGGGTGGATGGTTCACCCCTCCCTCTCGCGAAGGAGAGTGGTACTGTCCGCAGTTCTCAAGGTTAACAGCAGAAGGACCCATTGAATGGAGAGAGTGCTGTCCCCACATCAGCAACATTGTGGCTCTTTATCACAGTTTCCTGCTGGCTGTTAGCAGACAGCGTGCACATGCTGTGGACCCCAGTCAGCAAGGGATGTGATGCATACTGAGAACCTAATAGTCAGGAGGGTCCTCCTCAATACAGGGTCACAAGGATTTGGGATTACACTAGGACAGTTACTAATCTGCAACGTACAATATGACTGCAATTTGCGATCTAGTAACCGTGTTTCTGTTGAATTCTGGTACTTGTAGTTTTGGCTATTTCCATTAAAAAATCTGAACTTTGAGTACCAAAAATCAAAGTCAAAACATACTGAGTTTTTATGTTCAACTGCTTGCAACAGAGTGTCACTAAAAGTCTCACACTTGAGGTATGCAAATGTCACACATAAGAACACTGCAAACTTAGAATTGTCACATATGCCCATAAAGAAAATTTGGTACAAAAGGGGGTGGTGATGGACGGAGCATCTGAATCAATCAAACACTCACACCCAGTCAAAAGATCTGGGTTTAATCCATCACCATTCTTTAGCCCACTCTGCCACCCCAGTTCAGACATGGCTATATGCAAATCAGTCTGACCCTGTGCCTCATGGGTACAGTCGAGACTGAACTGCCAAGCCATGTCTTCCCTGGACCGGAAACAAGCTTCCGAGGACCGGTTTCTGGCATTCCAGCCGTCTTCAGCCCGGCTTGCTTGAATCCAGTGGCAAAGTGAGCAAGGGACTCACGTCTGAGCATACCCTGCCACACTTATGGCGGCCAAAAGCGGTACAAAAGGGGGTGGTGATGGACGGAGCATCTGAATCAATCAAACACTCACACCCAGTCAAAAGATCTGGGTTTAATCCATCACCATTCTTTAGCCCACTCTGCCACCCCAGTTCAGACATGGCTATATGCGGTACGCTTTTGGCCGCCATAAGTGTGGCAGGGTATGCTCAGACGTGAGTCCCTTGCTCACTTTGCCACTGGATTCAAGCAAGCCGGTCTGAAGACGGCTGGAATGCCAGAAACCGGTCCTCGGAAGCTTGTTTCCGGTCCAGGGAAGACATGGCTTGGCAGTTCGGGCTGGACTGTTCCCATGAGGCACAGGGTCAGACTGATTTACATATAGCCATGTCTGAACTGGGGTGGCAGAGTGGGCTAAAGAATGGTGATGGATTAAACCCAGATCTTTTGACTGGGTGTGAGTGTTTGATTGATTCAGATGCTCTGTCCATCACCACCCCCTTTTGTACCGCTTTTGGCCGCCATAAGTGTGGCAGGGTATGCTCAGACGTGAGTCCCTTGCACACTTTGCCACTGGATTCAAGCAAGCCGGGCTGAAGACGGCTGGAATGCCAGAAACCGGTCCTCGGAAGCTTGTTTCTGGTCCAGGGAAGACATGGCTTGGCAGTTCGGGCTGGACTGGTCCCATGAGGCACAGGGCCAGACTGATTTGCATATAGCCATGTCTGAACTGGGGTGGCAGAGTGGGCTAAAGAACGGTGATGGATTAAACCCAGATCCTTTGACTGGGTGTGAGTGTTTGATTGATTCAGATGCTCCGTCCATCACCACCCCATTTTGTACCGCTTTTGGCCGCCATAAGTGTGGCAGGGTATGCTCAGACGTGAGTCCCTTGCTCACTTTGCCACTGGATTTAAGCAAGCCGGGCTGAAGACGGCTGGAATGGCAGAAACCGGTCCTCGGAAGCTTGTTTCCGGTCCAGGGAAGACATGGCTTGGCAGTTCGGGCTGGACTGTTCCCATGAGGCACAGGGTCAGACTGATTTGCATATAGCCATGTCTGAACTGGGGTGGTAGAGTGGGCTAAAGAACGGTGATGGATTAAACCCAGATCTTTTGACTGGGTGTGAGTGTTTGATTGATTCAGATGCTCCGTCCATCACCACCCCCTTTTGTACCATAATGAAAACTTATCAGCTATGTTATAGCGGTCTCTTTCAAAGTTGTAACTGTAATGTAATATTTAACCTCATTGGTAAGATTATTTACCACATGTGGAAGTGCTTTTGTGCGTTAAAGTCATCTGACCATTGTAGCTGATGTGCGAGTTAAGCTTTTGTGCAAGTTATGGAGTATTTTCCTAGCCATAACATGCTATATAGATATTATGAGTTCATAAACAGCTCTTTTAGGAAAGAGTTATGACGTTGATGCCAGGGGATCAAGGTCTATTTGTGTAGCAGATCATAACTGGTGAATTTCAGAGTGTTTTAGGTTTTTATCTGGAACCATAATGTCACTTTAATGGTTTTTCTTTCAGTGAATTTGAGGTTTTTTATTTTTATTTCAAACGATTTTATTAGAAGAATTTTGTAAAGGAGAATTTGTGGTTAGATGCAGGGCCAATGCACAGGTGTCCAGCACTCCGCTGCACATGCCTAAAGGGGGGAGCCATGGCCAGGTTATCTGTGCACCCACCTGCCCAGTCCCTGCTATGCAAGTGGTAGAGACCCAAACGTATGGAAGCACTCCAGGAAAATGTTTTTGAAACTGTACCTGATTTGCAAACTGAATTGCAATTACGAACGACCATTTTAAGCAATGCATCTGCCTGTCATTTTGTAAACATTGCCACTTAGCTTTTAACCGTGAGTTTTACAAAGGATAAAATAAAAAGGTTGAGAAAGACACTGGGCTAAGAAGCAGAATGATAGAGAGAAATAGAGGCAGAAAAAAACCCATGATTATGCAGTGTGCAATATGGCTGCCGCCCCCGATGGGGCGCAGGGTCTGGCAGCAGGCCACACCCTTTCAGCAGGCCCTGCTGCGCACGGCCAGAGGTTGTGTGCTGCAGGGGTTGGCTAATAGAAGCGGATTGGGCACAGGGTATGGCCGATGGCTGTGTGCACCTGTTATTGGCTGATGGCTAGGATTTGGTCACCAGCTGATTGCTAGGAGCGGACCACCTTCCAACCCGTGCTACGCACAGCCAATAGTTGGGCAAAGTGGTTGTTGACTGCCAGTAGGGCAGAGGGTCTGGCCCACTTGGAATATTTCTTATGTCCATGTTACAAACATTTGTGTGTTTGTTATTCAATGTAGCTTGAAAAAGAAAGAACTTGATCTTCAATATTTAAAAATGCATGTGTCAAGGTCGAAAGACCTAAAGATGACTGAATCCCAAAGATAACTGCTCAACACTGTTATAAACAAACTCAGCCATGCCTATGTAATCTACCCATTTGTTGTTGATCATGATTGTAGCATTGTAAATATTGTTCTATTTTTTAATTACCTCCTTGTTTGGCAATCGATTTGAGGACCGTAGGCCATGGTTAGCGCAAGATGAATTTGCATTAGCCAAGAACATTTTGGCCAGAATTTGGAGGTAACCCAAATGTTAGTCTTGCAGTAGGGATTGTTTGAACATGTGTTGTGAGGTGATATCTCTGAGGTTTGCTTAGAAGGACTGGAGGTGCAGCCCACACACACCAGAGAAACAGATTTAAGTGGTCCACTCAGAGGTGGTGGGGCAACCAAAAGAACTTAAAGACACTCAGTAAATGATCTCTGGGATACACCCAGACCCAGAAGCAGTGGAGGTGCATCCCACTGACACCTTAGTTATAGGTTAAGGGGTGTATTCATAGTTGGTGGGGTGCTACTTTAACAATTCACAGATGGTAAACAGTCAAAATATCGACTACAAAATATCGAATGGACATAATATCGAGTTTTAAATATAGAATGGACAAAATATCGACTGGACAGAATATAGACATCCAAAATATCGTTTTTAAGGTAAGTAATGTAATATCGAATGTAAAAAAATATAGACAGTTAAAATATCGAAGTATATAATAAAGGTTATTAAAATTATCGAATTTTCAATAATATCGAATTTTTTATAGTGTTTTTATGTTATTATATGTGTGAAAAGTGTGTATTTACGTTATAATTTATTTTAATTAATGAAATTGTTTTTTTAATTTTTGCGTAATTTCATTCTGTAGCGGGTTGTGGGTTTATATGGGAATAGGGTGGGAAGTAATTTAATTATAATTAATTAAATATGTACATTTATTTATTGGTATACATTTTTAATTAATTGTTAATTAATTTATATTTGGTAATTAATTAAATTTTAATTGGCAATTCATTTTAATTAATCGATTAATTTTTAATTATGTTAATTTTACTAATACATTTTCTGTAGCGGGTTGTGGGAGTATAAGGGAATAGAGTGGGAAGTAATTTAATTATAATTAATTAAAGATGTAAATGTATGTATTGGTATTTATTTTTAATTAATTGTTAATTATTTTATATTTGGTAATTAATAAAATTTTAATTGGCAATTAATTTTAATTAATTGATTAATTGCTAATTATGTTAATTTTACTAATTTATTTTCTGTAGCTGGTTGTGGGTTTATAGGGGAATAGGGTGGGAAGTAATTTATTTATAACTAATTAAATACATCAATTTATTTAATTGTATTTAATTTGAATTAATTGTTAATTAATTATTAAATGTTAAATTATTAATTGTTAATTTGTAATTAATTTATGTTAATAGGTAAATAATTGTAATAATTCATTTTAATTTGAAATTTTAATTGCTTAATTAATATATTATATTAAATTGGTAATTACTTTTAATTAATTTTTTATAGATATTAATTTATATTTATTGAAATAATATATGAAGTATTCAATTTCCCTACTATTGCACTCTCTGGAGTGGGAATAGTAATTTTTTACAACTATGCTATCCAACGCTTTCCCTACTGTTGCACTCATTGGAGTGGGAAAAGTAATTTTTACCCCTACGCTATCCAACGCTTTCCCTACTGTTGCACTCACTGGAGTGGGAATAGTAATTTTAACCCCTACACTATCCAACGCTTTCCCTACTGTTGCACTCACTGGAGTGGGAATAGTAATTTTTACCCCTTCGCTATCCAACGCTTTCCCTACTGTTGCACTATTTGGAGTGGGAATAGTAATTTTTACCCCTACGCTATCCAACGCTTTCCCTACTGTTGTACTCTTTGGAGTTGGAATAGTAATTGTTACCCCTACGCTATCCAACGCTTTCCCTACTGTTGCACCCACTGGAGTGGGAATAGTAATTTTTACCCCTACGCTATTCAACGCTTTCCGTACTGTTGCACCCACTGGAGTGGGAATAGTCATTTTTACACCTACGCTATACAACGCTTTCTCTACTGTTGCACCCACTGGAGTGGGAATAGTAATTTTTACCCCCACGCTATCCAACACTTGCCCTACTGTTGCACCCACTGGAGTGGGAATAGTAATTTTAACCCCTACGCTAACCAACGCTTTCCCTAATGTTGCACCCACTGGGGTGGGAATAGTAATTTTTACTCCTACGCTATTCAGCGCTTTCTCTACTGTTGCACCCACTGGAGTGGGAATAGTAATTTTTACCCCTACGCTATCCAACACTTTTCCTACTGTTGCACCCACTGGAGTGGGAATAGTAATTTTAACCCCTACGCTATCCAACGCTTTCCCTAATGTTGCACCCACTGGAGTGGGAATAGTAATTTTAACCCCTACGCTATCCAACGCTTTCCCTACTGTTGCACCCACTGGAGTGGGAATAGTAATTTTCACCCCTACGCTATCCAACGCTTTCCCTACTGTTGCACTCACTGAAGTGGGAATAGTAATTTTTACCCCTACGCTATCCAACGCTTTCCCTACTGTTGCACTCTTTGGAGTGGGAATAGTAATTTTAACCCCTACGCTATCCAACGCTTTCCCTTCTGTTGCACTATTTGGAGTGGGAATAGTAATTTTTACCCCTATGCTATCCAATGCTTTCCCTACTGTTGCACCCACTGGAGTGGGAATAGTAATTTTTAATCTGTAGATAGAATGGAAAGGATTTGGGCTAATTTTGTATAAACGTTAAAGTGTTATGAGATGAACTTACTTGTTTTTTTTTTGTTTTTTTGTTTTTCTTTATAAATGTCTTTTTGTTAGGCTGAAGCTGTAACATTTAAAGAATACTGGATGGATTAGTATACTGATGCTATCCCTGATATCACTCTAAACTATGATATGCTATTTTTCTGTTATAATGTCTTTTTGCTTGTGACTTGTTTGCCAAATAGAAAAAAAAAAAAAAAAAAAAAAAGGGAATAGTAATTTTTACCCCTACTCTTTCCAACGCTTTCCCCACTGTTGCACCCACTGGAGTGGGAATAGTAATTTTTACCTCTACGCTATCCAACGCTTTCCCTACTGTTGCACTCACTGGAGTGGGAATAGTAATTTTTAACCCTACGCTATCCAACGCTTTCCCTACTGTTGCACTCTCTGGAGTGGGAATAGTATTTTTTACACTTCTGCTATCGCACGGTAATAATATTGGATATTATTTAATTATATTATGTTACTATATATATATGTTTTACCTAATATGATTAAAAAAAATTTTTTTTTAGAACTTTCATTAATTATTTAATTATTATAAGTTAATTTAAGTATTTTTAAGTATATTTTAGTAATTAATTTTTACTATTAATTTAATTTAACACTGTTTTTAATAAAGTTGATATTTTTATAAACTATATTTTTGTAAACGATATTTTGGACTCAATATTTTTGTACTTACCTGTTTGTAGATACAAATTCGATATTCTGTCTGTCGATATTTTGGCATCGATATTTTTGCTAGTCGATATTCTGTCCGTCGATATTATGTCAGTGATCCTTCACAGACACCTTAGCGAGGATCTATTGTTGCCACTCAGCAGCACCCCAATCCACAAAATCGAAGGACCACAGTGGAGGCTTTAAGATGAACCATCCAAGTTGCTGGAGCACTACACAGTGATTACCACATGGGCCTCAGGATAGGGTCTAGGGGGTCGATCCAAAAGGGCCGACGGTGCACCCCACCTGCTAAGAACTACTTGCAATATGCCTTGCCAATATTTTGCGAAAGGTGCTGCCATGCACCAAGGGTGACTTGTATGGTAAAATCTACTTCTAGTAGGTCACAGTTAGAATGATGTCATGGGTGCCACCCACTTGCCCCTTCATTCCCACTCTCACCATATGATATGGTTGTCCTTCCTTATATCTAGGATTACTTCTAATATGCCAAGGACTTTATTTGCCACAGATGCCCATGTAAACCAAGAATTACCTCCAGCGTGCCAGGGTTAATGGAAAAGTAGCAAACACAACACACACTCACATACTTACACACTGTCTCACTTACATGCTTGCACTCAGTCTCACACTGACTCTCTCACACACTGCTTCACTCATATGCTCACAGTGTCTCACTCACTGTCTCACATACATGCTCACATTTCAGACACTGTCTCACTCACATGATCACACACTGCCTTACAAAAACACGCCCCCACATTCAAACACTACCTCACTCACTTCAAGACCCACTTACCTACTCACTCTCATACTCATTCGGCCTTTCATTCACACTTTCCCACTCACAGACTGTCTCATTCACACATTCTTACTGACATGTTCACATAGTCTCATTCATATGCTCACTCACCTTACTCACTTCAATACCCACTTACCTACTCACTCTCATACTCATTCGGCCTTTCATTCACACTGTCTCACTCACAGACTGTCTCATTCACACATTCTTACTGACATGTTCACATAGTCTCATTCATATGCTCACTCACGGTCTCACTCCTTCGCACACTGCCTCATTCACACAGTCTCACTCACATGTTCACTTGCTATCTCACTCACATGTTCACTTACTATCTCACTCACATGTTCACTTACTATCTCACTCACATGCTCATAGTGCCTCACTCACATGCTCACTTTCACTCATGCTGTTCCACTCAAACTCTCTCTCATATCATCATGCAGTGACTCGCTCACATGCTGAATCTCGATCACATACTGACTCTCACTCACATACCCACACACTGCCTCACAGACACTGCCTGGCGCAGTCTCACTCACATTCTCAAACACTGTTTTACTCATGCTCACTTTCACTCACATAATCACATTGTACCTCACTCACATGCTCAGTCTGAATTGCATACTGACTATCTTATTCACATGCTCACACACTGTCAGTCACGTTTACACACTCACATGCTGCCTCACTCACATGCACACTCACTGGCTTACTGTCTCATTGATATGCTCAAGCACTGTTTCAAGCATGCTGTTCCACTCAAACACTCTCACTCACATAATCACATTGTGCTTTACCCACATGCTCAGTTTCAATCACATACTGACCGTCTCACTCACATGCTCACACACTGCGCCACTCACACCCTACCTCAATGAGTGTCTCACTCACAAGCTCAGTCTGACTCATACTCACTGTCACACTCACAAGCTCACACAGTGCCTGATTCACACACTGTCTCACACAGTGCCTCACTCACACACTTGTCATTCCCACCAAGACTCACATGTTCACTCACATGCTAAATCACACACACAGTCTCACTTTACAGGTTCACTGCCTTACTCAGACAGCCACACACTGATTCACTCACTTGCTCACTTTCACTCTCTCTCTGATTTTCATATTGACTCACCCAGACTCACTCTCTAACTCATTAGCATTCACTCACACAATTTCATGTACATATACACACACAGTCTCCCACCCCCATGCACACACACACAACTAAGGGCAATTTTCTTTTACTTACACCATTGCTGCTTCTGCTGGTCTGCTTGGGCTCTTCAGCTGCGGATGCTCCATTTGGAATTCCTGCTTTAAGCACTCATGCAGGAAGTTGACTGCTCAAGTCGGAGCAGTGCATCACCATGGAACAGACATGCTGATGCATTGCACAGGCTTCAGCTTTCAGCCTCCTGCTTTTTCACTCCCACCTTTTCTTGAGTCAGTGATGAGCTGGGAAAAGGTAGGGTGACAGGCTCATTGGCATGTAGCCCCAGGGGAACTGCAGAGTTGAATCCCAAAGCCCTCTGCAGTGTGCCACACATGGGAGACACCTGGATGCAGTGGTGTAGCTAGCCCTTTGGTCACTGCGGCGGGCGCATTGAAGAGCGACGGGGGTGCTGGCGAGATTCCGACGATTGCCACCTCACGATAGCAGCATTGGAGAGTGCCCGGGGTGGTGCCAATTACCGCCTTGAGATGGCAGGTAAGAGCGGGAGAAGGCCGCTGCACCCAAAACTCATGCTGCGCGGACCCTCACTTGCTACGCCACTGCCTGGATGTGGCAGATCACTGAGACCAATGCAGGGACTTGCATTGGGCTATCTATCTGATGGTTGGTGCCTTGATGTGCCTGTATCACACAGGTGTCACTGCCTGACTCGAAATGCTTGCCCTTGCAGGAGAACAGCTTTTTTCATACTATACCAGCACTGAAAAATAGTTTTAATATTCACTGTAAGTATAGTAAAAAAAAGTCAGAAACAAGGGAGGGCAAGTGACCACTGGTTAACGTCACAACACAGTAACAGTCAACTTTCGCTTTCAGAGCAGACTAATACCAAATACATACAATACCGTTTTTAAGGCATTGTGCAGTCACACTTGGCACCAAGGCCACAAGGGTACCCTGTGCATAACAGGCTGAACTGAGATTAGAGCTTCCTCTAGAGATCTTTGTGTGCGTGGCATTTTTCAGAGGATATTACAAGAGCATGATCACTAGGGTGGTTGATGCACTTGAGGGAAAGATATGTGACTTCTCTAGTCCCAGTTTTGACTCATGATACAGTAGCACAGAGGCTACATTTTCCTGCTGCACAATGTGTGAAATGCAGATAACAGATTAGCATTATATATTGTTGTTTTAAAAAAAATCTTTTTATTAACAAAACCACAAAAGAAAACATCAGGTGACATGCATTGCTTCACATTTGTCTAATATATTTTTCCGTGTCACAGAATAATACATACAGAGTAACATTTGGGGTTCACTGGGACTCCTGCGCTACCACTTCGTCCCGAACAACTGGAGAAGCACAAATATCACCACGATACCTATTCCAGGCTCCCCAAACCTTCCTCCACTTAGCGGGACAGCCCCTAGCAACGTAGACCGACCTCTCTCTGTACATGCACCAATCCAGGTCCTCCATCCACTTCTCGACCTGGGGTGGTTGACCAGCACCCCACAACTGGGCAATGTTACGCTTGGCAATCATACAAGCCAAGGTCGCTCACTGTCTCTCATTCACGCTCAGGTCCGTGGGTTCCCAGACATTTAGTACACACCTTCGAGCCTCCATTGTCATCTCCACCCCCAGCACCTCTTGCATCTTACCATGAATTTTACTCCAATAATCCTGTATTGCTGCACAGTGCCACAAAATATGAATGAAGGTTCCAAGCTCCCCGCACCCCCTCCGACACTCCCCCCCCTCTGCCCGACCCATGTGCACCAACTGGGGCCCCGTGACATATGGCCTATGTAGGATCTTTAACTGGACTAATCGGAGTCTCATCTGAATAGCCACTACCCTCGGAGAGGAGACTGCCTCCCTCCAGTCCTCCTCATCTAATTCCAAGCCATCGGCGCCCCATTGTGCCCTAATAATTACCAACGGGTCCACCATGTTATTGATACGTTTTTTATATATTAATGAAACGGTCTTTTCCGGGAGATGGCGGTCTAGCACTCGATCTTCCAGAGGGGAGGCCTCTGGGATTGTAGTGCCTCTGGGAATATGAGTAAGCAGGGCATGCCGGACCTGGAGGTAGCGATAACGCTCACTCTCCCGTAGATGATACTTTTCTTGGAGGGCACCGAATGTGAGAATTGCATCTTTTCCCCAGATATCTCTGATCTGCGTAATCCCGATGAGATCCCATTTATCAAATCCCTTTGTTTTCCACAGGCTGCCCAGCTTCTCCGAGTTCCACAGCGGGGTGGCGAGTGTGAGCTTTCCATCCCATTTAAGATGTCGATTAGCTGCGTGCCACACACACATTGCATGAGCTGACGGTCCAACAAGGGGAAATCGACCGGCCCTAGCATATAATGCCCTAGGCATTATATATTGTTAGCTCCATAGGTTATTGTTTTTATCAGAGAGATCCTTTCATTACATGGAGTTCGTAAGCACTTGGAGTTCACAAGGAACAATCCGTCCAATATAGCATATTGAGCTATGAACTGGCATCAAAGTGCTGCATATAAATTGAAAGGCATAGGTTTAGAAACGTATTGTTTTCCCCCCCTCAATCTTTTGTTATCCTAAGGCTGCTGAGAATGATTCTTATGGGTAGCAAAGCAATTGTATTAGTATGACACCCCAGTCATTGTTTTAGATTTATGGGGGAGTTTTACCAACACCTGTGTCTGGTTTGCATCACAAATGTAATGTAAACCTGGTGCAAAGTTTTGTTTTGGGGCTTTCTTTCCCAGCGGCAGCCGGCACAGGTAAGCGCGGTGGAACGGAGCAGGGCACGGCAGGGGGAAAGCTTACAGACGATGGAATAGGTGTTATTTATTTATTTAATTATACCTATTCTGTCGTCTGTCGACTTCCCTCCGCTCCCACACCACCCTGTCCCACCGCTTCACCATGTTTACCTGTGCCGGCCGGCGCTGTTTTTTCCAGTGCAAAACCTGAATTACATTTCACATCAGCCCTAAAGTAAGACAAGTTACACTGTGTACTATTTTATGGCAAGGGGGAGTACCAATGATGGTACATGAATGTTCCCATGCACTCACCCATGGAATTTGATGCTAGTCCCTATCTACTAACTTTGGGAGTATGAAAATGGCATATAAATTTACAGCTCATCGAGGCAAGCGTAAAGTTAAAGAAAAGATTTATTCTTTCCAATCCTTTTCACCATTGCATGTGCATACATGCTAACATTTTGGAAGCGAAAAGTTGGAGATTTTTAAAAAATAATGTGGGGGAATGTATTTCTCCCATTGACTTTTGTTGCGGCCTGCATCAGGTCTATTGGTGTGCCTGGAACCTGCAAGTGTGCTGCTGCAGGATCGGATATCAGAAATAAAATATATGTTTTTTCTAAACCTGTCAGGAGCACAAAGAAATCACTATGGCAGGCAGAGAAAGCCGTGGCAAAAATGTTGTGCGCTTGCAAGCAGGCGCAGGTGTGAGTGCATAATCCGAGTCACACAAGACCAGCCCCTGCAATCTGAAGCTCACCAAAGATTCAGGTTTTTGCATGCAGGAATCGGTAGGTGGGAGACTAGCCTCAAAATCTGTAGTCTCCCGCCTGATTCGGGAGGGTTGGCATGTATGCATATGTGCTGCACCGTACAGCGCACATACAAAGTGGCAAAATGTTAAATGTTGTCAAGGTAAAAACCTAAGCTTTACACCACACGAACATCTTTGCACTACGGTGCAAGGGTGCTTGCCTTTGTGCAAGGCAGCCTAAGGTACGCCACCACTAGGAGGGGAGAGCGACAGCACCATATCTTAGTTGCTATAATGCTGTTGTGTTCTCTCCTTTTCACGTAACGCAGCACAGAACTTTGGTTTCATCATAAAAACATAGGGCCCAATTTACAAATAAAATGACGCAGCGCGGTGGCGCAAGACATTTTGCTGCACCGAGCTGCTTCATTTTAAAGGCACAGGGATGCGTCGTATTAACAACAATTCGACACATCTGTGTGCTTTCCCCTGCACTGGCGCACAATTGGCTGCCATGCATCAGCACAGGCACCGTTGCATCATTTTGCAAGGGTGCCTGTGTTGCGAGGATGATTTTTTGTGCAGAAAGGGACTTCCTGCACCAAAGCAATAATTGATGGCATTTTCCTCTTTCTATGCATGCTGCCCAATGTAGCGTGCAAAGAAAGAGGGAAAAACTTGGAGAAATTAAAAAAAAAATTCTCGTGAGGCGTAGATTCTGACACATTCCCAGTTTTACAAAACGTTGTAAATCTGGGAATGTGTCAGGTTCCGTGGATGTTGAATGGGAACACCCACAACGACACCCATGGAACGCCTCTTTAACGCACAGTAATGTGTCAAGGGAGCCCATATTTACAAGGCCATGAAAAGACACACAGGGTGACTTTACGAGGCCTTGTAAATATGGGCAGGCACACAGCGCTGCCGGTGTGTCAAACAAAAAGGGGCGCACTGGTGGCACAATGGCCTTGTAAATGACGGGACTTATTTACAAGCACTTTGCGCCGCCGGTGCTTCACTTTTAACATGGGAAAGAAGTGATGTACTGACGGTGCAAGTGGCTTGTAAATAAGCCCGAGGCCCATAGTTTAGTTAACAAAGATTGTCGCACCAGGTGCCACCAACGCTAAAGCCGGCCCTGCATACATACATATTGACACTACTCTATTATTGCATTTTGGCGAGTTGACATCCACCCCTGCCTGCTGGAATCTAAAATTCTTGAATGCTTCTGAAACTGAATGCGGTTGAATTAGAAAAGCCCCCGAGATGACCACTAATTGAAAAGCTTTGCTTTTGTTTTTTGTTTTTTCTGCCGAACACACATTTCCTGAATTGTGCAACACTTTGGGCCATATTATCAAGCAAGGGCAATACATTACCGCCACTTTTATCGGCAGGAAACTGCCACTAAAGCGGCGATAATGGTCTCGATAATATGCCCTTGTGAATTCCCATAGAATCCCAGGTTCTGGTGTTAACCTGGGCTTCCATGGAAATTCACCAGGGCATATTATCAAGCCCATTATCGCCACTTTAGCGGCAGTTTCCTGTCGATAAAAGCGGCGATAATGTATCGCCCTTGCTTGATAATATGGCCCTTTGTCTTCAAGTCATGTTTTTTCTCTAACCGTACAAATACCTTGTCAGTTATTGAATGCAAAGCTCGTCTGCTGACTGTGCTGCAGCCACTAAACAGTTTATTTCCTGCGAACAGCGCCCGCTTCCCACGTACACGCCGCGGGATCTGAGCTCTTAACAGAACGCATCAATTGTGAATCAAGGTTGCCTGTCCCCCGCTTGCCGTACATCCCAGCCTTGGCAGGGGGAGGCTCCAGAAAGACAGCCGCCGCAGTGTTTGCAGCGGTTTGCTTTGAAGCCCTACCCAGACGCATTTTCTTTAGATTCAACAGAGACGTCGACAGCTGACTGTGTTTTAATGGCTTCCAACCGGCTCGAGGTAACCAGACACGTCAGCCCCGCTGTGTTCAGCTGAAAGTCTGAACTGAAAGGTGCGCGTGCCCACAGCAAAAAATTGTCACAATCGCATTGGCAAGAATTGTGGAGGATGTTAAGATGCAAATCTCTCTTTTTTTTCATACCGCGCATAATGCAACTGGCGTTTTCTTGCTGCACCCAACTTGCTGGGGTGGGGCTACCATTTGTGTAGCAGGTGCAGTGGCACCTGGGCCCCAGACGTAAGGTCTCTCTGCACCCTAATTAAGGTGGACTATTCTCCTTGCTTGCCATAGGGCCCAGCGCATCCTTGCTATGCCACCATCAGCTTGGCAGATGAAGGGGCACAGTTTGTCTTCCTGGGGTAGCCGGGTTTACACCTGAGGCATCGACCAGTGGAAACGTCACGACACATTCTTTAGCTGCGAGTGGCTCCAGAATCTGAAGAAGGACGACTCGAGGTCTTCAAAGTGTGTGTATTAAACATTTCGTAAACGTGCATGTGTTCTTCGACTACACAGAATCTATTTTTCTCGGGGACACATACACTTTTCTGTCAGCCCTTTCTGAAGAATAAAAAAGCTCATGGGAAGACATGTGACTCTGATAGGCTATTCCGCAAGCAGGCATGCACTGTACCACTGTGACGTCACTCGTTATTTGTACAGAGCGTGTGACTTCTTCGCCATGTTGCTTGCCTGTCCCCCTTAGCAGACTCAGGGCCGGCTTTAGTATTGGTGCGCGCTGTACGACAATGTTTGTTGGCGCCCCCTCCCCCAAACCCCATGACCACACCGCCAAGGATTCCCTCATTACTACCATTTGACAATGCCCTCAAGTCTCCATAACCACTGTTTCTTAATTTAGTTTTATAGACTGCTCATACCAGTTTAAGGTGTCAGAAATCTAACATCACACATACTTTGCACGGAGACAATCAGAAGTGTGTAAAAATGTGTATAGAAAATGTTACATAAGGCAGAGGTCTACAAGGTGTAGTAGTCCAATGTCATCCATACTGGTAGGCAGTATAATTTAAGAGTCCTTGGTCTGGAAAAGCACAAATTCAGAACTCAAAATGTAACACCATTGTTAGTGGTTTTCTTTAATAATAAAGAATTGACTTCTACCCAAATGAACTCTTTTTGCAATATTAGGATAAGGAAAGACTGGGCAAAAAAACATGTAGCTGTAATATATTTCTTGCAGTTTGCGTGCAGCCCTTTGACGACAGTTAAGAGCTCACTGCTCTATATTAGGTATTTAAACTTTTTAAATATCAAGTAACAAAAAAATCTCTCTGACAAAAGCGATCACCCATTGACCAATTTATAATGTATGCACTTTGTGATCTGAATGGGACTCGTTCTTTGCGATAGGCAAATTAACTATTATGAGTCAAAACGTATTCTACCAGGCAAAGCTCCAGTCTCTCTCCAGGAAGAACATTAATCACCTGAGTTATCGTGACATTTTTTATTGATGCTTGAAAATTACTGGGACAAGGAATGTGTCATCTGGTGCTTTTAAAACAATAAACATGGAGCCCCTCACCCCAAGTCAGCGCCCGGTGCGGTGGCACTGATCGCACCGCCCTAGAGACGGCCCTGAGCAGACTATTGTCTGCTGCTGCATGTGGGTTCTGTGAATGGTTATCCCTCGCCAGGAGGTGGACCGTGCTATCGTTGACCAAGCCCATAGGTGTTTGATCAACAAGTCTTATGTTTTAATTACCACGATTTTATTCGTGTCTCCCTGCCCCAGTGTGTGTCAGGTTGTGCTTTGCCCCAGTGCATGTGAGTGTCTCACTGTCACTGTGCACCTTGCTGTTGGTCCTTATCTTAGTGCCTGGGTTTGTTTCTCCCTATTTTTAGGGTTTAAGGTGTAGTTGGGTCACTCAGTGCAGAGGTACACATGGATGTTATCATGCAGGGGACATTCCTGCCCCATCGGTGAATAGAATGTCACTGTATAGTTAAATGCCTTGTCCCAATACCAGGGTGTTCCCTTTGCCTGAGTCAGTGCATCCTTTGTCTATTTCAATGCCTCCCAGTTCTAAAATCCATATGCTCTGTTCCAATGTAGATAAGGGTGGTGATGACAATTAAGTGACCTTGCAGAGCAACAGAAAGCAAAGTGCTGATGCCGAGCACCGGAAACCACCAGCTCAAATTAAGCACTATGCCTCTGTGTACTCCCAGTCCAAGTGTCAGTGTTTTTTCTGTCCCAATGCAGCTGTATAGTCTTGTTTTTTGTCGGTGAATTCCCTGACCTAGTTTCAGTGTCTCCCTTTCACAAGGTGAGGACTTCCTCAGCCTCAATGCAATTGTCTCACTGTTCCCAAAAAAGTAATCACCACGTTTTCTCTAGAACATTTACTGGAACAAATTTTCATCAGATGCAGAATGTTAAATGGTACTTAAATTACCCACCAGTCGCACACCACAAATACTACACTCTAATAATTTACTCCGTCTGTTCAAGCTGGCTTTCAGCCAGGCACTAGGAGACACATTGTTGCTTTGATAGATGAGTGTTGCATTGGCTCTAAGAGGTAACGCCCCCACTGTCTTCTTGTTCGATCTATTGGTAGCGTATGGCGCCATTGATCTGCTGTGTGAACTGGTAGAGAAGCTACAACCCCACTATATTTTATGTGTTATATTTCATGGCAACATACCTCTAAACCTTCTGAGACTCCATGGAAGATGAAGCACAATGGTTTCGTTGTGTGAGCCCTTTGAAATCAATTGAGCTTGCTTTTGGGGAACAATGAGGCGCTTTTCTAGGCAGATGACCCAGTCAAAGTCTATGTGACGTATTTCACATGTTCGAAGGATGAAGACAAGTCCAAGGAGGGTAAGAATGTTTAAAAGAGGGTGAGTTCAGAGTTTTGTGACAATAATATGACCTTTATACCAACCTAACCACTGCATTGCAAGTATATAATTACTATTCTTAACCCCACAGTACTTACCTTGGGAGATACTTATAGATGGAGTGGAGAATCTTAATCGTGTACTTGACTTATTGTGTAGTGGCAGGTGATGTAGTGGATGTAATTATACTGAAGGCGAATCTTACCGACTTCGAGATTGTGACATATAGCCACGGAGAAGTGTGCAAAAGTACTGTCCTTATAAAAGTGTCATATTTTCTTCACCATGGTTCCCAATGTGTTGCTCTAGCTCGGTTTGCTTCAGTTGCACACTTTTCCTTGTGTAATGTGACTAAGCGCTCATATTGATCACTGCTCCGTTTAATGCATAAATAACTCCTATGGATAAACTGATTAACAAGCAGCTATGACCTATGTTCTTTCACAATGATGATCAGATTCCTGTAGAATTGATGTTTGGATTGCACCAATCGCCAACCACAATATAGTTTGATTGAATGAAACCCATCACTGGCTCCAGACAAATGACCTTACACTCAATGGTCGTAAAACAGAGGCTTTTGATTTGTAGCAGTGGGACTCGGTTATGGAACGTTGGCTTGTTGACAGATGTTATTGGCCCTCAACCCCTATCGGTCAAATTGTTATGAAGTCTTGAAATTCATGTAGACAATGGACCGTATTTGCATCCGCAAGTCACAGCAGTGTTTAAATCCTGTTTTATCAACTAAGGATAGTACAGCAAGGTGCATCCGCTAGTCCTGCAGACTTTTTTCCATCTATGGACTTCATTGCTAAATGTTTATAGCTTCCCTAATTTCTTCCAATCTAGAATATTTCAGTGTTTTATACATGGGGCTGGTTCATTATTTGATTAAATGGCATCAGCAGATTTAGAATGACACTCGTCTCTTGGCCATTAACAATGTGAACCTACCTCACTTATCCTGTCACAGCTAGTAGCTACCTAGGCTACCTAGGCTCCCAGTGAGCCAGAGGACCAAGTTCAAATCAAGTTGAGTAAGGCATAAGGCCCATTAGATTTGTCATTCATTCTTTCTTGATTACTTCTTTGCACTTATGCTTCCAAAATGTATTCTATGCTCATCCTCAGATTACCTCCTTGTGGGGAAATTGGCTTTATAACGTGAGATGAGCCACGCGTGCCGTTTCCCCGCAAGTGGAAACATGCTTACCGTAACCACGCACATGTGTAGTTAAGGCAGTGCGCGTCCTAGATGCTGTGATGAGGAAGGATCGGGAGAGGACACTGTGTGGTAAGTGGGGCTGGGGCCAATTTTTATTCATTTTTAAGGGTTGGGGGTAGTTTTTAGGGCTCAGGGGAGAAGGAGTAGTTTTTAGGACTCAGGCAGTGGGGCGGGTAGTGTTTAGGACTCAGGGGGTCAGGATAGTGTTTAGGGATCGGATGGTCAGGTTGTTTTTAGGGCTGGGGTTTGGGGTAGTGTTTAGGGCTCAGGGGGGATCGTTTTTTTTAGGGCCTGAGGAGGGGGTCATTCCCACGAAATTACGTGGTAAAAGGCATGCGTGGTAAAAGGCATGCATGGTACAGGAATGCTTTGTTGTGGCGCATTTGTTGTTCCGGCAGCGTTGTAGAGGCACGCGTGGTTTAGCCATGCGTGCCTCTGTCATATAAGCCTCCTTGTGTTGTGTAATTCGCCACATATTGGAACTACTTTCCTATTTCGCTGCTGAACCAAAGACATGATCCTGCTTCTTCATAAGGGCTTACAACTTTCCTCTTCCCAAACAACTTCACTCGTTCCCTGTTTGTTAACGCCTTAACTGCGGCGGTTTTTCCGCCACGGTGCGGCGTTCTAAAGAGTGGGTGGGGCTGCGTCGGCCGTTGGCCGACGGCAGCTCTAGGGATATAGTTCTCCCGTCGGCCGTTGGCCAACGGCAGCACGGAATGGGTTAAAACCCTATGGTCAGCAACAGGACCTCTGGGGTAGTCAAGTCCACAAGAAAATGTTACAACAACTCTTTGATTTATAGGAGCCATGCGCTTCCTCCATTTCGGAACAATTTAAATAGCAGCTCTGTTTTATGTTCACGTAAAATTCGGACACAGGAATGAAGACTGCTCTAAATTTTAAGGAGTCAAGTGTGTTGGGCTGCAGTTTAAAAATAGAAATGACATAAAAATATGTCTAACGCCAGACGTGAAACAGGCGAAGCCTTGTTCTGTGCATTACCTATTGCGTATTATAAACTGTATTTGCCTCTGCAGGTGTACATTCTCTGCCCCACTTCATACTTATGTCTGTGGATGGAAGCCGAGCGGGGACATACAGGACCTGCCAGCAGCATTCCTCTCTTTGTCTAAGGTGTGAACAAGACCAGGCTGTTATTTGCTGCAGCAACACTATCAGCCTGATTCATGTAGGTAAATTGCACTCGCAAAGGGCCAGATTCTGAGAATCTGGCCCTTTGCGAGTGCGATTTTTGCATTTGGTATTCATGATACCAAATGCAAAAATCGCTATTTAAGAAGTCGCAAATATGCGAGGAATAGCATTTAAGGAATCTCTAATAGAGATTCCTCAAATGCTATTCATGAAACATCAAGAAATAGCGATTTTGAACTTTTGGGGCCGCTATTTACCGACAGGTCAGACCTGTCGGTAAATAGCAAAAACTCAGAAAAATGCTTTTAAAAGCATTTTTCTAAGTTGCATGTTGCACACACACATGTCCTTTGGACATGTGTGCGCGCAACACCTGTCCAAAAGTGCATTTTAGGGGTGCTACAGGGCGTCCTTTGGACACCCCTGGCACCCTTAAAATCGCTATCTTAGTTGCGAGTAGCAAATTGCTACTCGCAAATCCCCATTCATTCCTATGGGCCTCTTGGCCCATAGGAATGAATGGGGAGTATTTGCGAGTAGCAAATTGCTACTCGCAAATAAAGAACATGTAGGAATCGCTATTTAAGTAGCAATTCCTACATGAATGCCGTTTTGCGTGTCCTCAATAGCGAATCGCTATGATTCGCTATTAGGGACACGCAAAACGGCATGTACATGAATCAGGCTGTTAGTTCCTTCCTCCTCAAGTGTTCTATGGTCCTTCCTCGGCATTATAGCGGTAAAAAACAACATTTCGCAGTTTGGCGGGCAAGCTTTCCCTCCAGAAATAATTGCATTCCAGTTGAATCCCGGCCTTGAACGTCTCCTGCTGTTAGGTCGGTGTGCCAGCTTTGGTTCACATTGTTCATGGCCTTTCATCGCTGCTGGGACCAGGCAACGCCCGGGACGTGAGGGCACGAGGTTAAAACAGCTGTTCCCGGATGTGTTGTGTCCTTGTTAAGCACTCTGACAAGTTATAGTTTGTAATCGTTTGCTCTGATTTTCAGGGAGCAGCATGTGCCCGGAGAATCTTTAAGTAGGTTCTTCAGACACACTTTGCAAAGGAAATTGTGCAGGTTTATACAGTCCGCACCCTCGGTGCTGTAATTGGAAAAAGTGTACCTCTGGAACCCATAAATTGGGGATTAAGGTGTGACAATAAAAAGTGGGTGGAGTCATGAGGGGCAGAGTCACGAAAAGGAGCCTGACAGTCAATTTATACTTTAAAAAAAAAAAAACTCTGCCACAGAGGAAATGGCAACAAAGAAAAATATGACAGTAAATCTGTTCTGGATTACTTGGTTGTAAAGTCTAATTTTAAAATAGAGGTAAAGCACCTGCTGCAGAAAGCTTTGTACGCCCAGTAAATCTCACGGAATAATAATAATCATAATGGTACGATAACTCTGGTGATTAATGCACTTGCTGGAGAGATCTGTTTTTGTCTTGTGAAGTCACAGTTTTGACTCACAAAGTAGCATAAAGAGTTAGGGGTTCCCTACGATGTCGGGCGGAATCACTTCCGGCCGACACCGACTCGGTCATGAGACCTACCGACACCCAGTCGGCACTCCCGACCACCCCATTAGGTTGCTACCAAACACTGTTCGGTCGCATTCCTATATTTCACTATGGAAGCATGCATTACGGCCATAAACCGTCCGTAATGCATGCTCCCATAGTGAAATGGGAGGTGCGGTTCATCCCTGCATCCCTTGGCAGGCATCTCAAGGTGCCTGCCACAAGGTGCAGGGATGAACAGAGGCCCCCTTGGCCTTCAACCTGAAGACTTGCATCAAAAAGGGCCCTGCTGGCGGACCCCGAACACACTTTCTGACATGGTTTCCATGTGGGAGAGACCGGCATGGAAAGCTGTCGGAAACTGTGCATTGTAATCTCAAAGGGGAAAGAGCCGTCCTTGAGATTACAGGCCAGATTCTGACTGGCGGACGGGCTCTCCGACATCAAGGCTACCATAGTTCTCCGAAGGGAGGGGGACAGGCTCCCACCAGTGCTGCTGGGATCCTCCTTGATAAATGAGACAGCAGGTAGGACCGGAAGGGCGATGTAGGTGGGGTGCTTGTTTGTGCTTCCATACCATGTCATGGAACAAGCAGGAGGGAATGAATCAGCTTGTTTTAACATTCAGAGCAGAGGGGGCACCGATCACCGTCTGATAAGAAAAGTATATATACCCCTATTGCGTGGGAACAGCCTTGAGGCAGGAAAAAAAGAAAGGGGTCACCCCATGGTGCTGGGGTGGCCAAATTCCTGTCAACAGACAGGAGACAGCCAAGGAAGAAGAGAGAAGAGAAATCAGGCAAGAACTCCATTAGTAAACTGTGGAGGAAAAAGTCCACAAAGCGGACAAGTGGCATGGAGAGGGCAGAAGGAGTGCAAGCCAAGATGCAGTTGATGGTAATGATAAAAAGCAGGGGTAAAGGGGTACGCAAAGGGAAGGCACCCCGATGGTGGGTGGCACAATGGATGCATGAACTCTTAGCTGTATAGACATAATGGGGCACAGAAGGAATGGAACGGCAAAGGCAAAGAGCAGTGAAATAGTGGGGGGCACTGGACAGCTACACAGTCAGGTACAAGTGCTGGAAGTGCAAGGGGTACCCCCAGGGCAAGGGAATGCCAGCTTCTGTTCCAGAACCCTGATCCGATGGGGCAGAGCGGCACAGGTATGCACCTCCTCCACTGGGGACAAAGGTTGTTGACAAGGGGCGGCTGACTCGGAGAGAGGGCAGAGAAACCCCAGATCTTCCTCAAAAAGAGAACATGTCAACGAGCCTTCTCTGGCTCGGTACCAAAAATTTGGAACTCTCTTCCACTGGAAATCCGGAGAATCTCCTCCAAGGTTGCTTTCAAACTGGAAGCAAAAAGATTCCTTATGAACAAGTATTTACCTTAACAAGGGGAGTGAATGTCAGCTCTAAGCGCTTCGGACACACTACAAGAAGGATTGCCAATCTTGTATCTTACTATTGAATTTGCTCCCCTTTGTCATTATGTTTCAGTGACTAGCCCATTATACGCCTGCCCCAGGCTTATAATTGGTCCCTTCTTTTTTTTTCTGTGTGCACGATTTGATTCAATGCCTATGTATATTCCCTATTTGACTCATGTTCTGCTCTGTTACCTCATTCCCCTCAAATTGTAAAGCACTCTGATATCCTTCAGGATTAAGTTTGCGCTATATAAAACTTTATAAATAAATAAATAAATAAATGCAAGGACATTCCCTGCCTCAAGAAGGGACTTGGTGCAAGAACGATATATGAGGGGCACAGGGGATTTGCAATCAGACTGCGAGCCAACACAGTGGTCGAGCACAGAGCTGGGCTCAAATAGACAGTGGTGTTAGTCTACAGGAAGGTTATGGGACCCGGGGATGGGGGACAAAGAGTCCAGTAGTAAAGGGACAGTGATACAGCAAAGGAGAGGATACATGGGAAGGGAGGAGGATGAAGATGGAGATACAGAAGAGGATGAATCAGAGCAGGGGCGTAACTTAGTAAAAAATGTTAGGGGTTGTGAGTCTGATATTTCTCAACAAGCAAAGGAATTTACCCAACTAAAAAAAAAAGCAAGTGTTGGAAAACGGTCTGGATAATAGACAGGGCTACAGGGTTACGTTATCAGATATTTGGAAAAGTAAGGCCAGTCGTCGTAAGGCCTCAGCGAGATCGTCTGGACTATGCTGTCCACTCTAGTCAGGTTCCTCTTCACTACAATATAGAACAGAGAGGCAGAGGAAAGCAGGCTAACATATGTTCATGTATAGCATCAGTGGACCAGATTTGGGCAGGGCAGCCAGCATAGGCCTTTTAGTAGCCCAGACCCAACAGCAGATCACGCTTAGAAGAAGAGAGGAATCAGGTGCAGCAGGCTAGATGCAAGCTGCAAAATAGTAGAAAATCCTGCAGAACACGTAGCAGTGTGGAATGACATAGGCACCTCAAAATCCATAAAATGCTTGTTCACTGGGGTGATCTACAGAGCAAGGAACCAGTGATCTGTCATTCTTTCCTCTTTATAATAAAAAAATATGAAAAAGGAAATGGTATCACAAATGTAAACATATGAAGGCTATAGCCGTTGATTCATGTGCTGAAGGATACTGCAATTTGTTTTGTCCTACAGGGATGTACAATTGTCCATTGTTCGGCTTCAATTGGTTGTCAAGTTTTGAGGCACCGTTCCTAGTTATGTGGCTTTTGATGCCATTCTAAAGTGCTTGTGGATGTAGTTGGATTATTCTTACTTATTCACAAGGGATATGAAGATTTATGATAGGTTATTATTTGTCTTTAAAGAATGTACCACTGATGGAGCGAGCACTTCGATAACAGTATGGCTTTGGCACATGATGGTTACAGGAATTGTGTCTGATATGTTCTCTTATTATAGAGTGATGTGCCTTCACAGTCTTCTTTTCCTTGAAAATTATCATGAAGGTATATCCCTTCATTCCTACGGTTGTAACTGCACTTGCCATATCCAGATTGGACTATTGTAATGCTCTCTTCGTGAACCCTCAACAAAGATTTCGTCATAAGGTGCAAATACTTCAGAATGCCTCAGCATGCCTTCTACTAGGAATTCCCAAACACCAATTGGCATCTCAGGCCTTGGTCCAAATCTACTGGCTACCCATAAAAAGGAATTGATTTGAAGGCACTCTGCATTGCCTTCAAGGCCTTACGCAATTCTGGCCCTGAATATTTGAGAAACAAATTTTCCTCGTATCTCCCCCACCCCCAAGAAAGCTCAGATCCTCCATGGCCAAATATGTGACCATCCCCAAGTTCAAACGCTCCAAGTCCTGGAGGCAGAAGGTTTAATTGTGGAACTACCAAACTGTGGAACTCCCTCCGGCTGCAGCTGAAAGAAAGCCCAAATCTCCTTTCATTTAGGAAATCACTTAAAACCTGTTTTTTCAGTAATTAAAGCTCTTAGTTTATTCTGGACAGAAGCAGCGCCAAGATGCCTCCATGCATGTGAGCACTCTACAAATTTATAAATCCAATCAAATCAATGTGATTTGTACTGATATAGAAAAGACTGAACGATCAGTACGTGTGTGTCCTCACCCACCTGCATGTGACAGAACACCATGATTGGAAGACTAGAAGGAAGATAATGATACAAAGGGTAAAGAAAAAGGCTGAGACAGGAAAAGGACGGGAGACACGGAGTCCAAGTCCACACCTCACCACCACGTCCTGTACAGCAGATGTTGAGGGACCATTAGGTAGACAAAAGAAAGGGAGCAGCAAGAGGGGGCAAATGTTACACAAGGATATCTGTAACATAAGGATCAACCCACTACCTTATCATAATTAGACTTCCAACTGTGAGATCTAACAATACATGTAATGCTCTGGTGCAGCTACATTAGCCATCTAAGCTATTTTAAGGGGATTAAAACTGCGACAATTGGTCTGGCCAGTATCTTCATGCCGAGACAAATGAAAAAACTGAAAAATCATCAAAATCCTGCATTTTCCCTTTAAAATGTAACCATAAAGCAGCAACTACAAGATTACATGCCATTCGTATTTTAGAGCTGTCTAGACGATCCCCCAATATTTTCAATGTGAATAGACAAAAAATTGCGTTGTTAAAGAAAAAGAATACCGAAAGTTTTACACAAACTGCTCTTTAAGTACCAACTCTAGGTCCTTCCATAACCTCAGCATACAGAGAATTATTACTTTTTTCTCTGAGAAAGGTAGCATCTTTTCCTGTAGTTCTTCAAAGAAGATTAAGAAACCCATTGGATGCCCAAAATCACGGTTAGAACCCACAACCGGATGCATCCTAGTGACAAAAACAGACAGGTACACCACTGTGGTTGCTATTAATGTTTCTGAAACATGAGGAGGGTAGCTTTAGTACAATCCTCTATCCCTCACAGAATTGGTACAGCACTCCATCAGCAGCCCAAGTGTCACTCACAGGACAGGTATTAGCCTAACAAATACACCATGTCCATTAGTTGACAAGCTTCCTGTAGAAATCAAAGAAGTCTCGTAGACAGCTCTTGAAGTTAGTGGTTTATTCTCCAAGTTACATCTTAAAAAGTTCCAATATACGCCTCAATGTATGCCCCACCAGGAGCAGCCTCCTAGCTGCTCAGCCCATCTTCTCCAACTGCTATCTCACCAGTACAAACATTCTTCACATTCCAAATGACATCATATTGTTAGAGCATCAGGCAGAGAACAAGGGCAGGGAAGGTGCATTACTTAACAAGCAGATTACTACACTTCCCATCTTCACTGACACAGTACATAGCATCCCTCGAGCAACTGGGACCGCTGGGCATTAACAGTGCAGGCTTTCATTACTCATAGAGCAGGTACAGCATGGTCAGAAGTGCAAGCTCCCCGCATTCACAGAACAGGTAAAGCATGGTAACAGCAGTGAAAGCTTCCTCCAATGGCATTATAGCAGTAGAACAAGGTTCCTACTGTTACAGAACAGGTAGAGCACAGCTAGTATCTGGGAAGGCTCCTCTCTCAAATAATAAGTACAGACCAAACTGCAGCAGCAGTGCAAACACACTTTCCAATTGATTTGATGCTTACATTTCAGTAGGTTTGTGTGGAGTGATGATGGTCAACTATGGATGGTTGAGGATAAACATCTGTTATTTTAGTGCCAAGATGCCCCAAGAGGAGAACATGTGTTTACAAATACATGACATGTTATGTGTGGAGTGGTGAATAACTATTGTTAGACAACGAAAAGGTTGGTGGGTTGAGTTTGCAGACCATTGGGTGAGTAAGAGGGGGATTGGTTCTTGAATTTATGTTCAGATGAACACTGAATTTGTGTGTGCAGATGGATAAGCAGAGAGCGTGAATGTATAACTAGATGGATGCGTATTTGGTTGGATATGTGTAAATGACCTTGATGTTGCTGTGTTTGGAATCGCTTCCCTTGAGCACATTCTGAATTGTATAAAGGGCTACAAACTTTGGAGGACATGTGCATCCACTTGCTGGACAGCAAAGCATGATAAATACCTCTAGCTGGGAAGCACCATTACAGAATCTCATCAAGAATCCTGATACTGGACAGTAACAGACTGTTGTCCTATGTGAATGTAGGAGTCATAGCCCAGTAATAGAAGATTCTACAATGACAAAAGTTTTTCATATGACTGTGTCTTGGTTACTACTGTCTGTAGGTGAGTCTCCAAACAGAAAAAATAGCAGAGAGCTATCTCAGAATGAAGTATAGCATTATGTTGACATGTACATTCCAATTCTAAGGTCATAAATGCAACTGTGACTCCAGCAATTGCATCAACCATGTGCCCCGATTTAACAGAACATTCATTATTTACAGTGCTTCAGAATGACACAATATGAAGCTCTGCAAAAACTCATGGTTGGGATGCTAGTGAAGTGTCAGTAAAGTGTAGCTCTTTACACTGCTACTCTCAGAGTTGAACCACCAAAACACTGGCCCTGTGACCCACTGTCACACTGCACAAATAGATTTATGTGAGCCCATTCTGAGGCTAAGGAAAGTAGGTGGTGCAGTGCTGGGGGCTTTGAAGTCCCAGTTTGAAGCTCATGAAAGTGAACGAAGCTTGATTTTGATAGGACCCAACAGCACCAGCTAAAATGACTGGCCTATAGATCCGATTCCTGATATTTCTTACATTTATAAGGGGATTCAGATATTTTATTTCCCTTTGGGGCTATAAATATTTTTACAGTTGTGTACTTTCTTTACACAATTCCCCTTAAAATCACAAACACAATAACAATTGGAACATATGTGACCATTTTGCTATGTGCGCTCTGCAAAGAGGCCAAAGACTGCATGTGCATGATTAAAATGCCACAAATCTTCATGGATCGACTCATGCATGGGTTTTTAGAACCAAACCAGATCCATGGCTTAGTACTGGCTCTTCTCCCTCTCTTAATTTGCTGTCTCGCCCATCTCTACCCAGTCTGCAGCAACAGTGAATTGATCTGACTCTTGCTGTAGATGGCCGTTTCGACTGTCACCTGAATAAGAAATTATTAGGGGGTGTCACACCCCATACACCCACTTTGAAGCTGCATCCCTGGATCAGAGAGCCAGGTACCTCTAGAGGAGAAAGTGAAGAGGAGATTGAGCGTTAGAAAAGCCGAAGCCAGGGCTAAAGCAATATTAGAACCTTGGAATGTTGAGCGCTCCATTGAAGACACTAAGGGCCAGATTTATCAACACTTTGTGCTGGAGCAAATTTTCCAAAATTGACATAAATATTGCTGGAAATTTGCATAAAAATAATCTATTGCAGTGTGGTGCACTGTTTTGCGTTACTTTTCTTCAAGGGAGGGGTGGGGTCCCATGGACAGCTAACTGGCATTCCGACACCCATGATTTTTTACATAAAGCCCTTTCCGCTGTGGGCACATTATACCCCTAACATTTTATAGCTTAGTGGATTGACGTTGGTGTTAACCTCGAATGACGAGGAAATGTGTCCCAGCGACAAGGTTCAAAATAGCATTTCAAAAGACAGTGAATAAAAGAAAAGACTGACTCAAAAATGAGTTCTAGAGTGGAATTTAGAAAAATCATAACGGTTTATTTCACATTCAATAGGTACGATACAAAAAAATAAAGTGTAATTGCAGCAAATCCCATTTAAATGTATACATTAATTGCCATGAAGGCTTCCAGTAATAAGAACAAATACTAAATTATTGCAAAATCAGAAATAAACTAAGGGGCATATTATCAAGGGGGTTTATCTCCGCTTTTTTGGCTTTAAAAGCCAAGAAAGCGAGATAAAATGATCTCCCTATTACCTAGCTGTCGCTAACACCAGTTAGCGACAGCTAGTAGGAGATAGCGACCATCTTGGGCCCCGCTTTGCATGTCAGTGATATTTATCACTAATGACATGCAAAGTGGGCGTGCCAAGATGTTAGAGACTGGAAACAGTCGCTAACATCGCTATCTCCTATTACCAACTTTTGGAGATATTCGCGCTAAGCGCGAATATCTCCAAAAGCTAAAACCCTGCCCTGAGCAGTTCTTAGCCATGTTATCCAATGGGAGGTGGATAACATGGCTAAGAGCATTAGCTCGGTAATGCATGAATATCGCTGACTTTTCAGCGATATTCATGCATTGCGGCCGTTTTTTAGCGCATTTGCGATAAACCTTGGTAATACCAAGGTTTTTCTGCGGTAAAAATCGCCGCAGCTCAGCGGTAAAATTTTGGGGCATATTACCAAGCAATAGCGATAATTATCGCTATTGCTTGGTTAGAGACAACATTTTACCGCTGAGCTGCGGCGATTTTTACCGCAAATAAACCTTGGTATTACCAAGGTTTATCGCAAATGCGATAAAAAACGGCCGCAATGCATGAATATCGCTGAAAAGTCAGCGATATTCATGCATTACCGAGCTAATGCTCTTAGCCATGTTATCCACCTCCCATTGGATAACATGGCTAAGAACTGCTCAGGGCAGGTGTTAGCTTTTGGAGATATTCGCGCTTAGCGCAAATATCTCCAAAAGTTGGTAATAGGAGATAGCGATGTTAGCGACTGTTTCCAGTCGCTAACATCTTGGCACGCCCACTTTGCATGTCATTAGTGATAAATATCACTGACATGCAAAGTGGGGCCCAAGATGGTCGCTATCTCCTACTAGCTGTTGCTAACTGGTGTTAGCGACAGCTAGGTAATAGGGAGATAATTTTATCTCTGCTTTCTTGGCTTTTAAAGCCAAAAAAGCGGAGATAAACCCCCTTGATAATATGCCCCTTTGTCTCTAACCAAGCAATAGCGATAATTATCGCTATTGCTTGGTAATATGCCCCTAAGTCTCATATTTGCAGCAAAATTAGTATGAAATCAGGCAGCATCCTAAATAGAGACTAAAAAGATCTCCCAAAGGTTCTGGTTCACCCTAAATTCAGGGGTTGATATAGCCATTTTCTCCATTAAAAGCATTAGAACTGCAAACTCATCATGGTTTCGGCAAATAATTAGGGGCATATTCATAAAAAATTGACGTAGGGCAGTGCCGTAAGTCTTTTTGCTGTGCTGCCCTACACCAGTTTGAAAGGGCAGGAATGCATTGTATTTACGAGATAAAGTGCATTCCTGTCCTTTAAGCCAGCACTGACAAACAATTTGGTATCTGGAGCCAATGCAATCACCCTTGCACCATGATGCAAGGGTTTCTGTGTTATTGGCAGAATTATTTTTGTGCAGGAAAGGGCACTTTCCTGCACAAAAGCAATCCATGGAGGCATTGTCCTCTTTCCACGAGTGCTGTAAAATGCAGCACACATGGAAAGAGTTAAAAAACGTGGAGAAATTAAAACATTTCTCCTCATTACGCGTTTTAGGTGATTTTGTAAATTAGGGGCAGCGTCAAAATGCAAGGGTATTTTGCATGGGAACACCCACCACAATGTCTGTGGAATGCCTCCTTGATGCATAGTAAGGCAACACGGTGCTTTGTGCTGCCTTGCCTTACTCCATATCTATGCGGCTTTGCATAGCCACGCAGGCTGCCTTTGCATCGCCTCATATATATGATTGAGAAGCCTGCGCCATCGGAGCATCAAAAAAAGTGGCACTCCAGCGGCGCAGGCCTCTTGTAAATAATCCCCTACATTTTCATCAAATCAAATTATGGGATTGTAAAACATCATATAACCCTACCAGCCTCGCATTAACTCACTGCATAAATATTGATTCAGCCCCTCAGACTTAATGTGTTCTGAAGGAGACAGAACAAACTAGTTACATAAACATCAGTGAACCATTGTGAATGAATGCAATACCACATGCAAGCAAAAGGTCCTCGAAAAATAGCAACAAAGTTAGAGGCTCTCTTTCAGAACAGTGTAATTCAAAAATAAACAAATCCACCTTGCTGCAGGTAGTGTCAAGCAGAAATACAAACAGAGAATAAACATGATGATATGACATCGATTTTAGGCAAGATGATGTTGAGGCCTAACTGAGGACTAAGTTAGCATAGCCTAAAACACACTTAAACAAACCGTAGTAAATTTGTATTAACACAAATAGTTCCATGTCAGTATACACATGTGTGTTCATGAGTAGATTAATCACTCTGCACACTATCAATTATGTGCATTTTGATTCAAACGCACCAAAGATCTAACACTATTAACAATGGTAGAAATATCTTTGTGCAAAAAGTACGTCTTATAGATGCTGGGAAAAAATAGGAGAAATGCTTTTATTTCTCCAAACTTTTCAAACTTTGCATAAGTGTTGCATCGTACAGCACACATAGAAACTAGGAAAAGTTTTAATGTTAGTTTAAACATAGGGCTTGATTACGACTTTGGCAGTCCTACAGCAGTGCCAACACTGCGCCGTCCCCTGAAGGACCACCAAAGGCGGGGCTGCGACGGTATCACGCAGTGGGTTGTTACGCGAGAATAACACGCAGCCCGCCACTGTGACAGCACCTGCAGCATGTTCCAGCACGGTGTGGCATGCATGCCATGTCATGCAGGAACAGGGGGTACACATTTCCGGGGTGGACTGCTGTACTCATAATCAGGCTCCAGGGGGCTTATTTACAAGCCTCTTGCGCCACTGGTACGTCACTTTTTCCCATTTTAAAAGAGACACACCAGCAGCGTAAGGGGCTTGTTAATAAGCCCCTAAGTGTTTTCGTTCTGAAGGGATGTTCTTGAATGCAAGAAGGATACTAGACTCACACATGAACCTTTGTACTATTGAGCAATGGTATGTGAATGGCAATAGGCAATCTTATTGCACAGCAATGTATGAGAAGAGAGCAGTAGGGAGATATCATTGTAGATATGGTGCTGTCCTGATATCTCCCTTTCATGCAACACAGTGTTGGTTGCTTCACTTCTTTGTGTGTAAAACATTTAAAATGTCCCCTTTTGGTCAGTCGCATAGGGCAGTATTTAGTATTTAAATGCTTTTGGAAAGAATAGTTTGAAATATCTCTAAAATGGAAGTTTATCCACATTTCTTTTTTGTTCATTTTCTCTATATTTTTCCATATTTATTTTGTGTTTAGTGTAAAAATGAAGCTGTAACAAGTATATTTCCTCACTTATTTAAGCTCATGCTTGAATACCTAACGAGTTTCCGCTATATATAATACAATACACTCATTTACAAACATTAGCATCGTAGAATATCTTAAATAGCTACACATCTGCAGCTATTTAAGCTCCATTACGAAACCTTTCCCTCTTTGTTTTGAATTCACCCACCTGTCAATCTACTGGCCTGGCGCCCATGATTGACAATAGTGGCAACCATCCAAAGGAAGACCTATTTTCCATTTGTTTCCTCTTTGAAAATTGATACAAAAAAATCAGTGGGATTCTTTCTGTATTTATTAGAAAAAAATATGTAAAAAGAAAAAGAAAACTGAAATCTAAGGGGCTAATTTACAAGGCGTTGCACCACCGGTGCGTCCCTTTTATATGGGAAAAAGTGATGTACAGGCTACGCAAGGGGCTTGTACATACAGGCCTGTAAGAGCATATAAAACGATATCATAGTAGAACTACTTTACATACATTTGCAATCCATTGAGAATTGGCCCCAAAACCTCTAAAACGGGAATACAATTGGAATATTCTGGTCATCTTCATAAACAATTAGTACACAAAGGGAGGACTGTACCCTCTTTGCACATTTACTAACAGTGAGTTGGATGTTTTGGAGACAATTCACAAATGCATTGAAAAGTATGTTAGAGTACTACTGTAGTATTATTTCTCGCACTCATAAATGCTTTTGTGTACCAGTCACTATAAATCCCACACAAATGCTCCCAATTGTTAGAATAAAATCTCCAAAATGTTTCTTGTTTAGAGAGTTTAAAATCTAGAAAGGGTGAGGAGAAAAATGGGACTTGTGATGCTGGGATGACATGCCAGAAGCAGGAAATGGGCATATGTAGAGAATCTTATAATTCGTGATATACAGCGATTTAAAACTATGGGGCATATTATCAAGGGATTTATCTCCGCTTTTTTGGCTTTAAAAGCCAAGAAAGCGGAGATGAAATTATCTCCCTATCAGCAACAGGGTGCTAACACGCAAATTCGCATGTTAGCACCCTTTTTCTCTACGCTTCCCCTTGCATCTCTAATGAGATGCAAAGGGGGCGTTCCAGAGAAAAATAATAAGAGAAATGTTGTTAAGCGACATTTCTCCTATTATCAAGGATTTCACTAACCCTGTTAGTGATAAAAAAAAGCAGCGCTAACCGCGGTTAGCACTGCTTTTTTTACACCTGGTATTTTCCTGACTTAGCCATGATATCCTATGGAAGGTGGATATAATGGCTAAGTTTGTGAGCCCCTATCATCAAGCTAACTCCAAACTTCGAGAGATTATCGATGGTTTTCCAGGGATAATCTCTCATTTGGCAGTTAGCGTGAGGATTTTTATCACTTCTGAGATAAATCTTGCTAATAGCAAGTTATCTCTGCGATAATTTCCGGCGATGCTTAGCGTTACAAAATTTGTTGCTAAGCCTCGTTAGCAATAAATATCGCTAATCCTTGATAATATGCCCCTATATCTTTGTGGAACTGACTCAAAAAACGATTGCCATTGAAGTTTCAATTGTGCTGTATGACAGCTCGATGATTAGATGTTTCATACAGTCTAATAACTAATTTAAGAGTAAAAACAAACCTATATTCTCCCCTCCCACCACAACAGTCCTGTCATAAACTCATTTATTTGTGCTATTTTCCATTCACCATGGTATGCTAGAGTTACTGGAGTGTACCTTTTCGTTTAACACCCCTCTGGTATAATTTATAGGATGCTTCAGCTTTCCAATCCCAAGCTACCATTTTGAATGCCCCATTTCCCAGTACTGCAATGTTTAGGATGTTGATCCCTGGCCAGAATCTATGTTCTTCGACCCTCAGGTTGGTAGTGGGAGGATGCTAACTCTGTGGGATCCTCAGCAGAAGGTGAACTGTAGTCCTATCACTCATTATATCAGCTGGTTAGCCAAGCAGGGAAGTGTCCTGAGGAGGAGAAGCATCATTCAGCACACAATGGAGGCACCCTGGGTCTCCTACATGTCTCTGTGTTCTTTTGATGCCGGTAAGATGGCTCAGTGGGTTAAACTCTCCCCTACTGATCACCCAGAAAGCATTTTATGTCCTACAAGGCGTATGGAAAGCACCATGCAAATACATATACAATGCAATACAATACAATACTTAAAATAACATTGCCATAACTGGGGGTGGGCGAAAAATCCAAGTGAGAAAAAGGAGGAAGTCTGGCTTTTATATAATTACCAGTGTAACGAAATGTGTGTCAGAATCTAGTCCACATGTGGATTTCAGAAAAGGGCAGATTGGGCATTAAATTCCAGGTAAAACCAGTAGTGATATATGAAACAGGGGTCCGATGTACAACCCTTTTTTTCGCTCGCAAACAGGAGATCGGGCCGTTTGCAACCGCAAAAAAGGGTAATGGCATGTAGTCACTGACTCACAAAATAGCATTTGCGACTCTCGCTATTATGAATGGGCGTCCCTTCCTAATAGCAAGACTCACTGCCATATACTATTGTTTTGCAACCACATTTGCGGTCACAAAACACTCGCAGCTTGCCACCGACTTTTCAAGTAGATGGTAAACCACTTGCAAACGGGAAGGGGCCCCCAGGGGACCCCTTCCCCTTCGTGAATGTGTGAGAAAATATTTTGCTCTCAAAATATGAAACTGAGAAGTTTTCTTTTTTAAATGCAGCCCATTTTCCTGTAAGGAAAACGGGCTGCATTTAAAAAAAGAAAAACTGCTTTATTAAAAAAGCGGTCATAAATATGGTGGTCTGGTAGCCATTCCCAATGGGGTCGCAAATTGCACTTGCCTCATGAATATTGATGAGGCATATAATCTGCGACACTGTTGTACATTGCATTTTGCGAGTCACTAATTGCGAGTCTCAAAGGGACGCAATTTGCGAGCCGCAAAATGTAAGGGTCGTACATTTAGCCCATGATCCCAAAAAGCTCCCCACACATCCCCCATTGGTGCTGCAGACTAGCATAGGTGGCTTAATTTGAAAAGACACATCAGAAGCCTCTGTCCTGTAATTACATTTGCCCAGACCCTGGCATGGGGCCGGCTAATGGTAATGACAGAACAGAAAACCACAATCTCCTGCTTGAGGACTCTGCGTCGGCACACTGGTTGTGTATTTGCACCTGCAGGGAGTGACCGACAAGTTAGGCATACATCAGTAGCAGGCACAGTGACAGTATCCCACTGAGCTGTCTCATGGGATTCAACCCATATAGACCGTTCTGTCCTAGAAGTAGGACTGATTAAGTTGTGCAGAGAAGGCGGGCCACAAAACAAAAGAAAACGCCATTGAGCGAGGATGTGGCTTTTGTTCACGTTGACTTACATCCCTAATGGGGAGTTAGGGACGACGGGGAAATAGTGGGAATGGGGGAAGATGACAAGATGGAAACGCAGATCTCCCCTTTCTTTGGGGACAGTGTCAGGAGGGCCACACCACACAAGTGACTCTATTCAGACTGCACCCAATGTGCCAACTTTCCGACTTTCAGGAAGTTCTGCGAAGTCCATTTCTGAAGCACACACAAGGCCTTTAACAATTCGAGGCCTTCATAGACCCCACCCCCCTCCTCTCCACTGGGGTGGTTGTCAGAATGTGCAACAGCCGGATAAGCACCACTACAATCCACATTGAAAAAATGAGAGCCCTTGGGGGCAGTGATGTAGCAAGAGTGCCGTGGGCCCTTGTGCAAGCAGGGGCCCCACCACCACACTTATCGAAAAATGCTGCTTGGTTAGCAAAGGGCAGCAGTAATCAGGATTCAGAGGCCCCGTTCAGCATCTGGGCACTGGTGCAACTGCACCTGCTGCACCATTGATACCTAGGGAAAGCACGCTATCCAGCAGGGACTAGTCAACTCATAGGCTGCCTCACAGCTTCACAACAGAGTCCCTCTGTCCCAGAAAAGCAAGAGACGGCACCCCCGATATCCAAGACCACCCCACAGCTGGAATTGCCCCGCAATTTCACAACAAGGGCGGAAGCACCCCAGGGTAACGAACACCAGGACAAGCTCCGCACCCACCCTCTCAGGAGATGCAGCACACCGGAGCTGGACCCGCACAGTAAATACCACAGCCCCGGCTTTCTGTCCCACACTGCAGCTAAGAGCTGGGAGAGCAACCATTCGACCCCTCTTCTGAGCCATACCTGCACTGAACCCCACTTTAAGATTCCTGGACCTGCATAGCTGAGGCACCCCTGCAGTATCGCAGCACTCACAGGAGCACCTAGAGGCGGTGGGACACCTCCCCCTACGCCCCACAGGTAACCGATCGCCGAGACAGTACCAGATTATCACAACTCCGACGAGATGAACCGAGAACTGGGACGTAGAGACCGCCGCCACAACATCACAGCATGGACTTTGTGCCACTTGAGAGAGACAGAAGAACCCCTGCCGTAACCCCGCCTCCAGAGGGCTCAGATTTATCCGAACATGTACAGATCTCTCTTGGGTCTCAACTCAAGTTGAGCAATGCCGTATTCAGTGTGAAGAATCAATCGATGGAACAAAAGCAGTAGGATTACTCAAGGCTTTCGACATATTCACGCCGTTTTCAGGTTATATAGGTGGAAGCTTTCAAAGACAAGCGCTCGCTTTGGTGACATGTTGGGCGCTAATGGAATAATCAAAGCCGCAAACCCTTGCTCCCGATGACGCAATCACACCGCACTTCCGCCCGTGCCTATACCATTGTAAACACAAACACGACTACAAAGCAAAGCGCCATGAAGCAGTCAAAGACAAGCGCTCGCTTTGGTGACATACTCTTTTCTCTTTTTTCTGCCATCCCACTTGGACGGACTGTCCTGACGTCCTGCTGGCGTAAAAGGTTTTTATTATCTTTATAGGGCCATGTGTTTAGCCCCATAAAGATAACAAGCCTTTTACGCCAGCAGAAAGTCAGGGCAGTCCGTCCAAGTGGGACGGCAGAAAAAGAGAAAAGAATACATCGCCATGACCTCTTTCCCAATGGCTGGCCACCGTTTAGCATAAACGGTGATGCCGGCCAATGGGAAAGAGGGGTGGGGCTTAAAGCCCGCTAGTGAAAGCTCCTCAAAGTCATAAGATCTCGCCAGCGAGACTACGCATGCCAGCCTACACCAGGCTGAGACCTAAAAAGCGAGTGAAGGAACGAGGCAGAAGCACGACCACAACGTTATTCTGAACATATCCAGTTCTGGAGTAGACCAGCGACATTGCATGCCCGTTCAAAGAACGTTTTAAAACTATATGAGATACATGAAAATCGGGAAAACGCCTGACAACCTCAAAGAAAGAAACCCCAAGATAAGGAGCTCCTAGTTCAGGGGAGAGAAGGCTTGAAGAACAATATTTGCAGAAGCAAAGTGAGATTTTAAACAGACCCCATCCTGGAACGTCTCCCACACGACTCTAAGGATACGGTGTAACCATCCGTTCCTCGAAACCCCAGAAAAGAGAAGTCCTGAGGAAGGTGCCACAAAATCAACTGTACAGCACCGAAATGCGTCGACACACTGTTTTTTGTTTAAAAGAATCCAATCAGGGCCGGGTAAAATTTTAGATGGGTATTTCATTTTTCCACTAAAGCTTCATAGCAACAGAATTGGTTCAGGCCATTGGATCTGGTTAAATACAGTGGCATAGATATCTGGTGGGCCACATATGTATTAGGGGTTTTTGTGACTATATGTAGTTTGCCGTCTATTTACTGTGAATATGCTTTAAATTGTGTTCCTATTTTTCGTGTACCGTAATATTGTGTTCGTGTAACATTGTTGAATATTTAATTTTTATCCCTCCAAGGCACCTTTCCCTTGGATTTTAACTGTATTGCAAAAATTGTATGAATTTGCTTTGCTTTTTATTGTTTGATTGATTGTAATTTTAATAAATATAGATTGTTAACGATTCTATTTCTTTGTGGAAACCTATTTTTATATCCATTTATACACCCACCGCACTCTGTGACCTTTTCTTCTTAAATAGGAAAGGCCAATAGTTACCGGTCGACCAGTCGACTCCAGGGATTCCCCCTTTTGACTAACTGAGACCTAAAAACAACAGAAACATAGTTGGGGAATAAAGACAGGGGTAAACTGCTGGAGAAAGGAGGCCAGAGGCAAACATCTTGGAAAAGCAAGACAAAGGCAGACCGCTTGGGACAGCAGACAGAGGCAGACATCCGGGGAAAGAAGGGCAGAAGCAGGCAGCTGGTGAAAGCGAGATTGAGACAGTCATAGAAACACACAGTTCCCAGCAGCGTCATACTGCCTACCCCTCCCCACTCCCATTTTGAAAGCTTGAGTGGGGGCAGTGGGGGTTGGAGAAGAGTGCTACTGGGATGTTCTGTGAAGCATAAAACAATTAAATTATATTTTTATGTGGCTCCTTTAAATTTTGATGGGAAACACTGGCTAAGGAAAAAACTATAATTAACTCTGCAAGAGAATAGTATGAGGACGATGTGGGGTCAAGTCAAGTCAAGTCAAAAGATTTATATAGCGCACTACATACCCGGAGGGTTTCAAGGCGCTTAGGAAGGGGAGGAGAATTACTTGTCAAATATCCACGTTTTAAGTTGCTTTCTGAATGCTAGGTGGTTCTGGGTAAGGCGAAGGTAAGCGGGGAGAGAGTTCCATGTTTTAGCAGCCAGGTATGAAAAGGATCTGCCTCCCATGGTGGTCTTGTTGATGCGAGGTACAGTGGCGAGGGCTTGGCTGGAAGAGCGTAGTTGGCGGGAGGGGGTGTAGAAGGACAGTCGTGAGTTGAGGCATTCTGGACCGATGTCGTAGAGTGATTTGTGTGCGTGGGTAAGCAGTCGGAAGGTGATCCTCTTATTGACGGGTAGCCAGTGGAGGTCTTTAAGGTGATCAGAGATGTGATCGTTGCGTGGGATGTCTAATATGAGTCTGGCTGAGGCGTTTTGGATTCGTTGGAGTTTCTTCTGGAGTTTTGCGGTAGTGCCTGCGTAGAGGGTGTTTCCGTAGTCCAGTCGGCTCGTGACCAGAGCGTGGGTGACTATTTTCCTTGTTTCGGAGGGGATCCAGCGAAATGTTTTTCTGAGCATGCGAAGAATGTTGAAGCAGGAAGAGGATACGGCGCTGACTTGTCTGTTCATTGAGAGTGAAGAATCCAGGATGACGCCTAGGTTCCGTGCGTGGTCAGTCGGGATGGGTGCTTTTCCGAGGGCTTCCGGCCACCAGGAGTCATCCCATGCAGAGGGGGATGTACCTAAGATGAGGACTTCTGTTTTGTCTGAGTTCAGTTTCAGACGGCTTTGTTTCATCCATTCGGCAACTTCTTTCATTCCTTCGTGTAGGTTGGTTTTGGCGGTGCTGGGGTCATTGGTGAGGGAAAGGATCAGTTGAGTGTCATCCGCGTAGGAGATGATGTTGAGGTTGTGTTGGCGTGCGATGGCCGCGAGGGGGCTCATGTATACGTTGAAGAGGGTGGGACTGAGTGAGGATCCTTGTGGTACGCCGCAGATGACTTCAGAGGCCTCGGACTTGAATGGTGGGAGGCGGACTCTCTGGGTTCTTCCGGTGAGGAACGAGGTGATCCATTCAAGTGCTTTTCCTTGGATTCCGATGTTATTGAGGCGTTGTAGGAGGGTGTTGTGGCAGACTGTGTCGAATGCTGCAGAGAGGTCGAGGAGGATGAGGGCGACTGTGTCACCATTGTTCAGTAGAGTACGAATGTCGTCTGTTGCTGCGATGAGGGCGGTCTCCGTGCTGTGTTTTGCTCGAAAGCCAGATTGTGAGGGGTCGAGGGATTTGTTGGCTTCGAGGAAGGCGGCGAGCTGGTTGTTGACAGCTTTCTCGATGACTTTGGCCGGGAATGGGAGAAGCGAGATGGGGCGGAAATTTTTGAGTTCGGTGGGGTTCGCTGTGGGTTTTTTCAGAAGGGCGGTGAGTTCAGCGTGTTTCCAGTCTTCCGGGAAGGTGGCGGAGTTGAAGGAGCAGTTGATGACGTCTCGGAGGTGCGGTGCTATGACGAAGTCTGCTTTGTTGAAGATGTGGTCAGGACATGGGTCTGTGGGGGATCCTGAGTGGATGGAGTTCATCAGGCGGATGGTGTCCTCAGTGGAGATTGGGTTCCAGTCGTTAAGGGTGTTCACGGGGGGAAGATGATCTGCAGATGGTAGGTTGGGTTGGTTTCCGGGTTGGTTGTCAAAGCTGTTGTGGATGTTTGCTATCTTGTTGTGGAAAAATGAGGCTAGGGAGTCGCAGAGGGTTTGAGAGGGGGTGATGTCGTTGGAGTTGGCCGAGGGATTGGAAAATTCCTTGACGATGTTGAAAAGTTCCTTGCTGTTGTGAGCGTTGTTGTCGAGTCGATCCTTGAATGCTGTTTTCTTGGCTTTTCGGATTAGTTGGTGGTGAGTGCGGGTGGCGTTTTTGAAGGCGTCCTTGGTGCTGGTGGTTGGGTCTTTTTTCCAGGCCTTTTCAAGGGAGCGGCAGAGTTTCTTGGACTTCTTGAGATCATCGTTGAACCATGAGGCCTTCTTGCTGCCAGGTTTGTTTTGACGTTTTTTCAGTGGTGCTAAGGTGTCAGCGGTGTTGGATAACCATAGGGTGAGGTTAGCGGCGGCTTCGTTAGCGTTGGAAGAGGGGGCTAGGGTGTGTTGAAGGAGCGATGCGGAGATTTGGTCCGTGGTGATTTTGTTTCAGTTCCTTTGCAGTGTAGGTTGGAGGTGGATGCTGGGTTTTGGTTTGTTGTAGGTGAAGTGAACGCAGCTGTGGTCAGTCCAGAGGAGGTCCGTAGTGTGGCTGAAGGAGACATGGTTGCTGGATGTGAAGATAGGGTCGAGTGTGTGACCTGCGATGTGGGTGGGGGAAGTGACTAGTTGTTTAAGTCCGAGGTTGGCGAGGTTGTCCACGAGGGTGGCGGTGTTGCGGTCGCTGATCTTTTCGAGGTGAAAGTTGAGGTCTCCCAGAAGGATGTAGTCTTTGGAGGGGAGCGCGTGTGGGGTGATGAAGTCCGTGATGTCTTCACTGAATTTTGCGCGGGGACCTGGTGGTCTGTAGAGGAGGGTGCCTCTGAGTGTGGTCTTGGGGTCGATGTGGATCTGGAAGTGAAGATGTTCGGAGTTAGCGAGGTTGGCGTCAGAGCTGGTTGAGATGCGGATTGATTTCTTATGGACGATAGCGATTCCTCCTCCTGTGTGGCTGGTGCGGTCTTTGCGTGTGATCTTATATTCTTCAGGGATGGCAATGGTGATGTCTGGTGCGGAGGAAGCGTTCATCCATGTTTCCGTAAGGAAGGCGACGTCCGGAGAAATGGTGTCTAGTAGGTTCCATAGGTCAATGGCGTGCCTGTGGACTGATCGGGTGTTGAGAAGGATGCATTGTAGGTGGTTGGGGTCGGGAATCTGTGGTGTGGTCGCAGCGGGGATGTTGTCGGTGCCGCAGAATTTGCAGGAGAAGCAGGAGAAAGGTCCATGGGTTTGTCCAGGGGCGGCTTGGACGCAGTTGGGAGCGCGGCCGGGGTTAAGGGCTAGGAGGGTTGCGGCATCGTAGGTAATGCAGGGGGGCTGGGAGGGACGGGGGCCAGGGGGTATGGCGCTGGGCGCGGTCCAGGTGCGGACGGGCGTAGACGGGCTTACCTTTGGCGCACCTTCGGCGCGGATTGGGCGCGGTCGCTGCGCGTGATCGCTGCTCGCGGGGACAGCTGTCATATATGGATGGTGGAAGGGGAGGGGCGAGGGCGTCTCAGCTGGGAGGCGGGGCGGGCTACAGATGACCAAAACAACAATCAGACCAAATGGAGGCGGAGGGGGGAGCACAGTGGAAATGCGCGCAAACAGGAAAAGCGGTGAAGTAACACATGGAAAAAGAGCATGGAAGAAAGGGATGGTGAGAAAGATGGATGACTGAGCAGAAAGAAGAATGAATAAAAGGATGGAGGGATGGCTGGAGATAAGGGCGAATGGAGAGAAGGATGAATGGATGGTTGGAAAGACAATGGAAAGACTCATGAATAGATGTATTGGATTGGTGGATGGATGGTTGGATGGAAGGTTGGATAGATGGAGGGGTGCAGAGAAGAATAGATGATAGTAATGAGGAAAATGATATTTTGCCTGACCAAAAATGTCCACTACATATACCCTATGTTACATGTCATGTGCATGTCACCCATGCATATTTCCCGTAGTGGCCTGAATCACTAGGCCTCTGCAATCATGTCCTGCATTAGAAATGCCAGTCATCAAAGTCTCCCAAACGTTAAGGTAGCATAAGGCCCATGTATTTGCAGTTCATGACTCCTGACACACTGAAGCTGCAGTTACGTCCCTCCGACCTCGCAAGAGGTCTGCCAAGACAGTATTATGAATAACAGTTATCTGAGGAAAAGTACACAGAACCCGTCCGAGGGAGATAGGCCTAGCCATTCTGTCTCCATTTAAGTAAATCACAGTGCTTGCACCCATAGAAAGCTCATGCAACGAATAAATATGCCCTCTCTGTCTTTTAGTGACGAACAACCTTTGCTTCTTTTGCTTGCTGACTCTAGATATCAGTTGTACTAGATGTGCTGGTCGCCTTGACATAAAAGATCTCTCTGCTAGGTTGAAAGTCAGCCTCCTCCCAGTTACACGTCAATTGCACGTCATGCTCAAAGTTGCACAATTAGGGCACAGTTCGAGCTGGTCATGCCAACTCCTCCTCTAAGTACCCACCCACCTATGACACCTACCTATCACACACCTATGACTCATCAAAGTACACACCCTCATGCACGCCCACATGCTCTTATCTCATTTTCTGTCTTGCGCCTGCTCCTATGTACAAGGAGTGAAAAGTATATAATATAATGTTTTGTTATTAAATGTTAGAAGACTCTTCCTGAACCTCAGAGGTGATGGAACATATTCTCCCTTTGACTCGAGTTATTGGAATAAAGCCCATTTTAACTCAGATACCACGGACTCTGCTTCTCACTTGATGCATGATACTTTGTTAATGCCTAGAAGTTCTGCCAGGGTAATATTTTATTTACCACATAATTTGGCGCCCGAATAGGGACATATCCCTTTCCCCACTCGCCGGAGTTGTCGGTCTAGTCTTTGCCCCCTTCTACAGCCGTGACGGACTTTAAAGCGCACCAGCAGGTCTTCCTGCCACTCCCTCAGGCCCACGGAGGAGGACGGACTGCGACCAGGCATCCATGTGAGGCGGTGAGGAACGCGGATCGTCTCAACCAGAGGCCCAGCCCGTGAGAGAGCAAGGTCCGAGGTCTCCAGAGGTCCACCTGTTCCAAGGCGCAAGCGTAGTCAAGTCAAGTTTCCGAGGCCTTCAAGTTTCAAGTTCTGCTTTCCCGGTGAGTACCACTATGGGAAATGTATCAAGTTTCAAGACGGGCTCATTTTAAATGAGAACGGTCAAGACGGGCCCACGGTAAAAGGTGGGAACGGTCAAGACGGGTCCACGGTTAAGTTAAACGTGGGCCCGGTAAAGACGTGTCTCAATTTTTTGGGACCGGTATGGTTGTACTGTATTTTCAGTGCACAAACTGTTTTTCAAGTACATGTTTAACTCTCTGTATCAGTTTAGGTTGTATCTGTATCTGTTTCAGTGTTTAAATTGTTTAGTGTGAATGATTGTTGAATGTTACAGTCTATTTTTGTGTATTGGGTTTCCATTGTATTGGTTTCTGTTTTCAAGATTACGTCAGATAGGGACCAGAAAAGGTATACTAGAATAGACAGTTAAAACCCGGCCTAGAGACACACGTGGTCATTTTATGTATAAATAAGCATGGGCTAAACGCCATTTGGAAAAAGAAGTCAAGACCCTCTCAGAAAGATGCCATTGAGTTATGGCGCAAAGAGTCACATAGATGATCAGAGAAAGAATTCAACAAAGCAGAGAGAACTAAACAAGCCAAGAAATGCCGTTGTTAACTGGTATTTATCCCGTTCTGTCAGAAAAACTAGCTAAAGTGACCACCTCAGAAAGACCCAGTAGGTAGAGAACGCCACCACCTGTACCCTTTAGAGTATGTAGAATTAAAGCCGACAGCATCTGAAGCGTTCATTTCCTTGTATCTAGACAAGTCCCTTCTGGACTGCGCAAGTGCCTTGTGAGTGACTAGTTGGTTTATTTGTGAATTGCGCTTTGTGCTTAAGACTTGTGAATAGTTTGTTACATCCATGTGTGTAACGCTTTGTGAGTGGCTTGTAGTTGCTTGTAAATAGCGCCTTGTGATTAAGACTTGTGAGTAGTTTGTTGAATTTTCTTAAGTATAGCTCCTTGTAAATATGCCTTGTGAATAGCGTGTCATTTTTGTGACTTGTTGAGTTTCTTGTAAATATGGCTTGTGAATAGCGCCATGTAGTTATGGCTTGTGCAGAGCATGTTATCATCAGGTCCCTAGCCATTACGTTAGACAGGAGAGAGCTGGATCTCTTTCAAGTGCTTAGAGAAAATGTTTTGAAGATGTGCGTATGTGTTATGTGATAACGTGGAGAGATGAGTTCATGACTTTCCCATGTACTGCAGTCATTGGGGAATGATTGTGCTTCGGCTGCCAAAGAGTTAATATCTTTTATTGAGAAGGCAGTATTTGTTTAACAAGGTGTTGAGGAATTTTAGCGTTTTTTGGTGTTTGCGGAAGGGGGGGTGCGTGTTTTTGGGCGGAAATTCGTACCCGTTCCAGTGGAGGGATTTGGTTGCTTTTTGGTGAGGATTTAGGGAATCGCTTGGACTACTGTGATGCCAAGTTCGAAAGGGATCTGAGCTGTGGAAGTGGTGGAAAAAGCATGTTTTGTGTGGAGGTGTGATTTGCCATGTTATCCAATGGGCGTATTTCTGAAATGTGAGATAAGGGTTTGCACAACGAAGAGTGCTTTAATGTTTTCACGGTAGAGAAGAAATTATAGAACAGACCGATCTTAGAGAATGTGCTTTAAATTAGTGTAATGCAACAGTGTTTTTTGTTTAAATAGGGATGTTTCTACAAAATATGAATTATTATTATTCCCAATGCAAGCTGCGTGTGACAGTTATCCCACTCACTTAGGAAAGTGGCTATTTGTGAAATTAATGAACGTGGCCCTTTTTGATAGCTACAATACACTACCATGTTAGTGCATTGCTAAGAGTCCCCTACATTAGTTTAGTTTGCATTCATTTAGTTTCAAGGCTCACCTATGTACTTTGACAGGCTGCTGATGGAATGGTGATATATTGCACGGTAAAAGCAGTGTTCATTAAACAAGACTTGGAAAATAGGTATGGCGTGATGACAGGCTGCTTCAATTGATATGTGCAGAGAACAGTCCCCACTAAAATTAGAAAAGATGGCCTTTTGAAAAAGTATGAATCTGACCCTTTTAATAGGTAGAATAGAAAAGCTTGCACACTTACTTATGAAAATATTGGTTATGCAATGCAGAATTAAGGAGTTCGACATGTTATTTTCAAAAAAGTAAAATATGGTGTGTTTCCATGCCATGATTGTTTTGTTCTGTTTATTGTTTCCCTTGCAGCTAGTAGCAGTACAGAATTATTTAAAATGCTAGCATGTCACTCAGTTACAGAAAAATATATGTCTTTATTAATTACCTTTTTACCACGTTTTAAATTTTGCTTCAGTTAAAGTTAGAAAAGCTCTGGCCTGGGAACAGATATGTTTTGAAGTACAAGGAATGTGTTTTTGACCTTGAGACACAGTCCGTCCGAGATGGCCTGGTTCCCAGTAAATGATGTTTATGTAAAGGGAGGGCTTTTTCTCTCTTGGAGTGCCTGTCTTGTTGATATTGGCCATCCTCCAATTCCTTTCCGCGGACGATTATTGGCTGTTCTCCAGCTAAGTCAGGCTTCCTTCGCAAGCAGAATAAAAATACTTGACGAGCCACGGAGAAAATGTTTATGTGAAGGGGGGGCCAAGTTGCTCCTCTGAAGCAGTCAACACTAAAAGCTTCATTGACTTCAGATAAAGTCACGCTTGCAAATGGATAGTTATTCCCCCAGTAGTGTAAACAGCTTAATTGGCAGGAGTCTTGCTCTTGTAATAAGTTCAGCATCTGGCAGTCATTCAATTTTAGATCACAGTGTAATTGGAATTGATTCAAAGCTCCGAGCGCGAACATAATTCTAGAGGGAGGGGCTGTTTCTCAAAGGAGTGAGGAGTATCGAGGCTTCTAGGCCTTCTGTTTATGACAAGAATAATGTGGATTTTATTCAGATACATTTAGAGAACATATTGTAGTTAGTATGGTCATACTATTGCCAGGATTTAGAGTAGGATTTTTTTTTTTATGTACTGCAGAGGTTTTGGATAGAGGTTCCCCAATATAAAATAGTGCTTTTGAATTGAGAATTCATTTTTATTTATTTATTTATTTTTATATAATTATTTTTGCTAGATTGATGACAGTGAGCCCTAGCATTTACAGTCAGACACTAAAGACAGCTAGACAGTATTCACATGCCTACCAACACAGCACTGATACAGTACATAAACGACATTCTAATTACAGCAAGATCAGAACCAGACTGTGACATTGCATCTCTGCCAGTCTTGCACTTTCTGTGTAAAGCAAGTGGTGTACAACACTTGCTTTCCAAGGAGGGTACACCAGGTATACAGCTAACACGGTAGACAGCTAACACAAGAATCATACAGCTCATTACTAACCTTTCACAGCCCAGGACACAAAAGGAAGTACGTGCCTTTATTGGCCTCACTTCTTACTGTAGGCAATGGATTCCCCAGTATGCATATCTAGCAAACCGCTCATACAGTTAACTACATAGGAGGCAGCCATTTTGACTGTTCTCCCTAGGACACAAGAACACACCTTGGCATTTGAGGAATTAAAAAGAGCATTATGTCAAGCGCCAGTTTTAAGCGACTCCATGTTACAGTAAACATTTTATGCTTTTTTATTTTCATTTATTGTTACGTTTGACTGTAGCGAGACTGACAGGATATGAACTGACATTGTTTCAGCCACACATAGAGATCAGACGTTGTAATATTCTGAATCCTGCAACGCTTTTGCCCTCAAGTACAGTAAATGCATCACCACATGACTGTGTGGAAGTAATGAATAAACCAAGACAAGACCTGACAGATATTGCACTTCTAGACCCAGACCTGACGCTCTATGTAGATGGATCATGCATGAGAACAAGTACAGGAGACTTAGTAGCAGCGTATGCCGTGACCACTGAAGTCATAGAGACACAGAAAATAGACACACTGTCAGCACAAGCAGCAGAGCTCATTGCTCTGACACAAGCCTGCATAAGAGCTAAGCACTTGAAAGTAAACATTTATACTGACTCACAATACGCTTTTGACGTTGTTCATGATTTCGGGGTTCTGAGGAGAAAGAGAGAGGTTTCTTGAGACCTCCCATGGGACCAAGATTCAGCACAGCCAGCTTATTCAGGCCCTGTTAGAGGCCATACATTTACCTACAGCCATTTCTATCCTGTAATGCAAAGCTCACACCAAAGTTACAGACATCATTTCCCAGGGTAATGACCTGGCAGACCGAACCACTAAACTTACTGCCCAGACACCAACAGACACGACAAGGACAGAGGTACCATTACTGACATAAAGTATGACAGTCAGGGACCCTACACAAGATGTACTCAACATACAGACACATGCCGCAACAGATGAGATAAAGAAATGGACTTTACAAGGAGGGGTCCAGATTAACCAAGGTTAGAAGACTAAGGGAAAAAGCACATGGTTTCTTTCAGATTCTATGATACAAATAATCATAAACACAACACATAGTCCCGCACACTTAGGAGAGAAGGCAATGATAGACAGCTTACAGAATATTTGGTTTAACAAGCACCTACGTGTAGCAGTGAAACAGAAAGTGCGAACATGTATGAACATGTATGATCTGTTGTCAGTTCAATCCAGGTAAAGGCATTCCGGTGGAACAAGGCGGATTTCATCCTCCTGACCACCCTTTTGAAGTTCTCCAGACGGATTATATCCAAATGGACAGATGTAGAGGTTACAAATATGTCTTAGTAGTTGTGCACTGTCTAGATGGACAGAAGCATATCCAGTTCCAGATTATACTGCTGTTACAACAGCCAGACAAGTAGTGCGCAGTACTTCCCCAGATATGAATTACCTCATGTGATCTATTCAGATAACGATCAGCCATTCTCCTCTGAACTAATGAAACAAGTGTCCCTTCTGTTAGGTTATACATGGAAATTCCATTGTGTCAGACACCCAGAAGCAGTAGGCCTTGTAGAAAGACATAATCAGACCCTCAAGACAAAAATTGCTAAGATCTGTACAGAAATAGGCGTGGATTGGATGGTGGCCTTGCCGGTTGCCCTCTTTTACATGTGTATGGTAGCTCATTCCAGAACAGGCCTATCTCCTTATGGAGTATATATGTGGGGTACGCCTATGCCAAAGAAAACTAACTGATGTTGACAGTAACATGCTGACAGATTACCTGGCTTCCTTGATTTCTGCACTACTCTCTTTTCATTCACAGGTTGCTGCCGCCTTCCCTGACAACACCCAGGTCAAGGAACATGCCATAGCACCAGAGGATTCTATACTTGTGTCCGGATTTTTGATCGTTCAAGTCCCCTTGAGCCACGTTGGAAGACGCCGAAGTTGGTGGAAGGACGTAAAGGCCGAACTCACCTTCATCACTATTTGGAACTTTGGAACTTTTAATACAGAACACTGACCTTTGCTAGACAATACCCCTCAGCAAGAGTATAGGTCTAGATTAAGAACTAGCAAGTCAGACGTAGTTTAATTGTTTAAGCCCACCCGGTGGTGAATCGGTTAGACTCGATTCTGACATGTATAAGATCACATATGAGAATAGCAAGAAGAGAGATAAGAAGGAAAAGTACTGCAAGGTATTACGCAGTAGATGTATAGTTACTTTGATCATCCTTTTTATTCTGTGCATTGTTATAATTGGTGTCAGTTTATTGCTACATGTTTTCTTTCCCATTTCCTCACATATACACTCTTCCAGTAACAGCACCGCAGAGCACACATTTAGTGACCTGCCTCCCCATGAACTGTCATATCGACTTGCACTACGTAACAATACATTTATTCGAATGTTACACCATTCTCATCAGACCAGCAATGCGACCGATTGCTGGGTATGTGGCCAACTGCCTCCTTATCAAGAAACGAAGGGAGTTCTGCCATTCTACCCTTTACCGTTCTCACACAATGGTTCGTGTGGAGCATGGTTTGCTCTAATGACCTCAATAGATAGAAGGTACATAGCTTATCCAGGTGGCTGGATATATGGAAACCTGAATAAAGTAATGAATGAAGCATGCTTTCCAGACAAAGACGGATTCCCCCAAAGAAAGGGATCCGATTTAGAGAATGAAGAGTACGAACAGGGAAATGCATCTGTTAATTTTATAATGTTAAATGTTCAACCCAAGCAAAACACAGGTCCACCGTTTATTTCAGTCCTGCCAGCAAAAGGTGATTTATGTGTTAGTAAGAAAGGCTCAGTACATATGGGACACAGCAAGTGTAACACTGTAGTAGAGTTTGATGATAACGGACTATCTTCTTTCAAAACATCACGCCATACCTATTTCATTTGTGGTCAGACAGCTTACGTACATCTGCCCTTAGACTGGGGTGGGACTTGTTATATAACATTCTTATTGCCACCTGTTTTCTTGGCCCCATCCCTTTATCACAGAGATTCACAACTAGAACATGTTAGACAAAAGAGAGAGACAGATTCTGCAGGTATCGATCAGACTGAAACAGCATGGGAGCAATATACAGATTTCAACAAAGGATTCTTTTTCTTCATAGGTCCCGTCCAAAACAGTAAACTGATACGCAGGTTAACAAGGACTCTTGAAACAGTTGTAAATGTAACTGCATCTGCCCTGGCGAACTTGACCCAGGAACAGTCTGCTATTAGACTTGTCGTTCTTCAAAACCGCCTCGTTCTAGATGTCATCTTGGCGGATAGAGGCGGAGCTTGTAGAGTGATCCGATCTAGTTGTTGCATTTTCATCCCAGATAATGCACCATCTGTGTACGAAGCAATAACAAGACTCCACAAAATTGCTAATGTCATACATCAAGACCCAGGCACATGGACTTGGTCCAGTTGGTTCTGGGGTGTAATATCTGCATGGGGATGGAAAGTTATGTCCTTCCTAGGAATGGCCCTACTTATGGTATTTGGTTGCTGTCTCTGTCTGCAGTGCGGCCCGGCGATTTGCGGCCTGTGTGCTACTGCCTGTATTCCACATCCACGTAAACAAAGGATAAAAGATGAAGAAATGATGCTGTATGATCAACTATACGGTCTCATGAATATAGATGTATCCTAAAGGGTTATGTAGGGGACAAGGAGGGAATGAGGAAAATGATATTTTGCCTGACCAAAAATGTCCACTACATATACCCTATGTTACATGTCATGTGCATGTCACCCATGCATATTTCTCGTAGTGGCCTGAATCACTAGGCCTCTGCAATCATGTCCTGCATTAGAAATGCCAGTCATCAAAGTCTCCCAAACGTTAAGGTAGCATAAGGCCCATGTATTTGCAGTTCATGACTCCTGACACACTGAAGCTGCAGTTACGTCCCTCCGACCTCGCAAGAGGCCTGCCAAGACAGTATTATGAATAACAGTTATCTGAGGAAAAGTACACAGAACCCGTCCGAGGGAGATAGGCCTAGCCATTCTGTCTCCATTTAAGTAAATCACAGTGCTTGCACCCATAGAAAGCTCATGCAACGAATAAATATGCCCTCTCTGTCTTTTAGTGACGAACAACCTTTGCTTCTTTTGCTTGCTGACTCTAGATATCAGTTGTACTAGATGTGCTGGTCGCCTTGACATAAAAGATCTCTCTGCTAGGTTGAAATTCAGCCTCCTCCCAGTTACACGTCAATTGCACGTCATGCTCAAAGTTGCACAATTAGGGCACAGTTCGAGCTGGTCATGCCAACTCCTCCTCTAAGTACCCACCCACCTATGACACCTACCTATCACACACCTATGACTCATCAAAGTACACACCCTCATGCACGCCCACATGCTCTTATCTCATTTTCTGTCTTGCGCCTGCTCCTATGTACAAGGAGTGAAAAGTATATAATATAATGTTTTGTTATTAAATGTTAGAAGACTCTTCCTGAACCTCAGAGGTGATGGAACATATTCTCCCTTTGACTCGAGTTATTGGAATAAAGCCCATTTTAACTCAGATACCACGGACTCTGCTTCTCACTTGATGCATGATACTTTGTTAATGCCTAGAAGTTCTGCCAGGGTAATATTTTATTTACCACAGTAAGACGTATGGATTGAGAAGAATAAACAGTAGAAGTATATTGATATAAAAAAAAATGGGTGGCTAGAGAGATAAATGAATGGAGAAAAGGAAGGATGGAGGGAAGGAAGGTGGAGTGAAGGATAGACGGAGGGGTTGTACGCATGGATAGTTAAGAATATTGTTAATGGATGTTTGGGTAGGTGAATGGAAAGAAGAAAGAATCTGTGTGAGAAGGAGGGAAAAGTGTAGACAGAAGAGTGGATAGATGGAGATGAGGATGGTTGGATCGATAGAGGGAAGAAAGGAGGAAAACATTCAAAAGTTTTGTGGAGGTAGGATAAATGAACAGATAAAAGACAAAGGATAAAGAGAAGGATGGATGAATGAAAAAGACAGAAAGAAAGTTGTGGAAAATAGATTAATGAAAATGGAAAAGACAGAAAAAGATGAGATAAGGAAATGAAAGACAGACAATGGAAAAAGAGTATAGTAGAGTGGAAAAAGAATAGAGAAAATGGAAAGGTGGAAACGAGGAAATAAAGAATGAAGATAAGGCTGAAACAGAAAAGAAAAACGGTTAGTAAAGAAAGAAAACGAAAAGAAGGAACGGTTGAAAAGAAGTGGAAAGAAAAAAGAAAAGGTTGGAATGGAAGTAGGAAGTAAAGCAAGAAGGGAAGAGATGAAAAGAAAGATGTAAAACAATGAAAGATGAAAACAACTATTGAAGCAGAAAAGAGGTAAAAGGGAATGAAAGAAAATGGAAGATGAAAAGAAAAGGAATGGGAGATAAAAGAAAGACAAAATAAGGAAAGATATATAAACCTTGTTTTGGACAAGTGCCCCTTTGCAACTGACTGCAAAGCCTATGGCTTTTTATTTGAAAATTGTTCGTTGAAGGGCCCAATGTGGGCCAATTTTTTTAACCATTTTCGTTGGATGGAGTGACCCCTTCAATATCTTTCAGGTAGACCCAGCGCAGTAGAAAGCTCATAAGTATGATTTTTTCATGAGTGCTCATTCAAAACATTATGGAAAGACGCAACCTCTTTGGCCATATTCTTATTGAACTAAGGGGTAAAATACACAATTTGGTGATATCGTTTTCTAAACCCCCTCTGAATGAGTACTGCTCTCGCTTGTCTCAATTGCTTGCTCAGTGGCATTTCAGATATGGTGCAAAATTGGGGAATGTTCTTTTTCTGGCTACTTCCTTAACCATTTTATTTCAAAGCAAATGAACCAGTGATTAGGGACTAATAATTTCATCACCTGGACCCAATTCAATACCTTACAAGTCCCTTACACGTTGGGTGAGTGTAAGCCAAATTTACCAAATTATCATTACCATATCATCCTCCCATTATCCTTTTGTGGTGATGCAATCTTTATTATGTAATCATGGTTTGGCAAAGTAATACTTGGATCTAGAATACACTTATTTTACACCCTTCATATAACCCAGACAATAACACTAATAAAGACAAACTCATTTATGAGTTAATAAGGCCTTATCTATAATAATGTGATTGCTCATCAAGTACAATACAGCTCGAATCATAAACCACACAAGAGATACATCAATGAAAATGACATAAACACATCTCAAATAAAGCGCTCTGAGTGAGTGGAAAGGCGTAGAAACAAAAGAATGGAGACATAAGTCATTTTCAAAACAGCTATGCAAATTCAGAATATCATACTAACCTGGTTCAAGAAATTTGAAAAGCTACCCTCTGACCATGAGAGTAAGCAAGGCCCCTCAAGAGAAGATAAAGAGCAAAGTTTAAAGTCAGGTTTCAGCAGAACAGCAGGCAGCCATATAGAATTTAGGAAACAGCTACACAGCCCACTCCGAAAATCTACCCCCTTTCTCCAACTAATTATACCCTAAAAATCACGAAAGTCCAACCCACATTGTATCATAATACGCAATTTCATTTCATTCTATTGGTCAAAACAGGTATCATAACACGCAATTTCATTTCATTCTATTGGTCGAAACAGGGGGTGTTTTGTCACAACATTATTGACATGACAATTTCGTAAAAACTTCCATTGTCCGTTTATTCATTTTATCAACTTCCAGCCTATGAAATACAATTTCAAACTTCCTTAGTTTGTACACTTCCTCCATCTCAGTCATTTATCAACTGTTGTGCCACAATTGTTTTAATGCACTGTTCACTGAGGAAGTGTTCCGTTCTCTTTATTCAATTTGTTTCTTCCATGCAACCTTGGCAGGCACACAGGGACTCACGAAGGACAGTTCACAATTTCTTCCCTTCTACATTTCAAAGATGCCAAAATAATTTCAAAAGAGGCACTGTGACTTGGACCTTTTCTGCAGAGCGGAAAAATTCCACTTCTAGAAAAGACAAATTCAAGAGTTATTAATAGTTTATAAAGCCATACTATTAAAAATGCCCCATGTGATGCATATTCTTGCTTTATCCATGCGTATTTTAAAAGATTATTCTTTTGATTCAGTTTAGTGTAAAATATAACTAGCAGCTTTTAGTCTGTTATTTTCTCCACTAACCATATGTATTTGTGGCCTACTACAGCAACTTAACACATGCTTGCACAGTTTTTCGTTTTTCCCCATTAACCGTTTGCATTTAGTTTACACATCACTCTATTAGTATTTTCACACAATGGGGGTTCAATCCAAGCAGGTTTTGTTTTGCAAAAGCCCTGCTCCACCACAAGCAACTGGTAGCTACCTGGAACACAGGCTGGTTCCTGAATGCTGTATTGATACTGTTGTTTGCCAAAAGCGCTACTTCCTCTCTGACCATCCTGACTGCATGCTCAAAAGACAAGCATGTCTCCAAGCTTCCTTCCTTTGCTAGACAATGGTAAACAGTATTCCATTCAAGATGTCAGTGTGTGTGAATCATCTTAAATTCATAAGTTTCTTTCAGCGAATCCTGAACACCTCCTTTAAATCTTTATGACATGAAGCCCACGTCCCCTCAGTTTCAATGTCTCCCACTTTCCCTCAATTTCAATGTCTCCTACTGCTGTGGTGAGTTCCTCAGCCTTATTGTGGATGGATAGGACCTTCCCAGCCAATGCACATTGGCCAACTGCCTCTGTGTAAATTCTTACGCTCTTGCCTTGCTCCAACTCTGTTTTCACTGTCACTTTTCTTATCCCTATAATCTCTTGGCCCAAGCGTTTGCTACATATTTGGCTGTAGCAACACACCACAAGATGTTACCCATCACTTACCACACTAGAAGGTGAACGTTCATCCTGTACTATCCTAACATTATCCAGAATTATATTACTAGTGATAGAGCAGAGGTGTTACCTCTCATCTATTTATAACAATTTTACACAGAAATGGTCTGTAACACAATTTTACATGAAAATAACAAAATGTGTATTAGGCTCCACTTTTCAGAAACACATAAATGAAGTTCTGATTTAGATACTGCATCGTAAAAGCATGCTAAATGTTAAGAGTAGTTTTCTGATAACACATAACAGTCAATAAATAGATGTGAAATCTGACATTTTTGTGGCATGTGTTGTATGATTAGATAAACCTGATAAATAAACTATAACTTGTAAACTTTTATGTAAGAATTAAATGCTTCATATGTTAGATAATGGATAACAATATTAGAATGTTTAGCGTGGATGTATGACGTTACAACGCATACTTTTACAATGCCTAACTTTACAACGCGGTTTTTACCACGCATACCATTACAACGCATAGCGCTTTGGGGTGCTGGATAGTGAATAGTTTAATTTACTATTCCAACTCCAGTCCCCGTGGATAGTAGGGAAGGTTATTGGATAGTAAATTAACCTATTCCCTATCCTAGAGCGCCCCCCAGAGCAATGCGTTGTAATAGTTTGCGTTGTAAAAGTTGCGTTGTAATGGTAGGTCGTTGTAAAAGTTTTGTTGTAAAGGTTACATACCGTTTAGCGTGAGCACTGAAAATGACGATAAAAGGAGAAGTAGGTGCTACATGAGGTTATGTTAAGATTGGATTTCATAAACGTTTATCTATGATGTGCCTTTAAAGCTTGTATGCTGTTATAACGTATAAAGTGCAAAAGAGACGTACCAAATTATATGTGAGGTGATAGTGATGTATTTAATTTTTTTACGAGTATCCTATACTTACATGAATTAATTGCAATTCATTTTGAAGTGATATTAATATGCTAAATTGAAGAATCTGTCAATGATGTAAAAAGAAATCCAGTCAAGGGCCATGCCATACATGCTGAAAACACACAGTCACTGTAGCAGGGTGGGTATGTATGTATCTATGTATGTATGTATGGGTGGGCACAGTGTTGAAAGCAGCAGAGAGGTTCTTGAGCAGAAGTGCTGCAACTTTGCTTGTTCCAAATGTGGTCTTCAGATCATCCCAGATGGTGATCACAGCAGATTCTGTCCCTCTTCTGAGCCTGAATCCTGTTTGTGGATCAGGCAAGAAGGGGGTTCTAATCCAGAAAATTGGAGATCTGTGGGAAGGCTGATTTTTAAAGTTTGTAATGGGATGGTCTGTTGGAAAATGATCAAAAGTTGGAAGGGTATTTTAAATCAAGGCATTGCTTCTTGTGAATCAGCTTAAGGTAGGAGGCCTTGAAATCATTTAGATATTTACCAGACATTAAGGAGTTATTTGTGATGGCACTGGCTGTAGATAAACAGTGGTGGTGAGTGGAATATTCTTGAATGCCTATGGAGTGCATAGGTCTACTGGGCAGCTGGTAGCGCAGCTGTCTTTGATAAAGTCCTTGAAATTAATGCCTAATAGTTGCTTGAAGGGCTTTAAAATTGGTGGCATATCAGAGTGCAGTTTTGTTTCTTAGTTGGTGGAACCTAACCTGAGGTTGGAGTTTGTCTGTCAACTTACCTGCAGGGTAGGTTAACAGGCTCTTGACTTTGGAGAAGCAGTATTCTGGTATTGTGTTACAGAAATCCAAGGTCCATGCATCGTGGGTTACAGAATTAAGAGACATATTTATGTTTCTTGGTAAAGCATACTTCATATGAGATACTGGTGGAATAATGGAGTCTTTTCGACCTTCTCGATGGATGTTTGTATATTCTTGAACGTGGCTGAAGTTGAATCATGTTGTTGGGGTGATTGTTTCCATTTCTGTTTCAAGGATTCTTCTGTTTTCTCTTTAGACATCTTGATAGAAGCAGCCGATCTTCCATCAGTCTCATTGGTTCAATCTGCGGGCGGTAAATTTGTTGTAGGCTTTGAAGAGTCAGTGACAGGAGCGTTACACTTCTGTTATGAGTTAATTGATCAGGGGCCATATGTAGGAAAAACACTTTTTGCGATTCTCAATTTGCGAATTTTAGGGAATTGCAATTAGAGAATCGCAAAACGCAATGTAGGTACGATTAGCAAAATATTTTGCGAATCTTACATATTCCTCATTTGCGAATCGCAAATTGAGATTCACAAATAAGGAATACCTTCCCATTCTGTCCTATGGGCTAGAAAGCCCATAGGAATGAATAGGAAGACATTCTCAATTTGTAATTCCTAATTAGAGAATCGCAAATTGAGAATGCAATTTCAAGGTTGCAAGGTTGTCAATAGGACACCCTGTTGCACCCCTGAAATAAGCATGTGTGCACATGTGGCGCTCATACATGCCCAAAGGGCATATATGTACACCACGTGGCACTTTGAAAAATGCAAAAAAGTGCATTTTTCAAAGTAATCACAAATTACCAAAAACCTGAAGTTGGTGGTAATTCGCGATTCCTTAAGCCAAAATCGCACAACTTGGGTGCTTCCTACATTGCATTTAAAGAATCGCAAACTGGGATTCCTTAAATGCATTCGCAAAATAAGGAATCGCAAATTTTGTTATTCCTTATTTTGCGAGTGGGTTTTTGTGTGCTACATTGCCCACTGCCTAAATTGCGATCGTAAACGCTGAAATTCTGCGAATTTCAGCATTTACGATCGTAATTTGACTTCCTACATATGGCCCTACGTGTTCATCTGCTGCAATTGGGGAGCACTGAGGTTAAGTTGCTTACAAAATTTGTACTAGATCTTGTTCATCCTTGGATGTATGGTTTATAGTTCTTTAATCATGCATCCAAGGATGAACAAGACCTAGTACACCTTTTGGATGCATGATAAAAGACATATAAACCATTTTCAAGTTAATGTGGATTACATAGTGGTCACTGCAGATAAAGTGCTAATTTCCTCTCCCAATAATTTGACCTGATTGGGGGATATCAGGTATCAAGAGTTTGTGCAACTGAGTGTTTTGGTTCAGTATGAGAAAGTTCTAGATACGAAAGGAGAGATCTGGCCTGAGGCTGCAATGGCTATCAAAACAAATATTTAGTGTGGCCAACATGCAGTGTGGTGTTCTGTTTGACGTTAGTGATGGCATGGAGGAAGCCTTTGAGAAGGCTTATGGTTCTTTTAGGTTTGTGTATCAGACAAAATGAGCATGGCGAATGTGAGCAGTAGTTGAGCAATGAAATACATTCTTCCAGCGCAAAGTCTGAGATACTATAGGTTGGTTAGAAGTTCTTGAAGATGACTGCTACTACTCTGTCGTTATTGTTAGCAGAGCAGTTTCTTATTTGCATTTGGTAAACAGGTGGTATTTCCTCTTGAAGCACCAAACTTGAATGATCTCCTAGCCAGGTTTCCATGATAAAAAGAAGGTCCAGGATGGTGTCATCACTGCGGTTATGGATGGTCAGGCATTGTTTTAAAAGATGCAAGATAAGCAGTCAATGGGTGGGGGATTAAGATGAGAGATAATTAGTTGAAGGAAGGGCAAAATTGGTAGGATCAATCTCAGGTGCCAGCAGGTGGAACATCAAGTTAACTAGGTTATGACGAGAAGGTAAGGTGGTTGGAGGGGACGGTTAGTCGTATGAAGAGCAGAGGCAGGTACAAGGAGATGAAAGAAGGTTGTAACAAGAAGGGGTTAGGAGGTAAGAATAATGTTTTTAATAGGTTAACAAATGGCGAGGATACAGGTGGCCTTTTCTTCGAAAGTGGGAGTTCATAAAGTAAGTAGAGGGAAGATGTGGGACCTTCGTCTGTTGTTATGAGGCTGGCAGGGCAGAGCATGCTGCTCTTCTCCATCAGTCCACTTTGTATGATACCAGAATATTGTTTCGAGAATATGGTCTGACATAAATATTGTGTCCTAAATATCACTTACAACAATATCGCCCCATTGGAGTTCATAATAGAAAATTTACCCTGTGGGGTATTTTTGTAGACCATATTAAGAACATAATATTGATTTCATACAATATTTCTGACAGCAAAGTTCTGACATACAACTCTGTTAACCCTCTGCATCTACAATCTGCAGGCTGAGCCTGAACAGAAAGTCTGGGCTGGTAGTGCCCTTCGCAGATGTGCCACTGTAGAGGCCAGGTGATGGCATCACAAAGACCTGGGTCCTGTGTCAGGATGCTGTTTGACTGGAGTGATGTCCCTGTTCCAAAAGGCTCTATGAAAGAAGCAGAAGTCGATGGAGACCTGAATTCACCTGCATCACTCAAACATGAGCCCCCTATTTATATTATGGCCATTTAGGAACATTTGACACAAAAATTAACACCTAATATTCGCTTGCAACTTAGGTTGTTGGAGATTTAATACTAAACCTTAGCACTGGAAAAACCTTGGTTAGGGTACAGGTGAGAGAAAAGTTTCAACCATTGCTAAACTAATACAGCGAGTATTCAGTAACTTTGCACTACTATGTTAGTGAAAAACACTCTGCAAACCCCAACTGAGGATATTATTTTTCTGAAAGGATTGTGACGTCCTCAACATTCTTGGTTGTTGTCATGGTGGGACTTTTTCTGAAAATAGATGCTATACTTCACATGTTTGTTTTATCGTGCCACCTCATAGTTGGGTTACTATTCTTATGTGGGTCTGCCAAAGCATCTTGCATGTAGCTCTGCTACACTTAAACCAGTAGTAAGCCCTCCAGCCCATCCTTTTAGGAGCTAACCCAGACATTGCCTTCGGTTGCCAAGGACACTTCTTTATGTTTAGGATATACAGCACCACTGCCTCTGTTATAGTCTAATGCTTATCCTCCCAGCTGTGGGGCATGCCAGCCACAGAAAATGAAATCGTGGAAGACTTAGATTTCTCCCCTAACCTCTCAGGCTGCTGGCATATAGGAAGTCCTGAAGTACGTATCCAAGTCATCATATATTTAGTAAATGTTGCATGCACCTAAAACTGCACACCTGAGGACGTATATGGTAACTAAGATGTACTCTACCTTGGATTCGTATTGAGTGGTTGATTGTGTTTTGCTAAAAAAAAGTCAAAATCGAAAAACCTCTGCATGATGCCATAAGTGTCCTATTAAAATAGCAGCTTCAAAAACAGAGGACAAAGGTAAAAAACGTTGGTCTAAGCTTAGACAAAAACGTTACTACTTTTCGGTATTCAGAAAGGTAAGTTATGAGTACAATCTTTACGACTGCCTGACTCTCAAAGATAAAGTTAGACTTTTGGTCTTAGTTTAGCCCAAAAGTCTAACTTTACTACTTTTTGGTTTTCACCAAGGTAATTTATGAGTAGTAACTTTACGACTGTAGTTTGGGCACTCAGGGCAGAATCTTCTCACTCGGGCTGAATCTCGGAGATTCTATTCTGAGTGAGGAGATTCCGCCCCAAGTGTGGAAACTCCTCAGTCGTAAAGATACTGCTCATAACTTACCTATGTGAATACCAATAAGTAATAAAGTTAGATTTTTGGTCTAAACTAAGACCAAAAGTCGAACTTTATCTTTGTGAATTGAGCCCAGAGTGTACAGTGTAATGAATGTGTGTTATTATCAAAATAAAAAAATGTCTCAGAAGAAATCATTCCATAGGATGTATGACGTTACAACGCAGGCTATTACAACGCCTGCCTTTACAACGCGGTTTTTACATCGCAAACCTTTACAACGCATAGCGCTTAGAGGTGCTGGATAGTAAAAAGTTTAATTTTCTATTCCAACTACAGTCCCCGTGGACACTAGGGAAGGTGTTGAATAGAAAAATTAAACTTATTCCCTATCCTAGAGCGTCCCCCAGCGCAATGCGTTGTAATAGTTTGCGTTGTAATGACCGCGTTGTAATGGTAGTGCGTTGTAAAAGTTTTGTTGTAAAGGTTGTTCACCCATTCCATACACTCTGGTTGAATTACATTTAGGCATTTAAGGTTTTTGTTTACTATGTAATTGACAAATGCCCTTCCTTCCGTGCATCAAATGATGATCTGTACACTATCACCCTTTTAAATACCGAATTAGAGCAATCAACATCAGAAGGAAACTATTTATTACCCTCAAAGTGTCTGCGAAGACATAGCATCCCGTGTGTATCCATGTATCCATGTATTCTTTTCTTTCAACATTTTACAAATAACATTAAAGTGTAATCTGTGGCTAAACATATGGGGACATCCCAATGGGGGGCCCCTCAGTAATGGCAGAGGAGCTTCGCCCCACTGCCCTAGCAAGTAGATCATAAATAAAATAATAATAACATTTTGTTATTATCATTTTAGTCATTGCTGTCTGAGCCACGCCATAGGTATATGGTGTGGCGGGGCTGGGCATGACAGAGAGGAGAAGTAGTGTGCACTTATGAGTGTGCATGTCTGTTTGGCTGGCCATCTTAGGTCGGACAAACAGAAATGCGTGCTTATGTTTCTCCAACCCAGCTGTGTTGCATAGCCTGGTTGGAAAAAATACACTGGCTCCAAGGCATTGTATGAGTGGCAAACTAGGCCGCTAAGACCAATCCTAGTGCTACTGTCATGCTATGAGAGCAGCAGCTGGATTGGGCGGGGCAGCTTGTGCCCTAAGTCCCATCCTAATTTGGGCCGGAAGAGAGAAGCAACAAGGCAGCCGGATCGCGTCGGCAGCAGAACGGCAGGTAAGTCTTCTTTTATTTTATATCATTACGCAACCCCAACGCTCCTCCCCCCTTGACCGCCCTACCACCCTAGGTAGGGGTGGCCGCCACTGGACAGTCAACATTGAGGGGAGCGCAAATAGTGGACTGCATGTACCATGATGCAAAGGAGAAAACTTTTCTGAGATATGATGTAGTGTCTGGCCGCACCCTTTTCCCTGCCCAAACTGATTTCACAACCTCCTCTGCCATTAATCACATGTTTCTAATGTTCCTTCTTGTGAAAATTGCATTCTGGCCCATTGATTACACTTCATCCGGCTGAGCCAGAGAGTACGGACCGGGTGCAGAGAGTACATCCCAAGCCGGAGATTCAGGCCCGACGGTGTACGTAAAGATATGACTCATAAATGACCTCTGTGAATACCAAAAGTCGTAAAGCTAGACTTGCGTTTGTGAATCGGGATCACTGTGTGTGGAGTTGGCCATTTGGACCCTGGAAATCCTGAGCACCTCATAATACCGAGAGGAAGTGTGTCAGGGGAGATTGTGGGACACTCTCATCTTAAAGGGACTATAGGGTAGGGGAGAAAAAAGTTGAATAAAGGAGCCTGTTGCACCGAATATCATGTGTCCGTCCCTTTTTTTAAAGCAGTGACAACTGCCTGTTTTCTGAACAGGCCCCCTCCTCCAGGTACTGCTGCATGTGTGTGCCACTGCCAGCCTCCGCACAAGAAACAGCCGGCGCTGCTCCAAAAACCTGAGGCCTTCTAGTACTTCATCTGTCTCCTAGCTGCTTGTGGCCTGCAAAATTCCTACCTTAAGCGTCACCAATGAGCACGGCTGTTGGAGACTCCACCTCAGCGCTTCTTTACTTCCCTGCTGTTTGAAGTCTGTTAGTTCCTGGACACAGTGCAGACAGCAAGCACGCCTGCTTCCCACTCACCCCTCACAGGCCCAGAGGGACCCCTCCTTATTCATATCGCCACCAAGAACACCAGTGCATATCCCACACAATGGCGCATGACTGTGGGGCTAAGTATGTTGCCGTTGCCTTCTTGAAACCACCCCCTCCTTTTGACACAGCTAAGAAACAACACAATGGGGCCAGATGATATGCCTGGATTGAACAGTTCAATGGTTTCATAGATGCTCTTGGGGAGGAGGGAGGAAGACGAAGACAAGATAGTTAAGTACCTCAAGAACCTGGTGGGTGAGGGAGTCAAGGAAGCTCTAAAGAAGCTCGTAAGTGAGGATGCTGCATCATATACAAGGTCAAGGACGCTCTTGCAAAAAAATGTGTTCTGCCACCAGATGTCAGCTATGAAAGGAACTTTTTCCACAGAGCACAACAGCCGCCTGGAGAAACAAAGGATAGAGACACTTGTTAAATATTGCGATTTTAAAGACTTCAATGAGGAGAAAGCCATGCGTCTCAGAATAATAGATAGATGCCTGTCTGAGTCATTCAGGAAGGTGAATGCTCAAAGACACTCATAGTCTAGAGAAGATGCTAGCAGGTTTCATGGCCAAAGAGTGATCTGAACAACAGGTGGCTGCCATGAAAGAAGGATCCACACGCAGTGAGACACTTGCAGTGAGAAGCACTCGCATGATGGCTCATGACAGATGCAAATACACAACCCCACAAGGGGAAAAGTCATGCCATCCGTGCGGTCTTTCATTTCCCCATGAAGGAAAGTTTCTTATGCTCAGACAAACATGTCAAAACTGCAGAATGGAAAATCATTTCAAGTCCGTCTGTCGGGCGCAAGAAAAACGGGAGAAGTCAAATCACAAACCATGGAGAAAACAAGGTTGGCACGAGGTGACTGCTGCAGGTCAGAAGACATCACTAAGAAGCACCACAGCCACCACGTCAAATTCACATGGAGTCGCAGGTAACCCAGATCCTTTCAGCGAGTCATTACCTGCATCCCTGTCGAAGGAGAGCAAAGAGGATAGATACCTGCTGATGATGTCCACAGACGAACCCGACTCCTAGATGATGCCAGTGAAAGTAAAGCTAGGGGACCAGATATTTTACTTTATTGTGGACAGTGGGCCCTCAGTAAATGTAGTGGAACAGCAAGAACTAACTCGGCTATGCCCTGAGTCAACAATCCACACATCCATGAGAAGGATCTACACAAAGACGGAAGACGATTCACCAAACTCCGCTGAAAGATTCAAGTCAGTCTTCCAATATCAAGGGAGAGAAACAAGTGCACATATTCACATCATTGAAGGACGCATGTCAGCTTCCAAAATCATGTGTCTAGACACAGCAATGCCACTAGGAACAGCCACCATTCAGAAGAAAGGAGGAGAGGTCGGGCACATGAAGTCAGAAGCCGTTCAAAAAAAGTGGCCCATGGTACAACTTAAAGTCAGTGACCACCGCATACCTTTCATCATCGATAGAGGAACATCCATCAACATCATGCCATTGGACCGTTTCCAAGAACTTCATCTGCCATCACCCCACTGATGTGTGTATGTATACACGGGCTTCGTGCAAACCACTTGACAGTTGGGGGTCATTCAAAGCAACAAGACAGCACAAGACAAAGTCTGTGCAAGTGACCATCCATGTGTTTCATGGCAAAGCATCAGGCGCCTGCCTCCTCAGCTTTTTAACAGCTACGGATATGGGTTTAACATCCATCAGCTAGCACATAACACCACCCCAGAGATTGTAAAGCAATGCCCATCACTAATATGGGGTGTAGACAAACTTAAAGGTATGCGAGTCCAACTGCACATCAATGAGGATCTTTTGCCCAGTGGCTCAAAGACAGCGAAAGATCACTTGTTTTCTCCAAAAAGCAGTGGAAAACAAAATACCTCATGTAGTGAAGTGGACATCATTGAACAATCAGAAGTGCCCACCCTGTGGGTTTCACCTATAATTGTGGTATTGAAAAAGACAACAAAGGAGATGTGCATATATGTGTTGATATGCGACAACCAAACTACGATAGAACAGGAAAGACACCTGGCCATCAAATAGCTGACATGATCACTCAACTGAATGGCACCACAGTATTTTCCAGCTTTGACCTAAGCAGGCTACCACTAGCTAGAACTAGAAAATAACTGCTGGCACAGCACTACTTTTGCTACCCATGTAGGTCTTTTCCAATATAAATGACTACATTTTGCCATTTCATCCGCAGCTGAGATTTTTCATGACTTTATTTGCCGGATCATCCAGCTAGTCCACCACACCATTAACTATAGTGATGACATACTGGTATTTGGAAAAACGTAAAAGGTGTACGACAAAGCACTCCTGCAAATGTGTCAGCAACTCATGCTCAATGCCAGTAAATGGGAATTTCACAAGCTGCGCCTCCAATATTTTGACCACATCTTCTTGGCTGATGGCATGACTTCAGATCCTGATATGGTGAAGGCGCTATCAGAGACCATACCCCTGAAAGATGTGGGAATGCTGCTCTCATTTCTTGGCATGGTCAGCTATTACCGTAGGTACATCGTCAACTATGCCACTTTAAGCGTGGTGCTACGTGACCTGACAAAGCAGAAGGTGGAATTCCAGTGTTCACCAGAATGTGAAAGCAGTTTCCAAAGCATGAAAACTACAATTGAAACAGCCAAAGTCATGATGTGCTTCAAACCCCAATTACACACAGAAGTCACGGTGGTTGCCAGCCTGGTGTGGCTTGGTGCCAATCTGGTTGACCAGTAGTCCAGAGAAACATAGTCCCACATGCCATCAGAAGCTTCTCCTTGTCAAAAGGGCCTACTCACTATCGGAGAAGGAAAGTCTTGTGGTTGTCTGGGCATGCAAACACTTTCACTTTTTGTTTACGCAAAACATTTCACCACCGTAGCCCACTGGCTACCTCTCCAGAGTACCGCTACAAGCCACAAATTCAAAATCATCCATAGCTGAAGAATACCTCTACTACATACTATCGTCAAGAACTCTCCTGGCTCTCCCCATCCCTCAAATTGATGCTGCCACCTAGGCAGATGAAGGAATAGCCATGGTCAAACAACTCATTCGCACCTGCATGCGAATGAGTTGTGTAATGCCAAACCAAAAAAGAGAGGAGACACAGATTACATAGCAATGTTCCACAACATCCAAAATGAAGTAGCAGTGATGAACACAGATATCATTCTCAGAGGGTCGCAAATCATTCTCCCTACAAGTCTAAGATAGAGGGACATTGAACTGGCTCCTGAGGAACACCCTGGCCACAAAACAACCCTTATGAGGACTGATATGATTTCCAAAGCAAGACGAGAGTAGAGAACGAGCTGGAAGACTGTCACATTTGCGATTGTCTTAACAGCAGCCATGACTCAGCATCCACTAAAAATGTCAGATCTCCTGGAAAATGTGTGGGAACTTGTGGTGGTCAACTTCTTTGGCCCCCTTACAAATGGCTAATACTTGCTAGTCTTAATGGACGTACACTCCCACTTTCCACTGGTGAAAAACATCTCGTCCACGGGGCACGTCAAGGTAACAAAAAAACTTGACAACATCTTTGTAACATGGGGAATCCCAAAGTTCTTGAATTCACACAATGGACCACGTTTCACTAGCAGAGAATTGAAGGACTTTTTGGCCCACGTGGGTTTGGAGCACCAATAGATCACTCCACTGGGGACCCAAGCAAATGGAGTGGCTGAACTCTTCATGAGTACTCTCAAAAGAACTATCCAGACGACACATGCTGAAGGGATAACAATTTACCAGACTCTGTGTCAGGTTCGGAGAGCCTACCGAACCCCCGCTCAGTCCACAACAGGCATGAGCCCTGCCACGCTCATGTTTGGTCGAACATCCTGCACAGAGCTTCCTCACTGGCCAGTAGAACGTCAAGTGGACATCAGTAAATTTCGAACAATCAATGCTGCCAAGAAGGAAAAGATGAAAGCCTACGTGGACACCAAGAGAAAAGCAACAGGCATGTAATTGGGAAAAGGAGACTAGGTGGTGGTCCGACAATGCCAGAAGTGTGACACTCCTTTTGATGTTGAACCCTTGAAGGTACCAGGGAGAAAAAGAACCATGGTCACAGCCACCAGGCCAGGCAAATCCATTATACATGACATAACGCACTTCAAATGGGCTCCTCGTCCATTAGAACCACAACCGATACCAAGATCTGTCGCTAGGGTTTTCTAAGCCAGATAACTCGAACCAAGAGAAAAAGGAAATGGATGAAACTACCCATCTGCCAACAAATATCTCAAGGTCTGGACGTCTGCTAAAGAGGCCATGCTGGCTGATTGAGGAGATCTTATGGTGGTGCCTAAGAACTAACCAGGTACTTAATCTGGGGGGAGGTGTAGAGTTGGGCATTAGGACCCTGAGAATCCTGAACACCTCAGACTGGAGGGAGTATGTCAGGGGAGAAGAAAGAGAACTGTGGGACACTTGTCTTACTGGGACAGTGAGGGGAAGAGAAAATGTTGACTAAAATAGCCTTTTGCACCGAACCTCCTGGGCCCGTCTCTTTTCTTAAAGACTTGACACTGCGGTTAGGCAGCGAGAGGTTTATACTTAGGCATTGTATTGTATTGTACTGCAAACAGAACAAAAATAGAACAAACCTTAACTGATAAGGAGAGTCAAGAAAATATTTTTCTTTGGAATAAGCTGCAGTCTCTAGGGTGATGTTAATTTGTATATCATGGAGTCACACTTTAGTAATTTTCCCTCTAAATATAATCTTCATACAAAGTGACAAATTCTGAGCAAATACAGAGGACTAGTTGTGCACCACACATGCAAGTGGAATGCGTTGAGAATGTGCTTTTCATTTCTTGTAGAAAAAGGGAGCTCTCAGCTCTCTTAAATGATTTTTTCCAAGAAGTTTTTTGTGATGGAGGACACCATATGCCACTTTATAAATGTATAAAGGTGCTGAAACATAAAGTATGGGACAAGAAGCATGTAAGAACAAATATGCACATGAGCCATACACTTTCTCCAAGCTTGAAATGTGTTTACATTTAAGAGGAAATTTACTAAAGTATGACACAATTTAGACCAGCAATCAAAACTGCTGTGCTGCGTTGCATCAAAGGGAGAGTGAAAAACAACACTGTATCTACTAAGGCAGTGATACCCAAAGTACGCCCATATCACAAAGGGAGAGAGGGAGCAGAGAGCAACCATGCGTTCCTCCTGTACATAAGTTAATTATCACAAAAAGCGGGGTACCAGTATTGCGGATACAAAAAACAAGATTCCGTCTGTGTTCTAGAGGGGGCCTTATCCATAATAATTAAATAGGAAATGGGGTGAGTATCACATGAGGAAAGCCATCCTTAATGGAAGAAGATGTCTCACAAACATATTAGTGTCATGCTTCATCATAGACGTCTCTCCCCACACTGGTAAAATGGTACTAACAGGGCGGACTCTGATTCTCCACGAAGACTTGACAGAAGGAGTGAGCTCTTACATAAAACTTACTGGATGGAAATGGGGTCCAGATACTCTAAAAATGCCTCAAAGTTCCTCGATTGTCACCTTCATTTGTAAGAATTTTAGGTATAGCTAAAAGAAAATTGCTCGGTGGGTGTGTTGAGCTCAGTGGTTCAAAGCTGTCTAGTAGTTGCCAACATGTTTCTGCCCACTTGAAAGCCTAACTGGTCTGGGGTATTCTTCAGGGCTGCGGGATCCCTATCTTAGATAAGCCACTGTGCTTGTGCATATATATATATGCATTAGTGAGGGAATATTACCACCCACCCTATTACTTACGTTGAATCCTACCTGGTAATCAATCAAAGAGGGGAGAGGAGTTGGCCTAACGGCTAGGACGCTCGACCTCGGACCTGGGGATCTGGGTTGGAGTCTCGGTAACGACGCCAAAAATCCTCCTGTGATTCTGGGCAAATCACTTAATCTCCCCGTGCCTAAAATGAATGCGTGTCCTCATGTAATGTAACTGGTGCTATGTAAAGCGCTCTGATACCTGATTCAGTTCGGGTCTAGTTCGCGCTATATAAAACTCTGCAAAAAAAAAAAAAGTATTTCACGTAGAGGACCCTAAACTTTAGGGGATACCATTACATCAGTCAAGGCGGGAGTGACGTCCTTTATAGTCACACTTACGTCAAAAGGATCATCACTCCAGTGCACCTAGGCGTCCCCGCTCCTTGCTGCTGGTATTGGCATGGAGCAGGGACCCCCTAGATGCACCGGAGTGAAGATGTGTGCAACATCTTCTTTCATTAAAGAACGCTTCCCTCATGTGACACTCACCCCATTTCTTTAATTATTACGATAAGGCCCCCCTCTAGAACACAAGACGGAATCTTGTTTTCATATATGCAATGTTAACACCCCTCTTTTTCTGATAATATACTCAAAGTACAGCCTGAAGGCCACATGCGGCCTTCTTGACCTATACATGCCACTCCCCGTCAACAGCAACACTGGGCTGCTGTTTACTTGACTCATCACTACCATTAAAAAGATGTTAACCCCTTGCATGCTGATGACGGCCGGGAGCCGTCATGGTATACAGTGCTCGTGTGCTGATGACGGCTCCCGGCCGTTATGACCGCACCCTCGATCGGAATGTGCCGCACAGGCGCAGAATCGCGGCAGCATGCAAGGGGTTAAATAAACAGGCAAGCATTTATTTAAAGGTTAAAGTTAAAGAAATGAAGTAAATAGTGTGTCCTGTACCGCTTAACGTGAGGAACACCTTAATTTTTAAAGACATCTTCTAGCAAATGTGTAAAAATATGACAAAAATCTATTCAAAATTAAGAAAGTGTATTTAATTAAAATGCAGAAGCATTTCAATTTAGGACATCAGATTATATCAGTACATTGAGGAGTATGTTTGTAAAAATTATAGTTTTCAAACATGAATTTAGAAACATTTAAGCTCCCCCACCACATCCTGACAACAATGCCAACCTTGAACTAAGAGGCAAGGCAATTGTTATGTGCACCCTTTGGGTGGCATGGGTTGCTATTATACATGAACAACATTATAGTTTATTAAATCAAAAACTGAAGGTTTTGTACATTACACATCCTGAAACCATGTATTTCAAGGTTCTCTTATGTGCGATACTGAAGGAAAAGGAGGTAAAGTGAAATGAAACAATTGCCTAAGATCACACAATGTGGTCAAGTGTGGAAGCCAGGATTGATCCCAGGTTTTCTAGTTCCACGTTGTCCAATTCAGCCAAGAAATGCACAAGCTTTGCTTCACCTACACCCTCCTTCCCGTGACCGCCACCCTGCTGGAATTAATGCAACCCCCTGTCACACCGTGGCCTCAACTTTCTGGCTCTGGGAAAATGTCTGCAAGTACCCCTGTTTTAAGTTCTCGTGCTGTTTTTCTTTTCCCCCAAGCACTGACACACTTTGGGCTGCCATGTGCCAACTCACACAGCCTTGCACCATAGAGCAAGGATGCAGGCGTTCTGTGAAGCATAGGTTTTGTCACGGAAGAAGTCCTTCCAGTGCAAAAACTATGCTTTAATGCTTTTCCCACTTTGTATGCATGCTGTGTGCAGCACACATGCAAAATCTGTAAAGTATAGAGAAATTAAAACTTTTCTCCTCTGTTATGCCTACCTCGAGGAAGTGTACGGTTTTGGTGCAGATCAACAATTGTAGTCGATAGGAATTTGTGTCAAATTCTAAGGGTGGCTGCATGGGACTGCCCATGATACCACCCTAATGCACATCCCTTTGACACAAAGGAGTGCCAAGCAATACTTTTCATTACTTTGGCTCCAACTTTGCGAAGTAAATGCGGATTCGAATTGAAAGTAAACACCACCACAGTGCTTTGCATTGAGCTTGTGGATCAGAAGTAAAAATAATCTGGTTCAAAGTGTTAGTAAATCTGGGCCCTAATCTACTGGCAGCAAAACAGTACCATTTGAGTTTTCAATATAGTGGTACAACTACAGCTTACTAGTGTTTTTAGAAATATCTCTGTAGTCCACTCCCATTACACCTACATCTCCCAGTCTCCCCCTTAACACAAATGAAAAGAAATTTTATTGAAAGTTTAAGCAGCAACCTGGGTTAAAAGGGCAGGACTGTCAGAATAAAACAGACAGCTCAGGTGAACAGTTGAGAAGACACTGACAGAGGTCAGACCCCTCAATGAGTTGAACGCTGGTCACTTATATATGGAATGAGCTGAAGGTAGCAAGCTCTAATCCTGGCAAAGCTGGCTCAGCCTGTCATCCTTCTGAAGTCTGTAAATTGAGTACTCATATATTGGGTAATAGTAAGCTCAGGGGCATAGATGCAAATGGTGCAACTGGTGCAGTGGCACAGGGGCGCAGAGAGGGGTAGGGGGTGCTGTCGGGCCTGCACCAGCTGAAGTTAATTTAGAGGCTGTCTCTTTCGATTATATAAACTCAAAGCATGCCTAGGTCCAGTCTCTGTGTTTACTCTGAGGGTGAAAGAAGGGAGAGGAGGAAAGGAAAAAGTGACAGACTGGGGGAAGGAAATGAGGGTTGGCAAAATGGGGAAAGCAAGAGAAAGAGGCCAGAAATAAGGATGGCTAGAGAGAAGGGAGGAAGGAGATGAGGATAAGTGAGAGACAGAAGAGGGGAAGAGAGCTTTAGGGGAAAGGGGTAAAAGAGAAGAGTGTGAGAGAGATTAAGGCAATGAGAAGAGATGGAAATGGAGATAAGGAAAGACAAGAATAAGGAACTTGGAGGCCCTTAAGCAAGGGTGTACCTATCATTGGCAGGAGCGTAAATATGAAACCCTAGGCGCAATGGGTCTAAATAAGCGCAATACGATCTATGAAATGTCATATTTGAAGATTGGTGCCCTTATAAAAAGTTCCTACCTTGAAGCTTTGAATATATCCTGAAGGTTTTTAACTGTTTCAAGATGTTTAAAAAAATACTATTTATTCAGATGTGTTATATGGTGATTTAATTGCGTCACATTGTAAGTTATAATTAAGTGAACAATAATAATTCATTCATACATTGGTGCAGGAAGTGTAGTGACGCTGATATCCAGGGATGGGATGGGCTCACTATAGATCATTTACATAAGTGTTTTAATACTGACCAGGGGCAGTTTTCTTACTTGCATTAAGGCCTAAGACACCCAGGCTACGTCACTGCGTACTCTCTGATATTTACATCCCTTATAGAAGGTAATAGTGAGGTATCAAGTGCTATATAAAACCAAGGGGCATATTACCAACAAATAGCGATATTTATCGCTAAGTAGGGTTAGCGGCAATATTTTTAGCGCCGCGCATCACCGGTTTTTATAGCTGAGATAACTTGCTATTAGCAAGGTTTATCTCAAAAGGGATAAAAATCAGTTGAAATGCGTGAATATCGCTGAGAATACAGCGATATTCACGCATTAGCTATGAAATGCTCTTAGCCATGTTATCCACCTCCCATTGGATAACATGGCTAAGAACTGGTCTGAGCAGGCGTTAGTTTTTGGCGATAGCGGGAATATTTCCATCACTACGCCTGCCTTGCTAATAGGCGATGGCGAGCAGTCGCTAACAGGTTGGGTACGCCCACTTTGCATGTCATTAGCGATAAATATCGCTGACATGCAAAGTGGGCCCCAAACCGCTCGCTATCGTCTAAAAGCTGTCGCTAACATCAGTTAGCGACAGCTTGCTAATAGAGCGATAGAATTATCGCCGCTTTGCGGCCGAAAACGGCCGCTAAACCGGCGATAATTGCCTATCTCCACCCTTTGTAATATGCCCCCAAGTTGTTATCATTAGAATGAATCTCAGGATAGGGTCTCTGTCCCTCCTGGCCCAGTCATCTAATAGTCCTTGCTTCTTAGTTTGAATATCTAAGGGATGCCGTCAGAAGCGAATCTTGCTAGCAGTTTCACAAGCAGATTTATCGTCAATGTGTTAATAAACGGCTATAATTTTCGTGCAGGAATGACTTAAAAGAAAGTGGAAGAAAATAGCTGTAATATTCCCACTGCTCTAGAGAGCAGGGGGGGGGGTGGATACAAATGGCAGACCTCGAGGCATGTGCATGTGGCGGATCGGAGATTTTGGACCCATGGCCTGGCGTCGGCACTCTCTGGAGCAGCACCATTAATCGCTTTGTGGGAAGGAAAGGCCACTTGTCCTCCTTCTAGACACCTGGTTTGTTCCAAATGCCGCTCGCCAATCTCGGGATCTTGTTCGCGCTATATAAAACTTTATAAATAAATAAAATAAATAAAAGGATGAGCATGGGAAATGTATTGTGTTTTAGCAAATATATAGCACTTCATCCTACTGATGAGGCCAGGAAGCCCTAATATCTTATTTAGGTTGCTGATGCGTTTCGAAGTGCATGCTGCATTGGGTGTCCAATGGCCTTCACTGGGTGAGGTGGGTGACGTTCAAAGATACGCATGAAACCTGGTGCTGGGAGCACCTCTGCGCATATGCAAGCAGGGTTGTGGAGTGTGTGGGAATAGACGCATCTGCTCATACATACAATTTTTGGATAGGTCAATATCCTAAAGTTGAGTCCTTCATAGAGTTCATTCCATGTGGTTAAGAGTCCAACAGAGTGCTTGTTATATGGAGTACAGCAAGAAGTGGCAGAGGCACAACCCCCGGAGGCACTGTTAAACAACAAAGGCAATCACCATGCAGGGTTCACCCAGATGCAGGAGTGGCACACCATATCACCCATACCACCCTTTACAATACTAGCGGAAACGTAACTCTAATTACAGGCCCATAAATTATTATATTCCTTATAACAATTTCAAAGGTCCTCCGACGGATCTTTGATAGAGCTAAACGGGACTATGTAATGAAAATTGGAACGCTATTACCCCATGAGGACCTGTAATGAAGAAACAGCTATTTAATAATACACATCATATATTTATCAGAAATGAACCATAACACCTGAAATAATGACAAACTCTTCTTTTTCTATTATTTCTCTTTGTTATTTTCAGTAATATGAATGGTCAATCACAAGTACAAACTGTAAATCATCATTTAGTTCTCTGTTAAAGATTAAATCATCACAAACATTGCAAGGTAAATGATTCCAATTCATCGAACAAAATATGTATAGAGGAGGAAGAGGGAGAGAAAGAAAACATTCAGTAAATACAGTTCTCTCACCAAGATGGGGATAAACTAATGCACAGCGTGCATTTTAGTTTGAAAAGCTAACCCCACCGCCGTTAGTGTATAGCATTGGCAGCACCATCAGCCGATGATATGCAAAGTCCCTAGGAAAGTTCTCAGGTTTTCCAGTCATCATTCTCAGGAATCAGCACGATATACAGCATACCACGAACGCAGGCTAGGTCACCAGTCTGTGAGCAAGCCAACAATCATTTTCCAACCATCATCTTTATAGTAGAACTGCTACTTTGGTTCAACTAAAATGTTTCTATTCTAACCCTGTTCAAGCCTTCCTATTGGTCAGTACTACAGGGAGGTAAAATCTCCTGACAATGACTTTACAATTTTTCTCTAAACAATTCAGCTGTGACGTGTCAGCAGGGTGCTCCAAATCCCTTTGAATCTTTGTCTAAAGTTATACAACTACCTTGAGAAGAAGAAAAAAAACTACAGTTAAACATACTTCTTGCAACTGTTTCATTTCCGACTTCCTACAATCCTCGCCTAGACAGGAAAGAATACTACTATTTCTGCATTTCTAAGGAAGCATTTGCAACTTTTACAAGGACATTGGAAAAAGTAGCACGTTAGCACATCCCCTAACAAATACATTTGCTGAGGCCTACTTTTTCTAGCAAAGGAAAAAAGAGAGAGAGATATAATTTTAAAGGGCCTACTTAGCTTTCACGAAGAATAAAAAGCTTTTTCTCATGTTTGCAGTTGCTTATTACTGCAGTTCAGGAAACATGAAAACATTTCAATTAGACAAACAAGATAGTAATTTCTCTCTCATTCTTTGATTATGTTTCATCTTCCCTTAATGTTAACTCCACTACTTGTATTTTTTCCGACTTTCAAATATATGCACATTTTGCACATTTCTCTGTTGTACTTTTAAAATTCGCACATTAATAATTTCAGTTTTCACTCAAGTTAGTAATTTATTCAAAAACACACTCATGGATGGATTTTCTGAGTAGATTTATGTGCAAAGAGAGTGCTTCATCAATACGCTTGAAACACGGTGCTGGGAGCACCTCTGCGCATATGAAAGCAGGGTTGTGGAGTGTGTGGGAATAGACGCAGCTGCTCATACATACAATTTTAGGATGGGTCAATATCCTAAAGTTGAGACCTTCATAGAGTTCATTCCTTGTGGTAGAGAGTCCAACAGAGTGTGTGTTATATGGAATCCAGCAAAAGTGGCAGAGGCACAACCCCTGCAGGCACTATTAAACAACAAAGGCATACACCATGCAGGGTTCACCCAGATGCAGGAGTGGCGCAACACCTGGAGATACTGTGAAACAACCAGGGTATACACCGTACAGCCTTCACTAAGATTTAAGAGTGGCACAAAACCTAGAGATGCAGTTAACAATCAAGGTATACACCATGCAGGGTCTCCCTGAAAGAAAGAGTGGCACAACACCTGGAGATACAGTTAATCAAGCAGGGTAGATGCCACACAGGCGTCACCTAGATATTAGAGTTGCACAAAACCTAGAGACGCTATTAACTATCAGGGTATACAATATGCAGAGTCTGCCCAAACAAAAGAGTGGCACAACACCTGGAGATAAAGTTAAACAAGCAGGGGAGACGCCACACAGGCTTCACCCAGAAATAGGAGATGCACAGCACCGAGAGACACTGTTAAACAACTCGGGTATACACCATGCAGGGTCAAATGAAAGAGTGAAACAACACCTGGAGATACTGTGAAACAACCAGGGTATACACCATACAGCCTTCACCTAAATGTAAGAGTGGCACAACACCTGGAGATGCTATTAAACATTCATGGTATACATCGTGCAGGGTCCACTCAAAGGAACGAGTGGCACAACACCTTGAGATACTGTTAAACAACCAGGGTTTACACTATCCAGGCTCTCCCCAAACAAAAGAGTGGCACAACACCTGGAGATACTGTTAAACAACCAGGGTATACACCATACTGTGTTTACCCAGATATAAGAGTGGCACAACACCTAGAGAAGCTGTTAAACAATTAGCATATACACAGTGCAGGGTCCACCCACATGAAAGAGTGGTACAGCACCTGAAAATGCTGTTAAACAACAAAGGCATACACCATGCAGAGTCTACCCAAATGAAAGAGTGGCACACCACCTAGAGACACTGTGAAACAATCAGAGTCTACCCAAACGAACAACCAGACTATACACCTACTGTATGGGCAAAGAAAGGCAGCAAGGCACAAAAAACTGCAGCACCCAGTATAGTCACTCTCTTGTCACAACTCATGTACTGCCCACCTCAAACGACCAGCTGACATATGGTCATAAATTAAATACAAGTTTAACAGAAAGATGAGATGCAATACAATCTTATTCATTTATTTATTTAAAGTTTTGTATGGCGCGAACATGACCCAGGCGGGTAAACGTACTTTCTCCGGCATTGCCCCGAGAATCCGAAACTCCCTACCGGTTGAAACAAGACTGATTCCCTCAACATTTGCTTTCCAAAGGGAATTAAGAGACGTTTCAATGTTCAATGATGTTCCTTTCACTGTGTTTCTGTGTGAGCAGAAACATTCTTTATTTCATTTTTTCTTTTAAACAAGTAGGCACAGCCAACTCATTTCGCCCTACAAGGGCTTCTTCAGGGTGATGTATTGTATTATCGCCATATTTAAATCGTAAACGGAAACACCAGCACTCTGCTGCACTTTGACCGCTTCTTCATCCTTCAGGAATTAATTGTTGATCATACATCCATAGTGATAATCTTCAACTGTTGAGTTTTATTCTAATATATTGTCACCACCCATACAGCTCCAAACGTTCAAATTCCTGTGTTGGCTAAAGTGTTCGTATCGGGTTTGTCCCAAGTCACAAAAGTCATCCGACTGACTGGGATCTGTTGTCTCCTGAACTTGCATGCGTTATGACATTTTTTCGATTATCCCTCAAATGAGCAACTTCAAGACATATTTCACTGCGAGTTGAGCCTGAACTCTGGTGAGAGCCCGAATTGCTGCCATTTGCTTCCGTAACAAACTGTAAACAAAAGCTGAGTCTCAGTCAAATAAATATTGAAGCTGCTGGTTTGAAGGATAATCAAAATAATTTAAATTGTTAATCCAGAGACACCAAACTTACTTTTCCTATCTTTTCCCAATTGGAGGTTACACTTGTAAAATGTTACAGGCATCTCCAATTCTATTTTATGGGAGAGATATGCCTTGCAGTAGTGAAAAACAAATGTTATCGTTTTTCACTACCAGGAAATGTAAAACTTAAAAGCACATGTCCTACTTTTTAACTACACTGCACCCTGCCCTTAGGGATGCCTAGGGCCTACTTTAGCGGTGACATATATCATAAAAAGGAAAGTTTGGGCCTGACAAGTAGGTTATTTTGCCAGGTCGAAATGGCAGTTTAAAACGGCACACACATGCCCTGCAGTGACATGCCTGAGGCATGTTTGAAGGGCTACTGATATGGGTGGCACAATCAGTGCTGCAGACCCACTAGTAGTATTGATTTACAGGCCCTGGGCACAAGCAGTGCACTGTTCAAAGGATTTATCAGTAAATCAAATATTCCACGTCGTGGAGAAACCAACTGCCATTATATTTTAGACATAGAGCACATGACATGCACTTTAGCACTGGTCAGCAGTGAAAAAGTGCACAGTCCTAAAGCCAGAAAAAAACAAAGTGTAGCACACGGTCAAAACAGGACATCAGAAAGCAAAAAGTCAGTGGAAACCAAGCCAAAAGACGCCAGGTCTAACACAAATGCTGGCATGCAACAGCAGAAGACTATTTGCTCATAAACAATGCTTTCTTGGGCCAGGTCTTGCCAGTGCTGAGAATCAATAAAGTTCACTCTGCACATTATGAGCAACACAAACAGCACAGGTATAACCCAGAGGTCTAGGGAGCATAGTCTTCTATGTCACTTGCTCATAATAGATACATCTAACTGATATCTGGCACTCACAACACACATACTTAGGGCCTGATTTAGAGTTTGGCGGAGTGTTACTATTACAAACGAGATGGATATCCTGTCTTAAATAGGACCATAAGCAGAACTAATTCTGTGTTTTTCATGTCTTCTTGCTGCACCCATTTTTGTTTGTTAAACAATTTACACAAAGTGGGAGGAAGCCCTAAGAGGTTTATTGTCAGAACAAGAATGGATTAAAGGGCATGAGGGACTTAAAAAAAATGAGCTTCAACCCGAGGTTTAAATTAGTACAATATAATTATATACATCAGCCATATCTCCCCCCTAGACACTAAGTACAATTTTTCCGACTCAGACACTTGAAGCCCTAGATGGAATACAGGAGAGGCAGACTTCTTGCATGTGTTCTGGCAATGTCCGGTTATAACCCCCTACTGGACGGAAGTCACGGATATCCTTAAAGAAGTCACAGGATGGACAATCGCTAAAGAAATGAAAACAATATTGCTAGGACTATTACCAACCCCAAAAAATAAAAAGTTGAGCAGGAGATTCGTAATACTGGGGCTTATTCTAGCAAAACAAGAAATCACAATATCTTAGAAAAGCTTTCTCCAGCAGTGGGAGGACGATCGTGGGATCCTCTCGGACCTCCAATTTGGGTTCTGGGAGGGCCTTGGGACAGTCCAACAGGCGTTAAACCTGACATGGATACTTGGTAAATATGTTTGTGTGAAGGCGGGCAGCATATACATGGCGTATGTAGATTTGTCAGCAGATTTCGTAAATTCCGCCCACCCCTATTCCTGACTACACCTTCGATGTGCAGAGACAGCGATCCTCCTTCTTGGAAGACAAGAAAGCATTCCGCACAGAAGGTTTACAATATTCACTGATGTTTCCAGCACGTTTAAGAGTGGCCATGGACGGTAAGGCCTTTTTCTTCAGCACCCCGAAGGAAGCGTGGGATTGGCTGGAGACTTACAGGGCGGGACAAGGAGAAGCTGGAGGAGGCCTAGGGGCTGCCAAGGGGATGTCTCGCCCTCATCGGCTTAGGCGTTCAGAGAGGCGGCGGCTCCGTTCCAAGAAACCAACGGTGTCTCATACGGAACAAGAAAGGTTGGCGGCGCTTAACGCAGTGACGCAGATATCTCAGGAGCAAGGACTGGAACCAAAGGGAGCGACCGAGTTTGAGAAGGGGTCAACAGGAACAACATTGGATTAAGATTCAGCGAGCGTCACTCTCCCTTATGTCACGGCAGGGACTGCGGAGGAGTTGGTCGATGTGTAGCACAATAAGACTTTCTCCAGGACTGGATGGTGTCTTTGTGTATTGACACTCCCCTTTTGTTTTTCTTTGATGATGTGGAATGTGAGGTGATGGTGGCGGGGGCATGGGGTGAGGGTCCTGGGGGCTCAAATTGGGGCGCTGCAGCAGGAGCTGTGGCAATAATGGGAATGGGGTAAGGTGCAAGAAGATTGAACAACTTTGATTCGGAAGCGTCTGGCCTTTGGGGACCTCCCCTTTAATTGTGGTTGGTGATCCCCGGGAGCTACTGAGGAAGCAATTTAGTTGAGAATTTGGATGGGTGATGCTTTGTTAGGGCCTGTTCTAGGGAGGAGTAGTTGAGGAATGTTGTGTATGTTGTTTGCGGTTACAGGGGCTTCCGGTGTGTCCATGGTGAACGAGCAGAGGTTTCAGGGATTGGAGGACTACTATGGGGACCCTGCTTGATGTTAAGTGCCTAAAGTGGAATGTGAGAGGGATGCATACAATGCGGAAGCGCCACAAGGTACATGCTTATTTGGTGCGGAAGGGGGTGCATATTGCTTTCCTGCAGGAGACCCATGTTGATCGGGCGGAGGGCAGAGCGCTACAGTGAAGATGGCGGGGACAGGTCAATTGTACAACGTACTCAGCTTTTTCCAGAGGAACGTTAATATGGGTCCGAGCGGGGGTGCCCTTCCAGATGACTTGCCAGTTTGTTGATCCAGAAGGGAGGTTTGTGGTGGTGGTGGGGGGGGGGTGACTGCATGGTTTAGATGTAGCGTTATGTAGCATTTACGCCCCTAATGTTGATCAGATGGCCTTTTTTAATCAACTGTCAGGGAAAATGGCACCTTACTTGACTGGCCCTGTGATCTTAGGAGGAGATTTTAATTCCATAACTGATGTTGATATAGATAGGTCGCATCCGCCATTGCCGGAGGCCCTTGTGCATAGAATATCAAAGCCCAGAATAGAATGGCAGGACAGACGGGGGTTGGTAGATACATGGCGAATGCAGCATCTTGAGGACCGTGACTACTCTTTCTTTTCTGCTTTGCATGACCTGCATGTGCGTTTGGATGCCATATTGTGCATGCCTGACATAGAAGTAAAAGTCCTCAATAGTGAATATTTGGCTCGAACGATATCGTATCACAACCCTCTAATACTAATGATTGGGTGGGCACAGGAGAGACCTCCAATCCCGACGTGGTGCTTGAGGCCGGAGATGCTGGAGGATGCTGTTTTCCGTAGGGCAATAGAAACGGGCATTGAGCAATACTTTGCTGCGAATGAAGGGACAGCGTCTGATATAGCGAGAGAGTGTGACGCTTTTAAGCTGATGGTGAGGGGACTGTGTATTGCTAAACAGGCGGGTGTAAGGAAGACATTGCTTAGGGAAGTGGAAGCAGCAGAAACTCAGCTGAGAGGAACAGAGAGAGAACAGCTTGGGCGCCCGGAAGTGCAGGATGAACTATTGAGGGCAAGCGAGGAGGAGGCGGGTCAGATAGAGAGATTACGTTGTTATGATCACAGAGCTTACCTAGCAAGGGCGCAAGCGTAAAGCAACAAGGCGAGTACGCTACTGGCTTGACTCGCTAACCCCGTACCTTGGGGCACGCCTAGACTGGCGCTGAACTCTTCATTGGGAGCACCGGTGTATACCCAGTGAGGGATTAACGACCTGTTCCTAGAATACTACGATGGGTTATATAAGAGTCCCTCAAGGGGCCCCGATGAAGCTCTGGAGGGATTTTTGGTGGGAATAGACTTGCCCCGGCTGGAAGAAGAACAAGCGGAGCTACTAGGACAGGACATCACGCTGGGGGAAATATGAGGTGCCATTAAGCATATGGCGCGTAACAAAACATCGGGCTCAGATGGCCTTCCTATTAAGTGTTACTTAACTTATATTGACACACTTGCTCCAAAATTGTTGATGGTTTATAAAGAAGCGCGGGCAATGGGCAGGCTTCCAATCTCTATGAGGGAGGCTATTGTTGTCCCACTTCCGAAGCCAGGAAGGGACGCATTGGACAGATCGGCGTACCACCCGTTATGTATGCAGACATCTGACTATAAGATATTAAACAGGATTTTGGTGACTCTGCTCCTATCTCACATGGTACAATTGGTCCATCGTGACCAAGCGGGCTTTATTCCGACCCGGAACATGGCCGTTAATGTACGGCGCCTCCTCCGCATATTGGATGCAGATCATGGAGACACTACCGGTGCTGCAGTGCTATCAGTGGACATAGAGAAGGCATTTGATAGCCTGGAGTGGCCGTATCTGTACCACGTTATGCACGCATTTGGCTTTGGGGAGGCATTTGTGGGCTGGACGGGATTATTGTACAGAGATGCAACAACCAGGGTGCGGACGGGGAGGATGATATCATCTCCCTGCTCTGTAGGTGGGGGAACACGACAAGGCTGCCCGCTGTCATCACTGTTACTTGCGTTGGTCATTGAACCACTGACAGTACAGGCTAGACTGGGGCACAATTATTAGGGCCTGGCTCTGCGGGGCGCTGAACAGTATATATCCCTATACACTGATGATCTACTAATTTTCCTGGCTAATACTAGGGCGGCGCTGGACGGTGCGACAAACCTACTGTGGGTGTTCAGAGAGATATCGGGACTGGGGGTTAATTGGGGGAAGACTTGTCTCTTCCCGGTGCTTCCAATAGCATCGGGCCCTGATCAAGTAGCGGGAATTCGGTGGGAGCTGACGTGTTTGCCCTATCTTGGGACAACATATATCATACCCCTGCGGAGTTGCTGGAAGGGAATGTGGGAAGGGCCCTGCGCGGGCTGCGTGGGAACCTGACTTTTTGGAGTGCGCTGCCACTCTTGGTTGCTGGAAGGGTGGCGCTCCTGAGCAAAGACAGAATCCTAACTTAAGACTTAGGGCCATATGTATCAAGGAACCAATTTGCGATTCTGTAATAGCGATTTTTAAGAAATCGCTATTTCAGAATCGCAAAATGGTATGTATCAAGAAAAACAATTTTTTTTAGCGATTTCTTGATATTCCTTGATTGCGAATTCGCAAATTGCGAATTCGCAATTAAGGAATACTTTCCCATTCATTTCTATGGGCCAGGAGGCCCATAGGAAGGAATGGGAATTTTTTCTCAATTTGCGATTCGCAATTTGCTAATCACAAATTGAGAATAATTTCAAGGGTGCAGGGGTGTCCAAAGGACACCCTGTTGCACCCCTGAAATAAGCATGGGTGCACACGTGGTGCACATACATGCCCTAAAGGCATGTATGTGCATCACATGGCATTTTGAAAAATGCTGAAATTTGCATTTTTCAAGGAAATCGCAACTTACCACCAACTAGATGGTGGTAATTTGCGATTCCTTAAGGGCATTTTTGAATTTTTTTTTGCTTAATACATTGCATTTAAGGAATGGCAAAATTTGCGATTCCTTAAATGCTATCAATGTGAATAGTTTATACGATATTTGCATATCATAAAAGTACAAACAGTACAACATAAAAACACATATTTAAAAAAGATAAAATGCATTTTGATAAAAAGATAAAAGTTCATAGTATTTACATTTAAAACAGAGAATTCAATGATACATTAGCAGCAGTGGGTATAACATCAATTTAGCTACCCGAGCCTATCTCTAATCTTTGATCAGAAGATTTGCACGAATGGACCAGGCACTGGCTAAATATTTAGCGACCCCGCATACAACCAGCATGGATGTTACATCTGATAATAGAATGCGCAAGGCAGTTCTGCACTCTCTCACACCCAGCTCTCTGCATACCGGTTTTAACCATTTTGATCTCGGTTTTTTGTATGCCCTACAAGCGAACAAGAAGTAGGAAAGAGATTCGCTTGTACAAGGGCACCCAGGGCAGTTAAGGGAGTGGGCGTGAGCCCCCCTTCCTTTCCAACCACCAATAAACTTTTTCAGGGGTAGGATTCCATATCTCATTTTCAGGAAGAGAGACCTATCCCTTGGGATTTGTATGAGATCTAGGAAGGGCTCGAGTTTTTTCGAAGGTTAACATTCCATGAATTGTGTTGTTAGTACCCCCCACTTTGCATGTTTTGCTTCATTCTCCTGTACCCAATCCCAATACATTTTTTGATGATTTGCTTGTGGGGAGGGGACTGGGAGGTCTAAAATTGACCCAACCCTAGCTTCAAAACCATCTGCCTTAGTTTGGTTAACCACGGTATCTTATTTGCCCTGTTCAGGGTAATCAGCTCATCCAGAACCAACGCATAGTTTGCCAGTTCTGGTGTCCTTCGCAGGCGCACCCAGAACAGCAAAGGGCGAAGACGCACCACGTCTGCAATAGAATGTTTACCCATATCTAAAAAGAGGGGTTTTAGGGGTGTAGAAAACGGGAGAGCAACCAGGTCCCTCACAAATTTGTTCTCTGCCCTTACCAGGTCGATGGTATTCTCACATCCCCACAGCTCTGAGCCATAGACAGCAGAGGCAACGGCCTTTCCTTCATATACTGCCAGTGCTGGGGCTACTGGTCTACTAGTGGATAAGCGCTGGTTTCTCAGGATTGCTCCTGAGGCTCTTTTGAGGTTTAGAAGCATTTTGGCTACATGGGAGTCCCATTTCATTTGGTTGTTAATCCTGACGCCCAGGTAGTCAAACTCTTCCACCACCTCAAGTGGGGCCCCGTTTAGGGTTATGCTTGTCTTCCTAGCTTTCTGTTGTGCGGACAGCACCGTCAGTTTAGTTTTGGCAGTGTTCACAATGAGACCCCTCTCATCACAAAACATACTGAATCTATCTAGTAACTTCTGAAGGCCCGAGGGAGTTTTAGACAAAAGGAGGGTGTCGTCTGCAAAGAGTAGGGTTGGTGTTTTCTCTCCCGCCAGGACTGGGGCATCCACAGAGTCCTCCCTCAAATGGTCTACCAACCCATTGATAAAGAGGGAGAACAATGTCGGAGCCATCACACAGCCCTGGCGGACCCCCCTCTGTACCGGCACCCTCCCTTTTAATTGGCCTTGGTCCCCCATCTGAATCTGGCATAATTGCCCTGATGTAACCTAACAATCAACGCTAAAAGGTAACTAGGGAACCCCATGTCAAGAAGCACCTTCCATAATTTATCACGTGGAACCAAATCGAATGCTGTATTAAGGTCGATGAAAGCCAGGGATAGGCTGCCCTTGGCAACAGACACCGTCTTCCAATACACAGCACAAAACCTAAAGACCTGGTCGATTCTGTAATAGCGATTTTTAAGAAATTGCTATTTCAGAATTGCAAAATGGTATGTATCAAGAAAAACACAATTTTTTAGCGATTTCTTGATATTCCTTAATTGCGAATTCGCAAATTGCGAATTCGCAATTAAGGAATAGTTTCCCATTCATTTCTATGGGCTAGGAGGCCCATAGGAAGGAATGGGAATTTTTTCTCAATTTGCGATTCGCAATTTGCTAATCGCAAATTGAGAATAATTTCAAGGGTGCAGGGGTGTCCAAAGGACACCCTGTTGCACCCCTGAAATAAGCATGGGTGCACATGTGGTGCACATACATGCCCTAAGGGCATGTATGTGCGTCACATGGCATTTTGAAAAATGCTGAAATGTGCATTTTTCAAGGAAATCGCAATTTACCACCAACTAGAAGTTGGTGGTAATTTGCGATTCCTTAAGGGCATTTTTGATTTTTTTTTTGCTTAATACATTGCATTTAAGGAATGGCAAAAATTTGCGATTCCTTAAATGCAATCGCAAAATAAGGAATGGCAAATTTTGCGATTCCTTATTTTGCACCCAAATTCTTTCATACATACCATTTTGCGAAAATGAGTTCGCAAACGCCGAAATTCTGCGAATTTCGACGTTTGCGAACCCATTTGGCCTTGATACATTTGGCCTAAAATCCTAAATTAAGACTACTAAATGCGTTCTGTGAATACCAAAAGAAGTACGTTTATGAGTTTGTCTTAAGTTAGTTCTGTGAATCGGCCCCAGAATGTTGATGCAGGACATTACTTATGGGGAAGTTCAGACAATAATCGGTTCAGGTGCAAGTCCTTTGTTATGATTGTTAGAGAAATAGTCCAATGCTACGGGCGCATAGGTCTGCTCAGTCTCATATCATGCCTAGAGTTTGGGCCGCAAATGGACCGAATTTAACCTCACAGTTTTAATACAAGATAGAGTGTCTAAGTCTTTCAGACATGGCCCTGTATTAACTACCTTGACAAAGTGCTGCTCAGTGTAATGGGTGTCATGCACTCTTTTTGAGTTAACACAGCAGAGGCCTCTGGCAGCAGAAGCAGAGTTGCGGAAGTGGTCTGCCCTCTCAGGCCATGTGGGAGTTGGGTCATGTCAGACCGGGTTGTATCTCTTTGGCAGTTGCAGCGGGTGGGCACTCTGGAAAGTCCTTGGCTGCAACATGGATGACATCTGAACCCACAGCTTGTTGGCAACGTCAGACAGGCCCCTGAGGCATGGTTGGAGATGCCGGATGGCACACTGGTGATAAAAGTTAATGTCGCTTCTTGCAGTTTTCCAAGTGAACCATGCATAGGAGCAGAACAATCCTCTCTCAGCTCAAGTCGCCATTATGCACACTCTCACTTACAGGTCAACTTTTTCTGGGTGTTCCCCGCACCAGGAACATTGCTGGGCTTCTCCTTTTGGACAATCTCTGTTCCTGAACGGTCAGACATTTGAGGTTCTTTAATTTTGACTCCATCTTACATTTGTCTTCAATTTGTGTTGCCTTTCCACAGACTGCTCTATTCATGAAGTGTTTCTGCCCTTTGGACTGCAACGTGTAGAAAACCCTCCTCTGTCCTTGCTTTGAAAGCAATCTCAGACACTAGCTGTCCTAACTGCATAAAGACATGTTCTGCCATTACTGATTGACCTATACGTGCTGTAATTGATTGACTTATGGGTTGGGCAGAAACACGACGTAAGGGGGACATTCTGGTTACATGATGTTTTTCTATTGGCTAATATTTTGCAGATCTTGTATGTCCATATTAGGTATTTTGTATGCTTGCAGAAGCTAGGACTGCCCCTTTCTTTTATGCTGAGTTTGTAATCCTAAGCATATAAAAGACCTCTGTGTTCTGTATTCTTTAGACTGCCTCATTCAGGTGCTAAAGGCTCCTGTGTGACGTAGTCTCACTTATTAAGTTTAATAAAGATGTCTTTTCATATTTCAGCTTCTGTGCCAAGTTCTTTTATATTAGTGAGACCCCTGAGAATGAATATTTCAGTTCTTCAGATGGCGCGGCCATCGCGGGCTTCATCAGAGAAGTGACTTTCTGTGGGAGTGATCTTGTCAGGAGACAGAAAGCTACTGAGGAGGACAAGACAGGATTCTACTAAGAAGGTACTCTGTGCACAGGGATTCTGGAGATTCTTCGTCTCTGCAGCCCAGTGTATTTCTGCTCTTCCTGATTTTGATCCTCCACATGATGTCACTCCTGACTGAGAACCTTTTTGGCGTGAGTATTAAAAAAAAAAACAAAGCGACCGTTAGGTCATTTAGAGCTTGACAGTTAGAATTTGGATAACCTTTTTGATTGGTAAGAGTAAGGTAGTTTAGTAACCCTTACTGTAGCTTTGGAAGAGTAAGGTAGTTTAGTAACGCTTACTGTAGCTTTGGAACTTTGGAATTTGTGTTGGCCAACTTTTGGATTTGTATATGCAAATTGCAATTTGTGTAGACAGGTAATGAGGAGAATTTTCTCTATTTGGTTTAGTTGAACGGTGCACGTACGAAAAGTACATTAAGCACTATTTTTATTATAATATAGTATATTTTGCAATATTTTGGGCATGCCTGTTTGAAAGCTCACATAAGAAGAATGTGTTGCTTTATTTGGAAGGTACCATGTTGTGATGTGAAAGTAAATTAGCCGGCTTCCCTAGAGGGAATATCTAAATAGGTTTAGATTTACAAACATATTTCTTCCTTGGTGATTTTGTATCCCCAGGGAATTAAAATATGGACATAATACATACAAGGATCCTTTGTTCTGTGCAATTTTATGAATGAAGATATGCAGAGCGATTTTTGGTGTTATGCTAGTCAAAGCTAATGAATTGAGTGTATTTTCGCTTCTTGGACATACATCAGTCTGTTGGGCTGTTTTTGCAGTCTTTCGGAACACAATTGAGAAGCGTTTCTTGTAAATATGACTTACAACTACTATTTACAAATGGTTTGTTTTAAGTACAGTCTGTGGGCTGTCCTTTATTTCTGTCCTGAGTATTGATATGTGGGTTAAATGTGTGTTTAAATGTCTATGTGGTTTTCCCATTAGTGCAATTTCTGTAAGTGAATAGCGATGGCGCTATTCACGAAATGCATGGCTAAAAGCGTGCCGTATTGTGTGTCCTGAGTGTTTGACCCCTTTCTGTTTATGTCTGAAATGAGCTCAAATGTGTGTTTGTGTTTTTTCTTGATGTTTTCAGTCTATTAAGCAAGATGTCTAAATGTTTAAAAACGAAAATGTAAATTCACATTCACTAGGAATAAAAAGCCCCCAAAAACGAAATTGGGTGTTTTGCAAAAAATAAATAAACTTACAGCATTTTCCTTAGATAAATTGTGTTAGGTATTAACAGGCAAACAGATCAGCTGAAGTAAATTCCTGCGGAACTCATAATAATATAGAACACGCATTGATATGTTTTAGTTTGAAAAAGACTGCCAGCTGCTCATGTTACAAGCACTTAGAGACAAGCTAAATAAACAGGAATATTTATTCAGCCAGGATTTTCCCCTCAGTTGCACAGGTGAAAACCTTGCTTTTCAGAATGTTGTTTTAAAAAGGTTTCAAAACTAAGGTTCATTATTTTGTATTATAGGAAGACATTTTAATTAAGGGTTTTCCTCTCTTTAAGCATTTCTCTAAGCATATTCTTGGCTCAGTTGCTAAATAATAATTAACCCATGTAATGAAGAAAGGTTTAAAAAGAAAGAAACCGTAAAAGATGCTGAAACAAGATAGGGCAAGTCCAAGGAAACTAAAAAGTTAACGATGTCTTGAACATTGGTTGGCAATCTCAGATAAAGATCAATCAGGGAAATTGGCTTTGCAGGTCACTTTCGGGTGACGAAAGTTAGTTTCTTACAGTTTAATCTGGTTGATGTGTACATGACCTGGGGAGGCCAGGCCACTTTGTTCGTCAGCCTAAGTGGCACAAAAAAAAGAAAAGAAAATGAAGTCAGATTCAAGGAATTACAGAGCCTTAATATGTGGAATTATCAAAACTGATTGGGTTATAAAAATCAGTGCTACAAAATTCATTTTTTACTATTCATGAAACTTAATACTTATACTGTGACCGCCTAGCATTATAATTTAATTTAAGGTATGGTATACTGCATAATAAGGACATTAGCATATAGAATTTCACTTGACCAGGCGTGAAAAACTCTTTTTCTCAGGATTTGAAGGAGATATGTCCAATGTCCAATCTCTGCAATTTGTAAAGAACATTCTGAGGATGATTAATATGTAACATTATTATAGGATATTTATTTTTTAGTGCCCCAAATATCAAAGTCGAATTTGGGTAACATTTGGGCATTTTTGCCATTTACAATAGCTTTAAAGGGCTTTAGGCTTCAGTAAATGCATACATTTAGGTATAATACAAATTTGCAGGTTGTTCCCATTTGGGTTTCCTTTTAAATAGGTCAGTGAGCCAATGTGCCTGGTGTAGAGGTTTGAGTTTAATATCAGGGTGGAAGGTTTTAACTTTTGCTGGACCTAACTGAGCCTTCATCCATTTAAGGTAGATTAAATGAGTACCTTTGCAAACAAGCATTTGTTCTAAAAACTGGTATGTGTGTTATTGTGTTCTGCGAATTATTCACAGTAACTGTTTTAATAATCTAAGTATAGAAATAAATTGTAGCCCCTAACAGGAGTAATATATATATCATGTGTTTTTAAATAGGGTTGGTTATTGCAGGTTAGAAAGAGTTGGGAAGTTTTTTTTGTCTTTTTCAGCCTTAGAGTGAGGTGGGAGTTAGGAGTAAGTGTAAACAGATGGAGAAATTATTGCTTGGAAAAGCAGGGCCTCAAAGGGTGTTGGCGAACGGGACACGCAGAGTGTCTGTGAAAAAGTTTTTGGAAAGTTAAAAAGGTTTAGCATGTTTTCAAAAGATGGTTGTTACAGTTGATATTTTGCGTGTTATGTGCAGAAATGTTCGTGCGTTTTACATATTTTTGCATTTTATCCTTTTATGAATTGTTCCTGGTGAGGATTTTAAGCCTGACAAATTAAGCAGGCCTGAATATTCTTTTTTGGGCTGCAGGTTAACAGTGCATAAAAGTGCATGCAATAGTGTTGTGTGTTACCGCTTATTTACATATTCTATTGTTTTGTCTATGCTTTTTGTGCTTGATATACAGCGCGTATATCTGATGGCTTGGCATATGTGTGTTTTTTGTTGGGTTTTTTTGCGCTGATACTAAATTTCACAGATATGATTTTTCATGCTGTGAACAAAACAAGACAACACTTCACCAGTGTATGTCAAATTTGGCTTTAGTGGTATTTGAAGGAAAATAAAAAAGAGATATACAGAATAGTGTGTCATCTGCAATTAGTCACGATACTGTCCTCTTCCTTTAAGGAACAGGCAGCCCTAAATTATGTATCCTGATTGGACGTAAGGATAAATTATAGATTTGTGACTCTTGTACATGGTGACCTAATTTTTATATTACATTAGTCAGTTTTGTTCTGCTTCCTATGTAGCGTATGGCTTTGTACCATAAAGGAAACAAGGCTTCATTTTTACCTAGTCCCATTTCCCTTTTCCAAATTCCTTTCACCAGTTGGTGTATTGCTCCGGTTCACACTCCCAGACTGCAGTAATGTACCAGAGACCCCATATTATGTATAATTCCCTTTTGTATGACCAGACTGGATGAATGAAGGGATCTTTTAAATGGCCATCGTCAAGGCTACGATTTGGGTTCTGAAGAGTTGGACTGGCTGCATTTCCATGGCCTCCCAACCTAGGAGTGACTTTCTGAAGGTTAGAAGGTTAGAAATATGGCAATAATATTCAACAATGAACTCACATTCCGTGTCCGCCTCAACGTTCTGACCACGTGCTTCAACCGAAGCCTGTCCTCCCTGCAGAAGATTCTCACTCTTCTTCATACAAACCATCAACTGATGAAAGCCCTGGTGAAGATGCACCTGGACTATTTTAACAACACTTACATAGGGCTTTCAATTGAACTCATACCAAATAGGCAAATGTTTACACATTCTGGTGGTCTAAACTCACAAAAGCATAACCATGTTAAACAAACCTTCATGGTGCTTCCCTGGTTCCAGGTAGATGCAAGGACCAAGTGTGATGTTATCTGCAGTATACAGAAGGCCTAGCAGGTATTGTGGTAAGGGGTCAGGATACTTCCAGAATCTGGTGTACCCAATTTATGAATCATTAACCTGAATTCAACCAGAGCACAGTGGCAAGTGGCAAGTGGGTCACATTTGCAAATAGGGCTGTTTTGAACTTCTAAAGACACACTGAATAGATGTTTTGTAAGGTATGGAAGAGTTCACACATTTGTGCAAGCTGAAGTCAATGTTTGTGGCAATATCAGGGAAATCAACAGTAAACCAGACCATAGAACAGGCATACAACCTTCCAAAGACAGACCCAAACTGACCTGTCAGAGCAGCTCTTCGGATGCTGCAATATTGCCCCAGAGGCCATTCAAACCCTGAGCTCAATAGCATGGGCATAGTATCAATTCATAAACTGAAAATTGGGAAGCAACACTAATAACACAACATGAAATCCAAAAGATATCAGGAAAAGACAAGTGGGGCAGAGAAAAGGAATTCCGTAAAATAGAGACTGAATATAACTACTGCCCTTTTTTGCTCCATTTCTATACTGGCCTGAGTCTTGCTGAGAGTTGAAGAAGTGCACTAGCGGCCCGTGTTTGGGAAGAATGATGGGGCGGGCGGTGGGAAGGGTGAGGGGGCATAGGGGTTGGGAAGAGAGGGGGGAAAAACAACAATTATATATTTTTTAAACTTAACTTCAGCCGGCTGAGTCGTGCTCCTCTGCTTCAGGCACAGGCTCCCAGAATGCCCTGCAGCCAATCCTGAAGCTGCTCACTAATGAGAGCAGCTTCAGGATTGGCCCGAGTGCCCTTGATCAGTGCTTCAGGACAGACTGGGAGTCTGTGCCTGTTCTCTCCAACCCCAGAAATGCAGCTGGGGTTGGAGAGAGGTTCACTGTGCATGATGGTTTGCCTGTCCTGAGCTGGGCCGGCCAAACCATCATGCGCTTTGAAGGGAGTGCACTACCACATCCTTCAGTGCTGTCAACCCCCAGGCCTCACCCCCAAGACTCGTCAGGAAAGGAGAAATAAAACGAGTGTATTTATTTCTCCTTTCCTACCGTTTTTGGGTTGGGCGACGCTCCTCCACCATAGCAGAGAAGCTGCCACTGTGTAAGTGCCATCTACAATGGTAAATTTAGCTTCAAGATTAGAGGGAGGGTGGAAAATGTGTGGTTTTGATGAGAGGCACCTTAGCAATTCGAACCTGAAAGTGGCAACCAATGTAGTGTTTTCTGTGCTTGAACTTATTTGCTCCCATAATAAGATGAATAGTGTCATGTAAAATGGACGAGGAGGAGAGAACACTACAGGCAGGATCAATAACATAGCACTTCCTTCTTTATGATCCAAAAGAGGACAGATAAACCTTTCTACATGTGGGAAATTTGAGAGTTGATAGTTGGCCAATTGGATCTACTTTCTGTTGTGAGCACACTACGACAAATAAGGGTTGTCAGGTATTCAATAGTAAAGTCAGTGGCAGATGGAGCAACACATGGAAGATTATGCACTCAAGAGTAGGAGTTTGCAAAGTTGCAAAGTCCCTTGACTTATAATTCTTCATATTTGTTAATATTCGCAAGCTTCGCACTTCAAAACAGGAATCTGCTCTCCTTCCAGTGAAGAGCTACTGATTGATTAGTGTCTGTGTGCTACCATTGTCCATTTGAAGCACCATTAAAGGCACATTCTCACATCTCTCCCGAGCCCACTTATCACTGCTCTCACACCGTCTCCTTCTGTGATATCCCCCCACCTGTTCCCCTTTCAAGATCTTCATAGGCCCTCCAAGGCATGCTTCTCCCGGCACTGTTCCCACACCTGTGCTCTCTGTCCTGCATTGATCTCCCACTGTGTAGCTTGTGCAGTGGTATGGTTGGTGCGTGACTCCCTACAGCTGGATGTGACGTGCTTAAGTCATCCTGCAAAAAGGAAGCCATCACTCCTTCTGTGGCTAGACACAAAATACCATCTAATGCGAAGTCGTACAAAGTGAGAAATGCTACAAATTAAAAATAAAAATCCTGCCTTAGCGCAGAGTACTGCATCTCTGGTGTTGCTCCTAGGAAAACAGAGACACATTCATCTCCCTATCATGAACCCCTAGAATAAAAGATTGTTGCCTCTTCTCAACCTAGGCCTTTGGCTAACAGAATCACACAGAAATGGACCAGTCTTTTCCCCCTTTTGCTCCCAAACTGATGCTATATCCTGCTGGAGTTTGAAAAGAAGTGGTTGTCAGTTACGATGCACAGTGTCTGTATGTATAGTAGGAACTTGCTGTCATGTATGTTTCTGTGGGTGATTGCTCAGAATGACACCAGAAACAAAACAGATACATTGAGGTTCTCTTAGCTATTTGTATTTTCCTTCACCTCCTGTAAAATGTAGTGCATCGGCAGCCTTGGCATTGAGGCGGAAGGGCCTGGGTCTCCATCCAAAAGCAAAGATGTTACTGGCATAGCGTTTAGGCTGTGGCACGGCGGTACTGGTAGTGTCCCAGTGCAGTGCTGTTGAAAGCTGCCAGGACACGGGGAGATGGGTTGAAAGGATGCAGGCAGCATTCAGTGGCGGCTCCTCGAGGGAGTGCTGTGGGCAGTTGGCGGGGAAGGGGCAGGGTGGGGGGTATTAAACTCCGGAATACGGCCAAACGGAGTTGAGTAAATACATAAATAAATAAAACGAATGACATTGCACGCTGCATCGCCGATTTGGCATTGCCGCGCGCGCAATGTAATTTGTTTTATTTATTTATTTACTCAACTCTGTTCGGCCATCTTCCGGAGTTTACTACCCCTCCCCTGCCCAGCCCACCCCACCGCCCGACAGCACTCCCTTGAGGAGCTGCCACTGCAGGCATTGCTGTCCACAGCAGGAGAGCTCCCTCTGATAGTCCTTGATGGGGACTGTGCTCCCTGGCACTGCCGGCTTGGTGCCGTAAGGGTTTGCAAGCACCCAGTGGCAGCTCCTCCGCTAACGCAGAGGAGCATCGCCCCAATGCTTATTAGCAGTGAAATAAAGGGAAAATAATATGACAATAACTCGCGCTATTATAATTTTATTTTCTCCTACTTCTGCAGCTTTGCGTGAGGGGGTGGGGGGCGGGGAGAGTGGTACCACCCTCCTAAGTTCACAATGAATGCTTGGCCAGCTCTCTCGGGCCGGTCAAACAGTCTTGCGCACTTCGCATGTTCTCCGTACAGGATGCATTACAGCCTGCATGGAGAACATGCCCAGGCTACCAGTCAGCGTCTGAGCACTGACACACAACGCTCAGACCAATCACAAAGCTGCTAAGGCTTTGTGATGGGCTGACTGGGATCCTGGGTGTGCTTCCTGTCGAGGCCAGCGAGGGAGGACTACCGAAGACAGACGCTGCGAGAAAGGGGCGAGAAGGTACGTTTTTAATTTTATTTTTTAATACCTGCTCCCCCCCGCGTCCTACCCCCCCTCCTGCACCTGCCCCCCTCCTGCCCCTGACCCGCTACCTCCGATTCATGCTGGCTGCCACTACAAGCATCAACTTACCCACAGCCGTTATGTAGAAAAGCATATTGTCTCCACATAGTCAGGGACACCTAAAGGATTTTGGGGGCCATGGGCCGAGCATATTTTGGGGGGCCCTGTTCAGAACGTTTTTGAATTCATGATCCAGTTTAATCTCTTTCATGCCTTATTTTTCACCTGCACAGGCACACTGGTCTAAATCTGTTTGCATTTAATATTCGGGGATAGTGAAATGTTTTTTTGATATATAATGCAGCTCACTAATATTATTGCAAATAATCTTTGTGACCCCTTCCCATTTCTCATATGCGAGGTCCTTTTTTGATCTAAAACAAGCGTTTTTATGGATGATGTGTGGTTCTGAAAAACAAGGATTACTCTGCTAATTGTCAATGCACGCATCACTGACGACACTAGAAATAAATTAATCAAAGGAAAATGGTATTTAAAACAATCAGTGTAAGAATAATTCAAGGTCATAGGGACTTGACTATCTACAAAACACTGCTGGCTCTGTCTGGGGGACTCTTGAAAGGCTGGGGCCCTGGGCCAGGGCCCACTTTGCCCATACCTAAAAACATCTTTGCTCACAGTTATTTATCATGAAAGAACAATGGGACTTCCTCCCTCTGCACCTTTGCCATATGCGACGCTGCCTAATAGTGCAACTGAGGATGCAGCATGTCATAGACATGTCTTAGACATAATACTTAATCTCTTCTAGTCTATCTACCCACCCCACTAACTATTTACACTATCTCACATATACACACTAGTGATCACACATAACTCCTATTTATTGTACCAAAAAAGAAAGAAGTAAATTAATGGAATGGTTTCCTTGAGAACACAAAACTAATACAAATTACTCACAGTAACCAATACCTACTGGATTAGTTACTAAGGAAGGGTTCCCAAGTAGCATGCTACTCACCACAAAGTGCATCAATGCCTCATCAAATGTCTTAAGATCTACATAAAAGCAATTACAATATAATTAGGGCTCCCGCTTTTATGGTTCTTATTTTTTTGACATCTCCGTCTATATTTATCGATATTCATTTTTCGCTTATTTCATCTGCATGTATCCATATTTATTTTGTATTTAGTGTAAAAATGAAGCAGAACTGGGTGTATTACCCTATTTAGTTAACTGATAAATGCATAGACACATTTGAATGTCCAACACGTTCTACTCACATATATCTGAAAACATTGCATTGTAGAACATCAGTACATTTGCAGTTATTTAAGCTTCATTATGAAATCATTGTAGTTTTTTTTAACTTCCCCACCTGTCAATCTGCACAGCCACTGACCTGGCACTTGTGATTGGCAGTACTAAGAATCATTCAAAAGAAGACCTATTATCCATCTTTTACATATTTAAAAATATATACAGAAACGAAAATATATGCTATCCCTTCTGTATGTATCTGTAAAAATCAGTAAAAGTGGAAAACTGGACCTTAAATATAATACATTATTTCCTTTATATGCTAAATCCGTCAGATTATCTACCGCAGTGTTAAAATGGGCATGGGGCAGGGTGCTCATATTTCCGTAATCTGGTGATTTATTTGTCCAGGCATGATGAACTAAATTAGTGCCCGTCTAATTCTTTGCATTCTGGTGCTTGTAGATTTCTTTGTTCCTTTATAAATGCATACCTGTCTGCACCAGAATGCAAAACAAAAGAGAGAAGTGAGAGGCCAGGCACACGAAGCAGAGTATAACTTGAGCACTTTCTCAAGGAGAGGATATGGCCTAACCACTAGGGCAGTGGACCTCAATTCTGGGTTACTGGGTTCAAGTTTCGGCAACGACTCTCAACATCCTGTGATTATGGGCTAATTACTTAATCTTCCTGTGCCCAACACAAATGAATGTGCCCTTATGTAATGCAACTGGTGCTCATGTTAAGTGCTCTGATACCTGATACATTTGGGTCAAGTTTGCGCTATATAAAACTCTGTAAAATAAAAAGAATGAACAAGTAAAACAAATACTACCAGTATGGTTGGTTAACCTGTTCACTTGTGACCCCCAAATATCTTTAAGAGTATTTTCCAAGTGTCCTCTCCAGATATACTGGTCAGAACGACCACTGGTGAATTACTTTTGATTGGAGAATTCCTGAGAGAATTAGAAAGAATCAACATTAAGCCAAATCTGAACAAGTAAGAACTTACCTCTGAGGACCCAACAAATCATAGACCTAAAACCAACAGGTAAACAAATTGAAAAAGCAACATTCACTGATATCTGAGATTTCTCTGAGCAAAATAATTATATGGGCTCATATCCCAGATATAATTGAGCAAAACAAACTCTGCTCCAACAAGAAAAAAGGTTTTTAATTTGGAAGTGGCTCTGAATCAGCACGGAGTGCAATCTGGGATGACCTCAACAACACAGTAGACACAAACAGAGACACCACACCTCTACTACTTGACCTCTCAGCAGCCTTTGACACGTGGACCACAAACTACTCAAAAACTGAAGAGAGCGGTCACTCAGCGCACTGCAATAAAACGGATTAAGTCCTATCTCACAGGCAGAATACAAATCGTGACATTACCTCTACACTTCTGAGCACCATTCTCGCAAAAAGTTATAGATCCCACAAGGGTTTATAGTAGCCCCAGCTTTCTTGAATGTATTCTTGTCCCCACTTCCTGAGCTTGTCAACACTTTTAAACTTACCTGTTATTAGTATGCCAACAATATCAAGATTATTTTTAAACTGCAAAAAAGACAGACATAAGGACATTCCTGAATGCCTGCAGCGGATAGATACCTGTATACTACAAAATTACTTGAGCACAAACCCCTCAAGACTGAATAGCAGTTATAGCAGAGAAGATGGAAGCTACAGTGGGTGCAGCGAAGGCTGTCTAGGTGAAGCTTGAAAGCCTCTGAAGCAGATTCTTCAGTACGCAGAGCAGTGGCGACTCCTCTGCTAAGGCGGAGGAGGAGCACCGTCCCACTGCTTATTTAGTAGTGCACAACAGAAAAAGAAAATGATAATAACATGACGTTATTATCATTTTATTTTTCTTTGCAGAGCTCAGAGACAGGTGGGGGCGGGGCTTGGCTTTGCGATGCCCAGCAGAGTGTTGAGGAGTGATTTGCCCTCCTCTAAGTGAGTATGACCCTCTTGGTCTGGCCAAACCATCATGCGCACTTGGTATGTTCACCATTAGGCTGTGTTGCACAGCCCGTTGGAGAACATGCCCAGCCTCCCCAAACACTGCCTTAGCTTCCAAACAGGACGCTCAGACCAATCACAACGCTGCTCCTGCAGCATTGTGATTGGCTGGGAGAGTCAGGAAGCCTGAGTTCTTCCGGTGCTTCTTGCGGATCATGAGGAAGAGGATGGAGGAGAGACATGCAGCGGTGCGGTGGCGAAGGAAAATGGAAGTTTATTTAAAAACTTTTTTTTTTATAATCTATTCTCCTCTCCCCTCCCTGCCCCACCACCCCCGTTCTGAGGCAGCTGCCACTGATGCAGATGGAGCAGGTCAAGATGGACTGCAGACGTGTCTTTAGAATGGGATTGAAAGGAGCTAAGAGAGGCACTGCAAGAGCTGCTTTTATTCAAGAAAAATGCTAGTGGGGGCTCTGTAACGATTGACGTGGAATCTGAGCACCCCAGCAACCTGCATATGGGAAGCCGCCCTCGTGTGTGCAGAGATTCGCATCACACATCAAAGCTGAATCTCTGACAATGTTGAGCAGTAAGGAGAAGGCAGCATCGACACATCTGCAGTGTACAATTTTTTGGCTGGCACAGAAGGCCAGAAGGATGGCACTGATGGAGGAGGCAAATAATTGAAAGCAACAAGGACCCCCTGCTAATGATCAGCGCTCCCAAGGCAGGGAAAATATTTTGTATACAAAGACCTTGGCAGCCTATTATTTTAATTTAAAATATATTATCATGGAAAGAGCCAAGCAAGGGGGTGTGGTCTGGACGCTGATGGAGGAGGCGGCGTGAGCGGCTAGCTCCGCTCCCGATCCCGCCAATACTCCTGAAAACTGCCTGGGCCGCGGCTGTACTTGCCAGAACAGGCGTCGGAACGATTGCAGGGGCCTTCCTGCTCACCGGTGTGAGCTCCGGTGGATCCGTCGTACCACCGATTCGAACTTTGTCCCCAGAGGTGCTGGAGGCGGAGCGGTAAAATGGCGGCCGCACACAAATGGGGGAACTAGGGTGAGGAGCCCTGCTCGCCGTGTGGTGGTGCTAGCACCTGCTATGAGACTGCCGAGGGGACGCAGTATGAGGGCTACTGTTCCGAGTCCCTGACCGACGCTACTGAGGGCTGCGGCGGATGACAGCTGGGCATGGAGGATGGGCCGATGAGGTGCTTGGTATCCTAAAATGGCGCCCGGACTTTAAACTACTTTTGTTGCGCAGCACCTGGAAAATCGCCTAATTAAAGCGACCGCGGCGGAACGGAGGTGCGGCGTTGTATATGCCAATAACGGAGTCCTGAGCGTGTAGAAGTGCTAATGGTTGTTGGCCAGGTGTGGTGACGCTGAGGAGCAGAGGGAGCTGCAACGGACGGCGAGCGCCCGTTGAGGAACAGACTGGGAGGTATTGTGGCCGGACGAGTGTTGGGCAGCGGGACGAGCGTTGCGGATCCCACGGGACGGCCTGGAAGCTGTGTGGAGGATAGCGGGCCCTTCCTGGGGCCTCCGGTGAGTGACGCGGTGCGGGCCTGATCCTGGCGCTGCGGAGGTGGGGGCGGGAGCAGGCCCGTAGCGCCGAGCAGCCGGGGGTCGTGGACGCTCGTGCGGAGCATTGGGTAATGAGAGTGCCCGCAGCGTTGCCTGGCAGCGGGGAGCAGTGGACTGCATGGCGCACCCCAATATGCACTGATAGCTAGTCTGGGGGCCGAACAAGGAGCAGGCTGCGGCCAGCTGGGACTCACCCTGCCATTATCTTGAGGGAGGTGATATGAGCCCACAACTTGGGACTCCCTGAGTGACTCATCGGAGATCTAGATTCCTTCGGAGGTTTATTGGGAGTATTGCCCCAGAGGAGGAGCGGCGGCTGAAGCAAACCGTGATTGAGGGCAGAGCGCTGGGACCTACGTAGACCCCGCGGAGAGCGGTTAGGACCCAGAGGGCATGGAGACACCTGGCCAATGGTCGAGGACTGCCGAGGGGAGGCAGACAGTGGTTCACACGGCGTGTGCGCTCCATGATGACCAGAGGACCTTTGGTGCACTAGGCAGTGTACTGTGAGGGCCCAATTGGTCGTGTACGACCCTGACGTTCCACCACGGGAACGCTGGTGGAGGTGTTGCAGCATAGGATGGGGACGGCTGGCGAGGAGGGGATCCACTTACTCCCGTACAATGAAGCCTAAAGGCAAAAAAGATGGCGCTGTGGAGCCCGAAGACGCCCGGGGGAGGGGGAGGACGCTGAGAGCACGCAATCGGAGCGGAGGCTGAATAAACGCCTGGATCAAATCCTGGAAGCCATAGCTACGACAAAAGAATCCCTTCATCAGGACATAACACAGGTTGCGACGGGGCTGGGACTCCTAAGGGCGGACCATTCAAAGTTGGCAGACAGGGTCAAGGAGACTGAATCGGTCATTCAAGATCTTAAACCAGCGGTGGTAACGGTGGAACGCAAATTAGAAGATGCGCTGAGTCACTTGGAGACATTGGAGAAAAAGGCTGAGGATTCAGAAAGTCGTAATCGACGTAACAACGTGCAGGTGGCAGGCCTACCGGAATAAATAGAGGGAACGGACATGATAGCTTATCTGGAGGACTGGTTCAGGACTCATGTTGTCCTGGAGGGTCTCTCCTTTACGCTTGAGAGGGCGCATAGGGTCCCAGCTAAGCCACCCTTGCTGGGCCGCCCTCCCCGTCCTGTAGTGGCCAGGGTCCTTCATTACAAAGACAAGGATCTGCTGATCCAAAATGCACGCTCTACGGGGCCTTTCAAGGTGGACAATAGTACTGTGACGATTTTCCCGCACTATACGCAAGAGATATAAAAGCGCAGGGCCTCATACTTGTCCGTCAAAAAAGAGCTCAGAGAGGAGGGCATCCAATATTCGTTGCTGTTCCCAGCCAAACTGAGGGTGATACTTGATGGTTCGACACAGTTTTTCTTGACACCCGAGGACGCTTGGTCCTGGCTCGAATCGTATAGGGCAGGTACAGATCGTAGGGGTAAGGGAGACAGAGGACAGCCCAAACCACAGCGGAGGCGTCAATCACAGCGTCTCGGCAAGAAAAACAGAATTTAACGGCCCTTGCTGCTTACACAGTTAGCGGCAGACAAACAGGGGGGCCTGGATGCAACAGCGGCGATAACGGGTTCGCAGAAGGAGTACTCGACTAAGGGTACAGACTCCGATGAGGACAGGAGACACTCCGGCGCTGAGCTTTCGGATGACGACAGCGCCAAGGTCCCGGAGGTGACGCCCAGGACAGCTGATGATTTGTAGGTTACTTCGCTCTTCGTGGGGATCATTGCTGGAGAATGGAACGTGGTGGAGCTGGAGGGACTGGTAACGCTTGTAAATTTTATAGCTGTGCCATCTTATTGCAGGACATTGGGTGCTGGGGGCTGGGGCAGATGCTGCCGCCTGTCGGGGCCGGACCACCTACCCATTGCCCTTAAGGCAGCCTGTGGTGACTACTGCAGGGTAGTACTGTGTGATTTGTTAGGGTAGTTTGGATGGGGACTGATAATGTGTTATTGGGTCCTGTTCTGCGGGGGAGGATTTGGGGTGTTCCTTTGGGTGTTCAGTGCTGGGGTTTTAGTGGTGTGGGCTGGCAAAATGTGAAGGAGGAGGAACTGTGGAACTGTTGCAATGGGGACATTACCTGAAGTGAAATGTATTACATGGAACGTACGTGGATTGCATACTATGTCAAGGCGCCACAAGGTGCATGCGTATTTGGTGAGGAGGGGGGTCCAGATAGCGTTGCTTCAGGAGACCCATCTTACCAAACAGGAGTGTGCTGCATTGCAGAAGCGGTGGCGGGGCCAGGTATTTGGTACTGCCTACTCTGCGTTCGCCAGGGGGGTCTTGGTGTGGGTGAGGGCGGGGATTCCGTTCCAGGCCATAAACAGTGTTGTGGACCCGGAAGGCAGATATGTGGCGGTGGAGGGGAGATTGTATGGAAGAGATGCGGTGCTCTGCAGCATTTATGCCCAAACACGGATCAGCCCCTATTCTTTGATATAATTTCGGGGACATTGGCACATTTTTTGGCGGGACCAGTGATAGTGGGGGGAGATTTTAACTCGATCACTGATGTAACACTAGACAGGTCGCACCCACCACTGGTTGATTCCCAGGTCCGCAAGATTGCGAAGAAGAGGGCGGATTGGCAAGGCAGGTGGGGATTAACTGACATATGGAGAGAGAACCACCCTGAAGATAGGGATTATTCCTTTTTCTCCACGCTCCACTAGTTACATTTTAGAATTGACACTGTCTTGTGTAGCCATTCATTAGCACCTCTAGCAATACAGTCTGAGTATTTGGCTAGGACCGTTTCAGATCATAATCCGCAGTTGGTGTCCTTCCAATAGCAGCGGGTGAGGGCGGCGATCCCCACTTGACGGTTACATCCAGACACTTTAGAGGATCAGATTTTTAGCTCCGAAATCCGTGATGTCATAGAATGTTATTTCACCGCAAATAGGGAATCAACCTCTACTAGAGGAATGGAATGGAACGCATTTAAGGTGGTGGTGAGAGGGTTATGCATAAGTAAACACTCAGGGGAACGGACGGTAGTACTGGCTGATGTTCAGAAAGCAGAGGACGCACTGCGAGAGATAGAGAGGCAGAGACCGGAACAGAGGGAACTACAGGAACGGCTTTTAGCGGCTAAGGAATTAGTGGCGACCGAAACGGAGAGATTGCGCAGTTACGATTATAGACAGTATATGGTGAAGGTGCATGCAGAGGGGGACAAGGTGGGCACGCTTCTGGCGAGACTGGCGAACCTGTTGCCAGGAGGGTGCCCGGTTTTGAGTGTGCTCATGGAGTCGGGGGAGATGGTTTATTCTCAGTCTGCGATCCTGTCGCGCTTCCTGCGTTACTACACGACACTCTATCAGAGTCACCTGGAAGTGGACGCGTTGGAGATTGAGGGCTACCTGGCGGGGATTCAGCTCCCGCAGTTAGATGAAGAGGAAGCTGAGACTCTGGATCGGGCTATAACCTTGGAGGAGATCAGGGGAGCAATCGTGCAAATGGCTAGAAACAAGACCCCGGGGGTGGATGGACTTCCGATAGAATTTTTTGTAAAGTACATTGATATCCTGGCGCCCCATTTATTGGAGGTCTATAACGAAGCGGTGGAGCTGGGCCACCTGCCAGAGTCCATGAGAGAAGCGCTGATCGTCCCCTTGTTGAAACCTGGAAGAGAGAGTAGTGATGTGACCTCTTATAGACCACAGTCTATGCTGACGGTGGACTATAAAATATTGAGTCGCAAATTGGCCACGAGGCTGTTGCCCCACATGACTGCTCTAGTCCATGAGGACCAAGCAGGGTTTATTCCCACTACGAATACCTCGATCAATATCCGCCGCCTTATAAGAGTACTGGAAAGCGACCTGGATGTGGATATGATGCCAGCTGTGTTGTCTGTAGATATAGAAAAGGCGTTTGACAGCTTGGAATGGGAGTACCTTGATAGGGTGTTGGAGAAATTTGGCTTAGGAGATTAATTTAGACGTTGGAAGCAGGTCTTGTACTCCTTAGCAGCTGCTAGGGTGCGCCTGGGTACAGTAATATCGTCAGAATATCCGGTGCGGAGAGGAACGAGACAGGGGTGCTCGCTTTCACCCCTGCTGTTCGCGCTAGCAATTGAGCCTTTGGCAGTTCATGCGAGGACGGGGATAGCGTACAGTGGCCTGATGTGTGGTGGGATTTTGCACTACATATCATTGTATGCTGATGATTTGCTGTTGTTTTTGGAGGATGCGACGGTGGCACTTGGAGGGGCGGTGAACATGCTATCGGATTTTGGGAAGCTGTCGGGCCTTAGAGTGAATTGGACTAAAACATGCATTTTCCTCTGAGGGCGGATATTCCCCAGCCGCAAATGGCCGCTGATTTGATATGGGAACAATCGTGCTTCACCTATCTGGGTGTTTGGATCTACCATGGGGCGGACGACATGTTGGAGGGGAATGTAGGACGCTGTATAAGAGCTCTGAGAGGCTGTATGGCGTTTTGGGCGACGCTGCCGCTCTCGGTGGTGGGGAGAGTGGCGCTGCTCAAGATGATAGCTTTACCTCGCTTGCTCTACTACTTCCGTACGCTGCCGATATGGGTGCCTCCACGTTTTTTTTGAGAATTACGGACACTTACCATTGATTTTTTATGGGGGCACGGGAGACGGCGAGTGGCACTGGATACGCTGTTGAGGCCGAAATCGGAAGGGGGTCTAGCAGTTCCTAACTTCGAACTGTACTATCTGGCAGCACAGCTACAGATCCTTACACAGAATGTGGCACTGGAATTTAGGGGCCCAGACCAGACTCGTGGGACGGGTATACAGAGGCATGTCCTCTCATATATCGTCATGCAGCAGCAGCTTGTGGTGCGGGACTTGACCCTAGAGGAAAAGACCCTGAGGTTGTGCTGGAATAAAAGCCAGAAAAGGGCAGGAGTAGCACACCCGTATGCACCTGAAATCCCTCTGGGAATGCTGACGGCGTTGCCGCATGGCGGGGACTGGTCCCAGCTCTTGGAATGGGAGGAGATGGGGCTTCATATGGTAGGCGACCTGTATGCTGAAGGCGAGCTGTTACCCTTTGGGGTGGTCCAGGACCACTTTGGCCTTCCTGATGGGAGTTTCTTCTTGCACATGGCTGTGACGACAGCGATGCAAAAGCATTGGAAGACGGGGCAGTCGGAACCACGTACCACGATGGCTTGTCAATATGTGGTAATGGCGGCGGGCACGTTCAAGGCAGTCACTTGCCTACACTCTCGAATGTTACACGAAGGTTTGGAGCCACTAACGGTTCTCCAACAGAAATGGGAGACGAGTGTGGGGAAGGCCATCCCAGACACAACGTCATATCTTGAGGAGGACCTGGAAGGGAAGCAGAAATGCTCGGTTTCAGCAAGTGCACTTTTTTATAGTGCACAGAGCTTACCTTATCCCGGGGAAGATCCGGAAATATTTCCACGTACAGGATGCGGCATGTCCTAGATGCCTGTTGCCTGATGTGGAATTAGATCACATGATGTGGGATTGTCCGAAATTAGGGCTCTCTTGGTCTGAAGTGGGGGCGCTTCTTAACAAAGTTACAGATAGGCAAGTGGAATATGACATGGCGACTTGTCTGTTGCTCTGGTTTCCTCACACGAAAAAAAACAAAATTACCAGTAAATTAATTGACTTAGGTCTCATCTTGGCCCAGAGGGAGATAACCTGGCATTGGAAATCGAAGGAGGGTCCCTCCAGTAGACGTTGGGCGAGTGAACTGCTTAAATGGGCCTGCAGTGAAGGAACGGTGAGACTTCGCCAGGCAGCCCGTACGGCTAATGAGAAGAGTCTAGAGATGGCACGTGCATGGGAGGAACTAGTACGACCGCTGGAAAACAGTCTGGCACCAATGGAGGACTAGAGAGAGAGGGTTCTGAATGTGGTTCCATGGGATACACGGGAGGATGATATTTGATCCTACAGGTTCCTTCATGTTAGGAGTTGAGATACAGGAAGACCCACACCAGTAGCGGTTAGGGCGGAGGGTAGGGGTTGGTAATTGGGGGTCCTACTGTTGGTATAGGAAGGGACTGACCTCTATGAACGACATGTGTGGATCCTGGGATGGTACGATTGGGCGAAATCAGACCTCCTCCCCTCAACCCTAATATGGGCTCAATTAAGCGACCGTTTACCGACAACTCACCAATCAAGGGGTGCATAAAAAGACCCGCCCGCTCCCGTTGTCAGTATCATTGGAGCCTCGTTGAGGGGAGGAGGTCAGATTTCGCCCAAATAACCGTGAGTTAGTTGTTCGAGAAGCCACCTAAAGGTAGGGGGCAACAGAGTCTTGCTGGTACAGTATGGATTATAATGAGTCCTTCTCATTATTTCAGATCGTCCAATTGTGCCTGATGAAACCCTCCTAAAACGTAAAAGGCTCATGAGGCACTCTACCCTTGTACATTGAGTAAGATAATTTTCCTTTATCTCCCCTGCACCAGCAGTAGGAATGAACATGTTATCAACATGTGTGCACTATATGTTTGATGTGTGTCCTTGTCTAGTCCATGTCTTTTTTTTACAGGTTGCATGATAAATCAACACATGATCTATATGTGGTACATAGCAACACCCCACTTTTCCTTAAGGTCACCGATACCTGGAGGATAAGAGTAGTTAATAGCGAGAAAAGGAACTAATATGTGCTTTCTCCCTCTAGGTCTTCACTACTCGCCGATTTGGCTAAAAAGACTACGTTAATGATTCAGTGACTAGGTACATTACACCTATAGTTCACTTTTTTCAATTTTTTGTATAAAAGACTTTGATACATAAATACATGTGAGTAAGGTGGGTCTATGTGCAATTCCCGTCCTGAAGAAGGAGGCCTTGAACTCCGAAACATGTCCATGTAGACGCACAACCGAGGATGGTGTACTTAACTATACACTCACAAACCTCTCTCTGCACCCTTTTTAATAATACCGGGGGCCTAATAAAGATTTGTATTTGTTACCCCACGAGCCAGGTATTTATTAACTCTCACTCACCTTAAACTCACCACTCACATACGTCCTTTACCCCACACACTTTCACACATAGTCCAATAGAAAGTGCTCCCACGTAGTCGTCAGTCGCAGCATGCCGCATCCTGTAGAGGGGTGCAAAGACCCCGATGATGAAGCATGACACCAAGGGGCCTGTTGATGTGTGAGGGGTATTTAAACAACACTGAGTGTTCCCCACCACTATAGGGATCATCTAAATCTGTCCGAGTGGATTCCACTTTGTTTTTTGACACTGAGTGATTGACATGTGGTCTATTAGCTTAAAAGAGTCTGGAGACGCCTTTGGAGTGATGTGAGCTGGAATGATTGAACTCATGAGCAATGAGTGGGGGCAGGGGGCGGTTAGGAAATTTGATCTTAAGCTGGTTGTAAATTCCCTTTTTCCGAGGCATAATCCATCTGCTTATTTTCTACTTCTCTTTTAAAGCTCTCTGTGATATGCTGTGTTGCATTCTGTGAATTATGTATGATGTGTGGGTGTTTGTGTTCTTTTATAAATGGAGGTTCTTTTCGTTGACTACTTCAAATTTCTCATTTTTTTCTTACATAAAGCAGGGTATCTTGTTTGTTGGGAAAGTTGGACCGATGAGATTTGCAGGGAGTTTATGCCCCTTGGCATTATTTTTACTTTCATTGTTTGTGAATGCAAGTATTTTCCACCCTACCCCTCCACACCGTCCCACCACACACGCACACAATGAACAATGATCACCTATTAGCTCAACATTGTGGTAAGAAAGAAGTAGCTAAAAGAGGTCCTGTAGTGTATCACTCAGTTATTAATCTGTTAATACATCAAAACAGTCTCTCAAACACACGAAGCGTAAAGGTGAATCTATCCTGCCTAGCATCTAGATGTTAACCTCTTCCATGCTCATGAAGCACGGCGCTCCGGTGCTCATGACGAGCTCAGCTCGTCATGAGCCGTGGAACGCTCGCATGCTATGTTATGTTATGTTATGTTACTTTATTTCTTTTATAGTGCACGGCGACTCCAGAGGAGCATCCCGGCGCTTTGGCAAAGAACGACAGCATAGAAAGCAACCACACAACAGAAAAGAGCAGAAATAAAAAGACTATTTCCTAAAAAGCCATGTCTTCAAATCCTTTCTAAAAGTAAGAAGACAGGGGGCCGATCTCAGGGACAGTGGTAATTCGTTCCATGCCTTGGGTGTCAGGTAGCGAAAAGATCGACCTCCCAATCGTGCACGACGAATTGCAGGGACAGTAAGCAGAGACAGACCAGATGACCTGAGAGTCCTGCTTGGCACATACCGGGAAAGACGTTTCCCAATATATTTGGGGCCAATACCATGTAAGGCCTTAAAGGCCACAGTCAGGCATTTAAAAAGGATTCGCTTGGAGATAGGTAGCCAATGAAGGGTGTTCAATAAGGCAGTGGCACCAGCTCTCCTCGGGAGTCCAAAGATGGAACGGGCTGCCGAATTCTGGACAACTTGCAAACGGGTCGTAAGATATTTCGGTAGACCCAAAAAAAGAGCGTTTGCGTAATCCAGTCGCGACCCGATTAATGCCTGAACAACTGTTTTCCTGTGGTTGAGTGATAGTAGAGGAAGAAATTTCCTCAACATCCGTAAAATGCCGAAGCATTTCCCAACAATGGACAGGATGTGAGGTCCGAAAGATAAATCACAATCTACTATCACTCCCAAATTTTTGGCCTTGACAGCAACCTTGTCAGGGGGAAACATATCCTGTGGCCACCAAGATTTCCAGTCGTGTTCCGGTGCGCAACCGAAAAAGAGCAACTCTGACTTATCAGAGTTGCATTTTAAGCCATGACCTCTGAACCACTCAAACACCGCACCAAGGCAATCCCTGATCTTTGTGCCATCAAATGACCCACCCCTGTCACATGTGAACAGGAGTTGGGTGTCATCGGCATAAGACACGACCTGGGCGCCGAAGGATTCCGCGACTTCCGCCAGAGGGGCCATAAAGATGTTAAACAGCATAGGGCTGAGAATGGAGCCCTGCTGGACTCCCACCTCTAGCGGAGCCATATCAGTGGAAAAAGGAGGCGCCCAGATCGTTTGTCGGCGGTCGGCTAGAAATGATTTTAGCCAGTTCCACACCGTTCCCCGAAGACCACACTCCCAGAGTCTTACAAGGAGGACATCATGAGGAACGGTGTCGAAAGCCGCCGACAAGTCCAGCATGACTAACACGGCCTTTCCCCCCAAATCGAGTATTTCCCTGATGGCATCAGTGACCTCCAGCAGAGCCGACTCCGTGCTAAAATTAGCACGGAAGCTGGACTGCGAAGTGTGCAACAGGTCATTTCCTTAGATGAAACTGGAAATTGTCCTGTGCACATAACGCTCGGCCACTTTTGCCAGAGCAGGGAGAAGGGAGATTGGCCTGTAATTGGCATGTATGAGGGGGTCCAAGGTGGGTTTTTTGAGCAGTGGTAGAATCATGGCCCGCTTCCAGGCCTGAGGCACCTCCCCTGTCGACAAGGATGTATTCAACAGGGGGTTCACCAAGATGTTAATGGCGGATGCGACTTTCCCCAAGCATTTAGCCGGACATGGATCTAGAGGAGAGCCGGATTTCAAGCCGGACAAAAGCTCCAAAGATGTACTAAGATCCATGGGAGGGAATACAGAGAGGAAAGGGCCGTGGTCTTCCACAGAACATGGTAGCGTTAGAAGGCTCAAATCCGATTGCGCACTGGAAAGAGAGGCCTGGATGGCTGTGATCTTACTGACAAAGAAGGTGGCAAGTTGTTGTATCCACGCATCCGTATGAGTGTGGTTAGGGGTACAGACAGCAGGAGAGATAAAATCCTGGACCACTTTGAAAATTTCTTTGCAGACATTATCAGCCTCATCAATGCGATGCTCAAAATAGGCCTTTTTTTCGTCCCAAATAGAATGATGATAGGCTTTAATTGCTGCCCGAAATTTCAATTTCTCAATAGGGTCGTAAAACCGCCTCCAGGCCCTCTCAGCCCTTTTACACTCCTGACGCATGCGGGGATAATTCCCCTGCTGTGCTGAGCGTTCCACGGGAACAGGGTGTGGTCATGACGAGCTCAGCTCGTCATGAGCACACGAGCGCCGTGCCTCCTGACGAGCTGAGCTCGTCATGAGCACCAGGGCGCTGCGCGCGCCCCCCGCTCCCAAGCACAGTGGGGGAATTACCCCGCACAGAAGGGGGTAAGGAAGAAGCCAGGTTTAATTTCTGTTAATTGTGAGACATGCTGTGCAAGCACCTGGAGTCTCTAGGAGAAGATGACAGGAGGAGGATGAGGAATGATCACAGAACCTATTCATGGCCCCCCTTACTGAAATATTATGACCTTGACTTAGTGCTCTCTCTGTGAGTTTCTAATAATAGAAACTTTCTAAAGCAGAAAGAGCCAGGACTCTGAGAAGCTCCATCTCCCTTCTTCTCATAACTCTCAATATGAAAAATAAATCCTCCCTGACAAGCTAATTTTCTGGCAATGCACCTAGGATCTGGAACACACTCCCTAGAGATCTCTGCTGCAACCCCTCGTTTTCCTGCTTCAAATAGGACCTTAAATACCTACTGCTCAACAAATACTTTAACACACACGCAAACTGAGCTAAGTTCCCAAAGCTCACACCCAATCTGACAGACCTGTTGCGACAGTCGATTGTTGTTTCAGCTGTCTACTATGTCATTTACTTCCATAACTCAGGCTGTTCTAAAGTCCGTATATTGTAACTACCTTAACTGCCTAATGATTTTCTTTGTCTGTATAGATGATATGCATGTCTTACATTCAAATGATCTCACATTATATGTAAAGCGCTCTGATACCTTCAGGTCTAGCTAGCGCTATATAAAAACTATAAATAATAATAATAACTATGATATGCAGAAAGGAGGCTATACAGCGTCATTTTTTTATATGCTCCAAGTAATTACTTAACCACTCTAAACCCTCCTTTTTCTTTCCTTTTTCATCGTAGTATGGGTTTTTAATTAGCGCAGCACAGGATGACAGGATTTTCGATGTAACTAATAATTATTGACCTGCAACTCTATCTTGTTAATTTTGTATTCAGTAAAAGTGTCAGTGTTGCAATAATGATTTACTATATTTTGCCCTCTACTAGTGTAAATGAATACTAGTAACATCCTCACCGTGTATCGGTTTAATGAGATTACAAGCCCCGCTGCACTCTATGTTTGATGTTCTTAGTTTCATAAAACAAATATATATAGTTTTAATTAGCCAATGGGAAAGGAAATGAGCCGCATTTGTAATCAGTACAACCAATGCTCGCTTATACGGATAACAGGATGGTGCAAATATGGAAGGAGCATAAGTCACTTATAATTGGGGCCATAATTCTATGAAATCAAGATAGAGCAAGGAAGGAGACACCAGAAGCAAAGGGAACAAACTAATGCTTCTTCGTAACTAACTGGTGTATCAACATGCTGGAGACTGACTCAGGAAAGGGCCCTTTGGGACTGAACACATGTTGCTGACTGAGAACAAGTCGAAGAAAAAACATCAAAGGAAATATCCCTGATTGCTTATGGTAATCTTCATTACTCCTAGTTCAAATGTCCTCATCCCAGTCATTACATGCAAGGTAAACTATCTCAAGGGCAGAAAATGCTGTTTAACAAGGCCCAGCCATCCCCCCGGGGGTACCATAAATGACTTTGGCATATCCAGAGACCTTCTGTCATAAACAAGACAGACAAACACAGGAAGATACAGAAAGGATGGGTGGATCAAAATGACTGGCACAAGGACATTAGAAGTAGGAGTAATGAAGGTTACCAGTCACTAATCAGGGACATTACCTCTAAGCCCTACGTCCACATCAATGTCATTATTAATGAGGAATCGCCAAGCAAGACTCAAACTTTATCATGAATTGCAATATGTTCACTAAGATCGCTGCCACACCCAGTAATTATTATGAGGAATTTGATATCCTATGACACAACACAACTCAAAACCCCAACACCAAAGCACTTTTCATCACTGTCTGTGCCCTGTGGTCTGTAATGCTAGACATAATTATTTGGATAAGCCCACGTTGTTGCTCTGCAGGTCGCAGTCCAACATCATCTCAAGAGGCAGCTAAACTACCCCTAGATCTTCAATGGAATGCCTTTTGTAAAGTGATGTTCAGATACAGCAATTGTAGATATAATCTATCTAATTGTCATAGATATGCCTTTTACCCTTGATCTGCAGAACAAAAAGTCATATAAAGATTATCTTTTTTCTGCAACCCCTCCCTTTCAACTACCAAACTGAAAGATGCAGGTGTTTTGAAGTAGAGGAGGAAGTGGGAGTGGACTCAGCTGAAGAGGGAACGGCTTCAGAGGAAGACACCAAGAGGGACTAAACCTCTGGGACTCAATAGGGGGAACCATAATATTCTTGGCCAGAATTAGGCCACTATGACCATCTCATGAATCCCTTGCCAGACCATTTACAATAATTTGGGTGTTAAAGGGAATGAGGGTAAGCAATACATGAATTAATGTGGCAATTCTTTTGCCAATGAGTCCACTTCACAGACTCCCTCCTCTGAGAACCTGCTACAAGATTTTGGTAAATGCAAATTTGTTTGTGAAGTTAAAAGATCTAAAAATGGGGTCCAAAACTTCCTGCAGATATCCTGGAAAATCAGAAGTGATAGAGGCATCTCGTGGGAATGGGGAACATCCCTCAGAGGTGGTTTTGTGCATTGCTGTCGATCCACTGATATAAGTCACTTTCAAGGTTAACGGATGCTAGGAGCTCAACCAAAAATTCAGCAGGGCTAATGATCTGGTGTGGGTCCTTCCATGACTTTTCACATAAGAGGCAATTACCATACTGTTTGACCTCACTAGTATATGTTATCCATGAAGACGAGCTTTAATGCTCTGGCAACTGTTGCATGTTCTCTCCAATTACAAAATTAAAGACTTTCTGTTAAAGACCACCACCCCTGGGCTGACTTGTCTTTGAATGTGGCTCTCCATGCAAAATAACTTTTATCTGTTGTTATGATGCAAGAGTTCCCTGGATAAAGAGACAGTCCTTTCTCCAGATTCTTTAAATGCTGCCACCATTGTACAGCTTGTTTCACCTGATCTGACAATGGAATTGGAGTTATTCGAGTTATTGGGTGGCCGGTGACCAATATGTGTGAATATGCAACATAAATGGAAACGGACGAAGATCGGCCCAATGGCCCATAGAGATGCTTGAAGCCATGTGACACTGAAGCTTCAATAATTGTTGTGCTGGTGCATGAGATATTTTGAGTGCCGATGTGACCAGATGATGAATAGCTGATGCTTTAAATTCAGTTTCAATCTGATCCTGGGATGGTTTAATCTTGCATTTTTTACAGTTGATCGGAGACAAGTTCAAATGTAATGTTTGGTGCATCTGACCATTACTCTATCACGGCAGGCCTCAAATTGCACCTATACCCCGGTTAACAGAAAATAGTGACGTTTAATTGGTGTGTTACTTTTTCTTGGCATTTTTTGCTTAAAACCTTTAAAAATGTATTTCTCTGGCTCCTCTTGATCTTCGTATCTTTTTATTCATGACTGTCATCCTTATGTTTCTGACGGGGGCCGATTATGATTGCGGATAATCCGCATCCTCCGGGCCGGCGGAATCCACCGCCGGCTCGGAGGATGCGGATTATCCGCTGCGGACTGGAAAAAGACCCCCCGCCAGATTAGGATGGCAGGGGGATCTTTTTTCTGTCCGCCGCTTTTCTGCCGCGGTCACCCTTCCGACCGTGGCGGAAAAGCACTAACATGGCTGGCGGTGTCTATCAGACACCGCTAGCCATATTAGGATAGCTGCGGTCATATGTCTTTCCACAGCGGCATTTCCGCCGTGGAGAGGTATACGGTGTTGTCTTCGGGGGCCCGTTGCGGGCCCCCAGGGGTGAAGGGGGTGGGGGGTGCACATGGGGGGTACCTATGGTACCCCCCTGCCTTTGCATGCAGGAAGTGGCAGGCACCACGCGGTGCCTGCAGCTTCGTGCATGCAAAGGTAAACATGCATTTTTTTAACATTGCGGCGTGTGCTGCTGCAAGCAGCACCCGCCGCAATGTTAAGAATACAGGATGTTAAGAATACAAGATGTGACCGCCAGGGTGGCGGTCACATCCTAATTGGCACGGAGGGACCGCCACTGCCCCTGCGGACGGTCCCTCCTCCTCTGGGGTGGCGGACGGACGCAGGTCCGTCCGCCATCCTAATAGGCCCCTTGGTTTGGAAATGTAAGTGTATTGTGTTATTTTTTTAATTGTTGGTGCTCCTTGAATTTAACAAAAAATTCTCGGGGGATTGCCGGCTGATGTGCCATAGCTGCCAGTGGTCGAGGAAAGATTCTTTCAGAATTGTGTTTTATCGTACCAATAGTGGAATATTACATTGGTAAGGGTAGCCATCTCTCAACCTAACTACCACATTCCTGACAATCAAGTTTCAGATTTAGTCAAGAGATGTCAAAACTGTACCGAATCAGACAAGAGTTTAGAGTGGGAACCAGAGAATCTCAAGAAGGTTTTTGTTTGGAAGTTCGCTTAAGTGCTCTTGCCATAGATCACTTAGGTCCATATTATTCTTGGAGGCAAGACAAGGTGTATATATATTGCCTAGTATTGGGATTACTTTTCCAAACGGGCAGAAGTCAAGTGGATTAATAATCCCATTACAGATCAGTGTTGAATTGTTTGGAAGGATGTTTCTTCTGAAAGGGAAGTCCAAGTTCTTTCATGTCTCACAACAGGATACAATTCATATCTCACTACATGAAGCAGTTTTCTGCCAATTTGAATGTAGTACATGAGGACACTTTTTTGTGCTCACATTTTATTAATGGATTGGTCGAAATATTTATTGTTGAAGGAGTGTAGTTAGCTCTCAGTTCAGTTCTGATTGTGCAACAACAGAGAGAGAGCTTAATTTGTTTTTTTCATTATGCTTATTACAGTGTTACAGGGTCCACCGATTTAAGCTTCAAAGGAAGGAAAACACGGATTGAATTGATTCCCGAATGACTCATGGGAAATTTAAAGGTGATTTTGCTTGATGTATCAAATAGCTAAAGAATGTGTAAAATAAAAAGAAAAAGAAAAGAAAAGGAGTGGTTCAAAATAGGAATTGCAGGCTATGTACTGGAGGTTTGGTAAAAGTTAAAAAACAACAAAATGTAAAGACGGAATAAAAGTTCACTTATGTTTTTAAAGTTGTACAAATTCTTCCATATTAAATAGTGGCACACGGTGGAGTTTTCCTAGACTTGTCAAGGTGTTTAGTTTTGTCAGGTACACGATGACAGGAATCAAAAGAAATTGCCAGTGCTTTTCATTATTATTCTGAATTGAACTCACATATCTTCATCACAAGTTGCTACTGATAAAGTAGTGGCACATCTTCCTTAAATGTGTACCGCCTGACGAGGCTAAAATACATTTTTGTGGATATTAAATAATTCTCCACTACCAATCTTTCATTAACTTTTACTTGTTGATTGTTTTTTGTTTTTTTTCTGCGGAGATGGAGGTGACTAAACTTTGGAAAAACAGTAGCCTAAACACTGGTGCTTTGTTCCTGAAAAAATAGAGAAGTTTTTAAAAAAAGGTATTATAATGGTGAATGTCGTTCACAAGAAGTAAATGTTTTCCCTAGTTTTTTCTTCCCAGATACCTCTCAGGATGCTTATCTGTCGTGTAAACACTACATTCATTATTCTGCTCATTATGCACATAATCAAACAATTTGTGTGCCAATGAGCCATTCCCTTATCGTTTCTCGAATAGTGAATGTTGTTCTCCCTTTCATTATCATTAACATCACATCCTGCTCGCACTATGATAATCGGTGCTTAATCATCATTTATACATTAGTTGGTGATGGGCCAGATGAAGATTAATCCAGATTAATGATTGACTCACATTTGACGAGCTGTTAATTAATGATTAACAACGTGTCATTCATCATGGTCGTCATGTTTTGCTCAAGTTTAATTATTTAATAATTATTAATTAGTATTACATCCTTTCCCAGAGTTTGGTCAGTTGTTGTTCACTTAGCAGTGTGAGTTATTCAGACACCGGTAAATTGCACATAATTCCATAATAGCAAGAATTAATACATGCTTCTTCAGCATCAATGATTCTTTTATATATACTACCTAGTAGAAAGTGTCCACGCACTTTTATATCATTCAAGCCATGCTGCAACTAAATTGTGTATTACCCACTGAAGAAAATACTGAAAATAAGGCATCATTAACAAAAGTTGCAGACGCCCAAGAAGGTGTGAAATCCTTTAGCACCTGAGCGGGCGTGCTACCCGAAGAAAGTTCTGGGACAGGGAATTATAAGATCCACCAATGAAGGTTTCATTTATTTAATACTTAGAAGTTCTCCATCTGTACAAGCTACTGTGTGAGTCTGCATTAACTTGCTTTACATTATTGTACCAAGTTCTCTAGAAACAATGATCCTTTGACACCTATGCTCTGCCTCACTCTCCCTCGCACACATTCCCCGTATCTGCAAAAGAAAGACTGGAGGTTGCTCATTCTCCTACATCGCACCCAAGACATGGAACAACCTCCCTGAACACAGCTGAGCCTCCTCCTCAATTTTTGAGTTCCACAAGAAGCTGAAGACCTGGCTCTTTTATAAGCACCTTGGGGACAACAACCCTAGACCCCTGTCCAAGCGCCTCGATACGGTCTTGCGTGTTTAGTTTGCCACACAACTCAATGTACAATAGTATAACATTGTGGGACTTCTTGGAGCTTGCTAGCAATGCCTGTGGTGTTTAGACAGAATATCGGAAACAAAAATATCGCGGGACAAAAACTTGTGTCAGGAATATTGAGGACAAAAATATTGTTCTTAAAAAATAATTGTGAAAAATGTAGTGTGAACTGCCCTATATCAAGAGTAAAGTCTTGCAAGAATCTAGAAATCTGTGCAAAACTATACCATAATACAGAAACACTCTCATAATCCTGGCGTGCTATATGTTGTCAGTTCTTCCTTCCATTTTCTATTGTAAAATCTGAAAATATAACAACTAGCGGTGACTCTAATGGAGGTGGCTGAATGGTGGAAGCAACTAATGGCCCTTCTCTCTCTCTCAACGCCTAGAAGGCGTTTAATAGGGTGGATTGGAGTTACCTCTCTAAGGTTCTAGATAGAATTCATCTGGGGCCTAAAATGAAAGCTTTTATTCATGCCAACTTCCAGCAACCTACTGCTAAACTCAACATTAATGCCACTTTCTCCCCAACAATCAAGCTTAACTGATTACGAAATGGATGCCCCTGGTCGCCCCTGATTTTTGCCCTCACTATGGAGCCTTTAGTTGCAAAAATCCAATCCAACCCCCAAATACGTGGCTTGACAGTCAATGATAGAGAGCATAAGTTGGCTCCTTTTGCCAATGAAATCTTCTGTTTCATTACTGACCCTGACACTACTATTTTGGCTTTGATGAAGGAGTTAGACTCCTTCTCCCAAGAGTCAGGCATTATGATCAACTTTTCAAAATCACTGGACATGGGAGTAGCAGACTCCATACATAGTCTCCAGAACTCCGCCCAAAAAAACAGTTTACCAAAGGCAAACATCAGCCATTCCCGACCTGGGGATTCGACTCCCGCTCCATTCTAGAGACATCTACACTAGCAACGCCCCCCCCCCCAACTTACAATTGGGGAAAGTTAGAGATCTCTTGTCTAGGCAGGCTTAATAGCCTGTAAATGAACTTCATTCCCTGTCTTCTATATGCCCTTCAGACCCTCCCTCTGGTCCTCCTCCAAGCGACTCATTTGCAGATTTACATAAAAATGTTCAACTTTGTTTGGGGTGGTAAGTCCACAAGAGTAGCAAAAGCATCCCTGAGCAATCCAGTAATGGAGGGTGGCCAGGGCCTTACAGATGTTTCAACTTACATTTTGGCTGCACAACTTCATTCTATCCTTGATTGGAATCATGACCCCGTTGACAAACCCTGTGTCCAAATGGATTAGGCTTTTCCCCCCTCACCTCTGTCGGGGCCTTTATGGCTTCCAATAGTGGCGTGGACTGAAGCTTCCCAACTACTGCCTTTAAAAGATACATTGCTAGCTTACTGGAGAGAGGTGCAACAGTGTGGGGCATTTCCGTGCTATCCCTTCTAGCCTAACACGACACATAACCCAGACTTCCCCCCAAGCAGGGACAATCCAGGTTCTTTTAATTGGATTAAGCGCCGATCTCCTATTCTATGTGATTTTTACGATGAAAGCAACTTACGTTCACCGGGAGACTTGGCCACTAAGTTCACATTGACCAGACTCTTCACTGGGCAGGTAGGCCCCTGACACGACTGGCCCTCCAGCGAGATGTACACCTATTGAGTCCCTCTAACTCAATAACATTGGCATATTGTGGCTGTACCAATATATTCTACAATTAAACCCTAAAAAAAAACACGTCTATGTCCTACAATGGGAAAATTAATTGGATACCGGGATGGCTGGTGACACATGGGGTGCCATATGGCAGAGAGCTGCTAATTCCTTAATTTGCATTTGTTACAAAGAGAACACCTATAAGATACTATCTCGTTGGTACCTCATACCCATCAGACTTGCAAATATGTTCAGGGGCTCTGACCTGTGTTGGAAGGGGTGTGGTGAACGAGGCACATTTTTGCACACAGATCCGTGCCTTTTGGGTGGAGATCCAAAACACAACACAGGCCATCACAAATGTCTTGCTACCACTCAATCCACTCATGATCCTCTTAGGGGACTTGGGACAGATGAGCTTATTCTTTCAACAATCCCACGGGGCAGCCTGTTTTTCCATTTATTGTTGGCAGTGCGACTGTGTGTGGGCCAGATGTGGAAGCAGCTTCTATCTCCTCTCTGAACATGTGGTGGGGAAAGATCTGGCCACTTTATGCTATAGAAAATTAACTGCCATTCTACGAAATCGAGTGGCCAAGTTGGATATCACATGGCACCCCTTCACTACTTACATATGTTGTCTACAATGGGCAGGAGGGCTCAACATAACAATGCCTAGAATTCTAAGGGCGTCTGATATGCACATCATGTCCCCATCTGCACCGATGGGTGCTCATCGGGAACTGACCTTCCATCTGGTTGACAGTGTTCTATTGGGGTTGTATGAGGGGAGCAATGTTTTTCTATGTACGCTCTGAGTGAGACTGTAATTCATTAATGCTAATTGCCTTGGGTGGGGCCTCGGGCAGCACTTTCATTTTATATAATTTACACTGCTTCATTTTGAAATTTTGCTGTGTGTCATGTTCTTTTTCTGAAAATATAAAATAAAACAGTTACAAAATAAATCTGCTAATGTAAAAATCCCCTGTCTATTCCAGAGTTTAATTAGGTATTGTGATACCTTTAACCCCAAACTACAACAATACCGAAAAGAAAAAAAATGCATGGGAATAAAGTTTATTATTTTTTTTTACCAATTTAATTCTTTTGTGTACTCATTTCCTTTAAAATTTTATGTGTTTTTGGGGGGCATTTCCATGTTTTCAAGAAAAATGTAAACTGAAACCCTAACTCTTTAAACATTGCCCGCAAAAAGAAACTATTGAGAGAGATCAGCATACAAACAAGAATGTGAATCAATAAAGGCAGCCTGATAATGCAAAATAAAACTCAGGTAGGGCTAGCCCCTCTGCTCTTTGCTTAATTGGATGGTGGTCAAATTAACACGTGGATGCTGATGTTTCCAAACTAGCTTTCTAATTAAGTAGTCAATCTCCTCAAAATAGCTCTTACTGAGCATAATTGGAACATTAGAAAATACGAATAAGAATAGGGGTTGAGTTGACATTTTTATTAAGGCAACTTAGCCTATAGTTGATAAAGGTAAAAGATGCCATCTCTCTAACAATTTCTTAACTTTAGACAGACTTGCACGATAATTTAGCCCAAAGAGATCTAAAATATTAGTTATAAATACCCCAAGATATCCAATAGGACGAGTAGGCAGTCACTGGCCCCTAATTTTAGTAGGAAGATCATTCTTGGAGGCATTAAAAAGAAGAAATTCTGATTTATGACGTACAATGTGGTAGGGCATCAGAAATATTAGGAAGAAATTATCCAAAAAAATATTCATAAGGCAGCATCAGTAACAGGGTGTGCTATTTCTCTTCCTTTGGACATAAACTGTTCAGAGAAGCACATTTGAAAAGAATGGCATTTTTTTCTAGACACTTTATTATACTCCTCAATGTTTTCATAAATGTTTTCCCGATGTCCATAATAAAGGTTTTAGATGTACTTCAATGTTGCAAGGTGATTAGGCCCATTGTCTTTTACTTGCCCAGATTTGCAGTAATTTTAGAACCCAATATTTCGTTTTTTAACCCAACAATTGTCAAAAAGGATGCTACCAGATTCGTTAGTCGTTTGGGGCTGCTTGGCAGCAATGAGCCTTTTTTGAGGAGTGAACACTTTTTTTTAGTGGTTTCACTAGCAAGATCACTCATTCTACAATTCTGGAAAACTTCTAGGTGGCCATATTTTGCTCAATGGCAAGTCAAAATGTCATGGGTAAGACAGCTGGAGAATACTTTTGCCAAAAGGAATAATCAATTGAAAAAAGTTAAACAGTTGTGGGTTTTTTATTGCTCATTAAGGTAGTGAGAAATTGTTTAGGAGAGGTGTGGGGCCATGCACTTGCACTTTTGACTTCCTGCACATTAATTACTGCTCGATTGCACAGGGAAAGGTGCAACAGAAAAGGCCACAGTGTGAGTGAAAATAAGTGAAATAAATAAACACCGTTAATTAGGACCAAAGGGATTTTAAAGACCGGGCTCTGACAGATTCCCCAGATACATTTAACAACAAGTATGTCAGAGGGTCTAGAGGAAGAACTCAAACAATGCACGCTTACCACTCCAGCTATTCATTTAAGCATGTGTGTTGACAAACTTAGGTCATGCCTGTAGTGGTCAACCAAGGATGCCCATCAGTCACCATACGGAACCGCCCTTCATCATTTGGGATTCTGAACAAGACCAAAAACAGGAGTGCCACTATACTATCAAGATGGAGGGTCCAGGTGTATATAAAGGTACCCTTAATCGGTCGAGTGGATCGAATTGTGGTCTTGTTTACTCAATTGAGAAAATCGTAGCACACATGTGATATGCGGGACTGATGTTTGCAGTGCACAAAAATATGTGTGAGAAAAAAAATATATAGAAAATGTGATTAAAAGTGGATGAGAGGGTACTAATAACTTTATTCTGGTGCTACCCCAGCCTCCCAGGTTTATCAAAGAGGAAACAGACACTTGTAACACTAGGCCATTGGTCATATAAATTTAGAGTAACCTCAAAAACCCTATGCAAATGTGGTTATTGCGGTATATATGGTTCGTCCGCCCCGCATATGGGTTGTTGGCCGTTATCATTGGTTACTCCAAGTTAGTGATGTTGCCAGCCTCAACCGGAGGCACCTCTGGCTTATAGTGCAGTGTCCAGAGAAGAAGAAAAAGTGGTGTGTCAAAATAGAATTTCAAAAAAAGGAAAAAAGGTTTAAAAGCTGAAAAATCACCCTGAATAGTTTTATTTAATGGTGTGATTTCCAGGTTATTAAAAAGATCTGTTACTACTAGGTTGATCGAGTAACTAGATCATAGTAGTTGAAAAACACTTATTGCACAAACGTCGACATGTTTCTGCTCTGTCGGCCCACAGGGGTCTATAGAGCATTCGTCAGGACTCACAGTTAAACAGACAAACAATGTTCGGATTACTCACACCTTTTGTGTTGTTTTACGTTAATAACCTGTATACTTTGCAGGGTATTGACTCCTCCGGTTTCTGAAAAGAAATAGGGAGAGAACATCGAGAGAGACACACTTATTGCAAAACATCCTAATTTAGGCTAGTGCAAAGGGTAGAATAACATTATTATTCATTCATTCCTGAAAATTCATCTCTAAAGTGGGGAGGGTTTGGTAACCGGGTAGAGCTTTTCGCGCTATAGACAGGGTAATGAAATTATGTAAAAAGCACATTCTGCAAGGGTGAGTTTTATCTAGTACGCGCTGGCTTATTATTTAGCAAGCATAACGGGTAGGTTATTTTAAAGAAATGCAGCGCATAGAGCTTGTGGAAAAGGAACTCGTGGAAAGGAACCTATTAAGCAAGATGGGCGAGTTATTAAACGCAGCGCATTCTCGTACCTTGTAAACGGAGAGTACTCGCTTGCGTCGGGGGGCCCTCAGGACTCAGAGCTGTGTTTAAAATATATCGTGTTAATAAATATTCCGTATGGTCACCTTACCGAGATTCAGTGGAAAAATGCTGCGTGGCTCCGCCATTACCCGCGTGTGCTTGCAATCACGTCTAGTGCTGACTCTGCCCCCGGAAGTTCGTGAATCCGGCTGGGCAGGCGTTTTAAAGAGGCAGGCACTCTAGGCTCACGTGTTTGCGGGCGTATCTGGATAATATGTTTTTTTAAACAAAACTTTATTACTTGCATCAAGGAGAAATGGAATTTTGGCGAGTATTGTTTATTTTCTGAACTAGGCAGTCTCTTGTATTCTATAGATGGTACGTCATTTAGAAAATTGGTGCCACGGAATGGAATCATTAAGGCCGATTTCGTAAGTTCTAAGCCTCCACTGTTAAAAAGTAGTTACTGCTAGTCACTATGATATGGACTGTCTGGATGGTTTATATGGTCAACATGTTTCAGCAATTCTTGACATAGTTGTCATTGCTTTCTTCAGGACCGTGTCTAGTAATGGCTACTGCAAATAATAGTGATTAAAGAAACAAAAATCCGTGCTCAAATCAGCATCAGAATAGATACGGACATCACCTGAATTAACTAGGGGTCCATGTAGTTTCTTTCACTCTTCCAAGTCGTATGAAGATTACTACAAGGAAAAACACATGAAACCAGAAAGAAGAGTACTTAGCGTGCAAAGTTTAGTTCATAATTTAAAAGTGTAAATTCTTGTTAAAGTCAGGTGACCGTATTAAGTGTCACTGGCACAGTATTAGTGCATATATCTGAATATTGGCTCTGATTTATAGAAGTACCAATCTTGTATATAAAAGCCACCTTACCGTACTTGTAAGAGGACAAAACCTCACCCCACCTGGCCACGGCTCAGGAAAAGGGGAAGCACCGCTCTATGACAAAGGAGATAAACAAACAAGACTCTGTTATTCAAATCCCTTACATAATGTCCGAATTCATCCAACTGTCTGTACAACCAGTCAAAAATCCATTGCACACTAATGGTGTTTAAAATCTCTAATGTTTGAAAAACTCAGATCTCATGTTTTCGACATAAACACTATGAGAACAGTGCCTATCGCTGATCGTTTGCATAGCCTGAAAGTAGCAAGTCATGAATGAGCTAGCATCGAACACAGCCTCACAGGACGCATGTTTCGAATAGGTAGACAAGCTCAAACTAGCAAGCGTTAAGCATCCATTCTAAAATGCTGCATTTACAGCAAGGTGGGAAGGGAGAACCTTATCCTCGCTTACCTGTCCGTCGGTCCTTCACCACTCAGCATCCGAGCCGATCGGGGAGGTGCCGCGGCCGGCTGAAGCAAGGGATTATAACGCTGAGCGTGATTGGTCAAAGGGCCGATCACGTGGTACGTTGTTTCGATGACGTGCTATGCTAGATAGAAGGAGGTTGCTGATTGGTTCAACACCCCTAGATGTCAGCCAATCACCAAAAACCGAAGACGAGCCCAATACTCCTTGACTACACCCTGTGTGACTTTTTAAATAAAACTTTATTTACACCGGCATTTGGGGTAAACAAACAAGATGTTCCATGTTACACGGGCTAGATCGCGTGTTATGATGGCGAGATGTATACGCTGAAGTTAATTCACTGCATCCTACGTAGGTAAGAGCATAGGCTTTAACAATAGTCTACGCTGGTGTTTATCTGTCTCTCTGATTTAGAATATCCCATGAAATGGGGACATGATGTATGTGGGCGAATCTAGTTGATACGGATAGGCAAATGCTTATATCCTACACTGGGAGGCACCGTCTGGCTCTCATTCTACCTTTTACTTATTGAATCAGATATCACCAGGTATAGAACAGTAATATGGATATTCAGGAGGGAACAGTGATGTAGACATTAAATCATAAAGCCGACCAGGGTATATCATCATTCAACCCAGTCCGGTTAGTTCCCAATTTGAACACCCATTTTTGTTCTTTGAGCAAGAGATATTTAGACACATCTGAAACATGTGATGGAATATGTGGTTTTTCAATGACTGTCCAAAGGAAAGCCGTTGAAGAATGACGTGCTTCAAGAAAATGGTTTGTCAACTTCGTCGCCTGTCTCTGACACCTAATGGTGCTCTTGTGTTCAGAGATCCTGACCTTGATTTTAAGGGTCGTCATGCCTATGTATCTGAGACCACAAGGACAAGTGATCAGATAAACAAGATTGTCGCTATTACAATTGGTGAATTTGGTTTGAATCCATGGTCTTGACATTCCTATGTGTATTTCTGTTGTCTTTCTTGTTTGAGGGCAGGCTTGGCAAGTGCCACAGGGATGGTGGCCACTTACAGGTGGTAAGTCCCAAAGAGCACCCAGGGCCCTGGGTCCTTCATCACGTGGTCGAGTATGTACCAACCGATCCCTGAGATTAGGTCCCCTTTTGAATGAAAACAGGGGGCTCTGTATAGAGGCCTGATCAGAGTTCAGAATAGACCAATGTCTTTTAACCACTTTCTGTATGCTGTTCGATAAGGTTCCAAAAGTCGTCACAAAGGTGAGCCGCTCCAGAGGTGGTTTCAGGACAGACGGTTCCAGGAGAGCCAACCTGTTGTTATTCCGGGCCCGTTTCAATGAGCGATGTACTAGTCTGGGTGGATATTTCCTGGAAATCAATTGGTCCTTGAGGGCCAAAGAATGTGTTTTGAAAGCTGCAGAGTTTGAACAGTTCCTCTGAACCCGTAAAAACTGTCCATAAGGCAGATTCTCCCGTAATGATTTGGGGTTATGGCTGTCAAAGCACAACAAAGAGTTTTTTGCCAGCGGTTTCCTATACAGCTCTGATTGTAATCCATCCGGAGTTGCTGTAATGAGTAAATCCAGGAAGGCTAGTTGATCGCCACCAATTTCAATAGTGAAGCGAAGGAAATTGTTTCTATTGTTTAGCCAAACCAAAAAGTTATTGCACCTATCTTTTGTGCCCCCCCACACCACTAGGACATCATCGAAGTACCTTTTCCATATTTTAATACACTCGATGAAAGGATTTGTCGTTACCAGTATGTGCTCCTGTTCAAAAGAATGAACATAAAGATTTGCCAAGCTGGGAGCGTAAACGCTCCCCATACTGGTACCTGACGTCTGGAGGTACATCGAGTTTTCAAATTTAAAAAAAATTGTGTTTCATAGCCAAGGTGGCGCAGGCCATGATGAAACCAGGTGGAGTGATACTGTCTAGGTCTCTTGACTGTAGTAGAAGCTGTATGACTTCAAGGGTCTCGCCCTGTGGAATTGATGTATATAATGCTTCCACATCGAACGAGACGAGAAGATCCGTGGTCGCATCAAAATCAATTTCCGGTAACAGACGCAATACGTCAGTCGTGTCCTTCAAATAAGTTGGCATCTCTTGAACCATAGGGCGCAGAAAATGATCGACAAATGTCGATAAAGGTTCGAGGATAGACCCGATGCCCGAAATGATTGGGCGACCCGGGGGTGGTCTCTGCTTCTTATGCACCTTGGGTAGGGCATAAAAATATGGAGTAATAGGGTGTGCGGTACAAAGAAAGGTGGCCTCCTGCGGCGTAATCCATCCTTCGGACAGCGCTTCTTCAGTCATACCTGCAATAGTGGTTTTCAGTTCCTGAGTAGGATCAGTATCCAGGAGGCGGTAAGATCTCACATCGCCAAGCTGTCGTAGACATTCAGTCCGGAAAGTGCTAGTGTCCAGCAATACAATCGCACCACCCTTGTCTGCCGGTTTTATCGTCAATTCCTTGTCCATAGTCAGCATTTTGAGAGCCAGTCGTTCCTCTCTGGAGAAGTTATTGTAAAACATATTCTCTTGGTGTACAAATAGGTCTTCAACACTTTTCTCAATAGCCTGCTCGAATGCCAAAACCTTCGGAGGCATCGAGTGAGAGGGTGGGTAGAAAGTTGATTTGTTCTTCACCCCCGTGTTCGTGTCTCTACTGTCTCGTGATTCAAGTTCTTGTTTATTTGCAAAAAAGAAATGTAATCTTATCTTGCGTAAAAATCTGGACAGTTCGAGTCTTGTTTCAAAATGGTCATTCACGTCTGTAGGCACAAACCCTAACCCTCTATTAAGAGCCTTCTCTTCAATAGGTGTCAGAATGTGTTGGCTCAAGTTGATCACAAGGCTGGTTCCAGGCTGGTTGATGCTTGTTCCTTGTTCTTCGAGGTTGTTCTCCTCAGGTTCCTCGCTGAAGTTGTTGGCGGGCTGTAATGCACCTGTGGTTGCTGCTGGCCTCTCCTTCTGCCTCGTGACCGTCCCCGACCTCCGCCTAAAAAAGGCTGTCCACCAAAGTTTGTGGGATATTGTGGTGGAAAAGGGCCCATGGGTTGAAGTCCCATCTGAGGGGGGAAAGGCGGGCCTCCGAATTGCCACGGGTTTGGTGGCCACCATGCTTTTGTTTGGTTCTGTTGGTTACCTCTCCAGTTGTTTCAAAAGTTTCTTTTTCCTCGTCCTCTAGCTTGAGACCCCTGATTAATGGAGCCAGGTTCGCTACCTGATGTGTTACCATCAGAGCTTGATGTCCCATAACTAGATCCTCTACTGCGCCCATTTGCAGAAAAATCAGGTAGAGTGTATGTGTCGCTGGTATAGGGATAAACCTTGTCGAATTTAAATTGATCCAAATCTTTTCGAAATTTCTCAATCTTCACAGACAAGGTGAATTCTCTGAACTCCCTGTTGTTTTGATTAGCCTCATCTAGATTTTTCTGGAAGGCTTTACTGGAAAGGGTGGCTCTAATTTGGGATTCTAGAGCCTGGATTTCAAAAAGTATCGTCTCTGCAATTCTTTTGGAGGTCTGAATAATGAGTATAAGCCAGTCCCTAGTGCATCGCCAAGCGATAAGAGACCAGCTTTTTAGGAATTCCTTATCTGTCAGAAACAGTCTCGGGGCATTGGTCACAATCAGCCCAGTGGGTGCACAATCCTTACGTAGATATTGCGCCATCACCGTACCATGGAGAGTTGTTCGCGTGTGAGATTTCTTTAGGACAAGAAGCTTGCCCCATTCTACCTCATTACTAATGACAGGGGTGGATGTAGTATCTAATAAATCAGGGTAGTCGGCCAAGGCCAATTGTAGATCGTCTTCGTCAAAAGAAAGGCCTTGATTCTCGGTCATGTTAGAAAGTTGCAATGTAACAAATAGACTGGAAGTACTGCACAGTATAAATAAAACTCAAACAGAGCCAGACATAACACACCGTTTTATGGTAGTATGAAACAACAATGGTCAATTTGTTGAAAAAATAGGGGTCCGCAGTCACAGCGGCTGCTCAAGAACAAATAAACACCGTTAATTAGGACCAAAGGGATTTTAAAGACCGGGCTCTGACAGATTCCCCAGATACATTTAACAACAAGTATGTCAGAGGGTCTAGAGGAAGAACTCAAACAATGCACGCTTACCACTCCAGCTATTCATTTAAGCATGTGTGTGGACAAACTAAGGTCATGCCTGTAGTGGTCAACCAAGGATGCCCATCAGTCACCATACGGAACCGCCCTTCATCATTTGGGATTCCGAACAAGACCAAAAACAGGAGTGCCACTATACTATCACGATGGAGGGTCCAGGTGTATATAAAGGTACCCTTAATCGGTCGAGTGGATCGAATTGTGGTCTTGTTTACTCAATTGAGAAAATTGTAGCACACATGTGATGTGCTGGACTGATGTTTGCAGTGCACAAAAATATGTGTGAGAAAAAAAAATATATAGAAAATGTGATTAAAAGTGGATGAGAGGGTACTAATAACTTTATTCTGGTGCTACCCCAGCCTCCACAGGTAAAAAGTAGTTACTGCCAGTCACTATGATATGGACTGTCTGGATGGTTTATATGCTCAACATGTTTCAGCAATTCTTGACATAGTTGTCATTGCTTTCTTCAGGACCGTGTCTAGTAATTGCTACTGCAAATAATAGTGATTAAAGAAACCAAAATCCGTGCTCAAAATCAGAATAGATACGGACATCATCTGAATTAACTAGGGGTCCACGTAGTTTCTTTCACTCTTCCAAGTCGTATGAAGATTACTACAAGGAAAAACACATTAAACCAGAAAGAAGAGTACTTAGCGTGCAAAGTTTAGTTCATAATTTAAAAGTGTAAATACTTGTTAAAGTCAGGTGACCGTATTACGTGTCACTGGCACAGTATTAGTGCATATATCTGAATATTGGCTCTGATTTATAGAAGTACCAATCTTGTATATAAAAGCCACCTTACCGTACTTGTAAGAGGACAAAACCTCACCCCACCTGGCCACGGCTCAGGAAAAGGGGAAGCACCGCTCTATGACAAAGGAGATAAACAAACAAGACTCTGTTATTCAAATCCCTTACATAATGTCCGAATTCATCCAACTGTCTGTACAACCAGTCAAAAATCCATTGCACACTAATGGTGTTTAAAATCTCTAATGTTTGAAAAACTCAGATCTCATGTTTTCGACATAAACACTATGAGAACAGTGCCTATCGCTGATCGTTTGCATAGCCTGAAAGTAGCAAGTCATGAATGAGCTAGCATCGAACACAGCCTCACAGGACGCATGTTTCGAATAGGTAGACAAGCTCAAACTAGCAAGCGTTAAGCATCCATTCTAAAATGCTGCATTTACAGCAAGGTGGGAAGGGAGAACCTTATCCTCGCTTACCTGTCCGTCGGTACTTCACCACTCGGCATCCGAGCCGATCGGGGAGGTGCCGCGGCCGGCTGAAGCAAGGGATTATAACCCTGAGTGTGATTGGTCAAAGGGCCGATCACGTGGTACGTTGTTTCGATGATGTGCTATGCTAGATAGAAGGAGGTTGCTGATTGGTTCAACACCCCTAGATGTCAGCCAATCACCAAAAACCGAAGACAAGCCCAATACTCCTTGACTACACCCTGTGTGACTTTTTAAATAAAACTTTATTTACACCGGCATTTGGGGTAAACAAACAAGATGTTCCGTGTTACACGGGCTAGATTGCGTGTTATGATGGCGAGATGTATACGCTTAAGTTAATTCACTGCATCCTACGTAGGTAAGAGCATAGGCTTTAACAATAGTCTACGCTGGTGTTTATCTGTCTCTCTGATTTAGAATATCCCATGAAATGGGGACATGATGTATGTGGGCGAATCTAGTTGATACGGATAGGCAAATGCTTATATCCTACACTGGGAGGCACCGTCTGGCTCTCATTCTACCTTTTACTTATTGAATCAGATATCACCAGGTATAGAACAGTAATATGGATATTCAAGAGGGAACAGTGATGTAGACATTAAATCATAAAGCCGACCAGGGTATATCATCATTCAACCCAGTCCGGTTAGTTCCCAATTTGAACACCCATTTTTGTTCTTTGAGCAAGAGATATGTAGACACATCTGAAACATGTGAAGGAATATGTGGTTTTTCAATGACTGTCCAAAGGAAAGCCGTTGAAGAATGACGTGCTTCAAGAAAATGGTTTGTCAACTTCGTCGCCTGTCTCTGACACCTAATGGTGCTCTTGTGTCCAACTCTCCACGGTACGGTGATGGCACAATATCTACGTAAGGATTGTGCACCCACTGGGCTGATTGTGACCAATGCCCCGAGACTGTTTCTGACAGATAAGGAATTCCTAAAAAGCTGGTCTCTTATCGCTTGGCGATGCACTAGGGACTGGCTTATACTCATTATTCAGACCTCCAAAAGAATTGCAGAGACGATACTTGTTGAAATCCAGGTTCTAGAATCCCAAATTAGAGCCACCCTTTCCAGTAAAGCCTTCCAGAAAAATCTAGATGAGGCTAGTAAAAACAACAGGGAGTTCAGAGAATTCACCTTGTCTGTGAAGATTGAGAAATTTCGAAAAGATTTGGATAAATTTAAATTCGACAAGGTTTATCCCTATACCAGCAACACATACACTCCACCTGATTTTTCTGCAAATGGGCGCAGTACAGGATCTAGTTATGGGACATCAAGCTCTGATGGTAACACATCAGATAGCGATACTGGCTCCATTAATCAGGGGTCTCGAGCTAGAGGACGAGGAAAAAGAAACTTTCGAAACAACTGGAGAGGTAACCAACAGAACCAAACACAAGCATGGTGGCCACCAAATCCGTGGCAATTCGTAGGCCCGCCTTTCCCTCCTCAGATGGGACTTCAACCCATGGGCCCTTTTCCACCACAATATCCCACAAACTTTGGTGGACAGCCTTTTTTAGGCGGAGGTCGGGGACGGTCCCGAGGCAGAAGGAGAGGCCAGCAGCAACCACAGGTGCATTACAGCCCGCCAATAACTTCAGCGAGGAACCTGAGGAGCACAACCTCGAAGAACAAGGAACAAGCATCAACCAGCCTGGAACCAGCCTTGTGATCAACTTGAGCCAACACATTCTGGCACCTATTGAAGAGAAGGCTCTTAATAGAGGGTTAGGGTTTGTGCCTACACACGTGAATGACCATTTTGAAACACGACTCGAACTGTCCAGATTTTTACACAAGATAAGATTACATTTCTTTTTTGCAAATAAACAAGAACTTGAATCACGAGACAGTAGAGACACGAACACGGGGTTGAAGAACAAATCAACTTTCTACCCACCCTCTCACTCGATGCCTCCGAAGGTTTTGGCATTCGAGCAGGCTATTCAGAAAAGTGTTGAAGACCTATTTGTACACCAAGAGAATATGTTTTACAATAACTTCTCCAGAGAGGAACGACTGGCTCTCAAAATGCTGACTATGGACAAGGAATTGACGATAAAACCGGCAGACAAGGGTGGTGCGATTGTATTGCTGGACACTAGCACTTTCCGGACTGAATGTCTACGCCAGCTTGGCGATGTGAGATCTTACCGCCTCCTGGATACTGATCCTACTCAGGAACTGAAAACCACTATTGCAGGTATGACTGAAGAAGCGCTGTCCGAAGGATGGATTACGCCGCAGGAGGCCACCTTTCTTTGTACCGCACACCCTATTACTCCATATTTTTATGCCCTACCCAAGGTGCATAAGAAGCAGAGACCACCCCCGGGTCGCCCAATCATTTCGGGCATCGGATCTATCCTCGAACCTTTATCGACATTTGTCGATCATTTTCTGCGCCCTATGGTTCAAGAGATGCCAACTTATTTGAAGGACACGACTGACGTATTGCGTCTGTTACCGGAAACTGATTTTGATGCGACCACGGATCTTCTCGTCTCGTTCGATGTGGAAGCATTATATACATCAATTCCACAGGACGAGACCCGTGAAGTCATACAGCTTCTACTACAGTCAAGAGACCTAGACAGTATCACTCCACCTGGTTTCATCATGGCCTGCGCCACCTTGGCTATGAAACACAATTTTTTTCAATTTGAAAACTCGATGTACCTCCAGACGTCAGGTACCAGTATGGGGAGCGTTTACGCTCCCAGCTTGGCAAATCTTTGTGTTCATTCTTTTGAACAGGAGCACATACTGGTAACCACAAATCCTTTCATCGATTGTATTAAAATATGGAAAAGGTACATCGATGATGTCCTAGTGGTGTGGCGGGGCACAAAAGATAGGTGCAATGACTTTTTGGTTTGGCTAAACAATAGAAACAATTTCCTTCGCTTCACTATTGAAATAGGTGGCGATCAACTAGCCTTCCTGGATTTACTCATTACAGCAACTCCGGATGGATTACAATCAGAGCTGTATAGGAAACCGCTGGCAAAAAACTCTTTGTTGTGCTTTGACAGCCATCACCCCAAATCATTACGGGAGAATCTGCCTTATGGACAGTTTTTACGGGTTCAGAGGAACTGTTCAAACTCTGCAGCTTTCAAAACACATTCTTTGGCCCTCAAGGACCAATTGATTTCCAGGAAATATTCACCCAGACTAGTACATCGCTCATTGAAACGGGCCCGGAATAACAACAGGTTGGCTCTCCTGGAACCGTCTGTCCTGAAACCACCTCTGGAGCGGCTCACCTTTGTGACGACTTTTGGAACCTTATCGAACAGCATACAGAAAGTGGTTAAAAGACATTGGTCTTTTCTGAACTCTGATCAGGCCTCTATACAGAGCCCCCTGTTTTCATTCAAAAAGGGGACCTAATCTCAGGGATCGGTTGGTACATACTCGACCACGTGATAAAGGACCCAGGGCCCTGGGTGCTCTTTGGGACTTACCACCTGTAAGTGGCCACCATCCCTGTGGCACTTGCCAAGCCTGCCCTCAAACAAAACACATTCTTTGGCCCTCAAGGACCAATTGATTTCCAGGAAATATCCACCCAGACTAGTACATCGCTCATTGAAACGGGCCCGGAATAACAACAGGTTGGCTCTCCTGGACCCGTCTGTCCTGAAACCACCTCTGGAGCGGCTCACCTTTGTGACGACTTTTGGAACCTTATCGAACACATACAGAAAGTGGTTAAAAGACATTGGTCTTTTCTGAACTCTGATCAGGCCTCTATACAGAGCCCCCTGTTTTCATTCAAAAAGGGGACCTAATCTCAGGGATCGGTTGGTACATACTCGACCACGTGATGAAGGACCCAGGGCCCTGGGTGCTCTTTGGGACTTACCACCTGTAAGTGGCCACCATCCCTGTGGCACTTGCCAAGCCTGCCCTCAAACAAGAAAGACAACAGAAATAGACATAGGAACGTCAAGACCATGGATTCAAACCAAATTCACCAATTGTAATAGCGACAATCTTGTTTATCTGATCACTTGTCCTTGTGGTCTCAGATACATAGGCATGACGACCCGTAAAATCAAGGTCAGGATCTCTGAACACAAGAGCACAATTAGGTGTCAGAGACAGGCGACGAAGTTGACAAACCATTTTCTTGAAGCACGTCATTCTTCAACGGCTTTCCTTTGGACAGTCATTGAAAAACCACATATTCCACCACATGTTTCAGATGTGTCTAAATATCTCTTGCTCAAAGAACAAAAATGGGTGTTCAAATTGGGAACTAACCGGACTGGGTTGAATGATGATATACCCTGGTCGGCTTTATGATTTAATGTCTACATCACTGTTCCCTCTTGACTATCCATATTACTGTTCTATACCTGGTGATATCTGATTCAATAAGTAAAAGGTAGAATGAGAGCCAGACGGTGCCTCCCAGTGTAGGATATAAGCATGTGCCTATCCGTATCAACTAGATTCGCCCACATACATCATGTCCCCATTTCATGGGATATTCTAAATCAGAGAGACAGATAAACACCAGCGTAGACTATTGTTAAAGCCTATGCTCTTACCTACGTAGGATGCAGTGAATTAAGTTCAGCGTATACATCTCGCCATCATAACACGCGATCTAGCCCGTGTAACATGGAACATCTTGTTTGTTTACCCCAAATGCCTGGTGTAAATAAAGTTTTATTTAAAAAGTCACACAGGGTGTAGTCAAGGAGTATTGGGCTCGTCTTCGGTTTTTGGTGATTGGCTGACATCTAGTTGTGTTGAACCAATCAGCAACCTCCTTCTATCTAGCATAGCACGTCATCGAAACAACGTACCACGTGATCGGCCCTTTGACCAATCACGCTCAGGGTTATAATCCCTTGCTTCAGCCGGCCGCGGCACCTCCCCGATCGGCTCTGATGCCGAGTGGTGAAGTACCGACGGACAGGTAAGCGAGGATAAGGTTCTCCCTTCCCACCTTGCTGTAAATGCAGCATTTTAGAATGGATGCTTTACGCTTGCTAGTTTGAGCTTGTCTACCTATTCGAAACATGCGTCCTGTGAGGCTGTGTTCGATGCTAGCTCATTCATGACTTGCTACTTTCAGGCTATGCAAACGATCAGCGATAGGCACTGTTCTCATAGTGTTTATGTCGAAAACATGAGATCTGAGTTTTTCAAACATTAGAGATTTTAAACACCATTAGTGTGCAATGGATTTTTGACTGGTTGTACAGACAGTTGGATGAATTCGGACATTATGTAAGGGATTTGAATAACAGAGTCTTGTTTGTTTATCTCCTTTGTCTTAGAGCGGTGCTTCCCCTTTTCCTGAGCCGTGGCCAGGTGGGGTGAGGTTTTGTCCTCTTACAAGTACGGTAAGGTGGCTTTTATATACAAGATTGGTACTTCTATAAATCAGAGCCAATATTCAGATATATGCACTAATACTGTGCCAGTGACACGTAATACAGTCACCTGACTTTAACAAGAATTTACACTTTTAAATTATGAACTAAACTTTGCACGCTAAGTACTCTTCTTTCTGGTTTCATGTGTTTTTCCTTGTAGTAATCTTCATACGACTTGGAAGAGTGAAAGAAACTACGTGGACCCCTAGTTAATTCAGGTGATGTTCGTATCTATTCTGATTTTGAGCACGGATTTTGGTTTCTTTAATCACTATTATTTGCAGTAGCCATTACTAGACACGGTCCTGAAGAAAGCAATGACAACTATGTCAAGAATTGCTGAAACATGTTGACCATATAAACCATCCAGACAGTCCATATCATAGTGACTGGCAGTAACTACTTTTTAACAGTGGAGGCTGGGGTAGCACCAGAATAAAGTTATTAGTACCCTCTCATCCACTTTTAATCAAATTTTCTATATATTTTTTTTCTCACACATATTTTTGTGCACTGCAAACATCAGTCCCGCATATCACATGTGTGCTACGATTTTCTCAATTGAGTAAACAAGACCACAATTCGATCCACTCGACCGATTAAGGGTACCTTTATATACACCTAAACCCTCCATCGTGATAGTATAGTGGCACTCCTGTTTTTGGTCTTGTTCGGAATCCCAAATGATGAAGGGCGGTTCCGTATGGTGACTGATGGGCATCCTTGGTTGACCACTACAGGCATGACCTTAGTTTGTCAACACACATGCTTAAATGAATAGCTGGAGTGGTAAGCGTGCATTGTTTGAGTTCTTCCTCTAGACCCTCTGACATACTTGTTGTTAAGTGAAAATAAGTGACCAATGTGAGGGCAAAAAAAACAATACAGTCCATATGACAAAGAAATGCCTTTACCATCAGGACATAATTTACTAAGTAGAACCCACACAACATAAATCAGGGCCATATTATCAAGCAAGGGCGATACATTATCGCCGCTTTTATTGGCTGGAAACTGCCGCTAAAGCGGCGATAATGAGCTTGATAATATGCCCTTGTGAATTCCCAAAGAAGCCCAGGTTCTGGTGTTAACCTGGGCTTCTATGGGAATTCACAAGGGCCTATTATCAAGGCCAATATCCCCGCTTTAGCGGCAGTTTCCTGCCGATAAAAGCGGCGATAATGTACCGCCCTTTCTTGATAATATGGCCCTTAGTTAGGTTTCTTTCTTAACATCCAGCATTAACTGCAATTATGGTTAAGACTGAAAAGTCGACGTTTCAACCCCTTGGAATCATTTAACAGGGCCTACCTCCAAGGGGTCGAAACATCAGCTTTTCAGGCTTAATCGTATTTACATTTAATGTCGGGGGTTAAGAAACCTAACTAACCAACTCATTTATTTCATATGGGTTCTACTTTGTAACTGATGCCCTGATGTTTAAAGCATTTCCACGCATTGGAATTGTAATTTTACTTATGTAATGTACATAACGATTACATTTAGAATCTTACAGATCTTCAGTACATTCATTGTGACAGAAGGGCCAAGGAATAATATATCTCTTGCGAATGCATTAAATGTTTTTGGAGTGATTTCCTTTGGAAAGTTTTCGTATATGTGGCCTTTGTTACCCGAGTTCAATTGGAATACAGGGTGCCCCATTTTTCTACCTAGAACCCATGCATGACATTGTTCCTGCACACACTATCCTAACATTGTGCATAAGGAGACAAAGATAAGCAGATTTTGGGAAACTGGATTCGTTCATTTTCCCTTTACCCTACCTGCCCATAGATTTTTTACTCTCCACACAGGTACTTCCTCTTAAACTATAATTATTCTCCAGACCTGTCTTTCCATCTTATTCTAGAACAGTGCTTCTCAAACTTTTTAGAACCATGACTCACTTTTTAGCATGACAAACTTTCTCCGACCCACCTAGCTTAATGAAAATGAAGCGGGCGAATTTCTAATGTAACTAAAGCATTGTGTGGTAGCGCACTGTCATATACAGACAACACAATTTCCAAGGAAATAGCCAAAACATTGGCACAGACATACAGTTTTACTGATAAAACTACATAGCACACATAATAATTGTGTTTTAGTTAATATTTATCATTTGCACTATCACCAAGAAAGTGTCTTGATTTGTTTAGATGATATTATTATTTTTGTTTCATCACACTTCAGATTTGCAAAAAAATGTGCTTCATTTTGCGTTCTGAACTGCTGAAATTGTAAAGTTCATTTACATGTATTTTCATTTTGCATGTTACAAAAAATCACATCCTACTACATCCTTTCCTTTCTCTCTATTCCAGCAAGATCATCACATTATCCAATTAAATTTTCTTTCTCTGACTGTAAAGTGAGAGGAGTTTGTAAATAAAAAATGTTAACTGCAATTTATCAGGAGAAATAGCCTGACATTTGACCTTCGTCCTTGAAGCAGCAAATGCCACAAGATAAACATAGAATTTAGCAGCATCTTTATTTATTGTTTGAGCTTTCACTACCCCTCACAAATCGGCTTTAAATTTCTCTAGAAATATATTTCATGAAAAATAGGTTTCAAAACCTATATTTGATGCCAATACTATAATTTCAGTGATTTTTAAAGCAGTTATTCCAATGGAAGGGCTAATCTCAGACTGACATCCTTTCCACTATCTAATTATTCTATAAGCATTGGAATTCATTTGGATGATGAAAGCCCAAAACCGCTCTGCAGAGCTTCATGGTCACCTTTGTCGAATAAGCATCCTGTTCATGTAAAGCAAATAAATGCTGATCATTCTAATTGAATCAGGGCCTTTTGGTAGCAGAACTTTCCGCATAGGCGCCTAAAAACACCCACTTCAACAAACTGAATTTTTTTTTAAATAGAATAATACTTGTTTTCACTAACTACCGCTTTCTGTACACTTTAAAACATTTTTCTCTTATTTTTACCTCAGACAACTAAGCAGTACAGAGCTGTGGTAATTTACTGTTTTTGATAAACATTTTAATGCTTGAATAAAGCATTACTTAATGCTATTTTTGACAATAGATTATCTTTTATACATCATGCTAACGCAGTACTCTCCTCATCCTTTTATGTTTTATGTTTTATTGTTACCTTTTGTCCCAGCTAGTACCGGGAGAAAGTTAATTGGTGCTCTGGTCATGTCTAAGGTTGACTACTGCAATAGCCTTCTAATTAATGCCCAGGAAAGGGTTCTTGGAAGGCTGCAGTTGGAACAGAACGAAGCCGCTAGGATACTGTCGGGTACCCCCAAGTTCAAGTCCATCTCTAATGTGGTGTGACAACTCCATTGGCTGCCCATAAGAAGCAGAACGAAATTTAAAGCTCTCTGTATTGCCTACAAGGCAGGACCTGAATACTTGAAGGAAGCCTTTCTGGCTTACACGCCCATCAGATCTCTTCGCTCAGCAGATGCCAAACTTCTGGTCATCCCTAGAACCAAGAAAGCCAACTGGGGTGACAGAAGCTTCATAGTTACCACATCCAAACTGTGGAATTCTATCCTGTGCAGCAAAACGTTACAGATTGAGTTCATTTCTGTCCATGTTAAACGTTAGATCTTCGCTTCAAGACAAAAAGTCCATTGGGGCTTAACGGAGACGAGGAGATGCATGTACATTTGTAAATAACATAGCCTCGAGATCTAACGTTTAACATGGACAAAAATGCACTCAATCCATAATGTTTTGCTGCTGAAAGTATCACTGTAAATATATACACATGAATTGAAATAATCAATTGAGAAATTGTGATGAGTAAAAGTAATGTTGAGAGAATCATTTAAAGTAAAGTTTTTTTCCGTTCTTTAACTGCTGGAGGACATGGTGTGGGACACCAGGTTGAAACATGGGGAAATATGTCACTCAGCCAAGATTATCATGACACGCAGTCATGTAACTAGTAAGCTACGGCTTATCTATGAGCCAAGTGACGCGCACTCACTAGCGGACATGCACTGCACCGTCACCTACAGTGATAAATTCGAATCACTTTCCTGGGCTCAATGAATATTAATCTGCCACTCAGGCAGCTTAATTTATGTCCCATACGACACTGGTGAAAAACGCTGATGTCCACCAGCAAGTTAAGAACAGATTAGAAGCATGAATGCATGCAAAGTGTCGATATAAACTACCAAGCCCACAATGCCTCATTATGGGCTAGTGTGGTGACTTGTTATAAATAAGTAAAACAAACAAGGGACTTATGTTACTACCGTGATCAAGAACTGTTTGAGTTCGAAATACGTAGGTGGAGAGGAGTAAGGTCAATAAATCGAGTTGAAGAATCCAAGAGGAGTGTGTCGTATTTTTTCATGTTTTCATGTATAGATATATATATATATATATATATATATTACCTACTGGCGGTCGCCAGTAGGTAGTTATAGTTAGGATTGATTTCCATAGGGAAATCGCAACATTCTATTTGGAATAACTTTGGCGCCGGTGGAGGAATTTGCCTGAAATTTTCAGCAACTTTGCCTCGCGGCGCTCCGGTCCTTCCCTGAAAGTTTGGGGGGGGATTCATCAAGCGGGGGCCAAGATAAAAGGGGGGTCCCAAAACGTGTTTTGCCTATGTTAATTTCCATAGGGTGGTCGGTTGCACTTTTAGCTCGAACGGCTGAATGGATTTTCACCAAACTTGGCAAAATTGTAGGGACTGGTAGCCCGATGTGCCGTTGCTATGTCTCAATATATGTGCTCCAGAGGATTTTGAGTAATTTAGGTTAAAAAATTTTTATATATCTATAGCCGCGCCCCGGTACGCGCACCGGGAGCGCTCCGGGCGCGCCACGCGACTTGCGCAGGGAAAGCTGATTGGCTCTCGGGTGTCTGTAAACATTCGAAACAGTCCGGAGCGGCCGCCATCTTGTGTCTCGGTAGGATTGAGACACAAGAGGTGGTAAAAACAAAGGGGGAAATAACCAAAAGGGGGCAGGGTAGACCCCCCCCTGACCCCCGATGTTTGATGTGGGGGTCATAAACGGGCTCCGCCGCATAAATTAAAAAAAAAAAAACGATTTTCACGAGGGGAACGCCCGGTACGCGCCCCGGTACCCTGGAGAAAAAACAATGACAGACTTCTTTACAAATGTAGCATTTTTTAATAAATTGGAGGTAGTTCTTTTTCATTTTTTTAAGAACACAGCTCTTTGATGAGAATTGGAGGTAGCTCTGAAAAGAACTTTTGTTTTTCTTCTTTTTTTTAACAAAAACAAAAACAGGGAACTGGAAACAGCTCAACAGCAGCCAAAAAAAAAAATAATTAGGCTTGGGGATGGCAGCGGTGGTTCTCGAGAGCTCGAACCATGAGTGTGATACTTTGCTCCCCATAGCAAAGAAGATGGTCACACTTTCGGCATTTTAATATAGCCTGATTAAAAGCAGGCTGAATATTTGGTATAATCTCCTGCTCACGCCGACGCACAGAAGGTGTTGCTCCATCGGTAGAAGTAGAGGCACCATCCCTGGGAGCCTCTCGTGCCAGAGCCCTGACACTCTCCCGGGCATAGTTCTGGGGATGTTTCCTTGACACGTGGCGTATCATCGTCCAGTTCCCGAAGCTGTATTTTTTTCTGGGATTTCCTCTCGATAAAATGGTGTGGCATATTTTACACTTCACCTTTGGAGCATTTACCTTCTTCTACCCCTCTGGAATTTTGAAAAATTTCGAAATGAAATGTTCCTTCACAGTTCGTTCAGGAGCCTCCTCATTAATGAAATCCTTAGTCTCATCACTGCTGCTGGATGCTCTTGCAGCCATGATAATAGAAGTAAATGTGACACAGGTGCCAAAAACAGGTCTTGCACTCACAAAAGTGAAACAAGAAGTGAAGGAAATGGGTGGGGATTACAGTCTTTGTAAAAAAAAAGTTAGGAACCAATGAAAAGTGTTATTTTCAAGTCACATGATCCGGGCTTTCATCATTTGGAAACCAAAACTGATCTGGACCAATAAAAAGTGTAATTTTCAGATCACATGACCCGACGCGCTTACGCTACGCGCCCCGGGGCGCACCCCGGGGCGTGCAGCGTAAGCGCGTCAGGACGGGTGCGCTTACGCAGTGCTTCATATGACGCATCACGCGGCTACGCGAAACGTCTCGATGTTGTTTTCGTAATGCACTGCTGATGACGTCACATATTACATCACTCATGACATGGTCAGTGACATCACTCATGACATCACTGATGACACCATCCTTGTGACAGAGTGACAGACCTCCTTTCACTGTAATGTAACCCTTGAAACACATATTCAAAAATAGAAACTAAAATTTTCAAAAAAATGGAGATACCCATACCAGTTACAACAACCAATTCAATAATTCTACCATCTATATACACATCCACTCATTCACCAACAGTTCTATATAGTCACTCATACATATACTCACTCATCATATGTAGCGATACACCTATACATCCTGATACACACCGACAGTCATCCAAAAGTTACTCACACACATACTCACACATGCAAATAAACTATTGAACATCAATTTATTTGCATATACAGCTATACACACACTACCACTTTACTTCTAAGGAAACTTACACATACTTACTCTTTTAAAAAATCACTTATAGAAACACATACTAATTTAAACAGGAACTCTTACAATCCCTCACTCTCACATATACTCACTTATATACATTAATATTCACATATACTAGATTAAAACATATGTAGTTACTGATAAAGGCACTAGTGAGACAGTCATTCACTCACTAACACACACATATACACACTCATCCACCCATACAGTCCTGCACATATGCTGTCTTCAAAACACATACAAAGAGAGAGTCAGTCATTCATGCATCGATGTGCTAAGTAATACCCCCACCAAACCATACAAACACTCATACTGATACTAAGAAAAACATCTAATAACCTATATACATACATATGTACCTACTCACCAACCCATGCAGCCACTTATACACAAAGTGAAACACTAATACATATATTTAAATATTTAAACATTACTCTCTAATATATGTATTCACTAAGAATCACTTAATAAACCAGTTAACCAATCAATTTAAAAAACAAAAACATCCATATAAACACTTATTTAAACATTTATTCTTCCATCAACTTTTACATATACATATATAACACATATTTATTTTTCAGTGAGACACACATTCACTGGATGGTGTCATCAGTGATGTCATGAGTGATGTCACTGACCATGTCATGAGTGATGTAATATGTGACGTCATCAGCAGCGCATTGCACGCGCAAGTTATAGTGAGTCCAACTAACTATAACGTGGGAATTTCATTGGTTTTATGCCAGTAAAATTTCCAGCTAACTATAACTGGTGTGAAACCTATGGTTTTTTCAGTGAATATATATATATATATACATACGCCCCAAGGTTTGCCCAACCAATTAAGCAGCACCCCAACAGCAATGTGCTTACAAGCCTTTATTGAGGTATGGATGGCATGCAGATTTCCGATTCCTTTAACAGCATTCCGTCATTTCGCCTGACGCGTTTCGAAGCCTTTCATCTTCTTCCTCAGAGGCTGACGGGTAAGTAAGTGCAAGCCGGTTACATGTCCCCTCGTTTAAATAAACCGATTGACACGCCCCCAGATGGGCTGCTCGAATGAGACAGTGCAAGGTACTGTGGGAACTGTAGTACCGGCTTTCTTTCCTCCTGTATGGATGCACAAATGTCACTGCCGGAAATTTTAAAAGCCACACATCGGACTCAGTTATCGGGATCCATCCTAAATCCTTTCTTGCTGTTTTCACATTGGCGCTCGGTAGATGTAGAGCCCCATGGCCCCTGTGCTTCTCAGGGTGGTGCGTGCTTGGCGGCAGGAGGGCCGCCTGTAAATATACACTCCAAGGTTTGCCCAACCAATTAAGAAGCACCCCAACAGCAATGTGCTTACAAGCCTTTATTGAGGTATGGATGGCATGCCTATTTCGGACTCCTTTAACAGCATTCCGTCATTTCGCCTGAGGCGTTTCGAAGCCTTTCATCTTCTTCCTCAGAGGCTGACAGGTAAGTAAGTGCAAGCCGGTAACATGTCCCCTCGTTTAAATAAACGCCAATGTGGAAACAGCCAGAAAGGATTTAGGATGGATCCCGATAACTGAGGCCGATGTGTGGCTTTTAAAATATCCGGCAGTGACATTTGTGCATCCATACAGGAGGAAAGAAAGCCGGTACTACAGTTCCCACAGTACCTTGCACTGTCTCATTCGAGCAGCCCATCTGGGGGCGTGTCAATTGGTTTATTTAAACGAGGGGACATGTAACCGGCTTGCACTTACTTACCCGTCAGCCGTGCATATATATATATATATATATATATATTTATATATATATATATATATATATATATGCACAAACTACTCGAACCACAACTCCGACAGTCCCACAGTCCTCGGGATATCGCCGGAGTGAAGACACGAGAGCCGACCCAGCATACAGGTTAGAAAGTTATTTATTTATTTCTTCTGTATTCAGCATAACGTTTCGGCCTGCCCAGAGGCCTTGATCACACAACGCTCATTAGGGAATAGGTGAGTTTTAAAGTGCTAGTGCTCAACAAACAAGTTGCGTATAGATATATATGAACTTCCAAATCTAAATTTTACAATGGCAAAATAAAAAAACATACACGCTCTGGCAATAAAAACTCTTAGTTTTTAAAGATGAGACCTATTGACTGTACCAACGCTTGATGAAGATTGTTATAATCTAGTACTGCTAATTCAGTTAAATAGGACTAAGACTACTTCATACATTAGGTCACTTTTATGGTGCCCCGTGCACTTGTACTTTGCCCCATGCTACTCCATTTCTGCAAACAACATAGGGTCTTTTATAACAATACGCTATTGGTTCCATCAAAATTAATTATGTTAATTATATTAGAAGTTCCTCTTCTCTCCACCTTTTTCACAAGAAGCATGGTTATTCCAGCAGCACTAATCTTCCAATTTCTAGCTCTTGGGTATCAATTGCGCCTGTCAAGCCTACTTTATCATCATAATCATTAGGTACATTGTTAATTGTAAGCCTGTGACAGGGATATAGTAACCTCCATTAAAGAGATATCTAGAGATTTTGTGCAATGGGGAAAATGGCAGTTCTGATTCTTTCATGATTACAGGTGGTGTCAATAAAATGAAGCACAGAAGGGAAATATTTGTTGTTGCTGCTAAATTTGTTGTCTTTGTTTCCAATGATTGTGGACCAGAGTGAACTGGAGGTGCTGACAGTAGAACTGCAGCCGTCAGTTCTGAATGTTTTTGAGACCTACTAAGAGGCGATGGTGTCAAAGAACTGAAAGGGAGTCAGAGCTAACGAAGACCTGTGAGAAGTCAATGTTGGCAAGGGGCATGTAGGGATTCATGTCTGGCAAGGGACCTTGAGAGAGTCGATGCCAGTCATCGGTCTGGGGGAGTCAGTGCGGTCTAGCAAACCAGGAAAGCAGTTACTAGGGGAAGCAGGGGAATTGTAGTGCCTCATAATTAAAGTGCAATTAATGATAATACTGTGTGATGTATTCATTGGATTACATAGTATTTAGTTCTGCTGTGGGATTAAACATGCTTTATTGTGGCTGTTGTTTGTTGACTTCTGAGCTCTTGGCATGCCATTACTCTACCTCCATGAAAATCCAGTGACTGCTTCCCTCGCTCCCTGAGAGTTAAGTGCCGAAAGGATGGTCTAGTTTGCCGGCTATAGCAGGGCGGACCCCAGGACACTAATGGCAAATGATTTCAACCGCCACAAGTGGGACTTAATAGCCCTGTGGCCCATCCCGAACGGGGTCTAACAGTGTCACTCAAAGTGTCACTCATAAGGCTAGAAAATGTGACACAAAGGCAGACTGCAAACTTGGCACTGTCACACATAAGCTCACTGAAACGTGACAACCCTGGTTTGTCCTCTCCTCTGTCATAATCTACAAGCTCAGATCGCTGACTATAATGTGTATCCTGTCCTTGGCATCCTGACCCGCTCCTGAGGAAATAATCCCTGACCGACCCTGAACCCGGAGCAGCTCTTCACAGAGCAGGGTGATAACTTTCTATGGGGTCACCAGCTTGGCCAATGTCTACTTATTTACTAACTGGTTAAACTTTCACAATGCATCTGGGCGAATTGTGTGCTGGTGTGCCAGGAGGTGTGCTCCCTCCCCTTTGTGTAATTGGTTAATCTGTGTCTGCAGGTTGGCTATGTCTAAGAAGATTCCAGCCAACATTAAAAATTAAAAGCGGAAGACCGTAAAATCATTGGCAGATATAAATATCCGAGTACATCCTAGGGAAGGGATGTTTACATAATGTGTTGGATTTGTTAATCATCTGTCAGGCAAAACAAGCAAACAAGCAATTTTTGCACCTTTCTAGGAACAGGAGATGCTAACTGAGAGCATGATCTGTGTGTGTTTGTGGGATCAAAAATAACCTGTTTTCAGTGTATTAAACAGTGAAGATAACAAGGTTGTTAATTATACATCTTTGCAACCACCCACTCCCACCTCTTTCTTCCCCTTGCTGCCTTAACCATCTCAAGCTTTACCACCTAGATGACCTCATGTTATTTCCCCTTCTCATAATGTATCCTCATTTATTTACTGCACTCCAATTAAAGGCAAACATTCTTATGCTCTTTGAGCAATTGTTAAAACTCTTTTATTTCCACTCATTAATTCGTTACTATCCCCAGGGTCAGAATTGGTCAGAAAATAGGCCCCAATTAGAGTTGGATAGCAAAAAGATGGGCCCATGTTTGCAAATCGGGGTACTTTTGATCTAGTAAAGACCTGTTGTGTAATTGTTTTGCAATGTATGGGAACATGCATGCACTTATACGTATTGCAGGCAATGTTTGTTGTAGTAACAAGGAAATCAATAACATATCCCATCGGCCTACCGGACTATAAACCAGGTCCACAAACAACCAAAAAACCGCCCTACACATGGCTTATCAAATTAGCTCTTCAGACACTGCAAAATTGCACTATTGCAATATTGTCCAGTCTGACCCTGCTATCTCCTCAATTTGCCACACACCTTTGATCAGTGTTTTAGAGGTTCGTGTGGAAAGTTAGTTGTTCTCTGAACAAGAACTTGAGCAAAAACATCCACTGCATCCGCACCTTGACAAAGATATTTCTGGGATCCTCTCTCTCCTTGAATAAAGACTTGTTTATTCAGAAATTTGTCTTAAAACGAATTTATGTTGGACCTTAAGATTCGTTTGAAATTTTAGGCACTCATTATAAATGGAAAGGAGCAGTGTCCCCTGCAATATTCCCTGAAGGCATCAGTGCAGTACCATATTCTGAGAAGCTGGTGTTTTAGGGCCTGTGATTAATTGGTCTGAAAATACCAGACTTGATAGTCCAACGCCTGGAGCCACTGGACCTGGAGCCATGTGTATTACTGCAGGGGATGCGGGCAGCAGCTGTGTCCACCCCACGCTCACCCTCCTGATACTCAACGAGGGGATCAGACAAACTGCTGTCCTCTCCTCCCTCCACCCTGCACCTACCACCCACACCACAGCCCTAAAAATAACCCCCACACCCATTTGCCACCTGCTCCAAGCTAGTAGTAAATGTGTGTTGATTTGGCACCATTAAGGAGGAATATATGTAGAATTATGCTTTACATTCCCAGGACTGTGAATTATTCTCCTTTTTGGGTAAATAACTTGGAATCCCTAGATTAAGGTGTGTGAAAAATCGCTGAAATTGCTCTGGTTTCCCCAAACCCAATTCTGGGGTACATGCTTTGGTGGCCTTTGTGCATTATGTGATACTATGTTGGAATGGGGAACATCCTTTACCACGTGGATTTTACTCCGCAGTACCCTTTCAACGCGTCTTTTACAACGCAAGTCGTAACCACGACTTGCGCTGGAGGGCACTACAGGGCAAGGAATAATTTAATTTACTATCCAACACCTTCCCTACTGTACGTAGGCTGGTGTTGGAATAGTAAATAAAAAAATTCCTACGTCCGCACCACTACAACGCAAGTCGTGGTAACGACTTGCGTTGTAAAAAACGCACTGTAAAGGTTCGCGTGGTAAACCCATGCGTCGTAACGTCGTACATCCTGTTGGAATGCATAGCGTTAAAACTAAAATAAGTACAAAAACACCCTTCACAAGGTTTATTACCATTCGCCCACATAGGATAGATTAGCTTTTATATGCACTATTTCCATAACAACTCTACTGGATATGCCACCATTTTAGAGCAGTGTGTCGTTCAGAACTCCATATCATGTAGCCCCAGGGGCCTCCAACCTTTTCTGTGATAAGTGCTACTTCCACTCACTACAGATCTTCTCAAGCTACTAATATTAATAGTGTTGTAATAGTTAGCAAGTCAGACAAGAGTGTATTAGTGGCCAGCTACGTGCGTTTACCAGCAGTAATCACGTTAATGCACGAGGCAGGGTTGCAAGCGGTAATGTAAAAAAGGCTTCACCAATAAGGAAATCCTTTATATGGGTAATACATAACAACCATTGTGGCAATGCCCCTGGCAGAAAGGTAATAATGTTCTAATTACCACTCCCCAACGCTACATGCTTTATCACTCAAATATCAGCTTTAAATATATTTTTCCCCAAACATTATGATTTCTGAAAATACACACATTTTCATCTGAAATTCACACTTTTCAGTTTTGGTATGCATATATTCTCCTTTATTAGGCTGAACTGCATGCAGGACAGCTACTTACAGGTAGGTGGAGAACTACCAGTAGCTCACGAGCTACTCCTTGAACAAGCCTGTTGTAACCAATAATTAACGAAGTCCTCTGTAATTACTCAAATACTGCCACTACCATCGAAGATCATTTTCGCCTGAAAATGTAGGTGCCTTTTTCATTTTAGCATGTGGTGCTTCAACCATATGTTGCATTCAGTTTTCAGTCTTAACGTTTGACAGTTATCCAAAGAGCAGAAAAGGCACAGTATATTTTACACATATTCAGGCAGTGATATAGAAGCTGAGCATACTTTTTTTAAAACACTTTTTTTATTATTCAGAAATATATATACAAAAAAAATAGAACAATCTGGCGGGTTCATGCTCAACTCATCGTCAAAATATATATTGAGCAATGAGATGGCTGGAGCCCATAGAGATCTAGGAGGCAGCCTGCGGATATTGGATCAGCACAATGTAAGGGTGGTGGGTGGTCCGCTAACGCTGTGGGTATGCTGTCAATTTAAGTCTCATATAGAGGGATCCTTTCAATTTCCAAACTCATTGTACAATTCTCTCCAATCTCCTAAATCATCAGGTTATTTTTCATCTGCCTGTTCCCTCCTCTTACGAATTCTCTCTCCAGTAGTCCATGACTAACACCTTTACTTCATTAGGACCCGTGCTTTACAGCCAGTGTGTAGCCACCCTGCTTTTTGACTGCAGCAGTCCCAGTGCTACCTACCTATATTAAAAGGGGAGCATCTTTGAAGTTGGGTGTGCTTTAAGATAGTATGGGGCATCCTTGATGAATTTTAAATGATGTGTAATACGTGTTTGGATAAAGAGTGTTGTTTTGGCTTTGAGATCATTTATTCAAGAAAGAAAACAAAAATCTGACTCCAGGATTCTTCATCTTGGCCTACTACGGAGAGGCATCCGCTGGGCAAGGAAGATGCAAGGGAGTGTACCAAAATCAATAGAAGGATTTGTGAGATCTACTCCTTTAGGCGATGAGAAAATTTTCTGGGTACTGTGGACACAGACTAACTACAAGTATAAACCCTAGTCGTGCCTGGGGTTATGCACCATGTTTATGCCACAACACTGAAATAAACGTGGCCTACGAGCCCCAAGCATAGTAACTTGTTCCAAGCACATGTTGCTTGGAGCAAGTGACCATACATTTATATGTTTATTTTTAAAGTGCAAGGGTCTAATTCTATGTTATTAGCACAGTGAAGCCTAAGTTTATAGATTAGCTGTTACTGCCTCCCAGATACCATGTTATCATCAATTTACACAGGAAAACAATTGGGCCATCCTCGGTAGGTCTGTTTCGTGAGATATTTTTTCACTGCATGGATTTAATTCCCCATGCCTTCTTTCTTATTTATTATATATATAAGAGAAAAACAGCATAAGATCAGCCATTAGTATTAGTATAGAGCGGAGAGTAAATGCTATTCTTGCTCTTTGCTGAGGATTTAGAGGGCCATTACAACCCACTTGAGGCCTCTTGAGAGTCAACATAGCCTTTCCTGCCTCTTGGCCAACATATGAGGTATTTGGATTTAGTGGTTCAAGGGCCAAAACAACCCACGTGTCGCTAGGGCTCAGAGTTTAAAGGGAAATGTAAATGCCAAGATAGAACTTTTCAGCTGCTGACCAAGGGCTTACATGCTGGGGTAAATGAGGCTAACACAATAGTTCGGCACAGTCTAGGGTGATTTTGGGGCACCCAAACCCTCTGCACCCTTTGGAAAAAATCAAGAGAATTAATTTTGCATGAAGATTTTGTGTTCAACACTCCCTAGCAGTTGGGCTAGACCGTACATTTGGATGTATGTTGTTACAACGCATGCTTTTTCCAGGCATGCCTTTACAATGCAGGTTTTACAACGACTTGCGTTGGGGGGTGCTGGATAGTGAATAGCTTAATTTACTATTCCAACTCCAATCCCTGTGGATATTAGGGAAGGTTTTGGATAGTAAATGAAACTTTTCCCTATCCTACAGCGCCCTCTAGCACCAATCGTTGTAACGACTTGCGTTGTAATTCCTGCATTGTAAAGGTACTGCGTGGAAAAAGTTTTGTTGTAAAGGATGTTTACCTGGAATAAGCCTTTCAGCCTGAAGCACTCCCCTTTCTTCCGTAGCTCAACCAGCAGAGTTTAAACAATGAAAGGGGGATTTTTTTCAAATAAATCTATTTGATTAGGTTTTCACATTTTCATGAGTTATGCAGACATTCAAGCTTTTAGCAATTTTGTTTGGTTGCATGTTACAGAGAGCACGTGACGAATGAGTCTTCGGTACTGAAATGGGGATTTTATCATATCTAAATACCTTTTTGACCTTTGAAAGGATTGCTTACACGATGTCGTGTTTATAATGTGCGTTTCTGTTATATGCAATCGACAGGTGGTTGACTAATTAGAAATTAAGATAGTATATACTGTCTAAAAGGTATACGGTCAGGCCTTTATTTTTGAGATATTCAAAACATAAAGAGATTCATCCTTCTCTTTCCCAACACTGCATTTCTGTTGAACATATTTCTTTAAAAAGAAATATACAATTAGGTTGTTCGCACTCAAAAACAGATGCAATCTTCTTTACTTGTCCAAGTTCTTTTAGTTTTTTTTAAACAAATGCCATGGCATTGGTACCCCAATTTAAATTCACAACTGAGCCTAATTCTCTGAATACAGTGGTGTTCCACATATTCTTTGTAATCAAAACTGCAACAAAAATGTACAGGATACATTACATGTGTATTCTGTTGATCTAATAAAATATTACACCATTCTAAACTTTGAAACCATATACAAGAAAAATCTTGAGTTCAGGGTACTGACATTTGGGCCGTAATCAACACCCCAATTGTTTATAAAGGTATTGGTCTGTATTTGGACCCTTGTACTCCTAATTATAATTAGATAATTGGATATGTCATGTCCTCTCTCTGCAGAAAGCAAAGAAGGGTCTGCAATTGGTATGCCAGTGTCTACAAGAACATGATGCCTCAAAAACTTCAAGAAATTTCAGCTGATGCCATCACAAAATTGAGACAAAATCAGGTCAGATTAAGTTCACTTTTTCTACAACCAAGAGGACCCAGAATGTGGAACCATCTGTCATATTTGAGAGTACATCAAAAAGCACCAGCATGTGTGGTCAGTAATCAAAGACCTGACCCACCCCGGTTCTAAGTGCCTTCCATTATCCCTCCTATCCCATCTCTATGTCCATCGGTCACTTATTTCCCCTGAGAGGGCCTCCCGGAAGTCCTGTTCAAGGCCTGGGAAGCAAGACATTTCTTAGAATTCACATCCAGGATCTAGACAATAGCCAAGCAGAGAAAGTGAGCAGAGGTTTACAGTTGTGCCAGGAACTGTCACTCTGGCTAATGTTTTTGAGGCCAATTGTATGTGGTTTTTTACACTATCAGTTTATTCCCTCCACACCCAAATAAATCCACAACTGCTGAGTTTGTGCCTACAGTTACCAGAATTATGAGCTTTCAGGCTGATGCTTTGACCCTGCCATGTTCCTGGATCCTCCTGTATAACTTGCTGCCTTCTCTAGCAATTTTCATATCGCTGTCCACAATTCAGGAGGAACAAATAAAGTGTGATTATTCTTGTGAATTCCATGTGGCGCCACTGGTTAAGTATCCCACTTTTGAGGGCGGTGGTGATTAAACAGCGATAGAAGAATGCTCTTTTATGGCTTCCACTGCATCTGCCTATCCCAGTTGTCAAAGGCCTAGGAAGTTGTCCTTGTTGCACTGGAAATTGATAAGGTGTCTCATCCACAGAAGAGTTTGTCCAGATAAATAGGGCAGTTTACAACAGGCAGTGCTGTGGGACAGATTATTCTCCTCTCAGATGGCATTTCCATTCAGTGCTACAGTTTCTGTTGGATGGGTTCTTGATGAATCTTGCCATCTCCACTGAAGAATTAATTGGATATCAGTTACAGCATTTAGAATGTACTAGGGTTGTCTGGTTGATGGCATCTTTCACAGGTACTTATTGAACTGCAGAAGCATTCATATCAGCCTCTCGATTAACTATATCCAACATACTTAACAATTACAGATCCCTTCCTGGTAACTGAACCACATTGGCATATTCCCCCACATCCAGCGTTCTTTCCAAAAAGCATCTCTGTGTTTTCTAAAGTAAAGAAGGTCATCCTAACATTAGTTTTCCTCCAATCCATTAGAGCAGGAGTAGGCATGGCACAAGCTGAATATGCAAAGGGGCTTCTGAGCTACGTAGTCAGGTCCTGTTCCTCGAGAAACATGATAACCTGTTCATGTTTTTGTATGTTTTTTGGATTTATATAGCGCTTATAACCCAGGGGTCTCTAAGCGCTTTGCCTTGGGAACCCGTCCTGGCTTTTCCCTGTGAGATAGCCCCTACAGGGCATCCCCAAGGTGAAAGCCAGGCATCCCGCCGCGGGGGGCCGTTGTGGAGATTAAGCAAGCTTAATGCCCAGAGTTGCAGAGTGTGAACCCATGATTAGGTCAGGCACCGAAGCGAGAATTATCGAGTCCGTGGACATTTGAGCTCGAGACCCTGCCGCGTCGGGGATTGAACCCTGGTCCCAGGTCTGACCTCTGCTTCAGGGTCTGCCTGCTCTAACCAGTGAGCCACACTTCTCCACAGCCACAGTTCATCACACTTGGAAGCTTTAAACACAGCCGGATATTGTCAAAACTTTTAGCCATTGGATATGCTCCACCACAGTCATGGCCTACTGTTTTCCAGAATTACCATTATCCTTTGGAATCCAAGGGAGAGCCACCTCTACCCCAAAGGATTGCAGCATCTTGGGGAGAGGTGTGAGGTATTGTGTTGGCATGCAGGTGCGCTGCTTTGGTCTCAGATCATACTTTTTTGCAAATGCTACTGGATTCTGGGGTTGGACAAGGAAGGACCGAATTCTGGTATTTGGGTTGGTTTATTGGCTTTGGTATATTTTTTTTAAAACACCAAATGCAGACCTTTGTTATACTTTGGTCTACTTCAGCGTTAATGTCATGGTTCATAAAGAGGGAAGTTGAGGGAATGCCCGGATTGCGCACTGGTTCTAAGGGACAGACTGAGTAGCCTGGAATTTGGCTCAGGCTGAATGTCCCTTGAGTAGCTGTGGCAGATTGTTCCTAAAGATGCCTGGACCAGAAATCCCTTCAAGGGCCCTACATGCTTTGAACACAAGGCTTAGCAAAATGCTTGGAAGGGCCTTCATTTCTTAACAAGGTAACTGGTTGGTGGCACAGCACTACAAAATCAATCAATCAATTATGTGTTTGTTAAGTGCTACTACTCACCAGTGAGGGTCTCAAGGGTCTGGCGGAGGGGGGTTTCGCAGGTTCCAGTCCATCAAGGAAGGGGTCTGTTGAAGAGCCAGATTTTGAGGTTTCTTGTGAAGATGGGGAGAGATGTTGTCTGTCTGAGGTGCAGAGGGAGGGCGTTTCAGGCTCTGGCCGCCAGGAAGGAGAAGGTGCGGCCGCCTGATCTGGTCTTTCTGGTGCGGGAGACCACAGCCCAGTAGTTATGACATACACTCACCATCCCTTTGCTGTCAGCCTTTGATGCAGGTTTGGATCATTCAAATGGACCCTGGAAACGCCAGCCCACTTTAAGGGACCCATTTGCAGCATTTTCTACTGGAGTATCCTGTCTCGAAAGAGACGGGCAATTGGTATGAGTGAATTTATTTTTGCATTAGAGTTAATCTCTGTTCACTTGTTTCAATTCATCAAAAATCCTCCTTACTCCTTTACGACATTGATTGACAGAAGACGTAGAATACTCCCCGTGCAGTAGGATGTGCTACGTCAATTGTTATTCACCATTTGCAGCATGCAGATCCATAATCCTTCTCTTCACCTTCAGTCTGGCACATTGGTACAATAACTTTTTGAAATGACAGGACTGAATTTTGAGCCTTATATAGAGATGGGCATACAAGATACTCCATCAGTTTGTGACAGATATCCCGACTGCTGTATTGCAAGTTACATAGTATATATATATAATGTGTTTTTAATATGGCGGACGGGCAATCAGCAAGTTTGTGATAGAGAATTCCCTCTGCCAAACTCTAAATAAGGCACTTGGGCCCACATGCATCAAGCATTTTTGCAGTCGCAGACGGTGCGATTCCTTAAAATCGGCCGTTTGCGAATGCAAAAGTGCTTGTTGGGATGCATCATGCCATTTTAGAAGTCGCATCTTTTTTACGATTTCTAAAATTGCATTAGCATTTAAGAAATCGCAATTGTGCGATTTCTTAAATGCTATGCATCATTATAGAAAAATATGCTTTTTTTTAAATTGGAAGTGCAAATTACCACGAAGTTCAACTTCGTGGTAAATTGCGAAATTGATTAAATATGCACAAAAATGCATTTTTTAAACTGTAAAGTTACACACACACATGTCCTTAGGACATGTGTGTATGTAACTTATGCTGAAAAGTATATTTCAGGGGTGCATGGGGGGGTCCTTTGGACCCCCCCCTGCACCCATGAAATTTTCAAAGTGCCACTCGCAATTTCCATTGACTCCTATGGGCCTTTTGGCCCATAGGAATCAATGGAAATTGCGAAAATTAAGTTAAGAAATCGGTATTTCTTTGGGATTCGGTAAAAAATGCGATTTTTACCGAATCCCACAAGAATACCGAAAATATTGATGCATATCATTTTGCATTTCTTAATTTGCGATTCCTTATTTTTCGCAAATTAAGAAATGCAAAAAGACACAATGATGCATGTGGGCCTTGGTGTTGAGGCCCGCTCAGGGCAAATAATTTCCTAGGCCACAATCAAGAAAGATTCACTGAGGAGGTGGGTTATCTGATTATGTTGTGATTTCTTAGTAGAAGGTTGAGAAGCTGCCTTTTATGGGCTTGACATGCTTTATCCCGTTATAGAAAGGAAGGTCCTGTGATGTGTGAAGTGTTCTATGGGCACACAGAAGGCTACAGACTGAGGAACCGTTTGGACCTGATTTCTGTGATTACCATTTTAAGAATGTAGAAGATTTCAAACGATCCATGATGCGTCACACACACAACAATTTAGCGACAAGCTAAGGTTCATCAGTCTACGCTTTTCATGAATTGAGTTCTGCAATCCCACTACCTCTGGTATGGTAGTTTCCATTTGAGATTGGAATATAATAAGCAGTCTACATGGGATTTCAAACCAGTGCTACATTACATCAAACTAAGGTGAGAACCACAGTACAATTGTGAGTGGATATTAAATGTGCGCTATGTGGTCCCTCTTACCCTTGGGGTTCCGTGAGGGCTTCGTTTTTTTCATTCTGGCACACAGCACCAGCAGTGCATTCAAAGTTACTTCGCAGTTGCAGGGTGAAGCGTTTTGACACGAATGGGTCATTATGTTTGCATGTCGGACACCTATTTCACACTAGAAGTCTATATTAGCATTACCAAACACAAATTCTTCCCACACAAAGTAGGAGAAAGGTAAACCCGCAGATGATCATGTAGCAGAATTTTAAAAGTTGGCAATCGATTGCAAGTTTGGAGCGTTGCAGGAGTATTTGGTCAGGGATCAGTTGATCATGCATGCAAACAACCCTGCCATTCCAAAACTTTTGTGGGTTAATGGGGACTCCCTACTTGATGTCGTCTCAGCTATTGTACATATAGTAGAAATATCTGGCAGGTGCGCAAATGTATTAAAGGAGATAAAGAGAAGGGTTGTGTTTACAAAGTGACAAATTGCATGCAAGATAAAGGGTACAATTGTCATTCCAAAGAGAAAACTACAGAGAAGGAAATGAACAAGTGTTATGATACTAAGGAACACTTAGCATATAGCAAATAGTGTCCTGGACTTAAACAAAAAATACAGTAACTGTGGTATTATTAAAAGAAGAACCGAATGAAGTGTGTATACGAGGAAACAAAAGGATTTGAAGAGAATGACTCAAAAAATGAACTGGAAAAACTAACAACGTTGAACCAACTTTGTTTTGAAAAGAAATCATAACTTGCCGAAAAACAAACTTGAGTGCAACATGATTATTGGTCGAGTTCCAATAAAGATTTATGCAGACTCTAGTTCACCTTACACCTTTGTAAATGAGGATATTTGGAAGGGAAAATATACCAGTTTAGTGTTGCTGTTGTATAGTGGGAAGATGTATTGTTATAACTTACAGCCAGATTCATCAATGAAATTCGCTCGCAAAAGGGCCAGATTCTGAGAATCTGCAGCCAGATTCATCAAGCGAAATGCGCTCGCAAAAGGGCCAGATTCTGAGAATCTGGCCCTTTGCGAGTGCAATTTTTGCATTTGGGATTCATCATCCCAAATGCAAAAATCGCTAATAAAGAATTCGCAAATATGCCAGGATTAGCATTTAAGGAATCTCTATTAGAGATTCCTTAAATGCTATTCATGAAACATTTAAAAATTGCGAATTCGCAATTTAGGACCGCTATTTACCACGAAGTCAAACCTCGTGGTAAATAGCGAAAACTTAGAAAAATGCATTTTAATGCATTTTTCTAAGTTGCATGTTACACACACACATGTCCTTTGGACATGTGTGTGCACAATATCAGTGTAAATTCACATTTCAGGTGTGCTACAGGGTGTCCTTTGGACACCCCTGCACCCTTGAAATCGCATCCTTATTTGCGATTAGCAAATTGCTAATCGCAAATAAGGAATAACTCCCCATTCATTCCTATGAGCCTGTAGGCCCATAGGAATGCATGGGGAGTCATTCCTTATTTGCGATTAGCCATTTGCTAATCGCAAATAAGGAACATGTAGGAATCGCAATATTTTTTGCAATTCCTACATGAATCCCGTTTTGCAAGTCCTTAATAGCGATTCCTTATGAATCGCTATTAAAGACTCGCAAAACGGGTCTTTGATGAATCTAGCAGTTAGAGAGGTAGGTGTTTTGTTCTTGACATGCTGTAGCCCATTCGAGAATGGTATATACAGTGACCCGTGGAGTGTTCTGTGGGAGCACAGAAGACTATAGGAACAATTTGGGCCTGCCTTCTGTGATCACAGTACTAAAAGAAGATGATAGCAAATGGTGCAGCGTGCTTTATACACAAACCGCCTTATCACAGTGCATTGCCATATAGCCAGGACAGCAGCATTCATTTTTAACCATTAACGGATCCATACACCTGTCTGCTGCATACAACGGAAACGAAGACTTGGGCCTTTCCGGGGCTCAGCTGTCCTGCTTCCCAGCTCTGCGCCTGCCAAGCTAGGCAACTGGCTGCTCGGATGAAGTTCTATTTAAAGCTCAGCCTCTGCTCGGCGGCTTCTTGCACCAGGAGGTTCCCAGCAGTGCTTTCAGTGCGCCATGCATCACCCTGAGCAATTCCTCCATGGCAACCAGGGAGACCAGTCGCTCCGCATCCGGGTCCTTCCATTCAAACATCGCCTCAACGGCCTTGCTTCTAAAGGGCGCGTCACGCGGCCTTGTAGCCGCAGTACAAAAGGCTTAGCATTGCAAGGCTGGATTTCATATTTAATTTATTTCAAGTGCAACGTTTGGGCCTGCTGGCTGCGGTTTGCCGCCTATCACACTTGCTCGCGCCGTCAAGGTGAGCATTTGTATTTTCTGAAGTTCGATCTGACCCCACACTATCGTTTCTGTTTAACCAGTGCAAAACATTGTGCCGTACACAAACAAAGAACAAGTTAATAGATGACTCAGACTGTGTGCCAGTTTTCCTAATACCAGAATCAGCGAATCATTGCCAAATATTGTAGGGGATGGTGTTTGCTCTGGAGATAAGTTTAAGTTTTCAGGCTACTTTGGGGCATATTTACAACAGAATGGAGAAGTGTGGCGTTAAGCAAAAATTGCTGAAGCCACACTTCTCCGTCCTGAAAACGCAGGGATGTGCCGTATTCACAAGATTGCGGCGCACCTTGTATTTCCCCTAGCGCTGGTGCTGAGTTCAGCTGCCTAGCGCCAACACAGGCGTGCAAGGGTGTCTTCGTTGGGGGAAATGATTGTTTATGTGCAGAAAGGTGTCCCTTCCTGCACATAAACAATCATTTATGGCGTTTTGAAACTTCTATGTATGCTGCTTAATGCAGCACACGTAGAAGTTGCAAAACGGTTTTTTTTTTATCGCTTATGTGCAGGAAGGCATATGCAAAAGAAACAATTGATGGACGGAATGCTGGACAATGCAAACATTCACCCCCAGTCACAAGGATCTGGGTTAAATCCATAATTATTTTGCTCACCACACCACCCCAGTTTGGACCCAGCCATATGCAAATCAGTCTTGACTTGACCTTGTTCCTTATGGGAACAGTCCAGCCTAAACTGCCAGGTCCTCCCTGGACAGGAAACAAACATCCTGGGACCGGTTTCTGGGCATCACCCATCATTAGCCAGGCTATCTTGAATCCAGTGGTGTAGTGAGCACGGGACCCACGTCTTGGCATACGTGGGCATACCTTTCCCACCTAGGGCGACATATGCTAAAGAAACAATTGTTGGATGGAATGCTGGACAATGCAAACATTCATCCCCAGTCACAAGGATCTGGGTTAAATCCATAATTATTTTGCTCACCACACCACCCCAGTTTGGACCCAGCCATATGCAAATCAGTCTTGATCCTTTTTCTTGTGGGAACAGTCCAGCCCGAACTGCCAAGGAAGGTCCTCCCTGGACCGGAAACAAGCATCCTGGGACCGGTTTCTTGGCATCACCCTTCATCAACCAGGCTAGCTTGAATCCAGTGGTGTAGTGAGCACAGGACCCACGTCTGGGCATACCCTTCCCGCTTAGTGTGACATACACAAAAGAAACATTTGATGGACGGAATGCTGGACAATGCAAACATTCACCTCCAATCACAAGGATCTGGGTTAAATCCATCATTTGTTTGCTCACCACACCACTCCAGTTTGGACCCAGCCATATGCACATCAGTCTTGACCCTGTTCCTTGTGGGAACAGACCAGCTGGAACTGGCAAACCAGGTCCTCCCTGGACCAGAAACAAGCATCCTGGGACTGATTTCTAGGCATCACCCTTCATCAGCTAGGCTAGCTTGAATCCAGTGGTGTAGTGAGCACGGGTCACCTTCCTGCACATAAACAATCATAGGCAATGTGTTGTTTCTATGTGTGCTGCATAAGGCAGCACACATGGAAACAGCAAAAATGAGGCGAAATAAAGCATTTCTCCTCGTTTCACCTGTTTAAGACCAGGTTTTCCCTGGTCTTAATTTTGGAACTGCCTCCTATTTACGCCACCCTTGTAAATAGGGGACAGCGTCAAAATCAATGGGTGTTGAGGTGGAACGCCCACTGTAACGCCCATTGCCTTCTCTTTTCACGCTAAGTACAATGTGAAAGGGTGCCTTATTTACAAGGCAGTGTTAAGCCACGTTAAGTGGCTAAACACTGCCTTGTTAAAAAGGTAAAGCCCCTATCGCCCCCACAACGTTGTGGAAAGGGATATTGTGGTGGCGATAGGGGCTTGTAAATATGCCTCTAAGTGTCAGTCATTAACCTCATAGCTGCTGCTGTCGGCCACTGAAAATTCGGAGCACTACCTGGCTGGTGCTGCAAACATTCAACGGCCGACGCGGCCCCGCCCACTCTTTGGAACGCCGAGCACTGCGCCGAAATAACGGCCGCAGCTAAGGCGTTAAGTAACTGTAGAAGAACCAGGGTTTCCTGTCCCTTATTAATGTTATAAATTTGCATAAAAAGAAACACCCCAGAAAGCTAGTCAGTGAGTAAGATTATACATAATAAAACATTTGATATCACCTCCAGGTTCTTCCCTGCATCACCCACTTTATAATCACTCTTTCTTCATTAGTGTCTATCCCTCCTGTTACACTCAATTGCTCACCGTAGCTCCACACTAACTACTTGCCCCTCTTACTAATACCATTTTTATCCAAGACACTGAACAACTCGTATTTAACCAACTTACACATTACCTTTTTCAGCATAACCTCTCCAAAATCCCTGAGTCTTGCTTCCAACACCTTTCACTCCTGTGAGAAAGTTTACTCCTGAGTCCTGTTTTGGTATGGCTGCTCATCTCAAGCACTTATATCCCATCCTCATGTTGCTCAGCCTACCAGTGACATTTAATGCAATTTACCATCCAACACGGCTCACATCGCATCACGGATACTAGCGCTGGGCTGTCCGTAGAGGGCACCGGGCATTTTCGCGGTGAACCAGAAGGGTGGGGACCACTTTTGGAGTGGTGGGGGCAGTTTTTTTTGTTAATGGAGGCAAGTTTGGCAGCAACTAAAGCAGCAACGGCGTTTCCCACTGAGAAAACTGCCCCAATCATCCACTAGTTCATGGTCTACTGGTGTTCTTCCTTATTCCCTTAGAATTCCCCGCCTGATCAGAGCGCACCAAGGTTCATTTTTAGGACCTAGGTGACATCAATTCCCTTTTCAGGTTTTCAGCTTCTCCTCTAGGCAAGTGACATGCAGATGGTCTGGTCTTGCTTGTCCTTCACAATTCTTCTCCAATCCTGAATGACCAAATCGAAAGAAGAACGGTGATAACTACTATTGGCAATGTTATTAGATTGCAGGTTACGAACACACATAAAATCCACCCCACCATTCTTTCCACATAGCGAAGAGTCACATTTATGCTCTGGTTGTGGCAAACAATAAGTTCCTTGAAGATTGAATAATAGGCCGAACTAAGTGTAGCCCTAGTGAGGATAATTATTCCAGTGTTTCCAAGTGAGTAACTGTCACAGGAGGAGTCGATTCTCAGCAGTGGCATAAAAAAACTTGAGGAGGGCTCCTGCAAGGTACATTTATTTATTTATTTATTTATAATTACATTTGATTAAGCGCACAGCTACCCGGAGGTTTCCCGGCGCTAAAGCAGACAGAAAGTATACGAGGTGAAGGGAGCATTAGATCAACATCTTACATATTAAATAACCAGGTCTTGATACCCTTACGGAAGGTCAGAAAACACATTTCAGAACGTAAAGATAGAGGTAAGGAGTTCCAAAGAGAGGGGGCTAGCAGGGAGAATGACCGACCTCCCATTTTAGCTCTCTTGATACGCGGTACTTTCACTTTATTTTGGGTGGAGGACCTGAGTGCGCGAGAGGGAACATAGTGCTGCACTAGAACAGATAAATAGTGTGGGGCTATTCCAGTCAGGATTTTGTGCATAAGACACAAAGCCTTGAATTTAATCCTATTCTCGATACGCAGCCAATGCAGTTTGCGCATGTGAGACGAGGTCGAAGTTCTAGCAGGAAGATTACAAATAAGGCGAACAGCCATATTTTGTACCACCTGGTATTTCCTAGTTACCTCCTTACTGGCACCCAAGAGTAAGATGTTCCCGTAGTCCAGGCGTGAGATGACAAGAGCCTGGACTACCGTTCTCAGGGTGTCAGCAGGTAGCATCCACGTGATTTTCCTCAGCCACCTGATGATGGTAGTACAGGTGGCGGAGACTTTCACGACGTGCTGCTTGAAAGACAATTGATTGTCGAGGAGGACCCCCAGATTACGAGCATTCGTAGTTGGGGTAGGAAGAGGACCCATCTCTGGAGGCCAATGTTGTGGGCCCCATAGCGAGATGTCTTGGCCAAACAGAAGCAGTTCAGTTTTATCCCCATTTAGTTTTAATTTGTGATCAAGCATCCATGCAGATATTTGTCGAAGTCCATTTTGGAGAGAAGAGGAAGAAGAATTTTTATTGGTGGAGAGTGAATAGATGACTTGCGTGTCATCGGCGTAGGAGTAAATCGTGAGACCTGCCTGTTCTGCCAGAAAAGCCAGGGGTCTCACATACAAATTAAAAAAGAGGGGGCTGAGGATAGACCCTTGTGGAACACCGTGTTTAGAAGGGAGGATAGATGAAACAGATGTAGGAGAAAACACTTGAAATGTGCGATCAGAAAGAAAATTGGCAATCCAGGCCAGGGCGGAGCCACCGACACCCACAGATTTCAAGGTGGACAACAAGATGGAGTGGAGACGGTGTCAAATGCGGCACTCAAATCAAGTAATATGAGTGCCACTGACTCCCCATTGTCCACCTTTAGTCTAATGGATTCCGACACTCCAAGAAGCGTGGTTTCAGTGGAAAAGCCAGCCCTGAACCCGGATTGAGAACCATGAAGAAAATTAGAAGATTCAACGTAAGAGGTAAGTAAAGAGTTGACATGTTTCTCCAAGATTTTGGAAAAACATGAAAGCAAAGAGATAGGGCGGAAGTTCGATGGGATGTTGGGATCTGCATTGGTCTTTTTTAATAATGGAACCACCATAGCATGTTTCCATTCATTGGGAACGATAGCTTCAGTTAAAGATGCGTTCAAAACTTTCAGGATAATATGAAGCAGGGTTGGATCCAGGGAGCTCAAAACATGTGGAGGCATTGGATCAAGGGGGGAGCCAGATTTAATATCTTGAAGATATTTTTTTAAAAGTGTAGGAGAGATGGAGTCCCAAGCATACAGAGGGGGAAGTGCAGAAGTGGAACCAAGGACAGTATCAAGAACGGGAGTGCATAAAGTTGGATCAGAATTAGCTGACCCGACAGAAGTAGAATTAAAAGTATCGTAGATTTTATCAATTTTCTCAACGAAAAAATTGGCTAAAACCTCACATTGAGCAGTATTTAAACAGGGGTCTTTAGGTACAGCAGATGCACCAGAAAGCTCTTTAACGATTTTAAACAGCGCCTTTGGTCTATTTTGTGCCGTAAGAATAGAAGTATTGGCAAAGTTGGCTCTGGCGGTGTCACAAGACAGATGATAAGCTTTGAGGGCTACCTTATATTTTATTTTCTGATCAGAATTGTATTTGGAACGCCAAATGCGTTCCAGTTTTTTACAATTAGATTTTTCTTGACGAAGCGCGTCAGTAAACCATGGTGCTGGTGGGTGATGGATATGAGGTTTATTTTTTTGAGTTGGAAGACAAATATCCAAAGCTGTTGTCAACCATCGTCTGATGGTAGGCAGCTCCTTAGTGGTTATACTGGAAAGCGCAGGTTTATCCTTGACAAGAAGGGAGTTAAGGTTATCAATATCTAGATGTTTCCAGTTCCTGCTGGCTTTGTGAGGAAGAGCGGGGTTCGAGGGTTTAACCGTCGCTGTTTTAATTGAGAAATTTACAATATAATGGTCTGACCAAATGACTGGTGTCGAGGATTGATAGGCGATGCCAGAAAGATTAGAAATAATAGGATCTAAGAGATTGCCGGCTTTATGAGTGGGATCAAAATTGTGCAAATGAAGGTCTAAGGCTGCAAGGTCCTGTAAAAGGCGTGCAGCAATAGCACACGATTCGGAGTTAAAATGAATGTTTAAGTCGCCGACAATGATGAAATTGGTTGATTGCGCCAAAAATGGGGCAATGAAATCTGGGAAAGAAGAGGCCCAATTACTAGCAGAACCCGGCGGACGATAGATCAGCGTGCCCGTTAAGGTAAAGTGAGGAGTGAGTAAGAGTTTAAACAAACCCGCCTCACAATTTGGGAGGTCGAGATCTTCCCATTTACAAGAGAATTCTCTCTTGAAAATGATAGCGATTCCCCCTCCGTCTTTGAGAACCCGGTTACGCCCAATGTAAGTGTATCCATCGGGAAGAGCCATGGCGATGTCAGGGCCAGAGCTATCCGTTAACCAGGTTTCAGTGACGAACATGGCAGCTGGGCTAGCTGTCTCCAATAGGTCGAAAATGTCTCTCTTATGTTTCGCGAGAGATCGACAGTTGATACTGATAAACTTCCAGGTAGGGCAAGGTTTAGGCAGAGCAAGGGAGGGATTGTGACTTAGAGATGACATGTTCCAAAAGGTGGAAGACATGTAGTCTAGGCTTGAAGCGGAGGATTGCAGTGAGAGGCTACAATTTGGGCACAAAATGGGTGCGTTGTGACAGTTAAAAATAACATTAAAAGAACAGGGAGGCCCCCGCAGCTGCAGTAAGGCATCACGGGAGTAGGTGACATAATCAAGAGCAGAGAGACGAGGCCCTGGGCCCATACAGGCGCGGACGGGCGCAGACGGGCTTGACTCTGGCGCAACTCCGGCGCGCCTACGTCGCGTCCGCTGCGCTGACGCTTGAGGGCCATCTATATAGGCGGTGACGCCAGTGAGGGGAGGAGTCAGGAGGGCGGGATAGGGGGAAGTGATTAAAATATTCAAGTTACCGCTCGCCGCTCGTTTTCAGCGGGGCGGTCCAAGCGTGAAGCTGCTCGCAGTCAGCAGCAGAGATCTTCAGGTATTTAAAAAAAGAAGTTGGCACTCAGCGCGCAGTCACCTCTGCCCTCTGCCACAGGGCTTTGGTCTACACGCGAGGCAAGATAGGCGGAGCCTATATAGGCGGCGACGCCAGTGAGGGGAGGAGTCAGGAGGGCGGGATAGGGGGAAGTGATTAAAATATTCAAGTTACCGCTCGCCGCTCGTTTTCAGCGGGGCGGTCCAAGCGTGAAGCTGCTCGCAGTCAGCAGCAGAGATCTTCAGGTATTTAAAAAAAGAAGTTGGCACTCAGCGCGCAGTCACCTCTGCCCTCTGCCACAGGGCTTTGGTCTACACGCGAGGCAAGATAGGCGGAGCCTATATAGGCGGCGACGCCAGTGAGGGGAGGAGTCAGGAGGGCGGGATAGGGGGAAGTGATTAAAATATTCAAGTTACCGCTCGCCGCTCGTTTTCAGCGGGGCGGTCCAAGCGTGAAGCTGCTCGCAGTCAGCAGCAGAGATCTTCAGGTATTTAAAAAAAGAAGTTGGCACTCAGCGCGCAGTCACCTCTGCCCTCTGCCACAGGGCTTTGGTCTACACGCGAGGCAAGAGAGGCGGAGGCTATATAGGCGGCGACGCCAGTGAGGGGAGGAGTCAGGAGGGCGGGATAGGGGGAAGTGATTAAAATATTCAAGTTACCGCTCGCCGCTCGTTTTCAGCGGGGCGGTCCAAGCGTGAAGCTGCTCGCAGTCAGCAGCAGAGATCTTCAGGTATTTAAAAAAAGAAGTTGGCACTCAGCGCGCAGTCACCTCTGCCCTCTGCCACAGGGCTTTGGTCTACACGCGAGGCAAGATAGGCGGAGCCTATATAGGCGGCGACGCCAGTGAGGGGAGGAGTCAGGAGGGCGGGATAGGGGGAAGTGATTAAAATATTCAAGTTACCGCTCGCCGCTCGTTTTCAGCGGGGCGGTCCAAGCGTGAAGCTGCTCGCAGTCAGCAGCAGAGATCTTCAGGTATTTAAAAAAAGAAGTTGGCACTCAGCGCGCAGTCACCTCTGCCCTCTGCCACAGGGCTTTGGTCTACATGGAGGCCCTCCTGAACTCACCACCTACCACTTTCGTCCCAGACCAAGTGTATGGGGCTGAGGGATCCTCCTGGAGCTCGCCCCCGCCCACACCAAGGGGACAAATGTCACACCACTGATTGTCTGTGTTATTTAGTCTGAACAGACATCATTGAACCCTTTAGTTGTTCACCAAGTAGGATCTGCATGTCACAGGATTCGTAATTTCTTTGTGTATGTGCTACATGGCACACATTTGTGCTGGGACTGTTGTGCAGAGTATCCTGGCGTGAGCCAGTGGTGGCGCATCTCTGATGTCATCAGTGGAATGATGGTGCAGAGATAAACATGCAAGGCAATTGGGAGTAGAAGAAGAAATAGACAGGTGTCAGGTGGTCACAATTGGCCGAGGCCATTAGCCACAGTTTTACAGGAAACCCTGATATAAGCCTTCCTTTACCTGTGGAAACATACATTTGGAGTTATATGATGTCAGAACCCCTTTAGGAGGGCAACGGGGCACGCGGGGGCAACTGGACCCAACCATGTTGGTTGAGGCCTTTTAGTCCTGATGCCCCGGGCCCAACCTACTATGGCTCCTGAGCAGCTGGACCAAACACCCCTTCTGCACATGACTCTCAGAGGTAGCTGGGATGAGCAGTCACAGGCTTCCTGGGGGGAGTGTAGATACAGATAAGTGAACATGACTCCTAACACAAAGTACACACAGCACAAACAATAAATCAATGTCCAGTCCAATACTTACGTTTATAAACAAAACAAGTATTTTATTTCTAACTCTACACATGCAAAGGAATAACAATGTTCACGAGTAATAGCACAATCCCCTGAGGTTACAGCACTAGTCATTGTCAGGCAAATCAATGTCCCATCCTCGTTCATATAATGTGGCCTGGCTTATTTCTCCCATTCACTGGTGGCTGTATCTAGGGAATGCATACTGGTAGGCTGTACTCAAGAGTGTCACAACGTCTTCTTACTTGGACATGTCCGACTTCAGACTATGAAAAGAGGAGGTAGCATGGGTCCTGGTGCCCATACAACTGCCACCAATGTGTATTTTCACTCAGTGGAGAGAGTATGAGCTCAATGGAAAGGTGTCTGGACCAAACAGTAAACTAAAATAAACAAGAGATACAGGATACTGGCCTCCTTGAAAAGGAAAAAGGGCAGAATTAGAATTACTTCCTGCTCTAAATATTCTCTTTCCCCAAGCTTGGCCCTGTTCTTGTGTGCTGTGGTTCTGCGCCCTCTACCTGTTAAGGATTGGATGATAACAAGTCCAAGGCTCTTGAGAAGAGATCCTGCTCAATTCTTATCCCTCTGTTGTCTCTGTGTGTGTCCCCTGCCTCAGATGGAAAGAACAATTATGGTGAGCGTGCCTTAGTCTCATGCTATGCCTATTAACTCCCCCCAGTTGTCTTTAAGAGCTTGTTGACTTACTCAAGGTGAGCATAAACAGAATTTGGTGACTCAGAATACCTCCAGTCCGGTTGCATTTCCTTAATAATTTCGCCAATTTAGATCAGAGGCCAGAAATGAGTCATGTCAGTAGTTAGTCCCCAGGGGCCCCAAAGGCCCAGTTCCTGTCTTACTTGCTTTGGAGGTATGGAAGTGTTCAGTAGTGCAACGAGTGCCCTCTCCACAATAGTCCTGGCCCATTGACATACATCCGTAAAAAACACTGTTGTCCAGAGACTTTCATTTTTGATTTGTGTTTTTGTATCATTAGAGAAGTAATTTCTCTTGGGTAGAGATGGCTAGTCTGGGCAAATACTTCAGGACAATATTTTTAGAAATGGCAGGTGTGTTGCAGTGATGATGTCATATTTCAGGAACCCTGAGACCTATATACTTCATTTTGGTGTCAAAACATAGGTTTTGGGGGTCAAGTGGTCTTATAGAGACCGCAAATAACTCCTGAGAGCAACCCTCCAGCTATTTTCTAAAATGAAAGCTACATAATGATGTGTTTCAGCAATCATATTGGTAATTTATTTTAATAGTGTTTTTGTTTCAGGTTTTCCATTGATTCAAATTCATAAACATGAGCAAAGCAGGTGGTAGCAGAGGGTCTTTACCTCCTGACAGAGTGTTGCTAACTACAAAATCTAAGGACTCCTTCCACAAAGAAAAATGTGTCATGTGCCAACCTAATCTGTAAGAAAAGCTAACATCAACTGCGGCTGGACAGAAGAGATCTTGCGATTACAAATGGGGGTGGGGTCGCACACTACTCACACACCAGCGCGATCGCCCCTAAGGACCGTGGTAAGTGCAGTTCGTGTTCCGCGATGCATCTTCTTTCGATTCTCTGCTATCTTCGCTATCTTTGCCATCCCTGGACACGTGATTCGGGGTATTTACCCCTTATCAGCAGGGATTAGGCCGTGTTCTGGGGTTGCCGGTGGCTGCCAAATATTGCCAGGTTTAGTACCACTCAGGCGCACAGGTGCGGGGTACCAGGCTCTTCAGCCAACTGCTCGAGGGAGCTTTAACATTACAAACGGGGGTGGGGTCGCACACTACTCACACACCAGTGGGATCGCCCTTAAGGACCGTGGTAAGTGCAGTTCGTGTTCCGCGATGCATCTTCTTTCGATTCTCTGCTATCTTCGCTATCTTCGCCATCCCTGGACACGTGATTCGGGGTATTTACCCCTTATCAGCAGGGATTAGGCCGTGTTCTGGGGTTGCCGGTGGCTGCCAAATATTGCCAGGTTTAGTACCACTCAGGCGCACAGGTGCGGGGTCCCAGGCTCGTCAGCCAACTGCTCGAGGGAGCTTTAACATTACAAACGGGGGTGGGTCGCACACTACTCACACACCAGTGGGATCACCCTTAAGGACCGTGGTAAGTGCAATTCGTGTTCCGCGATGCATCTTCTTTCGATTCTCTGCTATCTTCGTTATCTTCGCCATCCCTGGACACGTGTTTCGGGGTATTTACCCCTCATCAGCAGGGATTAGGCCGTGTTCTGGGGTTGCCAGTGGCTGCCAAATATTGCGAGGTTTAGTACCACTCAGGCACGCAGGTGCGGGGTCCCAGGCTCGTCAGCCAACTGCTCGAGGGAGTTTTAACATTACAAACGGGGGTGGGGTCGCACACTACTCACACACCAGCGGGATCGCCCCTAAGGACCGTGGTAAGTGCAGTTCGTGTTCCGCGATGCATCTTCTTTTGAATCTCTGCTATCTTCGCTGTCTTCGCCATCCCTGGACACGTGTTACCACAGCGCTTAAGGGCGATCCCGCTGGTATGTGAGTAGTGTGCGCCCCCACCCCCATTTGTAATGTTAAAGCTCCCTCGAGCAGTTGGCTGACGAGCCTGGGACCCCGCACCTGCGCGCCTGAGTGGTACTAAACCTGGCAATATTTGGCAGCCACCGGCAACCCCAGAACACGGCCTAATCCCTGCTGATGAGGGGTAAATACCCCGAAACACGTGTCCAGGAATGGCGAAGATAGCGAAGATAGCAGAGAATCGAAAGAAGATGCATCGCGGAACACGAACTACACTTACCACAGTCCTTAGGGGCGATACCGCTGGTGTGTGAGTAGTGTGCGACCCCACCCCCATTTGTAATGTTAAAGCTCCCTCGAGCAGTTGGCTGACGAGCCTGGGACCCGCACCTGCGCGCCTGAGTGGTACTAAACCTGGCAATATTTGGCAGCCACCGGCAACCCCAGAACACGGCCTAATCCCTGCTGATGAGGGGTAAATACCCCGAAACACGTGTCCAAGGATGGCGAAGATAGCCAAGATAGCAGAGAATCGAAAGAAGATACATCGCGGAACACGAACTACACTTACCACAGTCCTTAGGGGCGATCCCGCTGGTGTGTGAGTAGTGTGCGCCCCCACCCCCATTTGTAATGTTAAAGCTCCCTCGAGCAGTTGGCTGACGAGCCTGGGACCCCGCACCTGCGCGCCTGAGTGGTACTAAACCTGGCAATATTTGGCAGCCACCTGCAACCCCAGAACACGGCCTAATCCCTGCTGATGAGGGGTAAACACCCCGAAACACGTGTCCAGGGATGGCGAAGATAGCGAAGATAGCAGAGAATCGAAAGAAGATGCATCGCGGAACACGAACTACACTTACCACAGTCCTTAGGGGCGATACCGCTGGTGTGTGAGTAGTGTGCGACCCCACCCCCATTTGTAATGTTAAAGCTCCCTCGAGCAGTTGGCTGACGAGCATGGGACCCGCACCTGCGCGCCTGAGTGGTACTAAACCTGGCAATATTTGGCAGCCACCGGCAACCCCAGAACACGGCCTAATCCCTGCTGATGAGGGGTAAATACCCCGAAACACGTGTCCAAGGATGGCGAAGATAGCCAAGATAGCAGAGAATCGAAAGAAGATGCATCGCGGAACACGAACTACACTTACCACAGTCCTTAGGGGCGATCCCGCTGGTGTGTGAGTAGTGTGCGCCCCCACCCCCATTTGTAATGTTAAAGCTCCCTCGAGCAGTTGGCTGACGAGCCTGGGACCCCGCACCTGCGCGCCTGAGTGGTACTAAACCTGGCAATATTTGGCAGCCACCTGCAACCCCAGAACACGGCCTAATCCCTGCTGATGAGGGGTAAATACCCCGTAACACGTGTCCAGGGATGGCGAAGATAGCGAAGATAGCAGAGAATCGAAAGAAGATGCATCGCGGAACACGAACTACACTTACCACAGTCCTTAGGGGCGATCCCGCTGGTGTGTGAGTAGTGTGTGACCCCACCCCCATTTGTAATGTTAAAGCTCCCTCGAGCAGTTGGCTGACGAGCCTGGGACCCGCACCTGCGCGCCTGAGTGGTACTAAACCGGCAATATTTGGCAGCCACCGGCAACCCCAGAACACGGCCTAATCCCTGCTGATGAGGGGTAAATACCCCGAAACACGTGTCCAAGGATGGCGAAGATAGCGAAGATAGCAGAGAATCGAAAGAAGATGCATTGCGGAACACGAACTACACTTACCACAGTCCTTAGGGGCGATCCCGCTGGTGTGTGAGTAGTGTGCGACCCCACCCCCATTAGAGATCTTGCGATGCTGCTGAAATACAGCATGACAAAGTTCATAAAAGATTGAAATTGATGAGTGAAGAGGATCAAATATCTTATCATTGTAACAACAAGTACTACAAGTCATATGCAATGGAAAAAAGCCTGGAAGAAATTTGTCAAAAAGTAGCAGAAACTAGTGAATCACAACAAGAATCCGAGTCTTCTGAGAAAGCGACAACAACCAAACCCGATGCCCATCTACTTATAAGATGGATGCCACCCCTCATCCACCTCCAACTGATCAGAAAGCAGAGGATCTTCAAAGTGTTATCTGTGGTTTAACCAGATGAAGGGCCAAAAGGAATTGATGAAAGAACAAAGTAAAGAGTATGGGAGTTTCAAAAGGAAAACTTGTTTTTATCTGCAGCTAGTTTCTTCCTTATCTTATCTTATCTTAAGGGGACCTTCTATAGCGCTCTGACACCATAAGTTTCCCGGCGCTGATTGAGTGCTGAGAGGTGTAAAGGCGGGGGTCTAGCCAGTCTGCGTGAAAAGGTAGGTTTTCAGGAGTTTTCTGAATTCCAGAAGAGAGTTGGAGGATTTGAGCTGGAGGGACAACTGGTTCCAAAGATTGGGGGCCCGGTGAGCAAATCTGCTGCCGCCAAACTTTTTAAGTTTAATAGAGGGAACAACTAAAAGTTGGCGATGAGAGGACCGGAGGTTGCGTACCGGGCAGTAGGGAGTGACCAGGGATTTAAGGAAAGCGGGAGAAGTCCCAGACACAGCCTTGAATGTCAGGCAGCCGATCTTGAACACAGTCCTCTGCTCCACCGGCAGCCAATGGAGTTTGCGAAGTAGTGGTTTCGCAGACTGCCACTTCGGGATTTTATAGACCAATCTAGCCGCTTGGTTCTGTACAATTTGGAGCCTGTAGAGGAGGGATTTGGGTAGGCCATGGTACAGAGAGTTTGAGAAATCCAGGCGGGAGAGCACCAAGGCGATCAAGACTTGTATCAGAGCCTCAGGTGTGAGGAGGTAAGAGACTTTCCTGATTTTTCTGAGCTGGAACATACATGATGACACAACAGCACCCACCTGAGGCTTGAGGGAGAGCTCCGTGTCAATTATGACCCCGAGACTCTTTGCTGACTTGGCCGGGGGAGGCGAGGAGCCAAGCTCAACCGGCCAGAACTGTGGACCCCAGTAAGTGGGGCTGTTGCCCGGGAGAATTAGCTCCGTCTTCCCCGGGTTCAGCTTAAGCTGGTGGGAATTCATCCATTGCTGGATGTGTAACATAACCGCTTGACAGTCGAGAGCTGCGTTGGGGGTGTTGAGCGGAAAGATAATTTGCAGATCATCTGCGTAATTGAAGACGGTGATGTTCCACCTCTTCAAGGAATGGATGAGCGGTTGGAGGTAAAGATTAAAAAGGAGAGGAGACAGGGATGATCCCTGGGGAACTCCGCAGGTGGATGGTACCTTCGTGGCTGTGAAAGGGCATAAACGAACCGCCTGGGTTCTGCCTGACAAAAAAGATTTAAGCCAGGCAGAGGCCAGGCCCCGGATGCCGGCTTGCTCGACACGGTGGAGACGGATGTTATGGTCCACCGTGTCGAATGCCGCCGACAGATCTAATAGAACGAGCGCCTGAGGTGCCCCTTTGTCGACATTGCCCCTTAAGGAATCCATAACTGCCAGAATCACAGCCTCGGTGGAGTGGGCTGGTCTGAAGCCGGCTTGATTGGGTTCGAGATAGTTGGAGCACTCGATGAATTTAGAGAGGCAGCTGGTAACGTGTGCCTCCAAAAGTTTGGATAGGTAGGGCAAGAGAGAAATGGGCCGATAGTTGGCAAGATCCTCCGGGTCAGCTCCAGGTTTTTTCAGGAGGGGCACCAAGACAGCCTCCTTAAAGGAGTTGGGTACCACACCTGCCTCGAGAGAGGTGTTTAACAAAGGCAAAATGCAGTCCGGCAGAGCCAGGCAAATGTCACAGAAGACAGAGGGGGGGGCAACAATCATTGGGCGAGCCGGATTTGACTCGAGCAGCGAGTTTGGCCAGAGTACTGGGGTCGAGGACGGGGAAGGATGATAGTGAGAGTGGGTTTCCAGGAGAGGAGGCTAGTGTGCCATCGAAAGAGGCAGGAGGAATGGTATTCTTAATCTTGATGATTTTTTCGGTGAAGAAACTATTTAGGGCATTACAGGACTCTTGGGTGGGGGCCTGAGAAGGAAGGGTCCTGGCGTCAGACGTGAGCTCAGTCATGACTAAAAAAATCTCCTTGGATTTGTTAGGGGCAATGAGGATCCTTTCCGAGATGTGTGAGGATTTTGCTGCTGTGATTGCACTTTTGTATTTTTTCTGTGCAGCGACGTATAACTCTCTGTCGGTGGGTGAATAGTTACGTCTCCACCTACGTTCCATCTGGCGCAGTTCAAGTTGCTGAGTTTTCAGGGTGCATTGAACCACTTGTGGGACTTGCTGTGCCGGGAGCGAGGGAATCTGGAGAGAGGGGCAAAACGGTCGCTGGCTTTGGTAATCCAGCTGGAAAAATTCTCCTCCAGAGTGTGAACAGTCGCGGTACTGCGCCGCGGGGGACAAGTCTCAGCCAGGAACGAAAGAAAAGCTTGAGAGTCAAGGGCACTCCATTTACGAGCGACCCCACCTGCCAGGGGAGGAACCTTCATACAACCCCTGACTGTGATCACAGTGTCAATCAAATGATGGTCCGACCAGATACAAGGAGTGATCACAGGACAGGAGAGCATGAGGTTGTGGGTCCAAATATGATCTAGAATATGGCCCCTGATATGGGTAGGAGAAGTAACAAGTTGGGTCATGTTAAGACTAGAGAGGACTTCGAACAGCTCGGCCGCATGGGGGCCAGCGTCGCTGTCATTGTACCAGTAGTTAAAGTCGCCCAGAATAGCGACTCGGGCAGATGAGGTGAGCAGGTTGGCTAGCTGTTCGCTGAAAGCGACGGGAAACAGAGGCATAGAGTGGGGGGGACGATAGAGAACAATGATGGTAAGGGCTCCCTCTCCAGTTTCCAAGCTGATGATGAGATTGTCCACATCAACGAGAGTGAGAGAGGACGTGGAAATAAATTTGAACTCCTTTCGAATGACAGCTGCCACCCCACCACCAGCGCGACCAGAGGGTCGGTTCATATTGAGCATGTAGTAGTCGGGGGGCAAAGCTGCCAAGATGTCAGCGATAGAATCATCAGTCAGCCAGGTCTCGGTGATTAAGAGGATATCGGGGCTTTCATCAGTGAGAAGAAGGAAGAGATCAGCCTGACGCTTTACAAGTGAACGTGTGTTTAGGTATAATACACGGATGCGCGTTTCAATAGTACTGGAGCCAGCTGGGTGCTTGCAGCTAGAGCATGGGGAGGATGCATTACGCGCGATACCAAGTGATGAGACAGGGTCTAGACTTGCCGGAGATAATACACCGTGTGCAGAGTATAGATTCCTAAGGGCAGAGGGAGAGTAAGTGAGGGGAGTGGCAGCATCCTTAGCCCCTGAGCCCCTCCGGCCGCGGACGGGCGCAGATGGGCAGGACTCTGGCATGACTCCGGTGCAGGTTCGGCACGTCCGCTGACCGCGTCCGCTGCGCGGAGGCATGGACGTCCCCTTTTATGCACAACTAGAGCACGGGGAATTAGAGCCACACACAATAAAGCCGCTGCTAGTCTGTACCTGGGACCAACTCCACAGCGTCAATACTCGGCTGGGAGTGGCCCAGGGCAGCGGGGAGAAGGGGGAAGGAGTCAGCGATGAAAAGCTTATTGAATCAAGCAATTTAGGCAATGTTGCAGATGAGTTTAAAAAGCGCCGTTTTACACAGGTATTCGATTTACAAGTAAAATTAAAACAGAGCAACACAACCTCCCGGCTTCCGCCTCAGGAGGGACACAAAACACTCAATCAAACGAGCGCAGGGTCGAGAGAAGCCCCTTTTATGCGCAACTAGAGCGCGGGGAATTAGAGCCACACACAATATGGCCGCCTCTAGTCTGTACCTGGGACCAACTCCACAGCGTCAATACTCGGCTGGGAGTGGCCCAGGGCAGCGGGGAGGAGGGGGAAGGAGTCAGCGATGAAAAGCTTATTGAATCAAGCAATTTAGGCAATGTTTCAGATGAGTTTAAAAAGCGCCGTTTTATACAGGTATTCGATTTACAAGTAAAATTAAAACAGAGCAACACAACCTCCCGGCTTCCGCCTCAGGAGGGACACAGAAACACTCAATCAAATGAACGCAGGGTCGAGAGAAGCCCCTTTTATGCGCAACTAGAGCGCGGGGAATTAGAGCCACACACAATATGGCCGCTGCTAGTCTGTACCTGGGACCAACTCCACAGCGTCAATACTCGGCTGGGAGTGGCCCAGGGCAGCGGGGAGGAGGGGGAAGGAGTCAGTGATGAAAAGCTTATTGAATCAAGCAATTTAGGCAATGTTGCAGATGAGTTTAAAAAGCGCCGTTTACACAGGTATTCGATTTACAAGTAAAATTAAAACAGAGCAACACAACCTCCCGGCTTCCGTCTTAGGAGGGACACAAAACACTCAATCAAACGAGCGCAGGGTCGAGAGAAGCCCCTTTTATGCGCAACTAGTGCGCGGGGAATTAGAGCCACACACAATATGGCCGCTGCTAGTCTGTACCTGGGACCAACTCCACAGCGTCAATACTCAGCTGGGAGTGGCCCAGGGCAGCGGGGAGGAGGGGGAAGGAGTCAGCGATGAAAAGCTTATTGAATCAAGCAATTTAGGCAATGTTGCAGATGAGTTTAAAAAGCGCCGTTTTACCAAGGTATTCAATTTACAAGTAAAATTAAAACAGAGCAACACAACCTCCCGGCTTCTGCCTCAGGAGGGACACAAAACACTCAATCAAACGAGCGCAGGGTCGAGAGAAGCCCCTTTTATGCACAATTAGAGCGCGGGGAATTAGAGCCACACACAATATGGCCGCCGCTAGTCTGTACCTGGGACCAACTCCACAGCGTCAATACTCGGCTGGGAGTGGCCCAGGGCAGCGGGGAGGAGGGGGAAGGAGTCAGCGATGAAAAGCTTATTGAATCAAGCAATTTAGGCAATGTTGCAGATGAGTTTAAAAAGCGCTGTTTTACACAGGTATTCGATTTACAAGTAAAATGAAAACAGAGCAACACAACCTCCCGGCTTCCGTCTCAGGAGGGACACAAAACACTCAATCAAAATCCTAAATGAAATTTTCAGCTGAGTAGCTGATCTAAACAGCAAGGTGAATGTATTTGCAACAGATTTGTATGCCCACCCAAACTGAAGGAGTCCATACATTCGAAAATATGAATGTACAATGAGTTCCCAGTAGCAACGTAACCACCAGCCTTCAGTTAAGTTTGCATTCTTTGAAAAAGCAAAATACGTTTTAAAGCCATTCTTGTGTGCTGGCTATGGGTTCACGCTCAGTGAGAACAGAGAAATAATGGTCAACATTGATGAAACTGTATTGATCCATTATAATGAAATTAAGATTTTTTTTCTGGTGAGAATGTACAATGACAGAATTCTTTTTTGTCAGTCTAGCAAAAAGAAAGCATCACTTATGGTGTTCTCAGCTGGTTTGACTCCTGACGTTCTTAAAGCCAAAATAAGATCACATGATGCAGTAAAACCAGCAGGAACCATTTTAAGAGAAGTCCTTCAAGATTTAGATTTTGGACTTAATGACTAATTTTTTTGATGCTGCAGGGCTCAACAAATCATAGGAGTCAACAAGAATCCCTGATGACTTAACAGTTTTTACATCATTGCTTAATATCAGCAAAGCAAAACTGTTACAATCTAAAGTTATTGAGTTCAGAGCAGAAGATGACAACATTGATGATGGTTTTGAAGATATAAGCGAATAATGAAAGACAATCCCATGAACCGACAGGCTCACGCTGTGCAAATGTACTATCTTTTCTAAATCATGTTTTATGAATTAGATCACTGCTAAAATAAAACTCAGCTACACATGATGACTGCCCATGCAATCCATGACAAGTGCAAAAGTAGAGGGCTAATCACTTCAATGAATTGGATTGGTGTATCATCAAGTTATAATGGCATAGTACGGAGCAGGAAATTGTTAGCAGCTCATGCTGTTAAATGTTATTAATCCACAGCACAACATTTCCAAGTCTCTTTACCAGAAAGGATTTAAAATTGCTACTCTTGGTCATTTTATTTTTTAATATAGCTCTTCTTTGGCTGGATCATCCAGCCCACATGATACTGCCATGGTGCTTTTTCAACACTGTACCAATTTAAGTAGCTGCTGGAAAACAAGCTGTGCCAGCTGTAGGCATACACAAACAAAGCTGCAAATTTATAATCCAACTGCCTTGCTAACTTGTCAAATTCACTACAAGCCATCAACACGTCTCAGTCTACCAGAAAGTTCCAAAGTGGTTAAGGACATGGATCTTCTACCTGATGTGGCGGTCCGCAAAGCTGATTTAACTGAATTTATCATATTGCTTATTTGGTGTGGACTGAAGGATGAAGAAAAGCCAGTTCTCCCGTGAGCCGGAATTCATGATCTAATCTCTCAGAACACCGTCCTACTGAAAAAGGTTCAGTTTTCACTAGTGATACTATCTCCAGTCACAAACTACACAACAGTATCCACAACTCTAAATCATTTCCCAAATCTGCATGCTCAGCTTAAAGTCCAGCCTATCCTGCCAATTTTCTGCGATGAAGGTGTTTTCCGTATTGTACCTGACATTTTTTTGAGCAATCCAGAATTTGATGATCTTTATCCAGTGATTGGCGTTTTTCACATGAGATAAGTTGTGTTGTGTAGGAAGTTATCTCAGTGGCTCTGACATAGACAATACACTTATTAATGCAGAAATCTTTGGCAGCAAAACTGTCCCGTCAGTATTGAGCAGAACACATTATGTTCGTTCATTACAAGGCATGCTAATCATATCTGAAGTTATAGAACAATTGTGTTAGAATGCTTTCTGGAACAAGAAGATGAATTAGGTTTTGCATATCTTATCTCAGAAGGGAACAAGGAACAGGGTGCACTTCATTAAAACAACATAATGCAAAGTCATGCAATGTTCAATACACTCAGTTCAAGATCAGAAAACCAAGTTTGTAGAGTTTGTTAAAGAATGTGAAGAAAAATCTGAACTTTGCAAGGACTAGGGTAATGTTTTACACTCAATCGCACTAGTGAAAAAACTTGGTACATGCTGATCAGGAAGGTGCTTGGGAGCTGCACATGGAGACTGTGGAGTCACTGTTTACTGTGTTTCGCAAATTCGATTGCATAAACTACCTGAGATATGGGTCCTGGTATTTGGAAAGAGTGAAGAAGCTGGAGGTGAAAAAACCATACCTCTACAGAAAAGTAATCCAAAGACATTTTGTGGTGAAAGACAGAGATGGGAGGTTCAATGCTGTGGCTCCAGATATGAAACTGGAACAGGCGATCCTTAGATCACAGAAAAGCTCCAGGGGAATTGTTGGTCAGACAGGTAAAAGTGAATACGTTGCTCAATGGCAGCTAGTTTATCAGGAAGTCCTTTCAATTCGCAATGTTTTCAGAGAGATGACAAATTCCAAATTAATGGACCTGGACATCATGAAACTGTTCCTCACCATGAACTTGTGGGAAAGAGAGGGGAACGTTTTAATAAACATGTTGACAGCCTTCTTCATTTCATGCAGCAGCAAGGAAACCCCTTTGAAATGAGTGAGCCTGTGCGACTTCACAACTTTGTGACCAAACAATATGTGGATAGTGATATAAAGACACGTCCACTAGGTGTCCTGGAACATTGACTGAAACTATACGCATAACTGAAGCAGGAGAGTTTTGCATTGACATAGAAAAATCTGTTCGGCATGATCACTAAAGCTACATTTCCACGCTTTAATTGCCATAGTAAGAGTGTCATCCAACCTGCCACTACTAAACAGGTTACAAAAACAAACTTTCGCAAGCACATAGAGAGATAGATATAGCAAAAGAAAAGGGTGAATTTATCAAGGACATCCTGTCACATCAACGTCTTCCAACAAACGCATTATTTGATGGAGATGATGCAACCAAACCAGTGAAGCACAAACTTGTACAAGAGCTCTAAAGAATTTCAATTCGAAAAGAGGTCCTCTTTGAAAACTGCTGTTGTTGTGGACTATATGTCACAATTGTGAATGGTCAAGATTTCATCCTTGCAAAACTTCGGAGAGGTTGATCTGACTGTTCTACAAATATCAAAGTCAGTGTGTGCCATGCACGAATGGCACATTGTCTTTGACAGTTATCTTGAACTATCTGTTAAAGAATGTGAGAGAATCGATGAACTTTTACAAGTGGAACAATTGACCTTGCTTGCATCAAAAAATTGACACCTATACCTGTGCAACTTGATACATTCTGGTCATCAACATCGAAGAAGATGAACTTGGAGATGTTAACTCAGCAAAACATTGCTGATACTTCAGTGAACACTGAATTTTGAATTATTCCAAGTCGAATGATTGTCAATGAATTGTTGGTGCCTGCAGAGATATATTAAGAAGGTACAGGCCATACTGTTCAAGACCTTAACAGCACATTCGAGGACGCTGACCTTCATGTCGTGGCACATGTTCAGTGGACTGTTCAAAATTATTTCAATCGAGTCATACTGCCAAATGACACAGATGTTATTATTGTACTACTTAGATTTGTTGCAATGTTCATAAACCAAGGATTGCCAGAGTTATGGATAGGTTATGAAACAGGCAGGGAAAGACACTTAATCCTGCTACATATTTTGTACAAGAAACTTAACCCAGAGATCCCCAGTGATTTTATCAAGGGACTTATTCTTGTGGGTGATGACAGTATGAGCAACATTGGAACAGAGCTTGGAGCTTTTCCTGCTGAACTTACTTGTGAAGGTTCTAAAAGGATTTGCTGAGAAAGAAGAAGAATGTGACTTTAAAGACGTAGAAAAACACCTTGTGCATGTGTGGAAAACAAGTTCTAACTGTCACACATTTGACGGTTTCCGGTAAAGTGAGTTCAAGAGATCAGTCTTGCTTAGTGACCTACCAACATCTTATTCTTTGCCTGGACATATTAAAAGAACATTCTACTGGTTCAGAAGATGTGTAAATGTTTTGGATTATGCATATGTAGAGAAATATCTGTGTGAATTTGATTGGTAAGATATTGATGGAGGGCTAAAATCTACGAAATTTTTAAATCCCCTATCCACAGAACTTACAGATACGTGTACTTACAAAACCTGTGCTACAAAAGATGTCCCTGCAGATATGTTCTTTTCAAATGTTCAACATTCTGCAAATGTACCATGAGCGATTTCTTAAACAAATAAATAAAGTGAACTATGAAAATGTGTGTAAAACAGGCGTGATAAACATTATTTTGTTTTCATATTCAGATCATAGACATTGTTTGGTGTATATATAAAAGGACTAAAATCTATTATTATTTGTTTCATTTCTATATATGTCTCTTCTTCCTCTATTATAGCTGCAATTTAGGAAAGTGGCAGAAGGGTTTCTCTGAATGGTTATTTTCTGTCTCTATAAGACTACTTGACCCCCAAATATTATGTTTGACACCAAAATGAAGTATATAGCTCTCTTGGTTCCTGAAATATTACATCATCACTGCAATAGATCTGCCATTTTTCAAAATGTCATGGAGAAAAATTCAGCCCATATCAGCAATGTCTACCCAAGCTAAATTACTTCTCTAATGATCCAAAAAGACAAATCAAAAATGTTAATCTCTAGTCAAATTTTTAAGGAGTTATATCAGGTAGCCAGGATTACAAGTGCTCCCAAGTCCTGATCTTGTTCGGCGAAATTGGGTTGCTTGGGATACATGCAGTAGCACCTGGCAGGTGCAGACAGCTTCCTTTAAGCAGTGCTGGCAGTTTGTTTCAGTGATCGGAGCTGCTCCCACTCAGCAAACACAGGGTAAGTCTCTCTTCCCTTTCCAGGGGTGGGGTGTGGTTAGGTGGGAATCGATCTTGCGGCTCCCGATTGAAACCCCAACGAGGTTGTGAAATCTCTGGCCGCGCTCTTGAGATCCTCAAGGAATCAGTCAGGTGCAGGTCACAGTGGGCGGTCTTGACCCACCGGTCACAGCTGTAATCCTTCAGTCCAGGCAATGACCCGAACTCTTAGCCACAGTAGTAACAACAACCCCTCAAGGTATACGGGGTGACCGTGGTACTCACAGTCTCACACAGATTCTTCTGGTGCAATCGCTCTCACCACAGGGGTTCCTCCTGTCATAAAGGCAAAGACAAGTCACAAAGCTCCTGGCCCATTAACTTCAACAGTGGCCCCTTTGCTATATGGGATCACCACAACGACGCCATGTGGGCCTAGCAGATCCCACAAGGTGCTTCTCTCACGTCTCATATCACAAAGGCCCTCTCCTGGCTCATGGGGGTCGCTGGACCGTTCCTGCACAAGAGCCGATTGGAGCACAGCCGTTCTCCTCACACCTCACTCAGAGAATCCTCCTGGTAGGTCTCCCTTCTGGACCTTGCTCCCTCTTCTCCTCTTCCTCACAGGGCACACTGGTGATGGCAAGCAGTCAGGTGCTGATACTCCAGATTAGGTGGTATTGGTTTCCCTTGGTAATGTAACCTCAACCAGCAGGGAGACTAGAAGGCCTTGGTCCCTAGCCCTGTACACAGGGAGAAGTCTTGTAGAACTTCCCATTCTCACACAGGCCTAGCAGATGACCAAGTTTGGAGTCTCAACCTCCATCTCTTTTAATTAATTTACAGACACCAAAATGTGATTTAGGGTCTGGGTCTTTGAAGTTTAATGTTGGGATTCTGATTCATTTGAAGTGTACACTTCTCTTTTTATTCTTTCCCCTTGAAAGGATGTCTGTCACAGCAGGCAAGACTCTGAAGCTGATTGACCTATGACACACTTTATGGGTGTGACCAGAGTTCACCCCTGGATGTCAGTCACAGTGACATGTGCATCAAAAGGTTAATCCTGGGCACCCGGCCCTACTCTTTATGATTCCCTTAGCAGCCCATCTCTTGCTTAAATGTGTCCATGCACCTTCCTTGTGATCAATCACTGAATCAAAAAGCAACCTTTTGAAGTGTAAAGGGGAGTCTCTTCCTTCCTCCAGTGTGTTCCCCCAGCTCAAAGGAATGCAGCAATGCACACATCTGTCTGGGGAGGATTCCTCTACTCCTAATGTCTTCACCAAGCAGGCCTGAGCTTCCCCAAATGGAACCCAGGGCTCTCTATGTAATGTACCATAGCAGGCACACTTGCACTCAGTGTCCATTCACAGCACCCTTATTGTCCAGCACTGTTACCTCCATCCACTGTGCCACTAAAGACACACATTAATTCCATACACACATTCAGTCTGTGTGCACTGTTCACTACTGTAGTGTTTCTGTATTGTACATTCAGTCTGTGTGCACTGTTCAGTACTGTAACTTTTTTGTATTGTACCAGGGTGTGCTCTTTACAAAAACATACACTGCCAGCACACACGCTCACCATGTACGCACTGCACAACCCTTCACCGCACAAGTTATCATTGCACATGTACTACATCTCTCATGTAAGGTATTCCTTTCAGGCATAAATTCACCCAGAACTTGCACTAACAACATATATACTGCACAGTACTGCTCTAGCCCTAAACTGTACCCTTCCCAGGCACACATATATCCAGCGCAAAGTTAGTACCCCTGTGCTGCGCAGCACTCCACATCTATGTGATGTAGGCATAGGGTGAGTTAAACACGCAGCAGCTGAACTTTTAAAAAGGTGAGCGAGCCTGTAGGCCTCACTTCAGTGACACAGGGAACACACAATGGTAAATGCATTCGGTTTTGCGTATGGAGTTAATATTAAGTTAAGAGGTGTGGGGCAGTCTATGTCTGCAGGGAGAATGGCGTGAAGGCTCTCTGTGCAGGGTGAGTGGTATATGAATGAAGGTTGATAAGTGTCTGAGTGCAGGGTGAAAGTGCCTTGATGCATGTTAATTGATGTGTGTTCAATGCAGAATGAGAAGTGTGTGAGTGTGTATGGTGAGAGATGTTACCCTGTACAAGGTAAGAGTTGTGTGAGTATAGGGTGAGCAGTATGTCAACAGTAGTGAAGGATGAGTGGATTGGGTTCCACAGTAAGAGGTGTGGGTGGAGGGTGGAGGAATGTGAGTGCTAGCTGAGAGGTATGTCAATTGTGTATGAGTACAGAGTCAGCACTGTGTGAGTGCTGGGTGAGCAGCTTCTGACTGCCAGTGTACTGTCAGCGTGACTGTGCAGAGTAAATGAAGGGCGAGTGTGCTGGGTTAGCAGTGTTTGAGAGCAGGTTGAGGGAAAGAAGGGATCAGAAGAAGGTAGAATAGGTTGAAAATTGTGCATACTTCACAGAAGCATTTGTAAGTACATACCCACTTCCTGGTGAGCAGGCAGCACGTGTAGCATGAACAGCAAAAACAAGCAGGACCCCATTCCATGTGTGCTCTCACAGCATGTAACACATCAGTCTACAGCAGGCTTGCAGGATAATACACAAGGCACTCAGACACGTTGTCTAGTACTACAACTTTAAAGCGCAATCTGTTATAAACAGTGACGAAGGACTAAGCCTAACAATTAATTTCTTAGTTTGAACAAAATCATCTAGTCCGCAAATAGACAAGGGCTGGCTCCGAGTAAAACATGTGGCCATTTCCAGGCTGCTGAAAGAAACCAGGGGCCCGATTCACAGAATGAACTTAAGACTAAATCCTAAACTTACTACTATTTGGTATTCACAGAATGCACTTACTACTTTCGGGATTCACAGAGTGAACTTACTACTTTCGAGATTCACAGAATAAACGTACTACTTTCGGTATTCACAGAATAGATTTAAGACTACTAACTTTACGTCCGAACTCAGGCCAGAAATTCCGGCCCGGAAGCGGAGCTTCCGACTTAGGGGCGGAGATGGCGGCCCGGAGGCGGAGTCTGCGGCTTGGAGGCGGAGCTTCCTGCTCGGAGGTGGGGATTTTAGCCATGGCTGTAATCTCCACCTCTGGGCCGCAAGCTCCGCCTCCGGGCCGCAAGCTTCGCCCCCAAGCTGGAAGCTCCGCCTCCGTGCCACAAGCTCCGCCCCCAAGCCGGGAGCTCCGGCTTGGGGGCGGAGAATTAGGTGAATTAAAAACGCCCAAAAGCATTCCATGCTGACATAATGTTTTTTTGTAATGAATGTTTCCAAATATGTTTTTGCATAATGTTCTTTATATAATTTTTTTAATGCATATTACATTGAATGAAACGTGTATTCCTCCAATGCATTAAGAATGATGAATTGTTCTTTTAAATTCAGTTGAATCAATACAATCATGAAAGTATAGTGCAATGACTCAAGGCGTTGTATTTTGAATCTGCAGAATTAATTAGAAGTACAGAAATTGGTGGCCAGGTAACCCTTTATGAAAAAATTTATTAGACGTCCTATCAGGCCCCCCTAACGGTAGTTTAAACTAACTGTGTTCATGGCATTCCGATCACACGTGTCTGTGGGCCCATGCGGACTTCTGCTTTAGGTCTACACATCGGTCCAGCATGCCTCATACAAATCTAATCTGTCCCAGGCAGGACACAGCATCATCGCAGGGTCACCACCGGCTCTGCTCTGGTGCCTCCACCTCCGTCAACCAGGAATCTTCTCCACATGCCATTCCAATGCCGTGTGTTAGAGATCCAAGGGGAGCTGGCTGCACAGCGTTTGCCCCACGCTGACCGATGCCTCCAGCACACACTGCGGTCGAGTAGGACACACAATTGGAACTGAGTCTTGATTTGTTCATTGCAGAGTTTATAGCATTGTACAGGCCTCATCGCAGACTGCATCCCCTTCCAGCTCTGGTGCCACTGACTCTGTGCCATAGGAGTCATGAGGACTCTCCCGTTGAACTTTGTTGGCATCTGAGTCTATGGCCTGGGGGTTGTCTTCGTCATGTAGCTGATACTGACATGGTGGGAAAAGGAGACTATAGCATTAATCTCTTCCATAATGCCTGTTTCTGCTTGCTACTGCCCTCTGCATCATGCCCTGGATGGACACCTTCCACTGTCCCTCTTAACACTCCGCGACATTCACCTTGGACATCAACGAGGACCCGCTCAGCTTTCGTGGCTGTATCTCAGTGCATCACAAGTCACCGTCCCTTGTGGGTGTGCCTGTGCCGGCCGCAGGGCATCCGGGGCCACTAACTCTGGTCTGCTCAAGTTATGGACCCTTGCTGTTTGTACTTTGAACTTCTGATTGTCTGATCACTGGTGTAGTTGTTGCATGCACCAACCAACCCCTATGGGATTGCTTACACTACCCAACACCCATCCAGCACAGGCGTCACTGGACTTGTCGCCCTGGCAATAAAGGGTGCTGGGCGCACGTGCCCGTAGCCAGTTCCACAAATGATCTCATTGTGTCCGTGTGGTCATTATGTATGCATAAGGCACCAGTCCATACCACACACATTGTGCTGTGTAGGGCATGCACAACCTTGTCGTCTCAGGAAGTGAGGTAGACCTGGGACATGTGGCTGTGTCGGACCCCCCTGTGAGTGTAAGTGAGTGGACCGGCGGACGGCAGTACGGCGTAGCGGTGTGGTCATACAACACATGGCTCGGCGTGGTTGAGTTTAGGCCTTGACAAAGAGGTAACTGATGCATGTGTCTCTGGTGTGGTGTCTGCGCCACCTGCCATGCATTGTGCAATGTTACTATATAGCATGCCCACGGAGTGCGGCCCCGGCTGAGGGGTACATGAGGGTGAGCAAGCCCACCCAGGGTCCGGGATCATACATATCAACTGTTGTGTGTGTCTCTATTTCTGCAGCATAAGCCAAAGGTCTACCCTCAACCGCAGGGCGAGTTCAGCCACACATGTACTCTACATCTGTGTCCGCCCTGTCCTTACCATAGGCCTACACACACGTGGCCGCCCACCTTCAATGCACAACTTCACAGTGTCATTGTCAGACTTGGACATGCGCAGACAGGCATGACAATGGTGTGCCGTAGGGGTGCAAGTGATGCAACTGAGCTGCGCACACTAGTGAATAGGCTCGATGGGAGGGAGGAGCATCAGTGAGGCTACATAATACACATTGATGCTGCTCATTTGCTACAAGCAGTGCATGTCATACAGGAATCACAAAGTCACACATACCACAAACCAATGAACCAGTGAGCCTGACAACATATCATGCAGAAACAACTGTTGACTTCTGTCTCTCTGCACTGTCTCAGGTGACCAAGGATATGCACTCTGCGCTTGGATGATGACATCCCTCCGAGCCCCGAACACACAGGCCCAGATGCAGTACAATGCGGCCCACAAACGCACCAGGGGCATTGTAAATCACACATTTGGCGTGTTGAAGTCACGTTCCAGGTGCCTGGATGTCACAGGTGGATGGTTCCTGTTCAGCCCAGACGTTGTGTGCAAGATGATCGTTGCATGTTGTATGTTGCACAACATATGTGTATGCAGCAAGGCACCATGGATACCAGTTCCAGAGGCACCAGACGATGATGATGTAGATGAGGCAGGTGGACCACACTCCACTGCAGCCGCAGCAGGAATAGCCCGCAGGGACACCATCATTGCAAATTTCTTCAGATGAGCATGTCTAATTGTAACTGTCCTTGCAAATCATGGGACAGTACAGAATTACCACAGGTACAGCATGTGCAAATAAATGCATTCTAAAATTACATTCACTAAGTGCATGTCACTCATCTGTACAGGCACATCACTCAGACATGCGTGAGTGCGACATGTGTTGATGACGATTTTATGTTCATGGATGGTGGGTGTGTCACCTCTGTGCAGAGAGGCTGTTTGGGGTGTCACGTATTCGAACTGCCAGTCCTGTGTGTCACAGTTAGTAGGGTATTCCACTCTTCGGCGTTTCACATGTGTCCAAGGTCATTCCATTTTGGCTGCCATTTGTGACCTACAGGTGACAACAGGGCTCCTTTTGGGGTCAGTTATGTACCACCATGATGAAGGGATGCCCCCTGTGACTCAAGTCCCACAACATGGGCAACATGTACGTAAGCGGGAGTCACTGGGCCCGATTCACAGAATTAACTTAAGACAAAATCCTAAACTTACTACAATTTTCGTCTTCACAGAAGACACTTACTCATTTTGGTATTCACAGAAGACACTTACTCATTTCGGTATTCACAGAAGTTAGGACTCCTAACTTTCGGACTCCTAAATGCCTTCTGTGAATACCGAAAGTCTTAAAATTAGGATTTTTCTCAGTTTAGTAGTAGTAAAGTTGAGAAACATCCTAATTTTAAGACTTTTGCTATTCACAGAAGGCATTTAGGAGTCCTAACTTTACTACTACTAAATTGAGAAAAATCCTAATTTTAAGACTTTCGGTATTTACAGCAGGCATTTAGGAGTTCTAAAGTTAGGAGTCCTAACTTCACTACTACTAAACTGAGAACAATCCTAATTTTAAGACTTTCGGTATTTACAGCAGGCTTTTAGGAGTTCTAAAGTTAGGAGTCCTAACTTTGCTACAACTAAACTGCAGCTTTTTTTTGCATTGGTGTTTCGCATTTTTGCGGTGTCACGTTGACTTTATCGCAGACATTTGACGTGTTATCGGGAGCCTATCGCATGGTACCCCCGGCTTGAGAATACCACGTTAACACAGAGTTATTTTCCCGCGATAGGCTGTGATGTGAAGAGTTGCGTTAAGCTAATTTTGCAATGCATATCACACGTTCTTGAGAATATCCCCCTAGATTTCACAAGCACTGTGCAAGCAGTGTGCAGGTGAAACCTAAAAAGGACATGGTCGCTACTACTGATCACTACACGGTATGCTGCCACCACGGCGTTTGTGCTGCTTAACTCTAGGTGAAGGTGGTAGCCTTCCGCAACTCTGAGGGTAGCACTTTGGGAGAACCTTCTTGTACAACAAGACCGCAATCTGTGAGATGGCTATATGATCCCTGTTTACCTATGGAAAGAAAATCAGAATTAGGGATCCAGACAACAGTAGAGTTGGGAACTCAGGGCAGGGATACACATCTTTAATGATACAGACACCATTTCTATCTCAACACATGGGCTTGTCTTAGGCTTATCCAGAGAGAGGTTCAAGGTTCCTGAAACTTATGAGAGCTGCCCATGAGAGGGAGACACTGAGAAATCTAGGAGCTTATTTACAAGCCCCTTGCGCTGACGGTGCATCACTTTTTGTGATGCACCGGGGGCGCATTTTGCTGATGCACCCTGCGTCACAATCATTTGTAATAGTTCCTGCCCTTATTCACTCTTCCGTTCCTCTCTTTCAGAGCTCAGTTTCTCTCTAGTTAGGTTAGCCCTCTACAAATAACTAAACATGCAATGGTAAAAAACCACAACTTGACGTAATTGCTAACTGACTGATGAGGTAGATGTTGGAATGTTCTCAATTTGTACATACATTTATTGTTTATAATAATACGTTTGGTGATCTCCTCCTACTCACACCCCAAGTCTTGCAGTTTACACATGCATAACAATAAGGCCACATGGAACTTTGTGTATTACACCTTGAAAGACCCATTCAGAAACCCCAAAATACTCGAAATCGCTATCTTCCCCGTCCACATTTTGTCCAAATTTTGGATATACTATCTAGCTAAATTAGTATTTATAGTTGCTGCCAATACACAGACTTTCAATCCACCCTACATTTTTCCATTATTGCTTGAGCAATACACTCTGGAATTTCAATTTGTTAATTCGCTGATTGCTTTTGTCTGTGTGTGCGACTAAAGCATTTCAGAACTGAATCCCTGTTAATGCATCGGGAAATGGTGACATATGCATATACTTGGTAAGCGCGGCTACTCACCTGTGAAGGTCTAAAGGCACTGTATAAAACGAGTGCTTTCAAAATATATATTTTGATAATACACAATCAGACTGTACCAAGTGCAAACATTTTTATGGAAGTGTCTATTAAAAGTATGCACTCCAGAACTTCTGCAATTAAACTCTATAATAGTTCCCAAGCAGCTTTTGGTGTTTAACCAGTTCCACACATAATATTTCTTTCAGCTAGAAGGCACCATGGTGAGAAGGCGTGTTTCTTGTTTACTTCTCTTTCTCCTCCCCTTCCATTCGCATTCAGATGGCGGAACCTCAAGGATGGCATTAACCATTCAAGGACGGTTGTTTTTTAAAAGCCACTTGGGAACTGTTTTAGAAATTGTAAAAAAAACATAAGCACATTATACCCCATAGATCTCGCCTACTTCCACCTTAAGTGTTCCATTGTCTGTTCGCAAGCCCTCCAAATGCATCTGCCGCCAAGGCAACCAATATTGACAAATGTGAAAAATGTTTTTTCATTTCTTGCACAAATGGTAGCATTACACAACTTTTGCTTTCTTTGTTTCACAGAGTCTGATACGATGCCACACTATGCATGTACATGAGTTTCAAAGAATTTTAAGGGCTATTTTCATAGAAAATGTTTAACTTCTACAAATATCAGATAGCCATTTCTTCCAAATTGAGCAGTGTTTTAAAAAAATGTATGCACGGTTGCCAAGCTTTTCATACAAAGAGCATTGCACTTTGCACAGTAGAGGACTATCGTTTTGATTTTATTTTACATATTTAAATTGGCCTGCTTTACTTGAAGTATATAAAACAGAAGAGCTTTTCAAAATAACAAAGGCGTACTTCATGCTATGCAAAATACTACAGAAAAAAACACACAACAGAGTTCTTTATTTTATTAAGGTGAGGAGGGCATATCTATTGTATATGTAAAAACATTGGCATTTGCAATGCCAATAGCTCCAACTCCAACAAATGTGAGACCTATTGCATTTCTAGTGTTTGTTCAAGTATACACTGAAGTTACAACTTCTTTTAATGGTCAACTGTGATCATAGATTACTGCATATCAATTTGCCAAAATCATGCACGACCGATAACAAAATATCAGCATTTCTGGTATGCACTTTGCTTAGCCCATTGTCTTTCAATGTCGAAATAGGTGTCTGATAGTAAAAACACACTTTTTTATAATGCTTCATACAGCACTTCTGCCATTCTTAGTGTAACTTATTAGGTGTTACTATTTCCGAATATAGGGGTTCTGAATTTACTAGCAATTGAATTATTAAGAAGCTGCTACCTCTGGCTTGCACCTTGAGGCCCCTGCCACTGCCCTTGCAAACTCTGCCTTAAGAATTGGCAAAGGCAGTTCCAAAAACAGAAGGTAGCAAAAACAATGAGATGATGGATGGTGCGCTGAAACTTTTCAGACACTCACCCCCAGTCACAGATCTGGGTTGAAGCCATCATCGTTCTTTCGCTCACTTTACCACTCCAGTTCAGAACCAGCCATGTGCAAATCAGTCTTGACCCTGTTCCTAATGGGAACTGTCCAGCCCGAACTGCTAAGCCAGGTCTTCCCTGGTCTTGAAACAAGCAACCTATGAGCGATTTCGGGGTAACACCCCTCTTCAGCCAGGCTAGCTTGAATCCAGTAGCAAAGTGAGCAAGGGACCCACATCTGGGCATACCCTGCCAAATTAGGGCAAACAAAGCAAACACAGGTATGGTAAGGTAAGATAAGCAGCACTCTCAGGAGCAATGTTTACTTCCCCACTGGGGCAAAACCTTCAGTTCAGTCAAATTAATAGCTTCAGCAGTGCAGCACTCTATAGAATACATCATAAAATGAAAGACATAAAATATTTTACAGTGTTTTGATATTGTGCATGAATTAAAATGATTTGTTTGAACAAAACAGTCACCTATGTGCTTTGCAGATGTGATAGTACCTTCCAAGTTAGCATAAATCTCAACATTTAAACAATGATAAGGAGTAAATCAAACCAGTAACATAGTTCATAGTCAAGATATACACATATCTTATCAGCCCAGATTGGGCAAGGGCACCTTACCCCTTGATGAGGTCAACATAGCACTCAGAAGTGTCCACCTATACTACAGCTGGACAGTGGTTCATTTAGCAGCATGGCAACAACTAATCTTGTGAACAGCTATGATGCTCCACCCACCTTTTTTCCATCTTAGGTCCAACTAAGGATTGGGCAATGCCAGAGATCCCAAAACTGAGAATCACATAGCAAGCAACAATCGCTATGGGCTATTATCTCTGAGAAGGAACCCACTCAAGCATCTAAGTTCCTCCAAAGGTCAAGTAACTCCTCTGCTGGGTTGGTTCTAGTGCTTAGTGGTGTCCTACTGTTTGTCAACCACTTACAACCCACCAAGAATATGTTGGTCTATCTCTTCTCCTCTTTCAGATCTGCTCCTCCATGCACCTTGCAATACCTGCCTGTAGGTTTAAGTAGCCTTGGGTATCGACTGACTAAGCCTAGTCTCTGGTGGCCCAGAACTTGGATCCCATTGGGACCAGCATGTGCGCTTTTTCCATGCAAATTTATCTCTATAAGATGTTGGGTCACATTGAGCATAAGTGGTAAGTGATCAATAATGTCAGTATACAATACTGTATGTTAAAATATTATGTCTTCTATTCTTGCTGTGAGGGCTGATCTAGCGTATCTTTGTATCCGTTCGTCATGGGGCATTTTCCACCAGAGTCTACCTTCCATTTTTCTTAAATATGTCAGGTAGGAATTCATCATATCATGAGATCTTACTTCATACCTTCTTCCTGAAGTAGATACAAAGTTACCTTCCTCCCAGAACTTGAAATATGATGCTTGCCTTGTGTTCAGCTCTCTGTGCACTAATGGCAGTAGGGAAAATCCTGTGTGCACACTCACCCTTGCCTGTAAGGGGGTAAATCTACATTTCTTCAGTGTAAATAAGCCCTACACACTTACAGTTGATCATAGATTTCAGCAACATCCTCCACCATATGAGGATCCAGGGAGATGCCCTCAAATGGATAGCCTCATAACTCACCGTCAGAAAGCAGAGAATCCGTCTTCCGCCATTCACCTTGGAACCCAAGAAGATTATCTGTTGCGCCCCCAAGGGTCATACCTCAGACCCACCCTCCTCAATACATACATGATCCCCTGGCCAACACTGTCAGATCGCATAGAGTCAACATCATCTCCTACACCAACTACACCCAGTTCATCCTCTATCTGTCAGAAGACCCCTCCACCAAAAGAGCTAACTTCCACAGATGTATGATCAACATAGCCGACTGGATGAGGAACAAGTGCCTCAAGCTCAACTCGGACAAAACAGAAGTCCTTATCTTTGGGAACAACAATTTACAATGGAACACTGCATGGAGGCTTGCTGAACTCAACCCACCTCCGACCCAACCACGCCCGCAACCTCAGCATCAACTTGGACAACAAGCCATTGATGGAAAAACAGGTAAATGCAGTCTTATCCACCTGCTTCCACTCCCTAAGCATGATCTGCAAGATTCTCTGGTGGCTCCCAGTCAACACCAGAATGACTGTCATGCAGGTCTTCGTTACCAGCAAGCCGGACTAGGGTAACACACTCTATGTAAAAATTACCACGCGCCTCTTGAAAAGACTACAGACAATACAAAACTCAGCAGCAAAAATCATCCTCGACCTCACTAGATGAACCCACATCACATCACACCTCAAGATGTTACACTGGTTCCTGATCCAGAAGAAATGCCAGCCCCAGTTGCTGACCCACGCATACAAAGCCCTGCACAATGACGGACCGGCATACATCAACAAACGCATGACCTTTCATCAACTGACCAGACACCTATGATCTCGCTCCCTTTTTCATTGCTCCAAGGATTCAGAAAGGGGCTCAATACTTGGCCGTTTGCATGAACGGACTACCATGAAGCAGCGAGCAACTCCAGTGCCTTGAGACCCTCACGGGTCATTTGCAGTGCTTTATGAATCAAGACTAATTGATTGATAGATTATTAACCTGGAATGAAATAATCATTAGTACGTCACTTAATATACATTATTCATTATAAATGCAATCAAACCTATAGCATTCATTTTTTTTATTTGCTACTAATCAAATTCCTGCTGTGAATTTTCTACTAGACACTGAGCAGGCCTTCAAACTTGAGGTCTAGGAAACTCTCTCACACTATGTATTATAATGGTGAGGCATAACTGATTTTAAACTCTTCTGAACTTGGGGTGTTTACGGTTCAGTGAGGAACAAGGTAAGGGTGTCCCCTTTCTCCTGTGCTTCTTGCCTTTTTATATAGAAACATTAGCCCTAGCCATTTGTAACCACAAAATAATCCAGGCTTCATCCTCCAAATAGCAAGGATTAAGTTTATACGCCAACTGTGGATATGTGGTTGTGCCAGACAGGGACAAAGTTACAGGTTCAAGCTGACTGTAGTGGAGCACAAGATGGCTACAGGGACCCAGTTAGGACCACAGAACAGAGTACCTTAAATTCTGGTTTGCGTAGCGTGGCGAGGATCCACGGTTAAAATGCATCGCCATCCGAAGTGATGCGTCGTTTCCGAGATGTGGCGAGGCTATGATGCGAGGGCCTGCGTTGTCATCGAGGATCTCATTGATGGGACTTGTGGTGCGAAGTCTGTCGTTGACGATGTGGCACACAGTCAGGGCAATGCATCAGTTCCGAGGAGCTGTGAGGCTAAGATGTGGAGTTCAGTGTCCTCATCGAGGCTGCCATCAATGAGGGAGGCGAGGGCCTGTGGCGAGGATACATCACGCAGTGGTGGTTCGGATGAGGCTGCAAAGGCAAATAAGGTGTTTGAGACAGGTCCAATCCATGCAGCAGGGGCAATGCATTGGTTCTGCTCTTGTTTGCTCTGTGCAGCAGTGGAGATACGTCAGTTCTGCTGGATCAGGCTGGTAGAGCACCTTAGGCCACTTGCAAGGGTTCAGGTCTGTTATGTCCTTGAGGGCTCAGATCGAGACAGGAGGCCATCTAACTTGCCAATGGAGTCCCTCTGGGTTCTGTGTTCAAGAGATGCATTATCCAGCCCTTCTTAACCAGGCAAGAGGGCAGCAGGTCAGCAGGGCAGCAGTCTTTCAGAGCAGCAGAGTGGCAGTCCTTGTAGCAGCACAGCAGTCCTTCTTCTTCTTCTTCTTCTTCTTCTTTTTTATTTACAAATTTATACAGCGCATAGCTGCCCCAGCGACGGGGCATCCCAGCGCTACCCAAAGAACAAACGCCTAGAGGCCACTCAAACAGAAATGGAAATTACACCGGAAAGAGCCAGGTCTTTTTAGCCTTTCAAAAAGCCAGATGATTCTGAAGCCCTCTAATGGATGTCGGGAGGGAGTTCCATAGGTGGGCTGCCAGAACTTTAAAAGAGCGACCACCAGCTCTAGCTCTTTCAATTCGGGGGTGCCTACCAACCCAGAGTTGGCAGAGCGCAGAAGGCGATTCGGAACATACTAGACTAACAAATAAGCTAATATCGGAGGGCCTTGTTGAGCCAGAATTTTGTGGGCCACACACAAAGACTTAAACTGGATTCTTTTAACTACTGGCAGCCAGTGAAGCCTAGTCAAAAACGTAGACACCGAACACGACTTAGGAATTGCCAACAGAGCAAGTGCTGCAGCATTCTTCCTGGTAGACTATCCATCGGTCCAGTAGTGAACTGAAGAAATAGATAGTGTCTTAGGTCCAGTATTTATACGCAGTTGAGCCTTTGAAGTGGGGAGAAGCTTCTTGAGGTATGCCTTTGAAGTGCACAGGTGCTCTGCCTAACTACAGGAGGTATCCCTTTGTGTGGCTACAGGACACAGTCTATTTAAGAGTAAGTGTGGTTGGGTCCAGTTCCGCCCTCTCATCCTACTAAGCTTCCCATTGTGTGTGGCTGTCCAGGAGGAATACACAAAGCCCAACTGCCAACTACATCCAGTCATATGACCCAGAGACAGGTTGCAGGCACCAAATGGCTAAGGCAAGAAAATACCAATTTTCTAAAAGTAGATAAACAAAAGGGACCTCCATACAATGAAGTTATTTAAGAATTACTCAGGCTGCATTATCATTCCCCACCTGCTCTTACACACACATGTTGCCTATTATTCAAAAGTTTATTTAGATGTCCTCACCCATCTGCTGTGCCTGCACTAAAATACATACCAATACATTTAGGTCAAGACATGATAGATAAGACATGATCAAAACACAAAAAGCAGTGTAGACAAGAGGTGTTCTTTCTTGTGAACATATAGCCTGTCCACAGATAGCTTGTTTGCTGTTATAGTAGTTTTGGTGTATTCACATTAAGGTACCAAACAAAGAAGAAGAGGATTGACTCAATATACATTACATATTCACATGATTCACCTATCTAAATGTTATCAGCAGAGGGGATACATCAATATCTTCCTTATGTGTTGTCTCTAAAACAGCAGGGGGCCCTGTGTGATTGGGGCACAATGTTTCACCTGTAGTTAGTTGTGTAGGAGGCTACAATCCTCATGTTTACTATACTTTGGCATTTATGGACCTTTGTGGGGGTGTCTGCCCTCAAAATGCATTTTGTTACGCAGACGCATTTTGACCTTCTCTATGGGCCTGATACTTAGTTGGCGAAGGTCTTCCTCAGGGTTTACAAAATCTCATGGTGAACACCACACATAAAGCAAAAGACAAGTGCTGTGTGTCACACTTTCAGGGGCAAACCTCTTTGACATAGACAACTTATTTTTTAGACAGATAGCCCTAGACATTTACATATCCTATGCTTTAATGTCATCTCCCCAGCGGAGATGGTTGCAATCTCTAATCTGAGGCAGGCGGGTGGTCTCTAGATAAAGGGCAAAAGGAAAGATTGGGGCACATGATTAGTATAGGCATATATTTAAGAAGAATACGGAAGACTTCAAATGAACGAAATTGCAGACAGACATTACAAATTTTGCCCTAGAAAAAGTCTACCCTCACCTAGACAAGGACTTTTATAGACAATCGGATAACACACAAGCATTAACCCAATTCCAAGTTCATCACGTTCTCAGATACCGCGTCCCAGTCCGACAGGTCAAGCAAATCAGACCATCGACAAGTGCCACCTCAAACCAAAAGGAATTGTTTTTAGTCAGAGGCTGAGGAAGGGCATGTATAAGAAACTGTGGCAGAAGATGGTTCAACTAGAACCACAACGCAGAGAAGATCACTACCAGATGACAATCATACAGATGGGGCTACCAGAACTTACTCCCATATACAAATGATCTAAAAGGCAATTGGACTTGGAGAAAAAACACGACCACTCGGTAAAGGCCTGTCCTTTACTCCAACCACCAGACCGGACTTCATACAAATAAGACTAGAAGCACTACAATTATTCTGTAAAATGCACTTACTTGAAAGCACCAGAGCCATAAACCTAAGGCAGCAAGGGGTTGCGGACTGCGGGCAAGCTGGAAAGGAGAACGGTCGCAGGGGGAGCTGGCAAGAGGACTTGCTCAATGGGGTCACGCTGTGTCCTTCATTAAGTAGGTCCTGGGGAGGGCGGGTGCTGGGTGGCCGATGGAGGGAAATGGCGGGAGGAAGGAAAGGGCGGGAACGGAAAGTAATAAGCAGAAAGAGGAAAGATAAAGGTCAGACATGAGCAGAAAGAGGAAAAATGAACATCAGAAATTAGCAATAAGAGGATAAATAAAGGTAAGAAATGCACAGAGAAAGAAAACGTAAAGGTCAGAAATGAGTGGAATGAGGAAAAATAAAGGTCAGAAATGAAAGGAAAGAGGAAAATAAAGATCAGAAATGAGCAGAAAAGGAAAAACAATGTGCAGAAACAAGCAGAAAGTGGAAAATAACAGTCAGAAACTAGCAGAAAAGGAAAAAAAAAGGTCATGAATGAACAGAAAGAGCCACGAATAATGGTCATAAACGACCGGTAAGAGGCAAAGTGAAGGTCAGAAACGAGCAGAAAGAGGAAAAATAAGGGTCAGAAACAATCAGAAAGAGGAAAAATAATGGGCAGAAGTTAGGAGAAAGAGGCAAAATAAAGGTCAGAAATGAACAGAAAGAGTCAGAATAATGGGCAGAAGAGCAGAAGAGGCACAAACCAAAGGCAGCAAAGAGTAGCGGACTGTGGGCATGCTGTACAGGAGAACTGTCGAAGGGGGAACTGGCATGAGGATCTGCTTAATGGGGTTGATCTGTGGCCTCCATTAAGTAAGTCCTGGGGGGACGGCGGGACGCTGGATGTCGGGATGTGAGAAAGGGTGGGAGGAGGGAATGGTGGGAAGAGTGAAGAAACAAACCAAAAAAAGGAAAAATAAAGGTCATGAATGAGCTGAAAGAAAAAAAATTAAGGTCAGAAACAAGCAGGTAGAGGAAAATTAGAGGTCAGAAATTAGAAGAAAGAGGCAAGATGCTGGTCAGAAACTAGCAGAAAGAGGAAAAATAGGAGTCAGAAACAAGCAGAAAGAGGCAAAATGAAGGCGAGAAACAAGCAGAAAGAGGAAAAATAATAAGCAGAACTTAGCAGAAAGAGGAAAAATAAAGATCAGAAACATGACGAAAAAGGCTAAAATAATGGGCAGTAAAGAACTGAAAGAGGAAAAATAGCAAGAAATGAGCAGAAAGATGAAAAATAAAGGCCAGAAACGAGCAGAAAAAGGCAAAATACTGGGCAGTACAAGCAGAGAGAGGCAAAAATAGAGGGCAGAAAAAGGCAGACAAAATAGCAGATATGAGAAGGAGCAGAGGAGGCACAAACCTAAGGCAGCTGAGGGTAGCGGACTGCAGGGAAGCTGGACAGGATAATTGTCACAGGGGGAGTTGTCCATCTCCACGCCAGGACCATTCAACTACCCAAGCTAGCAGAGTGACTATACCGCCACCCAAAATTAAGGAAACCCTGTCTAAATGGGACTTTACTTGCCTCATAAAAGCAGATGCCTATAACTAATCATGTATCCTGATGTACCCTTTTGGCCTTTATCTAGAAGCCATTTACAACCGGCGGCGTTCAACACCCGCCTGCCACAGATGACAGATTGCAACCATCTCCGATGAGGAGAAGACATTAAAGCGAAGGATATGTAACTGTCTAGAGCTGTCCATCTGAACAGCAATATTTCTATGATAAAGAGGTTTTCCCATGAAGGTGTGACATACAACTCTTGTCTTTTGGTTTATGTGTAGTGTCCTTCATGAGATTTTGTAAGCCCTGAGGAAGACCTTCGCTAACTAATTATCAGGCCCACAGAGAAGGTTGGTGTAATAAAGTGCATTTGAGGGCATACTCCCACACAAAGGCCAATAAAAGCCGAAGGACAGTAATCAAGAGGATTGAAGCCTCTTACACAACCAAGAAGGGTGAAACATTGTGTCCCAGTCACATAGGGCTCACTGCTGTACTTGCGACAACTCATAAAGAGGGCATTGTTGTATCCCCTCTGCTGTTAAAATTAATGTTGGACACTTCTTTTTGATGATGTGGATATAGAAGAAGCATGTGAATATGTAATGCATATGTTTGATTGTTAGGTCATCCGTTTCATTGTGAAGTCAGTTGTCTTCTTTTTTGTTTTGTACATTAATGTGAAAACTCCAAAAATGCTTTAAAAATGTAAACCAGCTATCTGTGGACAGACTATATGTTCACAGGAAACAAATATCTATTGTCTGCAATGCTTCTTGTGTTTTGATCATGTCTTATCTATTATGTCTTGACCTAAATGTATTTGTAAGTATTTTAGTACAGGTAAAGATGTGTGCGGACATCTAAATAACCTTTTGAATAATAGGCATCATGTGTGTGTTTAAAAACAGGCACTGGTGGTATCACAGTCTGATCAACTCTTGAATAAATTCATGGTATAGGGGTCCCTTTTGTATATCAACTGTTTACGGATCCTGTGCCTATTTCCCCTAACAGGATCACTCTCCCTCACGCTTAACTTTCTAAAAGTGGCATTTTCATAAATGTTCTCTGAAATACGACTTCACCATAAGTTTGGATTTTTTATTGCAATTCCAGTGACACCAAACATGAACTGGGTATATGTTCCCATTGGAAAATTTCACTTATAAAATGTAATAATTAACTCTAATAATATCCTATGGGACAGGTAGGCCTTTCCGTAGTAAAAACAAATTTAAGATTTGTTCACTACCAGGAAATGTAAAAATAAAAAGTCGATTCCCACATTTTAAATACATGGCACTCTGCCATCTGGGCTGTCTAGGGCCTACCCTAAGTGTTACATATGTATTTGTAGTGCTAGAGGCACTCTTATGGTTTGACACCACATGATGGCGGCCTTTGACTATCATAATTTTAATTGAGTTTTGGTGTTTTACTTTACCCTATCCTGAATATATGTCCTGCATATGCCTTTTTCCTTTTGTGTATTCTTGTAGTCTTGAAGTGGGAGCTGTCACAGAGTATAACAGCTTGCCAGGAACAGAACGTGTGGGATGTGCATTTGAAAGCATGAGAGAGAGAGAGGTGTGGAATGTACTTTTTGGTCTCGAAGTGCAGTGTTATGAGCAGTGGTGTTCAAATGTGCATTGTGTTCTATACTGAGAGATGAAGTGTGTGATGCTATAGGCAGTGGAGCACAAATGTGCATTGTGTTGTACATTGGGAAGTATAATGAAGTTCTTACTATTGGCTTTGACATAGCCTCATGTCATCCTGAATTCTGACTCTGTCTTGCTGGAGCTTACTGCGCGCACAGGCCTACAGAATGCTGAAGTTGTTTGGGTTAATCACGTTCAAGGTTGCTTTGTTTTATTTTTGAAGAAGAGCTTGTTGAATGTACCCTCAAAGGCTTTTGTAAGCTTCATTAAGATGAAGACTGGAACATGTGAGAATGTAGAGGGAACGTGGGAACTCCTTTTGCCCTTGAATGCTTGTATGGAAGATGGCCAATTCCAGTAAGTTTCCTTAGCGCAGAGGGAAGGTCTCTCGAACCTTCTAGTGTGTTTTGAGACTATAAAGGCAGAGGGTCTTGGCAGGCAGCTTAGGAGCTCTTTTGTGAGGCAGATGTGTCATCACAAAAGAACGAAACCTGAGTCCCGGTCCCGAGCCCGTGCCTAGCTGTCAACAAGTTCCTCCAGCTTGAGTTGGCAAGGATGTCGGCTGACCGACCAATGAGGTGATTTGTTTCTGACTAGTGCCATTGTGCTGCGTGGCTGTTTGTGCAGTTTCCAGTGGCTGTGGTCATTTGAGAAGTTTTTTTGTGATGTTTGAGAGAGTCAGAGTGCACATCCAAAGTGATCATTTCATGTATTTAGTGTACATGTCTTTCTGATTTCTTGCAGGACGTCCAGTATTATTTGCTGCTTGTTTATTATTATTATTATTCATGCATTCAACAGTTACATTTGCCAAGTGTGTTATTATTGCTTGCATATAAATATGTATCTCTATATACATTTGTATGTTGTTAATTTGACATCTCGGAAAGCCTTTCTGTTAGAGAGCATTGCATAAATAAAACTCAAGCCTTATTCTAAAAAGAGAGTCTTTGATGTATTTCATTGCATAAAGTAAAACCCCTTTCTAGCTTGTGTTGTAATATATGTCTCCAGCTTCGTCGTGTTTGGGCCATCATGTGGGAGTGGTATTTTGGAGGGCAAAGCAAGAGGGTATTCAAAAGGAAGATTTGGGTCTGGCAAAAGGTTTACTTTGCCAGGGCAAAATGGCAGCTTAAACCTGCGCACACACACACACACACACACACAAACACACCCACCCGCACACACACACACACAGGCTGCAACGGAAAGGCCTGAGACATGTTTAAAGTGCTACTTAAGTGGGTGGCATAATCAGGTCTGCAGAACCACTAGTTAATTAAATATGCCAGTGGGGACAAGCCAATCAAACATGTTTTGGGGAGAAAACACTAGAACTTCAGCACTGATTAGCAGTAAAGTGTGAAGATTCCTGTTGGGACGGGAAGACTCCTGCATGTCTCTGGAGAGAGTGCTTCCCCTGCCTTATGCTAATCTCCAGGCAAGTCACTCAAAAGCTACTGTATAGTTTCGAGATCCCTACCTCAGTGAGCATGACAATCATACATGTCCACTGAGGGTCTCCCTGTTTACATGGATTGAGACCCTAGAGCTTGGCTCTGAGGTCGAGGGGACATGCCTAGTGCACCCCTATTTTTCAGGTAGTGGCTACTGCCCTCTCTATTATGGTTGCGGTAGACTGACAGTGGTGGCAGCAATAAATCTATAGTCAGGAGGGGTGAGTCCCTAGGCACCCTCCTGACCAAGTCTGTGCAGTTTGCCATGCCTGTGGGCCTGTTGCCTTTGTCTGACTGATGTGTGTTTGAGAGCCCGTGGGTGTACAGGGGAAGAATGGTGATTTGAGCCAGTGTGAGGATTGCAAGCTGTTCTGCTGGACATCCCAGCTCACCCGTGCCCCTCCCTATTTCCTTAGAAAGGCCTGGTGGGCTGGGGTAGACACTCTGCTCTTATCTGGGTTTAGCTGCACTAACTTTGTGGAGAGAATCCTCCCCCACTGGTCAGGGCCTCCTGGGCTGTCGTTAATTAAAATTCCTCTCTAGAGGGTTGCACAGCCTGATACCAGAACAGGACCTGCTACATGCTTTACCCATGCATTGAACACGCAGTGAATGGTCTGTGATTGGAGGTGTATTCAGAATGCAAAGAGCGGCAGACCCTCTGATTGGATGAGCCTATCAATCAGAGGTGATAAAAGTCTGGCCTGAGTGGTCAGCTGTTGTTCAAAGACTGGTCTACGACTGACGAGCGGCTACACCAAAGCCCCCGGACGGTAACCAGCCGCGACCCCGCGGTGTGAAGACAGGAGATAAGACTGTTCACTGCGGTCTGGAAGAACGGCATCATTAAGGACCAGCTGTTTGTGAGGCTTGGAGGAGCATTCGCTTTGGACCAAGGAAATTACAGACAGCTGCCCAAGGTGTGGGAAGGAAGCTTGCGGCACATCACCCAGTGTGGAGAGGAAGCTTACAGCACATCACAGAGGCTGGTGGAAAGAAGCTTGCAGCACATGACGAGAGCCAGAGAGGAGGATGCTTGATTCTAGTCCTTGAAGGTGAGATCAAATCCCCTCTAGGCTCCTCCCTTGCGCTGTGGGAGCCTGTAGAAGCAGTAACTGAGAAGAGAGGCCAGTGAAGCAGACCCCCACCTTTCTTTTTGTGATCTCTGAGGGTATCAGGGTGAACTGGCACTCTGTCCAGCCACTACCCTTCTTCAGCTAGCCAGTGGCTACTGGACTAGTGGGACTCCAGTAAACTGTGCCAAGACATCCGGCACCTTTGATCAGATCCCTGACACCACTAGAGCGGTGTCCTCACTCACAATGGGAGGGCAATTCTGTTGCTTTGGGTGGGGGGTTATGGGGCTGATCATGAACATTTGACTTCACATCATATGCTGAAACTATATCCTTTCAATACAAAGTTTGGTATCAAGGCTCTAGTGAATGAGAACAGCCCTGTGTAACATGATCTGTAATATGCAATGCTTACTGTGTGTTTTCATGTTAACTGTGTTTTTATAGTGCTTGGCGTCTAGGCGCTATAATACTGTTTGGGGTCAGAACTCTGTCCCAGAGGGTTGTAGAGACTTCTGGTTTTCACTGTTTATCCTAGTTTTATGTGTAGTATAATTATCTTATGCGTATTAAAGTACTTTTCTTTTATAAAAAGTAAAGCACTGACTGGACATTGAGTTTACCAGCTGGTGGTACGGTTTACACTGTATTCTGAATGTCTAACCCCACCTCACCTCCTTGAGTAAGCCTTGGACTGCTCTGTCTTGCTACCCTGAGAGAGTCAAGTGCTGGAGAGGAGTACTTGGTTATCCAGTTTTGGGTCCCTTAGTACTGAGGCCCCAGGACACCAGTGAGGGAACACTCCAGTTGATGCGATTGGAGCGCAGTTACCCCTGAGTGCCCTGGTGCCCAAGAAGCCGGGTCTAACATTGGTGGCAGCGGTGGGATCACTAGACTTCAGACTCAGTGGACACTGAGGCCAGTTGATAATTCCAGTAGATATCCATAAGCTATATGTAAAATGGCAGATAACATTGGAGAGGAATTGGAATTGCAGAACTTGACTGTGGAGCAATTAAAGCAAATGTGTGCTGAAAGGGGGTGGAAGGTCCCAAGGTCTAAGGACAGGGAACACCTGATTAGCCACATGAGAAAATGCTTTGAGCAAGAGGTCACTGTTGTGCAAGAGTTGGAGAGCACTGTTACCACAAGCCTGCCAAGTCAGTCAGTGCAGGCTTCGCCTGTACCAGCCCCAAGGCATTCCCCAAGGCTTTCCCCTATGCTTTCCCCTAGGTATTCCCCTAGACCTGCCCCTAGACTTTCACCTCCCCCTATCTCCAGGGCTACCTTTTCCCCTGTCCCAGGATTCGCCTCCTTAGGAGGGACTGAGCTAGCAGAGACCCTTAAACTTCAGCTGAAACTCCAGGAAGCTAAGGATTTAGCAGAGGAGAAAGCAAGGGAGTTTGAAAGGGAGAAGCTAAGGATGGCCCGCCAGGCAGAAGAGGAGCAGCAAAGGGTCAGACAGGAAGAGTGGGCTTGGAAGGAGAAGGAGAGGGAAAGGGAGAGGCTGGAGAAAGAAAGGGAGAGACAGGAGAAAGAGAAGGAGAGGGAAAAGGAGATGCTGGAGAAAGAAAGGGAGAGACAGGAGAAAGAGAAGGATAGGGAATTGGAGAAAGAGCGGATAGCCCTAGAGAAAGAGAAGCTCAAGTTAGCAGCTGATAGAGGGCTTAGCTCTGTGGATGGTGCATCCACTTCAAAGTCCCAGGGAAAGGAAAATACCACCAAGGTACCAAAAGAATTGATACACATGTATGTCCCTGGCACTGATATTCTCAGTTGGATGCGTGACTTTCATTTAGCATGCAAGGCTCAAGGTCTTAATGGTCAGTCCAAAGCAGCGAATTTACTGAGTCGCCTCCCTAGGGAAGGGACTGAAGTGATTGAAAGGATGCCTGAGAAAGACAGTCTGACATATGAGTGCATGAAGGATGCTTTGATTAGGCGGTTTGGGTTGAAACCAGCCCAGTACTTGCAGAGGTTCTGTGAGAACAAGAAGGCAGAGGGGATTCCTTTTGAGAATTGGGTCCATGACATAGTGAGAGACTGGAATGAGTGGGTGAGAGGGATGGAAGCGAATGATTACCAGTTCCTAAATCAGGTGATGATTGCAGACCGTCTCCGGGAGGAGTGCTCTGTCCCACTCAGACAGTATTTGTCTGACCTTACTGAGAGGGATCCTGAGAAACTTGCAGTGATGGCAGATAAGTGGCTTGCCAACAAAGTGAACAGGGGGCAGGGGCAACCCCTTTCCAAGCCCAAGGGGGAGAAGAACTCCCAGCAGGCTGGCCCTAAACCAGAGGGGAAGGGCCAGAACGGTTCCCAAGCCTCTCAGTCCGGACAAGAGTCTAAGGGGAACGGGGCCTCTAGTCAGTACCAGGAGGGGAAAGGAGGTAAGGGTCCTTTCACTCCCACGGTGATTAAATGCTATAAGTGCCACCGAGAGGCACACTTAAAGCCAGACTGCCCAGTGAAGAACGTGGTGCCAGTGGCACCCGTGATAGCAAGTGTGCTTTCAGTGGGGGCAGACATGAAGGGAGGCCCAAGTGAGTTTAACTTAGTCACCAGGGACATCTGGGAACTTGACCCAGAAGCCCTTAAGCATATTCACCCTAACTCAACGGGGTATATGAGTGTGGCAAGTATCAATGGAAGGAAGGTTCCTGCCATGAGGGATACTGGTGCCCACAGGACTATGGTTGAACGCAAATATCTCAAACCCGAAGAGATCATTCCTGGTTCCAAGGGGTATGGACTTGTAGCCAGTGGTGATGACATGGAGTACCCTCTTGCTAGAGTGCAGGTAGGGGTGAATGGCAGGAAGGCCATGGTCAATGTCGGGGTGCGAGAGAAGCAGGGTGCTGGGTACTTTCTGGGGAATGATCTTGTTGAACCCGGGTTAGTACCAGGCCCTGAGGCCTATATGGCCTGGATTTCATCAGCTGTGCTCACTAGGGCACAGACTGAAAAACTGCTTCCTAGTGAAGTGGGGACCGCTCTAGTGGAAGAGACACTAGAGGGGAACAGGCCAGAACAAGAACTAAGGGCAGATTCTGAGAAGGCACCTGTCCTGGTGTCTGCACCTCCTGCTCCTGTTGGAGAGGAGGGTGTGCATCCAGAGGCGGATAAGGTGTTAGAGTCTGGGTCCCTGCCAGAGCTGCTTGTGGCAGGAGGACCGTCCTGTGAGGAATTTTGTAAGGCACAGGCTGAGTGTCCTACACTTGTTGTCCTGCGGACGACTGCTCAGGAGCAGGTCTCCACTGGAGTAGTCGGAAAGCACAAGGTGGCTTGGGAAGATGGACTCCTTTACAGTGAGCCTCCTGACCCAGAGCCAGGAACCAGCAAAAGGTTGGTGGTTCCTCAGGTGCACAGGAATTTCCTGCTGCAGCTAGCCCATGATGTACCCCTAGCTGGTCACCTGGGCATCAAAAAGACAAAGGACAGGTTAGCACCTCTGTTCTACTGGCTAGGAGTTGGTCAGGAGGTGGAGAAGTTTTGCCATACCTGCCTGGTCTGTCAGGCCAGCAGCATGTCTGGTGGCCCGATGAAGGCAACCTTGGTTCCCCTACCAGTCGTGGAGGTACACTTAGAGAGGGTGGTGTGTCTTCCCAGGAATGACACGGTTTCTTTACTTGCAATGGCTGGAGAGTTGGAAGAGGAGAGTGAGTCCCTCCCTGACTTATTGCAAGGTGATGAGAAGGATGTTTTACTTGAGGGAGTTAAGCTTGCCTCTGAACTGACACCTGAACAGCAGGTGGAGTGTAAAGAGCTGCTGGGGAGATTGTCCCGTCTCTTTTCACTTACCCCTGGGCTGACGCCTGTCTGTGTGCTTGACACAGACACAGGGGACACCCTGCCTGCTAAGAAGCAGCCCAGGAAGGTGATCTGGACTGAAGAGTGTCAGAAGGCATTTGATGGATTGAAGTCTCCACTATGCAATGCACCTGTGTTGAAGGCCCCTGATTACAGTCAGACCTTCATTGTGCAGACAGATGCTTCAGACAAGGGAGTTGGGGCAGTTCTTGCCCAGCTCAATGAAAAGGGAACGGAGCATCCGGTGGCCTTTATCAGCCGCCGACTACTCCCCAGGGAGCAGAACTGGTCTGCAGTTGAAAAAGAATGCTTTGCCATAGTGTGGGCCCTTCGAAGATTCAGGCCTTACTTGTCTGGTGCAAAGTTTGTGGTTCAGACAGATCACAAGCCCCTCAAGTGGCTTATGGCAATGAAAAGGGAGAATTCAAAGTTGCTCAGGTGGTCCATATCTCTGCAGGGACTAGATTTTACAATGGAACATAAAGCAGGCTTACAGCACGGTAATGCAGATGGACTTTCCCGCCGGTTTATCCAATCAGATGATCGGTCTTCTCCCACTGGGAATTAAGTACCGGCCATTCTGATCTGGGGAGGGCATATGTTGGGACGGGAAGTCTCCTGCATGTCTCTGGAGAGAGTGCTTCCCCTGCCTTATGCTAATCTCCAGGCAAGTCACTCAAAAGCTACTGTATAGTTTCTAGATCCCTACCTCAGTGAGCATGACAATCATACATGTCCACTGAGGGTCTCCCTGTTTACATGGATTGAGACCCTAGAGCTTGGCTCTGAGGTCGAGGGGGCATGCCTAGTGCACCCCTATTTTTCAGGTAGTGGCTACTGCCCTCTCTATTATGGTTGCGGTAGACTGACAGTGGTGGCAGCAATAAATCTATAGTCAGGAGGGGCGAGTCCCTAGGCACCCTCCTGACCAAGTCTTTGCAGTTTGCCATGCCTGTGGGCCTGTTGCCTTTGTCTGACTGATGTGTGTTTGAGAGCCCGTGGGTGTACAGGGGAAGAATGGTGATTTGAGCCAGTGTGAGGAATGCGAGCTGTTCTGCTGGACATCCCAGCTCCCCCCGTGCCCCTCCCTATTTCCTTAGAAAGGCCTGGTGGGCTGGGGTAGACACTCTGCTCTTATCTGGGTTAGCTGCACTAACTTTGTGGAGAGAATCCTCCCCCACTGGTCAGGGCCTCCTGGGCTGGAGTTAATTAAAATTCCTCTCTAGGGGGTTGCACAGCCTGATACCAGAACAGGACCTGCTACATGCTTTACCCATGCATTGAACACGCAGTGAATGGTCTGTGATTGGAGGTGTATTCAGAATGCAAAGAGCGGCAGACCCTCTGATTGGATGAGCCTATCAATCAGAGGTGATAAAAGTCTGGCCTGAGTGGTCTGCTGTTGTTCAAAGACTGGTCTATGACTGACGAGCGGCCACACCAAAGCCCTCGGACAGTAACCAGCCGCGACCCCGCGGTGTGAAGACAGGAGATAAGACTGTTCACTGCGGTCTGGAAGAACGGCATCATTAAGGACCAGCTGTTTGTGAGGCTTGGAGGAGCATTCGCCTTGGACCAAGGAAATTACAGACAGCTGCCCAAGGTGTGGGAAGGAAGCTTGCGGCACATCACCCAGTGTGGAGAGGAAGCTTAAAGCACATCACAGAGGCTGGTGGAAAGAAGCTTGCAACACATGACGAGAGCCAGAGAGGAGGATGCTTGATTCTAGTCCTTGAAGGTGAGATCATATCCCCTCTAGGCTCCTCCCTTGCGCTGTGGGAGCCTGTACAAGCAGTAACTGGGAAGAGAGGCCAGTGAAGCAGACCTCCACCTTTCTTTTTGTGATCTCTGAAGGTATTGACGCCCATTGGGCTAAGTTTGCGCTCGATAAGACTCCCTTCATTTCATTTCATTCATCAGGGTGAACTGGCACTCTGTCCAGCCACTACCCTACTTCAGCTAGCCAGTGGCTACTGGACTAGTGGGACTCCAGTAAACTGCGCCAAGACATCCGGCACCTTTGATCAGATCCCTGACACCACTAGAGCGGTGTCCTCACTCACAATGGGAGGGCACTTCTGTTGCTTTGGGTGGGGGGTTATGGGGCTGATCATGAACATTTGACTTCACATCATATGCTGAAACTATATCCTTTCAATACAAAGTTTGGTATCAAGGCTCTAGTGAATGAGAACAGCCCTGTGTAACATGATCTGTAATATGCAATGCTTACTGTGTGTTTTCATGTTAACTGTGTTTTTATAGTGTTTGGCGTCTAGGCGCTATAATACTGTTTGGGGTCAGAACTCTGTCCCAGAGGGTTGTAGAGACTTCTGGTTTTCACTGTTTATCCTAGTTTTATGTGTAGTATAATTATCTTATGTGTATTAAAGTACTTTTCTTTTATAAAAAGTAAAGCACTGACTGGACATTGAGTTTATCAGCTGGTGGTACGGTTTACACTGTATTCTGAATGTCTAACCCCACCTCACCTCCTTGAGTAAGCCTTGGACTGCTCTGTCTCGCTACCCTGAGAGAGTCAAGTGCTGGAGAGGAGTACTTGGTTATCCAGTTTTGGGTCCCTTAGTACTGAGGCCCCAGGACACCAGTGAGGGAACACTCCAGTTGATGCGATTGGAGCGCAGTTACCCCTGAGTGCCCTGGTGCCCAAGAAGCCGGGTCTTACAATTCCCAAGGCCAAAAAACAAAGTCAGCAAAAACAAGAGATCTAAGGGCAAAAAGTGAGGGGGAAAACCACGGCGAGGATGCCAGGTCTAACAGATATTATGCTGAATCTAAGCCCATAGAAGTAAGTGCAGGAGAGAGTATTCCAATTTTTCTTTACGTTCCAGGCTGTAGGTGGGTATAAAAGTAATAAAGCCAAGACTGAGATCATTTTAAGCGATTGTTCTATAGCGAGCTGGCTACCGGAATTACCTATCTGTGTGCATACTTGCCCTAAATATTACTTAGGCATTTACTACAATGAAGATACAGGGGGACTTTATGGTTTTAATTATGTCCCTTCTTATTAAAGTTAAAAGGTTACTAATAAAGTGAACACCGCTTCCCCTTCTCTTTTAGGAAGGGCATCCTTAATAAAAATGGCTGTCCTCTCTTTGTATAATTTTCTATTTTCGACCTTGCCATGTATATTATATTGAAGATTTTTTAAGCGTTTTTGATCCATGATTTTGCCCTTTTTATGGCGTGATTCTAACTCAAGACTAGCACTCAGTACTTTATACAGAGGCACAGAAGTTTGAGGTTTAGCTCTCCCAAGCTTAAAATCATATTATTTTGCACAATTTGCACAGTTCGCATTTAGGTTTAGGAAAACTTGTATATCGCGCTGCTATCTAGAAAATGAGATGATGGACATGATGTTAAGAGAAAGTCAAATTAGAGATATTTTAAGATTAACCAAATCCCCCAAAATGTGCGGTGTTAAAAGCTACAAATATTTTTTTTTTAAGGAAAGCACAGTTTTTTTTCTAAATCCTATTCCATCCTCATTATGAATTCAGAAACTTTTTTGTTCAGGTAGAATGGGAATATGGAGGTTCGATGGACCCGGCAATAGCAGCTAGGTGGAAGGCAAATTGCTTTATGAAGCTGGCTGATATCTTGATAAATGATAAATGGAAGACCTGGAGCAAAATTGACGCCTTGATCAACACAGGTAAATTTTGGTTTCAGTGGTCCTATTAGTCTCTTAATGCTGTGCTTAAATGCATGGGTCCTAAAATTCCATCAGATAGAAAGGAATTGGTGGGAAATGTAATTAATGACCCTGATATGAAGAAACTATAATTTTGTATTAAATACTTATCAGCAGGAACACCTGATATCTATCACTGGATCTCTAATAAATAGGAGGGAAATATTGTATGATCTGAGATATGACGAAAAGTGTAATTTTTACGACTTTGAGAGGGCCAACTTTATTAAAATACAAATTTATTCCAATTTGGTTAATCTATCCGACCCCACAGACTTTGAATAAGATACATGTGGGGTGTCCTAATCAATGTTTTAGGTGTAACGCCTTTGATAATGGAGATTGGTCTCATATCTAGAGGTGGAGGAGTCACTGAAAGCTTGAGCCTCGCTCGACCCTGATGCCTGGCTCTGGCTCAGCACAAGGTCCTGTTGGAACCTTGAGCCCATAACGAGCAGAGTTTCATGTGTCTTCTGACTGCCACCGGTTCTCTATCAAAGATGTGGCCAGAGCTGCTGACTTTGGAATTGGGGATTCGGGTTTGAGTCTCAGTGTCGACTCCCCTTTGTGTGATTCTGGGAAAATCACTGACTCTCCCTTGGATACAAAATGAATGTAACCTTGTTTAATGTAACTGGTGTTCATGTAAAGCAAGCTAAGTTCACTCTATTTAAAAACTGCAGAAAAACGCACAAGGCGGTAAAAACAAAGCTTTAACATAAAAATGAAAAGACATATAGATACCCATTTAGTGGCTGATTGGTACTAACTGACACCAGAAAACCTGGATAAATCACAGGTTTCTCGCTTGAATTGTGTGATTTAAGCAAATATTTTATTTCACCAACACTCCTTATTCTTCATTATCACAAAAGAAAGCACTTTCAAATATGTGAGTTCAATATTCCAGTTGTGCAAAACCTACTGTGCTTGATTTAATAGGCTATAAGTTGTTCTTTAACAATCTAGGCCACCTACGGGGTTTACATAACAACTGTCTTGCCTTTTAACTAGAGGTTCGTGAATAAAAATATTTAATAAATACTTCTTAATTCAGTATTATAATGTGATGTATTAATGTCAAAGCTTCCCCATGTTACACTTTTTTGAATTTTCATGAGACGTTATCATATTTTACGTGATGTTTTTTGTATGATTTACACAGCAAATCTTTTCAGGGTTCGGCCCATGCACAGGCTCTAAGAGCGGCTCTGGCTCGGTTCTCCTTGTTAAGTTTTTGGCTTGCCCACTTTCTAATCATATCATTTGGAATTTTGGTAAATTGGATAGGTTCAGGAAACCTATCTTCAGCTATTTAGAAGATATTTAGATGACCAATTGCAAATCGGAATCCCTCAAAGTCCTATTCGGATCTTGTTGGCTATTGTCCTATGCTGGGAACACCACTGAGATACCAAAACGGATAATTGCTTCAATGTTGGTGGCTCGATCACTTGCTTTGCAGAGGTGGAGGTCAAAGTTCATTCCTTGTTTTTCAGATTGGTTTAAGAAAGTGAAGAGGAATAAAGACAGAGAGAACCTATTTCTGTACAGGCAACACGATTTAGGCTTTTATATATAGATTATGGGCCCATTTTATGGTGGATAAGTCTGAACCGACATTTGTAAATGTGATATGGGGAATATTGGCCATTTAATGGTTGATGGGGTTTGTTCTTGTGAACTGAATGAAGCATTTGAGAAGAGAAATGGTCCTTGACCTGAGCCCTACTTGGCTCAAATAAGCTCAACCATGGGATGTCCCTGTCAGCGCCTGCCCTTTGTTGAATACACCCAAGTGTTGGGACTTTCATGGCTGAGTGTGAATAGGTTCAGCTGTGATTGGTTGCTTCATTTGAAGTGGCATGGTGTTTTCTGAGGTACTCTCACATGCTGCAGATGGCCCGGGGCAATGTGACTGGCCCAATCTGAAGGCTGATGAGACAGCAACAAGGTCTATGTCAGCCACGATTGGTTGTCCCAGCAGGAATGGCACAGCGTCCTCTGGGATGCTTGCTTAGGCTGTAAATGGCTTCGAGTATGGTCATCGGCCCAGTAATAAGCCTAGTGTGGTATTGTATATGACAGCAATTGAAGTTGGATTGGTGTATTTATATTAATGTTTTGGGTATAGCTTCCTTTAGAGTCTGACATTCGAGGTTACTTAAGAGATTCATGCGATTGCTCTCATTTTACACTTATTTTAAGATGTTTTTAAGTAGCTCAATAATGCCCCTTCCTTTGACAGTCAAAGTATTGTGCTGTCTCTCAGTGAGGTCACCAGGGTCAAATGTAATGTAATGCCACTTCCTTTGATGTCACTGGAGGATCAAATGGCATTTGGAGTCACTTTCCATTACTATCAAGTTCAGCAGTTTATGTCAACCTCATCATCTGTCAGATCTTCTGTTGCAACATCACTTTATGTCTTCATATGTGACAGTCTGTGGAATGTGTGGCTTGTCCTATTGCTAATGGAGTCAAGCAAGGCATCTGCAACATATTCATGCCTTTCCCAATAGTAGTCACATAAGTTTTCTGCCGCATTATTCTAACCAGTGCTCCTGTGACAAAGTAGCTCAGGCAGGGCTCTACTCAGAGCTCACCAAATGATCACCGATTATTATTATTCAGTTCATATTTTACACAAATTTAGGGCCTAATCTCTATTGTCCGGTTGCAAGGTATGTTAATTCCGCAATCCAGGAGTTAATTATGCGAAGGTCCTGTTAACTACTGGATTGTGAAATTAACAGGGTTTCCCCTCAGGTCCCCATAGAAATTAGATATGTTGTGCCTCATTTATGAGGTTTTGGCGCAGGGCATCTCTGCAAGGAATCTTGTTGCGCTGACCTGAAAAGGGAAAGAATGCACCATATCTATGAGGTACAACGCATCCCTGTCCTTTCCCCCTGAGCTGGCTCACAATGGGCTGCCATGAGTCAATGCGTTGTAGGGGTGATTGTTTTTATGCAGGAAGGGACAGCTTCAATCACAAACGTTGTTTTCCTCTTTCTATGTGTGTTGCATAATGCAGCACACATAGAAAAAGGTAAAACAAGGAGAAATAAGGATAGTTCTCCTAGTTGTGCCTCCCTTACCCCACCCCTGGTTTGGCGTTAGAATCTGACGCATTGCCAGGTTTAGGATTCCTCCTAAATCTGGGAATGCTTCAGATTCCATGAGTGTTGCATGGAACACCTACAGAAACACCCATTGAATGTTACAGGAGGCTTGCGCGAAATCATTCACATGCTGTGTTCTGCGTGAAACGGGCACATATTTACAATACCTTGAAAAGCCACGTCAAGTAGCTTTGAGAAGCCTTGTACATATGCTGTGGTGGTGGCCAGACTTGACTACTGCAATTCTCTTCTTACTGGCCTCCCCAAATCCCACCTGTCCCCCCTTAAATCTGTTCTCCATTCAGCAGCTCGTTTCATTTATGAGGCCAAAAGAAGCGACTACATCACACCGATGTTATCCACCCTCCGCTGGCTTCCAATTGAGGCTAGAGCTATCTACAAGACTGCTTGTATCACCCACAAAGCCTTGCACTCCTCCTCTCCTCGCTACCTGGTGAATAAACTGAAACTCTCTGGAGGCTCTAGACCATCACGAAATGCGGAAAATCTTCTGCTTGAACCTCCCACTTTCAAGAAGGTAAGAACGATGGCACAATCCTTTTCAGGCAACGCGGTGAGAATCTGGAACTCCCTTCCGCCGCAGCTCCGGACCACCACCTCATCCCAGGCCTTCAAAACTAACCTCAAAGTTCTCCTCCCTCAAAGACACTTCCAAATGTAATCCATGCCCTCTCTATTATCTGAAGGAAGCCCTTCCATTATAGAATAATCTACTTTACATGACTATGGAAGTGTCTTTCCAGTGTGTTCTTGTGGTCTGAGAGTCTGCCATTTAGTGCAGTATTATCTTTCTACCTGTGTTTGGTACTCGTGTGTAACATGCACCCGTCACTTTCTCTTGTTACACACTGTTTTCAACCTCTTACATTTGTTTATTTTCGATATCTGCACAAGTGCCACCAGTGCCTACGTAACGTTTGTTCTTGTGCTTGAGTGTCCTCCATATATTGCAGTATTATACCTCTATGTTTACACTGTACGCTTTTGTAACCTGCACACGTCACTTTTTCCTACTGTAATGCACCGTTTGCTACCTCTTTTATTTTGTTGGTTCACGATTGACACTTTTGTAATGCACCGTTTGCTACCTCTTGTATTTTGTTGGCTCACGATTGTCATTTTTGCTTCATTTAATGTAACGTTTGCTTTTGTATTTTGTTCACTTGTAATGTTCTCATGTATCAGTTCTGTTCCTATTGTGAAGCGCTCTGACACCTTCGGGTAAAGTCCGCGCTATATAAAAATGCATAAATAAATAAACAAATAAATAAATATGCTGCGGCTCATTTCGCTAGCAGAGCGTCAAAAATGTGTAATGAGGGCTTGTGAGGGGACCCGGTAATCTGGGTCTGATTTCCCCAGTAGTTATTCATTGTCCACAGCAATTTTCTACAGAGCACATAACAGGTCTGTAAAGTGCCTAATTTGTTAAAAAATAAGTGACAGGATCCAAAGTTCTTTCGAAAACCCATATCCTATGTTTCAGAATAACAGGGCTGCTAAATACCAAAGGCTTCTTAGCCTTGATTCCACCCAATGCATCCTTTATCCACCAGCAGGCACTCGCTGCCATTTTAGCTTATTCTTGCAGGTTTTTTTCATCCCTACTTTCTATCTTTGGCACTTATTTTCCATTTTTCTCTTCCTCCTTTCCCCCTTTCACATTGGTCTCTCTCTCTTGCTCTGGATCAAAGTGTGATTTCCTCAAAAAGTATAGCCATGTGTCCCACCTGAAGCCACCAACCCAAATTAAGCATTGGGTCTGTGGATACAAAATTACCTATAGGGATGAAAATTCCAGTCACTTGCCAGGAGGAACTTGTTCCCTGCTACGTTTTCAAACCCATCATTTGCATCAGCAACAGGTTAAAAAAGCATGTCCATGAAGCATTAAGCCATGGCTATTTCCTCCATTACTTTAAAAACGTACTGCCTGCTATGGAATTGGTGTTGTTAAATCCAAATACCACAGCAGCTAAAAGATTTAAATTAAACTTCAGTGATTTGCTCCCCACTCACCTATCTTTAGAGCAACTTTTATTTTCCATGATGCAACAACAAGCACAGGCCAATCTTGTATCACGTACATGCAGGAAAGCATGAAGGACTTCTGGGGTGAGGATTTGCAGATGCCTTTGTCCTGATATGGCCAGCTCTAACATTTTCCAGCTGCTGCTGGCTGCCAGCCAGCTCATATCAGAGTCTGGTTTTATTGCCAGGCAGATACAAACGATCCAGATGAAAGTCAAAATAAAAGAAAAAGTGCTTCACTCAACAATCTGACTAGTCTGAAATTCCTGCACGTTTGTTTCACTTTAAATAACCCGAACCTGCTGGGTATAGATTTTTAAGGACGATTTTACTTTAATATGTGTCTTAGAAATACACACCTCTAAGAGATAACATTAAGGGGCATATTTACAAGGTGCTATCCCCCCTTCAGCATCATTATTTTGATGCTGCGGCAGCAATTTTTTTGGCGCCATATTTACAAAGTGGGGCTCGTGGCCTTTAGTGACACTTTTCCACTCCAAGCTCCAACTTTTTTTAATGCCAGGTGCTGTGTTACATAAGTGCCCTGAGGGTGCAACGGGCATTTGCGCCCAGTATTGGTGCTCCTGGGACACTTTGGTATTAAAAAAGGGGTCCCAGATGCTTGTGTGGCCCCTTCTGTAATACTGATAGTTCTGGCGCACATAAAGCACCAGTGCTATCTTCAGGGGGCGTACCCTCATTTGTATGGGGCGTGCCCATTGCATATTAGGGAATCCCTTCGCCTCTGCACCCCTACCGTATTACAAATGCAGGTGCAGACAAATAAGCTCTCAGGAGGTACACTGGCAGAGCACCATCTCTCACTATCAGTGCACCCCTGATGGCAGCCCGCTGGAGGGAGAAAGGGAGTCGCATGGAACCCCCAGACATCCCCTTGCAGGTGGGTGCAGTTAGTGATCTGTAATCCCCTTTCAAATTGCAGACGGGTTGCACCCTGCATTTGAAAACACTGAGCGGCTTCAAAGCAGCCGCTCTGTTTTTCACTGGAATGCGCTGCCATTGGGCAGTGCACGCTCGCAGCTGTCCTGGGGGCTGCACATTCCCTGTAATAGGGTGCACTTTCCCTGTTTGCACCCGGCACACCTGTTTTAAGGTGCGCTGGGTGCAAACAGGGAAAGTGCGCCTTTTACATAATAGGGCCCCAGATGCTAATGATATGCAAGGTAGGATTTCCCCCCCCAAAAAGCATCACAAAACTACTGATGCAGTGGTATGTACATTAATTGTGGTGAACAGCACTACTTTTGAAAAACAGGCGCAGAGTCCCAATAGTTGCAGTTTTTTACCACTATGCAAAAACAGGTGTTAAAATGACACATGGACAGTGGTATAAAAGCAGAGCATACCAAAATCACTCTGGCAAGCTCAACTAGGCCACAGACCTATTACCATTGCAGCTCGGATAATCAGAAGACCACCACAACAGAGGCAGCACCGGAGAAGGAAGGGGACATACCGCCAGAGGATTACCCTCATTGACCTCAGGGAGGAGGAGGAGGTCATTGCCCATTACAGGCTCAGGAGGGAGTCCATTTGCAGTCTCCTGCACCAGATAGCAACAAGGCTGCAGCCAACAATGTAGCATTGCTCCATACATACCTCAAGCTACTGGCTGTCCTACATATGCTGGCGTCTGGAACTTTCCAACCCACCACAGCCAGAGTAGCAGTAGTATCCCAGGCTTCCTTCTCAAGGTTCCTCCCCTCCATCCTGGATGCTATCATAAGCCTCACACCCAGTACCTCTACGTCCCCAACACAGCACAGCAACAACAGGAGAACAAACAAGGTTTTTATGCCATTGCTGGATTTTCAAATGTGTTGGGGGCAATGGACTGTACCTATGTGCAACTTGTGCCTCCAGCGGCACCATCAAATCTCTACTACAACAGCAAGCACACCTATGCTATGACCATGCAGGCAATCGTGGACCATCTAGGCCTCTTAATAAATGTTCTAGCAAAGTACCCTGGCAGTGCTCATGACTCCTTTATCTTCCGGCATTCCACAGTCAATGAGCGCTTCCATAATGGGACCTATAGAAATATTTTGCTGGTTGGTAAGTACTTCTCAAGCACATGACAGATCACATGACAGTCAATTATGTAGGAATACATTGACATATCAGTTGGGTTGAAGGAAACAGTGCATACGTAGTTGGTGTGGGCCTACATACTTGTGACATACTACATGGCATATGTGCAGCACAGTCCTACAAGTCACACATATCAAGACCACCTATGCCACCATGGGCCACATATACAAGTGAACTGTGCTAATGGGGGATCACTTTTCAGGATGCTCTGGTGGAGCATCTCCCCAAAACATATCAATGTGGAAATGCAAAGTCTGCCTGCATGCCATTGGATGGCCTCATAGTTATGCAGTAAGGCAAGCCACAGCAAAGTGCAGCATCACTTCACCCTACATTAAGGATGTGTACCATTGGCCTTGTGGTGGCCTTTCCCATGCAACACCAATGAAGAACTCAGACTTTCCACCCATCCTATGTGCAGGGACCCTGGGACTGTGTGCAAATAGTGAGCCTCCCAACTGGAGGTGAAATGAGGATAAATAATTACATGTCTCTTTTTCATGTCCAATTACTATGTATCCTGCATTCTATAGGACACATAGAAGGAGGGCATTGCATAGATTGTGCGTTTTTGGTGCTGTAATGTGGCCCTTAAAGCATGACGTCATGTGAGGATACTAAGCTGACACACTGCACCATGGTACAAGGGGGGGGTGATGCCACTAGCCACTACCAAGTGATGCTGCGTATGAGGACGAACCGTGTATGTGCTGAATGTTAGGGAAAAGGCACATTCCACCCCTTCACTTTGGATGCAGGTCAGCGCAGCCATATTACATCCATTACTGCCTAGTGGCAACAACAGCTAAATGAGACCATGTGTGTGCATTCAATAGTGTCAAAGATCCTCACAAATGCAATACCTTGAAAAAGGATGCGTCCAAACACCCTGCTGAAGCAAAGCAATCTCTGTCTCTAGTCTGTGTCTACATGTAAATCCCATGATCATGAGGCATGTGATGTATCCCAGACCTGTGAAACTGAGGAGTATTGTCATATATGACCATCACAAGATCATGTCTACCATCCTACATTATATCACTCATCATATACACACATCAAATCCTATAAACACACCGCTTTGTAGCGCAGAAACCACTCTATTAGTCCTCCAAGACTCCAGACTGTGCAGCAAGGTGCAGGCTCGTGCACCAACTACATCTCCCATGACAGCCAACAGCACAGTTATCTTGAGAATAATGTGCCTGTCTTGCAGCAATGCTGCACTGTTTCTGCCAGTACAACCACAAGGCACTGGGTACCGAATCATGTGGAAAACATAGCCTCCCACACTGTTCACAAGCAGTGTGTCACTGTAATATAGTTAGTCTACCAGTTGCACTGTACAGCTCATGAATATCACACATCTCAAACCCCTTGTGTACTGTAATCACAGTGGACACTCTGCACTGCCATGTGTACACTATCATGTCCCACATTGACATCTACTGACTATCCTTCCCATGGTAGTACACATTGAACGATATTTACTCCAACCCTCAATGCCAAATATGTGTGACTGAAGTACGCCACAACACCTGCTCCAGTAACTGAACTCAGACAGGTATCAGTTCTGGTATGGCAATAGTAGCCAATAATGGACACAATAGATGAATGTGAGACAAATGCACACTCAATATTTTTTTTATGCTACCAGACAATGCATTGATTTAATTTCTGTGGGAAATTGATGCATTGACTGGTAGCGTAAAAAACGGATGCATCGGATGAAAATGTGACACATCTGCACATGAAGTGAAGTAATGGATAAAGGAAAGTGATGTCATTGATCCTGCATGCTGCAAACCAGGAAATGAGAAGTTACTTTAATGTTCACTTTAATTCACAGTTTTACTGTCCGAGCTTGGAAGTGGTTGTGTTTAGTTATACTGGAAAGTGGTTTTGATGTGTTTGGATATGGTTCGTTGTGTCTACTGTCCCTGCCTGTTGTGTCCCTCAAGTCCTTTTTTTGTGCTTTATTGTTGTATATTGTTGTTTATTGGCCCGTGTGCTGCCAATAATCGTCTTTTGGGGTATATTTGTTATAGGGGTAGTTGTGGGGTTTGGGGGGTTCACTTGTGTTTGGGTGTTATTATTTGGGTGGGATCATGCCGACGAAGAGTTGGTCTTGCCCTCATGACTGAGCAGGAGTTTGGGAGCTTCCTGTGTCTGGTCACACATTACCTGCTTGCCATGGTAGGCAGTGTGTCATCCAGGGCTATCCCGTGCAGGCCCGCAAACAACAGAGGAAGAGTATATGCCTCCTGATGCTGAGGTTGTTTGGCGTGGACCGCAATGTCCATAGTTGAAGCATCACTGAGCCGATGTGGTTGGCAGGGAGTCTAACCTACTGAACTATATTGGCATCAACGTTGGTGGAACAATTGCTAAGTACACACGATTTGTGTGCTTTCCTATGTGTCTCATGTCCCCTTTGATGATATGCGGTAACATTAACTATGGCTCAGATAGGATAGGATAGTAGGCACGTTTTTAAAGCTCTAGAATGCCGTGGCATCTTGGCGCTGGTGCATGTGGAAGGGGATACCTCCTGTAGTATAAGGGCGACTTGGCAGAGGCAAACAGCCATGCTTCAATGCCTTCCTGAAAAACTGCCAGTTGGACTGAAATCTCATGGCTACTGGCATTCTATTCCAAAGTTTTGCCTCACAGTTCGACAGCATCCTACCACCCCACCTTGCCCCCTAATCTTTGTGGCATTAATTAGGCCCAAATTTGCTGATCTTCAAACGCGCAAGGGGGTATAGGGTGTGAAAATGTTTTGAATATCCTCAGCACCCCCCCGCCCCGTAGAGTGCCTTGTGCGCCAAGCACAAGGCCTTAAATTCCACTCGCTGCTGGATCAGGAGCCAATGCAATGCTTTGATCCCTGCCGAGGTTGATTGTCCCTTTGGTGTGTTTTGTTTAAAAGCAAGGGTGCTGCAACATTCTGTAACAATTGCAGTTTTTTCATCTGCGTCGATTCCCAGAGAGAGGGCATTGCAATAGTCCAACTTGGACCAAAAAAGGGCAAACACCACTGTCTTTTGTAATTCTTGCGAGATGAAAGGAAAAATTATCCTCAAGGTTTTTAAAAAAAAGAAGCAGGAGGAGGTGAGACTTTTGACTTGGGCAGAAAAGTTCAACTGGTCAACGAAGATGACTCCGAGATTCCTGACCTTGTCGACAGGGCTCGGACATTCCCTGGCTTCCGCTGGCCACCAGGAGTCATTCCAGAGGGAACGGCCCTGGCCAAACTCTATCACCTCAGTTTTGTCTGTGTTGATTTTCAGGAAGCTATGGTTCATCCAGGTCATAATCTCAGTGAGACATGCATGAAAACTGACAGCTGTTACCTCCGGCTAATTGGATATAGCGATCACAAGCTGAGAGTCATCCGCATAAGAGACCAAGGCGAATCCATGCCTCCTGATGAGTCTGGCCAAAGGGGTGAATTAGACAATAAACAACATCGGAGATAGGGCCGATCCCTGAGGGATCCCACAAGGAAGATGGAAATTGTCTGATTTCAGACCCTCCCAATGCAAGCTCTGCTCCCTTGCCTACAGAAATGAGGAGGGCCAGAATCATGTCCTCGATTCCCACGTCCCTCACCCGCTGCACTATCACCGTGTGATTCACAGAGTCAAATGCTGCTGATAGGTCGAGGAGCACGAGGGCCGTTCTGCCTCCTCCATCTACTATTTTTCTGATTTCTTCCGTAGCAGTAATTTGGGCTGATTCGGTAGAATGACAAGACCGAAAGCCGTGCTGCGTAGAGTCCAGCAGATTGTTGGTATCTAGGTAATTAGTCAGCGTCTTATTCATTGACTTCTCCATGATTTTAGCTATTATTGGTAGGCCAGCAATGGGGGCGATAGTTTTTGAGTTCGGTGGGGTCCAGGGATGTTTTTTTTTTAATTGGCCTGATAGCTGCTCTTTTCCAAGCTACCGGGTAGCTACCTGATTCCAGAACTTGGTTGATAAGGGGTGTAAGATTATCACAGATCTTCATAGAGGCCAGGTGCATAATAGCTGGTGGACAGGGGTCTCTGAGGGAACCGGACGTGATGGAGAGGAGAAGTTTTTGTACCTCCTCTCTAGTGAGAGTCTGAAAGCAGGATAGTCTGCAATGAGTCAATCCGTCCACACCCGGCAGTTGACATTGGTTGTCAGGTATTTCCCGAGTGTTCAAAAGGTCGTTATATATCCCTTGCACCTTGTTCTGGAAATATGTTGCCAATTTATTGCATATATCCTGATCTGGTTTGAATGTATTTTCTTGCTGCGGTTTGGCCAGCAGTTGAACTGATTTAAAGCGCTCCTTAGCAGAGTTGCCAGCTTCCTCAATCTTAGATGTAAAGTATAGTTTATTGGCGGCAGTTATTGCTTCTTTATACTGTTGGAGGGCTAGATTATAAATTGCTTTCTTACCCATGACTTTGGGCTCAAAATAGCCATGCCCACATGCAAAAGAGGGAAATGCTGTGGTAATAGCGCTGGCACTTGTGCACCAGTGCAATCTGTGATACTGAGTGGGTCACACAACTGTTAGTGCCCCTGTAGGTGATGCCAATGAGTCCCAGGGAAGCATTGAGCTGATGCACATGCCGAAAGCCCATTCAGACAACTCATATGATGAAAGACCAAGTAGCGCAGATCAGCTCCAGAGGTGCTTCTTTCACAATAAGCATTTGTCAGGTACAGCTGTGGTGGACCATTGCAGAATATACATTACACATAAAGGCGATTATTTACAAGTCCCTTGCACTGCTGGGATGTCACTTCTTACAGTATGAAAAGTGATGCACCATCTGTACAACGGCCTTGTAAATAAGTCCAATAGTGATGTGCTGATTAACCGTCTTGGCATACCTCCCCGGGGTAGTAAGCATTATGAGGCCTGCCATTGCTTACAATAACCTGGCTAACCTGAGAATGTGGCAAACACATATCACTGGTCTAGAGCAGCATTTCCTTTGTAAACGGCTCCTTGATGTCCACTATGACCACGCTGTGCTTTGCACTGGCTTGCCTGACCCCGTATCACTGAATGCATAGCAAATCCTGCATGCTGCCTTTGCATGTGTTTGAGGCCAGAGCCACTGGAGCTGTCCTTACATATGAGACTCCCATTGGGCATGCCTCTTGTATGAGAGGCCCAAAGTATGTCAGAGGGGAGCCCTATCACATGGTACTGTATCCAAGAGTATGCCAGCCTGAATATAACGCATCTCACCTATCCCATACATGCTATTGTTCACTTTTGCTATTGAAAAGTTAGAGATGCATGGAACCTGTCGGAACAACATCTGATACTCTGCAGAACTTACAGGCACAGAACTCACCTAACTTAGGGAACAAGTACGCATGATGTGTAATGCACGTAGCATACTCATTTCCTGATGTCCAAATTTAAGATGGCCTTGGTATTGCGATGGCTTTCTGAGTGTGTTATGTGAGTTTTGTAGGTAAAAAGAATCATCAAAGTCAGCTACAATATCGAAATATAGTAGTGATGAGGTTAATTAGCTGGTTCCGCAAATTGGCCAACAAGTGCATGTTTTGGCACATCATATGTATGTACACTTCAGCCTGACCTACCGATGTGTTTCATCTAGGCATGTCAACTGTGCCTGAACGGTTTGATGGAACGAGGTGAAGAAACAACATTTTTTACCCCTCGTGAAGTCATTTCCTCATAACTGTAACCTTTATTAATTGTGTGGTTTGATATACTAATCAACGTAGTATAGAATGCACACATAAATACACGTGGGAATATTAATCTGCTTACATGGAAAAATATACCTGATTAATTTAGTAATGTTGTCATGGTGTTTACTAATGCAAAAGCTTCAAATTAATCGAAAGCAGCATAAATGTGCTTTCTGTTTATGTATTTCGTGGCAAAAACATGAAGACATATGTGTTGCTTATTTGCTAGGTAACAACTAACAGGGAAAACCTTAGTATGGGGGGAGGTAAACAGAAGGGTTATATTTCAATATTTTACATTTATTTGTGTTTATTTCTATGATAGTTCCCGTTCTGGCCTGTTAGGCCTAAATTAAAATGTAAGTTTTCTGTAAACTCCGAAAGAAAGATGTATTGTGCATGTGCAGCCGGAACCAAGAGTAAATGTGAGCTGCCTGTGCCTGAACAGAGAGTTTCAAGGACAACATGCCCCGAAAGTTCAGATGACTGCCAACAAATATGGACGTCTCTATTGTGAATCGTGGGAAAGGAACTCAATATTGCCAGTTGAGGACGTGACTAGACCGGACATTCTTAAAACAAAGAACTCTTTAATTTCAGCTGATGCTACAGAAAATGAATATTAGACTGATGAGGTGATGCTCATCCACCCTCAAATTGTCCAATCAGGACTTGAGTTTGTACTGACAGTTACTTTTGTAGATAGATAAAGTTAGTGAAATAGGGTATAAAAAGACGTGACTTTTCTTAAGAAAAAACTCTCCTGAGATGCTGTCGGAATGCTGATTTTCCTGAGATGTAAGACTTGGAATACATTTTCTATTTTTCTGTGAATGAGAACTGAGTTTTAGTTGAGGTTATTAGTTAGGGAAGTCAGGAGAAATTAACTTTGGGAACTATCTGTCCTTTTCTAATACTCATGTCTTATAACCTAAAAAAATTATAATGTCTATTTCTGAATCTTTGAAATAAATATAACTGCTTGGGATAAAACTTTTACTCTTGGAAGGTTACTTTCGAATAAAGAAATAAATAAAGCGAATTAACTGTTAGACATGCTAAAATCTGCTTTGAATAAAATTTGGATGAATGGAGAATTAACCCCTCCGACGCTCTTGACGAGCTCAGCTTGTCATGACCGTTAGAACGCTCAGGTGTGGGGCTAATTCCCCTGCTGTGCTGGGCATTCTAAGGAAGGGGCGTGGTCATGACGAGCTCAGCTCATCATGAGCACACAAGAAACGTGGCTCATGACGAGCTGAGCTCGTCATGAGCACCGGGCGCTGTGCGCGCCCCCACCCCCCTTCCCCCAGCACAGTGGGGGAATCGGCCCCGAAACCAAGGGGTTAAGCTGGTTTTGTATTTTTCTTAGCCTAATTTTTGATAGCAGATCCATTGACCATAATGGTGGTGTGTCAGAATAAATATCTCATTGATAAACCATGGTAACATTTATTAAACTGCAGGTGTAAATAGTATAAATATTTAGTTTTGATTTAGACACTCCGCTATGATCCAGCAGCTCTCCTTTGAGTCTCACCAATCCATGAAGTAGAATGAAAGTGTGTATGAGTGACTCGCAGTGTCATGGGCCCCACTGATGAGTAATGTATGATTTGGTACTTCAGGGAAAGGTGATATGGTTTAAGAAAACATTTCCGGAGTAGCACTGCATCAGTAATTAACTTGGTAGCAGAGCATTGGCTGCTATAGAATTAGCCAGGATTATGTATAAAGTGATATATAAGGGTTTTGATGTACAGAATTATGACTAACATCTGTTGAGTTTGTATTACGTTATATGTAGTCCTGAAAAGGCTTCCGGATAGTGTGGGAAGCTAGTCACTCTGTCTGCAGGCAGAGGAAGTGTGGCAAGTAAAGTCGCACATCGCATAATCTGTTTCAAAGGTAGTATCGTCGTATATTACAGTGGTATCGTCATATATCACAAGTTTAGGGACCTTTACGTGTGAAAGGATAAATGCATAGCAAGGACAGTCTATAAAATCTTAGCCTTCAAGTACAGGGATCATTGTGTATCCTGATTTAAAACTTACTGCTGGGAGAGTAATAGAGCATAACCCGAGCTTGAGAGAAGGGTAAGGTAGAGGAAGTGGTGCTACTTTATCGGCGAATCTAAAATTCTGTGGTAGAGAAGAGGTAAGCGCTGTCTACCGGAAATACAGAATACTTGTACGATTGAAAATTCTATCACTTTGTTTAGTGAAACAAACAAATGGAGTTGTTTTGTGTAAGTTACTAACCGATTCAGTTGTATATCTTGTAAATACGGCTTCTCAATAAACCTTGTAAAGTAGGGGTCAGTCGAAGCTGCAGAAGTTGGAGCAGGAGCTGACGTCAAAAGTGTTGCGCAGGGATTGGTCCTTGTGACCAAAGCAGAGTAAAGGCTGATTGGTGCATCAGTAAAACAGCGAAACAATTAGTTAAGCACTAAGGAGACGTATCTTGTTCTAATTGGTACTGTTGGACCTGGCCCTTTTGGCAGGTTCACCCCGAGACTTTTTGCTTTTTCCTAGCCTGTTTCTGGAACCTAGTGTTGGTGGTTTTAGGCCTTTGCGCACTTTTTCACTGTGGTACAGTGTAAAGTGCGTGAGCTCTCTGTGTATGTGTGGTGAGTGACCTGCCCTCCCATAGGAATGAATGGGGAATATGTATGCACATGGTAGTTCCTGATGTGTGGGGAGTGCAGGGTCGAGTTTGATATGTGTGAACTCGTGAGATTGAATGCTGCGTAATGGTGTATGCGGCATGGTTGTGTCTAGTCTAGAAGTGCCACTTTTAGAAGTTGGCATATTTGTGTAGTGAGTCTGCTGGCACGTGATTGGCTGGTGAGCCTGGCCCAGGAGTGCCTGGGCCTGCTTGTGGATTGACTGTCTGGTTTGAGTGTGACAGGGGCTGCAGAGCCCCCAGGAGGTTGTCTGAGTCAGCCCGTGGATGAAAGGCAGCATCTGCTGCCAGGGAAGTGGGAGGAGATAGCACCTGGGTGGGAATGAGGCTGTGCCTGCCTGCCACAATGCTGGCTCCACCTCCCCGCTGGGCGACTGTCACCTCTGTCCCTGACACTGAAGAGAGTTGCCTATAACCAGTTCTAGCTGGTTCTCACACTGCCTGCACAAAGACTTCAAAGACTTTTCTCTGTATAAGAAGGGGCTGTGTCCCCTTCCAAAAGGTTCTTGTTTCTGACTTGAATCTACAAGGGGCGGGCGCTGCCCAGCCCCTGGATGCCTGGAGGACTTCTGGGGGACCCCTCTGCCTTGCCTGGGCTGATGGGGGGGACTTGGATTTGCCCTGGATTCCTGCTGTTTTCCTGGACTCTGGAGACCCTTTTACTGAGTCCCCTTTGCTTTACCTTCCTGAAGGACTTTGTGGAAGACTTTTGGGGCACTAGCGCCTGAGGAGCGCTTTATTTGTACTTTTTGCTGGACTGGTGACCTTTGGTTGCCTTTTAGCGTTAGGAGCGCTTTATTTTTCTGTTGTAGCGCTTGGAAGCGCTTGACTTGCTATTTTTAGCGCATGGAGCGCTTTACATTTCCTTTAGCGCCTGGGAGCGCTCTATCTGTGTTCTAGCGCTTTGGAGCGCTTTATTTCCCCCAACGCTTGAGAGCGCTTTTATTTCCCGTTTATTTGATGTAAAGTTACAACGGGAGTCCACCCCGTGCTTCGGCGAAGAAATCGCCGCCGTGGCCTCGACAGCGCGACCAGAGCCAGTGGGCTCGTCAGGAGGGCCGCGCTGCCATTGGCTGGCCCAGGAAGAGTTGCCGCGCAGCCATTGGCTGCCCACCGGAAGCCGAGGTCCGGCCCGCCGCCTGGTTGTGGGCGGGGCCGGGAGGACGTGTTTTCCGCTTCCCCCTGCCTGGGGGAAGCTTGTGTGTGTGCTGCCGGTCTCCCATGCCCAGAGGGAGACCGGGGAAGAAGATGGCGCCGGCTGCTGTGGGGCTCCCGTGACCGAGAGGGAGCCCCGAGATGAGGAGAGGAGCCGAGAGAGAAGCTGCCGGGAACGAGACGCCGCCCAGGAGCCCCGGTGAGTGCAGCTCGGTGGGAGGCGGTTGGGGGGTGTGTCGGAGCACGCTTTCGGTGCTCGCCCCCGTGGCCTGGGCCTCCTTCTCCCTTCCTGCTGCCCCGCTGAACAGTGGGCAGCGGCGGCACCGTGGGGCATTGTAGATTTCGAGCCTGAAAGGCTCAGGGAGCATTTTCGCTTGTTTGACGAGCCTGAGGGGCTCAGCGGTGTTCCCGGATCTCAGGCCTACAGAAGGAGGGCTCCGACGAGTGGGGCATTTTTGTGGATTGAGAGCCAGAGAGGCTCCCCGCCGCAGTTGTGATTAAGAGCCCAGCGAGGCTCCAACGTTTGGGGCATGTGATATGCCCAGAGCCTGTGTGGCTCCAGCGTTTGGCCATTTTTAGTTAGAGGGGGCGCCGGGGCACATTGCCGGTGCCCGCCCCCTCCTGCCTGCGAGGAATTTGTTTTTAGAGCCTGTGTGGCTCCCACAGTGGGTGCAGTTTGCGCCCAAGGGTCAGTGAGGACCCTGTCGCAGTTTCTTTGATGATTCCCAGCTGCCCAGCAATTAGTGGGCAGCTGCACCGTTTAGGTCTTGGGATGTTCCCAGGTGCCCAGCAAGTAGTGGGCACCTGCACCGTTTAGGCCCCTGACATTGAGACACAGGGCGTCCTAGCCCCAACAAGGCCAGTTGGCCTAGGGACTGCCACAGGTGGTGGCTTATGTGAGTTTTTGCGCAATTGTGTGGTTTTTCCTTGCACCTCTGAATGTTTAGGCATCATGTGTTTTTGCGCTATTGAGTTATGTTCTGGCACCTCTGAATGTTTTAATGCATCATGTGTTTTCCTTGATTTTACACCTCTGAATGTATTTTTATGCATCATGTGTTTTCTTTCCTCACACCTCTGAATGTTTTAGGCATCATGTGTTTTTCCTTCCCTACACCGCTGAATGTGTTTTCATGCATCATGTGTAATGTGTTGTGCTTATACCCCTAAATGCTGTGTGATACTTAGGTGGTTGTTCTTTTTAGTACAGGTGGTCCTAGTGAGGTCCTGGTCCCCTGCGTGACATTCTCCTAAGGTGTTTAGGGTTGCGTAGGTGGTACTTACCTGTTCCCAGTAGTTACTGGATGTGATTTATAACTGTTATTTTGTGCTATACTTATTCTAAATTCTGACAGTATTTCTATTTCTAAAAGTGTTGATTCTGACAGTGGCCCATGTGGCCCTGTCCTGTAAATAATCCCTTATGAATATTGCCCGTGCTAGTTGGCACAATGTACATGTGTGATTCTTATCTGATGTGGTTTTTACAATACAGAAGTTATTTTTATATAACCTTGTGTGGAGTTCCTTTTGTGGTGTGCCTAGGATGTTGTTGCTGTTGTGTGCTGGCGCAAATGCTTTACACATTGCCTCCGAGTTTAGCCTTACTGCTCGTGCCAAGCTACCAAGGGGGTGAGCAGGGGTTATCTTGGCGTGTGACTTCCTTGCCCTGACTAGAATGCTGGTTTCTGCCTGGCTTTGGCGTCAACCTTAGCCTACCAGAAATAGCCAGTTCTAACAGGTACGCTAGTGTGAACCGCGCTGTGATAGGTTGGTGTTACTGAACAGCAACAGAGGAGTACGCGATTTATCAGGAAAATTGATTATTATTACGGAGAAGAAAAGGAGAAACCTTCATGGTTTTAGAAATTGAAAAATGTGTTTAAAAAGGACAAGGCGATAGTAAGAAGAGAGGGAAAATGACTTCCTCCGCCGAAAACGCCTGCTTCCTATATGTTGTCAAAATATGGTTACCATACATGTGTTTGGCTAGAGAATTGGGCTAGGTATACCAGGAATGATGGTGCGTTAGCTTTTCCAGAAGAAGGATCTTTTAATTTGGCAGTTTTGCAAAATTTGAGAGATAGGATGATGAAGCTTGAACCAAGACCTAGACCGACTCAATGTGAAGCCCTAGTTGAATGGGAGAATGAGATGCATGAAATGGAACGAGAGAGATCGGAAAGTCATCTCAGACCAAGAAGTAGATTGCGCGGATTATGGGAAGAGACACATGAGAGTAGAATGCGCAGATGGAGAAATGCTGATATGTGTGATGGAATGTATCCAGTTAGATTAGTGGATGAATACGAAGGGCGGAAATGTACAGAGAAGAGGAATAATGTGGAAACAGGGAAGGAAAGTTATGGTGATGGTGAACCAGAGGATACCGTGCTGGAAGAAATATTAAATAGGAGACCACCACCATATCACCCAGGTTCTTTATGGACCACACCTAATGCTCCACCAGTAGAAGATAGAATTAATGAAACCCCAAGACAATTTTCAAATTTTAGAGATATACCAGAAAGAGTAGAAATGCGACATAATCCAAATGCCCCAATGACAGAAAGACTTACCGGTACTCCTAAGCAAAATAACGAAAGAAGAAGTGTAAATAGAGTAGAAAAACGAGTTGAAGAACAACCAAATACTTCTGAATATATACGATCTACAAATGAATTGACAGAAAAGATGCAAGAGCTTCCCAAAAATATACAAGCAGTAACAGTCCCAGTAACGATAGGACCTGTAATCCCAGTGTTTGAAAACCAAAGAATAAAAGAGCCAAGTTTGACAATCCCAAATAAAGTTTGCAAAAGGTAAGAGAAAATATTTATCCAGATTTGTCAGGAATTAGGCGAGCAAGTAATGTAAATCCTCCTGACTTAACTTTTAATCAGAGTTTACCCTGTAAGTATGGAAAGCGAAGTCTATACATGATCAATTAGAAGGATTAGTGAGTGAATTCGAAGTAGAGTTCGCAAAGAATAAAACATTGCAGCAATCCTACAGAGTAGACTTTTCAGAAAAGGACATTGAAAATATGAATACTGCAGGAAGGTTGACTCAAATAAAAGAATTACTTGTACTACTAAGGAGATGGGGAGATGTGAATAAGTGGCGAATAAAATGGGCAAAGAAGAAAGATGAGGCTAGTGATAAATCTACATTAGCGTTCCCTGTGAGAGAAAAAGAGACAGTAGCAAATGAATTTCCTATGAGAGAAATACCTGGAGGAGGTTATGTACATGTTCCCTGGACTAGACATGATATATTATCATTTACAAATGATTTCACCAGATTGAGAGAAAAACCAGTAGGATGGTATCGACACGTATATCGATTTGTGAAAGTTTCCAAAGTACTATGGGTTAATCTGGATGGATAGTTTGACATAGTTGTACCAGAAGATCTGTGGACTGAGTGCAAGATAACTGTAAATTGGCCGAAGGAGGAATATCCTGGAGACAAAGTAACAGGTGATCCGTCACCTGAAGTGATGCGTAAATATGAACAAGTAATAGTGTTTTTGAAGAATAACATTCCACCAAAAGAAACAGATTGGGTTAAAATAGACAGAACTATACAGGAATCGAAATAATCGGTGCATGCATTTTATGAAAGACTGTTGTTGGTGTTTAAACAATACAGTGGATATGAAGAACTGAGCGAAAAAGACATGAGTCATTTTGTGTATCGATTTGTATATGGTTTAAGACCAGAAATTGGAGACATGATTAGACATAGTTTAACAGGATGGCAAGCGAGTACAGTAGATGAAGTGTTGAGACAGGCAAAATACTGTAATGGTGAAATTGAAGCTAAACAAAAGAAACTAAAGGAAAAAGCCATGTGGGCACAAGTGAAAGTAGCAGAACACCAAGTAGCACAATTGGAGGATAAAAATACCAATGCAAGTCAAGGAAAATTGAAAGGAAATTTCAACAAAACAGAATTGGTAGGAAATATAGAAGAGCTCAAGAAAAAGTTCCCTTGTCATAATTGGGGCAGAATAGGGCATTGGAGAAAAGAGTGTAAGTATCCACCAAGAGTTAATCCCGAAAATACATCATTGAATCAACAGCTACAGCATGAGGTAATTCAACAGCCACCGCAACAGCAGCAGATAGTTACTCTGCAAAGTCAGGTGCCACAACCGCCACTTCCACACAGTGTAAACCTGCAGAGATACAGTGCAGAGACCGGATTCAGCGGAGGCGAGCAGGTAAACCGATCGCCCAGAGTGAATGTGAGTCCCCAGTATTGGTTGCAAGAGGAAGGCGGGAGTGAGTCGGATGAAAGCTTCTGACGGTCCCTGAGAGAGGGAGAAGAGTGTGTGCTTGAAGCCACTCTTGAGGTAGATCAGTCTGGTCCATTTGTGAATGGAAAGGTGAATGATGTAGAAGTAACTTTCCTAGTGGACACTGGTGCTACCTGTTCTACTGTTAGATCAGTGGAAGTCCAAATTCTTCCTCTCTCGGGATAGCATATCCAAGTTGTAGGTGTAGCTAATAGACAGATTAAAACCTCCTTAACACAACCAGGTGAAGTAGAAATTGGAAATTTCAAAGACATGCATCGATTTGTGGTGTACGATAGTAGCCCCGTAAATTTGTTAGGCCGAGACATTTTGTGTAAGATGAACTGCGCCATATATTGTTCACCGGGTGGCATAGAACTGCAAACCTCAGATGAAGATAGTTTGTATAAAATGACCATGCTAATGAGTGAGGCAGAGAAAAATAAGTTACTTCCTGTATTTGATCGAGAAAAGATGCCTAATGAATTGAAAAAGGTAGTGAAAGAGAAGGTGAGGGACTTCACAGGAGAAGATATCGAATTAATTAAAGATGTAGATCCTGTAAAAGTCTTTATAAAAGAAGGTGTGAGTTACCCGAACATACCTCAATATAAAATGACAGCGGAAATAATTGAAGGAATAACTCCAGTAATAAACAAAATGATTGATCAAGGCATTCTGAGAGAAATAGAAAGTAGTCCTTGTAATTCACCGATAATGGGATTGAAAAAGCGAAATGGAACCTTTAGAATTGTACAGGATTTGAGGAAAATTAATAAGATTGTTGTCCCATGTTGTCGAATTGTACCACATCCAGCAGTGATTTTATATCAAATTCCACATGATTCAGAATGGTTCACTGTGATTGATCTGTGTAATGCGTTCTTTACTGTTCCATTGCACCCAGAAAGCCAGCCAATATTTGCGTTCCGGTTCGGAGATCGTATTTTGGCATTGTGGCGAATTCCTCAGGGGTATACTGAGAGTACATCTATCTTTAATCAGTTGCTAAAGAAATCACTAGAAAGTTTGAGCATGCCTGGAGAGTCTGTATTGGTTCAGTACATTGACGATCTCCTAGTGGCATCAAGGACAAAAGATGCATGTATAACATATAACAAATACTGCTGCATTGTTGAATCATTGGCAGAGGAGGGACATACATTGTCTCCATCAAAATTACAATTTTGTCAGAAAGAAGTGCAATACTTAGGTCATAAGATTGCCAGAGGAATCAGACAAGTCACTGCAGAAAGAATCAAAATGATATAAGGAATGCAGCCACCAAAAACCCAAAGGCAAGTAAGAATGTTTCTGGGAATGGTAGGTTACTGTAGACAATGGATTAGTGGATTTTTACTGATAGCAAAACCATTACAGAGATTAACAAGAGCAGATATCAGAGACCCTATAGTATTGACCAAGACTGAGATGGAAGCATTTGAACAGCTAAAAGCGAGCTTATGTGAAGCACCATCTTTAGGGATGCCTGACTATGAAGAAGAGTTTAAAATGTATTGCAGTGAACGAGAAGGATGTGCATTGTCAGTGTTAATTCAAAGACATGGAAAACTGAGAAAGCCAATTGCATATTTCTCAGCTGTTTTGGACTCAGTTGCAAAGGCGTTGCCAGGTTGTCTGAAAGCAGTAGCAGCTACAAGCGTAAGTCTAGAACAAAGCGGAATAGTGATGGGAGTTCCTGTGAGGGTGTATGTACCTCATTCTGTGGAGATTCTCCTCACTAGGACAAAGACCCAGTATCTCACTAACAATAGAATGACCAAATATGAGAAGGTAATTCTGGGAGCAGAGAATGTGACAATCTCTAGATGTGTTAACATTAATCCTTCTACGTTGTTGCCTGATACCATGGAAACTGAAGTAAGAAATGAGGTTGATCATAAATGCCTAGATGTCCTTGAATATTGTACCAAACCAAGAACAGACATCAGAGATGAGCCATTGCCTGAATCAGATTACATAATGTTTGTTGATGGTTCATGTCTGAGAACACATGAAGGTGTTCTGAGTGCTGCATATGCAGTTTGCACAGTGGGAGATGTACTGGAAGCATCTTGTCTGAAAGGAATTCGTTCTGCTCAAATAGCAGAATTGATTGCTTTGATTCGAGCATGTGAACTGGGAAAAGAAATAAAGGTTTCCATAGTGACTGACAGTCAGTATGGATTTGGGGTTGTCCATGACTACGGACAACTGTGGTCCCAAAGAGGTTATTTAACTTCTGCAGGATCCTCCATCCGTAATGCCGAATTTGTGAAAATGTTGATCGGTGCCATACAATTGCCTGATAAAATTGTGGTTGGTAAATGCGCTGCCCACAAGAAGAGGGATGATTATATCACCCGAGGTAACAGGTATGTAGATTCAATTGCAAAATATTGTGCCAGAAATCTGGCATCCATAAATCGGGACAGAAAAGAAGAACATGTTTCAAGTCCTTTAATGCTAACCACAGTAGTTGAAACATGGCAGGAAGTAAGACAAATGCAGAAAGAAGCTCATGAGGAAGAGAAGAACATTTGGCTAAAAGCAGGATGTAGACAGAGGGAAGAAGATGAAATCTGGGTTTACAAAGATGAAAGACCAGTAATGCCTGATAGCATGATCTCAAATATGGCCCGAATATACTATGGTCAAGCTCATGTTGGAAGGGATGCCATGCTTCGTCTATTTAGACAGACGTGGTACAATCCTAAGTTCAAGATGTTTGCTGAAAGTCTGTGTCAAAGATGCCTTGGGTGTCAGCAGTTTAATCCAAACAGAAAGACAATTGTGAGTCTGGGAACCGTAGGGCGGAAGGGAGGTCCATTTACAAGAATTCAGTTGGATTTCATAGAGCTTCCACCTTGTACTAGACTCAGATATGTTTTGGTGATCATTTGTCTGTTCTCTCGTTGGGTAGAGGCTTTCCCCACTAGGAGAAACGATGGATTGACTGTTGCAAAATTGCTTTTGCGTGAGATCATCTCAAGGTACGGATTTCCAGTAACGATTAAAACAGATCGAGGTACTCATTTTCAGAATGAGTTGTTACAGATGATTTTTGAAGCACTGGACATTCATCATAAACTACATTGTGCTTACAGACCTGAAGCTTCAGGGGTAGTTAAACAAGTGAATTGGACAATAAAAAACAGAATTGAAAAAATGTGTTTGGCAACAGGACTAAAGTGGCCGGATGCATTATCACTTGTTCTGATGACCTTAAGGAGTATACCCGACAGAAAAACTGGATGAAGTCCACATGAGATTTTGATGGGCAGAGTGATGAGACAAGCATTTGTGCCAGTTGATAAACTGTTAACCATCAATGATGACATCATACTGGATTACTGCAAAAATCTGTCTGACGTGGTAACTTCTGTGTTCCATCAGGTGGGAACTGAGTCAAACATGAAAAAAAAACATCCAACTCATGATATAGTCCGTGGAGAATGGGTTCGGATAAAGGTGCATCGCAGAAGAAACTGTTTAGTATTTCGCTGGCAAAGACCGAGACAGGTTATATTGGTCAGCACTACTGCAGTTAAATGTGCCGGAGTAAAGAGATGTGTGCATGCAAGTCCCACCATCCGTGTGCCTGAACCTGAAAATCTGCATGAAGAAGGTGAAAGCAAAACTGATTCTGATTCTGAAGGCGAACCAGAGAAAAGTCCAGATACTGAAGCTCGACAAGAACATCCACATCTGGAAGTATCAGATGCTAGCTCTACATCTGAAGGAGAAATTGTTGAAATACCAAATTCTGAAGATCAATCTGAAAATCGAGATTTGGTAGAGACTGACACCAGTAAGGACACTAATCAATGTGGAGATAAAACTGGTGATCAAGGAAATACTGAATGATAGTCTGAAAGCAGGAACCGAAATCCTGACACTGGAAAAGAGGAAAAAACTCACAACAAGGATGAGATTCCAAGTACCAGCTATGGAGATGTTCCTATCAGAGTGAAAGAACTGTCAAAGGAGAAAGACATTATAAAATTTGTCATAAATGAAACTGTCGAAGAGACTGAAAGTGAAACTGACGACAGTGTAGATGAAACTCTATTGAGAAAGAGTTCAAGAAAAAGGGCTTGGAGAGTGGAACATAACACCACGGAGCCTAAAACAAAAAGAGTTTGTAAAGGAGATAATTGGCCTAAAGAAAGTGATGGACTGAAATTCAAACTGGTTAACAAAGCAAGAAAACCAAAAGATAAAGTAAGTTAAATAACCAGTCAAAAGGAGTTGTTGGGAAAAAGAATAAAAGTTGTTCAAAGGCCAAACAGAGTGAGAAGACCAAACCAAAGTCACCTGAATGGACCTACATGATTTTACCTCCTATTGAGGAAGTAAACAGTAGTCAAGAGAATCTGAATTGCCCGAGTCAATTGAAAGAAAGTGAGTAAAGCTGAAACTAAAAAGAAAGGAAAAGTATTTGATTGTAAAGTACCAGGTAAAAGCAAGGCCCAAAACCTGTGTATAAGAAAAGACACTGAAAGTGAAAAAATGAGAGTCTATTAAAGACCAAATTTCAGATAAATTGTACTGTGAAAGTCACTGTGAAAAAAGTTTTTTTTTAAATGGCTGCTAATAGGCATAAAACGAAATGTTCTATTTTTAGAAAATGGTGTAGAATGTGTTTAATATGTGCTGGATTAGTAATGTTAATATCGGTAATTCTAACTATTATCATTTTTTTCCGTGACAATCTAGTAAAGTTTAAACCAAATGTAAGTTTGAATGGACAGAATGTTGAATCAAAATCTGACCTCCTGTATATAAACCTGAAACTCAGCAAGATATGTCCATAAGTGATTACACCAGAAGCACATTTTCAAGACTGTTATCTGAGTATGTTAGGACAATGGATGCTAGTGATTGTTATGTTTGTGTGAAATTGCCAGCATCAGTTTCAGAAGGAGTGACTTATCATCACCTTCCACTTACATATGGTGTTACATGTAGTGTAATTGCAAGTTTGTTTTATCAAACAGGGAAATTAGAGTATTACTATTCAAATTCTGATGATTTATTTGCAAAATTAAAAGTCATTATTGTAATGAACAAAGTAAAACCTGCTAAAGTAATGGAGAATTTTTCTTAGAAATTGATAAATTGAGTCATGAATATACATTCAAAATTAATTTGACTTGTAAAATGAGAAATGAAGAAAAAGCATTTTTAGATATGGTTGAAGAGAGAAGAAATGCTTATAAACGCAGTGAAAAATTAACCATGCTAAATCCAAATATTGGGCATTTGAAGATGAAAATCTTGATGATAGAAATGTGAATGGCCATAAGTATAGACACTCCATTATTAGGGAAATTTTGTATAAGAAGAGACAATACTGTGTATGACAATTATTTTGTGGGAGCAAGTCAATGTAAAGATACTTATCGAATAATAGGGGGTTGGGGATTTAAAGGAGGTAAAGATCCAGTTTTCCCTGGCACATACTTTATATGTGGGAACAAAGCTTATTATAAAATACCGGACCATTGGGACATGTTATGTAGGTCTGGTTTTTCCTAAAATCTTTCATGTAGATAGAGGTACTAATGGAATACATGAGATAGGTAAACATTTAAGTCGTAGAAAAAGAGAGAGTGTAATTCAAATAATAGGTGATATTTTTGGAGCACTGATACCAGCAGTGGGAATATCTTTCAATGCAAACCGAATTCGAAAATTATCAACGATAGTAGATCGTTTGTCAACAGACACTGCAGGTGGATTTTTAATGGTAAATACTGAAATGGTTGCTATGAGAGCTATGGTGATGCAGAATCATCTTGCTCTTGATATAGTATTGGCAAAAGAAGGAGGAGTTTGTGGAATTTTAAAGGTACAATACTGTTGCACCTACATTCCAGACAAAAGTCAAAATATTGAAAAGTACATTACAAACATTACAGAATTGCATAAGGAAATTGAACCACTGGAGGTTGACGGTGTTCTTGAACGACTTGGTAAAAGTCTTTCAGCAGTTAAACATTGGTTTCTTGAAATAGGTAGTTCAATTATAGGTAAGATACTAATCCCAGTAACAGTAATAGTATTAGTGATTTTGATGCTAAGATTGTGTTGCATATACAGAAAAAGAAGGAATGTTAGAAAATCAATAAAGAAAGCAATTCAAGAGAGACGAGAAAGAGAAAACTGTGATATAGAAATGGAAGAATTTCGAGAAAAGATCTTTAAAGAAACTAGAGAAGAAGATACTAGAGTATAAACCATACTAATCAGAAGAACTTGAAACATGTTTGGATAAAAATTTTCAAACTTTTGGGAGATATTTGGTGATAAGATCACCAAAGGAGGGAGTTGATGGAGCGAGGTGAAGAAACAAAATTGTGTATACCCCTCGTGAAGTCCTTTCCTCATAACTGTAACCTTTAATAATTTTGTGGTTTGGTATACCAATCAACGTAGTATAGAATGCACACATAAATACACGTGGGAATATTAATCTGCTTGCATGGAAAAATATAACTGACTAATTTAGTAATGTTGTCATGGTGTTTACTAATGCAAAAGCTTTAAATTAATCGAAAGCGGCATAAATGTGCTTTCTGTTTATGTATTTCGTGGCAAAAACATGAAGACAGGTAAGCATACCATGCATATGTGTTGCTTATTTGCTAGGTAACAACTAACAGGGAAAACCTTAGTATGGGGGGAGGTAAACAGAAGGGTTATATTTCAATATTTAACATTTATTTGTGTTTGTTTCTATGATAGTTCCCGTTCTGGCCTGTGAGGCCTAAATTAAAATGGAAGTTTTCTGTAAACTCTGAAAGAAAGATGTATTGCGCATGTGCAGCTGGAACCAAGAGTGAATGTGATCTGCCTGTGCCTGAACAGAGAGGTTCAATGACAAGATGACCTGAAAGTTCAGATGACAGCCAACAAATATGGACGTCTCTATTGTAAATCGTGGAAAACGAACTCAATATTGCCAGTTGAGGACGTGACTAGGCCGAACATTCTTAAAACAAAGAACTCTTTAATTTCAGCTGATGCTACAGAAAATGACTATTAGAATGATGAGGTGATGCTCATCCACCCTCAAATTGTCCAATCAGGACTTGAGTTTGTACTGACAGTTACTTTTGTAAATAGATAAAGTTAGTGAAATTGGGTATAAAAAGACGTAACTTTTCTTAAGAAAAAACTCTCTTTCGATTTCATCCTGAGATGCTGTCGGAATGCTGATTTGGAATAAATTTTCTATTTTTCTTTGAATGTGAACTGAGTTTTAGTTGAGGTTATTAGTTAGGGAAGTTAGGAGAAATTAACTTTGGGAACTATCTGTCCTTTTCTAATACTCATGTCTTATAACCTAAAAACATGATAATGTCTATTTCTGAATCTTTGAAATAAATGAATAGAACTGTTTGGGATAAAACTTTTACTCTTGGAAGGTTACTTTCGAATAAAGAAAGAAATAAAGCGAATTAACTGTTAGACATGCTAAACTCTGCTTTGAATAAAAATTGGATAAATTGAGAATTAAGCTGGTCTTGTATTTTCCTTAGCCTCATTTTTACTAGCAGATCCATTGACCATAATGGTGGTGTGTCAGAATAAATATATCATTGATAAACCATGGTAAAATTCATTAAACTGCAGGTGTTAATAGTATAAATATTTAATTTCGATTTAGACACTCCGCTATGATCCAGCAGCTCTCCTTTGAGTCTTACCAATCCATGAAGTAGAATGAAAGTGCCTATGAGTGGGAGAGGTGTGGCGCCACGGCCAGGGCGACTGATGCTGGAATCTGGGGATCACAGTTCGATCCCCGGCTCCAGCAGCAGGTTAGCCCAGTACCATGTGACTCTGGGCAATAGCTTGCTTAATCTTCCCAAGACGGCCCCCAGCGCCTAGAGACCCTTACGGGTGATTGTTCGTGCTTTACAAATGTGGATTATTATTATTATTATTTATGAGTGACTCACAGTGTCATGGGCCCCACTGATAAGTAATGTATGAGTCAATTTACCTGCCGCCACCGCCGAGAGTCAGTTCCTGGGATCCGTTGGTTTGCCGCCACCGCTGAGAGTCATTCAGGGCTGCAAACGGGCGCCGGAGCAAGCGCCGAGCAGACGCATAAGCCGCCACCGCCAGGAGAGTCACACCTGGCCATTGAAACCGCGCCGCCGCTCCGGGAGGGACTACAACTCCCGGCAGGCATCGCGGCGGCGCGAGGAAGTGACGAGAAACGCGCCAGCAGTGCGCAAGGAGGCAATAAAGGGAGGCTGAGACCGGCAGAGCGGGGGAGTCAATTTACCTGCCGCCACCGCCGAGAGTCAGTTCCTGGGATCCGTTGGTTTGCCGCCACCGCTGAGAGTCATTCAGGGCTGCAAACGGGCGCCGGAGCAAGCGCCGAGCAGACGCATAAGCCGCCACCGCCAGGAGAGTCACACCTGGCCATTGAAACCGCGCCGCCGCTCCGGGAGGGACTACAACTCCCGGCAGGCATCGCGGCGGCGCGAGGAAGTGACGGGAAACGCGCCAGCAGTGCGCAAGGAGGCAATAAAGGGAGGCTGAGACCCGCGTCGCGGGACGCGAGCGGGACGCCCGGGGCTAAGCCCGGGCAAAGGGCGGGCCGTCTGAGGCCGTCCGAGGTTGGCCAGGGTTGGGTTGGGCCTGGTCTCTTGGTTTGTTGTCCTTATTTCAACGTTTCTGCGCACATCATCATCCCGGCACATTCCATCGTAAGTTTTTAACTTTGGCTGTGTGCAAAGAGTATCATGCCTCCTAAAAAGTTACTCACTCCTAGCAATTCTATTGAGAACTACTTGGTACAAGTTGTAGAAAAAATTAACATTGGCAGGAGAGCTTCTTTGGGAATAGACTCATCCACCCAATCTCTCTTAATTGATATTGAGTCAGATGATCCTTTTGGTCACCAGATTAATAACAGCACAAACTGTGCAATACCTGACTCACTTCCGGATACTACATTCATACAGCCTAGTGGTACTGTTGCTGGACCTGAAGACCTTAGCGTTAACGAAGTATTGACAGAGATACCCACTAGTCATGATCCCTCCATCTCTCCTCCATCACCCGTTCTGGGGAAACGGGAGTGTTTAAGGTCAGCCAAGAACAGAGTTGTAAACCTCCCGAGGAAACAATCAGAGGATGAGGAGTTCAATCTCGCTAATGAGGCTTATGTCACACTTTCAAATGCCCAATTTAATAAACTACTGGCTATGATGGATACTAAAATCAAAGGCGTGGTTAAACCTCTGGTCAGCAAAATAGATAAGCTAACCTCTGAGGTTAATCGTCTGGAAGGGCTACTGGAAAAAACCTTGGGTGAGTTAGGTAAACTCCCGGAAGATGTCTCCGCCAAGATAGAGGAATCTCTAAGTAAACTAGTACCTGCAGCTAATAGTGGACTTACCCCTACCCCTGCACCAAATCCCCAAATGGCAACTAATAATATTTTTCCTGGTGTCTCTCTTTTTGCCCCAATCCCTGCTTCTGCTGCTGAAGACCCATCAACATCTACTAAAAAATGGGCTTTCGAGCTTGTGGTTGAAGCTTCCCCATTGGTACTCGTTCTTGCTAATGTTCCTCCCTTGGCTCAAGGTGAGTCTGAAACTACATCTTCTTTAATAAATAAATCTCTATCATGGTTGACCAACAACATGGTAATCACTCCATGGGGAAAACAGCAACTCTCTGAAGAGCTCGTTAATGCAAGAAGGGTCCAGTGGATTGGGGTTAGGGAGAAAAAGTTTAAAGGGGAGTGTGTTGTTCTACATTATTCTGACCCTGGGGTTTTGCCTAACATCTTACTTAACATCCTACCACCACAACGGAGATCAACCTCAATAGTTCCATTGACTTTGGACTTCTTCTATCCAAGAAAGGGAAGTGGCCCAAACTCAAGTATTTTGAGAACCAAATGGAACATTGTGACCAAGAGGGGGGGGAAGGATGTCGCTTCAGTGGACTGGGGTTTGGGGTTGGAAAATAGTTTTTCTGCATTGTCTAATCTAAATGATTGCGATTGACAACCATCTATTCGCAACTCTATCCCCTTGCCCCTCTGTGACAAAAGAATTTTTGATGCAGTCAATAATTTAACTACAGATTGTACTCTGGGGTTTCCGTCCAATGATTCACCAGGGCCACTGAATGTAAAAAACATAAAGCAAGTTATTGGGGGTCGGACGGTACACAAGACTATTATTGATCCCTGCTCTCCTATGACATCTAGTTCTGGGAATCTTTTGTCCTGGAATGTGGCTGGACTTTGTTCTAAGATGGATTGCGCTGATTGGTTTGAATTTATTAATAATTATGACCTTTGCATTTTCCAAGAGACCTGGGCGTGTGATCCTATTTTTGCTTTGGGGTATGTAAATTTTCATGTTCCTGCTATTAAGGGCCCCAAAGGGCGGCCGATGGGGGGCCTTATTATATGGATCAGGCAGTCTTTAAAATTTACTGTAACATGTGTGGAGCTTGACCAAAAAGATATCCAGCTCATCAGATTGACTAGCGATCAATCCATCTCCATAGATATTTATAATATCTATGTTAGAGGTGGAAGTAAAGGTAAATCTGAGGTTCTCCTGAGTCTTTTTAATCTTCTTGAGACACAATCTGCAGGGAAAAATATTCTAATTGCAGGCGATTTAAATCGTACTTTTGAACCTCTAATCACTGGTGATTCTCCTCTCGGAGCTGAGGAAGACAAGCTCTGGAACATCCCCACACTAGATTCCCCACCGATAATTCGGTGGACGGCTGATATCCTAGGCCTAAACGCTATGTGTCTGGAGCACGGGCTACGAGCCTTGAATGGTCGGACCAAATCAGATCGTGATCCCGCCATGACTTTTAATAACGGGCGAAGTAAAAGTCGCATCGACTATGTTATTTGTAGTATATCCTTATGGTCATCTCTTAGTGATATGGTAGTAACAGCTAGGCCAGAAAGCGACCACGATCCGTTATGTGTCTCTCATAATTGGTGGACATCTAACGAAATTGCTCCAACCCCCTGTGACCAACCGGTGCTACCGACGATTATTCCATCTAATAATATGCGTAGGTTAAGGTGGTCTGGTGTCAAGACAGATCAGCAGGTCCTGGAAAAGATAGGAGCAGCGGCAGACAAGGCCATTTTGGCACTGGAGAGTATTGCTGGGTCTTTACAGGGACATGAAGATATTAATAAAGCACATACGACTCTTTTTAACGAAGTTAAAAGTTTCTTCTTAAAACCCGTACACAATATTAGGGACCGCCCGTATAAATCAGCAAAGTGGTATAATCAAGATTGTAGGGTAGCAAGATTTAAATTAGGAGCTGCAATCAAAAGTAATAATTTGAGTGAGATTCGATCTGCCAGGAAGCACTATAAACACTGCATTGCTAGGGCTAAAAGAGAATGGGACGAAGACCACTGGCAGAAACTGAAATGTGCTAGTGAATGCAAACACTCTAGATTATTTTGGCATATTGTCAAATGGGGCCACGACAGATCTCCAGAAACTCCCAATAATAATGTCTCCCACGACGCATGGGTTAAATTTTTCAGCGAGCAGTACTCCTCCAGGGATCAGTTTGATAATAGCTCTAGCCCAACTTACCTGTACGCAGATGAAGACATTTTTGTGCAGAGCGAAGTCCTGTCTGCCTTGAAATCTGTGCACAGTGGCCGAGCTCCGGGTATTGACGGAGTCCCGGCAGATGTCTTTTTAAATGACACCGATAGGTGGAGTAAGTACATCTGCCTTTTACTAAATCATATTGCTAGGGGCGCTGAAATCCCGGTATCCTGGCGGGGTGCTGTTATTATCCCAGTATATAAAAAGGGAGATCGCGCCCAACCTTGCAATTACCGTCCAATCAGCTTAATTGACACGGTTCAAAAGGTTGTAGGACGTGTAATTATTAACAACTTGCTTGATTGGGCAGAGGAACAGAATGTTTTATCTCCTTTTCAGGCTGGGTTTCGCAGAGCAACCAGCATGGTGGACCAGGTCTTCCGTTTTCAATTGATACAGTGGAGGACAGTGGTTCTGGGTGGATGCAGTCTCTATGCAGCTTTCGTTGACCTACGGGCTGCATTCGACCTGGTACCGAGGGCAAAATTGTGGGAGGTGCTGGCTGCTCTGGGGGTCCCGATGACCATTTTAACTTTGATCATGAGACTCCATGAGGGTACTTATGCCAAAATTCAATGGGGTGGTTACGGCAACGATACCATTGATTTTCCTGTCGAGCGTGGGGTTCGACAGGGCTGTTCAATGGCACCGACATTGTTTACACTTTTTATTAATGGAATTGTTCCCCGTATGCAAGCCGAGACAGTAGATGCTCCCTCACTTGCAGGTGTAAAAGTTCCCATTTTAATGTTTGCAGACGACACCTTAATTTTATCAAAAACCCCCAGTGGTCTGCAAAAGGCATTGGTAATTTTTGACAAATTTTGTAGTGACCACGGCTTGGAGGTAAACGCAGCTAAAACAAAACTCATGGTATTTAATCCATCTAAAAATTTTAAATCTAAAATATCCATGAGTGGGCGTTGCCTCGATGTAGTAAATTCCTTTATTTACCTGGGGATCCACATTTCAAATGATAATAGATGGAACCATCATTTAAATATTGCAGTACTAAGGCACAAACAACTGGCTGGTACCATCATCAAGGAGCACAGTAAATCTTTGACCAAACCAATTAAACCTCCCCTGATCATATATGAGGCCAAGGCAATAGGGTCAGCATTGTATGGGGCAGAGATGTGGGGGCAAGAAAATCTCCAGGAGTTACAGACATCAGAGAATAACTTCCTGCGGAAACTAACTGGAACCCCACAGAGCAGCCCCATTTTGCCTCTCAGATATGACCTTGGTAGGAAGGAAATCTCGGCAATGTGCAAACTCCGTCCGATATTATATTGGCGTAGAATCTGGACCACCCCTGAGTTGTCACAATATGCAGCAGGGTTTGCTGACGTCATCAAAGCAGACCGATTTCATAAAATCAGATGGTTTAGATCACTAAAAATAGCATTAAGTGAACTAGGGTTAATTGAATTGTGGTCCGATCCAACTGGGTCATCCTTCCCATCCAAGTTGTTCATAAAAAATCTTTTCTGGGAACAGGTCGAAAACAGGAGTTTCCTTAGTAACAGTAATGGGTCTATGACAACTGCTTTTCTTGAAGCTAAACTGTTTCCCATGTTTGAAATGTACTGGGATCTTATTACTAAACCCATGGACAGGAAACTGTTTTTCCAAATGAGGGCTGGCTCCCTACCTCTGAGTAACTTAACATCAAAATGGAGAAATGGAGGTCCAGCTATTTGCCCAATTTGTGGGGAGGGAAAGGAAACGTTGGGTCATTTCTTGTTTGCCTGTAATGCATATTCTGCTCCTAGACGTGTTTGGTTGGCTCCAATGTGTAGAAACCTGGGTACTAAAAGCAGTATGGTAGCTCTACGCATTGTCAAATCTACCTCCTTAAACTGGATTATTATAGCAACTGCAAAGTACCTGGGGTGGGCGTGGGTAATTAGGCAGAGATTGCTAGTAGGGTGACTACTCTCTGCTTAGTTGAACAGAGACTGCTAGTTTATCTATTCTCTGTTCCCATGCGAGGTGTTATTAGATGAATGAATATTTGGTACTGATTTTGAATAGTGATACTGGATTGTTTTTAAAATTTGATTTTTTATCATATGAACTTTGCACCTTTGTCTGTAAATAACACGATGAAATGTAATTTTAAATGTCTTTTTAACGTGTATTGTGCTTAAGTCATATTTGACTTTGTAATTTAATTGTATTTTATTATGTGTTTGTTTGTCTGCTTTTATGAGTAATACTCGAATAAAGCACTTTTTGAATTGAATTGAATTGTAATGTATGATTTGGTACTTCAGGGAAAAGTGATATGGTTTTAGAAAGCATTTCCGGATTAGCGCTGCATCAGGTTACATAGCCATTAATTATGCATATGTACTGTGCTCCCGTTGCATATCAAATATGTGTTCAAAGTTTACTGATGTGTTTTACATGTTGTGTATTGTAGCTGGACCCCCAGCATACATATGTGGTGAGGTGGATAACTTCAGGAACCCCAACTTCACTGGTGAGTGCCTTCATCAATGCTAAATGTGTAGTGCAAAGATTGAGTGTGATGTCTGATGCAGTGTGACTTGCCAGAGTTAAGGTGCATTTCTATCACAGATAAACTTTTCAATGATGATTAATTGGTCAGGAAAAGTGGATGTGTATGAACCTCTGACTACTGTCAAGGAGAATATATTGCCAATCTGGGCTGGACCTCATGATAGAGGCTTGACAGGGTAGCCATGATCACAGTGGCAGACTATGTGAAAAGATGTGGCATTGGATACACATCTGAACATGGCCGTGGTTGAAAGAATTTGGAATGCATGTCAGTTGCACCTGCTAGAATTTGGGAGCATGTAATGAGCAGTGGCATGGTCCACCATGGACTTACAACAGTTCAGATACCTCTATGTGATGTGAGTTACTTTCCAACGTCCTTTTTAGGTTTCGACTGCAAAAAGCTGCGCAAGCAGCTTTTGCGCAGGAGAAATCTTATGAGAACTGTAGTGTGGCTTTGGGTCGGCCCTCGTCATTCATTGGCTGGCTCCATAAATGGAGCCTAGCCATTGGACGAGGGGCCTGTCCGTCAATGCCGGACCAGATTCGGAGGCGTTCCCGAGATTCTTTGGCTTTTGCCGACGTCACGCGACGCCAGCCGGGAACGCCCCCGAATCTGGTCCGGCATTGCCGGCACCTGATTTTCGAGTATTTTATCCGCTGGCAGGTGCCCACCCTGCCAGGGACCTTGCCGCTGTTGTGGTACCCCGAGCGAGTGCCCACCTCGCTTAATATTTAGATTTAAGGCCGGTGCCCACCCGGCATTGCTCCGTGTATTCACCGCCGCGGCCCCGAGTGAGAGGAGGAAGCAGCGCCCGCCTTCAAGCCCGGGCCGCGCTGGGATTGGCCCAGCCGGTCGAGCCCCCTTCCGCGTCATCGCAGGAGGAGGAGGAGAGGGCCGGAAGGAGGAAGCAGCCTGCATCGACCGTCCCGAGGCTCCCGAGCACAGGAGGAGCCCCGGGGAAACAGAACGTCCCTCTGCGGCCCCGGAGAGTCCCGAGGAGCGGGAGCTCTCCTCCAGCAGCCGCCGGACCCGGTGAGTGCCTGCAAGGGGAGAGGGGCGTCGGGACACATTGTCGGTGTCGGGGAGAGAGCGAGCAGCGAGAAGGCGGCAGGTGAGCAGACACCTAAGCCTGGATGCAGGCAGCAGGCACGAGGCTCTGGCTGATGAGAGGGGCGGAGAGCGGCAGCGGGAAGCCTGTCTCCACGGGACCGTGATCCCCCGGCATAACAAAACACGGTGAGAGGATGGGGCAGCGCCGGGGAGGGTGATTGTGGCTCACCAGTCCCCGCCACCCGCCAGTGAACCCTGGCGCTGTCATGGGTGATGGAACCAGCTGCCGGGGGTCTGAGCTCTGAGCCACGACAGATCCTATCTGGGTCTGCGCCCGAGGCTGCAGGCGCCTCCTAGAGTCTGTGTGCCATCGGGGCAGGTGCAGAACATTGGCGCCTCCTGGCAGTGGATACATGATGGGGGTATTCTCTGGGCACCGTCGGGGGGTAACAGAAGCAGCAAGTAGGACAGATTGACACTCGATGGCGTGTGTGCCCATCACAGTCCAGAGGCAGACACCCATTCTTCACTGTGTACAGCCTCTAAATCCACCCCCCCCCCATAGCTTCCATGCACCCCTCTGCACACGCCACCCTGCTGCTCCTCAGCACTGCTCACCACCTCACAGTCCTGCGTGCACCATGCTGCATCGCTGCACGCCCCCTCTTCCGCACACCTACCCTGAGCCCCTGTCTTTTGGTGCTATCCAGCACTGCGCAGCTCCATTCGTCAACTGAGACCCCCGCATATCCGCAGAAACCCCCTCAACAAACCCTTCTCTCGTACCTGAGCCTCGCACACGCGCACCCCCCCCCCCATCATTTTCTCAACCCACACACTCTCACCCTGACAGGCTCCTCAGCCCTCACATCGCACCCTGCCTGGTCCCTCTTCGTCTGTATCCAAAACCCTGCACCCCTCGCGCATGCACGCAGGTGAGGAATGGGTCAGCCTGTCTGTACTGTAATGACACCCAGGAACAAAGCCCTGGCAGGGAGCGGTGGAGGAAGGGGGGCAGGGGTGAATGGAGGTAGGGGGGGGGGAGTAAAGAAACGCGGCACCTGCTGTTTATTTAAATCAGTCCTGGAGATTATGGTCGGCAAGGCATCACTGCATTGCTGCACTGGGGGCGTGGAGAGGTTTTGAACAACGGCGGTCGCCTGGCATCTTCGAACTTCTTTCTAACGTCATGAATTGTTTAAAGCTAGCTTTTGGTTTCAGGCTGCATTTTTTATTACCCAGCACAATGTCTCTTCTCTGTTTCGCTGTTCACCCGCGCTCCTGCCCCAGATATGTCCCACACGCCTTACACTGCTGCGGGGACCGGGAGCCGCCGTGTGATTAATAACTGTGATGAATTGTGTTTCTCTGGGCGCACGTGCTCTTCAATGTGTGAGGACGGGAGGGGCTGCGGGTCTCTGGTGGCTCTTATGTCCCCGCTGCTTCTGTGTTATTGTGGGGGATTATGATAGCTGTAATAGGCTGTACTTTGGAAATTGAAAAAATGCGCACATTTCAAGTGAGCAAATCGAGTAATTCTCTGCATTGCTCTGAATGCGCCTCGTCAGTGGTCAGGGCTAGTAAGCGCTATATACATGCAATTACAATACAATACAATACAATGAGAATGATTTTTAAGGCAGTGCAGCGACGCGCATGGGTCGGTTATTTTTCCGTTTTTGAGTTTGTGTATAAGCCGGGTCGGGTTTGTTTTGCTCCTGCCTCTGTCTGCCCCCACGCGTTGTCCCTGCTCAGAGCTCAGTCCTCTGCGCGCTCACTCTGCACGCAGAGGGATGGATGGATGGCCAGGAGGAGGTAGGCACGTCCCAGACGGATTATTAGTATTCACGGCTCCCGTCGCGGCAGTCCCGCGAGATCTGCAAGTAGGCCGCGATTTCAGCTTGTGGCTGGAGTGGATGAAAGAGGATGGGTGTTATTATGAGCCATCCCTGCCTCCGCTTCCACAGCAGAACTCGCTCACCCCGAGAGTGAATTAGAAGGAAAGAGAAAAACAAGCATTTACAATGCAACGGTTTCGCCTTTGGAAAAGTTAGAGCGATTGGCAATGTAAAGGACAATGCCATTTATTTATCTGTTTTCAAAACCAACACAAATACAAATGTTGTCATTTACAATGCCAATAGCTCAAACTTTTCCAAAGGCGAAACCGTTGCATTGTAAATGCTTGTTTTTACATGTCATACATGCCAAGTGTTCAATTTAAGTTGGCAATGTGTCCTGACATGGGTCCTTGCCATTTCAGTTACACTGCATTGTGAGACAATACATGTACTTTGGAGACATTGCAAAATGCCTATGGCATAAAATCCATTGCAGGATGCAGAAGGTACACAAATGTTCAGTAAAGATGACATGTGTCCCATTCCATGGGTACCAAACAGCATTGTTCCCAAGCATACTAAGCACTTACATGGTAATGCCTAGATGTGCCAATGTGTTACAATTGCATTGTGCAAAAATTGCCCCGCCTTCCTAATTTGGCCTTAGTAAATCTGATGTGGTAGATAATAGGCATGTGTAAGCTCACTCTAACCTGCAAGATGAATTTAGACCGTATAGAATGCTACCTTAGATTTTGAGAAATGAATATTGTTTCATGATCTTTGTACCTGTTCCTAGTCCCACTTTGACTGACAATTATCCTTATTGCTTAAACAGGCAACATGACCCCAGAGCAGCTGAGAAAGTATGCCCTACGAAAGTAGCGCTACTTCCACCACAGGAGAGTCACTGAGGCTCACAGGCCCATGAGAAAGCGTTATGAGGAAGAGAAGGCTCAGTGCAAGTGGAAGAGCTTTCTGCTCAGTCCACCAACCCATGACAAGTGGAGCTCTGTCAGAAATGGACATTCCAGCAAAGGTACGTCCAAGGCACCAATACCCAGCACTTCTACCAGGGGACCATCCCAACTACCTGGCCCCACACCTCAGGCCACAGGAGGGCCTAGCTCTTTTGAACTGGACATCAAGAAGGAGCTTTCCGATTTGAAGTTGTGGGTGGCTGTTTTAGAGAGTAAAATGGACTAGGCTGTGACACTCCGCCATGAACTCAACCAGGCAGTGGGAAGACACAAGTGACAATAGCCCCATGGGGCCTTTCTGACCTTCCCCCGTATATAGTTTTAATGTTGTACATGATGTTTTTATAGGTTAGTTTAGGTTATTTAGTAAAGTGATAGTGTAGGAATAGTGGGTTTAGGGTTTTTGTAGGGGTGGGTTAGAATTTTAGGGGGTAGGGGTACTTTATGTATTTATTGGGGTGGTTGTTGATGTTTTGAATACGTGTATATAAAATACCAAAAAAATACAAAAATATATATGATTGCTTAGGATTCTCTGTGTAGTTAGTTGATATTTAGGTGCAGTTTCTGTTGTGCTTGTGTGAAGGCGTGTCTTAAGGAGGGGTGGGAGGCTGATGTTTATCATGTTGTGCTAAATGTGTAGCGTAACATAGGTTAAGTTCAGGTCGTTTTAGATAGAATGTAGGATAAGATATTTATTTATTTATTTATTAAGTGTTTTCTATAGCGCGAACATGACCCAGTGTAGGGTATCAGAGCGCTTTACAGTAGCGTTTCATCAGTCGTTAATGTTTCATACTTCAGTTTAGCATATTGACATATATACATTCAATAATACAGTTGCCATGGCGCAGTTAAAATACATGATCATCTTTGATCATGACCCAGTGTGGTGTGGCATAGCTCTTTAAAATAGTGTTTCATCCGTCATAATGTTTTACACTTCAGTTTAGCATATAGACATATATACATTCAGTAATAAAGTTGGGCAGTTTTATGGATAGCAGGCCTCCCATATAGTCCTTATGGAAGAAATGTGCTCATATAGTACGATTTTGCTTCCTTTTTGAAGGTTGCAATGGATGTAATTCTTCTGATGTTTTGTGGGAGTGCATTTCAAATTCTTGGTGCTGCTCCTGAGAATGCTCTGTCATACGTCTTTTTCTTGCAGAAGCGAGACGGTTTCAAAAGAAAGTCTGATTTGCTCCTAGAAGGTCAGTTACCTCCGGATGGCGTAAGTGTCTGGGCCAGGTAACCTGGAGTTTTGTGGTGAATTCCATTATGATAGTGTAGGTTAGGTGAGATTAGTTAGTTAGTGTATGGTAGGGAGTTTTATAGTTTTTAAGATTTCTCTTGACATCTAATGTCATTGTTTGCTACAAACAGGTCTACATCATGGTTTACTGTGCGGGAGATTAGTTGGAAAAACAAACAACGGCACTGGGCTCAGTGTATGATTCACAAATTAATCCATGCGTTAACTCTAGATGTAGACACTTTACATAAATGTTTTAGAAAAATATTTTTATTTTTATTAATCTCTGTATTCTTTTCCCATATCAAAAAATACATCTTATATATATATATAATCACTTTTTTTGGCATATACATATGAGAATCACTGTGTTAAATCTGATAGTTCAAAAAATACAATTATGAACTCAATTTATATGTTTGAATTCAAATTGTATCTCAGTTTTCTCACAATTTATAAGTTTAATAATGCAGTACATAGTAACATTTGGTAGACATAAAGAACAAACCAAAGACTAAATAAAAACACTGGTAATGATGTGTAGAACAATCACCAACGCGTTTCGGCAAGTGCCTTCCTCAGGATTTCTCTTTTACCAGTGAATACTGTGTTCTATTCTCCTAAAGTATTTTTCTGAAGTATTTTTCATACATGGAAAGCCCCAGACCACTGGGTATATGTCGCAGTAGACCTGGTACCAACTTTCGTGATGTTTTCTTGAGCTTTCTTCCTGCTTGTCACGACTCCAAAGATGTCTACCGTTGATATTCTGAAATATGCGGGGTATATTCCAAAGGTTCTTCCTTGTTTATTCTGTTATAAATAGATATTTTTCCCACAATCTGGGCTTCTTCTGCTATTTTTACTGCCTGCAGTTAACTTTTTAAATGTATCCTTCATGGATTTCCACTGTTGCTCATAATTCCATTGCATCCATACAAGAAGCCACTATCGTGGGGCATATACTCTTGTTCTTCTTAACGTCCGGACCCGCAAGGAGCTGTGTGGGAGATACCATGTGTGCTCAAGTAATGTTATTAATATTATTATTAAAAAAAGGGATAATTGGAAAAAGGAGGGATAAATAACTAAATATTAAACAAATAGGGGACTACAGATTCTCCCATCTGGGTGGCCTAAGTCCACTATTCTAATACCGCTCATTTAAATAACCATCACTATACAGAGAGAACGTGATTACATATTTTATTTTCTGTAATCACAAACGGTTATTTTCCGTAACTTTTTTGTCTTTCTTTATCAAATGTATACACTATACACCATTATACATACATATGTACACAAATATATACAACAATATAAACACAAAACAGAACATCAATTTGTACACAAAACAAATCACAGATATTTTCTTCTTCACCCAACAAAAATACTGTTTTAGTGTCCTCCTATACAATCTAGAAGGTACACATAGAGGTAGTCAGACACACATGGTTCCTAGCGTAATTCCACAGAACCTGAAAAAAATGTGTCAAATAGTTATAAATTCCAAAACATTTTAACATAAAGACTCCTCTGTAGTGAAAGTGTTTTTATTATTATAGTCATTTATATAGCCCACAGCTACCTCCAACGGAAGTGTCCCGGCGCTAGTCACAACTGCAAAGACCGAAGACCCCACAAGGAGCGGGAGACCAGCCTAATGCAAACAAAACAACCATGTTTTCAGAGCTTTTCTGAAAGCCAATTCCTGAGGAATTTTAATAAGCTCTTCAGGCATCGAGTTCCAGAGCGATGGGGCACCTACTGAGAAAGCCCGCCCGCCCATTCTAACTTTTGAGAATCTGGGGACCTTCTGGAAGTTCTGATGATTGGAACGTAATGTCCTTGATTGCTCGTGCCTCTGAATTCTAGCTTTCAATACTTTCGGCCGACATCATGCAAAGCCCGATGAACCAAAATCAGTGTCTTAAAGAGGACTCTTTTCTTTATCGGCAGCCAATGCAAACTCACCAGATGAGGGGAGATGCTATGCCTTATCAGAACATTTCTGATAAGTCTGGCTGCAGCATTTTGAATAATCTGCAGCCAGGCCATCAAATATTCCGGAAGTCCAATGAATAGACTATTAACATAGTCTAGGCGTGATGTTATGACTGCATGGATGACTGTTTTCCGCCAGTCTACCAGGAGAAAATGCAGGAATCTGCGCAGGGTCTTGAGTTTCCAAAAACACACTGCTGGCACCGGCGCAATGTGCACCTTCCCTGAGAGTGCGGTATCCAATTTAAAACCTAAGTTCCGGGCAGTCCTGACCGGTGTCGGGGGAGGATTAAGTTTGGTCGGCCACCACAGAGCCGATTGTAAGGGGGACTTGTTGTTGAAGAAAAGAACTTCTGTTTTCTCTGTGTTCAGCTTCAAACAATTGTCTGTCATCCATGCAGCAATGTTTCAGACAACATTTGAAGCTGGCTAAATCCACACCCTCCTTTTCCTTAAACGAGAACATCAGTTGCGTATCATCTACATAACTAATGATCTTCAGACCACAATTCTCCACCACTGCAGCTAAGGGGGCCAGATAAATATTAAAAAGAGGGGGGCTTAGAGCCGCGCCCTGAGGAACTCTGCACGAGAGCCACTTGATTTCCGAGGTAAAAGGGTGAAGAACCACATGTTGTGACAGACCTTCAAGGAAAGTATGAAACCAGGATAACACTTTGCCCGACACTCCCAGACTTTCTAATCTGTGCAGCAGGATTTTATGGGACACAGTGTCAAATGCTGCAGAGAGATCTAATAACACAAGCATTGCACAGTGTCCCTGATCCAAGGTTTCCCGCAGAGTCTCAGTGACTTCTAGCAGAGCTGTCTCCGTACTGAAACCCGCTCTGAAACCTGACTGAGAACTGTGTAACAAATCATTAGAATCTAAATGTTATATACATGCATTTGTCTTTGCTAGCAGTGTTTGGCAACATGTGCGTGGAGTTGTCTTATCTATGGACAGAGATCTGTCAGGTTGGCCATGGTTTCACATTGTCTATCTACAAACATTGTTGAGCAGTGCATGTGGTAATCATGATGGAATGGTACACAGCGCAACACTTGTTCACATACAATTTCTCTGTATGGATATGTCATGCAACAAGCTTTGCAGGGATGTTGAGGCCAAATTGTAGATTTTTGGACTCACGCACTCATGGGTGCCCCATACACACAAACACTTGCAGCATTTACCTGTCATCCCAATGTTGTTTGCTTGCTAATATCCATGGGTAGACCTGGCACTTGTGGTGTGACTTCACTCACCATTAAATTGACTGCATGACACCAGATGAAGAGCTGGTGTTGGTGCTCCACCACCTCCGTGATCAGTATCTCATTCTCGTCCTGACTGAACTTGCACTTCCTCCTCCTCTGGGACTCTGGCTGGTCCTCCTGGTTGGTAGTTGGGTTGCTGAGGTTGTTGTCCTGGTCTGTGCTCATTCCTGGCTGCTCCATTTCTGCTTTCAAGTAAGTGTAATTAATTTTTTACTCATGCTAAGCGTACATAAGGGACGCTAGGACAGCTAGCGTCTATTTTCTAGCCGCTTATTGGCCAAACAAGACATTTGCAGCATTAACATGAAATGTTCTCATGACACGGCTCACACAACAGCCTCTTCCTAAAACCATGGAGCACCGTAGTGTAAATACAACGCTAACATGGCGGTAATTGTTAGGGCGCACCGCTGCGGAAAAACAACAGTGTGCCATTTCTTGTAAATACACCCCAAAGTATTTCTACTGCATCACTGATGGACACTTTTACACTTTCCTGAGTTATCACTGAAGGCAACATGCATGCACACAATGTTGGGAGCAGTTTGCAAAGTGTGCAAAGTTTACTGTGAGGGAAAGGGAGTTTTTGAAAGATCATTTGCTTTCAACTTTTTTTCAAACTGCAAGAGAATGCGAACACTAATGCCTATATTCTGAGTGGCCCTTTAATCTTCTGAGTAACTCTGCCTACTTTCCCCCCAAAGTTACTGATACCAGGGGTAGCGGTAACTCCATGTGGCCAAAGTTACCGGGAATTATCAAGTGGAACCCCGAGGGTCCCCTAAAAAATTAGGAATTACTAGGGTAATTAGTAATTCCTGGTCAGATTCCGTGCATGATTCCTTCTTTCACCACAGTTTCACCCAAAGATTTCTGCTGCTTTCAGAAATCTTGTGTGAAAAGAAAAATATCCTCCCTGTTCCCATAGATCTCAAAATTCCGACCGAGGGCTGGCATTATGGAAATGAAGAGACTGGGGTAGATTTACAAACATTTTGCGCGAAGCACTGCTTTGCGTTACTTAGCGCTGAGGGGGGGTTACATGGATGGATCATGGGATTTTCCATGCAACCACTCATGCCTTTTGACACAAAACCATATTTACAAAGATTTGTAGAAATGGTTTTGCACCAAGAGTTAACGCTCCTTCAAAGAGTCTCTAACAGGAGAAATGCTTTCATTTCTCCGCGCGTTTCCGACCATGCATGCATGCTGCACTGTGCACTGTGCAGCACGCATACAAAGTGCAAAAAGCTTTCCATCATGTTTAGGCATAGTATTTTGTACAAGAAGGGTACCCAAAACCTCATGCACACACCCTATCGCTATGGCGCTAAGGTGTGTGCATGGAAGACGGTTGCGGAACTCAGCGCCGGCGCAAGGGAAAGTGGAGGAGAGAGCCATATTTCTGAAGATATGGCGCTCTCCTGCTCCCTCCCTGTTGTGCAACACAGCACAGCCTCGCGGAGGGCTGTGCTGCATTGCGTGACTTTTTTGAAAATCTCCCCCATGATGCCTAGTAAGGGTCGAAAAGTTTTTCTTTCTGTCATACGATAAATGTAAGTCTAGTAAGGAGGCCGGATTGGCCATAGTGTGCAGCAAGCTTTTTCCCGCGAGACTGGAAGTGTAGGGTCCGTTATCAGGGCCGGACTGACTACCAGGCAGTTTGGAATTCTGCCGAGCTGGGGGCTGATTTAATTGCAGTGGGGGCTGATTTCGTTCATGGAGACCTGTGTGTGCTTCGAAATAATGAAAACAAAACGAATTTCGTTTATTACACGCAGGTCCCCATCAACGAAAGCAGCCCCCAGCTCAGCAGCATTCCAAACTGCCCGGTACCCAGTCCGGCCCTGTCCGTTATGCAGCAGTGGGGGCTGTTTTTTTGTTACTGGGGTCCAGTTTGGTAGCTCTGCTGCAATATCAGGTCCCAGTAACAAAAGCAACAGTGCTTCAGACTTGCACCTGCTGCCAATCAACACCCCCCCCCACCTCCAGACCTACAAAATTGCCAGGGCTGCTTTGGGTTCCCAGTCTGGCCCTGCTCGCGAATGGTTTATCATGCTATGTTTTTATATGTGCACACTGTGTAAATTCACAAAGATAGTGCAGTTTTTCAGAAAAAACGAACAAAAATTTACGGATGAAAAACTCTGCCTATTCTTACTCCTAGTTTCAACTGGAATTGCTGGCTAGTTAAAGAGTAACACCAGCAGGAAGGAATTCGATCTTGAGGGTTGCTGCGATTTGGCACCCTGAGCAGAGCCACCGCATTGGAGAGAACATCTACTGCAAGTTAGAGAGCATGCCTTCATTTTATATGTGAAACATCCAATTAACTAGCACCCTGTTAACGTTTAATCCTTTACTCATTAACAGGTTGGCACATTTTTAACACATCAGGCTTCTTGGAAAAAAATGTAATATTGTAACCGGAGGTTAAAGCCACAATGACCTGCAAGTGCTCTCTGGTCAGCAGTCAGGTTAACTGAGGTCACGGGAAGCCAGAAAAACGTTCGAGCCATTGCTGTGAATTCATACCAGACGTTTTAACGGTGTATGGAAATAAATGAAGGTAGAGCTAAGACCTAAAAGTTAAACGTGATTATTTACTCTTATTAAAACCCCAAGCATCTATGTGATCTTTCTGGTGCTTGGCATGCTTGTACAACTTGGTAGCAACAGAAAAGAAAAACATAGCAGATAGTAGAAAAGCAGTAGAAAAAAGCAAGACGCAGAGAGCAAATGGAAGGCATGATTCAAGCGGGAGAGTTGTAGATTTCCTGAAAAATGTAGACAATGGAATGTATGACGATACATTGCAAACATTTATACCGCATGCCTTTACAACACAGTTTTTACATTGCAACATCCTTATAATGCATGTTTTTACATCGCATGCCATCACAACGCATTTTTAGAAACTACATTCACAACGCATTACATTACACAATGCATACCATTACAACACATGCCATTACAACGCATATTACTTTTAGGGCAACAGTAGGGTAAGTGTTGGATAGTGTAGGGGTAAAAATTACTATTCCCACTCCAGTGAGTGCAACAGTAGGGTAAGTGTTGGATAGGGGAGGGGTAAACATTACTGTTACCCATTACTTTCCTTATATTGCATTGTAATGATATGCGTTGTAGTGACATGCGTTGTCATGACATGCATTGTAGTGACATTCAATGTAATGGCTGCGTTGTAATGGCATGCGATGTAAAGGATGTCGCGTTGTAATGACTGCGTTGAAAAGGTTGTTTCCCAGAGACAATGAGGTAACAAAACTGCTCATCATGTAACAATGATTGCAAGAAGCATACACCATAATACAAACTGATGCTTTTCACATTGCACACGTGCTGTCATGTGGGTATGTCAAAGACGATGAAGGACCTCTCATGGAGGTAGAGTTGTTATCCTCTGGAAATATGGTTTGTCAAATCAAAGTGTCGAGTTATTCAGGGTACATTCATATGTGCAGTTTTCACCTTTGTGAAGTATTACTTAAGCTAGGCCACTATTCTAACAAATAGCCAAATTAAAAAATTAAAAGTTCTTAACCCCTTCCACGCTCATGACGAGCTCAGCTCGTCATGAGTTACGCCTGTCGTACGCTCATGACGAGCTGAGCTCGTCATGATACGCGGCTTTTTGAAAAAGTCAGCGCACAGCGGGAAAACCCGCAGCGCGCAAGGGGTTAATTCAAATACATGGCATAAAAAAGCAGGGCTGGCTTGATGTGTAAATGTTGGAGCAGATAATGATAAGAATAGTGGAGGGCCTGGCATAACCATGGTCAGTCTCAATGAGAAGTCAGCCACCAAATAGATTATTAATTAGTAATTCCTTGGTATAGTTTTTGTTAGAAGATAATGTGATTCTGTGGCTCTCAGAGTTTGTTTGTCACTTACGTCCTGATTATACGGAAGGGTTACATTTTGATCCCTGACCAAAAAGGAATTCTTGTAGCGGTGAACCACAAAAGTCACCAAATTAACCTGTGCTTAACTTTCTGGTAGTTTAGTTTAGCGATCAACGGAGGCCTTCCTTGCCGTTGTTCCCAGAGTAAAGCGAACCAGGGCCGGGGGAAGACTGTTCTCGCTGAACACCGCCAGGCTCTGGAATGATCTTCCCCTCTCACTCCGGTCCAACTCAGATCTCCTCTCATTCCGTAAAAACCTAAAAACACTGCTGTTTGTCAAATCCTATGTACCGTAGCTCCCCTTCCGTCACTTACTGGTCAACTCAGCGCTTGGACGCCTACGGGAAGCAATCGCGCTCAATAAATACCGTTACAATTACAATTACAATTACAATTACAAAAGCAGTTAGGCTCAACTTAGAGGCAATGAGTAAAGTATGTATGCAGCATACAAACAGTAATAAAGTGAAAAGACAATACAAAAAAAAATCTCAAACCAATTTAGAAAAGTAGAGTCAATTTTAATAAATAAAACGAGACCAAAGCAACAAAAAGCCAATCTGTACAAGCGGAAAAAAGCAATTTCAAAGTTTTAAATAGACTTAATACCTAAAACCACAAAGTGACATATGTGGTAATATGGGCATAGTTAGGAGTGGGTGGAACTTGCGGAATTGTACTCCGCGGAATTACATAAAAACTCCACGCAATTCCACAGAGTTCCGCTTACTTCTAATTAATACGCAGTGCCGAATGGGCATTAGAAGCGTGGCACGTGCGAGCTGTTACATGACTCACTTGATTATTGCAAATTGTATTGTTGTCTCATGGAACATGGAAACATGCCCACTGTGAACTGGACTGGAACCAGCCTCATTGCCCCAGATGGAATTAAGCTTGCGTTGCTGTAATGTCTAACACTGAATATAAGAGACGCGTTTTAACTTGTTGATTTGATTTTCGTGCAAACTCTCAGGTATCCTTGTTAGCAAACCATATAAAGTTAAAAGTTGTCTTGGCAAGACCGAATAGCAGTGTTCAAGAGCCCAGCACCTGAATGAACTGCTAGCAATGGTAGCGAGGGAGGGAGCAGTGCACTGTCCCTTGAGGGTGTTTTGAAATTACCCTCACCTGACTCTGTTCTCATGACATGAACATCCCCAACAAAGATCCTGAGCGCAGATAGGGCAGCGCATCCACTTTTCTACACTTGCTGCCTCGTCCATTTATGCCCTGACAAGTACTGTACGACAAGCTCCCAAAAGGGAAAAGGTCCAGGTGAAACCTCTGCCTGGTCCTGCGCAGTGACAGCAGTGGTGGCTCCTGGGAATTGTAGTCAGCCTGCGCTGGCAGCAGCAGTACTGAATGACACACACAACACACTTCTCGGATCCAATCTCGGGTGTGAATCCCGGTAGGTGCCACAAGATTTACTTACGAATGTTGACAATTTCAGGAACATGGAGGTGAAGAGTAGGGGTGGGCGCCAGTACACTAGGCGGAGTGTTTGCCGAGTTCTGTGCAAAGACTCAGTGAGCTCCGTCCCCAGTGCGAAGTTTAATGCCCACCCCTAGTCATGCTAGACCCGGGCAAAGTCACAAATTCAGGCTGACCCCATAGGAGTGTGGGTTGGATACAGGGACCAGGTTATAGAGCAGGTCCAGGCTTCTTTCTCAGAGAGCAGCAGGGAAGTCCTCTTGTAGCAGCAGGGCAATCCTCTGGTGGGCAAGGCAATCCATCTTCTGGAACGTCCACAGATCCAGGAGTGCACTGGAAAGTTGCTCTTGAGGTCCAGTGTTTATACCTGGGGTGAGCCTTTGAAGTGAACGGATTCCCTATACTACCCTGACATCTGGTTCTGGAAAGTTCCTCCCTTCCCCTGTCAAGGCTCCAAGAATTCTGGATTGAAAAAAGACTAATGTCAGGTTCCTTTGTGTATGGTAGAGGTGAGATCTTTGAAGTATAAGTAGGGCAAGACACAGTTCCACCCCCAGTCACCCGACAGGATGGCCCATCCTGTCCACACCTAGTCCCCTTTGTGTCACTTGTTGGGGAAGGATGTCAGGCCTCACAGTGGGCATATGCTTGCAATACACATTTAGAAATAACGTATTGATCATCTTGGAGCGAAATAACTAGTATACACTATCGAACATACATTGCACGATAGCAGCTCAATAAACATCGTACCGGTCGGCCATATTCGAATGTTAAACTCTATAGTGTATCATTGTTGTACTAATCCAGGATGGTGATCATAATCCTTCTACCCAGGGTAGTTATCCTAGAACAGTAAGACATAGATTGGACTGTACCATTTCAAGTTCACCACTCAGTTCAGAAATAGTGGCCACAATGTGAGTTTGGGCGGGCTAATATGGGCTGATCTCGCTACAGAAAGCTCCTACTCCTTACTTCCCTTGCGCTCCCGCTTGATGCTGACCGCATCACTCTGCAATGCTCACTCCAGTTTAACTGAATTCCTTGATTTTGTTCTGGTGGCAACTAAGTTGAGCCGGTGGCTCTTCCAGCAGTGATACATGTGGCAAAACATTTTAAGTGGGGAAGACACGGTCTGCTGGGGCTCCTATTTTTTAGAAGATCCGTGTGTGCGATATTGGTGGAGCCCGGACCGTGAATCCTTTAGGAATGGCGCCACCATGAATAAATACCTACCATGGCGATTGGCTGGTCCATAACCTGGCCAGAGCCAGAGCTGAGATAAACAATGGAGGCTCAAATGGAGCACCCCAGCGGCATTGTGACACTAGGAAGCAATCCTCAAGGGGGCACCCAAAATTTAAATTACTCAGATCCGATGCTGCAGCCTCTATACTGCAGGCACATTCTATGGAGGCCTCGGGGGATGAATCTTCACTTGCTGACATGCGTATAGCTGGTTCTCCAGCGGGGATCAGGGATATCGTAAGGATTTCTCCAGACGGCAACTTTGTAGCAGGAGTCCAGGAGGAAATAGCATCACTGCTACAGTGTAGTCATTTTCCTCTTGTGAAGGCTTCAGAAACTGTGAGTAATGAAGGGGCTAACTGACCAACTGATTTTGTGGTTGGAGCGAATAGTGGGACAAGCAGAAACATGGGGTGAGTGAAGGGCAGGCGAGTAGTCACGTAACTGGTATCATGCCTCAGCTATCCCCAGCACAAACTGAAAGAGTCTGTCAGACTTCTGCCTCTATCCCTGCTACAGCCACTGTAGCCAAAGTATCCACAGCTCTTGTATAGCACATGTAAGAAATTAAACTTGCACCAATAGTCCAGGTGTAGGCAACAATGTACATACAACTCTGAGCACAAAAGTAGAGACCGTGGCTAAGATTGATGCAGCTGCCTCTATGAAACACTGTGAGGTGCCATCTAAAATACTAGAGATGGCATGAAGAAGCTTCAGGAAGCATCTAAAAGTGGGAAGGGTGGTAAATCAACCCCCTTACAACAAAGGAGCCAGATAGCGCATAAGACGGTCCAAGGTAGACCGCTACGGGACTGGGTTATGTGAAAGGGAGATGTAAAGGCATTAATATGACATTTATCCACTACTTCGTTGGATTCTCAAACTCTTGCCAAGTTGGGCAAGCAAGGTTCAGCAGAACCATCCTCTTCAATCTCTAGCAGCACATGAAATTCCGCCCTCTTAGAGTCTAGCCTTTTCTCGCTAGACAATGTCCCTCCTGGCTGGTCTCCAGCAGCAGCTATATCTGATCTGTTTTTACTGGACAATGAGCAAAGCCAACACTTCTTACTATATTGCAGATGCTGCAAGCTCTGCGGGCAGAAGTTCAGCAGCATTATTTTCAAGTCCGAGTGGATAATGCAACTATTCAGCGCTCGGTGGCTCAAGTTACCAGTAAAGTGTCAGCATTTTGTACAGATGTGGTAGACCTTCAGCAACAGGTCTCAGACATAGAAGACACGGGATTCGCTGCTAAAAAGTCGATAGAGGGTAATGATCACTATTTGGATTTAATGCTACTATAAATTGAGGACTTGGAAAATTGGCAGAGGCAGAATAACCTACGTGTATTTGGCAAACCCATACTGGAAGGGAAAGAAGGGGATGGCCCTCGCCAGTTCATCGGGCAGCTCTTTGGGAAAGTATTTCCAGAACTGTCTGACTGGGACATGGATTCACAAATCCAGAGAACACACAGGCTTCCCATAAGTCGCTCCAATATGCAAAACACTTCTAATACCAGCAATGGAGCAGCAAATCATAGTCCTATATTGATCTTAATTGGCAATTTCCTGTTAAGGCAAGTCATTTCTATCAAAGATCACCCAGCAGACCCTGTGATGGTAGATTGCATGTCAATATCATCAGTATATAAAGCAAATCAAAGTGATCATCTTTAATACTCTATTTGGTATTATCTTTTCTATTTTCTCTCTTATACTATGAGGCAAGGGGCTTAAAAAAGATAACATAAAATAGAAAAAGTGGCCACAGATTATGCAGTACACTGAAGATGAAATGAGCAGCAAGTGAATGACTCTGGAGGACTGTCTGGGGAGCTGCAGGGTGCAGTTAATAAAGGAGAAGAACAAAATAAATGAAAGGGGGCCCAACAAAGGCCAGAATAGAAAAATATGTGGCTGGCCATCAGCCCAAATATTGAAGTGCCTTCAGTTTTAATCAAGTGTGCACATGTGACAAAATGCTGTTATTCAAAGGGTGCAAAAGACACATAATTGATGGACGGAATGCACAACAAATCAAAACATTTACCCCCAGTTAAAAGATCTGGGTTAAATCTATCATTCGTTTGCTCAGCATGCCACCCCACTTTAGACCTGGCCATATGCAACTCAGTCTTGACCCTGTGCCTCATGGGAACAGTCCAGCCCAAACTGCCAAGCCAGGTCCTCCCTGGACTAGAAACAAGCATCCTAGAACCGGTTTCGGGTTTCACCCCTCATCAGCCAGGATAGCTTGAATCCAATGGCACAGTGAGCCCCGGACCCACGTCTGGCAATACCTGGCGCACTTAGGGCGAGGAAACAAAAGACACACAACTGATGGACAGAATTCAGAACAAATCAAAACCAGGTCCTCCCTGGACCGGATACAAGCATCCTAGAACCGGTTTAACGGCAACACAGCAATGGCAGAAATTGACTAACCGATTACCTAGTGCAGTATGCTGTCAAAGGAAAAAATAGAATGTGAATGACACAAACAAATATGAAGGCTCACATAAAGACTGACGGCGTAATATATGTTGCTACACATTTGTTTTTTTAATTACAAGGAACTTATAGACAGACACATGCCATAACTCCTAAGAGGGTCTAGCTAGGATTATCACAGGAGCAAAACTTCTACCACAATAGTTTGTCAAAGAAAGTAACCAGCACAAAACTTTACTACACGTATCTCTGGGATTCAATGTACTAAAATGTTTGTTTGCAAGCATTAACATAGTGTAATTTCAAACCACCTTCAAAGGCCCTTTGGATATTACATGTGCTTTTCTCAATAAATATGCCAGACCTGTTTGTCTTTGTTGTATTTACTTATAATAAACAGAATTATGGAATTTGACATAACATTTTTCGAACTAAACAATCAAGCCTATACGCTTTATTACTTGATTATTCCCATAATCATCTCAGGCCAACTATATTAATCATGTGCTTTCCTACAAGGTAACAATCAGTAAAACATCTATAGCAGTCATACAATTAGAAATATGTACAAAATTAGGGTTGCCAAAACAATATACAACCCCTATTAATAGGGTCTAATAAAGATTCTCACAGTGGAAATCTTCTACCCCAGGGGCTTTGCCAGAGAGGTAACCAACACTAGACCCCTTGCGTATTACAGTAATCTCTCAGAGTTCATATAGTGCAATACCTGTCTACAGACTTTAACACATTAAAATAGTAATGCCCTCATAAAGGTATATTGACTTCAGCATGTTATTCACAATAAATATATCCGACTACCTGCTTTTGTTGTACCTTTTCATAATAAACAGATTAGACCCATTGCTTTTGAAACAACTTTTCCTGATGTACTAATTCGGCCTCTAGACTTTTCCATAAGCTTGTCACTATAAAAATCTCAAGCCTTCTTATTGAGCACAAGCTTTTTCACAAAGCAACTATCAGTATTTAGTTGTAAAATTACAAATATGTACAACATTTCAACTGACAAAACAATATACTACTCCTCCAAAAATGGCATAACAAGGATTTTCAAATGCAAATCCATTACCACGAGGTCTGCCACAAGGCATAGCCAACACCAAAGGCCAGGCCTACTATGCCAATCGTTGTCTGAGATTTCACGTGACAAAACATCTTATACATTCTTTAACTTTGACAATCCTACCGCATAGGTTTATTTGGTTTAAGATATGGTTTTCACAATAGATAAGTCAGCCCTCCTATCTTTGTCATAACTTTTCATAATAAACAGAACAGTCCTTTGGCATCTGACACAACTTTCCCAATTGAACCAATGAGGCCTATGACCTTTTTCATTGGCTTGTCAAAATAACCAACTCAGACATACTATATCGAGCATAAGCTTTCTCACAGGGCAGTAATCTGTCAAATAGCAAAAATCGGGGTGAGTGCTGGTATTGTCAACGCTCCGTCCATCATTTCCTTTGGTTTTGCTTGGTTCGCCATAAGTTGGCAGGGTATGCTCAGACGTGAGTCCCTTGCTCACTTTGCCACTGGATTCAAGCAAGCCTGGCTGAAGACGGCTGCAATGCCAGAAACCGGTCCTGGGAAGCTTGTTTCCGGTCCAGGGAAGGCATGGCTTGGCAGTTCGGGCTGGACTGTTCCCATGAGGCACAGGGTCAGACTGATTTCGCATATGGCCATGTCTGAACTGGGGTGGCAGAGTGGGCTAAAGAATGGTGATGGATTAAACCCAGATCAGTTGACTGGGGGTGAGTGCTTGTATTGTCAACGCTCCGTCCATCATTTCCTTTGGTTTTGCTTGGTTCGCCATTAGTTGGCAGGGTATGCTCAGACGTGAGTCCCTTGCTCACTTTGCCACTGGATTCAAGCAAGCCTGGCTGAAGACGGCTGCAATGCCAGAAACCGGTCCTGGGAAGCTTGTTTCCGGTCCAGGGAAGGCATGGCTTGGCAGTTCGGGCTGGACTGTTCCCATTAGGCACAGGGTCAGACTGATTTGCATATGGCCATGTCTGAACTGGGGTGGCAGAGTGGGCTAAAGAATGGTGATGGATTAAACCCAAATCAGTTGACTGGGGGTGAGTGCTTGTATTGTCAACGCTCCGTCCATCATTTCCTTTGGTTTTAAATAGCAAAAATGTACATATGCATAAAATGACAGTTAGGCAAAAAAAATATACAACTCCTGTTAAGCAGGTCTAACAATTATTGTCAAAGTGTAAACCAATCTGAAGGGTTTATCTGAGGGGATAACTTATACCAAAACCCTTGCTTACTAAATTCATCTGTGAATGTCCATGTAATAAAATGCAAGTCTACCACTCTCAACACAGCGTAATAATAACACACCCTTAAATGCATATTAGCTTAAATTAATGTATTTAAAAATTGGTAACTCAGGCCTTTGCCAACCACCTTAGTTGTAACATTTCATAAGAAACAGATCAGACCCATGGCATCTGACATAACATTTCCTAGTAAATCAGTCAAGCCTGTATCCTCTATCAATGGCTTGGCAGCATAACCAACTGAGACTCTCTGTACTGTCTATAAGCTGGTATCCATCCTATGTTTACACATGTATACACAATTAATGCTGGTAAAACAATACAGAGACCATCTGAAATAGGCCTAACAAGGAAAACCGCAGTGAAAATCTTCAGCTACATGTTTGTCAGGGAGGTAATATACTGCAGGACTTGTCAAGTGGGAAAACCTGTGGAAGAAGTAACATCCAATCTCTTGTCTTCTACAGTAATCTGTGAGGATACATGGAATACAATACCTTTCTGCGTAATAATCAACCCTAAAACGGCTATTGGCTATAACATAGGATTTTCTCTATACATACGTTTGTCATAAATTTCCATAATAAAAAAGATTAGAGCTATACACTTGACATAGCATTCTGAAATGAACCATTAAGGCCTATTGCCTTTATCACTAGCTTCTTACTATAATCAACTCAGGCCCCAGCATAAAGTTTCCCAAAAGGCAACTATCACTATGCAGTCAAAACAGTGAAACCAACTTAAACCTTTCATACAATGGCAAAACAAAGATTCTCATAGGGCAAATTTTCTACCCGAGGGGTTGTCATAGGAGGTAGCCAGCACCAAAACCCTTGCCTACTTGGTAATTTATGAGATTCCCTGTAACTAAATACCTGCCTACAAATTTTAACAGTGCAATGAAAATCCACCCTTAGACATAACTTTTCAAAGTAAACCCACCAGGACTATAACCTTGAATAATGACTAAATCAAATCAGCCTGGCTGTAGTCAACATATGGTTTCCCACCAGGCAAGCAGTACTATATAGCACTCTTTTTCTGAGAAAGCATACAACCTCTGCCAAATCAAAATATGTACTCAATTTTATATGGATATCTTATTGCACTGGACAAGACAAAGTCAAAAGTTCAGGCCAAGGGGGCGTGGCTACGCGAGCAGCAATGGCGGTCGCAGCTTGTTAGAGCTCCCGCCGGCCCGCATTTAATCCGGCTGATTTATCCTGGCCCCCGTACCCACTACTCACACCCTTGTGGGGCAGACATTGCTGGTGGCGCCAGGGATCCTCCGGTGCCGTCGGCAGCGATCCTAGGTGCTCGGACGCGCCAGAACAAGGGACAGACGAGTGAGGCCTGGCATACCAGAGAGGCGCCGGGACCTCGATTTTGGCGATCCCCGGCCGGACGGCCTCTGGGTGAGTCGGCTGGCCCACCGCTCGCCACTTGACCTCTGCTGACCTGAGGGCCGCGGTATAACAGACGATTTTCTTCCTGGGGCCCTGCTGGAGAGGTGTGTGTTCCTGGCGCTGTGACTCTGCCTGCTCGGCTGCGGCGGCCCTGTGATCCGGGTGCAGCCGCGGCCTCCAGTTTCGCGACCCCCGCCGCGAGAGCTTTCGCCCGCACCTACAGTGGCACTGGAATGCTCGGAGCGAACCTCCCCTGCTGTCTACACACAACGGAAGTCCCGACGGTGGCTGGACAATAACGGGCAGCCCGGAGTGCCTTGGCTGGCTACGTGCATAGGGGCAAATCGTGAGTACCCCCCCCTGGGTCCCCGGGCACTGCAGGAATTTGGGCTAACGCTACTGCGCCCGTGAATTGTGGAAGAGGGACGCTGCCCGGCCCGCAGGGGGGATAGGGGGCACTGACTGTTGGCGAGTGGGGAGCTGGTCTCGGGGCCTGCCTGGACCTGGCCCGGGCGCAGAATTCCACCACGGATGAGACTATCCGGCCCCCACTGAGGGAAAAGTTGCTTCCACGCGGCCCTCCCCTGATACACTTAGTGGAAGGGGCTTGGGGTCCCTGCACCGCCATCTCTGCATACGTAGTGAGCGATTCACGAGGAACTTGCAGCCATGACCAGGGGAGGTGGCGGCCCCACCAAACAGGTGACAATCGACAAGTTCACCGGGCCCAGTGGGGGCCCTGGACCATCAGGAGGTGGACAGCAGGGAGGAGGGCCGGATAACGCAGCACTTATGGCGGCCATCACCCAGTCAAGGGATATGCTAGATGCCAAAATAGGTGCAGTGGGCGCAGATGTCACCCTGTTGCGTCAAGACTTGCGGAATGCCGTGGCACAGATCACAGAGGCTGAATCCAGGGTGTCGGTGGTGGAGGACGATGTAGGCACACTCAAGAGGAAAATGGCGGCAATGGAAACTGCGCAACGGGGCCTAGCGCTTCGAGTGGAGGATGCTGAAGGGCGCGCACGCCGCAACAACCTCCGTTTCATTGGATTTCGGGAACGATGCGAGAAGGGTAACATGGAACAATTCCTCACGCAGTGGCTGGGAACCTGGCTGCCCCCGAAGGCTTTATCCAACTGCTTCGTTATTGAACGCGCACACCGCGCCTTGTCACAGATGCCACCGGAAGGTGAACGGCCCAGGGCAGTAATTGCTAGACTTCTGAACTATCATGACCAGGATGTCATTCTGAGGGAAGCGAGAACCAAAGAGGCTCTTCTTTACGAAAATCGAAAGATAATGATATTCCCTGACTACACGAAGCTAGTGCAGCAGCAGCGCCAATCATTCATGGCCGCCAAAGCGAAACTGCGAGGTCTCAAACTCCAATACTCCTTGTTGTACCCAGCGCGCCTGAGGGTGATTTTCCAATCGCAGACACTATTTTTCGACACTCCGGAAGACCTCTTTAAATGGACCGACGAGACAGTGAGGATCAGACCGAATTCTCAACCGGGGCTGAACCCGGGCTCTTCGAGGGGGTCATCACAGGAACGGAGAGGCCAGACGACCAAGACCAAGAGGAACCGGCGATCTAAGTCACGAAAGCGGTCGGCCTCCTTCAGCGGCACCCAGGCCAGTGGTAGGACCGAGGACTCGGACCAGTCTGAGATGGATCATGGCCAGCTCTGAAGATTCAGCGCCCTCTGTACATTTGACGTTACAGGTTCTGGCTAACGGAATAAGGGCTTTTTGGGGCTCGATAGACTGGTAGCATCATAGCTGCCTCAGGATTGGTTTGCGGCTGATCACTGAACATGGGGGGGGTTTGTGGGTTGGGGTTCGGGGACTACACATAAGGGGCTACTGCTCTCCTACAGATGTGGGAGGTTTTGGGAGAGGTGGGATGAGGTTACTGTTTTCTGGGGAGTTGGGATCCATTGGCATGGCTGGCTCAGGGCCCTCTGTTTTAGACTTGGGGTTACCCATGCTGCGACAGGTACTTCATATGTTCTTGAGGTATAGGGGGGGGGGAGTCGGGGTGCGGGTGGCCGGGAGCAGGGCCGCTGAGTTGGGACCGAGACATAATCAGGACTATGAAGACATTAAGTTGATGGTTGGTTTTGGGGTTTGGGGTAGGACGAGAGTTGCTCGTCAGGTTATCTTGGGGTTCTGGGGCGAGAGGGTGGGAATGCACGTGTGTTTTGCTATGGTGTTCATTACTGTGTGCGATGAGTGGCAATGGCGAGGACGTCCTGTTGGGTGGATCCCAATTGACTATGGCTGAAACGACTCATAGACTCCCCGAGGCGTCTCTGCGGGTGATCACATGGAATGTCAGGGGGATGCTTGACAAGATTAAGCGTGGGGCGGTGTTGCGCTGGGGGAAAAGTGAGAGTGCTGATATTTTCTTGCTCCAGGAAACCCACATGATGGGCTCGAAAGTGCTGGGTCTACAGAGGTTCGGCTATCACCAAGTATTTCATGCCGGATTTTCCCGGGATCCCGGGGGGTGGCCATTTTGATACATCGCAGGGTGGCCTATGTCCATGAGAAGCAGTGGGTTGACCCACAAGGTCGCTATATCTTTGTTAAGGGCATGGTGGGCACTGAATCTGTGGTCTTTGGGAGTGTCTATGCCCCCCCCTGCAATGGGCCCTGGCTGAGAAACTGTTCACAGTGTGGGAGGACATCCCCGAATCCCTGGCAGTGGTTGGCGGTGATTGGAATGATGTGATGGATGTGTGTGTGGATCGCCGGCGGCGCCGGGAAGTAGGTGAGACTACCCCTCCCCCCCACACACCAGACTGCATGCTATGACTGAGGGACTGGGTTGGACGGATACCTGGAGACATATGCACCCTACAACACGCGAGTATACGTATGTCTCTGCTGTCCATGGCTCCTATTCACGATTAGACTATGTGTTTGTGCCTGGCGACTGCTTGTGTAGAGTGAAGAGTGCTGACATCTTGCCGAGAGGCCGTTCCGATCACTCCCCGGTATCGATTAGGGTGGAACTCCGTCGACAACGTCAGCCGTTCAGATGGAGGATGTCCTCGTGGCATCTCCAGCAGCCTGCCTATGTGACGCACTTGCGTGAAGCGTTAGACCTGTATTGGCAAGAAAACCTAGTGGGAGACATTGACGCCGGGGTGGAGTGGGAGGCCATGAAGCCCACTATACGGGGAGTAGACATCGGGTGGTGTGCCGCGGCCCGTCGGAAACGGCGGGAAATGATCGCAGAAGCGGCCACGCAGGTGGAAACTTTGGAAGAGCAGAACCGGGTGGGGGGTGATGAAGCCGGGCTATGACTACTTCTCCAGGCTCAACAAGCCTATGCATCTGTCCTACTCGATGAAGCAAAACAGGCGTGGCTAGCCACACGCAGTAGAATCTACCAATGGGGGGACAAGTCATGTACGATGCTTCATAGACTCTGCCAACGCCACCTCCAGCCGCTTACGCTGCCAGGACTCACGTCCGACGACGGCGAGGTCCTTACTGACCCAGTCGAGCTAGCAGCGAGTTTTGCCACATACTTCGCTACTCAGTACGCCCCATGCGACCGCCTATCAGCTGACGAGGTGGCTAAATTTATCGAGGACATGCCCCCCAAGGCGGTGTCGGATGAAACTAGGAATGCCCTCGATGCACCCCTTACAGCTGAAGAGCTGGGCGATGCCCTGGGACAGCTTAATACCGGAAAAGTCCCTGGCCCGAGTGGCTACCCGAGTGAGTTTTATAAGAAGTTTCATGTACAGCTGGGGTCCCACTATCACCGTGCGCTTGAGACAGCGCGTGAACAGGGCACACTGCCCCGAGACTGGCGACATGCCGAAATCGTAGTATTTCAGAAACGAGGTAGACCCCCAGAGAGACACGACTCATATCGCCCCATTTCATTACTCAATATTGAGGCTAAAGTCCTGGCTAGGGCCCTAGCGAATCGTTTATCCCCGCATATAACAGACCTGGTGCATCCGGACCAGGCCGGGTTCATGCCTCATAGAGCGACGCGGCATAACATCCGACGCGCACAGGCGGCGATTGACGCCATGGGAGCCACAGGAGAGCAAGCAGCTCTGTTGCTAGCTGACATTAACAAAGCCTTTGACTCCGTCAGCTGGGCATACCTCTTTGCACTTTTGCCCCGTCTCAATCTAGGCCCGGTTTTCCTGTCCTATATCAGGCTACTATACACGGACATTACGGCCTCGGTGCGGGTTGCAGGGGCGGTGTCGGTGACGTTTCAAATTGGACGAGGGACCCGACAGGGATGCCCGCTCTCCCCCTATCTATTCGCTCTACTTATGGAGCCGTTGGCTGCCTGGGTGCGTGTAGATGCGCAAATGCGGGGCTTTGTATGGAACGACAGCTTATCGGATAGGATTGCGCTTTACGCGGACGATGTCCTTTTCTTTCTTACCGATCTGCAGCGCTCGGGACCGCGCGTACTAGAAATTATGCGAATCTTTGGGGACATCTCGGGCCTATATTTGAACCTGCGTAAATCTACCCTCTGGGTGCTGAGTGGAGACACCGCAACGGGTCCCTGGACGTCGGGGCTACAGGTGGCTACGCATGGCCTGAAATATCTGGGGGTGTTCCTATCGGAGTCAGCAAGCACTGCCTGGGAACGCAACATAGTGCCCGTTTGGGACCGAGTTCAGACTGATGTCAAAGCTTGGTCTCGGATGCCCCTATCTATATTTGGCAGATCTGCAATTTTTAAGATGGTCGCACTCCCGCGTCTCCTCTACCAGTTGCAGAATCATCCCTATCCAATTGCACCCCGGTGGTTCCGACAGGTCAATTCGATCTTGGGCCGCTTTCTATGGGCTGGGGGGACGGCCAGAGTAGCACTACGTACGTGCTTCTTGTCCACTTACTGCGGCGGCCTGGCAACCTCGGATCTACTGTCCTATTACCAAGCCGCTCATCTGCTTATCCTGAACGAATGGTGGTATGGCGACGGCGGAGATCCGGCCTATGCCCTGGAACGCACATTGATGGGCGACAATACGCTCCACACAGTCCTCTACTCGGCCCGCTTGCGCCAGAAGCTGCCGAGGGTCACGAGACTCGTTTTTGCTGTATGACGACAGGCCTTGCGCCGCATGGGCTGGTGGGGTCGACTGACCGCTGAGACGCCGCTATGGCATAACGGCCTGTTACCCGAATTGTCGGCCTTATCAGGATTTGACGGCTGGGATGCGATCGGGATTTCACAGCTAGGACATGTGATGTCCGGGACGACGCTCAAGTCCTTTCAGGCGCTCAGCACCAAATTTAATATGCCCCAGTCCCAATTTTTTCGGTACTTACAACTCCGACACGCACTAATGCCCAGTATTACCAACATAGATTCGCTTCCCGAATTTAGTCCCATTGAGGCAAAAGTCTTTATGGGTGATCTGGGGGATAAGAAAGCCTCTCGTATATATCAGACGATGGTCACTCATTGCTCCTCCACCCTTCTTCCGTTAAAGACGACTTGGGAAGCCGATGTTGGCCCCCTCGATGAAGATGACTGGAGGGAAGCTCTGGAGTCCCCTAAGGGGGCAGCCATTGCCATGCGGTTTAGACTGATCCAATTCAACATTCTCCATAGGGCCTACTACACCCGTGAGCGTCTGTGGAAGGCAGGATTGATTGGATCCCCGGAATGTTTGCGCTGCGGAAACGCGGTGGGCACTTTGCTCCACACGATATGGTCGTGCCCTAGGCTGGCGGGCTTCTGGAGGGGTGTGTGGGGCTGCCTGTCTGAAGTACTGAGTTGGACTCTTCCTCACACTCATCGTCTGGGCCTACTCCACATCTTGGAGGGGGTTAGTGGAAACTTATATAAACGTCACCTGTTGCTCCTGGGACTGGTGGTAGCCAAGAGAGACCTAGCTCGGGCTTGGAAAGATGTGAGGGCCCCCCCCCTGTGTGCATGGAGAGCCGGAATGGACTTTTGCATGGGCCTGGAGCGACCGATCTTTGAAGCACGAGGATGCCCCCGCAAACATGTCAAGGTATGGAAGAGGTGGGCTGATTATAGGGGGTTGACACTGGACCCTCCGGCAGAACTGGAGGAAGATCTTTAGTCACCTGATATTTGCAAGTCCTTGCAATACGCCACGAGTATCATATCACGATTACACACCGAGGTTATCTGTACACACGTGCACGGGGGTAGGGTGGGACACAGGGGTGGAGGTGGGAGGGTTGGGGTTAGTAGGGGTAGGGGAGGGTATAGCTGGATTCTTTTATAATTGTATTCTCTTGACTACTTGATTGGACGATTGGTCCTATGCTGCAACTGTACCACAATGTTTGGTGGTGTTCTCCTGAATGTGGGGAGCCACACGTATTACTTGCCCGATCCTACAAATAAAAAATTTGTTGTGAAAAAAAAAAGTTCAGGCCAACTGCGAAGGAGTGTGAAAGGAAATGAAATGAAATGAAAAAGGATTTCTAAAGCGCATGGCTGCCCTTGAGCGTCCCAGCGCTAAATGTACACTCAGACAGAACTCCTCTGCTCAGCACCCTGAGATGTTAGTCGTTATGGGGGAAAAGAAAAGTTTTCAGAGTTTTTCGAAATCTGGCCAAGCTGGGTTCTTTCCTCATTGCTGTTGGGAGGGAGTTCCACAGCTGGCCAGCATTTATTGAAAAACGACGTCCCCCAGTCCTTGCTCTTTTTGCTCTCGGGATTACCACCAGGTTCTCCTCGCCAGAGCGTGGTATGGCTACAGAGACCCAGTAATGCCCACTGACAAAGTACCTTAAAACATGGTTTGTGGGGCATTGCGAGGATCCGCGTCAAAGATGTGTTGTGCAACCAAAGCGATACACAGGTTCCGAGATGTGGCGGGGCTGCGTTGCAAGGTCATTCATCATCATTGAGGATCCAGTCGACTAAGGCTTGCAATGTGAAGTCCGTGAAGTACGATGTTGAGGATTCATTACGCAGTCTGGATGATGCTTCAGTTCCGAGGAGCGATGAGGCTGTGGTGTGGAGTCTGGTGTCATCATCGAGGCTGCCGTCGAGGAGGGCTATGAGGGCCTGTGCAGAGGATGCATTGCACAACAGTGGTTCCAAGGAGCTGCGAGTCAGGTATTTGCAGTGGTTCTGATTCACACAGCAGCAGCAATGTGTCTCTTCCACTTGGGGTTGTGGCACGCAGTAGACAAGATGTGTTGGTTCTGTGAAGTGCTGCACAGCGCATAAGTGGTGTAACTGCTCTTAGTGTTTGTGTGCCGGGGAAGGGTGCAATATAGTGCAGTACTGAGCAGTGCATGCATGGTGTATGAGTGGTACAATACCTGCAGGATGTAGTGCTGTGCAGTGCAAGCAGGATAAATGCATGTGATAGATGTATGTGTACCTGTGAGTGGTGCAATACATGAAGGATACAGTGCATGGATGTTAAATGTATATGCTCGATGAATTTGTGCCTCTGAGTGGTACAATACATAGGGATATTGTGCAGGGCAGTGTGTGCATGTTAGATGCAGATGCTGGATGTATGATTGGCCAGGAGTATTACAGTATATGGATGATACAGTACTTTGCAGTGCGTGCATGCAGTATACATGCACTGTGTGTATGTGTGCCGGTGGATGGAATGATACATGGAGAGCCATGGGTTCCATTTTAGGAGACCCATACCTTTATGGTGAAACATAGAGAGGAGGTAGAGAGATCCCTCGCAGACAGATTTGTGTATTGCTGCATTCCTATACGCTTGGTGAGACAAACGTGGGGGAGTAGAGGACCAGGCCTCCCCTCTACACTTTAAAGAGTGGCATTTGATTCAGTGATAGGTGACAAGAAAGGGATGTGGGCACATCTCAGGAAGGAGATGGAGCTGATAAGAGAATCATTAAGAATTGGACTGGGGGCACTTGGCTAACCTTTTGATGCACATGTCACGGTGACTGACATCCATCTGTGAACTCTTCTCCCTTCCATGGCCTGTATTGTGGGACAATCAGCTATGGAGATACTTCTACTGTGACATACTTCTTTTCAAGATGAAGAGGGAGCAGCGGAGTGGGTATTTAAAAAAAAGCAGAACCCCTGTGGTTCTGAAAATCTGGACCCTATTGTTATCCCAATATCGAGGTCCAATACCCGTGTCACAAAATATCAACGTACCATGACGAATTTAGTGTCCGTGAACCGATAATGATTAGGACATCATTCCTATGTATTTGCGTGACAATCGAGGGTAGCCAACACCCCTAAATCGTAGTTCCCGTCCCAATCCCTTAGACTCCATTTTGTGAACGGCATCCATCTTACGTCTTGCCCTCATGTTAAGTCAATTAAAGGTCGAGCTTGATCCAAAAGGACACGTCCACCTTCCCTGACTTCTCCCTGACCTGTCCAAACTGACTCCATTGCCTTAAGCCAAACCTGTTTGGGCGGCTCCCCGCCCAGTGGGCGAATACGATACTATCGACACATAACATTCCACAAACCATTCACCCCATACAGAACATGCTTTCTACAAACATGCACCTGTCCATACTTCTTCTTTATGGACAGTTTTATGACTGGGTGGTACCTGCCTTTATTCGTGTTTCATCGATATCTGATGGGAGTCCCGGATCTTGCTGGGTAATCTGTCACGAACTGGACATCTAAAATGTGGGTTTGCTTACGTGACGCCGCACTTTGTATTATTACAGAAATATGTTTACAGCCATATCATAAACTCAAGAATTCTTGCTTGAAGCCATTATTTCTGTATAAAAGGAGAAGACTGGTTCTGTAAAAACGAACACGTACAGTCTCCTGAGAATACATGACCCGTGTTTGTCGTGCTTCTAGGACACGTGTTACTTGGTAGCTACCAATAAAAACTTGATCTCTGACTGCGACTAGAAGACTCCTGTTTCTGTGGTCCGGAACAAGGGAGAACTCAAAGGTCTTCGGGTGTTGTCCCCTGGCACCACCGGTTTCCTAAAAACCCGGTACCTCAATTGGCGCCCAACTCGGGGCGATATCAAGCGGCGACGGTCCAAGCCAGATGTTCGTGAGGAGCTTCGTGTGAAAATTCCGGAGGACGGCCAGCCACTTCAGCGACCCCTGTATGTCGACGTGGTTCCGAAGGTCTTTGCTGCGAGGTTCCCCGCGTCCCGACGGCTACGAAGGACTGCTGCCCTGACTATCGCCTTGTTTTGGACCCAGTGATCCTTGGTAGAGCGAAACGATAGACGAGTCTTCTAGCGACGTCACCGATCTTCAAATACTTCAGTTAAGTATAAGTGGAGCGTCTCCCAGTCCTTAGTTTGTCCTTAGTTTTTGGTATCCTGGAGATACGACTTGATTTGGCACTTGCAAGCCCCAAAGCCGAAGGACTCGTGTTTTCACGAGAAATATCATAATAGATAAACCTTTGAAGTTTGAAGCTAGACTAGTGAGCGAAGATGCCTGGTTTTAGCAGACTTGGAAACTTGTTTTGTCTTGGTTATAATAGGGACTCCCGATTAGAGGATTCGTGTCCGGTTCCTCCAATTGGAACTCCAACGTATGAGCTCTATGTAAAACATGGCGTAGGTCCTATCACATATAATGAAGTGTGGATAAAATACACCCGTAAAGATGGTGTTTTAAAATGGCCCCAATATGGTAGTTTCGACTCAGAAATTCTAGATAACCTAGAGGTCAAACTGTTCAAAAAGAAAGCCCGACCGGCGATGTTTGACTCTTTCCGCTTATGGCGTAAAGAGGCCAAACAAAAGGCAATTAAACTAGAAAAGAAGAATAAGAGGGAAAGGGGTATTTCGGTAATACAAGCCGCGATAAAATTTAAAGACAACGAAGAGGATCGAATAAGTGAGCAGTTGCACAGGCAACGTAAAATGGCAATAGATAAATGCTATCCTGTTTTACCATCTCTTCAGCAAGAGACAGTAAAAGAGCGTGAGAAAGATCCATTAATGGCGCATTTGCTGAGTTCGCCACCACCCTATGCGCAAAATGCCACAGCACCTCCGCAACCTTTAGTTGCACCTCTGGTAGCTGTTATACCAGCTCCTCTACAGCACTCACCAGCTACTCTTCAGCTGGCTTCTATTTCTCTAGTGCAGCCTCCTCAAGGCTCACCAGTCACATCTATTTCTCCTACTGTTCCTTCTACAACTTCGCCTAGCGCACCTTCTATTTCTTCCGATACTAGTTCTGCGAACGCTTCTGTTTCTGCTTTGCGTGACTCTGTTCTGACACCAGTTATTCCTCCACTTTCACCTTCCGTCTGGCATAAAACGGCCAGCATTATTACTAACATTCCTTCACCACTTTTTCGGTCGCCTAAAACGACCCCTAATACGGGACTAAGACAGTTACGAAGCCAAATGCCTGATTATCGAGAGAAGGAATGCCTGAATAAGTTAGCACGGAATTGGGCTCTGGATACAGCCAGATATGATGTAGAGTCCGTCATGAACGTTTTCCGTCAATGGGATGAACCGACGCAAAGATATGTTTTTGAACAGATGTGTGTTTTTCTGTGTGAGGATTTGGAAGATAATGGTCAAGAGAGCAACTGTAGAAAGTTGTGTAGTATACGATTTAAATTCGGGGAAGGCATGATTGTAGGTCCCGATGTCGACAAAGCAGTTGAGGTATTATTATCATATCGAAGCACAGGTGGTAACTCTGGGTCATCGTCTGAATGTGGTACGTCTAGTAGGAAAAGAGCGAAACAGTACCCCATGAGAGAGGTTCCTCCTGTTTGGAGGGAAGGTGATGCGAATGCTAATCCACCAATTCTGCCCCATTTCCAGCGTGTATGGGTACATGTCCCATGGAAAAGATCGGAAGTATTAGCACTCAAACAGTCACTACCTGACCCTCGTAAGAACCCAACTGGGTATTATAAGGAGTTATCGCAAACTGCAAGCTCATGTATAATGAATTTAGCAGATGTAGACATGTTATTTGGGAACGTTGTTCCACATCCTTTATGGAGCAAGATACGTCATACGGATCACGATCAGGAACTAGGTGACTCATGGGCGAACATTGCGACTACAGATGCTAGACAAGTCGGTGGTTTTAAACCTGAGCCGTTAATAGCTGAACTTCCTGGTAGAATTATAGCGTACATGAAGACAATAATGCCTGAAGTACGTGTAAATTGGGACAAGCTATCAGCATGTAAACAAAAGAAAGATGAGAATGTGTCTGACTTTTTCACGAGATTTGAGGAAACATTCACCGACCACAGTGGCCAAGATATGGCTACCGAGGGCGGCCAAAGATTGTTTGTGGACAAGTTCGTACATAATTTGCTCCCTGAACTATGTAATAAACTAAAAGACTCTGAGAGTGCTTGGGCTGTCTCTACGTCAGCACAGATTTTAGCTACAGCCCAGTACTATGAGAATAGGCGTAAAGACGAGCTAGACAAGGCAGATAAAAAGACAAAAGATTTGAAAACTAAGGTTCTCCTCCAGCAGGCCTATCCGCCTCGCACGGCTAGTCAGCCCGACTATCAACTGCGACAGCAGTATTCGAGGAACGCGCAAGGTAACGAGTTTTCCCACCAGCGTCCTACATATGGCCCGAATCAATGTGCGTATTGCAAAGAAGAGGGTCATTTTAAGGATAATTGTCCGGCTCTTGCGCGACGTTTAAACGGTGGTCAAGGTGTAAGGGGGAGAGGTGTTCAACATGCCCCTAGAGGTAGAGGCCGTGGAAATTTCACTCAGAATACAACTTCTTTTCCGCCTCAGAAGTCCATGAATAGCTTTGACCAACAGAATAATTCATCGTCTAAATCAGCTCAGTACTATGCTGACGACTATTACGCTGAACACGAAAATGAGGGTAACGATTGCTAGGACAGCCATGGACAAAGAGAGGGAGTTGTCTCAGTTCCGGTAGATCAGAATGGACCTTATGTCGAGGTAATAGCCTCAGGAGTGTCAGAGCCATTTCTGCTGGATACTGGTGCCACAAAAAGTTCTATCATGCACTCAAAACTTCCTGGCGCACCTTTGTCTGGCGAAATGAATGTCTCAGTAGGTTTCTCTGGCGCCCCTGTTAGAAACCCGATCTCTAGTCCTATGTCTCTTTCTGTTGGCCCATGCGAATTAGAAGCACCCCTCATTTTGACAACAGGTTGTGGTGAAAATTTGCTAGGTTTGGACTTACTAAAAAGGTTATATGCGACCTTGTACTGTTCTCCCTCGGGAGTACAACTTACTTTAGGCAAAAAGGTCATTTCTTCGATGTATTTATCAAAGGAAAATATTCCAACTGAATTATTGTCACTTCCTGATATACTCTGGGCTAATGGTTCTAATGATGTAGGTCGTTTGGAGATAACACCATATGTCATAACGTTGAAAGCCGACGTTAAGTTGCCACGTATTCCCCAATACAAAATATCTAGCGAATGCGAAAAAGCGTTGTTGAAAATTGTTCATAATCTGATTGATAAATACGTCATCGAAGAAACGACAGGAAATGTCTGTAACAGTCCGGTTTTGCCCGTCTTAAAACGTACTGATCCTTCACAACCCCCTTTGTATAGGTTCGTGATCGACCTCAGAGAAGTAAACAAGATAGTTATCCCACAGTTTCCAGTCGTCCCCGACATTACTGCTTTATTGACAATGGTTCCAGCTTCAGCAAATTGGTTCTCGGTGATTGACCTGAAGAACGCTTTCTTCAGTATCCCGATTGCCGAGGAGAGTAGAGATATTTTCGGATTTAATTTAGGAGGACGAAGCTTCCGCTTCAAGTGCGCTCCTCAAGGCTACTGCGAAAGTCCGTCCATATTCAGTCAGGCCCTGAAAACACAACTAGACACGATTGTTCTACAAAGTGGTTCAACTCTGATTCAGTACGTAGACGATCTGCTGATCGCTGCGGACACTGAAGAAATTTGCAAGAAAGCTATGTTACCATTATTGCATCACTTATGTGACATGAAGCACAAAGTCTCCCTTTCCAAACTACAATTTTGCCGACAAGAAGTAACCTACTTAGGTCACGTCTTGTCGAAGGAGGGAAGGAGACTGACACCAGAAAGAATACAGGCAATTGCAGAACTAAGTGCCCCAAGGATACAGAGAGAAGTTCGAGCTTTTTTGGGCATTACATCGTACTGTAGACAATGGATACCAAATTTCTCACTGCTAGCTAAACCCTTGCTGGCACTACTCCGTAAAGATACGCCCAATCCTATGCCCTGGTCTGAAGATTGTCAGACGAGTTTTCACAAATTGCGTGATGCATTGTGTTCAGCCCCTGTGTTGGGAAACCCCAACTACAGTAAGCCTTTTACATTATATGTCCATGAGAAGGAAGGTTGTGCATTATCAGTCTTAACACAACATTTTGGGAACAGACAGCGCCCATGCGCGTATTTTTCGGCAACTCTGGATCCTGTGGCTAAGGCACTACCAAGTTGTCTGAGGGCTACCGCCGCAGCAGCTGTCTGCATTCGACAATCCGCTGGATTAGTCATGAATAATACTCTGACCGTTATGGTTCCGCACGCAGTAGACATTTTACTAAACAGGACGAAGACACCTTACTAGTGCTCGACTATCCAGTTACGAACTGACGTTGCTAGCAAGCCACATCCACATAAAGAGGTGTGATACACTGAATCCCGCAACGTTATTACCCATTCCGACAGGAACAGACAAGAGTGATAAACATGACTGCTGCTTTAGGACAGAAGAAGAGACAAAAGGGACAGTAGACTTACAGGACACTCCCCTTCCTGAATGCAATGATACTTTATGGGTTGACGGTTCATGTTTCAAGTTACCGAATGGTGATACGACTGCCGCATATGCTGTAACAACATTACACACCATTATAGAGACCGCACGTATTTCCCACAACTCTGCACAAGCTGCGGAAATCATTGCACTTACCAGAGCATGCGTGTTAGCAAAAGGAAAGCGAGTGAATGTGTACACGGACAGCCAATACGCCTTTGGCGTGGCTCACCGTTTTGGGAGATTATGGCGTGAACGTGGTTTCCTTACCTCACATGGTGCAAAGATACAACATGGTCAGCTAGTTAATGAGCTCCTTGAGTCACTGACCATGCCACTACAAGTTGCCATTATGAAATGCAGTGCACACAAGAAAATTCAAGACGATATTGGCCGCGGGAATGCATTTGCAGACGAGGTTGCGAAAGAGACCGCAAGGGACACGATGAGTCGAATGTATGTTGCGGGTCCCGCTAGATGTACTACTGATGTGGGAATGTGTGAGGACACCATTGAAAGCGTAAAATGCATACAAGCTGAGGCAACTGAGAATGAGTTGAATGAATGGAGAGAAAGTAAGGGTAGATTGGAATCGAATGGTTGTTGGGTCGAATTATCGGAACACCAGCGATGGCTACTACCTAATGCATACGTACTTGCAGTAGTAACAATGGCTCACGGCATGGCACACATCAGTTCGAAAGGAATATGTAAGCTATTGGCCCCAGTATGGCAGAATAGCAATATCCCAAAATATGCAGAAAATATGGTCAGAAACTGTATGATATGCCTAAAACACAATCCCGGTAAAGGAACTCCAACTCCAGCTGGTCACTTTGCGCCTCCTACGTATCCGTTCGAGGTTTTGCAGCTCGATTTCATTCACATGAAAAGGTGCAACAATCTAAAGTATGTGCTCGTTGTTGTTTGCACTTTTTCAAGGTGGGTGGAAGCGTACCCCCTTAAAGACAATACTGCTATGACAACTGCCAAAGCCCTTGTCAAAGAGTTCTTCCCGAGATTCGGTATGCCTAGAATTGTCTGGAGTGATAATGGAAGTGAATTCATAGGACGAGTGATGAAGAGAGTGTGTGAGTGTCTAGGCATACACCAGAAATTCCACGCTGCAAATCACCCCCAATCAGCTGGATTAGTAGAGTGCTACAATGGCACTTTGAAACTCAAGCTAGCCAAGATCCAAGCCAGTACAGGTCTTAAATGGCCTGACGCCTTGCCCCTAGCACTCTTGTCAACTAGGATGACCGTCCATTCCAGATTAGGTCTTAGCCCCTACGAGATCGTGTTTGGCCGCCCAGCCAACGTCTGGGGCGTGCCAAGACCAAAGAAACTCCGTGAAATAGAACACCCCGTACTGCTTGATTATTTGTGCGAATTGACAGCTAAATTGCGTGTTTTACACCAACAGGTTCACAGTTCCTCTCCGCCAGCCTCTGACGATCCAGGTCATACAATCAAACCCGGTACTTGGGTATTGGTGCGGAATTTCCAGCGCACCAACAACGGACAGCCGAGGTGGACCGGACCATACCTGGTACTTCTTTCCACGAGATCAGCGGTTCGGGTGGACGGCAAAAAGAACTGGGTGCATGGGACCCATTGCAAACGGGTCCCTCTGCCCCTTCCATACGACCGGTGGGTCGATAAAGGACTTGCCGACTCTAAGACTGAATCCGTACCTCGTTTCATCCCTTTCAGCGATGCACGTTTAAAAGAGACTGGTACCGAAAAGGAGAGTGATCGTATTTTGCAAGGACGTGTGTCACCATCTATGCAATTGGACACTACCGAACCTGAGACATTGTTTAAAGACCACACCGTACCTGAGAAGCAACGATACAACCTGAGATCCAGCCCCAGGGACTAATAAAACCTTGATCTAATGTGATTTCCCTTTTCCCCCAAGAACTATTTTTTATCTTCCAGCTCTCTCGTCCCAGGGAACTAGCTCATTTTTTTTGATTTTCGAACCGCCATCCGGTTCTGCTGCTAGGGTCGCGGTTGATGTGTAGGGAGTGCAACCAAGGAAGTTTTAGGTCCACGGTTCTGGTTGGTCCGAGGGAGTCACCCCGGACCGAATGGAGCGCGCTCCCTGGCAGAATCAACCTACCACCGCGGGCAGCAAGTAGAGGATGGAGTTTCCAAGGGTAGAGAGACCTGTCAAACTTACGAACTTTGAAAAACAATTGTGTACTATACTGTCCAAGAAAAGATTTTTAATAATATGTGTTCTAATGCTGTGTAGCACTGTGAGGCTTTTGATTGGTTATGCTCTATTCGTATTTCAAGTTTCCCTACTCTCAAATGACACTCTGCCGACGCCTTCTCCCACTCTCTCACCACATTCTTTTCACCCTCTACCTGAACACGAGTCTGCCAGAAGGCTCGAATTTGTAAATAACTCTTTCATCCAACTCCTACACCAACACCAGTCTATAATGAACACATCAAACTGTTGGATATGCGGACTCATGCCGCACACAACGGATAAGGGTATCCCATACTTCATCCTGCCATTTAGTTATTATGGTTCTCTGTGGGCTTTTCAGACCATGTTCCTATTCGCCCTAGAACCATACCCGACCCGTTCCACTGAAAGCGATTCCAGTAACAAGGCACTAATAGCAGGGATAAGAAATATGAGTAGAGAGTTCGACACATATCTGACTATCCCCAAAGATGAACTGACCCCATACACTCGTTGGAACGTAACCAAACATGGCGTTTACCTGATCAAGAGCCAGGCAGCAAAGAAATCCCGCCCAGTTTGGATAGTGCCCCACCGAGGTCACCTATGTTTACAAGGTATTGGTAGAGATCCCACTGCACAGTTAGGAAAGAGCATTTGCACAGAAACATATGTGCTCGCCTCCCGAACTTCCCCTATACTCTTAGCAGCCAAAGGCACGTATTTCGTCTGCCACGACCAAGCCTATACATGGTTACCCCCTGACTTCTCAGGCACGTGCTTCATCTCATTTCTGCTGCCTCCTACCTACACGGCCCGAGCAGATTACCATCGGACAAGGACAGCTAGAGGTGTCATGAGTAAAGACGACACCGCGGGTCAGGAATTCGCTGACTTCACAAAAGGTTTTCTGCCGTTTTGGGGGCCTATGGTGAACAGCAGGAATATTCGCCAGTTAGCAAGGATAGTTGAATCCGCCGTGACTACAACGGCCGGAGCACTTGGCAATTTGACAACCGAGCTTCAGTCGGAGCGACTTATGACCCTTCAGAACCGAATTGCCCTTGATATCATACTCGCCGATCGTGGTGGTGTGTGTAGAGTCATCCAATCCAGTTGTTGCATATTCATCCCTGATAATGCACCGACAGTATACCAGGCCATCTCTAAACTACATGAAATATCTGGTTCCCTTCACGTTGAGAAAGGGGATTGGTCCTTGCTAGGGTGGTTCTGGGGACTGATCGCTGCCTGGGGATGGAAAACGCTAATCTTCATTGGGATGATCTTAACAGTTCTGTTTATGTTCTGCCTATGTGTCCAGTGCGCTCCTGCACTCTGTGGCCTCTGTGCTACTTCATGTGTACGGAAGCCTGCGTCAAGGGACGAACTAAGCAACAGGATGATGTTACAGCAGCATCTCCACGAATTCCTTCATACAGATTTGGACTCGGATTAACATGAGTTATTGCCTTACATAAGGGCAAAAGGAGGGTCTGTGGTTCTGAAAATCTGGACCCTATTGTTATCCCAATATCGAGGTCCAATACCCGTTTCACAAAATATCAACGTACCATGACGAATTTAGTGTCCGTGAACCGATAATGATTAGGACATCATTCCTATGTATTTGCGTGACAATCGAGGGTAGCCAACACCCCTAAATCGTAGTTCCCGTCCCAATCCCTTAGACTCCATTTTGTGAACGGCATCCATCTTACGTCTTGCCCTCATGTTAAGTCAATTAAAGGTCGAGCTTGATCCAAAAGGACACTTCCACCTTCCCTGACTTCCCCCTGACCTGTCCAAACTGACTCTATTGCCTTAAGCCAAACCTGTTTGGGCGGCTCCCCGCCCAGTGGCCGAATACGATACTATCGACACATAACATTCCACAAACCATTCACCCCATACAGAACATGCTTTCTACAAACATGCACCTGTCCATACTTCTTCTTTATGGCCAGTTTTATGACTGGGTGGTACCTGCCTTTATTGGTGTTTCATCGATATCTGATGGGAGTCCCGGATCTTGCTGGGTAATCTGTCACGAACTGGACATCTAAAATGTGGGTTTGCTTACGTGACGCCGCACTTTGTATTATTACAGAAATATGTTTACAGCCATATCATAAACTCAAGAATTCTTGCTTGAAGCCATTATTTCTGTATAAAAGGAGAAGACTGGTTCTGTAAAAACGAACACGTACAGTCTCCTGAGAATACATGACCAGTGTTTGTCGTGCTTCTAGGACACGTGTTACTTGGTAGCTACCAATAAAAACTTGATCTCTGACTGCGACTAGAAGACTCCTGTTTCTGTGGTCCGGAACAAGGGAGAACTCAGAGGTCTTCGGGTGTTGTCCCCTGGCACCACCGGTTTCCTAAAAACCCGGTACCTCACCCCCAACAAAAAATTTCAAAGACTCAGCCCCTAAATCATATTTGGTGTCTGGACCTGGAAGAGGAGGTTGAGATCCCAAAAACTGTCATCTGCCAAGCAGCCAGATGGCTGTGTGAGGCCGAGAATCTCTGGAAGACCTATGTCTGTGACCAGGACTGGGGGCCAAGGCCTGCTACTCTCCCTGTTAAGTGAGGGAACATCCCTCAGGGAATCAGTTACCACTTACCCTGTAGCCTGGAGCAACAGCACCTGCCTGATAGCTAAAACTTGTGAGCCCTGTGAAGAAGAGGAGTGCTTTGGAGGTAGGGAGGTCCAGTGGGGGCCATGTTGAGTGGACTCCCTGTGTGAGGAAACGGCTGCTACACCAATCACTGCTCATGTGGAGAACAGAGTCAGCGACCCCCGTATGCCAGGAGAGGGCAGTTGTGAACTTAGCTCGAAGTCATGGTGCTTTGTGGAAAGGAGCCATATCCCAGTGCGATAGAAGAGAAGCGACCCCCTGTGCCAGGAGGGGCCATCGGAAAAATACTACTACATGGAGAGGGGCCGTACTCCTGTGTGATAGCAGAGCAAAGTCCCCATATGCCAGGAGGTGTTGCCCTGGGAACTATCACTGAGCTAATCGGGCCGACGTCCTTGGACTGTGAGTTGCGGTCACTCCATATGCCAGAGGGGTTCACTGCAAGCACCAAGGACTGCTCCTTGCTCCACCCAGCTGGAAAAGTGTGGATGCTGTGGGAGTAAAGTCACCCAGGTGGGGGACCCAGGACTTGATCACCATAGCCACCCCCATTGGGAGCCAAACAAACATTTACCCCACAGGAGGCCTCCGCTCACTTCAGGAGTGCGACCGCAAGTGAGAGATTCTGCACCTGCTGAGTGCAGCCACCTGGTTTGTGTGCATCTAACTTACGTGAACTTGGCTTCAGCCGCTGCGAGTACCCACGGGCAGAGCACATTAAGAGCTCTGAACATTTACCTCCTGCCACTGTTAGTAATACTAGTGTTGGGCCTGTCGACCCAGGAGGAACTTGCTGCTAGAAGCACTGCTGCGCTAGAAGACTGTTGACTTTATCTTAGAGTCAAAGTGTACTTTTGAGACTTGGACTGCTAGTAGGGCATACAATGGATGTTAACAATAGCGGATGTGGAATACTCACTATCACTAAAGTAAGAAAAGAGTGGGACAGGAAATCATCAAAAAGATACTAGAGTCCCGACTTCAAGGGGAATTATGTGATTGTGAATGTTGTATTTCATCTTTGTGTAGATAGTGCTAGAAACAAAATATCTTCTTTTTTATTAAAGGGAGTATTTGTCTGGACAATAATTTATTGCTCCTGCTGCACTCATTTTGATGTTGTGAGTCTGTGTTCTCTATCCTGTATCCACATCCCCCCACCCCACCCCCTGAGGAAAACTTGGTATACTTGGACCACGCTAGGCAGAGAGTCGAGTGCAATAGGGTTACTTGGTCCAGTTACTCAGAGTCCATTTGAGACAGGCCCGGAACATCAGGAGTAAAAGGCTTCAAACTCCATGGTTATGCCTCTTGGCCTGCTGAAATGGGTTTCAACAAACAACTATTTTCTTTGCCTTAAATACACACATTGCTATAGTAGTACATGGGAATGGTACTTGGTGTGTGGTTGTTCTCCTTATGAAAAGGCGGATTGTCCCCACTCACAGAGATTTTAGCCAATGACTGACTCCCACATGCCGTGTGCTGTAGTGGATGGAAGAAAAATGTCAATGACACAATAACAGACAAATGGATGAAGAGGGCTGGCTGAAATCCCTAAAAATAAGTTTATTCTAAATATAGTTTTCGCAAAACTAAAAGGTCTAGGCTGGCAGCAGACCTAAAAGGATCTCAGCTATAGTTTTAATGATGCATTTAATTGCCTCCACTAGCTTCTGGCAGTGTCTACCAGGATTCTGAGCTCTCTTTTTTCTCTACCCTCTCTTTAATTTGAAGACAACCCACCATTTTTTTAAATAATGCCTCTGAACAGATAATTCCAAATCACATGCTGTTCAATTATATGTCTGATTACATACATCATAGATAGTGTTTTGTGTTTTTTGTGTGTGTGTATGTGTGTAGTGTCTGCGCATGCACATGTGTTTTGTGTTTGTGTGGCTTATGGCTAGACACCATGAGGGATGAGAAGCCAATGGGAAGTGTGATGACAAAACTCCACCAAATATTTTACCTTAAGGTTTCTGCTGACATTAGACTCTTCAAGGCTTGCCAGTATAAGTGTGATAATGGTTCTGAGCTAATCATTGATAAAGTCATTCCCATCCATGGTTAGTATCTTTTGCATTGCTGACCTGTCATTGGTTAGACACGTGCACTCTATTCACCTAACTTTGTACTGAAGAAATAGGTCTGTCGGTTTGCACTGGCTTCCCCACCTTGGTGTGTTGATGAATGTAGCTGACTGTGTCTTACCTGAGGGTTAGGAAAATACGATCATGTTAATGTGCCACGTTGGACCTAGTATAACACCTGCAGAAACGAAGAAGAGGACACCAAAAATACACACAAGGAGCAGTAACGAAACACTGTGGGGCAGATTTACGTTTCCTGGTGCATCCCTGCAAATCAGCAGGAATGCGCCAGGAAACTTGTGACACGCATCTCAATACTTGCACCACCACGGATGCGCCGCATTTACAATGCGGCGCATCATGGCGCAAGGAAATGCAGATGCGTGTCGCATCTGCTGCCGTAACATTGGCACAGTGCTGGAGTCGTGTCGCGGGCACGATGCAACTCCAACACTGTACCTACCCTGCCCATGTTTAACATGGTGCGTCAAGCCTTATGCCTGCTTCAAGCAGGCGCAAGGTTTTGACTCAGCGGGGTCGGAAAAGTGACTGAGTGAAATCTTGTCGATTTCCCTCAGCCACTTTTCTGAGGCGTTCCTGCGCCGGAACAGAAGTGACGCAACGGCGGCGCAAAAGTGGCGTACGGGGGGTACATCTGCCCCAGTGTATTCAGGGCACCTAGGAGAAACTGAAAATGAGTAAAGAACAATGATTTACACTGACACTCTAGGACTCACTTGAGATGGCCCCTATTACCCCAATCCTTGAATGAACTTTTTTACTAAAAGCTAAGTGTGTAATAATATAAAGAGGGGGCCTGAAAGTGAAGTAGTATCTTGGGAGGCTGACGTTGCTGGCGAGTTTTGTTGTAGGGTTTGGGCCCCTGCAGCCATCAGATGAGATGGACGGCACGGCTCCAATGTGGTTTCAGGTAGATATGGGGGACCCGAGCCCAAACTGATGTGAACTTGCAGCCTGAAGAAATGGAGGGCTGAGGACAGTGGGAAGGACAGAATGACACCCACTCGTGTCAATGTCGAAGAAAGACCCCTGACCACATTCAAATAGATGGTAGAAGCAGAATGAAAGGAGGGGTGCTGAAAAGGCCGTCTGGGTGCAATGAATCTTTCGAGCAACACCATTTCCCTATGATCAGGAATGGCGGGTTTTCCTTAGACCTCCTTGTCGCAGAAGAAGAAATAAAATGCTATTTTTGAAGAATGAAGACTCGACAAAGGATGGAAACGGAATGGAAAAGGCAGCGTTCATGCATAGCACTGACTACGTTTGCAGGCATGCCTCTGGTGATGGCCAGAGAGCCCACCACAATCTAGGGAGGTCCTTTACACTCCAGGCACTATAAAGCATTCCTGGTAGCAGCAGAAGGAGGCCTCCAAGAGGGACTGTGGATTACCATACAAACCCCAAACGAACCCGGAAACTCAGTCGTCCAACTGATCTTTACTATTCAGTTCCTTCCTTTATTAGCTGTACAATTTGGGGCATATTATCAAGCACGGGCGATAAAACTATCGCCGTTTTAGCGGCAGAAAACTGCAGCTAAAGTGGCGATAATTGGCTTATCGCCGCTTTAGCGGTCGTTTTCTGCCGCTAAAGCGGCGATAATTTTATCGCCGGTGTTTGATAATATGCCCCTTTATTTCCTCAGCCACTCAGTACACATTCTAATATTTATGCAGATGCTGACCTATTATTATATTGCCTAACACAAGCCTAATCTCATCTTGGTGCCTGATAAAAGTGTGTAATTATAACCCAACACACACTACTCATGTAGTTGAATTTGAAAGGAAGAAAGGCAGATACAGGCCCGGCTGTACCCGGGTTCGAACCTGTGGCCTGCGGGTTACACAAGTCCCTGTCCGGGGGGCTTGAACTGCGTACCTGGCTGCGCAGTAGCTGCCGTTATGAGCATGCCTGGAAGTTTATGGTAATGGGTGGTGAGTGAATCATTCGATTTGGAAGACATTAGGCTTCGAGGCAGCCATCCTTCCGTGTCTATAATTGCTCATCCGGCGCAGGCAGTCTGCAAACAGTAACTATCGAGCCTTTCCCAGAATGCCTGTGTCTGCACAATTCTAACCCGAAGGAGCCGGGCGTGAGACAAATGGGCACGGACCCTTCAGGTAATTAAGATTTCATTTAACCTGCAGTCCCAGATGACCTCGGGATCATTATAATCTCATTTCAAGCGCAGTAAATTGTAAAGTCATCAGCACTTGACCTCTGAACTCTTAAATCGTTGCCCGATCAGGCCCTGCGAAGTTCTTTAATTATTAATTTATATATTGTGCACAGAACGAGTTTAAGCGGTAGGGGCAACAGTAGGCTTGATTTCGACTGACCCATGTGTAGCTGGTTATAACCCTATTATCACTATAATTTAGTACTGTGACTACAACTGTTAGTGTGCCTACCACGATGTATCTCTGTCTATTAATATGTGAATTGGCTTCCATTTCTTCATTGGAACCTAAACGTTTGGGTGGAACATAGCAGCGGTTTCCACCTGTGCAAGCAAGAAAACCAAAGTTCTAATGATAAGTGATGGAGCGGGATAGAAAACAAAAATTTGTTTAAACCCGTGAAGTCACACTTCCATAAATAAATTAATAATGCTAACAATTTGTGCTGTGTGTATAATAATTCAACCTAGTTTAAAATTGCATTTTCACAGAACACGCGGGAAACTAACATGTGTGCTCATAAATGTGCATTATGTTGCATTCTCATGTATGTGGAAAATAATAAATTAATTTTGTCTATTGTCATGTCATAACTAATAGCAGCTGTTTTTAAAATAATGGCATGTGCTTATTTTGCTTCCCTTGTCTATGTGATGTCATTTCTACTATTCTAGGTGCACATAAGGCTTTATGGATTCATGAAGACAGGTAAATATAAAATGCTGCTTTATTTGTGCTTTACTGCTAGGTAATTTAGACTAATGGGTTAATTATTAGCAATGATGGGAGGCAACAGAACAAACTGTATTTCTTTCATTAATTATTCTTTGTGTTTGTTTATATAATAGTTTTACAAATGAAGCTTAGAGATGGCTGCAGGAAAAATAGTACCCTTTTAAAAGTGACGCAGGGACGGTGGCGCAGAAAATTGACGCTTTCTGAAAGAGGCCTAATGATGAAAATGGCTCAAGTGAAAATAATTCTGAAAGGATGGAAAAGGCCTCTGAGCTTTTATTTTGAAAGGTTTTGGATTAAACTGCTAAAAAGATGACTTTTTGGAGAAATTTGCTAACGTTTGCTAACATGCCACGGGAGTTCAGAGCTGACTAGCTCAAGGTTAAAAGGAAGCTGTCGCTACAAAATGTAGCAGTCTAAGGAGAACTGCCAAGACTTCTAAATGAACAATGGACTAGTGAATTTGCCCGGGCATGTAAGAAGGAGGTGTCACAGTTTACTGTGGTACGAGGTGGCTCAGCCAATGGAGAACTAGAATTCGTCTGCTGAAATGTGAAAAATAGTTAGCTCAGCTAAAATTAGGGTATAAGAATAGGTTCAGAGAACACATAGTTGGCTTACGCTCGAGAAATTCTGGAGGACGATGTTATGCTGATGGACTTTACACGTGAGGACAGGAGTTTTTATTAATTACTTTATTACTAGGTGATGAGGGTAGAGACAGAGATATAGTTAGGATTTTGGAAAATGCTTAATTTTACTTATTCCTGCTAATGAATAATAATTCTTGATTTATGCTCTTTTTATTAATACTGAATAAATCTTTCTTTATGACATTTTTCTAATGCTTGTTTAATAAAATACCAAAACCTAAGTTTTTCTAGATGTGTTAAAATAAACTTTCTAAAATGACAAGCTGGTCTTGATTATTGCAGATGGTTTAAACAACTATATTTAGATCTTATCGCCTCATGATTCAAGCGCTCTATTGTTGTTATGGGCCTAGTGTTGTAGTGTAAGTTTTGTGGTAGTAGATAGTGTCATTTGTGCAATATTTTGGTGAGAGCGCTGGACCAATTTCTGGTAGCCATCGGACGGTTTATATATGTTGTTTTTGACATACATGTTACATGCATGATACATATATGTTGGTAAATTCATAGGATTAAGTTTTAACACATGTTGAGTTTGTTTAATTTTGTGCTATGTGTGTACCGGTACAAAAACTGTGTGATGAGAAAGTAGTCATGCAGAATATCTGATCTGTTTCTGTGATATCGCCGAGTATCACTGTTGGTATCGCCGTGTACCAGAAGTATTGTCGCCGTGCAATACAGTGTTGTCGCCGTGCAACACAGTTTTAGGGCTAGGTGTGAATCTTGTAATAGTGAGGGTTTTCTAAGAAATTAGAGCAGCATGAGAATAGGGACAAAGCGCCTTCCATAAAACTCACTGTGATAAGAGTATTAGTTATATTCGAGCTTGAGTGAAGGGTAGGGTAATGTCGGTGCATGATTATCTATAAACAGGTTAGAGTCCTGTACGGGTACATGTTTTATATCTATAAACAGGTGAGAGCCCTGTACGGATAACGGTGTTATTTTGCTAACGGTGCATGATTTCTATAAACAGGTGAGAGTCCTGTACGGATTTCATGTGTGTCTGAAGTTAGGGAATTTTCAGTGTGAAAGTGCGTGATTGTTTTGTAAGGTATGTTCAAGTGGAACTCTTAGAACTTTCACTTCGCGGTGGGTTCAGAGGAAAATGAGTTCATATTCTTACGTGTTAGAAGGGTAGGGTAAGAGTTGCTCTACTGGCAAATGGAAATTATCCTTAGTGTGAATAGCGCCGTCTATTCCGAAGTGTGGATACTTGAATGTATGTAAACTATCCTAATTAGAGAAGCAGACAGATGTGTTTCGTTTTTATATATTGACTAAAATGTACCAAAAGTAATTTTAAGGTACTTAGGAAAGTTCAGGATAAAGTCTATACCATTCTAAGACTTTCTAAAAGTATTGTGCAGTGTTTAAATACATTTAAAAGCTCTGCACGCTAATAAAATTCAATTGAAAAGTATTCAGCATAGTTGAAAAGTATTAAAAGGTAAACTGTGCTAATTTAAAACATTCAGGAGCATTTTAGAATGTTTTGTGTTAATTAGGCAATAATTAAGGTATTCCACGTTATTAAACTCGTTAAAATAAGTAAAAAGCGATTAGTATTAATTTTATAAACATTCCACGCTTTAAAATTAGTATTATATTGTTCTCCGTAGTTTAAAACCATTAAATTGTGCCCCGATCGAAAATTGTAAGGGAGGGGCTGGTTTTAGGAGTGAGAACGTGTGGGGAGAGAGCCTGCAGCTGCAGCAGCTGCCTACGTTAGGGCTTGCCGCGCTCTGATTGGTTGTCGTGCCCTGAACTGTCAGAGCAAAGTAACGTTCTCATTGGCTGAGGAGCGAGTAGTAATTTAAATTGGTTCCTAGCCTTTGTGAATGTTTTTCGATCGCGTTGCATTTAGCATGTTATGAGCGTTGTGTTGCTTGCAGTGTGAGGAGAGACTACAGTAGCAACAGTGATAAAATTAACTGCAGCCGTGTAGTAATTGGCTGAGCTTACAAGGACAGTGCGCTAATTAGTTAGAGCGTGGTGCTAAAATTAGATTAAGCACATTGGTAGTCTCTTGTATTCTGTAAGTGTCCCCAACGTAGTCTTTTTCTTTGATTTGGCAGCGCTATTGTAAAGGGGCTATTGAGGAGCCGAGTGGGAGAGCTGCGAGCTGCAGCGGCTGCTTGCGTCAGCCGCCGCGCTCCCATTCGTTAAAACGCCGTCGCGTCATCGCAAGGCCGCGCACCCATTAGATATCGACGCGCAGCGTCATAGCAGGGCCGCCCCTTGATTGGTCTAGACGCCGTCGCGTCATAGACAGAGCCGCGCTCCTATTGGGCGAGGCTCTGTAATTGGTTATAGGTATCTTGTTATTGAATAAAATTTAAAACCCTGCGTTAGCCCTTTTCCTCAACGCTTTAATGAATTAAAAGAAAAGCGTGTTGTGGGTAAAGTGAATGAGCGAGTGCACGCTAAATAAATTTGCATAAATAAATTAAGTTAAAGCGATTGCGCACTGTATTTAAATAACAATTTGGTAAAGCGCGGAGAACTGAGAGCTGCAGCAATTGTATGATGCCGCCGCGATCTGATTTGTTGGAATATCCGAAGTGTTAGGGTAAAGCCGTGCTCTGATAGGTTAAGGCTTCAGGAGCGTCAGAGTAAGGAAGCGCTCCGATTTGGCTGAAGCTTTCATAACGTCACCGCAAAGTCGCGATTGTGATTGGCTAGAGCTATCGAACATTATTATAAAGCAACTCAATGATTGGCTAGTGCTCCGAGTTGTTTGCAATTTGTCCCCGTTTTAATTTTTTCCTAAATGCGCTAATAAATTAAAACAAAGTGTGTCACATTTAATGAACAACAAAAGTTGCGTGCTGTATTTTATTAAAGAGAGACTATTTGAGACGTGAAAGGAGAAAGCTTGAAGCTGCAGCGATAGGGTGTGGAAAAGTTGCCGCGCTCTGACTGATAGATAATTGAACAGCAGGTCATAAACTAAAGTCGCGCTTTGATTCGCTGGGAACAAAGGCAGCGCTGTGATTGGTTAAAACATCATAAATAGCCCTATGATTGGCTGAGGTACGCTGTTGTTTTAAAATAATTGCCGAGTATATTATAAAAAGTAAAAATTTGCCGTTTTGGATTTCCTTCTTCGTCGCATTATTGTTTTCGTGTCACAACTAAAATGTGACTAGCGTGTGAGAAAGAACGAGACTGTCAGTAGAAATACTTGCTTGCTGCGCTATTGTTTTAAAAGGAAAGTTGGAGGCTACTTTGATTGTGTGTGTCATCGACTGATGCATGTGAACATTGCTTGCCGAGTAGCATTTAATAAATGATTATTACCGAATTGAGGTTTTCTTTTGCATGGTAGCGAACATTGTGCATAGTTAGGCTTTCTTTGCGAGGGAGGGGCTGTTTTCTGAAGAGAGATTACAGTGGGCAGTGTATTTCAGCAAAGGCAGTGTGATTGGCTAAATATTGTAAACACCACATTGTAATTAACTAGAACTGTAAATTTGTTCATAATTGTCCCCGATTTGGTTTACTTTTTAATTACTACAAATAATGTGTATGTCGAGCGATTACACACTATGCTAAAATTACATTTTGTAAATTAAGACAAATCACGGAGAACTAAAGGTCACAGAAGTTCCGTGTTTTAGAACCACTGTGCTCTGATTGATAAAAATACTGTCGCGTTATTACCAGAGCCGCCCTTTCATTAGGAGAGGTCTACAGTGGTAGAGTATATCCCAGAGGGAAGGGCTTGTTCTGCATTAATTAGCTAAAAGTGTCTGGAGCATCACGGCCAAACAGTGCATTGATTGACCAAGGTATTTATAATGCTGTAATTAACTAGGCATTCGCTTTGGTTTTCATCACACCATTGTTTTTAAAAAACTGATATTGTGAATATTGCTTGCTGAGTTGTAGTGCATAAAATAAAAATTACTGTTTTAGCGTTTTGTGAACGTTATATATTATTCACAATTTATTAGAATGTCATAGTAAAATTTTATTACATTTTATTGATAAGGAGTTTTAAGGTTATTTACAAGCAAGACATTATATGTAAATTAAAGCAAATAGATTAGGTTTTCTTTTTCACAGGTATATGTTGCAGAAGGTGTGTAAGTAAAAATTAAGTACAATTAAAACACATGTGATTATATGTTGATATTTACTGTTATAAAATAAAATTTTGCGTCGCTACTGTTTTTGCAAATTAACTTTTCTTTACAGGTTAATTAAATTTAGTAATACAGGTAATTTAGGAGAAATATTAAATTGACCAAATTATAAGAATTTTCTACACCTGATAGTGTTAAATTAATTAATTAATTGATCAGCAAGCACTGCAAGGCAAATTAAGAGAGTACGTTTACCAAATTAATTAGCAAAAATGTCTTCCTTGTACAAGAAAATGAAAAAGGTTGTTGCCAAATGTGAGAGTAAATTAAAGATTCCCAAATTAGCGAAAATAAATAATAAAAGTGTCAGAGTAGAAAATATAGATCAGTGTACAATTGATGTTGTAAATATGGATCAGAACAGGAATACAAGAAGACCCCCAGAGCAGATTAATGTAACGTCAAAAGTATCAGATCAGATTGATAAAGTGCCAGCTCAGACTTTTTCTAAAATTGATGCGATAGAAAAGCATGATGAAATGCTTGGTACATCTGGAATTAATATTCCTGATTATGTAAATTCATCAAATGATTTAAAGGAGTCCATGAAATATATGGAAACAGAGATAGTGCCTACACTGGGAAAATATGAAATTAATTCCGCAAATTTAAAGGTCCCATTAACTGAAAAGGTTTATTCTATTGTACTTGAGATTGAATTAGTAGGGACTACAACTCAGCAAGAAACAGAGATGACTTCAGTTCTGGTAAGTGAGAAGTCTGATACTGATCTGATTGATTTGACACAGCCTGATGAGTCAAAATTATGTTCAAAGGAAAGGGAGATTGAGATAAATGAGCTGAATGAACAGCTAAAAATACAGCGACAGGTAATGGTTCAGCAGATTGACATGGCTTCATTGCCATTACAAATTTTTGTAAATGAACAAACAGAGAAAACAGATACAGGATTAAATAAAGAACAGGAAAACAGTCCAAAAGGATTAAATGTACTTCCAGAATGTTGGAATAAAAATAATGTTCTTTTGAGTGAAGACATCAAAGTAAAGGATGCAATTGATCAACAGATTGAAACATTGACTTCTGCAGGTTCACTTTTCAGAAATGCAAATTTAATTAAAAAGTTGATTGATGATATTCAATTGGCAGAAAGGTTTGCTGTCATGATATGTGCAGCATACAAAATGAATGATGAACATGCTTTGAGTTCACTAATACTAACATCTGTAGTTGAAACATGGCAGGTAATCAAAGACTTACGAGATGATGCAACTCATGAGGAGAAAAACACATGGTTGAGAAACACATGGTTAAGAGCAAATTTTAGACAGCGAGATGAGGATGAGATTTGGATATACAAAGATGACAGAGTAGTTTTGCTAAATAGCATGATTACTGATATGGACAGAATGTACCATAAAATTGCAGAATTTCTTTACCAGAGGTGTCTGACTTATCAGCAAGCGAACACAATTAAGAGAACAATTATGAGATTGGGAACTGAATTACAGGAGAGTGGTTCATTGACCAGATTACAAATGGATTTCTGTGAGATGTCACTGCATTACAAACTGTGCTACATTTTTGTGATTTTCTGTTTGATTACAAAATGGGTTGGAACATTTCAGATGCGACGTAATGATGAAATTACTGTTGCAAAGTTATCAGATAACAAAAGACATATTGAAAACAGATTGCTCCATTGTACAGATAGAACAGAAATTTCAGATGTTGAGGAGCATGAGAACCGTACTATAAAGGACAGAGATGCAGAAATGTGCCTAGCTGCAGGTACAAAGTGGACAGATATTCTTCCACTTGTTTTGATGTTTCTGAAAATCACTACTGATAAAAAGACAGATTTAAGTCCACGTGAGATTAAGATGGACAAGGTCATGAGACAGACATTCATACCAGAGAAGAGAATGATGACTATCAATGATAGCATCAATTTGAAGAACTGCAGGAATTTATCAGATGAAATGATTTCTGTGTTTGATGAGGATGAAACTGAAGTACAAACAAGAGAAAAAGAGCAAGTATTTGATCTGTTACCAGGAAAAAGAATCAGGAAAAAGGTTCGTCTAAAAAGAAATTGTCTAGTGCCAAGGTGGCAGAAAAGGAGGCTAGTCAGTCTTGTCACAGCAAATGCAGAGAAGTGCAAAAGACTGAAGAGGTGGATTGACACTGGCCATACTTTTCGTGTATCTACACCTGAAAATCCTGATGAGGATAGTGTCACAATTGATGATTCAGATTCTGAAAAAGAGCCTGAAGAGAATCCAGATCTTGAAGATCGACAAGTTGGTCGACATCTGGAGAACATGAATAGAAAACAAGCCTTGATTGAAGAAGACTTGAAAGTTGTGACTGAAGACTCAGAAAATGATGGAAATCTGCCAGAAAAAGAAGCAGAAGAAGAATGTGATCAGATTGTGATTCAAGACCAGGAGAGTATTGAAAAGCAGAAAAGTAACTCTGAAAGCAGGAACAGGAATTCTGAAACTGGGAAGTTGAAGGTAATTGAAAAAAAAAATGAATTGCCAAGTACCAGCTACAAAGATGATGTTCCTAACGGGGTGAAGCTGCCGAGTAAAGAAGTACCTGAGTCCAGAATGAAAATTTCTGACACTGATACTGATGAGAATGACGAAGATTCTGAAATAAGAAAATTCAGAAAAGGAGCTTGGAGAACAGAATGTAATGCGACCAAGCAAAAGAAGAAATTACTAAGAAAAAGTGATAACTGGCCAGAAGAAATTGAAGGTCTAAAATTCAAATTGAGATACAGATCAAAGGAACAGATTGATGAGTTATCAAGTCAAAAAGATTCTGAAAAGAAAAGTGAGGCAGGAAAGAAAATAGAAGTGATACCTGTAGTGGAGGTAAATGATGAGAGTCAAAAAGAGATTGAAAACAAAAGTGACAATGATTGAAGTACATACCTGTTAAATTTTAGGTTTCTGTTTTTGGCATAAGGCTGAAGAAATCTTGTTAGATGACACAAGGTCGAAGAAATCCTGTTAGCTGAAAAATTAATTTGTGACATTAGGTCGAAGAAAAACTGTTAGAAGGTTTAAAGAGTATATAAAAAAAAAAAAAAAAAAAAAAAATTTGAAAAAGGGGGGTGTTAGAAATTTTTAGAAAATTTAGGTAAAATTTTTAAAATTTTTGTTTTATTTTTCTTTGCAAGCTTAATGCAATTATAATTCTGCTTTGGATAATTTAGGTTATTGTTCTTTTAGAAATAATCAAGGAGAAGTTTAAAGTTTATTATGACAAGCAAGATACAGACATTTTATTAGTTATAGTTTTTGCAACACTTTTATTGAAGCTCAGTTGCATGTTACACAAGAGAATGAAATAGAACTAGAGGGGTTTCCTAAAACTCGAAATGAGAATTGCAGATAAACTGACGAGATAAGTCTTTAGAAATACTAACACAGGTGAAATTGAATCATGTTCATCTTAGATAAAATCTTTGCTAAATTTTTGGGTGCTGGTGTGGTGATTTGTTAATCACCAGATGAGGGAGTTGATGGAGCGGGATAGAAAACAAAAATTTGTTTAAACCCGTGAAGTCACACTTCCATAAATAAATTAATAATGCTAACAATTTGTGCTGTGTGTATAATAATTCAACCTAGTTTAAAATTGCATTTTCACAGAACACGCGGGAAACTAACATGTGTGCTCATAAATGTGCATTATGTTGCATTCTCATGTATGTGGAAAATAATAAATTAATTTTGTCTATTGTCATGTCATAACTAATAGCAGCTGTTTTTAAAATAATGGCATGTGCTTATTTTGCTTCCCTTGTCTATGTGATGTCATTTCTACTATTCTAGGTGCACATAAGGCTTTATGGATTCATGAAGACAGGTAAATATAAAATGCTGCTTTATTTGTGCTTTACTGCTAGGTAATTTAGACTAATGGGTTAATTATTAGCAATGATGGGAGGCAACAGAACAAACTGTATTTCTTTCATTAATTATTCTTTGTGTTTGTTTATATAATAGTTTTACAAATGAAGCTTAGAGATGGCTGCAGGAAAAATAGTACCCTTTTAAAAGTGACGCAGGGACGGTGGCGCAGAAAATTGACGCTTTCTGAAAGAGGCCTAATGATGAAAATGGCTCAAGTGAAAATAATTCTGAAAGGATGGAAAAGGCCTCTGAGCTTTTATTTTGAAAGGTTTTGGATTAAACTGCTAAAAAGATGACTTTTTGGAGAAATTTGCTAACGTTTGCTAACATGCCACGGGAGTTCAGAGCTGACTAGCTCAAGGTTAAAAGGAAGCTGTCGCTACAAAATGTAGCAGTCTAAGGAGAACTGCCAAGACTTCTAAATGAACAATGGACTAGTGAATTTGCCCGGGCATGTAAGAAGGAGGTGTCACAGTTTACTGTGGTACGAGGTGGCTCAGCCAATGGAGAACTAGAATTCGTCTGCTGAAATGTGAAAAATAGTTAGCTCAGCTAAAATTAGGGTATAAGAATAGGTTCAGAGAACACATAGTTGGCTTACGCTCGAGAAATTCTGGAGGACGATGTTATGCTGATGGACTTTACACGTGAGGACAGGAGTTTTTATTAATTACTTTATTACTAGGTGATGAGGGTAGAGACAGAGATATAGTTAGGATTTTGGAAAATGCTTAATTTTACTTATTCCTGCTAATGAATAATAATTCTTGATTTATGCTCTTTTTATTAATACTGAATAAATCTTTCTTTATGACATTTTTCTAATGCTTGTTTAATAAAATACCAAAACCTAAGTTTTTCTAGATGTGTTAAAATAAACTTTCTAAAATGACAAGCTGGTCTTGATTATTGCAGATGGTTTAAACAACTATATTTAGATCTTATCGCCTCATGATTCAAGCGCTCTATTGTTGTTATGGGCCTAGTGTTGTAGTGTAAGTTTTGTGGTAGTAGATAGTGTCATTTGTGCAATATTTTGGTGAGAGCGCTGGACCAATTACCAATCAGAGCGCGGCAAGCCCTAACGTAGGCAGCTGCTGCAGCTGCAGGCTCTCTCCCCACACGTTCTCACTCCTAAAACCAGCCCCTCCCTTACAATTTTCGATCGGGGCACAATTTAATGGTTTTAAACTACGGAGAACAATATAATACTAATTTTAAAGCGTGGAATGTTTATAAAATTAATACTAATCGCTTTTTACTTATTTTAACGAGTTTAATAACGTGGAATACCTTAATTATTGCCTAATTAACACAAAACATTCTAAAATGCTCCTGAATGTTTTAAATTAGCACAGTTTACCTTTTAATACTTTTCAACTATGCTGAATACTTTTCAATTGAATTTTATTAGCGTGCAGAGCTTTTAAATGTATTTAAACACTGCACAATACTTTTAGAAAGTCTTAGAATGGTATAGACTTTATCCTGAACTTTCCTAAGTACCTTAAAATTACTTTTGGTACATTTTAGTCAATATATAAAAACGAAACACATCTGTCTGCTTCTCTAATTAGGATAGTTTACATACATTCAAGTATCCACACTTCGGAATAGACGGCGCTATTCACACTAAGGATAATTTCCATTTGCCAGTAGAGCAACTCTTACCCTACCCTTCTAACACGTAAGAATATGAACTCATTTTCCTCTGAACCCACCGCGAAGTGAAAGTTCTAAGAGTTCCACTTGAACATACCTTACAAAACAATCACGCACTTTCACACTGAAAATTCCCTAACTTCAGACACACATGAAATCCGTACAGGACTCTCACCTGTTTATAGAAATCATGCACCGTTAGCAAAATAACACCGTTATCCGTACAGGGCTCTCACCTGTTTATAGATATAAAACATGTACCCGTACAGGACTCTAACCTGTTTATAGATAATCATGCACCGACATTACCCTACCCTTCACTCAAGCTCGAATATAACTAATACTCTTATCACAGTGAGTTTTATGGAAGGCGCTTTGTCCCTATTCTCATGCTGCTCTAATTTCTTAGAAAACCCTCACTATTACAAGATTCACACCTAGCCCTAAAACTGTGTTGCACGGCGACAACACTGTATTGCACGGCGACAATACTTCTGGTACACGGCGATACCAACAGTGATACTCGGCGATATCACAGAAACAGATCAGATATTCTGCATGACTACTTTCTCATCACACAGTTTTTGTACCGGTACACACATAGCACAAAATTAAACAAACTCAACATGTGTTAAAACTTAATCCTATGAATTTACCAACATATATGTATCATGCATGTAACATGTATGTCAAAAACAACATATATAAACCATCCTCTGCTACCAGAAATTGGTCCAGCGCTCTCACCAAAATATTGCACAAATGACACTATCTACTACCACAAAACTTACACTACAACACTAGGCCCATAACAACAATAGAGCGCTTGAATCATGAGGCGATAAGATCTAAATATAGTTGTTTAAACCATCTGCAATAATCAAGACCAGCTTGTCATTTTAGAAAGTTTATTTTAACACATCTAGAAAAACTTAGGTTTTGGTATTTTATTAAACAAGCATTAGAAAAATGTCATAAAGAAAGATTTATTCAGTATTAATAAAAAGAGCATAAATCAAGAATTATTATTCATTAGCAGGAATAAGTAAAATTAAGCATTTTCCAAAATCCTAACTATATCTCTGTCTCTACCCTCATCACCTAGTAATAAAGTAATTAATAAAAACTCCTGTCCTCACGTGTAAAGTCCATCAGCATAACATCGTCCTCCAGAATTTCTCGAGCGTAAGCCAACTATGTGTTCTCTGAACCTATTCTTATACCCTAATTTTAGCTGAGCTAACTATTTTTCACATTTCAGCAGACGAATTCTAGTTCTCCATTGGCTGAGCCACCTCGTACCACAGTAAACTGTGACACCTCCTTCTTACATGCCCGGGCAAATTCACTAGTCCATTGTTCATTTAGAAGTCTTGGCAGTTCTCCTTAGACTGCTACATTTTGTAGCGACAGCTTCCTTTTAACCTTGAGCTAGTCAGCTCTGAACTCCCGTGGCATGTTAGCAAACGTTAGCAAATTTCTCCAAAAAGTCATCTTTTTAGCAGTTTAATCCAAAACCTTTCAAAATAAAAGCTCAGAGGCCTTTTCCATCCTTTCAGAATTATTTTCACTTGAGCCATTTTCATCATTAGGCCTCTTTCAGAAAGCGTCAATTTTCTGCGCCACCGTCCCTGCGTCACTTTTAAAAGGGTACTATTTTTCCTGCAGCCATCTCTAAGCTTCATTTGTAAAACTATTATATAAACAAACACAAAGAATAATTAATGAAAGAAATACAGTTTGTTCTGTTGCCTCCCATCATTGCTAATAATTAACCCATTAGTCTAAATTACCTAGCAGTAAAGCACAAATAAAGCAGCATTTTATATTTACCTGTCTTCATGAATCCATAAAGCCTTATGTGCACCTAGAATAGTAGAAATGACATCACATAGACAAGGGAAGCAAAATAAGCACATGCCATTATTTTAAAAACAGCTGCTATTAGTTATGACATGACAATAGACAAAATTAATTTATTATTTTCCACATACATGAGAATGCAACATAATGCACATTTATGAGCACACATGTTAGTTTCCCGCGTGTTCTGTGAAAATGCAATTTTAAACTAGGTTGAATTATTATACACACAGCACAAATTGTTAGCATTATTAATTTATTTATGGAAGTGTGACTTCACGGGTTTAAACAAATTTTTGTTTTCTATCCCGCTCCATCATAAGCAACAAGAATATGTGCATAAGTCTCAATGAGTCGTTCTTAGCCCTGCGCCGTGTTCTTCTAAAGGACAACTGTAGGCTCAGACGCGGCCGGCATGATCCGTGGTTGGGGGGTGGTGGGTTCACGTGGGGAGGGAGTCGCACGGGGAGGGTTGGGGGTCTAATTTAAATAAAAAATAAAAAAACGTACCTTGGCCTTTGTTCCCTCGTTGTGTCTCCTTCTCTCTGGACTACTCCTCGCAGGAAGCAGGAAACAGGCAGCCTCCCTCTCCTCCCCAAAATCAATCACAACGCTGCTATGGCACCATTGTGATTGCTGGGACGCTGACCCCACAGGCGGGTATGGGGAGGTAATTTTCTCTATGTAGGCTGCATGCAGCCTACATAGAGAAAATGCAGAGTGTGCATGACTGGTTTGGTCGGCCCTGGAGCCAACCAAACAGTCAGTGCCCACAACAGTGGGCAAGCCACTCCTCCCCTGTCTGGAGCAGGACCGCCCACCCACCCGCCCCCAACCAAACCCTGCCTCCTGCTTTCTCGCAGTGCAAGAAGCAGAAACATAAAATGGTATTCTTTTTTCTAAAATGTTTTGTTAAACTCTTTTACTGAATGCACTGCTTGAAAGCAACATCACTCATACAGTTGTTTACGTGTGTAGAAAAAAATTTGAGGCTTTTGCGCCACAACCGCATCTTCTCGCATCTGTATACATTTCCAAAGAGACTACCATTGTTTATTACTCCAATATCTGGTACAGTGTACTCTTAGCTATCCTCTAGTGAGGGTTCCTCTGTAAAATGGTATTCTTAATACCATTTTGTGTTTCTGCCTCTCACACTGCGAGAAAGCAGTGGGGCGACGCTCCTCCGCCCACGTGGAGGAGCCACCCATCCGAAGGCTCCTTCAGATGCCTTGGGCGTTGGTACTCTTCTTCCTTCCCTACAAAGTCTATTTAAACATCTCTAATAAGAAACAGCTCAAGGTCATTAACAATTAGGTCCAGAATTCAGTGTTCCAGTTCATCGACTAGCACAGTGAACTCATTCACATCCAGGAAAAGAAACTCTGCCACATTCAGAATAAAATGTCTCAAGGCACTCAATCCCACTCTTTATAAATAAACAGAGGAAATTCAAAATTAAGACCGAACTGAAGATCAAGTTCCCGAAATTTTAGTTGAACTTTCACAGTGATCCCAGAATTCCCAGAACTCATTCTCCCTGTCATTTACAAGGAAGTTAGTCCATTCAGGGGGAAAGTACCTTTGACAGGGCAGTCTTGCTTGCTTTGACCTTCTGAGTACAGTCTCCTCTCCTCCTTCGTCACTCAGATTAGAATCTTCAGTATCCTCTGGGATGCCTGGGAGGTCATCTTCTCCCTGTAGGACCAGTCTGCCCCTCTCCTGCCTTCTCGGCCAATGCTCTCCTGCAGCCCCTTGCACTTCTACAGCACTAGGCCCTTCGTCGGGGTCGGAGTCTGGCTCAGTCACAACCGCAGGACTAGCCTATCTCTCCTCAGTTTTGACAACCAACTCTCCACGACCCCCCTCAGGCTGAATCAGTGCTGTTTCAGGATCTTGCTGGTCCCCTGCAGCTTGACTAACCTGCTCTTGTGATCTCTCAACCAATACTGGTACTTCTGGTAGAGGTGCTGTTATATCATAAAAGGGACACAGAACTCGGCGATTATGGGCAGCATGCATCTAGTTGGGGAGACCTCTGCACTTCACAGCAGTCTGGTGACAAGGATCACCAGGAAGGGCCCACGTCAGTGAGGCTCCAGGAAACTCTTTTGGATATGGCGTTTCACCACAACCCAGTCCCAGGCACTAAGGTCATGGCACTGCTCCTGATGAGGTGGGGCTGTGGCATCTTCATCCTGATGAGACACAGAATGCACCACACCAGCCAGTCCTTTGCAGTAATCAAGTATCAGATCATCAGTAATGTTGACAAGCGCATTGGCAGGTAAAGCTGGCAACCTCATTGCCCTGCCCATGATGATTTCATAGGGGGACACTCCTGTCCTACGTTCAGGTACGCTGGGTAAGCAGCAAAGCGCCAGGCCATTTCAAAGATGTGGAAGCACACACTTTAGCAAGCCTGGATTTTAAAGTCTCATTGACCTGCTCCACAGACCTGTAGCCTCAGGTCTGTAGCTACAATGCAGTCTCAATTGAACTGTAAAACAGCATACAGTATCGTCAGGATTTCATTGTTGATGTGTGTGCCTCTGTCAGATTCCAAAGAAGTTGGGAAGCAAAAGCTGGGTATTATCTCCCTCAACAATAACTTTGCTACTGTTAGACTATTGTTCCTTCTTGTGGGGTATGCCTCAACCGATCGGGAAAAGATAAACACAACAACCAACATGTACCTCAATCCACTGCACACAGGCATCTCAATGAAATTCGACTGTATCCTATTAAAGGGACCAGCAGCTGATCTTCCCCCCTCCTACTTTGCTTCACGCAGCAGACGCGTGCAGCGGTGAGAGAGACCTCTTAAACCCTAGATCAGGAGTGCCTGGTAAAGGGCTCCTTAATCCACAACTGATTGTTTTTATCTACCATTTTAAAAAATGCTTTTAAATCACGCTCGCTTGTACTTGTTCTCCCACAATTGTAAGCTTGTCACTTTAATTACTCAGCACTCACCGCAACATTGCACCCCTCGCTGCTTTTTCCCGGTCCACCTCCAATTGTTCGGTTAGAGTGGAGGGAATTCCAGGCAACTCAGGAAGTGATTACAACTTCCGGCGCACCCAGGCAAGTCAGCTGACCAGCAGCTGATCTTCCCCCCTCCTACTTAATTGGGATGCCATTTGCTTCGCGCAGCCGGTGCGCGAAGCGGGCGCGCCGCAGGTGCGCCGAAGGCATGCCAAATGCAAACTCATCTGCGCCCTCCCGCGTCCGGACGTGGCCAGGGGCCACAACCCCTGCCCGTTTCCCCGCATTTTAGGAGTTACAGCCCCCACTCCCTTCTTAAACTTAGGGGAGCAACCCCTGCTAGCTGCCATCACTCTTGGAACATGGCAGATGAACACAACACCTGCCTACACTGTGGATTCCACTTCCAACCTGCCCCCCTTACCAAGAACACCCAGCAAAGTATGTACCTCCTAAACTGTAGATCACTTCCCAAACACTCCACCGAAATTGCCATGCTCTTAGAAGAACTCAAACCGGACGCTCTATTCCTGACAGAGACCTGGCTCACCGCAGAGTCAGAACCGGATCTCATCCAAACCCTTCCTCATGGAAATAACATTCAACGAGAGGACCGTAAAAAGGGTAGAGGAAGAGGCCTAGCGGTTATCTTTAAGGATTGTTATAAGTGCCGCAGCTCTCCTAACCTGGTACCAGACTGCGAAAGTCTTTCCTCTGCCATTGATTTCTCCCCCATAAGTACCTTTTCCGGGCTACTTATATATCGTCCACCCGGGGCCCTATGACAATTTCCTAACACTCTTCCCCCTATCACAGCCGATCTGGCATGTAGGCAGTCTAATTTCACACTATTAGGGGATCTTAACATCCACTTTGATGATGCCTCTGATCACATCGCCAAAGAACTGACCATGAGCCTCTCCGCACTACAACTCAAACAATTATTGTTCAAACCCACCCACACCAAAGACCACTTACTCAATCCTGTTTTTAGTAACTGTGTAGATCTCACAACGGGAACCCCTTCTCCGTTTCCTTGGTCGGACCACTTCCTGATCCCTCTCTCCTGGGTCATCCCCGATCCCCACCTTCCCACTAACAGGATCATTCGTAGGGAACGGAACTGGATAAACTTCCCCTGTATTGCTGGTTGACGGCCCTTGAATCCTCAAGACCACCCAATAAACCCAGTCCCATCCTAGTCAATGAGGAATACAATAGCTGGATCCACAACTCCTGAGACTCCGTGCTTCCTATGAAATGGTCTCAAACTAAGTGCAGCACTAGAACTGCACCCTGGTACTCTCCCAAACTATGGGAAAGTAAACAACATTGCAAAAAGTTAGAGAGGAAATGGCGACTGGATTACTCCCCTTCCAGCAAAACTGCATATAGGGAGGCAATAAAAACGTACAAAAATGAAATAAAAGCCTCTCAATCAACTTGTTTTGAAGAAAAAATTAAAGCAGCTGCTTTTTTGCCCAAAAATTCGCAAAAACCCTCCTCAAACTCCCTCAGAAACTGCCAAACCCGATCGATGCCCAAATTCACTGCAACAACCTGGCAGATTTCTCCTTCCAGAAAATACAAACTATATACACCTCCTTTTCCCCCACCCAGCTCGACACAACCACTGCTAACTTTTCAAGTGCAGGACCCCGGTCTTCAGCCACCCTGGATACCCTCCCCCCTCTCAATTCCACCATATTAGAATCCATTATGCACCGGGTGAAATACGGCTCCCCCTTGTTCCGGCACCCCCACGTGCCCTGCTGCCAGCTATTGGCAACATTCTTCCTGCCACCCTAGACCTGCTTAACACCTCCATCTCATCCTTCATTGTCCCACCCCTGGAAGCGCGCCACGGTCAAGACTCTCTTAAAAAAAAAAACCTAGACCAAGACAACCCCAGCATTTACTGGCCAATCTCTCTGTTACCATGGCTGAGCAAGGTCGTGGAGAAATATGTCAACTCATTACTGGCAAAGTTCCTGGAGAGTAATCATTTACTTGATCTCTCCCAGACGGAATTCCGTCCTATGCATGGAACCGAAACCACCCTTCTCACAGTAACCGAGGAGGCCAGGAAGATCATTGATCAAGGAGGCTCTGCAGCAATCATCCTCCTTGACTTAAGTGCTGCATTCGACACTGTAAATCATGACATACTAATACACCAACTTACCAACTTAGGAGTATCAGGAAAGGCCATCACCTGGTTCAAATCCTTTTTAGCAGATCATTCCTTCCAGGTTTTTGAGGGCGATATTACCTCCCACAGCATGCCACTCACTTGTGATGTGCCCCAGGGCTCTTCCCTGAGCCCCACACTGTTCAGCGTTCATGCTCTTAGGTAATACCCCTAAGCTCAATATGAATTCGCTGTGGCCCATCTGCCTCGGTCCTGCTCCAGCACCAAAAAACACAATTAGAAGCCTGGGAATTTGGCTGGATAACTCCCTCAACTTTAACCACCAAGCAGCTAAACTTTCAGCCACCTGCTAGGGTCTACTAAGGTTACTACGAAAAATTCTGCCCCTACTTCCATTTCAGGCAAAACAAATCATGGCCCAGAGTCTCATTCTATCACGCATGGACTTTGGGAACGCCCTCTATCTAGGGGCCCCTCAATCCACCTTGCGCAAACTCCAAGTCATCCAAAATTGCGCAGCCGAACACTCCTTCATATTCCCCGCCAACTCTCATTCAATCCTGGATTAAAGAGCCTCCACTAGCTCCCGGTTAGGGAAAGAATTGAATTCAAGGCCCTGTGTATTGCCCATAGGGCCTTCTGTAAGATGGACCCTGCCATTAGCCAATCTCTGATCACCCCCTACCAGCCGAATAGACAGCTTTGCTCAACATCTTCCTTCCTCGCCCTAGTGCCCAAGATCAAAAGGACTAGATGTGGTGGCTGCCTCTTTGCTTATAACTCAGCTACATTTTGGAACTCTCTCCCCCTCCACTTGCGGGCAGAGCCCAATCTGCTACCTTTCCGTAAACTCTTAAAAACTCTGCTCTTTAACAAACCTCTACATACCCTAATTATATTCCCGCACGCGTTTGTCTGCAGCGCTAGCATGTCTTGGGGTAGCTACTGTGCTTAGCAAATGGTCTTTTCATTTCATTTAATTTCACCTGACTTCCCTATCTGGCTCAATGTCACCACAGTTCTTTTCCCTACATTGTTCTGTTGACACACCACACATCTGTGGCACAACAATAAATCTTTCACCTAAACCTTGGATTAAACAAGCCTGCCTGAACAACCTAACCATAGCATCTCTCCCTGCATGAGTTGGCCCATGATTATGCCTAGCCATTGGTGGCTTGGCAGTTCGGTCTGGACTGTTCCCGTGCGGCACAGGGTCAAGACTGATTTACATCTGGCTGGGTCCAAACTGGGGTGGCGTAGTGGGCAAAAGAGCTATGGATTTAACCCAGATATCTTGACTGGGGCAGAATGTTTGAATCATTCAGCATTCCGTCCATCATTTGTTGCAGTTACACTAGCCATTGGTGGCAGAAGACTATTTAGAAGCAGAGGTCTGCCATCACTCGAAACCCAGATCTCATCGTCATCTCTCTTAATGCCACCTGCATTAGCCCAACTCTGCTGTTCTACTTCTGACACTTCTTCCTGTAACCTCCTGACTTCCTCCCAAGTATCAGCTATTATTACCAAAAGGTTTTAGTTGGTCTTATCTGGCCCCTTGTTCATATATTCACCATTGAAAGTGCAAGCATTTTGAGCACAATACTTTCCAACCTCATCGGTGTATCTTCACATAATCATCACAGTTACTATGTGCAGCACACATGACATCTGCAATTTGGGTAGGCATCTGCAATGCCTCAAGAAGCTTTCAAACTTGCTTTCCATTTAGGATGGGTGACCCAGAGGAGGTCATAAACCCCCTTTGGGGTCATAACTGTCCAAAATCAACACCACAGCCATACTGACTATCAGTGAAAATGGTCACTCTCAGCTGGTCAGAGACACACAATGCTCTAGTAATAGCAATCAATTCAGCCACTTGTGCAGAAAATACTCCTTGGAGCAACGAGGCTTCAACTACTCCTGAAACTGTACATACTGCATAGGTAGCTCCTAAATTTCCTTCATGGTCTCGCAAACACGAGCCATCCACAAACAAAGCAAAATCAGAATCAGGCAGTGGTTCATCTTGTATATCTGGTCTTTGCCTGGTGCACAGTTCAGTAACATCAAACAGTCATGCTCCGCTTCATTTTCATTCTCAGAAAGGGGCAAAAGGGTGGCAGGGTTCTAAAAAGAACATCTTTTTAAGGTTACATTCTCAGCCACCAGTATGATCTGTTCATACTGGGTCATGGGGCTGTTCTTTAAGTGTGTAGTGCGGGTACACAGCAACAATATTTCCACAGAGTGAGGCATGTACACCGTTAAAGGATGACCCATGACAATGCATTCACATCTCTCTATGCTGACAGCCGCAGCGTCCACAGATTTAAGGCATACGAGCATCACCACAGCTACTGGATCAAGGGTAGCAGAGAAATAGGCCACCGGCCTGTAGGCACTTCCGTGAGTCTGAGTAAGCACTTACTGCAGCCCTCGTACTCACTGCAAAAAAGCAAAACTGCTCCATTTTAATCAGGCATTCCTAGTGGTAGGTCGTGGCAGAGGCTTTCTCTCCACTCTAGAAAGGCAACCAAGTAATCATTGTCCCAGGGCACCAGATCTAACATATCCTTGTGTGTCAGCCTTGTGTGTCAGCCTCTGTAAAGACTTGGCCACCAGGGAAAAGTTGGGTATCCACCGGCGACAGTAGTCCACCATCCTCAAAATCCTTCTGAGTTCTTTCTCGATGTGGTGACCAAGATACAAGAAATCCTTCAAACATTACTGCAAGTTATTGGGGGACACCTTATGCCCATTCTCAGCCAAGCGGTTCAACAGATTAATAGTATCGATCTGGCAAGCTTCCTGAGTATTTGACACAACACCAGGTCATCAGTATACTGTACCAGGACAGAGTTGCAGGCCATAAACGAAGACTCCAAATTCTATTCTTCTTAAGGATCTGGCTGAAAATGGATGGACTCTCCGTAAACCCTTGTGGGACTCGGCACCATGCTAAAACACGACTGCCGAACTGAAATGCAAAAAGGAACTGACTGTCCTCGTGCAAGGGAATAGAGAAATAAGCCTGACACAAATCAATGGCAGAGAACCACTTAGCCACATGGAATTAATAAAATCATTGCAGGATTGGGTACCACTGGACAACAAGAAACCACAATACTGTTGACCTTTTGGAGATCCTGCACTGTGCGGTACTTACCGCTGGCTTCTGCAAGCCCATAAGGAGTGAGTTACATGGACTCCCTATATTCTCCTTCAGACTACCTGGTTGGATCATTGCCTTTATTACTGGGGTTATTCCAGCAACTGTTTTGAGGATCAAATTGTACTGCAACATTCTGGGGTACCATCATTTATAAATAGAAAAATCTCCCACGTCAACCTATCTATACACATATACCACTCAAGAAATATTCCAACAAATATATATGTGGCACAGAAAACAAAATGTGATACTCTATAGCAAAATAATTCTTTATTAATTCTTCATTTGTTCTCACACCATTATGCATATGATTGAATACAAATTCACAATAATGTAAACATCTTATATTTCGTGTTACGATTTATACAAACAATAATAAACACATTGTTGTCATCTCTTATCAGTTAGATCATACCATAGAGAAGTGTGGTAATTCAATATCTAAAAACACATACACAATACATATTGTCTCAACATTCAAACAACTGGTCATATATTCCTATATTCCTTCATACATACCCAAATATCATATTCACACTCATCTACTGCATCACAGCAATGAAACACATGGGCCATCAAAAACAGCAGTCCTGCTGTCTAATGATGTATTTATTATATCATCCAAACATAAATCTTTGTCAGATTCTCCATTAATTTGTAATTATCATGTACTGTCCAGGATCTTTGATTTATATAACAGATAGAGTTCTTGTGTTCTAATGTATTTTCATCACCATCATATTTTTGCATACATTTAATACATTTAGTGGCTCTTGCATAAATAAAATCTAAACGCAAACACCTGTCACCTTTATCAGGATAGCCACATTAAGAGACTTCTCAGCCTAAAAACAATGACAACAAAGCTTACTAAGCCGCATATCTACCATCAACATTTTATCACAACATTTCACCAAAGTGCTTCATCAATCATTCCACTTTCTTGCTTGGGGTGAAAGTTACCTTATAACCCATCAAGATAACCCAAGATGCTTTTGTAGTGCTCACTATTAAGATAAGGCATGCTGCCTTTTATAGCCTTATATTCCAAACCGAAGAAAAAGCTGGAAGATAGACAATGTAAACATACCACAATGCGGGGCCCACAAAGCTTAGAGACCCCACTCAGCTGTGGGCTGTCGTATCACAAAAAGAGGATTGGATAGCAATACGACATCCTTGTTTTAAAATAAAACAAAAAAAAGCTGAATGAGACAACCTAATATGGACGATAAACCTGACAGGAGGGATCTATGTCATGTGTAGTACCTGAGGCCGAGATTAGAAGTTCCTGGCAGAAGGGCCTTCAATTTCAAATTGCTGTTCTCTATAATCACATGTTAGCCAGCCCTTTCCTTGTCCTTATGCAATGTTGCAAAGGAAATATATGGGGAAACCTGATTAGAGGGCCCGTGGTCTACTGACAGCATTCTTATAAGATGCCCAACAAAAAACGTCTGTCTGCTACTTAATAATATAGAGTCATCTGCGTCAAACAGATGGAGTAATTGGGAAACTGTCCCATCCACACTGCTAAGACCTCCTAATTCTTGAGATTATCATGACAATAAAGCCCCATTGTGATCCCTGGTGGTGGCCCGATGGTCTTGAGGCTGCAATGTGCTTCGCAGAGCAGCTGGAGCCTGCCAAACATATTATGAGTTTCCTCACTGCCACACTTTTCATGGCAGTACGACTGCAATGAAATGTGTGGCGGTGAGGAAAACAAAGCCTCACGCCATGTGGATGCACATAGGGGGAACACGCATGCACACCAGCACCTGCACGGCATGGACTGCACCAGTCCATGCCATGCAGGTACTGCTTTTGATGTTCCCATTGTGGTTCCTATATCATAGGCCCCACCCTGGGAATGCCAAAGAACCTATTGACAGACAGGAGAAAACTCCTAATCTGGTGGTAGGTTCCTACATGGGTTTGGCGGTGTGGGAGTGGGGCGGTCCCGCTCCCACACAACTAAGATCATACTAAGGCCCTTAGATTGGAGTAGAAATAGTAAATGTCACTCCTTTAGTGTCCAGCACCTTCCCCCAATATGATTATATTGGAGTGAGAATAGTAAATGTCACCCATTTAGTGTCCAATGCCTTCTCCAAATGGGTTTAGATTGGAGTGGGAATAATACATTTCACTCATTTAGTGTCCAACACCTTCCCCAAATTGGTTTATATTGCAGTGGGAATAGTAAGCGTCACCCCTTAGGTGTCCAGCATCTTTCCCAAATGAGGTTAGATTGGAGTGGGAATAGTAATAGTGTCCAACACCTTTGCCAAACTGGTTTAGTTTGGAGTGGGAATAGTAAATGTCACCCCTTTAGTGTCCAACTCCTTCCTATAGTATGTTTAGATTGGAGTGGGAATAGTAATTTTTTACCCCTTTAGTGTCCAACGACTTCCCCAAATTGTTTTAAATTGGAATAGGAATAGTAAATATCACCCCTTTAGTGTCCAACACCTTTCCCAAATTAATTGAGATTGGAGTGGGAATAGTAAATGTCACCTCTCTCGTTTCCAGCACCTTTCCCAAATTGGTTTGGATAGGAGTGGGAATAGTAAATGTCACCAGTTTAGTACCCAACACCACTGGCCAATATGGTTAGATTGGAGTGAGAAAAGTAAATGTCACCCCTTTAGTGTCTAACCATTTTTTTAAATTATTTATGTTGGGGGAATGATAATTACATTTTGTATTTTTTTTATTACGTTTACTTTTATTTGTCTGTACTAGAAATGTTTTCTGTTATTTCATTATTATTGTTGGTGATTAGCAAAATCAAAAAAAATAGTTAGTTGTATGTTTGTAACCAGTAATATTAATAATTATTTTTTTGAAAAATAAAGACGACACACATTTTTCTATTTTTATTTGTGTTTACATTTTTTATTTATTTGATAGTTTTACATTTCTTATCAAATATACTTCAAGTAACAAGCAAGTACATACCGTTAAGTAAATAACACATTTTATCATTAATTTTGATTAATAAAACACAAGAGAATTATATTCATATTCATTTGTATGTTGTACATTATCAACTTTTATTTTCCATTGTTTAACAAATTTTTTACATTTCTTAACTTTTTTATATGCATATGTTCAACATTTGTTTATATATGTTTCATTATTATATATTAAATAATTGTGTATATTGTATACTATTATTCATTTATACTTTACAATTATTAAATATGTTTTATAACATTGTTTGATATGTTTTATATGTTTAATAATTTTTTACTTTTTTTAAACATTTAATTAAAATTTTTACAATATTTACCATCAAATTCTATTTGGAGATAGTCTTTTTTTAGATTCATCTTGTGGCCATTTGTTTTTCTTTACTGCTACCTTCTATTTTGTAATTTATTTGTTTTATTTTTAGTCTATTTTCCCAAAACCACGTTGCGATAAGTTGTTGCTGTTTGTTGGAACAGGTAAGCCTTTTTTTAAGGATTTTTAAAAAGGTCTGGAGGGTGGGGGTATTTAGGAGGAAGGTCTAGAAGTTAGTTATAGTGATGTTTGGGAGTTTTGCGCATATTTAGACACAATTTTAGTAATGTATCGTTATGTTGTGTTAATATTTTGATGATATGTATTTTAGTGAATGTAATATTTTGCAGGTCATTTTTAAAATTTACTTTACAAGTTTTTTTTTTTTTGAGAACCTTTATTATCACTTCCCAGAAATACAAGCATGGGCCTACAGAAAAATACAGCAACCCGTAATTCGGGGTCAGATACGTTTCAAGGATATAACTCGTATTCAAGCATACAGCGCGATAATCAGGATTCAATAGGGTCCATTTTACAGTGAAGAAAAATAAAAAGGAAAAAATAGCAGGATAATTGCCATACGGTAATACATGGTCCTACAATAGCAACATGGAACAAAAATCTGCAAAGAGTGCGAACACTCTTAAAGACATGAGGGCAAGGCATACGAGTCAGGATAAATGTAAACAACACATACAGAACGTATCAAACTGCACCCCAGCCCCTAAAACAAGACAGACTGTAGGAAACATGAAAAACGACAACACCATGAAAAAGAAAAGACAAAGGGCCATAGAGACAAAGAAGAACAAATAAACAACCCCCTTCCCCCTACCCCCCACCCTGCACCCCTGCAGAAGGCTACGGCCTACCCCCCCCAGCAGCGTGCCTATCGCCCTAAAGGAGAACCCGAAATATAGAATAACAGAAAAAGGGAAAAAGAAGGGAGTAAGGTGGAGAAGGGCCCTCGATCAGACCACCCGCCCCCCCCCCTCACCCATTGCACACCATAAGCATCATAATATCAAGGTCAGAATAGCCACAGTAGGCAAGAATGATCAATTCAATCAATAACATCTCCGTTGAGTGTCCCCCTAAACACCGTCAGCCAACAATGCGTTCCTCCACGTCCCAAACGGTATGACCCCTGGCCTTTTCTATCAACAGTACCCACATGCAGCCAGTCATCAAGCGGCATACAGAGCCGTGCGGAGGATCCAATCGATCCGGGCGGACCGGGCAGCGCCATTACTCCATGGGACCGTGGCCCCCAAAACCGAGCCGAATACGGATGGCGGAAGTCCGTCTGTGTCAGTAGAGAGTCCGGAAACATCCCCCAGCCCGAATAGAATCGCACCAGCCAGGAAGAGAGAGTCTCACAATCCAGTAATCGTTGAAACGCTGCCGGGGCAGCCCAAACTATGGATCGATGTCGTGTCTTCAGCCGCCGTACAGATAAGGGCCCCGACGAGTCACTCACACATACAACAGGGCAATCCAAAGCGGTATCACGGACCGGGTCTGTCGGCGTCTCCACGAACGGAGGCGCAGCTGGGACGTTTGGAACTGACGCAGAGGCGGGCACATCAGCGCTTCCTTGAGATTGAATCGTGCCCATGTGGAGGGGCGGGACAACAATGGCGGCCATCCTTCTTCCCAAATCCCAGGCGTCCCGGCTCAGGGTCTTATACAGGGTTGTTAACGCAGCCAATATATCTCTGGACGTGGGCCCTTTCTCGTGGTGCCAGACCCCAGGACTCTCTCACACAACGGATTCTCCGCCCGGATGAGGTGAGCGTAAGAGGGTGCTGTCCGCCATCTTAGCTGATCCGGCCTCGTCTCTCTCCACCTCACTTCGGGACTGGGCCCCACACCGGGGAGGGACAGGATTCACAACGGGAATCTCAAAAGTCAAGGCAGGTTTCTCAATGGAGAGTCACCAAAAGGCTAAAAACTCCGCCGCTCCCTGGGGGCCACACGCTGACACCAGGAAAAGTCGTTAGTGTGCCCGGATACAACACCGGGGTGGGGGCCAAGTATCATGCACACCCCTCGACCCAGCTGTATCGCACTCCGAACATGGTTCTCCGCTAGTTGGGCTGGGTCAGCAATGTCGCCATCGGCCAGCAGGTCGTCAGTTCCCTCCGGCCGACTCCTCACCAGCACCAAAGGCCGCTGTTGTTGCAGTCGCGGCCGGCCACTCTTCGCACTCGAGGCCCCGGTCCCAGCTCCGTGAAGGCCGCAAAACATTCGGGGACATTTCAACGGGTCCGCAGCAAGCAGAAGCCTCAGGAGCAAACGGTAAGTGAAGACTGTCCTTCGCCTACATAAATATGCCGTTACGGCCCAGGATAAGTGCCAGGATGTATGCGCGGTGTGAGAAGGCTCACGGAGCCGAGCGTTTACGCAGCCATCTCGGTCGCCATCTTGGCTCCTCCTCCACTTTACAGGTTTTTGTCTACGACCGTGTCCTATTGGCATTTGGAAATTACGTCTTTGTTTCGGAAATATGTTTTGGCTTACAATAGACCAACGGTTTTTACTTTGATTTCCATTTTTCTGGTTTCATTGAGCTTTTCTTTTTTAAAACACTTTTTTGTGTTTTTATGGATCCAAGCTACATTAGATTGCTTCGAGGGATTTCTATTGGATTCGTTATATTTATGCACTTTTGTAAGGATTTTTGGATATTGTTTACTTTATTTTTGGTGGATTACTATTTTTTATTACGCAGATACAGAGAAAGATCTGCAGTTACAGAACAGTAAGTTTTCTTTCTTTCTTTTCTGCTGGGAGGGAAATGTGCTATTATATTGTTTATAAACAATGAATGAGGTGGTCTGCACACCATTTGATTCATTCTAATCAATTGCATCCGAATTTACTCCATTTACTTTTGCCTTTGCGTGCAAACTGGATTGTGCCTCGCCATCATGCACTTCACATGAACATCAGCTATGGGGAGCGCGAAAGTCACGCTCCACTCCAAAATGCACTGCAGCTTTAGGATACTCGATCCAAACTCATATTACTCCATTTGTCCATCTTAAGTATTAATCCATGTTTTAATCAGAAATGTTTTATCTTGTTTTCAATTTTTCTTGCGCTTATTATCCACATATGCAACCAATTGCGTTTTTAGGAAACTATACGTATCAACATGCGCCAATCCAGGCTTCTTTGTAAATACGAATCCAACACAACAAGTAGTTCCAAGCAGCTTCTTTATTCATAACCCAATGCATTTCGGGCAATTTTTTGCCCTTCGTCTGGGGTAACTGAAAATTACAAAAAAGTCCATTAATATTAGTAACCTCCCCTCAATTTAAGTTAATACATGTATCATAGCTCGACAACAACAAATTATTTATAAATGCATCACATCATTTGAGTTTACAAGTTCACAACCTTCACTGACTGAGGTTACTTCTTTGCATCAAGAAACACAATTAAAACCAAGGTGAATTTAAATGCCAATGTTCCATACAAAGCTCTGTTATTCGGTTATATATTCATGCTTGAACAAAAGATATTGCAAGGTGCTTAACGAAGAGTATTAGACTCTCTCTACTTCTAGCTGTTCACATATTCATACGTTCAGTGCAAGCCAAATGCTTTTTACAACATTACGCGCTTAATATTTATCTATCCCACTTCTATCTTTGCGCCGAGCATACCTGCTCTCGTGTTCTTATCCTCCCAAGTAAATGCCACATATAAATTAACAGCAAGTTCCTGACAGTGTCGAATAAAGGAGGTCGCTTGAAAGGACAAACACATGAAGTTCAGAAGATTGTATACATTAAAATAGGCTCATGACTTGAATGCACATATTGCGATTGAGAGGAAGAAATGCAGTTTGGGATTAGTAGTTCATAAGAAGCACAGGGTGTTTTAAACACACTTTTTATTGGTAGCACGTGAGGGGTGGAGCATTTATTAGGCTAACGGTTAAATTGCTAGTGTGAGAGCTTGCTTTTGAAGCTTGGATTCATTCCTGCCTTGGGAGGATAAGAACACGAGAGCAGGTATGCTCGGCGCAAAGATAGAAGTGGGATAGATAAATATTAAGCGCGTAATGTTGTAAAAAGCATTTGGCTTGCACTGAACATATGAATATGTGAACAGCTAGAAGTAGAGAGAGTCTAATACTCTTCGTTAAGCACCTTGCAATATCTTTTGTTCAAGCATGAATATATAACCGAATAACAGAGCTTTGTATGGAACATTGGCATTTAAATTCACCTTGGCTTTAATTGTGTTTCTTGATGCAAAGAAGTAACCTCAGTCAGTGAAGGTTGTGAACTTGTAAACTCAAATGATGTGATGCATTTATAAATAATTTGTTGTTGTCGAGCTATGATACATGTATTAACTTAAATTGAGGGGAGGTTACTAATATTAATGGACTTTTTTGTAATTTTCAGTTACCCCAGACGAAGGGCAAAAAATTGCCCGAAATGCATTGGGTTATGAATAAAGAAGCTGCTTGGAACTACTTGTTGTGTTGGATTCGTATTTACAAAGAAGCCTGGATTGGCGCATGTTGATACGTATAGTTTCCTAAAAACGCAATTGGTTGCATATGTGGATAATAAGCGCAAGAAAAATTGAAAACAAGATAAAACATTTCTGATTAAAACATGGATTAATACTTAAGATGGACAAATGGAGTAATATGAGTTTGGATCGAGTATCCTAAAGCTGCAGTGCATTTTGGAGTGGAGCGTGACTTTCGCGCTCCCCATAGCTGATGATTATATTGTTTATGCCAGAATTATATCATGTATAATTTTATTACATCAGTCTTTATTAACATTGTGATTTTAAATAATTTTATGACTAATAGCCTAAAATATTATATATATATATATATATATATATTTTTAAAAAAAAGGTTTGGCATGATGGTTTAGAGTTCGCCATAGTTTTTGAGAACTTTGGTCGGTTACAATTTATTTTATAATATGCTTTTAGCTATAATTTCTAAGTAATCTACTACTTTGTTATTTATGAAGAGTTTGACTTTAAATAGTAGCATGTCATACATTCCTTTGGTTTGTTTGCTGAGGTTAGGGCCAATTTGGCTAACAGATTGCTCCATTCATAGTTCCTGGTAGCTTTGCTCTTTTTGTAATCTATGTAAATGTTCGTTTGTTCAAAATCGTAAATCTCCGAAAGTTCTTCACCGATTGCTTTGAAATTTGGACACAACGTTGGATTCGAATACGCGCGTGATTTTACATACACAACATTGGATTTGAATACGCGTGTGTCGAATAGGCGCGTGTTTTTAATCGAAAGCCCAAGCAGACACATAAAAATTTAGATGTTCGTTTGTTCAAAATCTTGAATCTTCGAAAGTTCTTCACTGATTGCTTTGAAATGTTGACACAACATTGGATTCGATTAGGCGTGTGTTTATATCTACACAACATTGGATTCGAATACGCGTGTGTCCAATACGCGCGTGTTTTTAATCTACAGGACGAACAGACCCTATCGATTGGGTTGCTGCGCAACAACTACAATGGATGCATAGAGACAATAGTCTACATATATTATGATGGACAGTTGGTGTCAGGATGGCAGACCGGGAAGTGGGTGGAGGGAGGGGGTAGGAGTTGGTTCACTTTGCAACATTAAGAAAGGACGCATAGAGACAATAGTCTACATAGATTAGGATGGACAGTTGGTGTCAGGATGGCAGACCGGGAAGTGGGTGGAGGGAGGGGGGAGGAGTTGGTTCACTTTCCAACATTAGCGCGTGTTTATATATACACAACGTTGGATTCGAAAACAATACGCGCGTGTTTTTAATCGTAAGGCCGAACAGACCCTATCGATTTGCTTGCTGGGCAACAACTACAAGGGACGCATACAGACAATAGTCACAAAAACATATTGTATAACCACAAGCATTGTGAAATAAAACATATAAGAAACGTGCGCCTACTCTTTTCTTTCTCTTCCATTTAACCAGACTGAGCCACAGCAACGCGTGTCCGGGTACAGCTAGTGTTTCTATAAATTTGTAGAGTGTAGATTGACTTCTGCATTTTGTGGATTGGAAGATGTTGTGCCATCTTTCCAGTGCATTGCTTGCTTTGGTTTCTTGTGCCAAGGTGCTGTCATAGATATTCCACCATGATATTTGGACTTTGGGTTGGCATCTGTGTCCAAAGCATTGCAGTCTGTCAAACTAAGTGTATTATAAATAGTCCATTAGGGGATTGCATTTGTCTTCATTTTGCTGGTAGAAATGGCTTTTTATTAGTCAATTGCAGTGGTTGGCTGCTTCTGTGACAGGGACATAGGGTAGTTGTATCATTTTTTTAATTTCAAAGGCAAATTGACTGTTTGTAGAATATTCCACACTAGGGCCCTTATTATGAGTCTGGTGGTCTATGGACCCTCAGACTTGCGGTGGTGGTCTCCCAACCACCCTATTACAACTAGGGCTGTCAGGCGTCCCTGGCACCACTGCATCCGCCGCAACTGCCAGGGAACCACCATTCCCTGGCGGTTGTGCGGTGGTTCTGAGGTTTGCAATATGCTTGGCGTGCCGCCAATCATATTACGAGATTCGTCACCACCACACTATTCATGGTGGTGAGAAAACAAAGGGGCCCCTACAGGCCCCGTGTGACTCATTCCATGTGCCACAACATCTGCCCCCGATGAGCATGCACACCAGTACCTGCACGGCATGGACTGTAGCAGTCCATGCCGTGCAGGTACTGCCTTTGACATTCCCATTGTGGTGCTTATTTCGTAGGCACGCACTAGGAACGCCAAAGAACCTCCCACCAGACAGTAGAGAACTCCTGATCAGGCGGACGATTCCTACATGGGTTTGATAGTGCAAGAGCAGGGCGGTCCTGCTCCCGCAGAGCAAAACTCCTAATAAGGCCCTAGGTGTCTCCATATACTTTGAATGACATGATAGTAACAGCCTTGTATGGCTATGTAGGGGGTAAATGTTTATAATGGTTTGAATCATGGTTTGCTCAAAATCTATTATTGTTTTTTGGGGGTAGCAGATATTTGTTTTATAATTTATACGGTTTAAGAGCTCACAGTCAGTGCTGCTTTGTTTATTTGGTAGTAGGGTACACGTACAATGGATATTTGTTTTTTGATATTCACTATGTATCTGAGTGAATGGCTTGGGACACATTTTGAAGGTTCCAGCCATCATCCAGGTTTGACATTGTCTACATTTTATTAAGTTGTCTGCTGTAGAAATTATTAGGATTTGTTGCTCATTATTTAGGTTGTCATGTAAAAGGAAAGGTCACTCATTAGGTATTATTGTTAAATGTTCAGGTATGTGTATGTCTGATTTTTATCTAGGGGCAGATAAGGTATCACTGGTGGCTTTTTAGTTCATGCAATTACATGTCTTAAATTGGGTATAGGTGATAGTTGCCCTGTTATATGTTTGGGGACTTGATGTAGTATATCTTTAAAGATTTTGCTTGTGGGTTCCCGAGAGCTAGTGCCTGCCTCTCTTATATCCTGCAGTATCTCTCATACTACTGTTTCTGTCATATTTGTCATATTTGGGGGGTGGTTGTGCTCTCTTACATGAATTACAACATCATCTTTAGTAGTGGCCCTCCCATAGTACGCATTAGAATAATATTTAGTACACGTCCAGATAATATTTTTTGTTGATGCATTTTCTTAGATGCAGGTGTAGCCTATATGATTTAGTAACTGCTTTCCTTTCTGTGAAGTGATACATTTGAAAGCCTCTGTCATTGTATCTGAAAGTAGTGCAATAGTATAAATATATATTATAATGTATTTTAAGTTTTGCACGCTTGTTATTTATTTGATATTTGATATTTATTAGAATTTGTATAGCGCGACTATCGCTCCGGAAGGAGCATCTTGGCGCTGAGCACACAGAGAACCATCAAAGGAGAGCAAGGATCAGATAGCTGCGAGGACCGATGAGTCAGACTGAGAGAAGATCCAGGTCTTCAGGAGATTCCTGAAAACGCTTTCTGAAGGGGCATGCCTAAGGTAGGGGGGGAGACAATTCCATGCCCTGGCAGCCAGAAAAACAAAAGTTTTCCCGCCTTTAGTTTTAAGTTTAATTTTGGGTACAGAAATTAAATTAGCTCCTGAGGACCTCAGACAACGAGTTGGAATGTAGCGCAGAAAGCGCTTGGTCAGATAAGATGGACCGGTGTTCCTAGTGGATTTGAACACCGTGACAAGGAGCTTAAAGAGTATTCTCTTATGGAGGGGCAGCCAATGGAGGGTGTTGAGCGCTGCAGAGGCCGAAGACCTGCGAGGGAGTTTCAGAACAAGCCTGGCCGCTGCGTGTTGCACACTTTGCAGTTTTTTAAGGGAAGATTTCTTTATGCCTGCTAGGAGGCCATTACAATAATCCAGCCGGGAGAGAATAAGAGCCACCGCGACTGATTTCCTGGCAGAGATGGGCAGAAAGTCAAAGAATTTCCTTAACTGCCTGATCAGGCCAAAACAGCGCCCCGCGGTAATGCGCACATGCTCGTCGAAGCTAAGGGACGAGTCGAATTGGACTCCAAGATTGCGGGCTGAGGTGACCGCACTCGGGGGTGCTTCGGAGTTAGGAGGCCACCAATCTTTAGGGGAAAAGAGGGTGCCTTTGCCTAGGGGTATTATTTCAGTTTTGGCACTGTTACATTTAAGATGATTAAGGTTGAGCCAGGAAAAAACTTGGGAGAGGCAATTTTGGAATCTAAGGGCAGCGTCAGGGTGTCTTTTGTCGATAGTGACGACAAGCTGGGTGTCGTCAGCATAGGAAGTCACGAGGGTCCCATGGGATTCAATCAGCGTAAGAAGGGGAGCCATATATACATTAAAGAAGAGGGGGCTCAGTATTGATCCCTGGGGCACACCTGAGGTGGTGAGTCTTTCGCCAGAAAGAAAAGGGCCTAAGGAGATAGTTTGTGATCGATTGGATAGAAATGAAATAATCCAGGCCAGAGCGGAACCCGCGACACCGATCTCACGCATTCTGTTAATGAGAATGGCATGAGAGATGGTGTCGAAGGCCGCGGTTAAGTCGAGCAGGATGAGAACAGCTTGTCTGCCCTCATCCTGCAAGAACTTGATGGTATCCGACAATTCGATGAGTGCAGTTTCTGTGGAGTGGCCCGGGCGGAAGCCGGATTGCTGTGGATGCAGAATGCGTTTGCTTTCTACAAAGATTTTTAGTTCTTCGTGAACTAACTGCTCGGTAATTTTGCCAAGTGCCGGGAGAAGGGAGATTGGGCGCATGTTGGATAAGTCAGTTGGGGATTTATTTGGTTTCTTCATGAGGGGCTTGACTGTGGCCTTCTTCCATTCAGCAGGGACAGTGCCAGAATTAAGAGATTCATTAATAATGGCATTGATTGATGGGCTAACAACCTCGATGAGGTGCTGTAAGATAATCGGGGGACAGGAATCCGTGGGGGCCCCTGATCTACAGCTCAAAATGGCCTTTTGTGTTTGTGCCAGGGAGACTGTAGCAAAGTTATTCAAAACGGGAATCGTTGTAACGGTGTCTTGTATAGGGGAGGGAGGAGGGGGGAAATCCTAACATGTAAACAAATGCACCTACTTCTATTTAGTATATCTACATGTATGTTGCGTCCAGATGTTTAACACAGTTTTGCAGCTTTTCCGTTGGGGGTGTTCTAATGTGGAGCAGTTGCTTTTTGTCTGTTGGATAAAAAAAATAGTTTCATTTTAAATGTTAATTTGTTGATAGTTTGTATAGGTTGAGTTCGCTAAGTTTATTTTTGCATGTTATTTAGGTGAGTTTATACTTTTTTATTCATTTATGTATACTTACTTTTCTTATATCTTTTTGCTGGTTTGTTATAGTTATTTTCTGGCAGTTTATTGGTTTTCAAGTCGTAGATTTTTTTCTTTTAGGACATCCATGTAAAGAGTTAGAAGCTGGAGAGTGTGTTAATAATTATTTACTATTTTACATTGTTAAGTTTAATAACAGTTATATTTTAGTTTAAATATAAGTTTTACGTATTTGGTTAGGTAATTTTTTAGATGTATATATATCTTCTTCAATGGTCTGGTGAGAGAATCCAGAGGAGTTTCCTCGTCCTGTATTGTTTGTCGTTTTTGAAATATTTAGGGGCTGATTATGACACCGTATTGGTCTGGAACCGCCCGAACACAGGTCAGCTGTTCCGACCTTGCAAGTTGGATGGAACCGCCCATAGGGCTGTCGGAAATACCCATTTCATTATGGCAAAATGTGCTGCTGGCGGAAAAGGCCCGCAGCGTATGCTGCCATAGTGATATGGATGTTTGTAAACATCCCTACACCGTGTGAAATGGATATCTATAAACGGTGCCTGCCACTCAGGGCAGAAATGTTTAGAGTGGGCCCCATAGTGGAGGGCCAGAAAGAAAAAGCCATTTTCTGACAGCCTTTCAAAGTCGAAAAGGCTAACATGGAAAGGCTATTGGAAAATTACATCATAATTTAGACAGCGGAGCCGCTGTCATTAGGGTATTATGGTGTCTTTCCAACACACTGACGAGCCCCTTGAGCCTATTGGAGGTGCCGTGGACTGTCCCTCCACCCGATGCCTCCACCCGCCGCATCGTAAGGTGGCAGGCAGACTGCAGGGGCAGATGTCGGTGGGACTGACACCGACCTGCCGTCGGTGTCGGACCCTCCAACATCGTTATCAGCCCCTTAGTTGTTTAAATTGTGGTTCCTTTTATATTGTTGGTTTAATTATTTGTTTGAGTTTATTGGTTAAAGTTGTTTATAGTTTTAGTTTATTAGTTGGTTTAGTCTGAATTCTTTTTAGTTGAGTCCTTCCATGGTAAACGCTAATTTAGGTTTTATATTCGATGTATGATATCTACGGGCTGATTTCGATGTTGGTCGGAGTTTTTGTGTGAGAACAGACAGATCATGGATTAGCGGTTCCGCACACTGCATTACAAAGTGACTGCACATGGTGCAGTCGCAAACTCCCATTTTTCTATGGGAAATTGTGCGGCGGGCAGAGTTGGAACCGAGTCAGATTCCCCGGCCGCTTTAGATTTAGAGGATATTTTTGTTTCCAATATTTTTGTTTTCAATATAGCTCAAAATTGATATTTTTGACAATGATATTTGAGTTCTCGATATTTGTGATTTTTATAGTTAAGTATAGGAAGTTGATATTTTTGTAATTGATATTTAATTTCCAATATTTTTGTGTTTCAATATTATATGCATCAATATTATGTCAGTTATCCCTTTAATGTTCAAACTTAGGCAGCTGTATAAATAAACAAATTGATCACAGCGGGACAGTCTCGCACCGGCAAACTCAAATGAGGCCTATAGAGCCTTATTATGAGTCTAGCAGTCTATGGACCGCCAGACTGGTGGGGGTGTGGCAGTGGCGGTCTAGCCACTGCCGCACCGGCGGTTCACTTGCCCCATTATGAGTTGGGAGGTCGGAGCGGAATTTCACTGCTGCAGCCAACAGGTAACCGTCGTTCCCTGGCAGTGGCACAACAGACTGAGGGCCGAAATATGCTTGGTTGTTACCTGAGGCACAACCAAGCATATTATAACTTTCCTCACTGCCAACGCTGTCATGGAGCTTCTTCCTCCATGAAGAGGCTTGCGGTGAGGAAAGAAAGAGAGTCCTACAGGGCCCCTACTTGCTCCTGTGCAAGGGGTGCATGCAGAGGGCACATGTTGTGGCCCCTTGTATTTCTGCACCCCCAGTCTTTGCACAGGAGGAAATACACAACATGGTGCATTTATTCCTGTGCAGGAAGGTGCACTAGTGGTCCAGCGGTGGTGCTGTTTCAAGGTCACAATGAGCCTTTATACAGAACTGCAGCGGGACCACCACACTACACGACCGCGACACCACAATATTACTTGTAATTCGGCAGGTGGGCGGGGCCACTCTTAGCAGTCTGGGAGCGTGGCAGTGGTGTGCTGCCTGCTCCCGTACCACCAAAAGTCATAATCAGGCCCATAGACAGTGATGTACCAAGAAAGGACTAATGGAGTGAGAGTGATGACGGAGATGGAACAGAGTTAGAAAGAAAGAGGGTGGATGGAGGAGGGAGCTGGCACACAAATGGTGAGATGAATTGAGAGGTTAGATAGTGAGAGGGAGAGTTACAATAGGGAGAGATGTAGAACAGATAAATAAATCAGATAGAGAGGTTGCAGATGTTTTAGAACTGTTTCATCCTCTCCACAGCTCAATTGGTTTCAGGATGATAAACTAAACTTTTCTTATGCTTAATACCAAATGAAGAGAAATACTTCTCCATTTCATTTGAAAACAAATGTCGGTCCATTGTCTGAAAGTATAGACTTAGGGAATCTCTCTCTCTCTTGAACACCTCTTCCAAAAATGTAATTAATAACCACTGAGGAGATGTCTTGCACACACACAACTTCAACCCACCTAGAGTAAAAATCAAGCAAGACTATTAAATAAGGTGTATGATGCTCACCTCTAAGGGGTCAACTATGTCGAACGCAACTTCTTCCCAAGGATAATAAGGAAAATTCCTACACCTCATGGGCAATTGCCTCGCCTTCAAAACTGTATCACTATTTTCACATTCAAGACACCACTGGACCAATCTTTCCACTTTCTTTGGTCTTAACTATCACCAAATGACCAAGACGAGTTTGTGTAACTAGCTCATTTCTTAAACCTAGGGGGATTCCAACCAAGTGCCTTTCAACAGCATACCCCTGTCCACAGAAATCTCATCTATTATCATAATCCATGGTTTACCTAGTGACCCAAAATTACCACTTTGACATGCTGCTACCACGTCCTTAATTCTGAATCCTTCAACATTTCATCTTTCTGTTCTTCCTCATGTATGGCTCCCAATTTAATCTTACATGCATTCACATTATCATCAATAAACTTGTTCTGCTCTTCCTCTGAATTTGTATCCCTGACAAGTCCAGACAGACAATCCGCTGAAACATTCTAGACTCCAGGAATGTACTCTACCTCAATGCAAACGTCTTGCAGAGCAATCATCCACCTTTGTATCCATGATAAACTAGAACTTAGAACTTTCTTCATAAAAACCTCTTTCAAAGGTTTATGATCAGTCCAAACCTTAAGGTTGGTACTCCATTTCAAATTTCTGAATTTTCTCAAAGCCCAAAATGTACCTAATGCCTCTTTCTCAATAATAGAATAGGTGACTTCTGAACACTGCAAACATCAAGAGGCACATGCTATCAAACACTCCTCAACATCTCTGTTTTTAAAAATAAATCACCCAGATCTTTGAAACTTGCATCTGTGATAATCATGGTCTCTTTTCTGGGAACAAATGCCTCCAAACATGGAGCATACTCCAGCTCAATTTTAACTGCTTCAAATTTCTCTTGGCGCTATTGACTCCTCTTAAACTGAATTTTTTTCCCCACCAGCTCTCTCAAATTGAATGATTTACAGCATAATTCCTGATGAATTTCCATAATATTCAACCATGCCATGAATTGCAATAACCTCCTCCTTTGAGTGGAGTTCTTCCAAACCACCTCTAGTTTCAACCAATTTCTTCTTGGACGCAACCCCCTTTTCAGAGATATTGTGTCCCAAATAATTCACCTCACACACACCAAACTTAAATTTGTCTTTCTTAAGCATCAAGCCAGCCTCTAAAACCATAATTCAACACATCATCCTGATAACTGTGCACACCACTTACTCCCATTAGTGCATTTGCCATCACCTTGTGAAATACAGAAGCAGCAGAAACAAGCCCAAAAGGAATTTTCTTGAATTTGTAAGCACCCACAAACGTTATGAATGCAGTTAAATTTTAAGAAACAGAATCTAACTCAACCTGATGATATGCAGTCATTAAATTTAATGTACAAGCCACTGCTAATGATGATTTAACCTTATCTATGTTGGCTAATGGAAACCGGTCCACTACAACCTCTCTATTAACTGCTCTCAGGTCAATACACAACTGACCATCGCCAGTAAGCTTCTGAGCCACCGCTACAGGAACCAACCATTCAGTGGCCTCAACTGGTTCACTCACTAAATCCATTCACTTTTGCAATTCTGTGTCAACACTGCTTTGCACACTGATAGGAATACACTTCAAACATCCTAACATGTCAACGAACAACTGTTCATAATCTTTTATAAAATCTATGGTGTGTAAACCCACTTCTTGTATTTGGAGCTGCGGGTCAGCTTTAGGATTCAAAGAAACATCCAGTAATTTCGAATGTGGCAAACCAATCAGATTATTCAATTGTTTGGTACATACACCTTATTTACAATGTACTTAATGCCCAGCACCACGCATGCATTGACAGATACCAACATCTTAATAGGCTCACCACCATATTGACCCAGATATACATCAATTCTACTTATTTTCACCTTTTTCAGAAATAATCAATTACATGTTACTTTAGATATTATAGATAAATGTGAACATGAATCAAACCTCATACGAATCTCAATCCCATCAACCATTACTTTTCCACTGAGACGATCGTCTCTTTGACATTTGAACTGAAAAATAAATTCTTGTGACATCTCGTTCGCTTCTTTCCTATATTCCCTTCTCCCTTTGTTTCAGCAACATGTAAACTAATGTGTCCATTACTTACTTATAATGGCATTACTCCAAGTCCTAATCCTTCGCCTTCCTTTTTAACACATGAGGTCCTCTGCCTCCCCCCAGACTCAACCCAGCCTTTATAAAACACCCCCTGAGGCTTCTTCAGGGGAACTGGAGACCCATCTGATGAGGAGGAGGAGGACACAACGCTGTTCCGCTTGACCATCCTCTTGCGACCCATGGTAGCAGAATAACCCACACAAACACAGCTGCCCAGAAATAGCTTCAGGGAAACCCAGCGTCAAACCAATGAGGCCAAGCCATGATTCCCCTATCCAATCAGTAAAGAAACCAAAATCAGGCGAAATACATAAAAGAAACGGGAACCAACCTGTCCTACAAGCTTTCCAGGATGCCCACTTCACAGCCAATACGCCGCACCACAACAGCGACCCGGAAACACCGGCCCAGCCACACATGGACTGCCAGACTCCGTCACGGCGTCCACGCTCAAGCGCTCCGCCCCTTGAGAATGAGGAGACCCAGTCGGCAACTGCATTGATGGAGGACTGCCGCCCGCAGCTCCACAGAGGCCGCGATCCAGGACTTGAAGACTCCCCGGCACCCCATGTAGAGGAAACCAGAAGGTAAGTCTCACCTAGGGAGACAAAAAATAACAGGAGGTGATGGAGGTGGGGATGTTTTTTATAGGCTGGGGTTTGGTCTGGGGAGAGGCAGAGGACCTCATGTGTTAAGATGGAAGGCGAGGGAGGGATGGGAGTTAATGCTCTATTATCCCACAACGGTTACAATATGAATCAAGTGCAGGCCATTCTTTTGCATTGTCCACTCATCCCACTCCAAAAACATTTTCCAGGAAATGTATTCCAGACCTCCTTACTTTCTTCTTTACATTTTACTTCAGACACAACTTTTTCCACCTTTTCAGATATAAAAAGATTTATTTCTGTTTTTATCATTGCTCAACTCACCTACACATTTTAACATGTGTTTAACTCTTTTTGCTATTAACAACACCTCTTCTAACTGTGGCCCATCTTTGAGTCACAATTTCTTTCTTATCTTGACACTTTTACAATTAAGCACAAATTGATCTCTAATTCTTTCATCAGCAGCAGCACCAAACTTGCAAGAAGCAGCCAATTTCCTGAAAAATATGATATAATCCTCTACAGATTCTTCTTTTCCTTTTTCCCTTAGACCAAAGTGGTATCACTCCCTAATGGTACTCAACCATGGAAGATAATTTTGATCAAGTTGAAGTATAAAAATTCCATTTTCATTTAAATCCCTCTTTTCTTCTTTACTTAAATCAGACATGGGAGCCGATTTCAATGCGGTCGGAGCCATTTCGATTGCATTGAAATGTCCCATTTGGATTCTTTTCTCACTGACTCATTTTGATGGGGTCAGTCAGAAAGGAATCCGAACCAGATTCCCGAATGGCCTCCGACGGGCTCGGAGAGCCCAGCTGCCTTTCGGAAATCCTTCTCCAATCCCTTGGGCGACTCTTTCCGGCCGAGGGATTACAATGGCAGATTCTCACAGCCTTCCTGTGCCGGCCTTTCTGACACAGACAGGCTGTGGGAATCCGACTTTGGGGGCCCCCTAGCAGGGCCCCCATGGGTGCAAGGCCTCGGGATGGCAGCCAAGGGGGCACCTATGGTGCCCCCCATTGATTCGCCTGTTCGGAATGCATGCTCCCATTGTAAAGAATAGGATTGAGACTGGACAGTGTTCGGTCACATCCTACTTGCTGGGCTGGAACCGACATTAGGAGGTCGTTCGACCCAGTTCCCAAAAGAAGTTGGACGGACTCCGGTCTATCCGACATCGTAATCGGGCCCAAAGCTCCAACACCACTTGACCCTCCCCTCCAAGCCAATGCGTTAATAACCAATTCCTTGTTTCTGCACTTAAATTCATATCACACACCTTGGCATAGTGACCAAACATCCTGTTTCACTTCATCGCTGACAAGTTTTCAGATTGCTTATGTGTGACATTTCCATGGTTTCAGAGCACTTATGAGTGACATTCAACTGCCAAATGTGTGATACTTAGTACAACATTTTCTCAGGAGGAAAACCAAGCAATGAAATGAATGGAAAGAGATAAATATTAGAAATGACACTCTTTGGATCGGTGTTCAGACAAAATATCGGGGAAAAATGTTGTTAGACAGAAATATTGAGTCTGAAATATCGTCAGACAGAAATATCGTGTGCAAGAATATCCATTTTAGGGTACGTAAAATCGATTTTTACAATATCAAAATCATTAATATAGTTTACAAAAATATAGTTGTTACGAATATCATATTTTAATTATTTCTATTTATTTTAGTATGTATTTTAATTGTATATGTTATAAAATGTTTTTCATTGTTGTTAATGTTTTTAATATAGTTTTCAAATTGTTAGTAGTTTTGAAATTCAATTTGATATATTGTTTTCATTTTTAGTACAGTAGCAGGTTGTGGGGTTTACAGGGGTATCTAATGGGAAATACATTCATTATAATTAATTAATGATTAATTGTTAATGAATATTTTTTATTTAATTGATAATTATTTGTTAATTGTATAATTCATTTAATTTTTTTCATTAACTTTGAGGTGCTGGATGTGTGTTTTGTAAGGGCATAGGGTGGGAAGTACATTAATTGCAATGAATTAATAAACGATTTTAATTAGTATTCATTATTTAATTGATAATTAATTCTGTTAATTCTATAATAAAAAAATTTTAAAAATACGTTTCACGTGTGGGTTGTGCATTTTGTAGGGGTTTAGGGTGGGAGGTACGTTAATTATAATTCATTATTTAATAATGATTTGTTAATTTATTTTTCTTTTATTTATTCAAACAACTTCTAAAGCACACAAAATACCCATGGGTGTCTCGGCGCTATGGACTGTAAGGATTAGCGGAGGCCTAGCCACTTATTGTTCAAAGAGCCAAGTTTTTACTTGTTTCCTGAATGATAACAAGGTAGGACTGGTCTTAATTTGTATGGAGAGCGAATTCCATAGTTTAGCCATGGCCATTCATAACTGTATTGACAGTTAAATATGTAAATTCTGTAATACAATATTTTTTTGGGGTGTGTGTTGATGTTTTTGTATGGGTAACGGCTGGGTGTGTAGGAGATTAATTATAATAATTAATGATGTTAATTTTTAATAGTTATTGAAATGATAAATAATTATGTAAATTATGCAATTAAAATATTCTTTATGTTATATATTAGGGGTCCGATTCCGATTCGGGAAGAAAAGCGTCCGTCTGAATCGTATCCGGAGCCCTGTCCGTACGAATCGTACACGCCCATCCGAATCGCACAGTACGATCCGTATCTCATCAATCCGTCCGAATCGTCGATAACCATACGAATTGCAAGGCTGAAACTGTACGACATGGACCCTCACAGTGAACCGTACGATTCGTAAACATGCCGTACGACCCAACAAGTATGATCAGGACCGGGGAATGAGGACGCAATTCGTACGGTCCAGGTCAGGTAAGGGCGAGTCGTACGGACAACCACACAATCACATACACACCGTACGGTGCGTACACCCCATGATCGCAGGGGTATGGTGCGTACCCCTACGATCATGGAGTGTATGCACAGTACCCCATGATCGCAGGGTGTACGCACTGTACACCCTGCGATCATGGGGTACGATCATGGGGTACATTGCGTACACCCCATGATCGTGGGGTACAGTGCGTACACCCCATGATCCAAGGGGTAGACACCGTACCCCTGCAGACATGGGGTGTACGCACCGTACCGAGGGGGGGGCGTTCGGTACCTGTTTCGAGGCGTACTCTGCTTCTCCGGACGTTTTGGGCTCCCGTAAAAAAAGCGTTGTACGGTGCGTACCTGACATGAATCATACTTGCTGGGTCGGGAAAACCTGCTTCGAACCGTACAGATGTCGCGTAGAGCGGGTTCCGAGGGAGAATCATGCGGAGATTAGAGTCGTACGGTCTTTGTACGATTCGTACGGAGTCCTGCTCCTGGTACGAATCGTACTTCATCGTACGTACGGGGAGGTTGCAGGGTACGATTCGTATGGGAAAAACGCTCCATACGGCTATTCGGAGTGTTTTTTCCCGAATCGGAATCGGCCCCTAAGTGAAGTTATTTAAATATAATGCATTTTGATAGTTAAATATTAATAATAGTTGTTTAATTGACAATTAATAATTGAAATTATGCAAATTATATTTATTTTATATATTAGGTGTGGATTGTTTGTTTTGTATGGATAAAGGGTGGGGAGGTTCGTTAATTATTATTAATAATTTACTAAATATTTAATTATGTAACATGTGTAAATAATACCATTTAAAGACTGAATTTTAGATATGTGTTATGTACTTTGGAGAAATATAGGGAAGAAAGGTATTTAGGTAATTATAAATTTAAAAATAGTTCATTAATGTTTTATGAATATGTTATTTATGAATATATATGTTAATTGTGTTGTGCTTTTGAAATGTAAACCACATTGTTTTCATTGGTTAATATTATTTTCAGTACATAGTTTCATATTTTAATTATAATATTTGTAATTATTTATTATATGTATTAAACATTGTAATACATATGTTCTTTTTTTAATATTTCGATTTTTTATATTTACATATTTAAATATTTTGTTATTTAGTATATTTTTGAACTTTTCTTTTTTCCAAGTTAATTAGTCTGCCTCTAATGTTGCACTACCTGGAGAGGCAATAGTACATTTTACCCCTCCGCAATCCAACACTTTCCCTACTGTGGTATTGACCCAAGTGGGAATCGTACAATTCACCCCTCCTGAGTATACCACTTTGCCTACTTTTGTATACATTGTAGTGGAAATAGTTTAATTTAATTGCAAAATGGTATAGTCTCGTTTATATTGTTTAAATTTTTATTATTATATGTTTGTTTATTTAAAATATATTTATAATTATTAATGTTTTTAATATGTATTGTATATTTTGTCAATTGTAATTTTTTGGTTTGTTTAATTTTTTGTTTGTAATTAAAATGTTTTGTTTTTTAAATATTTTTCATGTTATTTTGTATATACATTTATTTTTTATATGATGTAAAAATGTTTTACATTGCAATATAAATTAAATGTATATGTTTAATACTATTTTTAATGAGATATATGGAAATACATATATATTAATATGTATGTGTTTTACTTTTTGAAAATAATTATAATTGTTATATTCTTTAAAAAGCATTGCATATATTTTATTTGTATTATAGTGTTATTATTTAATAGATTTAGGGATGTTGGTCGGAGGGTTTCCGACCGACATGGTAGATTTACACTCCTACCTCTGAATTACGAGGAAGGCGATTGGAGTGTAAACCTGCCGGGAAAACTGACTCAGTTCCGATGGGCTCAAGGAGCCCCTCGGCCAATTGGAATGGGCTCATAATCCCGTAAGGACGGCATTTCCACCGTTGGGATTCTGATGTCGGTTTCCGACAGCCTTTCCATGTTTGCCTTTTCAACATGGAAATGCTGTCGGAAAGTGACTTGGGGGGGGCCCTAGCAGGGCACCCTTTCCCCCTTGACCTCCGGTTGTGGACCTATGGTGCCCCCCTGAAAGTCCCTGCAACGTGTAGCAGGCAACATGAGGTGCCTACCACACGGTGCAGGGATTTTCACAAACTCCTATTTCTCAATGGGAGCTTGTGCTGCAGGCGGATTCCACCCACCACACAAGCTCCCATAGAGCAATGGGAGTTTGCGACTGCACCATGTGCAGTTGAATCCTAATTCAGTGTGCGGAACCACCGACCTATGGTCGGGCGGTTCACACAATGAGTTGCCTCCGACCGAAATCGTAATGAGGCCTTTAATGTTTCCTATTAAAATTTATATATATTAAAAAAATATATATTTTGTACGATATTAGTGACAACAATATATTTTTCGATATTTTTGTAATTTACATGATAAATATAATATGATGATATTTGTTACATCAATATTTATGTCACAATATTTTTGTATAGGGATATTTTGGGGGTCGATATTTTGTCAGTGAACCAAAACGATTTGTGTGCATAGAAGATATGAAAGTAAATATATCATTATAAAACATCTCACACCCCCATGCCATTGCACTTTATAGTTATTTACAAAAAGGGGTGGTGATGGACAGAGTCTCTGAATTAAGCAGAGTACTCTCACCCAGTCAAGAGATCAGGGCTAGATCCAACACCGTTTTTTAGCTCATTGCACCATCCCAGTTTCAGAACCTGGCTGTATGCAAATTAGTCTGTCCCTGGCCCAGTGCATCATGGGAACAGGGCAGACCAGACTACAAAAGCCAATTCTTACACTGGGAAGGAAACAAGCTTCCGGGGACCGGTTTCTGGCATTACAGCCGTCTTCGGCCCGGCTTGCTTGAATCCTGATGGTGCAATGAGCAAGGGACTCACATCTGAGTATACCCTTCCACGCTTAGGGTGGACAAAATTATTTACAAAAAGGGGTGGTGATGGACAGAGTCTCTGAATTAAGCAGAGTACTCTCACCCAGTCAAGAGATCAGGGCTAGATCCAACACCGTTTTTTAGCTCATTGCACCATCCCAGTTTCAGAACCTGGCTGTATGCAAATTAGTCTGTCCCTGGCCCAGTGCATCATGGGAACAGGGCAGACCAGACTACAAAAGCCAATTCTTACACTGGGAAGGAAACAAGCTTCCGGGGACCGGTTTCTGGCATTACAGCCGTCTTCGGCCCGGCTTGCTTGAATCCTGATGATGCAATGAGCAAGGGACTCACATCTGAGTATACCCTTCCACGCTTAGGGTGGACAAAATTATTTACAAAAAGGGGTGGTGATGGACAGAGTCTCTGAATTAAGCAGAGTACTCTCACCCAGTCAAGAGATCAGGGCTAGATCCAACACCGTTTTTTAGCTCATTGCACCATCCCAGTTTCAGAACCTGGCTGTATGCAAATTAGTCTGTCCCTGGCCCAGTGCATCATGGGAACAGGGCAGACCAGACTACAAAAGCCAATTCTTACACTGGGAAGGAAACAAGCTTCCGGGGACCGGTTTCTGGCATTACAGCCGTCTTCGGCCCGGCTTGCTTGAATCCTGATGGTGCAATGAGCAAGGGACTCACATCTGAGTATATACTTCCACGCTTAGGGTGGACAAAATTATTTACAAAAAGGGGTGGTGATGGACAGAGTCTCTGAATTAAGCAGAGTACTCTCACCCAGTCAAGAGATCAGGGCTAGATCCAACACCGTTTTTTAGCTCATTGCACCATCCCAGTTTCAGAACCTGGCTGTATGCAAATTAGTCTGTCCCTGGCCCAGTGCATCATGGGAACAGGGCAGACCAGACTACAAAAGGCAATTCTTACACTGGGAAGGAAACAAGCTTCCGGGGACCGGTTTCTGGCATTACAGCCGTCTTCGGCCCGGCTTGCTTGAATCCTGATGATGCAATGAGCAAGGGACTCACATCTGAGTATACCCTTCCACGCTTAGGGTGGACAAAATTATTTACAAAAAGGGGTGGTGATGGACAGAGTCTCTGAATTAAGCAGAGTACTCTCACCCAGTCAAGAGATCAGGGCTAGATCCAACACCGTTTTTTAGCTCATTGCACCATCCCAGTTTCAGAACCTGGCTGTATGCAAATTAGTCTGTCCCTGGCCCAGTGCATCATGGGAACAGGGCAGACCAGACTACAAAAGCCAATTCTTACACTGGGAAGGAAACAAGCTTCCGGGGACCGGTTTCTGGCATTACAGCCGTCTTCGGCCCGGCTTGCTTGAATCCTGATGGTGCAATGAGCAAGGGACTCACATCTGAGTATACCCTTCCACGCTTAGGGTGGACAAAATTATTTACAAAAAGGGGTGGTGATGGACAGAGTCTCTGAATTAAGCAGAGTACTCTCACCCAGTCAAGAGATCAGGGCTAGATCCAACACCGTTTTTTAGCTCATTGCACCATCCCAGTTTCAGAACCTGGCTGTATGCAAATTAGTCTGTCCCTGGCCCAGTGCATCATGGGAACAGGGCAGACCAGACTACAAAAGCCAATTCTTACACTGGGAAGGAAACAAGCTTCCGGGGACCGGTTTCTGGCATTACAGCCGTCTTCGGCCCGGCTTGCTTGAATCCTGATGGTGCAATGAGCAAGGGACTCACATCTGAGTATACCCTTCCACGCTTACGGTGGACAAAATTATTTACAAAAAGGGGTGGTGATGGACAGAGTCTCTGAATTAAGCAGAGTACTCTCACCCAGTCAAGAGATCAGGGCTAGATCCAACACCGTTTTTTAGCTCATTGCACCATCCCAGTTTCAGAACCTGGCTGTATGCAAATTAGTCTGTCCCTGGCCCAGTGCATCATGGGAACAGGGCAGACCAGACTACAAAAGCCAATTCTTACACTGGGAAGGAAACAAGCTTCCGGGGACCGGTTTCTGGCATTACAGCCGTCTTCGGCCCGGCTTGCTTGAATCCTGATGGTGCAATGAGCAAGGGACTCACATCTGAGTATACCCTTCCACGCTTAGGGTGGACAAAATTATTTACAAAAAGGGGTGGTGATGGACAGAGTCTCTGAATTAAGCAGAGTACTCTCACCCAGTCAAGAGATCAGGGCTAGATCCAACACCGTTTTTTAGCTCATTGCACCATCCCAGTTTCAGAACCTGGCTGTATGCAAATTAGTCTGTCCCTGGCCCAGTGCATCATGGGAACAGGGCAGACCAGACTACAAAAGCCAATTCTTACACTGGGAAGGAAACAAGCTTCCGGGGACCGGTTTCTGGCATTACAGCCGTCTTCGGCCCGGCTTGCTTGAATCCTGATGGTGCAATGAGCAAGGGACTCACATCTGAGTATACCCTTCCACGCTTAGGGTGGACAAAATTATTTACAAAAAGGGGTGGTGATGGACAGAGTCTCTGAATTAAGCAGAGTACTCTCACCCAGTCAAGAGATCAGGGCTAGATCCAACACCGTTTTTTAGCTCATTGCACCATCCCAGTTTCAGGACCTGGCTGTATGCAAATTAGTCTGTCCCTGGCCCAGTGCATCATGGGAACAGGGCAGACCAGACTTCAAAAGCCAATTCTTACACTGGGAAGGAAACAAGCTTCCGGGGACCGGTGTCTGGCATTACAGCCGTCTTCGGCCCGGCTTGCTTGAATCCTGATGGTGCAATGAGCAAGGGACTCACATCTGAGTATACCCTTCCACGCTTAGGGTGGACAAAATTATTTACAAAAAGGGGTGGTGATGGACAGAGTCTCTGAATTAAGCAGAGTACTCTCACCCAGTCAAGAGATCAGGGCTAGATCCAACACCGTTTTTTAGCTCATTGCACCATCCCAGTTTCAGAACCTGGCTGTATGCAAATTAGTCTGTCCCTGGCCCAGTGCATCATGGGAACAGGGCAGACCAGACTACAAAAGCCAATTCTTACACTGGGAAGGAAACAAGCTTCCGGGGACCGGTTTCTGGCATTACAGCCGTCTTCGGCCCGGCTTGCTTGAATCCTGATGGTGCAATGAGCAAGGGACTCACATCTGAGTATACCCTTCCACGCTTAGGGTGGACAAAATTATTTACAAAAAGGGGTGGTGATGGACAGAGTCTCTGAATTAAGCAGAGTACTCTCACCCAGTCAAGAGATCAGGGCTAGATCCAACACCGTTTTTTAGCTCATTGCACCATCCCAGTTTCAGAACCTGGCTGTATGCAAATTAGTCTGTCCCTGGCCCAGTGCATAATGGGAACAGGGCAGACCAGACTACAAAAGCCAATTCTTACACTGGGAAGGAAACAAGCTTCCGGGGACCGGTTTCTGGCATTACAGCCGTCTTCGGCCCGGCTTGCTTGAATCCTGATGGTGCAATGAGCAAGGGACTCACATCTGAGTATACCCTTCCACGCTTAGGGTGGACAAAATTATTTACAAAAGCAAGCCGGGCCGAAGAGGCTGAAATGCCAGAAACCGGTCCCCGGTAGCTTGTCTCCTTTCTGGTGAAGAATTGGCTTGGTAGTTTGGTCTGCCCTGTTCCCATGATGCACTGGGCCAGGGACAGACTAATTTGCATATAGCCAGGTTCTGAGCTGGGATGGGTCAGTGAGATAAATAACGGTGATGGATCAAGCCCTGATCTTTGGACTGGGTAAGAGTGGTCTGCTTAATTCAGACACTCTGTTTATCACCACCCCCTTTTCTGAATCGTTTTTGGCCACTATAGGTGTGGCAGGGTATACTCAGACATGAGTCCCTTTCTCACTGCTCCATCAGGATTCAAGCAAGCCGGGCCGAAGAGGCTGAAATGCCAGAAACCGGTCCCCGGTAGCTTGTCTCCTTTCTGGTGAAGAATTGGCTTGGTAGTTTGGTCTGCCCTGTTCCCATGATGCACTGGGCCAGGGACAGACTAATTTGCATATAGCCAGGTTCTGAGCTGGGATGGGGCAGTGAGATAAATAACGGTGATGGATCAAGCCCTGATCTTTGGACTGGGTAAGAGTGGTCTGCTTAATTCAGACACTCTGTTCATCACCACCCCCTTTTCTGAATCGTTTTTGGCCACTATAGGTGTGGTAGGGTATACTCAGACATGAGTCCCTTTCTCACTGCTCCATCAGGATTCAAGCAAGCCGGGCCGAAGAGGCTGAAATGCCAGAAACCGGTCCCCGGTAGCTTGTCTCCTTTCTGGTGAAGAATTGGCTTGGTAGTTTGGTCTGCCCTGTTCCCATGATGCACTGGGCCAGGGACAGACTAATTTGCATATAGCCAGGTTCTGAGCTGGGATGGGGCAGTGAGATAAATAACGGTGATGGATCAAGCCCTGATCTTTGGACTGGGTAAGAGTGGTCTGCTTAATTCAGACACTCTGTTCATCACCACCCCCTTTTCTGAATCGTTTTTGGCCACTATAGGTGTGGCAGGGTATACTCAGACATGAGTCCCTTTCTCACTGCTCCATCAGGATTCAAGCAAGCCGGGCCGAAGAGGCTGAAATGCCAGAAACCGATCCCCGGTAGCTTGTCTCCTTTCTGGTGAAGAATTGGCTTGGTAGTTTGGTCTGCCCTGTTCCCATGATGCACTGGGCCAGGGACAGACTAATTTGCATATAGCCAGGTTCTGAGCTGGGATGGGGCAGTGAGATAAATAACGGTGATGGATCAAGCCCTGATCTTTGGACTGGGTAAGAGTGGTCTGCTTAATTCAGACACTCTGTTCATCACCACCCCCTTTTCTGAATCGTTTTTGGCCACTATAGGTGTGGCAGGGTATACTCAGACATGAGTCCCTTTCTCACTGCTCCATCAGGATTCAAGCAAGCCGGGCCGAAGAGGCTGAAATGCCAGAAACCGGTCCCCGGTAGCTTGTCTCCTTTCTGGTGAAGAATTGGCTTGGTAGTTTGGTCTGCCCTGTTCCCATGATGCACTGGGCCAGGGACAGACTAATTTGCATATAGCCAGGTTCTGAGCTGGGATGGGGCAGTGAGATAAATAACGGTGATGGATCAAGCCCTGATCTTTGGACTGGGTAAGAGTGGTCTGCTTAATTCAGACACTCTGTTCATCACCACCCCCTTTTCTGAATCGTTTTTGGCCACTATAGGTGTGGCAGGGTATACTCAGACATGAGTCCCTTTCTCACTGCTCCATCAGGATTCAAGCAAGCCGGGCCGAAGAGGCTGAAATGCCAGAAACCGATCCCCGGTAGCTTGTCTCCTTTCTGGTGAAGAATTGGCTTGGTAGTTTGGTCTGCCCTGTTCCCATGATGCACTGGGCCAGGGACAGACTAATTTGCATATAGCCAGGTTCTGAGCTGGGATGGGGCAGTGAGATAAATAACGGTGATGGATCAAGCCCTGATCTTTGGACTGGGTAAGAGTGGTCTGCTTAATTCAGACACTCTGTTCATCACCACCCCCTTTTCTGAATCGTTTTTGGCCACTATAGGTGTGGCAGGGTATACTCAGACATGAGTCCCTTTCTCACTGCTCCATCAGGATTCAAGCAAGCCGGGCCGAAGAGGCTGAAATGCCAGAAACCGGTCCCCGGTAGCTTGTCTCCTTTCTGGTGAAGAATTGGCTTGGTAGTTTGGTCTGCCCTGTTCCCATGATGCACTGGGCCAGGGACAGACTAATTTGCATATAGCCAGGTTCTGAGCTGGGATGGGGCAGTGAGATAAATAACGGTGATGGATCAAGCCCTGATCTTTGGACTGGGTAAGAGTGGTCTGCTTAAGTCAGACACTCTGTTCATCACCACCCCCTTTTCTGAATCATTGCACTTTATAGTAGCCTAATACAGGTAAGCCTGTGCTGCGTATATCAAGTGAACACAGGGCAGATATTTTGTTGTTCCAGACGGTACAAAAAGAAGCAAAATAAGACTGGTAAATAGTTTACCCTTTTTCTGTACATACTAAAAAACACATATAAATATAAGGCACTTTTAAATGTGTTCTAGACTTGACCTATGAATAATATTTAAAGTTAGCGAATACAGAAATGCCATGTTGTAAATGAATAAACATGACTTTGTTTTCATTTCTAGTTAGTATTACATCCAGGCATTAGCAGTCTCTTGAAACAACAACTAAACTTCTCTTGGAAATGAGTTAACCCAAGGTAAAGTGCTTGACTCACCTGATTACTGCCATTCTACCAGTTGCTTGGAGTGGATCTCAAAGCTGAGCTGTTTGCCAGCTACATTTATTTACCCAGCCTTTAGCTGTGACTTGTCTCTGGGCTTCAGCTGGGGAGGAGGGCCATGGGCTACACCTGCAGTTTAAAACTGTATCAGAGTGGATTGAGAGCCACAGGCAGCTTTCCTCAGAGTGTCTGGCTCTAGCTGGTGGCAGTTTTCAGTGATTATAGAACCCCCTGCATGCTTTTTTCCTTGAACAGCAGTGATCCTTTCATAGGGGCAGTCATTATAGTAAAATTCAAAACATCTTGGAGGGTGTCAATCACGTGTGCTGACAAACCTGTCAAGGCTTGATTAGGTTAGCACACAGAGTGCACTGCTAATTAGGTCCAACATGGACCAAAGGGTGCCAGCCTCACCTTCTCTCCCTGCCTCCAGCAGGCATCCATACAAGAAGAAAGTTACATTTTCCTGTGGCCACCACTAATTGATTGGCCATAATCCCAACACAGCACACAGTGCAGGGGTGGTGCCAGTTGCAGGAAAAGCAGCAATGTATGGTGCTGCCCTAGGATCATTCAGCGCAGGCACACGGCCCGGTAATTTGATCACTACAGATATAAGAACTGTGTTTCTGTTGTACTTGTAAACCAGTCACGTCATGTGAGGCTGTGCCGCGGCCGGGCTGAGAGTGAGTCTCAGCTGATTGAATGCAGCCAGCCCCGAGGCCACTGCATGGTGGCAACTCTAATTAGTGATTGTTGCAGTTCCAGTATTTATGCAGCAGGCTGTGGTCAAGCAGCACAGAGTGTGTGCACTGCACTAACCAGGCTTGCGCTGCTTTTCCTACTGGAGCGCGGCTCATACATCCATCTCCGTATGTGCCACATGGCACCAATGGTATCAGGAGGCGCTATAAATGCATGACTTATGCATTTTAGTGGAGTGATGCGGACCACTGCACTAAAATGTGTTAGTCTAACCCATTATGTGTGGTTCTTAGCAGGGCTGCGACTTACTCCATCTGATAGGCGGTTCACCAGGACTGCTAAAAAAAATGGTGGTGGTGTTACGTTCTGCATCTTACAAGAATTAAATTGCACTTACTAAGCTACCCACAATCTACCTATAAAAATAAAACTTCCACAGAATAGTGCTCGAACTATCATAAAGTTCGGGTGTTCCTGTCACTGGTACAATCAAAAGGGTAAGACAGACGTGAGAAAGTGGTGTGCCTATCGCCATTCTAACAATAAAGTCCTCCAAAATATAAGCATCACAGGCGTGAGAAAATGATATAATATAATATGTTATGATATAAAAAGTTAAAATCAATAGAGTTAGACGTGTGAGAAAGTGGTGTGCCTGTCACCGTTCCAACAATAGCGACTTTCAAAATAAAGGTAGAACAGACGTAAGAGAATGGTGCACCTATCACCGTACCGAATTACAAAGTTTGGCAGTGAATTCAATGGAGGTTTTTCAAACCACATAAAATGGCCACCGAAGTCTCCCCACATTGTTCATTAAAGGAAATCGGGCTTGTTTTTCCTTTTTTCCATTCCCCACATCAAACAGAGTACTGCACTTTGTCCTTTTATTATGGAAAATAGGTCTTGTTTCTTTCTGGTATGCCCTCGTATTGTCGCTCTGCCTAGCTTTTAATAGCAGGTTGGTACAATATGATACTGATCCGCAAATGTGTTTCAGCACCAGCCTCTTGTGATGATTCTGTACACTTATCGAACGACTTCAAATTTGCAATATTACTATATATTACTGCACATTCCTGATCACAAATGTCTCACCAGCGTGCTGTCGCCCCACTGGCAAAACAAAACTGAGGGGCATATTCACATGGAGCTATCTCCAAATTAATTGCACTTTATTGCAGCCAAAGTCGTGATAAATTTACCCCCCATTCATAAGCTGGTGCTAACAGCCCACAGCACCAGTTTTCCTGCGATAGCAGCTGCAACAAACATCGCCACAGAGGACCCCCGCAACTATCGGTAATGAGATGCAGAGTAGGCGTTCCCGTGCCAAAAGTCGGAACAACACCACTCCACAACATTCACAACGACCAGCTAGATTGGCGATAAGAACACAAAACACGTGATAGGGCGCGTTAGCAGCAGGAAATTAACACCTGCTCTGACCTGTTTTAAAGTCAGACCACAGTCTGCACCACAAAAGGGAGCACAGCCCAGAGCCGCACAGGAAGAACAAAATATGCCCCGGAGCAACTGAACTTGCAGCAAGTAGTAGTCAGACAAACATCAGGGATGAAAGCTCCATTGTTCCAATGCAGAAGGCCAGAGGACACCTGCACGCATGACCCTGGTCCCGAACGCGCCTGGAATACCCTAATAGAGATCTTATGGCAGATGGGGACAACTCCCACACCACACATTGTGCAAATGAACTATCCGACTTATCCGCAACTCACACACAGAAGCCCCTGCCTGAGATACCCCCGCATGGGATGCCCTTGACACTCACGGAAACAGCAACCCATTCAGCCCAAAGTTGCACACACATTTGAATCAGTGCCCATAGCTATGGCATATCCTCCACACAACTGCCGCAAGACAGAAAAGTGCCCGTTCCACGAGACGCACCAAGGCAATGGCAGGCCATACCGGGCACATGCACAACCCCCGTCACGTGGAACCCTACCGTGCACGTATGCTGCATTTATTGGGCGCAGTGCCACTGGCAGTGCTGCGGATCAGTTACCCGCTCAGATTCTGCATTGCCTACGTCACCTGCGTCCATCCCTGGTTCCACTGCCGAACATGCATATTCGAGTGTCCCATGGATGTCTGCCTATCCAACACAACCATAGATGAATTGGACTATGACTTGTGTCTACGCCCCCTTTTGGAACACGAACAGGAGTGTAACCGAGATAGCCTTGACATACTGCGTATGTATTGGCAGTTGTGCATGGGAGATTGCACAATTCCTCATGTGCAGTGACCACATCGAGGCGCTCCCATGTTGGGCTTTGTTGCAGATTGGTAAAACGGTGTGGGCTTAGCAAACCTGCCCGGACCAGTTAATGGATTGGCTCACCCTGGTGTTCCTTGCACACAACAACGATGTACTATTGGAACACAATGCACATGAAGCTGCGTGGGCATTCATGGACGAGTAACTACATTCCTGCAGCCACATCCGATTGTTACCCGCAGCACAGGTCCCAACAACTTGTTGCATCGTGGGGATTTCTCACATATCCCACCACAACAGTGGACACGTCTGCCACCAGCCAGACTCTGGATGCATGTGCATGGAACAACGCGTGTGTACGCACACCTGTGCAAGGTGATGCAGGTCCATGGTCGGAGCAACACAACGTCGTGTGGCAACGTTGCCAATTCGGACACACTGCTGGGGGAAAGCACACACATGGAAACCTAGCACAATATGTGAACCTATCGGACCCTTGCACCTGATCACTGTCAGCAGAGCAGACAATCGGCGCACTCCGGTGGCAGAGCGCTATGCAGATCCCATGGGCAATGAGTCTTGCCCGCTCACACGGGGCAATGAGCAGACGTCAAACAACACATGACTCATCCAGCAAGGCAAGGTGGGCTGGGAGCGTTGCCATCCGTAATGATTGTTGTCCATGTTTGCACCAATATTTTCTGAACCTCGACATGTACCCATGCTGCGTGCAAGTGTCTGAAGCATGTCCCTGCCTGTTGTGGCCGTTGCCTTGTCCGTACTGACACGCACATGCCAATAAAGTCTATGCCACCCCACTAGTGTATAACTGTGAGGTGTGTTGATTTTATTGTCCACTCGTGTGCCACAATGAGCATTGTCCCTACACAGGCAAGAACAGACTAACGCATGTGCAATGGTGGTGTGTCCCTTTTGCAAGCTCAACCTCGGTGAGCCAGCCATTGTTTTGGAATAGGTGCTGGCTTACGTGACTTCAGCAATGTGAGTATGGTGTCCAACCGCTGACCATGTGGAGCAATGTCATACATCATTACAGAATGTGTCCACGCAGATGTGTGTAAGTAGGTATGCGTCGTGAAGTTCTGTTGACACATGTGATGTAGGACACCACTCCTGGCCTGCTACCGATTTGGTCACACCTACACACAGCCCTATTCAACACATGGATGTGTGCCTACTTGGGGGGTCGTGAGATTGTTCTTGATGTGCAATGGGGACACAGCTAGTACTCACCTTCCCAGTCATCCAATTTGAGATGTGTCTCAGGGATACACATGTGCATAGATGTCAGTTACCAGGGTGTACCTTCAGGGGCAATCATTGTCCTTACATCCAGCCATACTTCCATACGTGAGTGAACATAGTAATGACACATCTGTGTGATTTAGAATGTTTTATTCACATTCAGGTGATTAACAGAGCTGGAGCTGTACATGGCCATCCAAGCCCACATCACATGGAAGCCCAGTTTTGGGCCAACCAGAGTCCCTTGGGGACTGAGAAGTGATTAGGAAGTGGTAGAGTGCAGGCGCAGCTATATTGCTGTGTGATTGGCCAGCAGTGATGAAATGGGAGTCCGTGTCGGTGTCCGCGTGAAGGTCGCTGAGTGTTCTGGGGGTCAGTAGGAGGTATTTCCCATGGCATGATGCATAGGCCATCACCAGGCAGGGACAGGGCATAAGGTGATGGATGGTACTGCCTCCTTCCTCATACAGTAATTCCCACCCCCATCTTACTTCCCTGATACGGGTGGTGTGTCGGGTGTGTGTGGCGGGGTGATGGCTGCATCACTGTGTGCCACTGACACAACAGACTGTGAAGGTGATGGGGCAGCATCACTGTGTGCCACGGACACATCAGCGGTCGGAGCTGTGTGTGTCGATGTTCCCGTTGCAGTCATCTGGTTGCGGCTCGGTGGCAGCAATGGCAAGATGAAGTTCTGCAGGGCATTGAAGTTCCCAGATACTACTTGCTGATGTCCAGCTGTGGCATACATACTTCCAGCCTGCATCTGCTCCACGGTCTCCATTGACCTCCGTATCTGTGCCGACTCTGTGCTGTAATCGCTGGTGCCTGTCTGACCACTGACCAGACAGTTCTTGTATTTGATTCATGGCCCCAGTGAGGTCAGCCAGGGGCGTACAGGGTGTCTCCAATAGGGACTGTACATGGTCCCTGATGGGACTCAGACACCCACGTATGGCATCGAGTTTGGATGCCACGAGTTTGAAACCCACACGCAGCTGTTCAGCCAACTCCACCTGGCAACCCCACACACTTTGTAGGAACTCAATGTATTGGTCGGGGGGTGCTGGGAGACAGCCGTGGTGCATTGTGTTTCCTGCTGTGTGGTCTGTGCAGGTGGTGGGCTCACCTCGGGGCAGCTGGCCTGCCCTGCTCCTAGGGATGGTGTGCAGAGGCTTTCCATTATCCTTTGGAAGGTCTCTTGACATATGTGCAGGTTGTCCTCTTCATCATCAATGATGTGAAGTGTGGTGTGCCCTGCAGGAGGTGTTGTTTTTCTCTCTGCAATTTGAAAGGGGAGATGCAGGTCAACAGAGTTACACATGTATGTTGAAGATTTGCAGAAGTTAACATTCAGACTGCATGCCAAAGTACATTGTCACTGTTTTGGTAGAGCTGGCTATTTGATGGCAGTCAGTGTGTGTTACGACTACATGATGGATGTGTGGTAGTACCCGTGCATTATCATCACACACTGTCAGGCAATGCCAGATGGGAGTGGACAGTTACTCTGCACTTGCGGGAACTGTTGTGAGCTGTGTCCTATGGTGTTGGTGTTGCACTTTGTACCTCATTGCTGATGTTCTGTGATTGCTATGTGTGTGTGCTGCATTGTGGTTGAGTTGCCCCTGCAGCTCTGAGTTTGTGTAGCCTTCTCCCTTTGAGGAGGAGTGCCCTTGAATTGTGTGCTTTTTGGGGCCTGATTTGTTTTTGACTTGGGTCATATGTGCTCTCGGACAGATTTTGTGGCCTTGTGCATTGTTCATCTGCTGCGTGTATCGTACAGCATGGGTAGTGTGTGCACGTGGACATGTCAGAGTGTGACCTGCTCTTTACGGCTGTGATCCGCACTGGGCTACCTCCATGTCGATTCGTAGACCATCTCATGTTTTTGGGCTGCTGCCTGCTATCGGGCATGTAGTGCTACTTACATAGTCAGTGTGGGTCACAGAGCCGCTGCTTTGCTGGATTCAGCACATGTGCATGGGTCGGTTGTGATATTGCTGAAATGGAGGGGGCCCTTTTGTGCACATTTTGGACGGGGGCCTGCTTGGCATTTCTATGTGTGCTGCAGTGTGCCAAGGCTATCAGTGACATATTCCACGATCATTGTGGGTGTGCAGTGTGCTACACATAATTGTGCATGTGTGCCATTGTGCCCATCTGCCCACGTCCCCCCCTGTCCCTGGTCATTACTCACCCTGTTGCTGTTGGGTCCGGTCCTATTGTGCTGTGTCCAGGCCCACAATTCCTGCCACCGTCTCCACACTGCTGACTGTGGCCACCATTTTCTCCAGCTCATCAATCTCCTCCTGTGTCACGGGACTCCCGCAGCCAATCGCCCTTGCTGCCTTCCTGTTGGCGGAGAGCTTCTTCTTGGTTTGGCTGTGCACTTCATGCCAACGCCTCTTGACCTCCTCCAGTGACCTCCTCGACACTCCGACTGCATTGACGTTGGTGACGATGGCCTGCGATATTTCCGTTTGGGTTGCCAGCGCCGCAGTACAGGTGCCGAACAGTGTTGATGGTGTTCTATCACCTTCGTGACGATGATCCAGTCTTCCTGCTGACTGAACCCCGTCTTCCTCTTCCTTTTGTCCTTGCCCTTTGTCGAACACGGGGTTCCTGGCAGTACCTCCGTGGGGCTTGTGGGGTTCAGCTTGTCCTCTGCACTCAGTCCGGGTGCATTCATGTTGCAGCGCAGTTTGAATTGCTTTTTCTTTTCTTTCTTTTATAGTGCTGTTTCCCACCAGACGCGTGGGATTTGCAGGCCTGTGGCTGATTTTCTCCGATTTTTGTACCGCGATTGGCCTCATCGCATTTTTTTTGCATTCGCGTTTTGCATTTTTGCGGCGTGGTGTTGATTTTCACACTGACATTTGACGCGTTATCTGGTGACTATTGCATGCTTCCGCCTTGTTGTGAATTTCACGTTGCCACTGGGTTATTTTCCCACGATGGGCTGTGATGTTGAAAGTTGCTTTACGCTACTCTTGCGGTAGTTATCACATGTTCTTGTGAATATACCCCCGAGTTTCCTCCATGCTGAATTGTTATCTTCCTCCATGCTGTGCCTTCAATGTTTACGCTCATCACCAGTGTAAAATTGTAGTTAATACAGGAACAATCAAAGAGACGAGGGACTGGGAGATTTTGAGCGGTCCAGTGCACAGTATTCTTAAATCAGACAGAAAACAACAATGCAGATACACTGCTCAGTGGTAATAACTCCTCAATACAAATTTTGGGGAGGAGAAAAGGTCCCCTACAGCATTTGCTTTTTAGGAGCTAGTGCCCTCACCCTCCCTTAGGTGGCATGCTTCATCATCGGTCTTGCTCCTCGTTGGGCTGGTGCAGAAATGCCCAACAGAACGGAAGAGGGTTTGTTGCTAAAGATCTTTTGATACGTACCAGGAGAAACCTGGTAGTGCCAGGTGTGTCCCAGTGTTTGTATCTATATGAAAGACTAGAAAGAATGTGTGTTAAAATTTGACTATAAGTACTGATGCTGTCATTTTACTGTGTGTGGTAGAACTTATGTTAAGATTAAAAATGTATGGGGGAATGATCGGAAACAATTACCCGATATTTCCTGAAAAAACGGAGGTGCGTTTGTGTGTTGAATTTGTACACCCCAGCTCGCTGGTCATCATGTTTCATGCCCTCTTTAGTTCTAGCAGATCTGGGGGCATTTCATAAGGACTAAAAATGTAGAAAAACCTTGTCCTCACTGAAAGAGAGTACGAGTGCTCTCATAGCAATGTGTGCCTACAACCTAATGTAACTCACATTGGTGTATTTACGTCTTAAGCCGGTGAAATGAACGAAAATCTAAAGAATTGCACAGCATTAAAGGTGGCTATCTCATGCATGGTGGGTGTCACCATGCACACACTGGTGAATCAAACATTGGTGAAAAAACACCTGGGGTGGCGGACTGAGCCAAAGAATGATGATGGCAGGGTATGCCCAGACGTGGGTCCCTTGCTCACTTTGCCACTGGATTCAAGCTAGCCTGGCTGATGACGGCTGATTAGTCAGAGACTGGTCCCAGGATGCTTGTTTCTGGTCCAGGGAAGACATGGCTTGGCAGTTCGGGCTGGACTGTTCCCATGAGGCACAGGGTCAGACTGATTTGCATATGGCCATGTCTGAACTGGGGTGGCGGAGTGAGCTAAAGATTGATGATGGATTAAACCCAGATCATTTGACTGGGGGTGAGTGCTTGCAATGTTCAACACTCCGTCCATCATCCCCTTTGGTTTTGCTTTGTTCACCATAGGTTGGCAGGGTATGTCCAGACGTGGGTCCCTTGCTCACTTTGCCACTGGATTCAAGCTAGCCTGGCTGATTAGCCAGAAACCGGTCCCAGAATGCTTGTTTCCGGTCCAGAGAAGACATGGCTTGGCAGTTCGGGCTGGACTGTTCCCATGAGGCACAGGGTCAGATTGATTTGCATATGGCCAGGTCTGAACTGGGGTGGCGGAGTGAGCTAAAGAATGATGATGGATTAAACCCAGATCAGCTGTCTGGGGGTGAGTGCTTGCAATGTTCAACACTCCGTCCATCATCCCCTTTGGTTTTGCTTTGTTCGCCCTAAGTTGGCAGGGTATGTACAGACGTGGGTCCCTTGCTCACTTTGCCACTGGATTCAAGCTAGCCTGGCTGGTTAGACAGAAACCGGTCCCAGGATGCTTGTTTCCGATCCAGGGAAGACATGGCGGCTTGGCAGTTCGGGCTGGACTGTTCCCATGAGGCACAGGGTCAGACTGATTTGCATATGGCCATGTCTGAACTGGAGTGGCTGAGTGAGCTAAAGAATGATGATGGATTAAACCCAGATCAGTTGACTGGGGGTGAGTGCTTGCAATGTTCAACACTCCGTCCATCATTCCCTTTGGTTTTGCTTTGTTCGCCCTACGTTGGCAGGGTATGCCCAGACGTGGGTCCCTTGCACGGTTTGCCACTGGATTGAAGCTAGCCGGGCTGATGACGGCTGATTAGCCAGAAACCGGTCCAAGGATACTTGTTTCCGGTCCAGGGAAGACATGGCTTGGCAGTTCGGGCTGGACTGTTCCCATGAGGCACAGGGTCAGACTGATTTGCATATGGCCACGTCTGAACTGGGGTGGCGGAGTGAGCTAAAGATTGATGATGGATTAAACCCAGATCATTTGACTGGGGGTGAGTGCTTGCAATGTTCAACACTCCATCCATCATCCCTTTTGGTTTTGCTTTGTTCGCCCTAGGTTGGCAGGGTATGTCCAGACGTCGGTCCCTTGCTCACTTTGCCACTGGATTCAAGCTAGCCTGGCTGATTAGCCAGAAACCGGTCCCAGGTTGCTTGTTTCCGGTCCAGGGAAGACATGGCTTGGCAGTTCGGGCTGGACTGTTCCCATGAGGCACAGGGTCAGATTGATTTGCCTATGGCCATGTCTGAACTGGGGTGACGGAGTGAGCTAAAGAATGATGATGGATTAAACCCAGATCAGTTGACTGGGGGTGAGTGCTTGCAATGTTCAACACTCCATCCATCATCCCCTTTGGTTTTGCTTTGTTCGCCCTAAGTTGGCAGGGTATGCCCAGACGTGGGTCCCTTGCTCGCTTTGCCACTGGATTCAAGCTAGCCGGGCTGATGACGGCTGATTGGCCTGAAACCGGTCCAAGGATACTTGTTTCCGGTCCAGGGAAGACATGGCTTGGCAGTTCGGGCTGGACTGTTCCCATGAGGCACAGGGTCAGACTGATTTGCATATGGCCATGTCTGAACTGGGGTGGCGGAGTGAGCTAAAAATTGAGGATGGATTAAACCCAGATCATTTGACTGGGGGTGAGTGCTTGCAATATTCAACATTCCGTCCATCATCCCCTTTGGTTTTGCTTTGTTCGCCCTAAGTTGGCAGGGTATGCCCAGACGTGGGTCCCTTGCTCACTTTGCCACTGGATTCAAGCTAGCCTGGCTGATAACGGCTGATTAGCCAGAAACTGGTCCCAGGTTGCTTGTTTCCGGTCCAGGGAAGACATGGCTTGGCAGTTCGGGCTGGACTGTTCCCATGAGGCACAGGGTCACATTGATTTGCCTATGGCCATGTCTGAACTGGGGTGACGGAGTGAGCTAAAGAATGATGATGGAATAAACCCAGATCAGTTGACTGGGGGTGAGTGCTTGCAATGTTCAACACTCCATCCATCATCCCCTTTGGTTTTGCTTTGTTCGCCCTAAGTTGGCAGGGTATGCCCAGACGTGGGTCCCTTGCTCGCTTTGCCACTGGATTCAAGCTAGCCGGGCTGATGACGGCTGATTGGCCAGAAACCGGTCCAAGGATACTTGTTTCCGGTCCAGGGAAGACATGGCTTGGCAGTTCGGGCTGGACTGTTCCCATGAGGCACAGGGTCAGACTGATTTGCATATGGCCATGTCTGAACTGGGGTGGCGGAGTGAGCTAAAAATTGATGATGGATTAACCCCAGATCAGTTGACTGGGGGTGAGTGCCTGCAATGTTCATCACTCCGTCCATCATCCCCTTTGGTTTTGCTTGTAAAGATAGCCCCAACTTCGTATGTATGCTGTCATAGAAGACATCACCCATGTAGAAGGGAGATAAGTGTCACAGCTGCACAGTTGCTCTGTGTATATACAACAATATGCAAATGATGGTCCACCTATGCAGATATAACACCCACCTATTATTATTGACATCTTCAGGAACTGCGCTGTAACTAAGCTCTGTTGCCTCTTAAATCTGAAATTAATTTTCAACAAGTGTGAGTTTAACCTGTGTAGTCCATTCATAGAGTTAAAGAGCATTGATATAGTTGAGTCACAACAATCAAAATGTGTCAGACCGAGGAAAGCAGTGCAGAAAGTGGAATGGAACTCACTGAAACTCTATTCCCTTAGAGATCCTCATGCAGGAACAACATGTGGAGCGCTGATTCTTTTTGGAGAATCTCAAGTAGTATGTTGGCACCCAAATATGGCAGTGAACACACAGATGGGTTGTGCCTTTTGATACAAAAATTCACACTATGCCCTCGTCCCTCCTTTTCTTCAAATTCATCACACTATAAGTCAGTATTCCCTACGTAGATGCTCCACCCCTTCAACTTTTACCTATAGAAGACCCTCTCCCACCACTCCTCCTGCTTAGTTGTTTTCTTGAGCACACTACCTGTCAGCAATAGTGGATCCTCACTGATTCTGCTCATTACAAGAAGCATCTTATTTTCAAGGTTATTTTATATTGGCATTATTTCATTGGCACATCCTTTGCGGAGTAGTGTGAGACCGAAAGATGAAGGGCAGACAAGAGCAGTCTGTTGCTACGTGGTGGTGGCAGGCTAGCGCATCTTCCGTGGAGACGTGACAGCGTCCAGCAGGTCTCAGAAGGCTGGAGATGCATGTCCAGTTGGAAGGTAACGTGCAGTTAGACAATCGTTTGGAGGCCATTGAGTGCAGCAGGACTTGCTTTCTAGGTCAACACTCAGACCCCGAGAAGGTAAAAGCCTCGGTAGGCAAAACCCAATTATACTTATTATTTTTGGGTAGATTTTAGTTCTTTTATATTTTGATTAGCCGGTCTGCTCTCTTTCGGAATTGGGCAATATACAGGCCAATTATAGTTTTTATTGTTGTGACCTGAAGATTGAGGATGGTATTTTACCTTACCGGTCTTCTCTAGTGTTACTATGAAGAGAAAAGGTGCCTGCGAAAGGACGAATGCGGTGCCTTCCTCTTCCGACAATGAGGGACCAATTCCATCAAGAAGACCCCTGTCTAAAGGGTTGGATTTGCCTCCTGCTGACATTCTAGGTTTAATGACTCTGGCTGATTGATATGATTGGTAAAACTGTATCAAACGCTTTGGCAGCTAATTCAAGAGCTAAATCTGGAAACTAGGAAAAGAAACCAAGATCACCAATGCCCCGCTCTTCTTCTTAAACTGATGCTGTGATTCCTTCAATTTCATCAGGAACGAATGTGAGAAGAGAAGCGATAATGGACATTTTGTCTCAAGTGGGCAGAGTCTGGGTTTTCCTCACTTTTCAAGGGGAGATGTATGAGGAAGGTTTGTTCCCTCAATATGTTAAACCATCTACCATAGCAATGACCTTGCATGGCAGGATAAACAATTTGGTACTGTCTGAGTGGAAGGATGTGGATAAAGCATTGATTCCAAGATTTCTTCAAAAAACTTTTATTGAGTGTACAGAGCGATGACTCTTTACCACACTCTATCAAGGTAGATGCATTCCAAGCAACCTTGATTGGTAGGACTTCTCAAATCCTGAAAGCTGTACTCATTTGGAGGCTACAAATTAAAGGGTAGATTTTGCCCTGAAGAAGGCATCCTAACCAGAGAATCTAGCATTAAAAGTGAGCACATACTCAGCATATATGGCTGAATCATTATTCAAAGCCTTCGACAGTTTATCAGAAGAAATCCATAAAGTCACCGACTGTGTGGAGCTTTTGGTCGCTAGAGAGCAGCAGTCGAAATTGGTAGCTGACATCTCCATGGACCTGAATAGAATAATGAGCATGGTGACAGGTTCTGTGTTGTTGGCACTCAGGAACCTGTGGATGAGAGATTAGAAAACTGAGCCTGCAGACAATTCAATTTTGTTAAAAAATCCCTTTCGATGGCCAGATACTATTTTGTGATCAACATGATAGCATGATTAATAAGGCTTTTAAAACAACAAATATGCTGTTCCTTATAAAGTTGAAGCAACATCATTTGGCAAGAAGGATTGGAACTATTCATCAAGGTCTTCTCTCAAGAGAGAATACAGGAGATGGGTTGATATATAAAGAAATACTAATCAAGAAAATCCTATGCAAAGAGCAATTTCTCCAAACAGTTGACATAGAGGAAAAAGAAATCCTGACAACGATGGAAGTCACAAGATCCTAGTGGGAGCAAGAATTCAACTTGTTCTTCATGTATGGGAGAAAACAGTTTCGGACCAATGATTTCTAGGTGTTGTCAAACATGGCTATGCAGTAGATTTTTATAGAATGGCCTCCAGGAACTATTGTGATTCACATCACAGAGAACCTGCTGAAGAGAGATGGTCCTCAAAAAGAAATGTAACCTTTACTGGACAAGCCAATGATAGTCCTAGTGTCAGAAAAAGAAGAGGGCACAGCGGTTTATTCTATTTTGTTTCTAGTACAAAAGGTTTCAGGGTGCTGCTGACCAGTACTAGACTTGAAATGGGATAATAACCTGGTTGAGAATGACCCATTTTTTAATGGTGACCTGGCAGTCAATAATTCCTATGATGAACTAGGGCGATTTTCTATCATCAGTGGATCTGTAAGACACTTATCTGCACATCCTCATCAGAGAGTCTCATCAAAGATTTCTGAGATTTGCCTTCGAGGTGTCCCAGGTCCCCCTTCCTGCACATAAACAATCTTGAAATGGCCTTTTGTAACTCCTATGTGGGCTGATTAATGCTGCGCACATAGAAGTTGCAAAACATAATTTTTTAAATGATTGTTTATGTGCCGGAAAGGTCACCTTCCTGCACATAAACAATCATTGGCGTTTTGCTGTTTCTATGTGTGCTGCACAACGCAACACACATGGAAACAGCAAGTGAAACTGATGTGATTACTTAAGTCCTCCATTTCATGGGAGAAATATTAAAAAATGCTGGAATATCCACATGTGGAATTTCAGCCAACAACCTACGGCTAGTGAATGGAATGCCACTGGTGAATTCTTCTCCAAATTAGCATTAGTCCCAGAAAATTGAAGCATGCTACTCATTGTAAAACATCTTGATGCTTCAATAGGGGTAGAAGGTCTTATATTTGGGCAATTACTATACAGTGCACAGGACAATCAATTTAGGATTTTTATATCATTTTAAAAAAAACTACTGTAACAAGAGATCATGACCTAATTTACATAATGTATTCACTATACAGTACATTTGATGTCAACAGTTTCCTTGTCCTCTACAGAGAAATCATAAACAGTATAAGCTATTTCGGGGAGAGCTTGGGTTTTCAGTGTTACTCAGTGAAGAAGCTATATAACAGGTTGAATGGTCAAAAGCTATGCTATTTGAAATGGCAATTAATCAACAAGAAGCCATCCGGTATAGAAACTTGGGCTGTCGAAAACATGTCAACAAGCAACAAAATTCATGGGGCTGCATCACCAAATTTCGGCACTGTTGTATCGGTGATGGTCCAGTTTTGCATTGTCTTTTGGTGTAGATTCAGAATACTAAGGGCCATATTTACGATGCCAGGTCTGCAGCACTTGCACCAAGCAATGTAGTGCATGTGCAACACTACTACAAAAGTGAGATTTCTGAAGCCACGCAAGGCCACTTCGTGTGGTCCTCAGTTCCTTCATAAATCTGGAGTAACGCAACACAGAGCAAATCTCTGTGTTATGTTACTGTGCCCTGGGAGGGTGTTCCAGGGGTGTCGTGTTGGTGTTCCCATGCAACTCCCAAGGATTTTGATGCATACCCATATTTACCAGAACCGGGAAACCTGGGAATGCACTAACATGCTACACCTTCCCAGGGGAGGCGTAACAAGGACAAATCTCTTTATTTCTCCTCATTACTTCCTCTATGTTTGCTGCATTCTGCAAATTGCTGTGCACTGGTGTAAACTCGGTAATGTGGTTGACAATGTTAATTTAAAATATATATATATATATATAAATATATATGTGCTAAACATGTTTGTTACTTCGAAAAAAGTTCCATTATTGGGCGAACCATCCCCTATCGAACGTCCCTGGGTAACCCTTGGTCTGAATTTTAAAAAAAGCACTAAAAATAACTGTTAGTATGCAACAAACTGCAGATTTTGGATCAATATACGTCTAGTCTACTTTCCTCAGACTCTACCACTGGCCAATAGGTTGATATCCAAGTGTGTGACAAGGTACCAGGCTGTAAAAGCCTTGTCTGTTACTCAACAAAGGCACAGAGGGTGCTGGAAGGATGCCAGCCTCGCCCAGACTGCAAAGTCAGCAGCACCGAGGTCACTTTCAGAACATGGTCATTGCATTATGCAATCTGATGCAAGCATTGCCAGACAGCTGAAATGCACACTCAGGCTGCTGATAGAAAAGTGTCTGACCAGTGTTAAGAAATATTACAGTATCTATTTCAGATGTACTATCCTGGGATAACCCTTTCTGAAGCCATATCAGCATAGATACTGCAATGCAGTATGGACCTTTGATACCAGTAATCTTAGATTATTTTTTTTTTTACTTAAAGCACTAACTGTATTATGTAAGAGATATAGACGTGAAACATTAAACCCACAATCTCTTAGATAACTACTTTGAACTACCTGTTTGGCCAATGTCAATAACTGAATGCAAAATCTAGGTAAACAAAAGAATTAATATTCCCAAAATAAAAAGGTCATTTTTTAAAATCAGAATGTATTATCTTAGAGGGCAAATGGAAATGTTGGAAGAACTACTTTGTAAAAACGGTTTTTATTGGCAATCAAGTGTGGAGGGTACATTACAGGATAAAAGCAATTCAGGCATCAGCTAACGATGCAGTAAAGCAACACAGCTCCAACAAGACACCTTTTATAAAGAACAATTCCCAACTGACCCACCCCACCCCGCATTCCCCCCCCCATAGCCAGTGTGCCGTACTCCTCCTTTCCCATCGTTGACATGTTAACAGTACTTGTCCTGGACAGGGACCTCAGTGAAGGGTAAGAGGCGCCCTTCAACGGAGCGTCAAGACCCCCAGGTCTGTCATCAGTAAGTGTAAGTAGTGCGTGCACCTTGGTGGATGTGAGGAATCCCAGGCCCAGTGCCCTCACCCTGGAGTCCCTCCCTCATCTTCGCTCTGGTCGCCATCCGGCTGTTGGATCGCTACTACCAGGGCCTCCCACGCCCTAGCCACCTCCAGCGCTTTGTCATTATCTAGGCTCCTAGCCTGTCGCAGCCGCAATGTACTCTCTGCCTTCGCCCAGCGCTCCAGAGTGGTCTTCCAACGCAGGTAGCTGGGGCCTTGAGTAGATTTCCAGTGCATGGAGATTTCACGCTTAGCCAAAATCAAACCCAAGTCGCAAAATTTGCTGGTAACTCGAGTACGAGGGGTGTGAGGGAACCACAATAATAGGCATGTGCCCATGTCAAGAGCGATTTGCCGGTCCGTGACAGCATTCAGGCAGGACATTACCGCCTCCCAGTAACCCGCTAGTTTGATGCAAGTCCAAAACATGTGGGCGAAGTCCGCATCCGCAGTGCCACATCGGGGACAGAGCGAGGAAGCCCCCTCAAAATACTGCGAGATTTTCGTCGGCGTCAGGTACGCTCGGTGTAGGGTAAAAAACTGGACCAGTTGGAACCTGGCGTTCCTCGTGCCCTTCCACGCTCTGCGCAGCAGCTGTGGCCACACCGTGTCAGGAATAGATCGCCCAATGTCCCCCTCCCATTTGGCTCGCAGCCCGTCCAGGGGTCGCAAGGCAGCAGACGACAGCCGTCGGTAAAGGCATGTGACAGCCTTATACGTACCAGCGGCCGTCACCACATATTGGCAGCACTCCGAGGTCGGCGGTTCAGTAAGCCCACACCCCCAGTACCGGCGAATACCCGCCACTAACGCAGCGTGTAGCAGATACCCGCCCCTCGGCAGATCGTAGGAGTCGCGCAGCTCCTGAAACGGGAGCAGCGAGCCGTCCCTGTAGAGATCGCCGATCATCTGCAGGCCAAGCTCCTCCCAGATCCCCAGTGCTGACCAGTCGCCGCCATGGGGGAAGGCCGTGCACATCCCGAGCGGAATTTCTGGGGCGTAAGGGCGAACGGCACCGGAGCGCTTGTGTGCCCGAAGCCAACAGCTGCGAATCGTCCGTTCCTCCAAAGTGAGCTGAGCCAGGTCCAGTCTCTGTCCCAAAACTATAAAGGAGACGATGTGTCTCGGGAACAATTTGCCTGGCACATCCTCTGGGCCACGGAACTCCAAAGCCACCGCCTGGGTTAGCCACTGCAGCTGTGCTGCTAGATAATACCACTCAAAGTCCGGGGCCGCAAGGCCCCCGTCCGCTCTGGGGCGCATCAACGTGGTCAGCGCAACCCGTCTCCTGCCCGAACCCCAGATGAACCCCGTCATCTGGGAGCGGAGTCTGTTGAAAACGGACGCGGGTATCCAGACCGGCAGAGTGCGGAAAAGGTACAACAATCGGGGAAGTGCCACCATCTTTAGCAATGCGACTCGTCCCGCGACCGAGAGCGGCAGCGTCCGCCAGAAACCCATGCAACCTTGTAGATTCCCAATCGCCCTGTTGATGTTACCGTCTAGGAGGGCCGCCGGTGAGTGATAGATGAGAGTGCCCAGATAGGGGAGGCAATGGTGCTCCCACTGCAAGGCACCCTCCGGTTGGGTGTCATCAGCCCTCGGAGTCAACGGGAAGAGGCAAGACTTCCCCCAGTTGACTCTCAGCCCCGAGAGTTGACCAAAGTCCGACAGGAGCCATTCGGCCCCACGTAGGGAGTCGTTCGCGTCCGCCAGAAACAACAGACAGTCGTTCGCATAGAGAGAGATGTAGTGAGTGTCGGTTCGCAGCTGAAGCCCCGAATACGCCCGGCCCAGCCGGGCATGCGCAGCCAGTGGTTCTATGGCCAGTGCAAATAGCAGGGGCGACAGAGAGCACCCCTGCCGGGTCCCTCTACCCACCGCGTAAGAGGCTGAAATGGTGGTCCCCGTTTTGACACGGGCTGTGGCCGCGGCATAGAGCAAGGCAGTCCATTTCACAAAGCGTTCACCCAGCCCAAAGGCCTCTAGGACACGGAGCAGGTATGGCCACTCGACGCTATGAAACGCTTTCTCGATGTCGATCGAGAGGATTGCGGCATCCGGGAGGCCAGCGGCCTCACCCCCCATGACCCTGAGCAACCGGCGCACACAGGTGGCAGTGGTGCGCTGAGGAATAAAGCCCGCCTGGTCGCTATGCACCAAGGAGCGCATGTGGGTTAGGAGCCGCGTCGCGAGAACCCGGCTCAGGATCTTGTAATCCGTGGTGAGCATGGAGAGCGGTCGGTACGCCGAACGGCAGCTCGCATTACCCCCTCGCTTCAGTAAGGGTATCACTAAGGCCTCGCGCGTAGACGCCGGCAAGCACCCCGAGTTCCAGGCCTCTTGGTAAACCGCCTGCAGTCGCGGAACCAGCACATCCGCATAGGCCACATAGAATTCAATCGGGAGCCCATCCGTACCCGGAGTCTTGCGGCGAGCCATGTGTTTGATGGCCACCCTGATTTCACCCTCAGAGATATCTCCGCCCAGCTGTTTCGCATGCTCTGGGTCGAGTTTGGGCAGCTGCGCCGCCACCAGGAACTCCTCCAGCTCCGCCGGGGGATCCGGCATCCTGCTCCTATAAAGGTGTTTGTAATACTGAAGGAACTGGTCGTTAATGTCTAATTGCGTGTAGACCATGCGCCCCTCCGGCGTGGCGAGCGCCACTATAGGGGAGCCACGGGTCCCAGGGTTGGCCAACCACGCCAGTAGCGAACCGACTTTGTCCCGCTCGGCATGAGCTCGGACCAGGAACTCCTTATAATCAAAGCAGCGCAGTTTTTCCAATGCTGTCACCACCACCTCTCGTGCCTCTGAGACCGCTCCATGAGCCTCTGGGTCCGCGTGGCTGCGCCGTTCCTCAGTGCGCAACCGGTCCTCACTGCGCTCTACATCTTGGAGTAGGGTTTTTCGGACACCCGCGGTAGCCGAGATGCAGACGCCCCGAACCACCGCCTTAAAGGCGTCCCACTCCATAGCCCTGCAGGAAGCCGTGCCCACATTGACGTCGAAATACCCCTCCACCCCACTACGTACACTGGCCTTAAATGCCGGGTCCTCCAGCGTCAGCGGGTTCAACCGCCACGTTGGAATAGCCTGGCGGCGCCTCATCCACTGTACCGTCACTAGGCAAGGGTTGTGGTCAGATATCGTCCTGGTCAAGTACTCACTGTGGCGGACCAGGCTCTGGATGTCCAATGAACACAGAATGCTGTCTAGGCGAACATGCAGATCGTGTGGGGGGAGTAAAAGGAGAAATCCCTGTCCGTTGGGTGGTGGGTCCGCCACGCATCGACTAGGCCCCAGCTACCCTGCCACTCTCTCCTACTCTGCGCCAACTTGTGAGCTGCTGCCTGCGCTAGCGGTGGGTGAGAGCGATCCAGCCCCACGTCCAGCACAGAGTTAAAATCCCCCCCAAGCAGGACCGTGCCAGCCAGGACAGTCGCCAGCTTCCCAGACAATCGCGCAAAGAAGGCAGGCTGGTCCACGTTCGGGGCATAGACGCTGCAGAGCGTCACGTCCCTCCCATCTAGGCGGCCCTGTACAGCAACAAACCGTCCCTCAGGGTCAACTATCGTCACCAGAGGCTGAAAGGGAACCCCCGCCCGGACCCATACCAAAGCCCCCCGTGCAAAGGCCGAGTAAGTGGTGTAAAACATATGCCCCCGCCACCTGCGCTGCAGGGCCCGCCCCTCAGTCTGATCAATGTGAGTTTCCTGCAGGAAGGCAACCTGCACCCCCCTGCGGACAAGATGGGCATGGACCCTGTGGCGTTTCAGCATGGAATTCAGACCCCTCACATTCCAGGTCACACACTTCAGATCAAGGAGGGTCCCCATTTCTCATGACAAGCACAACCCCAATGAAAGCGACATTCGTACGCACACTGGCTACTCCCCAAGAAATGAACCCCGACAGTCCCCAACAACCCCATGTCCCAGCCCTCCCCAGAATAGGTCCCCAACAGCAGAAACCCATCCAAATGAGTAGTTCCCAACAGTAACAGTCCCTGGTAACAACCAGAGTCCCACAGTAGGTGCTGGAGATGAGGGGGTGGCCTGTCGCCTCTCTCGCCAGACCGCAAGCTGCTCACTCCCCCGAGTCAGTTAGGCCTCCCCTACGTGCCCCATGCGCCCCGCATCCCCTCCACAAGTAAAGCAACCAGCAGCACAGAAGGTGGTCGCCCAACTCCAGCCCCAGGCCCAACAGGTCAATGCCGCCAACCCAGGTCAGGAACACAGCAGGTCATACAATACCACTGCAGGGGAGCATCAGCCTCATTCGTCCAGCAAACCATCTGCAGTCCCAGGCGTGACATGCGGTGGTGCGGGGTCCCCAGATACCGACTCCTCCGAGGTCCCCCCGTCAGTGCCACCACGAGATCCTGACTCCACAGCCGTCGCGGAGTCCAATGTCTGGGAAATGTCGGTGACTGCCCGGAGGGCATCCCTGCGCTCCTGCTCAGTCTGCGAGACCGTGGGTGTCCGAACATTCGGTGGTCGTTTCCTGCGTCTCCTACCCCGTCCGGGTCTCGGTGGCGCCCTCCGCTGTTCCCCGGGCGCGTGAAGCGCATCCGCGCCGGTCCTGTAGAGCTCCAGCCAGTTCCAGACGTCGTCGGGAGAGTCGTAGAAGGAAGATTTGCCATCGAGCATGATCCGCAGGCGGGCTGGGAACAGGAGAGAGTAGCGAACGCCCTCCTCCCGAAGCGCCTTCTTGACCGCCAGAAAAGTCGACCGCTGCCTCTGGACTTCCAAGGAGTAATCAGGATATATGGAGACCTGGGCGTTGTCCACCTTATAGGGTCCCAGAGCTCGCGCCCTTTGCAGAATGAGGTCCCGATCCCTGTAGTGCAGCAACCGCGCCACCACCGGGCGGGGAGGTCGGCCCTCGGCTGGGGGACGAGCCGGCACGCGGTGAGCACGCTCTAGTGTGTAGAACGGCGACAACCCTTCCGGAGCAACCACCTCTCGCAGCCAGGCCTCCAGAAGGCCCAGCATGTCGGTCCCCTCAATTTTCTCCGGCAGGCCCACCACGCGAATGTTGTTGCGGAGGTTGCGCCCTTCCGCATCCTCCGCCCTCTGTTCCAGCAGGTGCACCCTCCGCTGCAGCTCCCCCAGCAAGGCGTCTGCCGCCTTCGACGAAGGTTCCAGCGCGTCAATCTGGGTCTCGGTCTCCTTGACCCGATCCGCCAACTTGCCGTGGTCTGCACGCAATAGGCCCAGGCTCGTGGACACCTGCCCGATGTCATGGTGCAGGGCCTCCCGGGTATCGGCGATCGCCTTCAGGATCTGCTCCAGCTGGCTTGGCGGCAGACCCACCGCCGGGACAGTGTCCAAAATGGGGCCCCCATCAACCTCCGGCCCCCCAGCAGCCTCAGGGGGGGGTTTTAAGGGGCGTTTCCCCATGGGGGTGGTCGCGTCTCGCCCCCGCAGCAACAGGGTCAGCGTCTTACCCCGAGTCCAACTCGCCAGGCCGCAATCCTCAGGGTCACTCACCGCACGGCACTTCTTCAGGGTCCGCCGGCCCTCAAAACCAGCCACTCTTCAATGGTTCCTGGGCCCCACTCGTCGCTCTGCTGTCCACCGATCACCAGGAGCCCCCCCGACTGCAGCACTCCCCCAAGTCCGAATGCTAAGTACCAAGCCACCAGCCCAAAACGGCAGCAGGGGCGACCGTGGAAGGTTCCACGTGCGTGGGGGCAGGGGGTAGCGTGCCCGGGCTCCAAGACACAGGTCTCCCAGAACGTCCCTATTGCCAGGACACTAGTCTTGTCGGCGGCGGCAGAGTCCCTCGACGGGAAATGGCCAGGGTCAGCACAGGAGCACCCCTCCACAGGATGGTGGCCCAGAATCCGGTCTCGTCCCAATCCTGGGGTCGGGGGCCTACGACACCTCACCCTTCCGGATCGCACAGGGCCGGTCTGCACGCCAAGCCCGTGCTCCACAATTGGCGCTCAGCGGGGCCCCCCAAGTTCAAGCCGGCAGGGGCAGCGTCGGGCAGTCGCGTCCTCGGCAGGCCACGCGGAGATGGGTCCGAGCCCAATCACGAGCTCCTCTTCCGGCCAGCAGCAGGGCCCCCCCGGGCCGAGGGCCGCACCCGGTCTTTACTCCTGCAGGCGCCCCCGTCGGGTCTCCGCAGATGCACCGCTGGAAAGCGGCTCAAGCCTCGCCGCCGCCGCGAGCTCCGAAACCAGGGCTCCGGGTCATGTGGCAGCCGGCGGCCGGCCAGGTACCGCTCAGGGTCGGCCTTCGGATCACTGGAGGCCGGGGATGCGGCCGAGCGTCAAGGCCGCAATATGGCCGGAGCTGCCCACCGACCTGCAGGCGTAGCGCGGGCTCCGCGCAGCCGGGGCTCGCTCCCACCGTCTCCGGTCAGGCCCCCAGGAGTGCAGGAGGAGACGCGGGCAAGGTCAGGGCGTCAGGGCCACCAGGATCGACAATGTCAGGATTAATGGGGGAAGGCCGCTGTGGAGCTCAGCGCTCACACGTCTTCCTCCATCGGCTACCAAGCCACGCCCCCCATGTTGGAAGAACTACTTATAGGAAAATACGTTTTAGTTAAGTTACTTGTTCTCCACTTTGAAATACTACAACGGATCTTATCAGTTGTAGCGCCAAGAAACCGCAGGTGTATGTGCGCTTTACAAGTAATTTTAAACTCAAACTCAAACTACAATGAAGCCACTTGGCTAAAACACGGTATCCCTGACCTCTTTAGGTACATTGATCGACACATCTTAAATCTGCTCCAATTTTTCAGATGGTAATCCCTAACAACTTCCATACCCCTAAATGAAAGCACAAATGTTGCAACTTGAAATTCCCTTGAATCACTAAACCTTCTTACACACAATATACCCTTCCTTCTGCCCTAAATTCTGACCATGACCAGCCATTGGAAGGTCTTTGGTCAAAGTTATACTGGGGCAACCAGGGACAATATAGTTATGATCAATACAGGCACACCGCTTTAAGTGCAACATTATCATAATATTATATTGTTAGATTAGCACTTTTCACCCACATAGGTCATCACTTTGTTGACTTCTAAGAGAATGATTAAGTGCACATATCAGTCAAAATGAAGGGATAAGGGCTTTTGCTCTACCAATCCTGGCTCAACCACTGGCAAACAGAGCACTTTTAGCGACTACCCGCACACCGTCAGCCCTCTTTATTTCTCTGACAGGACTACATGTGCCTGGGCTGAATTACCTCAGGGCCATGTGGCTTCCTTGCTCCTCCTCCATTGTGCCTCCTGCAGGTGGGATTGATGCACAAGTGGGAATGGACTCTTTCAAACTCCCTTCCTCTTCCTGTGTTACTTACTTGCACCCTCCCCACTAGGGGTGGAAACCATTTCTATGTGGATCAATATTACTGCACCCAACTTGCCCATCTCTCTCTCTCCATTCCCTTCACCATCCTCTCCCAAAGTTTTAACTCACCCAGGCCCCCGTCTAGTTCTTTATCCTTCCCCTTCATTTATTGCCCCAAGTCAGTCATCTTTCCCAGTATTGCACAAGCTCAGCCTTCCGTTTTTGTACCCATGGCTCTGTGGGCCAATGAGCTGCTCTCTCCTTTACTAATGTGGCAGCCATTTGTAAAAAAAAAAAATGTACAATAGTTTTAGATTGTAATGTATCCGTGACTTTAATTTAGCCCACTTTTTTTAAGCTAGCGTCTATTTTTACTCTACTTTTTCCTCTACAATTGATTTTTTAGCCATTTGTACTGCATATGTGGTTTGGTTCGGCTCTCAGATTTGAGTTCATGCATTTCATGGCCCATGACTCACCACTTCCAATGATCTACATTGGTGTGTGAGCCAAGTTCATGCCATGATGACCAGAGCTCTTGCTTGTAAGCATAACATAATGACCGGTTTGGTTGAAAGGAAAAGATTTCCAGAAAATGGAGTGTTGCATCTTAACTCTCTTCACTACTCTATTGATTTGGGGCACACAGTAAACCGCAGTATCAATTATATTCTCCATGGTTCAAACTTTTTGTGAAGTTTTTTTAGGTGTTCCAAAGTTTTTGAGCTAAGAAAAAGGCAAGGACTCATATTCAGACCTCTCTAGCTCTAGGATTTGGGGTTTAGTTCCTTTCATATAGAGGAATACGTGAGTTGTAATTAAGTACGTTGTTCAGGCAAATGATGATATTAAGTAGGGTTTCTAGTTGTTCTCTAGCTGCTTAAAGTGGATGTGGATGTGGAGTATTCTTCACAGAGCTGCTCCAGCGCATATATATATATATATATAGGGGCAGATTTATGAAGGCCTTGCGCCGCCGGTGCGTCACTTTTTCCCATGTTAAAAATGACGCACCGGCGGCGCAAGGCCTTCATAAATCTGCCCCATAGAATTTAAGGTGCAAGCAGAATAGTGATCTCTGGCCAATACCTAATGACACCTATTGTGAAAATTATTCAATTGAGTCCATTCTTATTTTTGGATTTTCGGAAAAAAAGGATTTCATACATGCCATGGTAGTTTTAGAGATGCCGTCTCAGTTTTCCATATTTTTCAGGAGGAACTTATAGTCCACTGAATGCTAGGCAGCAGAGAGCTCAAGGATATGTCGTTTGGAGTGGAGTGAATATTGTGTTTTTAAGAGAGCCAGAAAATACACCCCTTTATAGGGGTAGATTTATCTTACCAGAAATTTCCCTCATTAGCAAAGGCAGGAAATGGGTAATGCATGTGGGTGAGAATAGTTATCTGGGTAGGTCTGGTGATTTTGTTGTCAGTTTCATCTATTCCTCAATCTCTTCTGGGCTAAAGGACCTGAAAGAGAATTGAATCAGGAAAGGGCTTGTAAACTAGCAGATATATGGGGCAGGATTGTTAGGGATGAAGTTACAAATATTGCTTATTTTTTTGTTAAAAAAAAGATGAGACGTTGCGTGTTGTTGAGTACTTACTATATGCAGTATTCTTCTGGGCATTTGTGTTGGACATTATTCAGGAGATATTAAATATCTTCGTCATTTGGTTGGAAGCCTTATAGCCTTGTAGACTGATTTTGCATGGTGAGCCTTTTGGGCTGCCTTTAGGTGTGGTATCCATTCCTGTGTCTCTAAACTTGTCTTCAGTTAATAAAGAATTGTGCTATTTATGTTCCAGTTTATGAATAGCAGTTTTCAGAGCCACTAGTTCCTACAACTATTTATTGGTAAGCTGTATGCTCAATTTGGGTTTCCTGGTTTTACATGTAGCCAGTTTGTTAAGAGCGGTAGAAATATTGTGACACAAGTTGTCCAATACAACTTCAAGACATCTGGATTGAGGTTAGTTTTGAGGTTAGTGCAGGTTTCCTCAAACTGTTCTATGCTAACAAGCCTATAATGACTGCTTGGGATAGGTAGTGGGTTGTCTATGATGTGGGGAAGGGGCCAGTATTCCAGGTTTTAGTGTTCAATGGAGATGAAGGACTGGTTTGACAAGGTCTCTCAGTAGACTAAAATATTGGAGGAGTCAAGATTGTGGCAAGTGTGTGACCGGCTGCGAACAATGACCTCGAGCCTACTTGTTTTTGAGGATGTCCCTTGCTTGTTTAAACTTTGGCATATCAACCTAAAGATTGAAATCACCCCAAATAACTATTTTCTTGGCTAAGTTTTTCAGGTGGAGGAAAATTTTGAGTAATTAGATTGGATCTAGGGGGTCACTAGAGCACTGCAACAATAAGTGGCCTATTAGGACTGTCAGTGCAGTTTGAAGAAATATATTCAAATGATGGGTGACTTATGGGAGGTAGCTCTGAGCAGGGTCCTTGAGCAGTATAGATGATAGCTACCCTGTCACCCCTCTTGGTCTGGCTGTTTATGGTAATCTTCAATGGCCTAGAAGGAGAAGATTACTTAGGAAGATAAGAGGAAGTGTTATTGAACCTAGTTTAGTGAAGTAGATGATGTGACACCTGGTTTTGGACAGGCAGTCGTGAGTGTCCATCATCTGCTTTCATGTTGATTTTGGTATTTGTGAGTTCTAGTTTTGTCCACTGGCACCCCATCCAAAAACCTGCCGGTTCAAGCTGCTGATACTTACCTACAAGGCCGTCCACGATCAAGGACAAGCATATATTAAACACTGCCTAAACTTTCCACTAACTCTCCAGCCATCTGCACTTCACCTCCCGCACACTGGCACACACTCTCCACCGATGCTAAAGTGGAGAACACTTCTTCTTCTACCTTGCCACCAAGTCCCAGAACAACCTTTTGCTCCACCTCCAAGCATCATCCGTTCTCCCAGAATTCAGAAAGAGACCTGGGGGCATAATATCAAGAACGGCATTAAAATTATCGCCGGTTTAGCGGCAAAAACTGCAGCTAAACTGGCGATAATGGGCTTCATAATATGCCCTGGAGAATTCCAATAGAAGCCACTCCAGAACATGGACTTCTATTGGAATTCTCAAGGGCATATTATCAAGCCCATTATCGCCGTTTTAGCAGCAGTTTTCTGCCGCTAAACCGGCGATCATTTTTAACGCCGTTCTTGATAATATGCCCCCTGGTTTTTTGACAGATCCCAACAAGGACCCAGACCTGGATACCCTCGCAGGTGATTAACTGCGCTTTCCAAAACCAGACTAATTGATTGATTGATCAAATATGGTAACTGAAGTGCAGGGTTGCGCCCAGCAGTGAACCATATTCACAACGCTAATAAGGTCAATGATCTCCATTGGAGACAACTACATAAGAGAAAACAACTTGGACAACATCTTGCCAATATTTTTCGGCACGAAGGAACCAGTGTCTTGATTTCTCTTGACCTCTCCAACAATGCCTTTTTTTAGTATAATGCTTTCCCAAATAGAACAAACCTTTCCCTTAAAAAAGGATAGAAAATTGAGGACTGGCCTAAAATTCCTTGTGGGGATGCCAGTATTTTCAGTGATCAAATCTATGTGGATATGTTCCTTTAAGGCGTCAAATAATTACTGCTATTTCCTGTCTTCCTGAGTCAGGAAATACAATGCTGCTTCTTACCTACTTCAATCTTCAGGTTTTGAGTTGAAGACTGACTGCATCTCATATTTTTCCTTTTGCCATTTTTTAGTGTCTGCTCTGTGTTGAGAGGTAAGCAACCTCAGTTCTTTGGTGTACCAATTCTGTATTAAAACTCATAGCGGTAACACAAAAAGGGAGTAGTCAGATTTGCTAAGGCACCTGTCGTACAGAGCTTAAACCTGAAGCTTTACGGGAGGAAGCACAAAGTGGTACTGAAGGGAGCTGACTCCCTAGTGCATTCTCAGTGTTTCAGTTCATAGTAATTTAAGTACGCACAAGTGATAAGTAGGCTTTCTTGTTTTAGTTTTTTTTTATATATATATTTGGTAACATAATGTCTCCCACATAAAAAGCTGTCTGAGTCCAGGCCTAAGGAAGGATCAGTCACTAGCTATGTCCTGAATTCTAATGGGTCTACCAGCAGGCTCCTCACCTCAGGAGAAGAAAAGGACCATGGGGCATATTATCAAGGGCAGTATCGCCGCTTTAGTGGCACTTTTTGCCGCTAAAGCGGCAATATTTTTATCGCCCTATTTACAAGGCGTCGCTAACATGCATTAGCGCATGTTAGCAGCTGATTTCATAACGCATCTCATGACAGCGATAAACATCGCTAATGAGATGCAAAGTATGCGTTCCCTCAAAAATACAACATGAAAGAGGACACTAACACAACAGCGCTGTATTAACAAGGTGGCCCCGGTCTTGCGAAGCGATATTAAAAGTCCCGCTAACCGCGGTTATCGCCGGATCCTAACGTCTGGTCAAAACCTGACTTAAGCATGTTTAGTATGGGAGGTGGATTGACAGGTTAGGTCCACACTCCCATATTAACAAGCTTTTCATTAGCGCTGTGAAATCATTGCTTGATTTCACACGCTAATGATGATTATCGCCGTCTATCGCTGGTTTATACATCGCCTGTGAGCTCAGCGTTGCAAATATGCCACTAACACGGTGATGTAATCCAGCGATAGAAGGCGATAATCAAATTCGAGCTAAGCGCCATTTGCGATATTCAATGCATGCCATTGATAATATGCCTCTATGAGTCCCACAGCCACAGTGGAGAGGATGGAGTGTAGCTCGATCAAGCCATATTTTTTTCCTGAGAAGAGAGATAGAAATATTATAAAATGTCGTGTGTGAAAGTCAGTGCACGTATGTTTATATGTGGTGGTGTGTGTGTGCATGACTGATGTGAGCCTGTGTATGTATGTGTGTTCAATGCCTAATAGGAAAACATTTCAGATATCTGCATAGGTCTACATGTGTAGCAGGAGTGCTCCTGGCACACTTCACTTGTTGTTGGTGTTGTATAGCATGAATAGGATCTCACAGTGACCTTTGTTTTGTATACTGATTAGGAGTTGCATTTCTTCAGGGTCTATTTTCACTGCTTTTATGGCAGGTCTTGCTACGTGAGCTCTTGTGCAGAATGTTCCAGTGCCACCAGAGCTGAGAAATCCTAGGATGTCCCCTTAAAATACTAGTCTTGAGGTGAAGAGAACGATAATCTATTTAACAACTGGAAGCAGAAAGTGTGGGAACGAGGAGCTGAACAGAAAATGGACGGTTGGAAGAAGTCACAGGCTTTGTGCAGGCAGCCCAAAGGAAGCTTTCCTTGAAGTAGCAGATGGGTAGATCATAATGTAAAGTTACTTGGGACCTCTCCTAAGCTTACCCCAACAGAGATCCATTGTCTCTTAGGCCCAGAATGTGTCAGTGAAACAAGCTCCCTTTATCAGTCAGAGTGCTGCTGGATGAGAGGTGGAACCTAAAGTAAATTGTACTCAGATGAACTAACAGGAGTCCATAGTATAGTAGCACAAAAGCAAAATAGTTTTCTTTTCTGTTTGCTTTTAGGGCTGTTAAGAGGGACATTTAGCAGGCTCAAGAGAAACCTGCTTCCAGAGAACAGTGCACAGTCACAAACTAGATTCTGAGTGAGTTACTCTGCGATGGTATTTGTGAGGCAGTTTAGTGGTGAAATATGTCTTTTTGTATCAAATAAATAACTGTACAAGACAACAGTGCTTTTATAAAAAAGGAATCACACACCGGAATAGGGCTTTGGGAAATATATACTTTTCAAAGAAGAACTTGAAATCGAACTGGGTCAAGCAGAGTCTTCAACTCATGTAATTTTCAGATGCTTGTTGTTTAGTTAATAAGCAAAATAATGTTTTTCTCTCACTAGGGGACTGAACAGTATTTCATTTCTGACGTGAAGTGCATGCAATTTCTGCAATGATTTCTTTTCCAGGTTTGTTTCGGGAAGTTTCAGAAAAGTTATAAGAAAATGGCAGTCAGAGGCAAGGGTATCAGAGGAGTTAATGGATTCAGGTTGTTTAGACTTAAAGTGTTTTTAGCAATATGCAAAATAATATAGTTAAAATATATGTGCAAATGTATTTTAAAATGTGCACAAATGTAGTAGATAGCTGATCTTACTAATAGGCCTAAAAAATGTTTAAATGCAAAATCCTTAACAAATAGGTTGACAAAATGTGCTGAAACGCTCATAAAAATGTTTAATTCTTGACCTTTCAATGATCATGTTTTTATCAAATAAAGGTTTCACATAACTCTGAAAAATATTTCTACTTATGCAAAGAAGGTTTGAATATCTGTTTAAAATGTATCCTTTAGTAGAATAGTAGAATTATGAAGATAAACCTCACTTAGAATGCCACACATAAACTTAACTTTACCTCTTTTAGCATACTTGTTTTACTTCCAAAGGATGAAGTTGTGCAATTAATTTGTAAGCCTGGGCGTAGTTCGTGAAGTGCTACGCGTAGCTACGCGAAGTGCACTTCGCACAATGCGAGCTACGCATAGCACTAGGCGAACTGCTTAGTGCGCTGTTCGCGATGATTGCACAGTGCCGGATGCTTGTCCGCACTGTATGAGAGAAGTTCCTTCAGTGGCCAAATACATCAATAGTGTGTGTGCATCTATAAATGTCCAGATAGAGTGACAGTAACAAGTTAATTATGGACAATAATTATTCAAAAATTGTATTTATTTTTCTTTTTTGTACATATAAATTCATATAAATACTGTTTTAAATCTGAAAATTACATAGAAAATCCATCTATTAGTTACAAAAATCACAAATCGCACATTACAATCATAAAAATAGGCAACAAAAATAATACCCCTTGGCAACAATCATACCAAACAACTTACTCACGTGCTACCAGTCATACTGCAACCATACCACATACTCAGACGGAAAGAAGGAACTGGATTCCAATTAGCTAGATAACAATGCTATTATTATTCAAGGGCCCCAGGATGTAATAGTCTGCCCTTGTAGCAGGTCTACGCGCGTTTCGGTGGTTCAAGCCACCTTCATCAGGACCTTGTACATCATCTAGTGCAGATACCAGGGGATCAAACAAAGAAAGGAGAATTGCCTAAAAAAAGAGAAGACAAATCTGTCACTACAAAATCTGCAAGAAAATATATATGCAAGAACGTTACACATTCACTGTTAAGCTAGACTCTGGGAGCTCATCAACGTGACCATAGAGAAAAAATCCTACAAGCTATATTATCAACTCAAACTATTGGCAAGGATTGAAACATGGTTTAGCCAAATCTATGGCAAAGAGAGAAATTTTAGTAAAGAGTGCCTAATCACTCTCAGAGCCTATTTGTGATCCATTCGTAGGCAAGAATTGAAAAATAAAACCACACATTTACTATTTATAAAAAATAGAGACAAGGCGAAACCTAATCTTGTAAAAGGAGTTAGAGCTAATAGTGACATACCATGTCATGGAGTGAAATACTTACAGTGTAACATAAGGGTATCTTTTCAAAAAATATTATCAGTAAAATCAAGGATAAGATGAAGTCCGGTACACAGCTTCTACATGGGAATTAAAGGAGACTTTTAGAATATAGAGTACTCAAGGGACTAGCTGAAACTAATGTGTTTTCCACAATTGGAAAACTTACCAATGGTGCCACTCACGATGGAAACAGGGAACAGGTAAGCTTTAAAGCTTCATATAATGGATTGTGTAGTTACAGTGTTCCGTGTTGATGGCTGCAGAAAAAACGTACAAAGCCAGGGTGTCATACTTGATGTAGGAATATATGGAGAACACTAAAATTTATGTGTGTGCCTACTGACAAACCAATTCTTATTTAATGCTGTTAGTAATAAAAGACCCTTAATAGACATACCCAGATGGTCGCAGGATGTCAGTGTTGATAAAAGTTCACAGTATACTCATATATTTCGTATTTGTCAAAAACGAGGATCTCAAATAGGTACAGGCGGCGAGGGAGCTAAGTTCTGTTACTTCGGGATCTATCATGGGGCAAAAATATATAGAAAAGTCCTGTTAGTACCGAGACACTACACAGAGTTTTGGTTGTAAGGATGGAAAATACTAGACCATTGCAACAAATAAGTGAGCTTACTTCTGTATGCGGTAAAAGAGCTTTCCATAGGTAAAGTGTAATTTCCAGCACCAGCGACCCTAAAAGTTGAAAGAAATACGAGCGTTATGTGCGTTCGGCATAGAACAAGGGTCCGCTATGAAAAGATACACGCTGTTGATAGCATAATAGCGTAAACAAGGAACACATCCTAAATCATATAGCGGTCCAAGCCACAATAAGGAATGGTGACTCCGGACTACTGATGTTACAAGACCCATCGGTGCGTGTACATATAAAAGGATAACCCGTAAGTAATTTAAAGTCGACAAAACATGCTAGCAGTTTGAGAGAATCCTAACCCATATCGCGATGGGAAAGAAATGGCTATTGCAGGCTCCTGCGTCAAAGATGTAACTCTAGTTTGCTTACCTGGTGGTTCGCAGCGGTGCGACGTGATCCCTCTACGTCGAAAGTGACCCTCAGCGGATAATCGCGGGGGCCCGTCATGTTTTATAAACACCGCGGACGATCCTCAAATCACGCGGGAAGTATACGAAAAACGTAACAGATTGTGGGAGTCTCCCATCATGGGCATAGATAGAGGACTGCGGAATAGCGTCCATCTTGCTAGTGCCTAATAGTAAGAGCTGGGCAAGCCGCAATTATAAACATGCTAAAATGTCCGTTTAGCAAGGCAACAATTACATTTGAAATATTAATATATTGAGGAGGATACCAGGGAAGTTCGAATAAATTAATATATCTCTCCAGGGGGGTGCAAAATGCATAGTAGTTTTTAGAGGAGTCTCCCGTCATGGGCAAAGACATAGGACTACAAAATAGCGTCCATCTTTCTAGTGTGGAATCATGACAGCTAATAGAGCCGCAAGTGAAAGAAAGAATGAGATATATGTGATCACTAACCATCTATTCTAAAGATATATATCTATATTTAGAACTACAACTGGAAAAAATATATATATCTGAATGACATATAGAAAATTAAGTGAATTGCATGTGTCTAAAAGAGATGCAAAGAAAGTTTGGATGAGTCAATGCATGTCCCAGTCAGAAGTCAGATTCGTTACAAAGAGGGAGATAGGGATCCTACGTGACACAATACCTACTACACCATTAGCTACAATGGAGGCTCCCAGAGTTAGGAGACAGGATGTATTTTCTAAGATTTCCATGTCAAGTTACCGAAGTGGCACATATAAAAGGTTGTTAAGTCAATGAAAGGGTTCTTTACTTGGTCACATACCAAGAGGGTATTATTTTTGTTGCCTATTTTTATGATTGTAATGTGCGATTTGTGATTTTTGTAACTAATAGATGGATTTTCTATGTAATTTTCTGATTTAAAACAGTATTTATATGAATTTATATGTATAAAAAAGAAAAATAAATACAATTTTTGAATAATTATTGTCCATAATTAACTTGTTACTGTCACTCTATCTGGACATTTATAGATGCACACACACTATTGATGTATTTGGCCACTGAAGGAACTTCTCTCATATTTTGCTTATCTCTGTTCCCCTCTGTTCCTTGGCCACAATTTGTTCAATTGAGGGGTCCCATTATACATGTTGCTTGTCCGCACTGTGCAATCATTGAAAACGGCATCTTGCACAGTGCGAGCTGTCTTTTACTGTCGCTCGAGTAGATTTTTACTCGAGCAGCAGCTTTCTCAACGCGGACTGGTAGCTTCTCATCGCGAGCGGTCGCGAGCATACGTGACCACTCGCAATGGGAAACCTGACCTCCCCACGTTGAGAATCTCGCCACGAGGTTTATTTTCCAAGCTCGCGATCGGCAGCTTGATGTTGCTATTTGCGAACAAGGAAAAAGTCTCGGCAGGATGTCATTTTGCTTGCTTGCGGTCGCCAACCTGGGGTTGAGGACCGCAAGTGAGCCAAAAATGACCGCTGCACTACCCTACGCTACCCGTGTTTGCACTGTGCTACGTGCAATTTGCGTAGTGCGAAGTAGCGCAAACTTCGCAAACTATGCGAGCGTAGCGTAATGCTTTGCCCAGGGTTAATAATTTGCTCTTGTCACTGCAGATTCTTTGATTTCTACATAGCCCAAAAGAAAATTATGTGACATAATGTGGCACATTATGTGATAGTATTACTTCAATATTTTTTTTTTCTTTTACTCTTGGGAAATGTATCTGGCCAAAGATTTCACCTCATTAGCACCTGTTTAAGAACTAAATACTGCAATAAGCACTTTAGTGAAGGCCCTTCCACTACACTGGAACATGTGTTGACACTTTTTATCTAATTGAGCTAAAAACTATTTTTTTGTTAAAGAAACGCAGATTGTGCAGCAAATGATGGCTTATGAGGCAAATAAGGCTGTACGAGGACGGGTTCTGAACCATGAAATCCACTTGGATTTTTCACTTTTTGATCACCTGTTTTATTTCCTTTTTACTGTGGGCGAGCCTCACAATATGTGGCTCACCTAAGTCAATAGACATTGCTTGTTTAGCGCCAGTGTCCACCTTTTAAGATAAGGCTGCTGTGACGCAACAAGAGTAAGGGGCTGTTGGCTGGTTACAGGTGAACATGTGCACTAACGTGTGCACACGTGTGAGGGCTGCCAGTGTGACTTCTGTCATGCGCAACCCAAGCACTGCACACAAGTAGCCAGCCTGGTGCAGAAGGGACTCTGCAGGATTAGATATTGAACTGCGGTAGGCCTTATAATGTTAGTGTACACTCAAATGGATAAACTGTGATTTACTGTCTTGTCTGCAGTGACACTCCATTATACACATAGGGGGAAGAGTGCCTTAAAGTGCAGTTTTGCTTTACTTTGGCCTACAGAGTCCAGTGACATAAGAACATAGGGGGAAACATGTCCACCAAAATCAAATCTGAGAGTTCCAAGACAATATCTCCTCAGTTTATTGGTCCTCCAGGATTGTCTTAACTCTCTGGATCAGCTCAGTATCAGAACCCAGGCCTTTTGTCACCCTGCGGTGCCAAGCTAAATACATTTCTCTCCAACAGCAGGAACAAAGGCCTCCCCACACAGAGAGAGATATTCACAGCGCTTCACTCAGCTCCTGAGGAGGAAAGGTGTAGGGATGAAGGATCTGCTTCCTTAAATTAGCTGTCACATTGTACCAGGGATGAGCCAGCCCAAACCAACTGAACAAAAGAGGGAACCCAAACCTCTGGAGCCAATACATTGTTTTGAAGTTTCAGTGGGAAAGCCCCTGGCAGTGATGTCAGTGAGGGGCAGAGCTGAGGCCCCCAGAAGAGATGGGACTAGTGACTCGTGGGTGACACCATTTTGAATTGTCCCAGCATGCTGTGCAGGAGCGTTGAGACAGGAATGGAGAGATGATGTGGCACCCCAGGATAGTCCTAGAACTTTCTGTCCTTTCTTCAAAGGTCTTGCACAGGGGGAGAGCTCTTGCTTGGTTGAGCTTTTTGCTGGACAATGGGACTGGAGGCTGCAGCCATGGACAACTGGAATAACGAAACCTCTGATATCCATCTGGAAGAAGGACTCTGACTACAGTTGCCCCCAGGACCAGTGGGGCTCTCCCCAAGTCCAGGACTAGTTGAGGGAAGAACCAAGGAGGAGAGAAGCACCAGAGAAGAACAAAGAAAAAAGCTGGCGCAAGGAGCCAGTTGAACCTTCTTCCTGCTAAGTTTGCCACCTTGGAGGGCAGGCGGCTTAAGGAAAGTGTTCCAGGTGGCTAGGGCTCACCACTATCAGCAAAATTAGCCCAAGAACATGTACAACCGCCCAACAGGGCCAGAGATACAGGATGATCATGGATTTCCTCTTTGACGCCCCCCCCCCCCCAGTGTGGATACAGACTGAGTGGAGCTCCTCTGCAAGACTGATAAATACCCTTGGGGTGGGCCAGGGCCTGGGAGTTGCCACAAGAAGACATTGCTGATCCTACCCTTGAAAAGGGGCATGCATGGGGCCCTCTCCCCAGAGTCAAGAGGGCCCATGGGATTCCCAACTCCAGGGCTGGAAGTCACGTCTGTCGGCCTGGAAGTCACGTCTGTCGGCCTGGAACCCCATCTACAAGCCACACCGCCAAGGAAGAAATGGAGAACAGCCCCCTAAGAAGTCACCAAGGGGCCCGGGATCCCACCTCCAGGCTCCAATGCCATGTGAAGACAGAGAAGAGAGAGAAGTGCAGTGGTGGCCTACCCTGCTCCCCATGCCTGGGGGGAGCGGGTGGCCACCAACAATGAGGAGTGCGGGCAGAGGAGAAGAAATGTTGGCTTCTGCGGCAGCACAGGGAAGTGATGCCTGGGCAGAGTTTCAGGGCAGCCAGGGGGAGATTCCCTGGGCTGCCCCAATGAGTCACTGTCTGTGGAGTACCCGGGTACCCCTGCAAGAAATAAAAGAGGAAAAGGAAACAGCTGTGCTGTCTGAGGCCACGCGGCACAACAAAAACAAGTGGCCGGAACTGCTCATTAAGCATGCACATTCCAGATGGAGCATCCTATAATGCCCTGTGGGACTTTTGCTCACCCAAAACGTTTTGCCAAATGTGGTGGCGCCAGGATGGCACGGGCACTACCAATGTTCCAAAGAAAGTGTGGGGGCTACAGGAGTAGTGCCCCACAACTGAACCCTAAGTTTGGGGGGGCTGGAAAAGAATGACCAACGCAGGATTTCCTTTGGTCTTTGAAGCACTCCCTAGGTTGGACCTTCAGCTCTACGGCGGGTAGTGAGGTGCAGCACTCCTGAGGGGCTAAGTTTATGCTGCTGGCTCTATGGCCTAACAATATTTAAAGAAGACAGAGTAATGGTGAATGTTGGACAAAGCTTTATTCAAAGGTGCTTGTCATAACGCTTCAAGCAATGCTTTACTGTTAAGTGTTCTCCATAATGGTTTGGTGCTGCTGTCTTTATAAGAATTATTCATCATAAGTTTAAGTAATGCTTTATTGAAAGATGTCAATGACAAAGCTGACAAAGTTTGGTTAATGCTGAGAGTAACCCACAGTCCTGAGAGGCTGCACTGTTTTATTAATGATGATGTGAGCACCTTATTGCAATGCCTGACTACTCATAATAAATGCTAAATGGGATGCCATACTTTATTGTTGGTAATGTAGGATGCCATGTTTTATTACTGATAGTTGAGCACATGATTGCAATTCCTGACTAATCGTAATAAGTGCAAAGGCATTATGGTTTCCAAGGTCAGTGATGGAATAAAGCATTACTGTGACATGAGATTCTGCCACTATGCTGCTCCAGGTTAGGGAGTTGAAGATTCACCTTTTTAAAGAAGACAACATTACAATTCAATAACCATCCACAACCTACCGTCTTCTCCTCTTACTATTTGACTTTATGCTTCACATATACATACATATATTTCCTGTCTCATCCTTCGTCCTCCAACTTAGGTCCCATCTCATCACAAGAGAACAGGTAAGGAAGCATGCCAGGCAGCACATCCTAACATCCTGAAGTCCTGGGTATCAAGGTTGTTAGACCTGGCACCATTGGCTTGGGCCTCTCCTATATTTTTACCTTTGCCTCCTATGTTTTTGCTGTGTGTTGGACTCTGTTTTGCTGGTCTAGATGCTTTGGGCTCTTTGCAACTGCTGTTCAGTGCTAAAGTGCAAGTGCTCCCTTTGAAAATTGTTATTGTGGATTAGTGATTCCATGATTGGGCTATCTGATTTACTAGTCAGACCCTAGTACAGTGCACTGTGTATGCCCAGGTCCTGCAAATCAAATGCTGCTAGTGGGCTGCAGTGCTGTTTGTGCCACCCACAGAAGGAGCCTGTAAAATGTAACTCTGGCCTGCCATTGCAGAGCCTGTGTGCAGTCTGGAACTGCCATGTCGACTTGGCAAGTGCACCTCACTTGTCCCTAACCTTCCCTTTTCTTACATGTTAGTCACCCCTAAGGTAGGCCCAAGGTACCCCTGTGGGCAGGGTGCATTGTATGTGAAAGGTAGGACATGCCCTGCTGTGTGTGACATGCCCTGATGTGTGTGGCATGTCCTGATAGTGAAATACCGCCAATTTCGTTTTTTACTATTGCTGTCTGGGGTTGGCCTGCAGTGTCCTCTTGCTGCCAAGGAAAGGAGAAAAGGACTTTGCTGTTTGCTTTGTCACCTGCTTGAGGATAAGATCTCAAAGGGCTTGAAACTGAGCTTGCTTCCTGTTCTGAAGTCTCAGGGACTCAAAGACTTCACCACCAGCTCCCCTGAATTTCCTTGCTGGGAATTCTAACCTGGGAAGAGGTGCCTGCTGTTGTTTTGGACCTCTAGAGACTGTTTTCCGCTGGGATCTGGAAAAGTAATGCAACTTCAAAGAAGCGAGACTCAATCGGAACCTGTTTCCGACGCATCGCCGAAGAAATCGTCACAGCGCCTGTGACGGCTCGAGAAATCGCTGCACACCACTTCGAGTGCACCAAAGTCCGAGATAATCGCATCAAGCTCGACCCAAAGCCTGCTGTGCGGCTTCAAGAGTTCACACATCGTCCCGGATCGTCGCATCATATTGAGGCACCAAGGTTATTTCATCGTTGGGGAACGCAGTAAGAAACCAACACATCACCTCCCCACACAGTATGAAACCGACACATCACCTTCTCTCCGGTAAGGAACCAACGCATCACCTCCCTTGAGCTGCAGTATGGAACCAAGGCATCACCTCCCCGGGGCAAGGTACTGACACATCACCTTCCCTGAGTGTAAGAAACCGACGCATCACCTTCCCTGCGGCCCGTTTTATTTGTTTGCGTGACGCATCCCAGGTACTTTGTGAGAAAAGTGTTGCATCTAAAATTTGCTTTGAACTGAACTATTTCTACCATCTGAAAGTCATATTTTTATTACTGTATTGTGGAGTTTTGCTGTTTGGTCTTGTTTTGGTTTAGATAAAGATTACTTATTTTTCTAAACTGGTGTGGTGTCCATGTTTTAAGTGTTTTCACTGTATTACTGTATGTGTTCACAAATTGTTTACACACTGCCTCTGAAATAAGCTGTGTGCACGTGCCAAGCTACCTAGGGGGTAAGTAGGGGTTATGTTAGAAGTGTATTCCCCTTACCCTGACTAGAAGCAAGGACAAAGGTACCTACCTCTGCCAACTAGAGACCCCCATTTCTAACAAAGGTCATGAAAACATGTAATGAAAATAGAAAGGGACATAAGTACTGGGACAAGGAAGGGCAATCAGAATAATATAGATTACGGCAAACTACTCATTACATGCCCTTCTCAAACATTGAATAACAATACATCAATACAGAAAGCCCAGTCCTGAACCGAGCTTAGAAAACGCTAAAGCAATGCAATGAAAAAGGCCTACAGAAACAAGAAGCAGAGACATGAGTACGGAATCACAGAAGGAAACAGTACCAAGAAGAAACATAGTTAAAAGCAAACAACAGGCATGGGACCAATAAGCATGCACACCAACCCAGAACGGGAGACATCCACAGGACGTATCACAAGCAACAAGCTGGCAGCCTCCCTCCCCAGCCTTTAAGACATGTGACCAACTTGTCCAGCACAAGCCAATCAGACCAGAGCAAACCAACCATGCTCATAGAGAGCCTAGGTTACCCAGATACAAAGTCCAGATGGCTCTGAAAAAAGACAAAGAGACAAACAAACGGGTTATGTGCCAAAAAAAGGCCACATAGAAAATTGGCACAAGAGGTATCACCAAGGCACCACACCTACAAAGGAACAAGGAACTCCACAAGATCAGTTAACAAATGACCAGGGTCAGAGACCTACCAAAGAGGTTGCCAGCGAAGAGACCTGACCATGAGGAGCACTACACAGCCCCACCACAGTAGACAGAGCAGCCCGTGGGTCCACCCAGTTGAACAGCTGACTACCAAACAAAAATATCACCCACTGAAAGACCCAAAGCAATGCTACCTCAAAGCAAGAAGCACACCCATGATTTGGCCACAAAAAGGACAGAGGACAGCAAGAGGAAGCATCCACCCTAAGAGCACAGAAACAGAGAAGAATGTACTTCAGGCAAAACTACAGAATAAAAGCTGCCAATCAGAATCAAAGTCAAACACCAAACATGCAAAATGTACCTTGACCAGTGGTCAAAGCTATGCCAAAGCCACCACACAGCAGCGAAGTAGTGGAACACTTACAGTGAGCAATAATGATCCAAGAGGACAACCTAGTGGGCCAAACTCAACTGCACAACAACTAGAGGGAAGCAAGAACCGCTGAGAAAATGAGACTGAGGTGACCCAGAACAATATAGAACTGCCCCACGCCCCCTGACTACATTATATCCACCAAAACATGGAAGAGGAGGCAGAACAGAAAATATCACCACATGAGCAACACCGAACACAGAAGTGGACCAGAAAATGCAACATATCCCAGCTGTAGACAAGAGGACAGTCTGAAGGTGGTGAAATACCTCACCAAGAAAAACCGCTCATCAGGGCAGACCCCAGTTCAGGGAACCAAGGAAAGCTGCATGCCTAACCTCCTTATAAAAGGGCAGTGGGAGGCCAGGCAACCATGGCAAACTGAGATGGAGTCTGGATTCAAACCCCCAAGCCCAGGAGGGTGCACAGGGTATCAGCTGGTCTAACCCGATCCCAAGAAACAGATGTAAAAAGAGCCCTGGCTATACCAGAGAGCAAAAAGCAAATCCTGACTAGAGTCCGCTGGATGAGCATCTAGAACTGGCAAGCACGCAAAAAAAGACATGGTCAAGCCTGACTCAGCACCAGGGACAGTCACAGGTCTAACCACAAATCCCACAATCTAAGAGTATCGCCAAACACCAGGCCAAGCAGAGCCAGAGACAGGCTGAACCCACGAAAATCCCAGCAGGGAGCACAAGGGGGAACCAGCACCTCCAAGGTCAAGGACCTAATTCAAACCTCCTAACACATAGTACCAAATGAACAAGAGCAAAAAGAAAAGGAACAGGTAGACAAAAACAACCAAATGAGAGCCACAGCACAACAGCCAGCATAACTAAAGATCTGCATCAAAGAGTGTCACCATCAGGTGCAGAACAGGATCCCAAACAATAGAGCCGAAGCCACCAACTGCAAACCCCATGACAAGAGTCAGGAAGAAGTTCACCTTTAAGTGAGCAGCCAGGGAGACTACTGCTTTATGACAAGACAGAACACAGATCACTTGGCTTAGGTGAAGGCAAACTCAAGGGAACATCCACCAACAATGGTAAAGCAACCAAAATGTGAACCATTGAGAACTATGAACATACACAAATCCAGGGAAAACCTTGTTACTGACCAGACCTACAAACAGACACTGGAACACAGTAAGAGTTGTACTTGGACACAGAACTTGGAGGCTGAGAGGCAGGAGCCATAACCCCATCTCTCCACAAAGTTCAGTTAGTTCAAAAAGCTGGCGCTCATCTTGACTTAAGGATCCTGCGCTGACTTCCTGTAGTAAAGTGGTTAACCTTTAAAGTTCTGCTGAATACCATTAAAGCAATTCATAAAAAGGGCCCCTTGTTCTTCAGCAGAGATTTAGTTGGTACAGATTAGGAAGAGATCTGCATTTTAGCAACAAGCTGCTCTTTGCTTTACCTGGTGCAATGCCAGCTAGAACTGGGGGTCGTGCCTTTTCCTATCGGGCTGCAAAGCTCTGGAACAGCTTGCTCTTGGAGCTTAGGAAATCGGACTCCGAAACACAGTTAAAAAAGAGATGTGAAGACCTTTCAGTTTAGTCATGGTTAATCTACTGGTCAATGTCTCCCTACTGGTTAAGCACCAGGATGATTCTTCGAAGCAGCGGTTTTCACAAATTAAAGTGGTATTTCATTCATTCATTTCACAGGGTGCACAATGATGCTTAGTAGAAGGCATAGTTATAGATAGGGTAATGTAGAGGAAAGTGAGCACCTTCAGTGAATAGACACTGATTCTGCAGTAGTGCACCCTTGCATCTAAACCCTTTACAGCAGCAAGGTGGAGGTAATGGCCCATCAATTCCTGAAAAACTGAATCATTTATTTTGTTTTATAGTGCACTGCAGACAGCCGTTACCTTAGTAATGACGTTTCTTCAATCAGGGACAACGGGGGTTCAGGTAGTCACTACCTGTCCACTATTCATCACTTAGGCATGAAAATTTGATTAAATAATAATCTTATAAAAATGATAAACATGCAAGGGTGAGGAACTGAAAGCTAAATTGGGCCTGGGGAGTAAATTGCAGACAAACAGTATTGATTAGAAATTAGCGTGATGTACCTATTCAGTTTAGCATAAGTACTTGTGCATTAGTGGTTTTCACATATACATTAGTTTCTTTAGAGCCACTTCCCCTATATGAGTTTTGCAGCTGAGCGAGTATTATAACTTAACCAGACCAGCGCCATTTTGTGGCCTAGCTTGCCTGCAGCATTAGCAGAATCCAACCATTACAATCAGTAAGGGTCGTTCCCTCGAGAAATAGCAAGACAACTGTAGCAAACTGCTGCTCCTGCATGTTAGGCATGTCAAGGTTATAGGTGGGGGTAGGCCGGATAAGCACATTCCAGGAGGCGCTGTGCGAACCCTCCTGGGACGGGCAGAAGGGAGTTGCCCTTATCGACCTTGCTATAACGAGCTGAGCTGAACTAAGGTTGCATTGTGTCCCATATATGGTCTTTCCTTTGCAACAACCTGTACCAACTTGTATTTTTCCTTCTTAGGTAATGGTTTCGAAATGTAACAGTATATATGTGGTCTCTTGATAATGTGCCAGCAGTCTTCTCGGCGGACCTCGAGGGGTTAGGTCGCGAGAGACTCCTCTGGCAGAGTGTTTGTTTAATAAACGATTGAACTTTCTTCACTGCCAACTGACTGGTTATTGGTAATTGGTATTGGGGGCTATCAGTAAGTATAGCTCTATATGGTATTGTTTATTTTTCGGTACTTCAAGGGCCTATCATGAGAATATGTCCTTGGTGCTTATTTCCTGTTTTAAGCAGCCGCGGCCCGTGCAGGTAAGAGCGGTGGGGGGGATTTCGACAGAGGACGACGAGGGAAAAATAATTATGTTTTTAATTTTCCCTTGTAGTTGTCCGTCGAATTCCCCTCCAATCCAGCCCCACTGCTCTTACCTGCATGGGCCGCGGCTGGTTTTATGTCTGTTTTGAAGCTGTCAAACATTGGCTGATAACGGGACAAAGGCAAATGGAGAACATGATTTACCCAAGATCAAAAAATGTGGAAGAATAGAAGCCAGGCTGCAATGTAAGACTGCTATGTCATGTCCTGCACCTTTCCTACTATACCACGTTTTATGCAGTAGATAATGAGACTGGGCGATGTCTACCTGTTTGCATTGAGTTCCACTCCAGTTTTCTTATCACTCATTTACTGCTATCATTTAGTCGAATTCCAAGCAATTTCCAGCGTTAAAAAAATGAGAGCAGAGGACTATCTTTAAAAAGTGAGAGCCCAAGAGTATACATATTTTTTATTGGCTCTTTACGCAATAACTGGGTGGGGGTTGTTCGGATGCTGAAGCCCAGGAATTGTTGTCCCAGGAAAATGCCACTTATGAGCCCTGCACAGATCTTAATGCAGTGTTTATTCCCATCAAACGTTCGTAATGTAGTCTACCAGGAGTAGATATCCAGTCTCATAGTTCCATTTAGTTTTGGGAGTGGTGCCGTCCACCCAATTAATTGTCCAACTTATTGGAACCCACATATAAAAGAATACCTGGCATCTTGGTACTCACCCTGCCACCCTCTTCATCTTCCCTCCCTCGCCACCACCCTCTGCACCTTTCCTTTCTCATGAAGCCAAATGCGCGCACTCTGCTCTCACAGGAGTGGAACCGGTGTCATGTTCACTCCAACTGTCAGAACCCCTGGTCAGTACAGAATGTTTCTCCCAAGCATAGGTCAGAAGAGATCTGCGCTGACAAAGAAATGTGAGAGTTGGCACACTTACACCACCCGTGTTCTTACCCTACTCTCCGGTCTGTCGAGATAGGGGCAAGCAGAATAAGGGGGAGGGGGGCTGCCATCTGCTATTCCTATGCCTTGCAGGGCCGGCTTTAGTGCTGGTTCCGCAATCTTTTTTGGCGTCCCTCTCCTCATGACCACCTCCCCAGATTCCAACACTACCACCCGGCAAGTGTGTGCCCCTCATCCCTCCATAGCCCCTCTCTCAAATACATTTCCTCTGCTTTAGAGCGCTGTGAACGGCTGGCTTTACTAATCCACTCAGCTATCCACATCAAATAAAGATCAGTTCTTAGCAGCAGGCACATTAACCCTCTGCGCTACTATATGGCGAGTCAAAATTCCCATTAGATAAAATTCCGATCCCTCTGATAGGATCATTAATCCTAAGAGTTTCCCCCCTTCCCCCACAGGTCAGTGCCTCTCCTCCAGGACAGCGCCCAGTTAGGCCGCACCAGTCGCACTGCCCTAAAGCCGGCCCTTTTGCCTTGCTCAGGATTCCAAAGACCCGGGCATTGCAGACGAACACTGGGGAAACGAGCCCTCTTCATACACTTGACTCTCAAAATGAAGCTAACGCAGTGCTTAATTTGTGCTGGTGCTTTCCGGTGCTCAGCACCGGCACTTAATTACCAGCACTGGGGCTTATGACTGTCTGCCACATGGTAGTGGTGTCTGCCAATTTAGGTATGAGCACAACAGCTTCTGTTTATTACTTCCATTTCAATTTCCAATTATTAGTATTTGCCTCAAAAGCCATTCTTATAGCTTTTGGGGCCTGTAATAGTATGATTGGTCACACTTTAAAGAGTGTGATGATTAGCAGTGCGTTGGTGCTGTCATTGGCAGTGCTGCCCAGGGCAACGGATGGTGCAAGCTCTAGTGTCCACCTGTCGAGATCCCTGGCACTATGTTTTTTACAAATTAAGCACTGATTAACGCAAGCAGTAAGAATAACTCCATGAGACAGTAAAGGATTCACATATCAGATCCAGTGTGATACAGCAATCGCACTTCATATGGTCACTCTCCGGTGAAAGATACTTCTTTAAAGGGACGGGAATCCTATTTAGGAGAGGGAGGAGTGGAAAGAAACATGATCAATTCGCTCAACAGTTTGTGCCTCATGAAATAATCTCTGCGCGTCTGGAGTATCCTCCGTAGTGTAATAAGGGGGCCCCGTGCAGAATGTGATGAGGGGTCCCTAAGTCACCGACATCTCACAACTATTCCTTTGGACTGGAAGGGGGCGACCTCAATGGCTGGGGTCCGCTTTGGGGGCCTGTGTTGCGGTTCTAAGACTGAGACTGCAAAGTGGAAATCAAGAAGCGGGTGGGGACCAGCACGTCAGTGCAACCTCAGGCCGCACAACCATCCTAACACGCGATGGAAAAAGCCAGCTCATGAAAAGCAGAGACACCCCTTCGCGCCTCTCCCTGGCCCACGAACAGCTACGGAGTTAGTTCACTGATCAGGGAAGTAATCCGCAGTAAAGCCCGGCATCGCTCGGCTTACATGACGCGCTTCGATTAAATCCCGGCGCGACCTCCTGCGAGAGGGCTCGCGCCCGGCGGAAAGGGGGCGCGTCGGCGATGACTAAGCTCGTGTTATTTATACCCGGCCTTTGGCGCGCACCCAGCGCTCGTCTCTGAAAGCCATCCTGCAGTTGCCGCTCAAAGCACAGGGGGCGCTGCACCCTAACCAGCCGACGCAGCAGCTTGGGAGGGGAAGCAGGGAAGTCACTGATGACTGAAAGTACTTATCGATACAAGCAAGCAATCACGCTGCCACAGGCGGGAGGCAACGGCCGCCCATACTGCTTACTTGCAGTGCCGACCAGGGCACCGGTTGGGGGTACACGCGGACAACCATGCTAATCAAAAGCTGGATACTCGAAAAAGAGTGCACAAACCAAGCATTTCCAGGTGATTGCGGCTGAATCCGGAATTTCTCGGTCTGCCGGTCACCAGGCACCTCCACTTGAATTTCTTAGATTGCTCTCTCCGCGCTACTTATCACAGCTCTTGCCTTTTTATTTATTTTATGTAATGCGATTTTATATAGCGCGAACTTTACCCAAAGGTGTCGGAGCGCTTTACATAAGAACCAGTTGCAAAAAAGTCCACATTTGTAAAGCGCACAATCACCCGTAAGGGTCTCTAGGCGCTGGGGGGCCGTCGGGAAGATTAAGCGAGCTATTGCCCAGAGTCACATGGTGCTGGGCTGACCTGCCGCCGGAGCCGGGGATCGAACCGTGGTCCCCAGATTCCAGCGTCAGTCGCCCTGGCCGCGGCGCCACACCTCTTCCACCACAAGGACTAACGATTACATGCGTTACATAAGAGATACAAGCAGAATTTTTTTTTTGCAAATGTACAAGATGTGAAGTCACACAAGGAAGAGATGCACACAGAAAGAAAAATTGCAAATGTGCAAGTAGTAAAGTCACTCATGGAAGAGATACAAATGGATATACTCTAAGAGTCACATGGGAATGGTAGAGAGTACAAAGGTCTACTGCATATACTAGGGATTAGAGTTATCTCTATATACATAGGGAAGGGATACGAATGGATAAACTCTTGAACCTGCCCCAATGCTGCTACTCGCTGGGAGCAAGGCCCCCTTCCTGCCTTCATTTATTGTTCCACTGCCCCCGGCCCAATCCCTCCTGCCTTTTGGTGGCCGCGCCCTGTAATGCACAGAGATGGTGCTCCAGGAGAGCTGCATGTACCATATAAGGATGCCAGCCGAGGCTGGGTCCCTGTGCCCCCCTCAGCAGAATAGGGCCTGTCGGCTATCTCCAGGGCAGCAGCAGGTTGACTGAAATGAAGCAATGGATGGCACGTGTGGTGTTTATATTCTATATCGAGTTAAATTTTTGACTGCTGTCAGAATGAAAGAATCACATAACACAGGCCTATCCTGAATTTTCCGTGAGTGGCGTGTGCATGTTGTGATGGTCTGTGCGAATTTCTGTATACATACCGGAGTTCCTTCCATTTTACACAGTGAAGAGGGCAGCATCTGTGCGTGAAGCAGAGAAGCACTACTGACACTTCAGCCTGTTTTACCGAGAAGCCCCATAGAATGATTTCATGTTTGGTTGATGCCAAGAAGCCTGGCATGGATCTACTTCTCTGGTCCACATTGTTAGATTTGTAGTGCAGTTGCTAAATGGCGGTGACGCCCACAATAATAAACGTCTTGTGTGGTTGCCTCGCAATGAACGTGGCTTTCAAAACAGCAGTGGCTGGAATTGTTGCCTTTCATAGAATCTAATATATCAGATCATATTCTTGCAAGAGCAGCTACAGTGAATGTAAAGGTATTTCCACAGCCTTCCACACAGGCAGGTTATGTAGATAGGGTGTGTGTGCAATGTGTAGTGTGTGTTTTTACAGGTGTCACCAAGCAAGTGTGGCCTTGCTCTTGAATGGCTGCAGGGTCAGATGTTTAGGATGACAGAAGGGGTTCCAAGCAGGTGCCTTGGTAACATCTAACTCCCTCCTACTGCTATGAATTCCCCAACAAAAAAAACAACTTCCTAGACCTTTCCCTCTTCTATCCCCCCACTATTCCTTTTCAATCCAAATAGCAGACTAACATGTCCACCACTCAAATGAATTTCATATTTCACTTCCTGTGATGTCACACGCCGTGATGTCACGTGCCATGATGACACTTCCTGCGATACTTCTTAACTTCCCACTTCTTTTTAGGTCGAGCTGGAGAAAGCAATGCGAAGCATTGCGTCCAGCGAAGTATCTAATGTTGTCCGCCTCCTGGGAATCTGAGACAGGGGTCGGGCACGCGTGGCGATTGGTGTCTGTGGACGCGCACGTCCAGGCAGGCGCCGTGCACAACTCCTGCCTCACATTCCCTGAAGTATGCAAACACACACATACACACATGCATGCATACACACACACACACGCAGGCAGGCACACACACGCGCGCATGCGCACACACGTAGGCACACACACGCAGGCACACACCCCTCCCCCCCTTACCTCACCGGGCTCGCACCATCTGGAACACACCGGGCTTCTCATGGGAGCCCCGCAGAGCACTCGAGCTCCTCTGCCAGGCCAGCACGAAGCGGGGCTCTCCCCTTAGGCATGGGAGCCCCGCAGTGCTATCCTCTACCGCTGGTCTTCACCCGAGCCCCCTCCTGGGACCCGGGACTTCAGCTGCCACTTCGCTTTTGCGCCGGGGCTCGCTCCTCAAAACGAAACTTAGGAATGGCGCGCATGCGCAGGCAGCCCCCACCCTCCCACTCCTCCCACACTTTGTCTCTACATTAATTTAACTTTCCTTTATTTAATGTTTCGGTTTTATCCTTTGCTTTATTCGCGCTTTCCTGTCTGTCTATACTCGTGCAGGAATGACCCGCTGCGGTATTAGGCAACTGTCAGGTAATGTATAGCCTGAGGTGAGTTTGTTATGCCATTGAATCGTGTATCCCCTAACTCAGCCAGAACTGAGATCTGCTGTCACCGCCTGTGGGTTCTCCCTGTTGCTGCCGGAGCAGAGTTATTTTCCGAAGTTACCGTAAAGCGTTATTGTCAAATATTACATACAAAACACCATGACCGGCATAGAGATGGCTCAAGGCGCCGAGGGTCATTTTCACAAGCGTCTCGGGAGGTGCGGCTGAGGGGAGGGTGGAGTCAGACCAGGAAGTAGTAAACGACTATATCTGCCTGGCTGCCCGGGAGCCCAGCTGCTCCAACTGTAGAAGAGGGCTTTGTTTACAGCTTCCCGAAGATCTTCTGGGGAGCGAGTGACTGGAGCCCCTCCACCATGGCGGAACACCCCAGGAAGCAGCACACGGAAGTTAAGGGCAACGCCAATCCTCGTAGGCTCTCACGATTTTATCACTACCTCCCCCCATTCGCACCCCGAAGAGGCCAATTACCTTCTCCCCCACCCCCAGACAAACATTTAAGGAGCAGCTAAAGCGCTAAACTTGGTCCAATCCACTCCCCCTTCCAGAGGCCTTGGTGGGAGGGGGGCGGGGTGTGCGTCTTTCATGGCCGCCACCTTTGAAACAGGAGCAGGACTTCCCTCAACCATCTCCATGAGAATGTGCTGCTAATGAGGGGGTGCAGCAGGGGGCACTGTCAGGGCATGCCTCCCTTGACCCGAGAGGGCAGGAGCGCCCACTCACAGCATCTTTACAGATGTGTGCTGCTCAGTGGCAAGACTGTAAAGCAGCTCAGTGGGTTGTGCGCCTCTGCCCGCCGTAGGCTGTTGTGTACCCCGCCTTTCCGCCTTCTCTGGAGCAGCAGAAGAGATCGGGGCGCATTTACATAGGGGCGACCAGGTTATTTCAGGGTCATTGTGCTCAAGTGTTACTCCTAACACTGACATAGCACCTTCTGGCTGCTTCTTGGCGCTTTGGCCGCTAACATCATCAGCCACGGATTTAAATCTTGATCCGACCAACTAGGTCGCTACGCAGAGTGTCATGAAATAGGGAGCTAGTTACACTATTCTTAACAGCGCTACAGAATGACACATAGGGAGTAGACGCTATGCGCCGAGACTCATTAGTATCAGGAAAATGCTGGGGTTTATTGGACAGCCCATGAGTGACACAGCAGAGAGGGGGCGCGTCATAGGAGGTGGCTTCAGGAGAAACCCGGGGACCGAGAGTAAAATATTCAGCTGGAGAGAAGGGGGGGGGGCAGCAGAGGTGGGGGGCAGCAGAGGTAGGGGGCAGGGAGCGGAGCATTGCTGTGCATTAAGCAGGGCCTCGGGGACCTGCACCGCTCGTGTCAGCGAGTGTTTAACTGGCAGCAGCTGGGAGGTGCCCCTCCCCCCAACTCCGGGGTCTGTGTCGGGATAATCCCAGATTATTGAGGGTGAATGGACCGGTGCAGGAGGCTGAACCCGTGGGAAAACCCGGAGCAGCAACTGGTGTGTATGGAACAAGAGGCTCTCTGGAGGCCGACGGGGCTGGGGTGGAGGCCAGGGCATGCCTGGGGTGCCCTGCTGCCCTGTGCCACCGCCCCCTCCCTACCGCCTGGCATGCCTTAATGCCAGCACCGGTTCTGGGATACTGTGCCCTTCTCTCCTGCACGTTTCCACACTCCGTTCTTTTGTAAACTGTCCTGAAAAATATAGCATCACTCAGCGCAACCACAGCATCACTCAGCGCAACCACAGCATCACTCAGCGCAACCACAGCATCCCTCAGTGCAACCACAGCATCACTCATCGCAACCACAGCATCACTCAGCACCACCACAGCATCACTGGTTCAAATATGTTCTCTCAATGTTCTGGGATACTGTGCCCTTCTCTCCTGCACGTTTCCACACTCCGTTCTTTTGTAAACTGTCCTGAAAAATATAGCATCACTCAGCGCAACCACAGCATCACTCAGCGCAACCACAGCATCACTCAGCGCAACCACAGCATCCCTCAGTGCAACCACAGCATCACTCATCGCAACCACAGCATCACTCAGCACCACCACAGATTCACTGGTTCAAATATGTTCTCTCAATGTTTCAAGCTTTATTACAAATGTCACAAAAGATGTTAATATTTCACTTCTGTTCTTGGAATTTCGTCACAATAAAATCCACTGAACAGAATCTTCACAAAAGTTATTTACAAAAGTTTAAGCTATTGCCATTATAAATTACAATCACTTTTATTTAAGTATTAATTATTTTAAAAAATAAAAAGCCATCGTTATTTGTAATATCAATACATCTAAGTCAAGTAAATACAAAACATGTTGCATTACAAATGCTATAGGTGTCACATTTGCGAAAGTTAGAACTATTGGCATTGTAAATGACAAAGCTATTAATTTAGCTATTTTCAAAAACAACACATGAATAAAAAAATGGTCATTTACAAGACCAATAGCTCAAACTTTCCTAATGCGAGACCTATTGCATTGCAAATGCTTGTTTAGGACTTGTGCCCTGGTGCAGACGGCGTACAAAAACCGCTCTATGTAATATCAGACTCACTCGCCTCATATGACCCTTACCGCACTCCAGCTTTGGGGCAGAATGTGGGCTGTAATGCAATTAGCACCGTAACAGCTAGTCACTCCATGGAGAATTATCTTATTAACAGCTTCAATTGCACATGAAATATGGTTGCTGTTGTTGTATAAGCTTTATTCGAAACAGTTTTCATAAAAGCACATGACATTTAAAACAATTACACAATAATACATATTAACAGTAAAAAGACATTAAACTTACAGTACAGCTCATACAATATTGCATATAAAAACCATTGATAAAATATATTACATTAACCGTTATTAAAAGGGATCCCTAATTACATGATTTTCCCCAGAGCCCGTCGTCTGATTGCCCAGGCCCAGCCTAGATATTTGGCCACCCCTATGACTATCGAATCCTGGGTAGTTGTACATAAGATTCTTAAGGCCACAGTACTATCGCGTGTCCCCAGGTTTTTGCATACCGGCGTAAGCCATTTAGCCCTTGGTTTAATATAGGCTTGACATACGAATAGGAAGTGGCCTATGCTCTCTTCGGCATTTTCACATGCAGGGCATAAGTTATTGGTCGATTTATTCCAGCCAGCTGTCATTTTCTTCAGGGGGATAGATCCTGACCTTAACTGGAAAACCAATTTCCTATCCATTGGTACCGTGATGTTATCCCAGTAGGTTTCTAGGGCAGGTAAAATTTTTGACTCCAGAAAGCGGCCAGACATAGAGTCGGTCCTTGTGTCTTTCAGCAGTTTAACACCCACCCAATCCCAGTACTGTTTTTTTAGGTTTTCCTTGCTAGGGAAGATCTCTCCCACAGGATTGTTCCAAAGATTTGAGAACCCTAGGTTAACTAGCATAGACTTCAGATGTTTTAACCATTTTATCTTGTGGAAGGTATCTTCCTGGATTATCCACAGAAAGCCCTCCGCATATTGTCTGATTTCAGGAGTCGTCCAGAGGCGCCTCCAGTAAAGGACTGGGCGCAATCGGGCTCTATCTATGATAGAGCGCCTACCCAGTTCCAAAAACAGTGGAGTTAGCGGGGTGCTCTGTGGAAGTCCTGTGATCCCTCGCAGAAACTTATTCTCTGAAGTCTGTAATGCCGCAATACTTTCCCAGGCCCATAACTCTGCGCCGTATAATGTAGCACCCAAGACCTTTGCATCATACACCGTGAGTGCGGGTTTTATGGGCTTTGTCTTAGATTTACGGTGCTCGCCCCTAAGGGCACCTGAGAGCTGCTGGTGTCTAAGGACCACTTTGTCCACGTGATGTGCCCAACCAGTGCCCTCTGCAATCTGGACCCCCAGATACGTGAATTCTGCAACAGTATCTAACCTGCTGTTATTCAAGGTTACTTTGGGGTGATTCCTACGGCCAGATGAAAAGGCCATTAATTTTGTTTTTCCCACGTTCACCTCTAGGCCATGTTCAACGCAAAAAGCATCGAAAATGTTCAATGCACGCTGCAGCCCCATAGGGGTCTTAGATAAAATAAGAGTATCGTCAGCGAACATCAGGATAGGAACCCTGGTGTCCGCTAACGATGGGGCATCAACGCTCGCCTCCAACATTCTCTCAACAATCCCGTTGATAAATAACAAGAACAATAGGGGGGCCATGGAGCAGCCCTGCCGGACGCCCCTTTCCACTGGGAAGTCCATAGTTGTTTCCCCACTTCCACCCCACTGGACTCTTGCAAAGTTGGACTCGTGCAGTCGCATGATTAATGTAAGCAGATCTGCAGGAATCCCCATCTTTTGCAGAACCGACCATAGCTTGCACCGGGGGACTAGGTCGAATGCCGCCCGTAGGTCGACAAACGCGACGTACAGGCAGCCCCTTCCCAGTACAACAGTCTTCCACCGCAGTATGGTGAACCGAAAGACCTGGTCAATGGTACTGGTTGCTCGCCTAAATCCAGCTTGATATGGGGAAAGGGCGTTGTTGTTATCAACCCAGTCCATAAGCTGGTTTGTTATCATCCTCCCAACTACTTTCTGCATAGTAGCTATTAAGCTTATAGGCCTATAATTAGCAGGCAGCGAACGGTCGCCCTTCTTGTGAATAGGGATAATAGTTGCACCTTTCCAGAGGTCTGGGACCACTTCCCCCTTTGCCAGGGCATTTGCTACGAGGAAGGTGTACCTCGCCCATCTTGTCACATCATATTTAAAAATGTCAGAGGGAATCCCATCTGGGCCTGGGGCCCTCCCACACTTCACAGTCTTGATGGCAATTTCCGCCTCTCTAAGAAAAAACAGATTATCAGTTGCGTAAACAGGTATTATACTGCTCGCCACTGTAGGATGATTAACATTGGCATACTGTGGTCTAAAGTAATCGACCCAAGCATCTTCTGCCACGTTATTATCAGGCTTTCCGGGACCAGCTCCTCTACCCCACTTAATGATTTCCCAGAACCTTTTAGAATCTTTATTGCCCGAGGCCTCTTTCAGTTCTGCCCAATGGTCTTCATCCCATTTCTTTTTCGCTAAATGGATGGCCCTCTTGTACAGTTTCCTTTGCTCTATTACTGCTTCACGGTCCCTACTCCTTATGGCTTGTCCCAATTCAAGTCGTGCCAATCTACACTGACTATCAAACCACCTTCCCACCTCTTTTACTTTCTTCACTTTCCTGTTTTTGGTGAAGAAGCACGGTCTAAGGAGGGAGAACAACTCGTTATGAATTTCCGTGATACCGCTATCTCCTGGTACCACTGGGGCCGTTGCTTCCATTGCAGAAATTGCACTGTCGACCACATTGTTAATAAAGATCATAGTAACCTCATTTGCCACTACTTTTGGCCATTTTAACCTACGTTCGTCATTACTCATGGCCGGGATGTCATCATTGGTTTCGGAAGAGTTTCCCGCCCCTGCATTCCACCACCTGTGAATCACACAGAGGGGGTTGTGATCACTTTCGACCCTGGGCCTAATAGTCATATCAACAACTCCCTCCCACAGCTGGAGACTACACAATATGTAGTCAATTCTGCTCCTGTAAATACCATTATCATAGGTATACCCACCCTCCTTGTCCCCTTGTGTCCTCCCATTGAGTGCTCTTAAACCATGTTCCATACAAATACCATTTAGGATTAAAATCTCTTTAGTCCATCTCTTAACAGGTTTTAAACATAGAGAGGGTACTCCCCATAGGTTATCCTCTTCGCTCCCTAAAGGATCGTTTGTACAATCCAACGGCTCAAAAGTCCTGTTGAGGTCTCCTGCTATTATCAACTTACTTTCTTGTGACGTAGCCTCTATGGCAGCAGATAACAGCTCTATGGTGGGTGTATTAATTTCATTATTACCTCTCGCATAGACATTATACAAATCTATTGGGGGACCCTTACCTGTGGAGATTCCTAGTAATTGTAAATCACAACTACCCAGATCCAACATTTTGATATTAATATGCAAATCTTGTTTAACCCATACAGTAAGGCCTCCCTTTGGCCGCCCTCTTCCACCTTTTTGGGCTGGTATGCAATAGTTTAAATAACCAAAACAGAAAAGAAAATCGCAAGCCCAGGTTTCTTGGAAACAGCAGATATCATACCCATTTATAAAATTCACCCAAGATTGGGAATCCATCTTACTGCCCAACCCTGCAATATTCCAGGATAAAAGGGTACCAATACTAGCCACAGAACCATCAAAGTTGTTGGTATTAATGGATACTCGAAGTGGCGTTAAACTTCCAATAGGATTGATCGGCCTTTCCCCTACATCCATGCGATCTACAATCATGTTGTCATTCTTTGGCGGTGGTACATTTTCATTAGAGTTTGGAATTTCTAAACTAAAACCACTTTCTTCAACCAAATTCCCTATCAGCATATTGTCAGACATTTCGTTTACACTTATAGTATCAACATTACCGTCCCCAGCCATTGTTGGCACATTATGACTCTCCCACTTCCCAACTGTAATGGTTTGTCAATATCCCCATCCGGGGTCCTGCCATCCTACACAAGAGTTGTGATTTGTGTATTTGTTATGGTTGTAACCAACTAAAGGAGGTAATGGGCAATTGGCTGACCGTGGTACAGTTGGGGGTATTAGGGGTTCGCTAAGCAGGCTAGTTGTTACGCTACTGGATCGGGGGTAAAAAAAGGTAAGGTCTACAATTCCAATACCTCCCTTATTTATTCCCCATCCCTGCCTAGTTATCCATCCCGCCACCCTAGGGTCTTGGAAATTGACCACTATACAGTCTCCACCCAAGGTTTTCGCTGTGTATCCCATCCAGTCTATTCTCCTGTGTATGAAATATGGATTATATTGCTCCCTGGAATCGCGTCGAGGCAGCCCCGATGTGACGTGATGTGCGTTGCTGTGCACCCTGGGTCAGCAGTCAGCAGTGGAGCAGCAAGGGTGCCTCGGGCCCCAGGGCAAGCAAGGAACAACCCCCTAATTGCTCCATGAGGAGTGAGAAACAACATTGAGGGTTCAGTGGGCCCCTCAGGCATCCAGGCCCAGGTGCAACTGCACCTGCTGCACCATTGATAGTTACGCCCCTGCAGATAGCCAGGTCATGCAGAAGAACCGCTCTCAATAATAGAAAGAGGACTTTTTACAGCAGCCTCAGTGTCGCAAGGGATTCTGTCGGAGAAATTCAATAGGGAATCAGTCAGAGGTTATGGCGATATTGACAATAAGTTAGTGGGGCACTAATTTAACGCCAGCCTGCCATGTAATGCAATAAGGCAGGCCACTCACCCCCTGCAAAATGCATTGAATGGCCGCCGAGATGCCAGAGTCTCACAGGCGTGCTAACCTCTTAAATTGAGCCTAAGGGCTCCTTCAAGTGACAAGTGAGGCGAACCTCCATGTTGAGCAGGGCTGCGGGAGCAAACATGCCACAATCACGATTTTAGCTTTCACTCGCTTGAAACTCTTTTGACTCCAGTTTATGTCAATGGTAAAAAATAATTTCCACCAATTTGGCTGCAGAAAGAAGGAGTTCTCAATAGGCGAAGTGATTTTTCCCATGGAGAAAAATAGAAGAAAAAGTTAGTAAATAGATTTTCATTTGCTCTCGAGATTCCTGCCTGAGTAAATATACAGGAGTTTATTTTCTCATTCAAAACAGATTTGGCGATAGTTTTAAAACCTATGGCTGTCTGGCTGTCTCACTTTTCCAAGCGTACTTCTTGAAACCTTTTTGAACTTCTGTTAGTCCCAAGTAAACAAACACCTATGCAGGGCAATAGACTGAAGTGCCAATTCACAACATTCTTTAAGAATTGGGCTTATGTGATTTACTGATCACATTTGAAGACTCTTAACGGCCTTTCCTTAAACTGAAGCAGCGCATTTTTGATATCTAATCAAAATATGACTCTGCTGCTTAATTAACTTTCTTACAGCATTTAAACTATTTCTGTTATTGAAGAGCAATAAGTGAATCTTACAAAATATGAACGGAAAAATTCAGAGGAATCTCTCGCTGACCCAGTGAAGATGCACAAAGTGAGTTTATCGCAAGCAGTCTCTGTAGCAGTCAATGGCCTAACACAAAGTGATGGGGCCTTCCTGCAGAATGTGACAATAGACCCCTTAGTCCCCAATATCTCGCAGATATTCATTGGGATGAATGTGGTACCATGAAGGGTTGTGGGCCACCTCCTGAACGTTTAGGCGTTCCCCTGCGCCACAGTGGGTGCAGAGGCTTTTTATGCCCCAGATAGTAGTACAGATATGTAGGGTTATTTTTCTGTCTGCATCGCTGCAGAGTAAATGAAAATTATTTTATGTGAGTTGTAACCATAGCAGAAAATTGATTGTCGCACAAGCATATCTAAATTGCCAAAAAATTGCAGAATATGCCTTTGGCTTTAAATACACGAATTTGCATGTCTGAATTTTAAATAACAGACACAGTATTTTGGACAGCAACTCAATAAGAACAATTCTGAATTTCTGAATGTGTTTGTAAGCATCCCCAGCACTTCATTTACAAAAGATTAAACTGCAACGCTCCCCTCACAGTTTTTTTTCTCTAAAATAGGTGAGAGCAGAAGATAGACCCAGAAAAGGGATTATATTGTTCAAATCTCTCATTAAATTTAGTAGTGTAAATGAAAAACATGCCAAAACTCCCGATTTTACCTTTCACTCGCTTAAAACTCTTTTGACTCGCGTCCCCAAAAATATGTGTTTATTTGTTAATACTTTTGGAGAAAAAACCAACAAAAAACACATGGCTATTTTCCCATTATGTTGCAGGCAAGAGAAGGGTGAACTGTTTTGAAAAAGGTCTATAGCAAAGTAAAACAATAACAAAATATACAATGAAGGTAACCGTCTATTGCAAATGAAAATTGTAAAAAGCGCGAAGCAATCCCAACAGCCCGGGCGTCCGATGGTCGCGAGTGACACGGCCGACCGTGTCACTCGACACCATCGGACGCCCGGGCTGTTGGGAGTGCTTCGCGCTTTTTACAATTTCCATTTATCGGCTCAGAATACCTCATTAGGGTGCTAACTCTTCACCCCCCGCCCGCCTTCTTTTTGTCAAGTCCTTTTTATCCAGTCTTGGTCATCTTTAAATACATTAATTCAGATTATCGATACTCTTTCACCATATATCCTTCCAGTTGGTTATACTGTCGAGTTTCAACCATCAAGCTAATCAGATACTTGTTATAAGGACACCCTGTTCTCTTTTTTCAGGACCTTTTCCACTTCATCATTTGTCATTTCCTTCACTTATTATCAGTTCTCGGAGCATCTATGGTTGATGGTCGGTTTTTCACACGCGGCTAGCATAATTGTGTGTCTTATCATGGTCTGTGTATGTTGCAATAGACGGTTACCTGATGAAGGCCCAGAAGCCGAAACGCGCGTAGTCTTATCTACCGCTTTGCCTCCATCATTTTCTTGTCTAATGCCTTGTCTATGTTTGTTTTGTTCTTTTAGGAGCTTTTATGATGTTGTTTTGTAAATAGTCCATCGCTCCTTCACAGTCAAAGAATAATGTGTATGGATTTCACCAAAAATATCTTTATAACAAATCAATAATTGATTAATAAAATTTATAAATATTTTCTACCTATGAGGTCATTAGTCCTTTCTACGTGGGCTCTTTCTATTGAATTTTGGTTAGTCACCTAGTCTCATTATTCTTATTATTAGCATTTTCATTGTATATTTTGTTATTGTTTTACTTTGCTATAGACCTTTTTCAAAACTGTTGTACTTCCCTATGTATAGCAAGTGCATTATTATATAGGGGTCCCCTACTCCCAAAACAAGAGAAGGGTGAACTGCAAGACTGTAGAACTACATGTCGGTAAAGTGATTGTTTGGCGTATCTGTGAATTGTTGACAGGGAGGTGGAAGCAAGTGTTGGATTCATTGAGCCGGAGCAGGTTGTTTTTGAGGTTCATGAGGGTGATCTCAGTTCAAGAGAAGGGTTCCACTGATGCTGCACTAGCACTGAAGCTCATTTGTATCATATGGTGGTACAGGGTGCTTCAGGGGTGAGGAATCATTTTGTGGTTTGCAAGCATTGGGGCAAGTCGGCCTGTAAAGTTTGATGCTTGGGAAAAGGAAATGTACAATGCGGTCGATAGACCTATCACCTGTTTTGTTGCTTTAATGCATTTTCCTAAGCCAGAAAATTTTTGCCCAGAGTTGGTACTCTTGCTTGTTGTGCCATGAGATCCCACTGATGACTCCCATGTGGGATGAGACTGGTTAGTTGTTACTTGTTTTCTTGTTAAGAGGGGACATGGGATGTTATTCGGCCTAAACTGTTCCTATTGGAGCACCCCTGATCTTAATATGGCTGATTCCAATCTATAGTGATGTAGTAGGCAAAATAAAATACAATGCACTGGAAAGCACCGCAAGAAACTGTCAGTGGTTGTGGTATTTTCAAGCATCATTTGGACTTATCATCTTTTGGAGTTCTTAGGCTGTTTTAAGGCATGAAGAGGAACTTACTTGGTATCCAATATTCCACAGCTTGAGAAGTGCTTTTCTCTTTAGCTTACTGGAGTTTTATATGATCCTGAGCACTATATTTGTTTTGTTTTCTCTTTTTTACATTCTCATTTTTCATTTGCATTCCATGCATGTGCCTTCTGGCTCTTTTATAATCTTCCCCACATTCCTTGCATGCGCTATGTTTACTTTCAGGTATGTTCAAAGTCCTCTTTAGAGTGTCTATTAGACGTTCTGGGAAAAAGCTTCAGTTGCAGATGGAGCCGTTCTGAGTTGGATGCATCGCTGTGCTGAAAGTAATAAACTACTAAAAACTAGCACACCATCGGCCATGCCACGAACGGCAACATAGAGGAGCCGTACACGGACCTGACGTCCGATTGACAACTCCCTTTTTTTTACAGAGATTTATATAGCGCGAACTTGACCCGAATCGGGTATCAGAACGCTTTACATAGCACCAGTTGCATTACATGAGGACACATTCATTTTTGTTAGGCACGGGCAGATTAAGTGATATGCCCAAAATCACAGGATGTTCAGCATCATTGCCGAGACTCGAAGCCAGTTCCCCAGATTTGAGGTCGACCGCCCTAGTCGCTAGGCCAACTCCTCCCTCCTTGAATACCCCACATACTGGGAGCCTTACTATTAATACATATCGGACTACAGACATCCTATTCACAACTCCCTGAATGCCCCACAAACTGGGAGCCTTTACTATTAATACATATTGGACTCTTACCATAACCTACTACGAATATTACTCGACAAAGCAGTACAGCAAGAAAACCTTTTGGGTGGCACACTGACTTTTTAGCATGGTCGTGCTTACCAATTGATCCTGTTTAACTATATACATCCCTGATAAAGTCGCTAAACCGACGAAACACGTGTTGGCTACTTGAACATTGAAAACGATCTGCGAATAAAAGATCTACTGAGCTGGGAACAACCTAGGATATATAATTTGTGTGTAGTGTGTGCCGAAGGTTTGCTCAAAAAATACTTCTGTCCAGATATCTTTTCAACATATTTTAGCGACGAGCTGAGGAAACACTTCAGTCAAGATTTGCAGCACAGGAGGGGAGTGTTTTTCGGACCCAACAGCATTTTCAGAAGATTTAATGTGGAAGCCGGAATTCTCTTTGTACTAGGAATTTACGATGTGCAGCGCTTAGATCATCTGATCTGCTCTGTTGGAGGACTAATCTGCTATCGGTGAGGATTTTTATGTACTGTGCCAAAGATCTTCGGGAGAGTCATCAGAGCACGACACCGACGCAGGGAATTTTAAATATAAACATTGCTTACTGGTTCCCGACTTCAGCGTTCCATCTGACATACTGTCCATTCCCTGCACGGCACTCCATATATGCGGCTGTCCTACACTTGACATGGCATTGACGTAATATGCAGCGTGGTGGCCATCTTAAAAATACAATGTATTCTAACAATGAACTTCCAATAGCTTTGCTGTGCAATGCTGGGTGTTCACTGTGTAACGAGAAGTGCCAACAAGGTGAATTGACGAATTTGTGAGTGTATTTGGAAATCTTTTCCGAAATTACTGTTTATATTTTATTTTCTTCAAGTTCAACTACAGTGGCGTTCTGCATATATGGTAGAAGGGACATTATTATTCACTCCTCGCAGTGTTAAAAACCTTCAAATTGACTAATTTTGTATTAAAAAAATATAAAAACTTTACTTTAGTGGGTACTTTATCAGTAAAGGACGCTATGCAGTTGGAGCCACCAGTCACATTTTTACAAAGCAAAGGGGATCCTCCTTTACCTTGGATTAGATGGAAGGAGGATTTTCTGACATACAGGAGGGCAATAGATAGTGAGCGCATGGGGGTAGAAAGAAAAAAGAGAATATTTTTACAGTGTCTTGGCTCCGCAGGTCAAGTGATTTTTTGAGCACTTCCACAAGTTGTACCACCTGAAGGCCAAGATGATATGAATGTATACAAGGTGGCAATTCTAAGCATTGAACGAACATTTAATCCAATATTGCGTTAAGTAGATTTACATTTTACACTAGAGCACAGACAGAGGGCGAGTCTTTTGATTACTTCTCAACATCGTTAAGGTCATTGAGCATGCATTGTAATTTTGGAATAATGACAGGTGAGATGATCAGAGACCAGATCATCGTAGAAATGAGGAATAGGAAGACTCAGGAACAATTATGGGTCATGGGAGATCCCAAATTAGCAGAAGGTATTTCTACTGCCAAGGCATTAGAAAAATCTGAAAAGTGGATGCACACTGTTAGAAAGACTAGTATGAATGTTGAAGGAGTTGAGGAGGTGTGTGCGATAAAACATACAGATGAATACCACTCAGATTTTTCTCCTTCTGGGTATAGTGGATCAAGGGTGAACAATAGTGGTAATGCTAGAATGTATTAGAAAAATAAAGTGTTTGTTACAGGTGTTGCAGTAGAACACATATTGCGTCATATACAGGGTATACCACTATTAATAGAGAATGTAAGAAGTGCAGTAGAGCAGGTCATTTTGCTAATGTTTGCAGGGACACAAGAAAAAGCACTAATAAAACATGCAGGAAAGTATTGTGCACTGCCGAGAGGTGCACAATTAAAACTGTATGTAAGTGTGGAGATTCATTTGAAAACAGCAAAGACAACCACCCTCAAAATTCTCCCTCCGATCTGGAATCCTGTCTGGAGATGGTGGCAACTTGGATGGAACACTCATGTTTCAGGCTCAATGGAGAAAAAAATGAAATAATGCTCCTGGGCAAGGCGCCTTACATGCATGGCCAACCTGCCTTGGACCTACCCCGACCCCTAAGTCCAAGATTAAAAGCCTAGGTATTTGGCTCTACAAATCACTCAAATTTGACCAACAAGCAGTGGAAGCGACAGGAGCCTGCTATGGTATTCTCAGAATGCTGCAGAAAGTTCTACCCCTCCTCCCTGTGGGGGCCAGGAGAATTATTGTCCAGGCCCTGGTTCTCTCCCACCTGGACTACTGCAACTCTATATATCTGGGAGCACCTAAATCCACAACAAGGAAACTTCAAGTTGTTCAGAACTGTGCCGCTCAGTTGTTGCTTAGCATTCGTAGAACTCAATTGACTAAGGCAGGTCTGAAGACCTTACACTGGCTGCCAATCCCGGAGAGAATACAATTTAAATCCCTCTGTGTAGCCCACAAGACTCTTTGAGGGAAAAGCCCTTCTATCAATAGCTCCCCTATCACTTTTTACCATCCTTGGAAACTCCTCCGCTCTGCTAACCTGACTTTAGCTGTCATCCCTAATATCCGTAGGATGAGGAGTGGGGGTAGTTCCTTTTCCTACAATATAGCCAGACTTTGGAATACCCTTCCCCTGCACTTGCGCTCAGAAACTCACCATCTCCCGTTCCGAAAGCGTCTCAAAACCTGGTTTTTCCAGAATACTATTCTGTGATCCATCAAACCTTCTCCCCTGTTCCGCCGCTAGCGCTGGGACGCCTAAGGGTAGCTACTCGCTCAATAAATGTTAATTAATAATAATAATTGTTTTGTCTATAATTGATAGTGAAGCATACTCAAGTGAAGAAATGGTAAAAAGATCTCCTAAATGTTTGGTAAGTATAATTGGAGTGGCGTTAGAGCTGATGGTTGATTTAGGAGGACGATCATTACCTGGTAGTACTACAATGAGAAATTAAGTGATACATTTAATTGTGATCAATTACAACCATCATATTACCTTCCTCTTCCTCCTTCAAAAAAGAAGTGAAAACGCTTCTAATGAACAAATTCTATCCCTAAATCGTTAAACCTTATGTCACTATTAGCAACTTATGTTATCTTATATACTACTGTCTACCTATTTTCTGTACGTTGTAATGTGAAGCGTTCTGATACCCTCTAGGGTCATGTTCGCGCTATATAAAACTTTATAAATAAATAAAATAAATTAATCAAACATTGTGGTGGGGAGTTTAGATGGTTCCACCATTGAAATAGATGCTTTTCTGAGTGTTCCTTTGTTATTTAGACGGAGATGTGCACAAATCAAATTATACATTGCAGTGAAGGGAGTTAACGTGTTGGGGTGGAGAGATCAGTGGAAACTGGGTTTTATTTTGAATCCACACTCAAGAGAACTAGTGTAATTAAGTGATGAAGATTGTCCCAGACAAATATCATCTCTTTGGAATAATGAAGGAGAATTACACTTTGTGCAGTGTTTGAAGGAGGTGTTCACAGACAAGCTTGGGAAGTAAAAAAATTACACACACCACAAACAAAATTAAACTTAAGGGCAATGTTGTACCAGTCAAATAGAAGTTATGAGGTGTGCCCATCAATGTGCGAGAGTAATTAAGAGACATGCTCAAAGAATTAGTTAAGGAGGGTATTATTGAGGTGATTGAAACATCTGAATGGATTTCTTCCATTGTTTTAGTACACAAGCCTGATCAAAAACTTAGGGTATGTGTTGATTTGAGGGCATTGAATGCAAATGTCATTGTTGACTGTCACTCTTTACTTATCATAAGTGAAGTAGTGTCCATGTTGGAAGGTGTGAAAATATTCTCCACTTTAGACTTGAGGTCTGCGTATCACCAGATCGAATTGGTTGAGGAGTCACAACAATTGACGGCGTTTATTACTCCTCATGTTTTATACCGATACACCAGAATGCCATTCGTTTTAGCCTCTGCTGCTTCTGTTTTTCACAGGACAAGGTTTGGTGTATTCAGGGATGTTGATCAGTATGTCAAGTGTTTCCAGCATGACATATTGAATTTTTCAAAAAATGAAAAGGATAATAAGGAATATTTGGTTGAAGTTTGTACCAGGTTGGCAAAACATGGTCTGACATTAATAGCACATAAATATAAAGGGGCAGATTTACAAGTCCCTTGTGCCACTTTGGCGTCACTTTTCTCATGTTAAAAGGGACGCAAAAGTGGCGCAAGGGGCTTGAGCAGTTTGGAGACATTTCTGAAGAATTATGGAAGGATTGTGAACTCAAGGATGATTGTTGGGAAAGTACAAAAAAAATGTTATGGAAGGATAGCCAAGAAAGAGAGATATAATTTCCCAAATTTCTACCGTGGTTTATCGTTGCAGACGAACCGGAGATTGAAGGAAACCTGTTGTTCAAAGGGAGTAAGTGCATTCCTCCTAAAGAAGTACAAGAATTAATACTTAAGATTGCGCATTACACTCATCCAGGTATGTGTGCTATGAAACGTTTGGTGCAGAATTGTTTTCAGTGGCCTGGAATGGATAGGTTCATTGATCATATAGTTAGAGAGTGATCTGTGTGCATTTAGTGAAAAGATGCTAAGAGTAAATACCCCCCCATTGAAAAGTGTAGAGTGACCTAAAGAACTGTGGTAAAAGGTTGCTTTTAACATCTCAGGACCATTCAGTTTTTTACCCATTTATTCACGATTTGCGTTAGTCATGGCTGCTTATCACTCTAAATGGTGTGAAGGGAAATTTATTTCTCAGGCTAACACTGGTGCAGTAATAGAATTCTTTAAGGAAGTATTTTCGCATGAGGGATGTCCTTCAACACTTATCACGGACAATGGGGTACAGCTCACGTAATCTGAGTTGGAAGTTTTTCTTAGTCATTGTGATATAAAACATGTGATGACTTCTGTGTACGAACCACATGTAAATAGTCAAGTTGAGAAGTTCAATCGAGTGCTGAAAGGGTGTGTGGTAGAAACTGTTAAGCATGGTCGTTGTTGGTTGCGTGCACTAAGAGAAAGGTTGTGGTTTTATCACATTACCCCACATACCATTACTGAAGTCAGCCCTTTCAAGTTAATAAAAGAAGGAGATTCTGCATCTAGTGTATCTCCCTTGTGGTTAAAGGAAAAGTGCAGGAAAGAGGGAGGAGATGGTGAGTGTGTTAAAGAAACTGCCATTCGAGTGAAGAGGAAGCAGGACAAAACAAAGTTTGGTATGATAACAAACGGAAGACAAAGATACATAAGTTCAATGTAGGAGATTGGGTCAGAATTTTGAGACCAGGTCTCATTTCCAAAGGTACTAACAGATTTGGCAGAGTAATGAATATTCTGAATGTTTTCACTAATGGTGTGATTACTCTAGATGGTAAAGTTTGGAATGTGAAGAGAGTAGCCAAGTGCCCATATAGATATGTTACCAGAAAGGATGAGGAGGACATGGAAGAAGAAGTATCAGTAAGAATGCACAGTCATGTTCAAAGTTGTGATCCGAATAGTGCAGGTAATAATGAGTCAGAAGTGCCGGTTAGTGGTGAAGGTACGTGTTGTATATAAAAGATGTCCAAGAGTCATGGATATATTTATGGTTGCTTTATTCAGGATAATTACAGGTCCAGTTCTTAAGATGATAATTAAGAGACCCCACCAGGAGTGACCTCCCTGTCACTCAGCCTGCCTCCAACTGCCCTTAGGCTCAGGCAAAACCCCCAACATTCTATGATGTCACTAGGAAATATCACAGTGACATCAAGAGAGCAACAAGGAAATACAAAGCTAAGAGAAAGAGACAAAGTCCCTGTACAACATATCTCCTTTCTTTAGGGAAAAGAACAAATAGATACAAACTAATATAATTATTAAACGAGCAAATAGAAACAATTAGTACAAACTAATATCATTGTTAAATAAGCGAATAAGCTATGTCGCCAAACAAGAAGATACGAACATATAAGAAGCCATAAGAAAGAAAGAGGAGTGGAAGAACAAGGAAGACACAAAAACCTCCAATGGTGTAACGCACACCACCACCCTCTTCCTAATAATGGTTAAAAGCAAGAAACATACAAAAAGTTAATGAAAAACACAAGAGAAAGAATACCAGACGTCTCCGGCACCCTAAGTATAGTGAAAAAGAATCTGCCAAAAGACAAGTGAACCAGCACGAAGAGTAAAGGCAGGAGACTAAACACCAAATTACAGGAAAATAGAAAGTACAAGAAGAAAAAATTAAACATGTATGAAGGGATACACTCACCCAACAATGACTCAACCCGGAAACAATCTGTGGAATATATATAGCCATACGTACTGACAATAAAAAGAGATAAACCCACCCATCAATTACTCAACACTCAACACCAATAACGTAACACGAAAACGACCTGCAGGAATTACACGTGCAAATTCAAGGGATACACTTACCCTAAAAACTAGTTGCAGGGATACACTCATCCTAAAAACTGGTTGCAGGGATACACTCACCCAGGAATGCAACTAGGATGTAACGGGGTTTACAAGAAAATTTTAACCCGTGAAATTATCAAAACGAAATCAAGGGATACATTCACCCTAAAATAAGTTGCAGGGATACACTCACCCAGGATTGTAACTAGAACGTAACGGGGTTTACAAGGAAGCCTTAACCCACGCAAATAGCAAGTAAAATCAAGAGATACACTCACCCTAAAACAAGTTGCAGGGATACACTCACCCAGGAATGCAACTGGAACGTAACGGGGTTTACAAGGAAACCGAAACCCGTGAAAATGAAAATTACACAACCTTAAGTGTCATCACTTTAAACTCACATGCATATTACACAAGAACATGCTTGCACAGAAACTAGTGTAATATGTAAACAACTCATGTGCACTTACTTAAAATGCATGAATATGAACACTTAGAATAAAATACAAGTAAAAATAACGTAATGCAATACCGAATCATGGCAAAAGATGACAAATTAAACCTAGTACTTAAAATAATATGTAAACTCTGCTAAAAGCTAAATACCATGACCCACATTGAATCAATCATTTCTTAATAGCTAAACAAAGAGATAGCATAAAAGAATACATTGAAAATAAAAAAACGTAGTCACCGTAGTCTGGGTCAATGGAGGACTGAGGCAATTGTATATAACATTGAATCATGTTGGAAAAGTCTTGAAGAGTGACATCGTGTTTGTTAAGTCAAATTTAATATTGCGAGTAGGTGAAAGAACCAATAGAAGAAGAACGCTCACCTCACAGGAAGGATACTTAACATTACAGTCACCAAATATCACTCTGAGATCGTGTCGGAGAACATGAAGAAAATGAAAAACTTGTTGCAGCAGCATAATATCTGCCTGTGTACAATGAATATATTCAAGTGACGTAGTAGGCATGGACGCAGGTGTGCCGGATGGCTGGAGGAGAATAACTTCAAAACCTCGGTGTTCCCTAAAAGTGATGACTGGCAGAAATGTGTAGAAGATATCGAAGAAGCTGCAGGCACAGAATGGTGGTACGTTGCGTGCGTCATACCGGGTGGCTCTGGGCACGCCTTTGCTGTCAAACGAGCAAGAGCAGAAGCAGAACAAAAAGGAATACGTCACAGGGAGTTGAAGCAAGAAGGTAGGCTTCGCGCGCTCCTCGTGCACTTCACATTTAAACATGAGAGATGACAGTTAATAACTTATTGCGCACTTTTGTTGGGATGACAGTTAATAACTTCCTGCGTATTTCGGTTAGCGCTGTGCTGTTTTCAACACATGTTTTCAATTAAAGCGGAGAAACATGCATTGTCAATTTCCTTTAAACTTTGCAGCTCATGTCTTTTACATTTGTACTTCAGTAACAGTCTGATGTCTTTACACGCTTGGTTGTTTATTCCATTCATGTAGTATTTAAGTGCAATAGTTATTTTAAACTGAATTGTGAGTCACTCGCTTTCAGCAATGCTCCGTTTCTTAAACACGCTAGTTTAGACAGTGGTCTAGAAAGGTACGAGATGGTTGTGCCTTTCCTCTCAATACTTTCACAAAGGATGATTAGACGCCTTAGGTACAGGCTGTCCGGGTAGTAACGGACACTGGTGGGGCCAGGCAAGGCGTTGCTTATAATATAAGTAAAGTTTAATAGTCAATGAGAGGCTTCAAGATAGGAATTAAACAGAGACTTACTTGAAAGCTGTGATCTCGTTTTTTTTTTTTTAGTTCCGGTTCCTTTTCTTTATGAAGAATAAATTCCAGTATCTTTTAGGTTCCTCATTTTATTCCTTATTTATCTTCAAGTACGCTGTATATATATATATATTAATCTTCTTTTGCACGCTGTAGATTCTTTGTAGATGTCCAGAAGTCGCCAAAATGTTGTATATAAAAGATGTCCAAGAGTCATGGATATATTTATGGTTGCTTTATTCAGGATAATTACAGGTCCAGTTCTTAAGATGATAATTAAGAGACCCCACCAGGAGTGACCTCCCTGTCACTCAGCCTGCCTCCAACTGCCCTTAGGCTCAGGCAAAACCCCCAACATTCTATGATGTCACTAGGAAATATCACAGTGACATCAAGAGAGCAACAAGGAAATACAAAGCTAAGAGAAAGAGACAAAGTCCCTGTACAACAGTACGGCGGTGGCTTCAAGAGTAAAAGGTTCAAGTCGCTTCAGACAATATCCCAGGAGGTTTCAGAATTTTATCAGATAATATACTTGTGTAATGTACAGTTACGCTTAATTTTGTATTTTTATTTTCACTTGTTTTTATTTCTCCCCTTTACTGCTTTTTGTTAAATTAAGGGGATGTGTTACATTCTCATTTGCATTCCATGTATAATCTTCCCCATATTCCTTGCATGTACTATGTTTATTCTCTGGTATGTTCAAAGTTCTCTTTTAGAGTGTCGGTTAGAGGTTCTAGGAAAAAGCTTCTGTTGCATCTGGAGCAGTCCTGAGTTGGATGCATCGCTGTGCTGAAAAGAGTAAACAACTAAAAATTACTTCTGTCCGAATGTATTTTCAACAGCCATCCCAAGCTTTCTAAGCCATTTGGCCTGTGAATGAAGAGAAATGTCACAAAAGACATATTTATCCCACTTTAATGGCAATTCAGTAAACAAAAAAATCAATTGTAGCTATTCGGTTGTGTTGAGGCGCAGAAGACATCACATGAAATTGTTTTGAGAAATACTGGATATTTACAACACGTATACGATATTTTCTAGCTTTATAAAGTACACTATTTATACTATAACAGAGATGCATAACAAGACTGCAATTTGTTTTACATTGTGTTGGTTAATATCTGTCAGACAACCTACAGTGAGTAATCAGTAGATTGACAGTACATTTATGTTTCTTTCAAAAGTAAGAATCTTCCAATTTTGTTGTCAAAATAAAGATAAAAGTGATTCCTATCATTTTATCTCAAAGAGGTTTCATACATTATTAAAGAATCAAATAGATACTCCCCTACCTTCAAATATGACCTCTAACAAGATCAGGAAAATTGCCTCTTTTGTGTCATCTCAGTATTCCTGGAGGAGTCTGGAATCAGACTGGGAGAGATCCAGTTCCGCTGTGCCATGTCACAGACGAGTTATCTCACCTTTTGCTTTGATTGTTGAGAACATTATCACTACAAGTACAAAAAGGTGGGTCGATTAGTTACCTTCAGCTTACAGTCATACTGCTCTACAAAATGGGCGAAAGGCCCTTTGCCCTTCCACGATAAGTGGGAAACGTCATTTAGCCCGCATTTTTTAATCTGCATGGCTTTACCCTGCAGTTTTTTACTCCGCAATAACTTTTACAATGCAGGGCTTTACACTGCAAAACTGTCACAACGCATTACCCAAAGTAACACCCACCTGGAGTTAGAATAGTAATTGCGTTGGAATGGGGAATGCGTTTTAACGAATTGCGTTGTAAAGCCCTACATTGTAAAAGTTATTGCGGAGTAAAAAATGCGGGGGAAAGTGTCCTATTCCCGGTAAATAGGTGCAAAACTGTGGGCAATTTTGCTGTTCCAGCATCTGCCTCCTGCAGATTTACAAAAGGGAAGAATGCAGGATCAATGCCCTGCAAAAGACGAATTCCTCACTGTGGGCATTGAGGAATACAAGGACCGAGGAATTCTTGTGGCACCCAGACTGTGAGGGGCTAGGCATTGTAATCATCTTGATGGTAATCACATTAAGTTAATTACAATGGCTTGCCCCTGACAATGGTCTTCAAAGGAACTTTCCCAGCAGGGAAGTTGAGTGTGAATTCTGCCTGCAAGGTGGATGCTACAGGCAGGTGCTGCTCACAGGCCTCCCTGCTGGGGAAGTTACCTTGAAGTGTACTATGAGGGGGTAAGTAATGTATTAACCCTAATGCATTAACCAATAAAGTAAGTACGGGGACCAGCCACTCACAATAATTAAAAATGCAATCGTCTTTTTGTGTTTTTTCCACCTATAGAGCAGCAAATCAGGCCCAATTTCACTCCGCAGGCAGAAAAAAGAATGGGCGAAGTTCCCATGTTTTGCTTTCCTTGTGGGAATTCTGCCCACTACTATAAATCAACAGCTTCACCAATGATAGTTATGCTCCTGGTTTTTTAACATACATGAAAAGATAAATCACATTTTAATAAACTTCCCCTTTTCACTTCTTTTTTCTGAACAGTTGTTGATTAATCGCGGATGCCATTTCAGAACCAGGCTGATCGGATTCTATTCCCCTAATCTTAGACTGTGGTGTGGTATTTCTGGCAAAGCTAAAAAGAGGCACTGAAATTGCCCTGCTATGCAAAAGGTTTATCAATACACCTCAACGAAAAATGCATAGGTCTTTATTAAATATATCAGATGTCTCACATACATGTTAGACACGCTTTGGATGTCCAAGGCTTTTGTTGGAAAACTATTACCTGAAACTAAATTGATAACTCAATGGTCATGGGATTCCAAAGGAACTGAGGGGCATATTATCAAGGACCTGTGTTAAAATTATCGGCGTTTTATCGGCAGGAAACTGTCGATAAAACGGCGATAATGGGCTTGATAATACGCTCTTTTTATTTCCCATAGAAGCCCATATTCTGAGGTTAACATGGGCTTCTATGGGAATTAACAAGGACTTATTATCAAGCCCATTATTGCCGGTTTATCGGCAGGAAACTGCCGATAAACCGGCGATAATAGGCTTGATAATACGTCCTTGTTAATTCCCATAGAAGCCCATGTTAACCTCAGAATATGGGCTTCTATGGGAAATAAAAAGAGCGTATTATCAAGCCCATTATCGCCGTTTTATCGACAGTTTCCTGCCGATAAAACAGCGATAATTTTAACACCGGTCCTTGATAATATGCCACTGAGGGTGCAGCTTGGCCCATATCACTTAGCCCGAAGAGCTATACCTAGAGGGGCTGTGCTATGGCCAGATTACAGCTAATTCAAATGTTGTGGATGTCAGGCCTTCACTTGATGCACCCATGGATGTCAGGCCTTCACTTGATGCACCCATATGAGTCATCAATTGAGAACTCTTCATTGGTTACCTATAAAAAAGGAGATAACTTAAAAAAGTTCATCTCTAAGTCTTAAGGCACTGAATAGAAAAGATCTACAATATTTGCAAGATAGATTTATACCTTACTCTTCGGTCATATCTTTGAAATCCTCTACATGTAACCAGCTGGCGATTCCTTAATTTCCAAGATGAGGTGCTTGTTTTCTCACTAAAAAGACCAAGCTTGCACTACCGGGCATTGGGTGTTTCCCTGGGAGGCAGAAAGGGACAGGGCCGGTTTTGTTACTGTGGGCCGGTTTTGCAGCAGTGCAGCACTGTTTAAAGCACCTGCCGCAGCGTTCCTTGTATACCAGCAGTTTTCAGGCAACAACAAAAGGGTCAAGATAACTCTGATGATTAATGCACCTGCCGGAGAGAGATCAGAGTTTTGTCTAGTGGCAATTTCGACTCATCTAAGGTTGCGCAGAGTGTTAATATGCCTGCTGCAAAGATCATGTACCATGCAGATAACAGACCATTATTTTACATGCGTAGCTAAGTGGGTATTGTTTTTGTCACAGAGATCCTTTTGTTACTTTTCAGTTCATATGTTACAATCGTAATGTAACACAGTTAGCTATGAACTGCCCTCAAAGAGCTGCATGCAAACTGCATGGTTCAGGTTAGAAAGTTCTGCTTTTTTCCCCATCCTTCATTATCCTAATGTTTCTAAAAAGGGTTTGTTTCAGGTACAAATAAATTATTATCAGAAAAAGGCAACTCTAACAAATGTATTGTATTCTAAATCCTGAGTTTATGCTCCTCCACACCTCTTAATTAAAACCTATCAGTATGATTGACGTTAATCTAGGTCTTAAGAACATTTTAGAACAAGAGATTAATTTCTTGTAAACAAAGTACAGAGATAAAATGTGTTCCAAAGTTTTGCTGCCTAGTGAGCATGGCTGGACTGGGAACCGACAGCAGCCCTAGCAATTTCTGTCAGACCAGCCCCTGTATGGTGCATAGCGAGTGTGTGCAGTGCAGGGCCTGACTACCCCATGGTGGGTTCGGGGAAGGGGGTTGCCCCCCAAGAATACTTAGTGAAAATGGCAAAATAGTCCATTCTACAACACATTTTTCTTTATATATACAATTGCATTAGCTTACTAAATATAGTAAATGGTGACCTTACAGTGCACCAGGATATGGCAAATCTTTATTGGTGCTCTTAATGGTTTTCCTCAGTATCGCCCGCCAACAGTGCCTCTCACCTCTCTTTAGCCCCACTCTTCAATGTAATTAATTTGGTTTATAACACCTCTCATACCAGAGAAGTGTGTTGGAGGACTATACATCACACACAGGTACAACGACAATGACTCATATGTGTGTAAATCAGTGCATAGAAAATGTTACATAAGACAAATCGGACTACAAGGTGTAGGATTTATATTAATGATATGTTGGGACTGAAAAAGCCCTCTGCATGGTAAGAAATGTGCACCCCTGCCCTGAGTGCCCAACTGTACTGTTGCCTAGATCCCTAATGCCGATTCTTTTGTCAAAGGTAAGCACAGATCATACGTGTGTGTAATGCTATAGGCCTGTCCCATGGACTGTGGTCTTGTTGGACCGGTAGGTGCACCCAAAGTGCTACCCTCATAGTGGTGGAAGGGTACTGCTTTCACTAAGAGTTTTTTTTTGTTAAATATTTTTATTTGCATTTCCGTACAGTAATCATCTCATACAGCAATATATTCCAATTGGTATCATTACATACATTTCAACATTTGTACATGCAATTGCCTGTCCAGTATACCGTGTGCCCCTTACAGAGCCTGGTCACTGCTTCATATGTTCTTATTTTGTTGTGTATGCCCTTACCCACGGAAATGAATCTCCTTACCATCTCCTACCGGTGTACCAACTACCAGTTGTGGTGTAGAACTATTAACTAGGGGGCAAAACTTGGGTGATGTGTGCATGTTCTAAGATGTGTCTAACAGGCGGACTACCGGGACTGCTAAATGCCCTATTGGCGGGCACTATGAAGTGCATTGGCACAGAACCTGTTAGGTGGTCACCATCTATCGAGCTGCTGCTTTCACTAAGAGTTAAGAAGCATAATGGTGCTATGGTGGCAGCATAACGTGTGGTGGTCAGTAGTAGTGACCAGGACCTTTTTACCTTATGTCCCTGGAGTGAGGCATAAATGCTCACTCACCTTTTTATTTTTTATTTTTTTTATTCATCATCATCAAGATTACAATTACATTTTCATTATGCATTTCATCAGGATAAGAAAATCAGATAACTATCATTCGTAAATTAATTCCTTAACAAGTTCATAAATTCATGCTTACATTTTGTGAATTCTATACATACGAGTTCTTACAAATTCAACATAATACTTAAAACAAATTATTAATTATATTACTGTATGCTTATAGTTATAACTCCCCCAGCTTTTGCTTCCATGCTATTATTGGAGCCCAAATTCGTCTCGCAACTTCTCTTCTTACCCTTCCCTTTTTTTCATATAAAGCCTGTTCCAAGGTAAAGATCGCCAGCAGCCTAGAAATCCATTGATATAATGTAGGTGGACTGGGATCTTTCCATAGCGAAGCTATACATAATCTGCTTAATACCATGGCTATATACAAAAACTCATAGTGAGGAACTACCATGCCATCCTTAGCTACTCCTAAAATCATAACTTCGTCTGTCAGTGATATATTCATTCCCAGTGATGTATGAAAAAATTGTTCTAAATCCTGTTTATAGCTATCTAAACAAGGACATGAAGCAAACATGTGAATCGTGTCAGCTTGGGTAGAGTGACATCTTGGACAGATTATCCCGCTTGTTCCACCCCACTGTGCCACCCTGTGGGGGGTATGATACAGTTCATACAATGTTTTATATTGCTGGGTTTGCAAATTTGTTGTTCTCAGCACCGTATTTGACATGGTTAACGACTTCTCAGCCTCATTCCCCGTCAACCCTAATTTGGTTCCCCATTTCTCAAACATTTTTTTTAGAATCATCCTCCTTATATTTGCATAATTCAACATACAACTGCGATATGGAGCATCCTGACTCCTTTCTTAAGTCTTCCATCAGATCTACCTTTTGCATATCAACCTCCCCGCCCCTCTTTCTTGATAGGACTGATCTAATTTGTAAATATTTATAAAAGTCTCTATGCCTTAAATTATAGAGCCTTTGCGCATTTTCATAAGTGACCCCTGTCGGCCCTACTAGGTCTCCTATAGTTTTTACCCCTTGCCTGTCCCAATCTTTCATTATGGAGTCATGGAATGTTCCTGGAAACGATGGGTTCCCATATAGTGGTGTATAACAGTTCATTCTACCCAATTTTAGCTTCTTTTTAAGGATAGACCATATGGTTATGGCAGCCCCCAGAGTTTTAAACCGTACCTTCTTGTAATAGCTTTTCTCATCATATTTAAGCAGCCAACTATCCGAGTCCTTGACCAAAAGCTCATATACATCCGGAATCGTATCCCTCCCTCTCCATTTATCTGTTATATCTCCCCCCAGCATCCCTCTTATAAATTGTAAAACTGTTGCCCAATAATAAGCTTTGAAGTCGGGGAGTGTCAGCCCACCACGTTCTCGGGGCAACGACAGAAATTTTTGGCTGCGTCGTGTTCTTCCTCCTGCCCATATGAACCTGTTTGTTACCCCTTCTAGCTCTCTGAACCATTTATTGTCAAATAGTAGGGGAATGGACCTAAAGAGATAAACCTTTTTAAATGTTCTGCTGATGTCTGCTTACCTCATCCTTGGCCTAAATCAGGCATTTTTAGAGTGCTGCGCAGCACAGGAGTAGTGACTGCGTTGACTGTATGTGTGATTGGGAGCATACCATAAAAAAATGGAACAGTACTATGCAGTGCATGTGTGTTTAGTACATGTACTGGATGTATGTATGCCTGAGAGGAATACATTACATGAGAGATGTAGTGTGATGCACTGCATGTGTGGATAAAACATGTGCTTCGTGTATGTGTGTGTGTGCATGAAGTACAATACATGAAGGGGGACGCACATAGTGAGCGTGTGTGTAGGCTGTGTTTGTGTTGAACGAACACACCCTGATATAAGATCGGAAAGATTCAGTGCTGAACAGTGTGCACAGACTGAGTGTTTGTGCTGAATGCATGGGAACATGTAAGGGTACAATGCATTGAGTTATTAGTGCTGAATAGTAAGTGTGCTGCAAGTGTACACTGAGTAAATGTGCCTGCAAAGGTACATGGTATGAAGGACCCTGGGTTCCATTTTGGGAAACCCAGGCCTGCCTGATGAAGACATGAGGTGGAGAGGAATCTCCCTAGACAGATTTGTGGAATGTTGTATTCCTGTGAGCTGGGACACACACACACACACACACTAGAGGGAAGGAAGAAACTCCCTATACATCTCTCAAAAGACTGCTCTTTAATTCAGTGAAAGATCTCAGAGAAGGAGTCTGGACACATCACAGGAAGGGAGCTGTGGATGATAAGAGGATAATAAAGAGTTGGGTGTGGGGGGTGTGTGGATTAACCTTTTGATGCACATATCACTGTGGCTGACAATCAGCTTCAGAGTTGTGCCTTCTGTGACAGATCTCTTTCATGGAGGAGGATAAAAGAAGTGCCATCTTCAAAACAAGCAGACCTCAACATAAATCTTCAAAGACCCAGACCCTAAATTACATTTGGTGTCTTGAAAAGAACTATAAGAAGGAGAGGTTGAGTTCTCAAAAATTTGCCATCTTCCAAGCAGCCAAATGGGCTGTGTGGGAAGGGAATGCTCTGCACCAGGACAAGGACTGGGGCAAAGTCTTGCTAGTCTCCCTGCCTGATGAGGAGAGATCACCCTGGACATCAAGATCCCCTGCCCTGGAGCACCATCACCTGCCTGCTTGACAAGCCCAGTGTGCCCTGTGACTGACAATACAAGAGGACTGGAGAGAGAAAGGTCCAATGAGTAGTCCTACACAAGGATTCTCTGAGCGAGCGAGGTGTGAGGCTGTGCACAGATTGGGCCGTTGCCCATGTGCAGTATCGTCCATGCACCCCTCGTACGCTAAGAGAAGGCCACATTGTTCTGAGCTGTATGGGATGTGCTGGGCAGGAAGCACCAAGGTGCACCGTCACAGTGACCCCATATGTCAGGGGGCACCATCAGTAAACTGAGTTTGGGCCAGGTGTGCTGGGCCTGTGACTGTGGAGATCAGCAACCCTGTATACCAGAAGGGGCCACCGTATGGTAGGCGATTGCCTAATGAGAGTCTGTGCACTAACTGTGAGTATCGCAGCAACCGCGTTTGCGAAGAGGGGCTACCGTTACCAATTTAGCCTAGAATTCTGGCAGTCACCCTAGACCCGAAGAACAATTGTTGTGGCCAGCAGGTCGAGCCCGCATGCCGTAATCTGCTCCTGACGAATTTCCCGAAGTTAATGAGATCCCGCGGAGGGAGTTGTACCCTCTTTGGAGCTCCAGTCAGGAGCCGTAGGATCACATGAACAAACCCCCTCCCCACTAGGGGGGAAGACTAACTTACCTTTTTTTCAGCCAAACGGGAGCAGCTTTGATAACTGGAAACCAAACTGGTGCGTTGCTCGACACAAAGAACCTGCAACACCTGGTGCTGCCACGTTCATCGCAAGCAGCCTGACTTTGCCGTACAGGATCCGGACTGCCAGAGACTTAAACCGGGCCTTTGGGGCCCCAGGGGACTTGCTGTTAACAGTGCTGCGGCACCATAGACACTTCTGACTAAGTTCCTAAAAGGTCAGAAGAGTGAGCCCTTGAGTTTGAATTGCCTGAGCGGCCACCAATGAATGGGAAATAACCCTAGACACGTTACACGAAGGAGGGTGGGACAAGGATTTGTCTGACAACTACTAAAGCTTCGACCTTAAGGGGGATTGTGGGTTTTCTCTACTTTATTTGTTTGGTATTTAAATCATGTTACATATGTAAATAGTGTAGGATATGGAACACTTCTATTGTGCTTCCACAAGCATCTTATGTACTGTTTCGTACGGGACATCCTTCCTCAGTTTGGGGATGTTAGGCCCAATCTCAAGGTGCATTCCCCACAGAGATCTCCCTAACCTGCAAATAGTCATTATCTGTGAGTGATGTTACTGGGCCTTCTCATGAGGTCTCACATTTTTAGCTATAAGAGGGTAGTTAGAAGTTTTGGACTAAACATATTCAACTGGGTTAGTGCCCTATTGATCTAATGTGTTAGTATAATTTAGCAAATGATACTTATTATATCAGGTAGTGGAAGGTGTTGTCCATTTGTATTGCATTTCAATAGTTTTTTAAGCTCTAAGAGGTATTTCCTGGAGTGTCGCCCTGGTCCTCAAATGTCAGCCTCGACCCCACCATCTATTCCTGTATGCCTGGTTGGGAGCAGACCGCGGCCCATTCGTTTGTCTGATGTATTTTCGTGTATACCACCATTCAGTCTGGTGGTCTTGGGTTCCGCCCCCCTCGGTGCCATCCTAGTAATCTCACTCCAGGTGTCCTAGACAGGGACAAGGACTCTGATTGCTAAAGTAGCATCTCTGTTCAGGTGGGTGGGTATTCCTCATATGTTGACTCCTTGAATTCCAATTGCGCTTCCTCAGAGTGTCAGCCTTTGGGGTTTGCCTGCTTATTTTCATTTCTGCCTGGTCTGCTGTGTTTTTCTTCCCATTGGTCCTTTTTCCTTGCCATCTGGTGCCGTATAGCTACCACGCACTCCTTGCATTCTCCAACTCCTCTTAATCATCTTCCTCAAAGTAATCTGAGATGGTTACTTTGTTTTCAATGTCAACTGGCTCATGAAGTTTCTGGAGATTGTCCATTTTGGTGATGATTGGGGCTGTGGTGGACTCAATCTTTGGGGGCAGCAGTGTCATGCAAGGAAAGACCTTTGTGGTTCCTTGGCCATTCAGTCCCCAAGTCGGCCTCCACAATAAAGCGACTCTGGTATCCCTTTCGCCTATATCTTCAATTTTTCATGTATTGTCTGGAAATGAGACCCCGATTTTATGACCCTGGTGTTGCTCAGTGGACCCATCACTTGTGACTGTGGTCAGTTAGGAGCATATATGCCCCAGACGATGGTGCACTTTGACCTCACCTTTACTTTAGGGGTGCAATTCAGAAGTGTGTTTTGAGCACTGAACTCACATCGCTACTCTCTCTTCTTTCTGTCTCAGCTGTGGCTTGTGCCACTGGCCTATACACAATCACTGTGACTCTCCTGGGTGTCATGCACACTTAGTGTGGGGCTCCTTGTTGGGAGCCCCAAGGCTTCATTCACATAGATGAGAGATGGGATAGAAGCACGCTTATGTCGACCTCAGATATGATCTTGTTGCCCCCATTCTCCTAAATTTGTTTCTCCGAGTCTCCCATTGCCCACACCTCAAAATGGCCACCTTTGCTGCAAACACTAGAGCACTCAGAGTTCAGGAAATCTGTATCTCAGCTGCCATTTTGGTCCTGCCCTGGCCACCATAACATTTCAATGAAGGCAAATATTTTCTTATCAGAATAATGTGTAACATTTTCTTTTCTTTCTGGGTCTTGGGAAAAACGTGAAGAGATGTTTGTACATGGCGCCCTCTGAATTTAAATGTGGCGTTCACGAAGTTCTCATATTACTTAACTCCTTGCATGAGCCAGAGTATTGTACTCTCGCGAGATATAAACTGAATCACCAGCGGCCTGTCACAGAAACTGCACAGAAATAGTCAATACCATAGTGAAGTTTTTGGCTATTACGTCGCAAATGTACGTCACATTATCGAGTGACAAAATATCAACCAGCATCGAAAACAAGTGCAGGGTATCGACTATCACTATACCGTCATTATAAGTAAATAAATATAGTAGGAATAGGTTTAGTGTTCTTAACTCCATTTCTGTGTACTTTAAAGGTATGTATATATTGTGAACGTACATAGATGTGAAGGTAAAAATAAAACAGTCAATATTCACTTAGCTATATATACTTACCATGGCACTATAGTGGCAGTCAATATCCTGCACTCATTAATATTGTGGACTGATATTAAAAACTCAGTAATGTGCTACAAACTCATACCATTAAATATGCAACATCTGATAGCATTTCATTCCATCTTCTGCTAAATTTAGTAACGCTTAACAAAATTCAACAGTATTAATATGACTGTGTTTCATCGGAGAAGGCATGGTATTTAGATATCTCAGGGGCCCAGGGCACGCTAAACTGACACTAACAAGTACAAACCCACACATCTGGTGCCACAGTATTGAGTTTGCATTTCTTACAGTACCCAGGCCCAAGCATGCAGGCTACCTTAAGCAGCTGGGCGGAAGCATTTTATTTCATATCAAAGAAGCAAAGCAGTGAAACCAGAAAAGGGGGATCTGTGTCATACCTTGCGACACAGTCCGATCAGTAGTCATCTTGGGTACTGAATAACAGATGCTTATTGTTACCCAACTCAATAGTACTCATTTTAGCGACCTCTGAAGGATGAAGGGCTGAGTGGAATCGCTGTTATTTGAACCTGTGACCATGAAGTCGAACACAGGCTCCTACAGTGGACAAATTAGTCCACTAAGCGAGCCAGCCGGCTATGATAGCAAAGTCCCCTACAAAAATCTGCAAATGCGAGAACTGTGTTGATGTTGTAAAAATATGTTGTCGATAACTCTGATTATCCAGAGGTTGAAGCCTAGTTGGGAGGAATGCCTTGTGGAGGCAAAGAGAAATGCCAGTGTCATAATGTTCATGTGCACTTTGTATCGCATTTAATACATTAATCTGCCTGTCAGAGTCTGGTGACATGGGTGGCAAAGGGTGGCTGGTGCTACTCCACTGGGAGAAGGAGGTCACAACTAGGCCTGGGCGGAGTACGCAGAACTCCGCGAAGTGACCCAAAAACTCTACCATGCTATGCGGAGTTCTGAAGAGGGGGAGTGTGTTTCGTCATTCCGTTCGCGTTGATTTTCAGCACTGGGTGTTTGTCCTGCGCTGTAAAATCAGCACAACTGGCACCATGCTCAGCGCAAGAGGGTGCTGTTTTTTTTTCTGTCGCTCAAGTAGATTTCTACACAGGCAGCAGATTTCCCAACGCAAACAGAAGGTTTCTTAATATGAGCAGTCGCAATCAACCGCGACTGCCTGTGTTGAGAAATCTGACTGTACGTGCTAAAAAATCTTGACGTTGGCAAGCGCAAGCGAGGAAAAATTCCCGCTATGCTATGCGAAGCGGAATTTTTCAGAACTCCGAGTGCTCCACGGAGTGTGGAAAACTCTGCTAGTTCCGTGAATGGAGCAGAGTTCACCACCCAGGCCTGGTCCTGATGGCATGGGAGGCAAAGGGAGATGGTTATTTCTCATCGTGGCATAATTAAGCCACTGCTTTATGGCATAGAAGGTAAGGTTATGTTATGTTATGTTATGTTAAAAACATTTATACCGCACACGGACACCAAACGGTTTCATGGCGCTGAAGACAAATGCGGGGGAGCAGTGCAACAGAGTTACTAAGACAGAGTCTAAGGGAGGTCAGAAGGGAGTTCCACAGTGTGGGTGCCAAGAGAGAAAAGCACAGGCCTCCATGCTTTTTACGTTTATACCTTGGAATAATCAGCAGATTATGTGAAGAAGAACGAAGGTCTCTCAAAGGGGCATAGCGCAGGAGGCTAGATGTAATAAATGCAGGAGCTTGCGCAGAAAGGGCCTTGAAGACAGTGCAGCCAAGTTTGAACATGCAGCGAGAAGCCACTGGGAGCCTATGCAATTTCCTCAGTAGGGGCGAGACGTGATGATATTTAGGCTGGTGGAAGATCAGTCTCGCTGCATGGTTTTGCACCAGCTGCAGTCGGTGAAGATGGTAGGCAGGTATCCCAACATAGAGGGTGTTAGAATAGTCAATACGGGAGATGACAAGAGCCATAATGACAAGAACGAGTGCCTCGGTGGTAAGAAACCTACAAATTTTGCGAATCTTGCGCAGATGAAAGAAACAGGATGATGTAACTGCATTAGTTTGGGGCCTCATAGACAGGTCACTACATATGATTACACCTAGGCTCTTTACCGAATTGACAGGGAAGGGTGGAGGCCCAAGAGAAGAAGGCCAAAAACTAGGGTTCCAAGAGTTAGACAACCCACCCATCAGTACTAACTCCGTCTTGTTGGGATTGAGCTTCAACTGACTGTAGTGCATCCACTCAGAGATGGCAAGCATAGTGGATTGAAAGTTGGTACAGGAGGAAGGGGTGGGATCAACAGGGAAAATCAACTGTAAATCATCAGCACAATTAAAGATGGTAACCGGGGTATGGCGGAGGGAAACTATAAGAGGTTGCATGTAAAGGTTAAATAAAAGTGGCGACAGGGCAGAGCCCTGCGGGACTCCACAGGAAAGAGGGAAGTAAGGAGCGGAATAAGTAGACAGATGAACTGCCTGAGACCGCAAATGCAGAAAAGATCTAATCCACTTTAAAGCCATGCCCTGAATACCTGCGTTGTTGACACGGTCGATCAAGATGTCATGATCGACCGTGTCAAAGGCAGCCGACAAGTCCAACAGTACAAGTGCCTGGGCGATGTTCTTGTCGGCGCCTTTCCTCAGTACGTCCATCACAGCCACAATAACTGCCTCGGTAGAGTGAGCTGGCCTAAAGCCAGCTTGCTGGTTATCTAAGAAGGAAGAACCCTCAATGAACGTACTGAGACAACGGGTAACATGGGTCTCCAAGATTTTCCCAAGATAGGGAAGAAGGGAGATTGGCCGAAAGTTACTTAAGACCGAAGGGTCGGCACCAGGCTTCTTCAGTATGGGAACTACAACCACCTGCTCAGCTTGGCGGAGGGCCAGTTTATCCAATTTCAGTTGGTCCGTGAACCACCGATGAGCGTCATGGGGACGTTTAGTTTTTATAGTTTTCAACGGGGCCACTTTGTTGCTAGCTGACAGCAGCCACTGCTCGAGATGACGGGCCTGACCAGCCACCGAGGTCTGGCCTCTAGGGACTGTAGATGCTAGGATGGAGTGAAAGTCTGCAAATGTAGCTCGTTTCCAGTTACGGGCAGTAAAATTGGTAATAGGAGTGGGATGAATAAGCGGAACGACATTGAGGGAAAAAAGAGATAAAAGAGTGATCAGACCAAGAGCAAGGATAAACTAAGGGAGGGGAGATATCAAGATTAGTCGTCCAGACTTGGTCCAGGGTGTGACCTTTACTGTGGGTGGCTACTGTTATATGCTGGCTACAATTCAGACCAAGTAAGAGATCAGTAAATTCCTCAGAGAGGTTACTTTCCCGAGGATCGGATGGCCAAAAATAAAGTCACCAATAATAAGAATTTTGGCATGGTTAATAATTAGCTGGGAAAGCAAGTCACCGAACTGTTGGGAGAAGAGAGGCATATAATCAGGGGGTCTGTAGACAAGAACGCAAATAAAAGAGTACCTAGGGGAGGTAAATTAGAAAATGAGACTATCGGTTTTGGGGAGAGTGGAAGTTTCAAGAGTAGTAAACTTGTGTTGGGAGCGAATAATGGCTGCAACCCCCCCTCCTGCTTTCCCGGTGGCCCTATTGGATTGTAAAATATAGTAGCCAGCGGGGACAGCAGCCAAGATATCCGGAACAGAGTCTTCTGTTAACCAGGTCTCGGAGAGGAGAAGGATGTCCACTCCATTATCTTCCAACAGTTGAAATATCTCAAGCTGGTGTTTTACCAGCGAGCGGGTGTTGAGGTAGACTACCGCCAGGGAATGTGGTCACAGGGACCCCGCGCCAGGTAAGATTGTAGAGGGTTGACTGCAGTGTGTCTGAGGGCTCAATGCAGGTGTGTCTAGCAGAAAACCCTGGGAGATCAAGATACCACAGTCCTGAGCAGCACCGACAGCACGGGGGTGTAAGGGCCCAGAGTGTTGGAGTGCGTGGAGATCAGCGGATGAATAGGTTATCAGTTGGGCAGAGCAGCAGGCCACTGGCCGCAACCGGCCGCGGACGGGCGCAGACGGGCTTAACTTTGGCGCAACTTCGGCGCGAATGCAGCGCTCCCGCTGTGCTTTCGCCAAGTCCCCATCTGAAATACACCTAGGGGAGGGAACAACTAGCACGCTAACCTGCGAAGAGAGTGTGGCAGGCAGGAAGTGGTGTGGACGTGTTGCTCACGAGGAGACCCTCCGCTCGATAGGCACACAGCGGCGGCGGAACGGGGTCAGGAGCAGGAAGAGCAAGCAGGTAAGTAGCGTTATTAGGCGAGTAAAAAAGGCATTAGGTCAACAAGTGTCTTAAATCTCACAGAAACAGTACATATTAAAAGGGCATTAAATCATCAGGTGTCTTAAAATCACACGGAGACGATAATCATGAGGAAATACAAAAACGCTAAGGAGGCTGAGCGCTATGTGCACTCCGAGCAGCCTGGTCGCCGCTATCATCACTGGGAGCACGGAGCCCGCCCCTAAATATAGCCTTTAAATTTCACAGCAACTAGCACGCTAACCTGCATGGAGAGTGTGGCAGGCAGGAAGTGGTGTGGGCGTGTTGCTCACGAGGAGACCCTCCGCTCGATATGCACACAGCCGCGGCGGAACGGGGTCAGGAGCAGGAAGAGCAAGCAGGTAAGTAGCGTTATTAGGCGAGTAAAAAAGGCATTAGGTCAACAAGTGTCTTAAATCTCACAGAAACAGTACATATTAAAAGGGCATTAAATCATCAGGTGTCTTAAAATCACACGGAGACGATAATCATGAGGAAATACAAAAACGCTAAGGAGGCTGAGCGCTATGTGCACTCCGAGCAGCCTGGTCGCCGCTATCATCACTGGGAGCACGGAGCCCGCCCCTAAATATAGCCTTTAAACTTCACAGCAACTAGCACGCTAACCTGCATGGAGAGTGTGGCAGGCAGGAAGTGGTGTGGGCGTGTTGCTCACGAGGAGACCCTCCGCTCGATATGCACACAGCCGCGGCGGAACGGGGTCAGGAGCAGGAAGAGCAATAAGGTGGAGCCAGATGCTTGAGAAAATGAGGTCACAGCTTAACATCCTTGGAGAAAGAAGGAGACCAGAAGCTGCTCCACTTTGTAGCGTGATATCACAGCATGATAGCATGGGAGGAGAAGGAGACCGGGATTCTGCTCCACTTGGGAAGATACGCGGTGCAGACACCTTTCCAGAGCTGAAACCTATTTGAGGGTCACGTGGACACGTTAAGTTTAGTCCTTTTTGAGTTTCACTTAATCTTTCAGCCCAATAACCAACATCTAACAGTCTGAGGTGAAAATTCATGACTGTAGACATGAATGCACATTTAAAACAAGGATTTACAGTGATAGGTTAGCATAAATAATTTTCTACATAATTTGGTGGCAATTAAACCAAACATTAGCAAAGCCAATACGTCTGGGATTATTGTGCTAACACATGGGAGTACCTGCATGTACAAATGTGCATGCTTGTGTATGCTTGTCTTTGCATGGCTTTAGCAATGAATAGCTGACAGAGCATGAGGCAGTGAGATGTAAAATAGTCCCTCGTGCATTGCACTGCGCGTACTATATTGGAAGAGGTACGAAACACCCAAACAGCTGACTGTGTTAGGTGAAAAAGAAATACCCCAGTGGGTTGATGCAAGATGTGAGTGAATCAGTCTCAAGTCAATAACTAAAAGAGACTGGTCAAAAAAGCCATTGATGGAAAGGGATGGGCCCATTAATAGCTCTGTTTAGACAGCTGCGCTATTAAACCCCAACCTAAAGGAGTGGCTCAGAAAGTTGAATAGAAATGTTTAAAAAAATGCAGAGAACATAAAAAGAGATGATAAAAGTGAGCAGTAAACAGTTGTCAATGACTATTTGCAGATTGTGAGCTCTGATTTTAGTGTGAAGAGACTACATAAA